>NC_134412.1:36269667-37702167 GCF_038048845.1 Mixophyes fleayi | reverse complement strand
TCTACAAACCCCTAAACCTTTTAAATATGGGCTCTTCATGGAGGCAATCTGAAAATAAGAAAACCCTGCTGAGGAAAAATTACAATAAAGTAGTCAAAAAGCCAACAGAAATCTAGAAAAGACCAGAATAGCAGTCCTCAGCAACCTAATTAACACACAAGATCTCACAATTCACGATCCTCTATCAGATTCTGATATAGTAGCATGTCAGAAAGCTCTTTTAGATGTTTTCCCAACAGGAACCCAACCACCAGGCCTAACTCCATCAGAAACAAACAGAGACAGTACCCCAAGATCCAAAATTTAGGAAAAACCAAAGTCACAAGGGGAAAAGAGGAGGAAAAAAATCTAGGCACCAGGACAAAAATAGGGAAATAGAAATGGAAAGTATCTTTATCTTAAGGAGCATCAGGCTGACCAACCCACATACATAACTGCTTAATAAAGGTCTTAAGTTTGCTCTGGACATCACGATTAATACATTTAACACATACATAAACTTACATAAGATTATAAGGATTATCACCTTTAAGAATTTTTTCATGCAGGAAAGAAAAATAACAAATGAGTGAAAAATGACAACACCCAAACAACCCCCTTCACACACTCGAACCTGAAATTCAGGCACACTGACTTTATCCCCGATATGTGAAAGGACCATATGTTGCAACTTTAGAAAAGCTACTCATCAACCATGATCAGAGAAAGTGGATCATGACAAAATCAGAACTAAAATAACTAAGGGAGCTTGAGCATAACAAGAACATAATCATTAAGGGGGAATATAAAGGTGGAGGGGTGACCATCTTAAACAAAGCAGACTATCTGCAAAAATTCCTTAGACAGGTCCACATATAAGCCCCTGCCAAATTCCCTTCTGTGGCCTTCTATAAGCAATTTAAAAAAAAAATCTTGAAAAAAGTATTTAGAAATTGAATTCTGAATAAATCTGATCACCCATAGGGTCAGGTGAAAACTTCATAAAATTCCCACCACTTTCTACTGCCACTGGTAGCTAAACGAAGGAGCTACCTTAGAGTCATGACTCAGGTTCTGGACACCATCAGCAAAATAACTTGTCAGGAAAACTATACTGATGACCTGTGATGTTACGTCTCTTTATACCATAATCAATCATGGCATGGAGCTCAAACACATTAACATTATACTGATGAAAGAATCATATATTCTTTCCCAACAAATTTACTTCTTAAATTAAGCCATAAATTTCAATTTAGAACACAAATATTTTTGGTTCAAAGTCCAGTGGAACAGCAATGGGCTCAAAATTCGCTCAGAGTTACGTTAAACTGTTTATATTTACAACTGTTTACAATAGGAGACACCAAGATTTGGAGTAACAATAAATGCACTAGGCGTCTGTTGGGTTAGCATTGATACATAGATGACGCCCTATGTATATGGACAGGCTCCCTACAGGACCTTAAAACTATTTTTAAACTATATTAACACCAATAATGTGAACTTGCATTCATGACCAATATAAGCAAAGAAAAGGCTGAATTTCTATATCTAGAAATATTTGTAGAGAATGGGAACCTTGAGACGAACAACTTTTTTTACAAAAGTAGACAGCTACACATATATCCCATCTTCTAGTGACACCAAAGAAAATGGCTAGACAACATCCCCAAAGGACAGTTCATGAGAATAAAGACGAACTGTCCTAAACTATACACTTTTGATGGGCAGTCTTCCATTCATAAAGAGAGATTTACCAAAAGAAACTTAAGCAATGCAACTGTGGAGAAAGCCAATGAAACAACTAGAGCACTAGATAAGAGGACCCCCCCAATCCACAAAATCATAACCAACACCAAGCTCGACAATGTGGGAAGGTTTCTAAGGACAGTTAGTGACAGTTGGATTTCTCTTGCCTTCTAGAAAGTTTCCCGCCCACCCAGGCCCATTGACCATTTTTTGTCTGTCTGCTGTGTTTGTTGTTCTACTTTTTCTTTCTGTAAGGCCCAGCTGGCGGAAAGCAGTCCAATCAGCGGTTATAATGACTTATTCGAGTGGCGTGTTGGGCACTTTTCCCTAACAGGGATGGGCAATTAGTTAGACTACCCCTTGGGGGAATAATAGGGCACCGCTTGGTTGGGCGGGCCTTAGCTAATGAGCCAACATGGGGTAGAGTTGGGCTCTACCACCTAGAAGTGTCCCAATATTTAGTTTAAGGTTTATGGTTATGGCTGAACGCTGATTGGCCTTGGTCTGTTTTGCCACCATTTCAATTAAATTTAATATTCAGTAAAATTTGTGACCTTTCATTCAGTAAACAAGTGTCTTGTGTCTTTATTTTATAATGATAAGATAACTTTTGGTAAGGGAAATAATGTTAAACGTAAAAGATTCAACCGCTAGGCGGGTTAGATGCACAACAAAATGCCCAAAAATTCACCCATGGCACCACAAAAGTTGTGTATCTCTTTACTGAAATGTATTGAAATGCACTCGTTTGACGTGGCAAGATTTTTTGCCAGACCCCTGAGCCTAAACTAAGAAATTATTATACGGAGACTAGAGTTACTGTCTGTTTAAAGAAACTATCAAAATTGGACCCCGCATTTCATCAATGCCCATTTGTTGAGAGGCATAAGGACACCATGTTTGTTTGTTTTTTTATTTATTCCATTGGAACATAAAACAGGAAAACAACATGGAGAACATGGAACCAGTAACTTTGTCTGTACCAACACCCCAATCTCACCCCTGTGAGATATGGACCAATTAGGACATGCTAATGAACTCAATTATGTTAATGAACCTAAAGTCCTTCCACCTTAAATAATCAGCTGGGTTTGACACCTTTATACACTCTTGCATCCTTAAAGAAGCCCCGACCATTATACTGACAACACAAACACCACCCGGCAAGCAGCACATGCATTTTTCAAAAAGTATCCCTTCACTCTGCTCACTCTGACTGCATGTAGAGGTTTAAGAAAGGGAGAACAAGCTATAAAGGAATGTCAGGAAGCTGTCTGGGAAATAACAGACTGGTGGGCTTCTAAGCCAGTGTAGGCATAAAACCTAACGGAAATAACTTCGAATGAGTGGCACCATCCCCTAGTATACCGGTGGGGTTAAGGAGACTACCCATCTCCAAGCTATATTGGACGTCACGCTGGTAAATATAAGTGAAAACTTCCACATCTACTATTACCATGATTAATCTAAAGAACTGGTTCTGATCTGACTGTAATTAGTTAGTTAACCCTTGGGGAGTTCTAACTATAGGAGGTATTCAATTGTCCACAAGGGTTTTTGGTTTTTTTTCTGCAGCGTAAAAGAAAATCTCCCACGGGTTTATAACGGCAATAGCGACTGTTTTTAGTTAGCGCAGCTTGAAAACTCGTGCATTTCAATTGAAAAAGAGGGAACGCTGCCCCCGCGCATTAATCATTGTGTTTGCGAGTTTTTAGGGGAGTGAAGGGGAGTTTTAACGCGGTCATGTATACCACAAAAAAAAAGGTTTTGCATACATTTTCATACATTAGTTTGCATTACACATTGATAATATCTACATTACAGTACTTTCTTTAGCATATTTTTTTATTGAAATTTATTTTTTTTTACCATCTAAACCATGTCAAAACACATTACTACATTCATATTTGTACCAAAAACTTACATAAATATAATTAATTAGAGATTTTATTTATTTTTTTAATTTCATTTTTTTTTCACAAGAAAATCAACTTTTACATGTTAGGCATTAGTGATAAACATAGTTTTAACTTTTTTTCACATTATTAGATGATTTCAAATACTTTTTAGAGGTTTTTTATTTGTAACATACCCCAAAGCGGTGCGAGATAAAACAGCATATTTGCCTGTTTAACGTGCCGCGTTAAAAAACAATTGAATAGCTTTTAACGCAGCTGCCTCTCACACACCCTATACTTTCAATAGACCTTTTACTGGACCGCGAGAGGACTGTTTCATGAAAAAAACATAGCGTTAAATATGGAATTGAATGACGGGTAAAGTTAACCAGCTCGAAAATGATAAAAAACTGCATTAAAATGACTTAACGCAGTGTAAAAAAAACCTTGTTGACAGTTGAATACTCCCCTATGTGATAAGGGGCATTATCACTTTGTGAACAGCTGTGCAGTACCCACAGAACTCTAACACTGCTTCATTAGAATTGTTCTACAAATTGATTACTAACATACAAAGGCTTGCTAATAGGTACTTACTGTAAAGGATACAAATAGATATTGATTAGACATTTCCCTGCATAAAGAGCATAAGGCGGCGGTTCCCACACTGTGCGCCGCGGCTCCCAGGGGTGCCGCCGCGCTGTCACTGGGGTGCCGCGGGCCAGACATAGAAAAAAGAAAGAAAACAGGAACTTACCAATCCGCCGGGCGCCGGGACCCAGCAGACTCCTCTCTCCCGCAGCTGTCATTGAATGACGTCAGTAACAAGCTGCGGGAGAGAGGAGGCTGCTGGGTCCCGGCGCCCGGCGGATTGGTAAGTTCCTTTTTTCTTTCTTTTTTCTAGGGTTGGCGCCTGGCGCGGGGCAGAGGAGGGGGACAGTTGGCAGAGGAGAGGGACAGATGGCAGAGGATGGGGACAGAGAGCAGAGGATGGTGACAGCGGGACAGAGGATGGTGACAGAGAGCAGGGGAGGAGGACAGAGAGCAGAGGATGGGGACAGAGAGCAGAGGAGGAGGACAGAGAGCAGAGGATGGGGACAGAGAGCAGAGGATGGGGACAGAGAGCAGAGGATGGGGACAGCGGGGCAGAGGATTGGGACAGCAGGGCAGAGGATGGGGACAGCGGGGCAGAGGATGGGGACAGCAGGGCAGAGGATGGGGACAGAGAGCAGAGGAGGAGGACAGATGGCAGAGGAGGGGGACAGAGAGCAGAGGAGGAGGACAGAGAGCAGAGGATGGTGACAGAGAGCAGAGGATGGTGACAGCTGGGCAGAGGATGGGGACAGAGAGCAGAGGAGGAGGACAGATGGCAGAGGAGGGGGACAGATGGCAGAGGAGGGGGACAGAGAGCAGAGGAGGAGGACAGAGAGCAGAGGATGGGGACAGAGAGCAGAGGATGGTGACATCGGGGCAGAGGATGGGGACAGAGAGCAGAGGAGGAGGACAGATGGCAGAGGAGGGGGACAGATGGCAGAGGATGGGGACAGAGAGCAGAGGAGGAGGACAGATGGCAGAGGAGGAGGACAGATGGCAGAGGAGGGGGACAGAGAGCAGAGGAGGGGGACAGAGAGCAGAGGATGGGATCAGAGAGCAGAGGATGGGATCAGAGAGCAGAGGAGGGGGACAGATGGCAGAGGAGGGGGACAGAGTGCAGAGAAGGGGGACAGCGTGAGAGAGGAGGGGGACAGCGTGAGAGAGGGCAGAGGAGGGGGACAGCTTGAGAAAGGGGAGAGGAGGGGGACAGCGTGAGAGAGGGCAGAGGAGGGGGACAGCGTGAGAGAGGGCAGAGGAGGGGGACAGCGTTACAGAGGGCAGAGGAGGGGACAGAGGGCAGAGGGGGCATCGTGAGAGAGGGCAGTGTGCCTGGATGCAGAGGGGACAGTGTGCCTGGATGCAGAGGGGGCAGTGTGCCTGGATGCAGAGGGGGCAGTGTGCCTGGATGCAGAGGGGCATTTTTGCATACAACTAAATAAGTATTTCTTTCGTGACCTAAATACTTATTACAATTTTTTGACCCAACTACTTCTAAAACAGGACTGCTCAGTAATTATTTTGGAGGGGTACCTTGAAAAAATTTGGAGACTCTAAGGGAGCCGCGAACTGAAAAAGTTTGGGAACCACTGGCCTAAGGCTTTTCAGCGTAAGCTTGTATAAAGATATACTATATATAGGACCACCAGAACATACACTTGACAGCTTTGTTTCCACCTTGAGTCTATTCTGCAGTTTAATGTATTGCTGTTTTTATATTTACTTTAACTGTGCTTTTAAATGTATATATAAAGTGTGTAGGATCTTCATTACCCCTTGTAACGTAAATCAATTCTTTATTGATAATATGCAGGTACAAAAGAGTTCCATAGACTGCTGCAAAAGTATTTGCTACCTGCTTTATATTAAGTTATTAGGGCACATTTGTAACATTTATTACATAATTTATCACAATATTCCAATTTCTCACCTCACTTGTGTGCTTTGGAATAAAGGGTTTTACTTGACTTCAACCTATAATTGGAGTATTAGGAATTCCCCTCCCCATACATATCAATATCTGCAGCGGCCACATTCACACCTAGAGGGCAGCGCAGATAATCCTCAAATCTTCCTTATTTGAATGTTTTTATTACATTGGTAGAAATGTACCTACATATCATACAGGGCACAAAACTCATCCCTTTAAAAGTATAGGTCATCATATGTGAGAATGTGTAAAAAGCCATTACATTTGTAAGGAGGAAAATGCTCTTCCCACAAACCCCAAACTAGGGAATGCTCTCACAAATGAATCCTCTCCACCCCTTTATGATTACTATAATTGATTTGTAAGGCACCATTGTGTACCGCAGCCCCATTCAGTACGGAAAAAACAGGACATATTTAAAACAGTAACATACAACATAGACAATATAAATACAGACATGAAAACAAAGGGTAAGAAGGGCCTTGCTCACGAGAGAGCTTACATTCTGTTTGGAAGAGGGCACAGCTGAAACAAGAGTGAGTGTGGCTCAGAGTCAGACAGTTGTGAAGATGCATTAGTGTGAGTAGTATCAGAGGATGTAGGGTAAGCTCAAATAAAGAGATAGGTTATCAGAGACCATCTGAAGATCTGAAGGATATGGGAAAGCCTAATTGAGTGTGGTGGTGAATTTCATAGGTGGGTAATAGCATGAGAGTCTTGTAGGCAAAAGTGAGAGGTAGTTACCAGAGGCGAGGAGAGACCAGAGGTAGAACTAAGAGGGTGAGTATTTTGAAATTACATTTGAGATGTATAAAGTGGTGATATGTTGAGGGCTTTGTAGGTTTGTAGGTGAGTAATTTAAATTTGATTCTGGAGGAAACAGGAAGCCAGTGTATGGATTTGCAAAGTGGTGTGACAGATGTGGAATGGTGAGACAAGAAGATCAGTCTTGCTGCAGCATTTAAGATGGATTACTCATACCCCTTGAATATAATTGAAATATGTTGTAACACAAAATAAATTTTGCTTTTCATATGGATGTAAAATGACGCATATGCGTCTAACCGGTATGGCTAGGAGCCATGACCGTATCTCAGCTAGAATGGGCACCACTTTTTCATTTAATAAGACTGATTTGAGAATAATAGTGTAAAAAAAAAACCTGAAGTTATTTTGCAGACTTTTTGACTAGATTGAGAACTCTTATTTTCATGGTCTTTGATATTTGTGAGTAAGCACTTTGAAAATATGTGCTAATACAGCGGTTCCCAAAGTGTGCGCCGCGGCTCCCAGGGGTGCCGTGGGCCAGCCTGAGAAAAACCCAAACAAAACAAAAACTTACAAAGCCTCGTGGCGCCGGGACCCAGCATCCTCCTCTCTCACGCAGCTTGTCAAGGCTTGGTAAGTTTTTGGAATGCTATAAGAAAGTGGTTCCTTACTTGTATCTCTACTATGCCCGGTCACTGGCTGTCGGACAGAGTTGTTGGTTAGAAGCTGATTAGGTGACTCACAGCCCGTACAACTATTCCTGTACGTTCTTCTATTTAGCTAAAGAAGGGCGGTCCAAGACTGTTTTTGTTCTATTTATTTTTTTAAATGAAATTATTCTGTCATGTTATATTTATGGTAAGTCTCTACTGATTTTCCACTCATACTTAGCAGTAGTAATAGTGCAGTATGACACTCCCTCATTATAAATAGTATCCCTGACTTACACCCAGGTGTTTGCTCTGCTCAGGTTGTCATGAGAGACAAGCTGCATGAGAGAGGCGGATGCTGGGTTCCGGTGCCGCGCGGATTGATACGTTTTTGTTTTGTTTGTTTTTTCTCTGGCTCGCCCGCGGCATCCCTGTGGCAGAGGGCAGATGAGGGGGACAGCGTGACAGAGGGCACAGGAGGGGGACAGCGTGACAGAGGGCAGAGGAGGGGGACAGCGTGACAGAGGGCAGAGGAGGTGGACAGCATGGCAGAGGAGGTGGACAGCGTGACAGAAGGCAGAGGAGGGGGACAGTGTGACAGAGGGCAGAGGAGGGTGACAGAGGGCAGAGGAGGGGGACAGAGAGCAGAGGAGGGGGACAGCGGGAGAGGGGGCAGCATGGCAGAGGGGACAGCGTGAGAGAGAGCAGAGGGGGCAGCGTCAGAGGGGGCAGAGTGTGTGGATGCAGAGTGCGTGGATGCAGAGGGGCACAGAGTGTGTGGATGCAGGGGGCACAGAGTGTGTGGATGCAGAGAGGCACAGAGTCTGTGGATGCAGAGAGGCACAGAGCGTGTGGATGCAGACGGGCACAGAGTGTGTGGATGCAGAGGGGCACAGAGTGTGTGAATGCAGAGGGGCACAGAGTGTGTGGATGCAGAGGGGCACAGAGTGTGTGGATGCAGAGGGGCACATAGTGTGTAGATGCAGAGAGGCACAGAGTGTGTGGATGCAGAGAGGCACAGAGTGTGTAAATGCAGAGGGGCACATAGTGTGTGGATGCAGAGGGGCACATAGTGTGTGGATGCAGAGGGGCACATAGTGTGTAGATGCAGAGAGGCACAGAGTGTGTGGATGCAGAGAGGCACAGAGTGTGTAAATGCAGAGGGGCACATAGTGTGTGGATGCAGAGGGGCACAGAGTGTGTGGATGCAGAGGAGGCACAGCGTATGTGGAGATGCAGAAGGGGCACAGTGTGAGTTAGATGTAAATTATTCTTTGACAGAAATATAATTGAAAAAAATATTTATAAAAATATTCTTTACCCTTGGATTTATGTGTATTATTTTTGCATAGAACTAAATAAGTATCTCTGTCCTGATCTAAATACTTATTACGTTTTTTTGACTGCTTATAAAACGGGACTGCTCGATAATTATTTTGAAGGGGTGCCTTGAAAAAATTATGGAAACTCTAAGGGTGTCGCAAACTGCAAAAGTTTGGGAACCACTGTGCTAATATATTGTATGGCTCAAGTCCTGTTTTAGCTAACACAGTAGAATATATTTACCAAGAAGGTGCAAATGTCTACTAACTTATAGAGTGGTGGGGTGCAGCAGTTACAGGGTCAGAGGGTGAGTAAGTGAGGATTAATGATGTGCAGATTAGAAGACGAAATAAACAATGTGATTTGTTGCTATGCGTCATGGCTTATTTACATTTTATTAATAAATAACTACTTAAGTCAACATAAACCACAAGATTCATAGTAAAATAAAAATATTGCAGTAAGGGACCTAATCTCATCTTAAATGTATTTATTTAACTAAAGTCAGAGAACACACTCTATACAATAAAAACTGGCCCCACAGAGATGTGCAGAGCAGTAGACTAGTAACAGCAGCACAAATTATTTAAGGAGGTGTGTGCTTATCCTGAGATTTGAGGCAGGCAGTGTGGTTATGTAAGGAGAGCAATGTTGCTTGGGATAAGGGTAGTTTTGTGATTGTGAGTAGGAAAAAGAAGGCAAGAAGGATACCACAGACTAAGAGTTAGAGACTGGAAGAATCAGGGTCCCCCAGAAGACAACATGTTAGCATGGTCAGAGGTGTCAGGGGGGCACAGGGAGTACAGTAGTTTGGGGCCCAACAACAGTATAGGGCCCGATTAGCCTTAGGCCCAAACAGAGTTTTTAATGGAAGGTTGTGTCTGCAGTAAATTAAGGGACATGTTGCACTTCCTTTCTAGGTAGCAGCTCCTCCTGAGATGTAAGGGGTGCTCATTTAGGGGATGTGGCAGTGGGCCCACTTGTAGGCAGTGCTTTCGCCTCCACTCCCAGGATATGGTGCTGCCACAGCTGCTGCCATTTGCTCCTGTCCTAGCCCTGCTTGTGCACATCTTCCCGAAAAAGAGACTCCAGGCTCCAGGGCAAAGAGCCACAACAAGGCAGAGAGGCTCAATTTATGTAACTAATGACAAAGCTACATTGTCAATGAAGAGGAGCGAAAGGATCCAGCAAGAAGAAGCATAGAAAAAGAAGAGAAGCAGTGAAGTAAGTAAACTAATGTAGGGGCTAGATAGACCTGGGGATAGTGTTGGCTGAAGAGACAGAAGGGAGGATAATTAAGGATAATTTTAAAATGTGAATGAGGTGAAAGTAGAAACAAGGGGGGCCCTGACTGTTACATTTTGGGCCCCACAATTTTTGGTGGCAACCCTGAACATGGTATATGTATATGAGCAGCAGGGTGGCTCAGTGGCTAGCACTTCTGCCTTACAGCACTAGGGTCATGAGTTTGATTCCCGACCATGGCCTTATCTGTGTGGAGTTTGTATGTTCTCCTTGTGTTTGCATGGGTTTCCTCCGGGTGCTCCGGTTTCCTCCCACACTCCAAAAACATAATAGTAGTTTAATTGGCTGCGATCAAATTTACCCTAGTCTCTCTGTCTGTGTGTGTGTGTGTTAGGGAATTTAGACTGTAAACACCAATGGTACAGGGACTGATATGAGTGAGTTCTCTGTACAGCGCTGCTTAATTAGTAGTGCTATTTAAATAGCTGATGATAATAATGTGAAGAGAGGAATATGTCTGAGTATCTCAACTCATCTACCATTACCTCTCTTTGTACATATCTTATTTTTATTATTATCATCGTAGATTTGAAAGGCGCCACAGTGTTCCGCAGCGCAGTACAGTACAGTATATCTGGGTCCTTCTCTCTCAAAGAGAATTTCTGAAGGGAATGATTATTTCTAGTTAACATGGGTGGGTCTTTACAGAAGCAGTATTGGTCTGTAATCCAATTTCAATAAATAGCCACTGATAAAATTTAAACACGGTGCTTGAAGATTTAAGCACCAAACACAAGTCTGTAGGAAACAAGGTTCATGTATTCAATTAGCTTCTATTAGTAAACTGCCTGAGAGTAAGCATAAGTTTCATTACCAGTCCTTAATGTGCCAATTAAAGTAAAATATAAGTTGATTCTAAATGAAAACATCTTATCCTTCGTTGTTATAGGATGTAATTTATGAACATTTTATGAAAACTGGTTTTCATAAATGTACATAAATTAAATCCAATAAATGGTAGAATAAGATGTTGAAATGAAATTGAAATATTATTATGTACTTCGGAAACATGTTTAATCCTTAATATAAGATTTATCTAAACTATATTAGGTTCTGATAAGCTCTTGAAACCTATACATACATTTGCACTGCTTAGTAACAATTAATTCATAAACAAACAATTTGCCTTTCATGTTTATTGGTCCTTTAATCCAGCCCTGACCATATTCAGTGCAATGTGCAAATAACATAACAAACATGAAATAGGGTGTCAGCAGTATTGATTATTGGAGTCATGTCATCCTCACATTTGAGCATTACGTCATTTACCAGCTTATTTTATATAAAATTACCCCAAGTTGCAGAAGTGTTTTAATGGGGGGGGGGGGGGGGGGGGGGGGGGGGGGGGGGGGGGGGGGGGGGGGGAATGATGCGTGTACAAATGACAGAACCACAAAAGCATGTTACACTATGCCAGATACCATACAACTGCTTGTGAATAGTCTTCAGCCACAGGCGTGTCATCTAAGGAACTAAAGACGTGACAAAATAGCACTTAAATATGTTTAGATTTGTTTTCTGTATATTTCTATATATTCTTGGTCTGACTAATAAGACATGAACCACCTATAGAACCAAGGCTGAAGCGAGAGATGTCTGAAACAAATAAAACATGGGAAAAGTGAGTTGCCTGCTTTGAATTGTCCTCTGTCCACAGTGATATACGTTATGAGAAACAGATGGAGCACATTTAATTTAGACTGTTGGTGCAGTCCAACATATATATCTATTTTATATGTATGGTGAACTAAAGGGCTGAACTGTCCCAAGACGGACACAAAGATGAATTAAACTACACAGGTAGATAGTAGGAACAAGTGACAGGGCAGAAATTGGTTTAAATAGGTTCTCATCATCATCATCATCATCATTTATTTATATAGCGTCACTAATTCCGCAGCGCTGTACAGAGAACTCATTCACATCAGTCCCTGCCCCATTGGAGCTTACAGTCTAAATTCCCTAACATACATACACATACAGAGAAAGAGAGAGAGAGAGAGTAGGGTCAATTTTTAATAGCAGTCAATTAACCTACTAGTATGTTTTTGGAGTGTGGGAGGAAACCGGAGCACCCGGAGGAGACCCACGCAAACACAGGGAGAACATACAAACTCCACACAGATAAGGCCATGGTAATCATTTTACAATATGACTTCCAAAGTTAAAAACTAAGATTAAAGGCATAGTTGTTGCTAATTTAAAAGATGAAAAAGATGTAGAGGTCTAAGTGAAAGTATATCATCATAGGTGTCAAAGGTTATCAGAAATCAGAAGTTCCAGCCCTAACCATTAGCACTCCAGAGTCCCCATTCCTATCCTACATAATTAGATGAATTATACACTCGAAAGAACCAACAGTTTGAGAAAACTTTGGAGTGTTAAATCCTCCTATATCAGAGTGATGTTCCAGGGTTTTAAAACTGAAGCATGTCTTTCTGCCAAACAAGTGACAGTGTCGGACATAGAGGTATCCAACTGCTTAAAGTCTTTTAGAGTCATAATGGGGGAAGTAATAAAAAAATTATAAAAACATAATGAAACATAAGAAGGAATTGTAATAGATTACTAAACTGAGATATTTCATTTTCATTAACATAACTTAACCTAGCATGCTTGAAGGAAAACATAAAAAAACGGACACCTTTTTCTGAGACTGGTGTAAAACAGGTGAGAAATTGAGCTGTAGAAATCTCTATATGCCTGTATTTAATCCCAAAGTACTTAAATTATGTATAGATATATATATAGCTATCTATCTATCTATCTATCTATCTATCTATCTATATCCATTTATCTATTTCTATATATCTATAGCTATCTATCTATCTATCTATCTATCTATCTATCTATCTATCTATCTATCTATCTATTTCGGATCAGAAATCGTAAACGACCCACAATGCTATTTATTTACAACTAGCCTATGCTATAAGCTGTATGCAGTGAGTTTGGCTATGCAATATCAACAGAACTGCCAAAATTTGAACATAAATTTCAGGCTCTTAATTCAAATAAACATTTACACACACACACACGCCTCGGAGGTGGGACACAAAGCGCCCCTCCTAAACGTGACATAGACATTATAGAGGATCCAATTGAAACCTATTCTATTTTAAATACTCATGAATGTTACCAAGTACATTGTAGCACAAATAATTATACAAGATATAGTGCAGTTGTGTAGACTGTGTCAACAATGATGTTATCAGGAACAATAACACAATATTTCAGTCAAATGTTTAAAACTTGGACACAGCTGGCATCAATGTACAGTATAACGGTACGATTAGAAAGCAGAGACAATATGAGGCAAGTTTGTTTATTTTATATTGTGCTATAGTTAACACCATAGTGTGAAAATAGTAAACTGAAAGTGCTTTATTTACTATATATCTGTGCTTGATACTGTATTTTTATGCAGCATTATCATAAGTTTCTTAAGTAAAGTACTAACATAGAAATATGCAGTTGATTTTAAACACGTAGATTGTGATGTCATTAAACAAAGTTATCTGAATTAACCTATTGGCTTTTACAGTAAAATACATGCAAATAAGATTAACAATGTCTGGACTGACAGGCATATGGTTCAGTCAACTGGGGATTATGAAGCTGACATGAGCTCATTCTCCCAACAGTATATTTACAAAACCATCACCTATGCTAGTTTACACCATCTGCCTTCCTTTTTCTTCTATACCCCCTTAAACAGACACACACTGCTGTAACTCCACCCTCTCCCTCCTGTGATGTAATTACTTTGTGGCTCTGAATGGTGCTACCATCCAACCCCAGTATCAAATAAAGCAAACCCTCCTAAATAGGTTGAGCTCTCCAAACATTTCAGTCTAGGAAAGGAATACACACTTGAAGTTTATACACTTTACCCTCCATTCAATGCCTATGCTGCCTTTGACACACTTCTAGAGATGGAGTGGAAGAGCTAGGAAAACTTTCTGTCCTAAGTCATAACAGAGCTATGGGTGATTTAAACCAAATGAGAGAAAATTAAAACCACTAAAATTGGACACTTCAATGAAAGCAGATGTCAACAAAATGGTAAGTGACAGATACAGCGCTGTGATGATGTTTGCTTCCAGGCATAGACTTTTTAAACTGTGTTTATTTGTTAAACCTTTTCCTGCCTGTTGCAATTAACTCCTTCATGTCTAAATTCAACTCACTTTTTGTGTGTGTGTGTGTGTGTGTGTGTGTGTGTGTGTGTGTGTGTGTGTGTGTGTGTGTGTGTGTTTGTGTGTGTGTTTTACCACCAAATGACTGTGGGCTGGAGTTAATTGTGTGTGAAATTTATTTGACTCAAAACTCTTTTAAACGTAGGTAATAATACACAGAACAACATAACGGTGTAAAATGAAAATATACAGAAAACTGTTTGAAAACATTGACCGATTTTATTGTTTTGCTGCCTATCTAGCTGAGAGCAAGTTTAGTTGTTTTTTTTTCCAAACATATTTATTTCTTGGAGATTTGTGTTAATAACCAGTTTGGAAATTTATTATAACAGAGATATTTATCATTCTGAAGGTAGATGGAGGTGTATAATTACTTCTCTTTATTTAATTTTTCAAGCTATAAATAACGGCAATATTGAGTATAACATATTAAAAGCACAGGCCATTAATCTAAATTGAATGTATGTCTTTACAGTTGCAATAATTTGGGTAATACATTTTAAATCATCACTGAAGCTGACATATACAGATGTCCTGAGTAACTTTGCATTTATTTGGGTGCATTGTGTTCTGCAATATGTCAGCTCTATTTGTTCATTTAATACAGTGGATTGCGTATGAGGTTCGGAAAGTGCAATTTATTAAATGAAACAGAAATGTAATTTTACGTTGTTTTTAAAATATTGGTATTGCACCATTAGATTTTTTTTTATTTTTTTTTACTTTTGCAATAAAATTAATTTATGTGAATGTGTGGTGTTTGGTGCTTTAAGTGCTGTAAAATACTGAGCTAGTACATGAAAATATAGTGAAAATGTATTATTTATGCATGGGGCAACAGCGCATTTTATGTACACGCATAAAGTCTAATTAATTTCTTCTATTCATTAAAAATAAATGGGCAGTTAGGAATATTTATTTCTCTTATTAGCATTAGAGTGTATATTTTACACGTGAAGAATCTGCATAAAACCAGCATACATCCATTATTTCTACAGCGTTTGCAGCAATTCCACTGTCAAGAGAGGTAGCACCATGGATTATATTTACACTATATCACAACATATTATCATAGCAAATCTACCTGTAGGACATCTTTACTAATGAGCAGGTGTCTTATTTGCGAAACAAACTGGTCCTGAATATCCCTATGGATTTACATTTCAGATTTGTGTAATCGAGAAGATGGCAGAATATCTAAATATTATAATTTATTTACAACATTTTTTTTTTTTTCAAGCATGGGCTCGTTTTTGAACTGCAGTAAAACTTTGGTTAATCCTTTCCTCTAAGTCTAAAGGTTTTAGACAGCTCGGTGTGACTAGTTTACATATTAACTGCAATAGTGTGGCAGAATCTAAGCTTCAAAGAGAAAATCATGCTAAACAGTCACTAGACTAGTGTTTGGAGAGCCTGTACTGCTGCCTAATCAAACAGATTTGTTGTGAATGAGAAGTGCTTGGAAGATGTTTGTGCTGAAAATTACAGCAGCTGGGTGGGGGATCACTGGACTATATTGAGTATATTTTTCTTTTAATGCATACATTTTTAGTAAGCATACAAAGCACATCAGTGATTTCAGAGGGTGTTCTGGCAGCTTTTGCAAGCACACTTTATTTGTATATTAACCTATTCACCAATGTTCTTCGAATTTACAAAATTAAAGAAAAGTTTTCTAGGTTAAAGTTGTCATCAGTTACATAATTAGGTAAACTAATGGAGTTTGCCACATAAGTATCACAAAAGCCACCTCTGTAATACATACAAAATTCTGCATTCCACATATGTGAGTATGCTATAATAAAAACAATGTACAGCTCCTCGGAAAAATCCATGATTGAGAGGAAACCTCATCCACAGAATGAGTCCCGTAAAATGCTCATTTGAACATTTTCCTTGACACGTTGTATATATTAATCTCTCATTTCATGGTAACTAGTCATTTGCCTAGTTCACATGCAGTTATTTTAATTTGCACCACAGTGGCGGAAATACGATTCAAAATAAGTGATGCAAAGCAGCATAAGCAGCTAGTGGTGCAAAGCAGAATACATTATTTAAGATAATAGTTCTAAAGATGTGCTCTGATTTTGCGCTGTGGTTATGTGAAGCACACCCGGTTACACCGTGATTTCACAGTAGTTCACTCAGAACAATGTTCCGTAACTTGGTAACACTGAAAGGGATCTCAGAAATGGTTCTGTTTTCCTGCATATAAATGTCTCTTGCGTGTCCACACATTAGTTTTCTGCCTGAGAAAATGTACAGTATTATAAAAGGGCTGGCGCATCTGAAGTCAACTTTTTCTATCCTCTTTAAAACTTGACAATCTTTCCAAATATTTTACGCCCTCTTTTTGTCACTCGGGCTTTGCTTATTTTAAATAGAAACATATTGCACAAGGGCATTGGACTCTTACAGAGAGAGAGACGGAAATTCTTTAATCCTAGGCTGCCTGTGCTGCTCTGCAAGGTGTCTGATGCCAAAGAAAAGGGTCAATTCTTTAGAAGTCTCTATTATATTTGGGACACGATTATAATGTTTACATGGTTATTAAAACTCACCAAGGAGTACAATGGAGGGATGTGCCTATAACGAGGCTATTCAAGGTAGCAAGTTTTGGGCCAGCTAAATTTATTGGATTGAGTAAACAAAAAAAATGCTACTCAATGAATTGTTTTTGCTCTTGGTAGATCTAAGAATTCTGAAAAGTGTTATATCCAGTTGTATATGATACAATATGCCAGTATCCAAAGTTTTACATAGATTTTGGCAAGGTGGAAGTTGCAGTCGTAGCAAGGATTTTTTTTACCTGTTATGAGACATTGATATAACTTTTGATATCTTTATAGTTTACAGGAGAGAATGTGTTAGCTTTTTATAATACTAGAGCTGTGTCTATGTTCTGAAAACATACACAAATTATAATGGACAAGTAGAGTAGAAATCCCTTGAGTTGAGTATAGGATCACTTTCGGCATCACCGGAGCCCTTTATTGCAGAGATAAGATGTCTGCATACCCTGGCCAGTAACGTTTATCTTCAGACCTAATTTATCAACATGTCCCATAGTGACCTGCTCTGTTCAGATCAGATTATTATCAGATATAACAACTATTTTTGGCCACACATGATATGATATTGGGCCAATTGCCCAAAATGAACATGTGTGGCCAACATGAGACTCTTTCATCATACATCATAGATCAACTGCATAAAGTTGAAAATGGGAAAATGTTAACAATAATCCTAGATGAAGTATAAATTAATATGAAATGGTTTTATTAGTTACAGATTTCTGTTTATTCTACCATAAAGTTCCATTCGAAGATGTTTTCTTCTATTAATTTCTTTTCCGTCAAAAGCATCTCTATAAAATAATTTATTATTAATAGAACTTATTTTAAATGCATAAAAATATTCAGTCGCAATCGGAGGAGTTGAAAGAGAATAACATGCATATAAAACATAGTAACATATCTCTGTACATGGTAACACAATAGGTCAGGAAACCCTCATTGTACAGAAATTACAATCATTCATCAAACATAGTACTAGTAAATGAGAGTTGATGCTGTACAGACATACTCCAGTCTGATTGTCATTTTTTAAACTTTCTGAAAGCGACTTACTTCCCTTCCCAGCTTTCAGAAAGTCTAACCACATCTGCATAAATGTTAAGTTTGACCTGGTATAACAGGATGCGAGTTAATCATTTAATGCTTGATTAACCCTTATCTCACTGCAAGCATTAATGACATATATTGGAAAACAAAGGATATTTTTACATTGAACTGGATTTTATTTAATTTTATACCTTGGTTTCTACTTTTCAAGAGACATCACA
This sequence comes from Mixophyes fleayi, assembly GCF_038048845.1. NCBI lineage: Eukaryota > Metazoa > Chordata > Amphibia > Anura > Limnodynastidae > Mixophyes > Mixophyes fleayi. The sequence continues at coordinate 37,683,925 of NC_134412.1, read as the reverse complement.
AATGATTTGTTCTTTCTTGAACTAAATTGGTGTCGGCATTAATAAATGGCCACATCGTAAACTATACAAATTTCATAAATGTGCATTTGTGTAGTTAGGTACTAAGTATATTAAGCACCTAATAAATAAATAGAACTCTTGAAATGAAATTATCCCAATTTCCTGGCAAATTAGTCCTCATTTCAAATTTGTAAATTATTCCTGTTAAAGTATAAAATGAGCACTGCTATAAAAAAAATAGTCTTGTTTAACTTAATTTCCATTTCTTACAGACATTTTGGCTAGTGTTAATAATGTTTAAAGCTAAACCGGTATTGACTTAGAGTGCAGTGCTAGCATATTATGTCAACTGCTGGAGCGGAATGTTGGCAGTTGTGGTTCAACAACTGTTGGAGAACCACATGTGGCCAACCTCTGATTTAAAACACAATTGACTACAATAAAACTAATACAGGTAAACACCTATACTAAATTTTTGATGACTGCACTGTTGTTATCTATTATGATCTGCTAGTAAAAATATATTAAGTAAATACTCGGGACATTTTTTGTTAATTTATGTAAATGTTAACCCAATGATTCCAGGCAGTTCTTGTAGTTAAAAAATTGACCGAAAAAGAGAGCAATCATGTAAAAAGTAAAAACAAAAACAAATCACAAACTTTCTTATAGGAAAACCATGCCCAAAATTTAAAAATCAACATTTGACAGATAATGGTTAGTGGGTTCATTATATGGATCCACTAACTTCTTTTGTTGTTTAGGTGCTTTGTGACATATATTATAGTAAAGAATCTTCAATAGATCTTTGCCATACACATGAAAACCACATGCACATAGTGGGGTACTATGAAGTAGGTGGCCAAAAGACAGAGACAGGAAAACTTTATCGTCAGCACCAAAATAGTGAAGGTTTAAATAACATGGTAGCCAACGTTTCTCCTGCCCTGCTGATAGTAATGATCTCTTCCACTACTTTTCCCAAACTATATGAGTGTACTTACTGCACCCTTGGTCTGGACAAAAAACGAATTCTGTATTTTCCATGGACCCATTACATTTAATGAACACATTACACACGCATCCGATGACCTTGACCAGTATTCTGAGATCCAAACGTGGAGCACATAGTGTATGAAATGCTTCACTCACAGCTTAAACAACTTTTACTGCATATCACAAGCCTTGCGCTATTACTATCTTGCTGTATGTATAAGTTCCAAAAATATTAAATTGATATGACCAAAATGGAAACATTTAATTCATTATATGTTTTGGCCTAAAATACTGTAATAGGTTGGCTATTAACCTAGAATTGTTCTATTAATAATGTTTATATAAATGCTTCATTCCACCCCAAAACATAAGACATGATAAACTTTCTATTTCTGCTGCAGGTAACTAATTATTTTGGCTTTTCACACATACCCTGAATTTGTTTTGTTTTCTGCATATGGAACAATTCTTCACAGTACAAATAATTGGCTATCTTCACAGGTCGTTTCCCCTCAATTAGACTCTAAAATACTAAGATTAGTATCATGTACTGTTTTCAGGGTTAATCAATTACACCAAGGATCTGATTTCTGCTACATTGTGGAAACCTGAATATCTTTTTAATCAGGACAGCAAAGCAGTAGTGATTGCTTCCTTATCTACGTATGAAACAATCCGTGTAATGTAAAAACAGGAATACAAATGTCAACAAAGGATTTTTTTGCAAATGAGATTAAATGCCTGTGAGACCTATACACCATTGATCAGATATTTGATTAGATGCAGATAATCAAAAAAAAATTTTCTTTCAAATATCAAACTTTTCGGAATGTTAAAAAACATTCTTTAGAATAAGAGATTATTTTCTAATATTTTCTTCTCTACGGATGTATTAGAAAACATTTTAATTGTATATGTATTATTCTTTAAGCACTAGGTTGCATGTCCACTTATGTGCAAAAGTCATTTAAAAGTAAACACAATAATTTAAACATACATATATACACAGTATAGTCCAAGGTTTATTTGTAAAATAATTTGGGAAGCTACACTATATTGCCTGAGTAAATATAATTGTTCTCTTTGATTATGTATTGGTTTATGATGTTTGTTATTTCCGTGGCATGCTTTCTTTGTTCTTGAAAAATTCCACAGTCTACAAACACAAAACTCGGTTCCTAGGGGCTAGGCATAAGTATGTTTGATGATTAAATATGTTCGCTATTCAATCTTCACTTGCACATGGCAACAGAACACTCTAACAGGATGCAAAATGGCAGATTCCTAAGTGATGACCCCTGAAACAATTTTTTATTTTTGTTTCATTTCAAAAGCATGTAAAAAATATGAATACTTATCAAAGTGGCATTCCCCAGGTGTCTACATACCGTCGGTTACCTCTTGCAAATCTTTTGAAGTCAATTGTGAAATATATTACATTTGTATTATACTTGCTATACCTAGTTAGAACTTGGCCGAAGTTGTACATTCTCATATTTAGAAAAGTAACCTCAAGCACAAAAAAAAAACCACCTCTTAAATTACAAGTTATGAGTGAGGACATGCCTACCTAATTGGTCTATGTTTATTTTGGATGTAATATTACTTCAAAACTATTTTGTATCGTTGGTCATAACATTGCAGTATACTTCCTATGACAACGGTAATGTTCTAAATATAATTGCTGGAATGGTTTGCTTCTAGAATAAAAAAAATGTTATTATCTTCTCACAGTCTGCTCAAATATACAATGCATGTTATAATTACATTTACTTTCATTATGTAAGTTACTTTTTTCCAAATGTGCTTCGTATTGTTTAGATTAAAATGAAAGGAGTTAAGAATTGTATGTCCTTTGTCAGATGAGCTTATCTCTGGAAAATACATTGCTTTTTTAATAAGAAAACACAGTGAATCGATCTTGGAAGCCAGGGACCCAGAGGCCCAGTGGAGAGGATTGGGAGAACATCAAAAGCTTACTGTATATTAGGAGTGAAATCCAGTATACAACATGAAAGTGATTATAATGTCCGACATGAACACTTGAGATGTTTTGTGCCACAGAAATATATGACATCAAAATTGTATAGGGGAATAAAAAGTTATGCTTTACATTGGTATAATTATTATAATTTAACATTCTGATGGATGGGGAAAAATTGGGCTCATTGTAGCATAAAACAGATAAAACAAAATATGGCATAAGGTAGCAATGATTAAAAAAGCATTAACCCTCCGGAAACAAGATACATACTGTGAATAAATGTTGTGCTATTATCGTACTACGTTTTTTCCTGGTCCGGCAAGTGGTAAGATCCCACAACAAAATATCTAGGAAAATGACATCTCACAAATGGCATGTCTTACATGCAGCTTGTCAATATGATGTATGGATCATTCACACTACAATATATGTTTGTCACTGAAACAAAAAAATATTCTCCAGCTGTATGTCTTTACTGTAGAGAATAATTGTACTCTAAAGCTCAAGAATGTGCCAAGTGACTTTTCTATTTTCCAAAATCATAATGATATTTACTAATTCCTAAGCTGGCATCTGAGCACATCAGTCTTCATATGCAATTGTATAATGGAATAGACCTAAATTCATTTACTTGTACCTACCATTGAGGGTTTAGGATTATATTTGATCTAATTTGTAACTGATTCCTGCCATGAATGCTCCCTTTAGTGGTCTTTCACACTGTCAACTTTTTTTATAAAAAAATAAAATAAAACACTTGGTTCTTATTATTTCAACAACTGCTGTAGATTTGGCTGGAGATATTTTATGATTTTTACAATATGTATGTTAACTTTATAAACACAGGGGTAGAGTCAGTTTAAAGTTCCTGTTGGTTCTCATCACTCACAATAGGCAAAATCAAATTATTTTTGTTACTCAATAGGGGCCTGATTCAGTAAGGATCTTAACTTGAGAAACTTCTTATTTCAGTCTCCTGGACAAAACCATGTTACAATGCAAGGGGTGCAATTTAGTATTCTGTTTTGCACATAAGTTAAATACTGACTGTTTTTTCATGTAGCACACAAATACTTGATAGCTTATTTGTACACTGAAATTTAAAGTTGCTATTTGTGTGCTACATGAAAAAACAGTCAGTATTTAACTTATGTGCAAAACAGAATACTAATTTGCACCCCTTGCATTGTAACATGGTTTTGTCCAGGAGACTGAAATAAGACGTTTCTGAAGTTAAGATCTGAAATATTATGTGTTTTACAATGACCACTAAAGCATGACAACTTTATTTCAATGTAATATTATTTTTTACGTGTTTTTTTCGTTTTGTGTTCACAGACAAAATGTGTCAATGCGTAATTGATAATCACAGCTTATAACCTAACTATAACTAGCTTAGTAATACAGCATTTTAGAAAAGAGAATACCACAAATGTGTCGTTTGCAATAATGTCCACCAATGGAAATGTTAATATGAGCTAAGATTGTTCTCATGCACTAACAAACAACAGACCGCACACATCTTCCATTGATTTACATGGAGATCTCAAGAAAATAGAAAGCAGATTATGATTTTTTAATGATTTTTTAATCATTGCTAGTTTATTTGTCTGTGTTGTGTTGTACATATCCAAACCTTTTCTATGCTTTTTTAGTTTTACATTGGTTGAAAAAAAAAATTGCAGAGCTAGCAAATGGTAGCCATATATAAATCATTATTGATCAAACTGATTTAATCAGTCTGGCATGCTTTATTTTTATGTATAACAGTAAGTGGCAAAAATGTACTTATAACCTGTACAGAGGGATAGCATAAAATTATGTTTAGCATATGCATTCCTTTGTATTAAGTGCAATTGAGCAAAATTAAAAGTTTGAAATTAACGTGCCTTTCTATTAACTTTTCATTGTCAGCAGACAATAAAAATAATTGAATAATAATAAAGCACTAAGTGGCAATAAATGATCCTTAACTTTGAGTGTTGATGAGTGATAAATAGAGCAGGCTGGATACTGTTGTACATTTTAATAGGGTGTGCATAATTTAGATTCTAGTCAGAAAATGTCAGTGCAGAATCTACAGCCTGCACTTCTGAAAGGGTTAAAATAATTATGTTTAGTAAAATACAGTGCAATTTATATTACAATTTACTTGAGTGCAGCAGCCAAGAAAGGCTCTGCATTTAAATAGACTGCTGTCTACTGAGCACTTGATGATTACCAGTTGTTAACAATTTTCACTACACTACAAATCTGCATCGTAACTGCTTGTAATTGCTTGACATGAACACAATAGTACCAGGACCATTCCTATAGTAGCGTGATAATATTTTTTTCCCCCCTAATAGTTTTTATTTGAGTTGACAGAACGTGCAAGTAAAACTGAGCACAGGAGTAAGTTATTTAATGTGTAGAGTGTTTCCATTCTTGGCATCAACATTCCAATACATGTCTATAATGTACATAGATTTTCCCAATGCATACTGCTTGTCTGTCTGACACTCTGTACAGGGCCAGTGTGTGGGGAGGACAAACAGGGCAATTGCTTGGGTCCTTGGTCCTCCCAGGGGTCCTCAACTCTGTTCCAATCTATTGTTTTTTTCCTTACTTAACACATTGCTAGCACTAATACTCTGATCAGTTAACAGTGACCAATCAAAGTACTAGCGTTTAATAAAACTGGGACATTTAATTGACCAATGTACAATAGGATAACCTTGAGTCTTGTTGTGATAACGTGGTACAACATTATTATAATTAGTTTTACATAGCACTAGCATATTCTTCGGTGCTGTACAATCAGAAACAATGCAAACACAGCAGCCATCGCCGTAATGAAGCTTACACTCTCATTTCCCTAATACATGCGGCACACGCACACGGATGATTGGATACTACTACCTGGAGGAGATCATCAATATGTCCATTGCTTCCTTTTTGTTTTATAGCTTGTAAACTGTACTATCCCTACTCTAGAGATGGCGACAAGAATACAATTGTATGCAATTCATTTACCATTGATGGGTTGAGACAGAACATCAGAACGCTTTACCATTACTTAGTGCATATTCTTTCAGTTTCTTTTGACCTCTAAACAGATTAAATCGCAGATAAAGTCACGTTTATACTGATAAAGGCCTGTGTTTAAAAGGGAAAAATTTGTAGGGAAACCAGGTTTATAAAAATAGAGATAACACAGGCCTCAAAAGCTATTGCCTGAGCCTGCTTGGCGAAAACAGCTCTGACTGAAGAGTCATTGCTTCTTATATTATATAAATAATATAAATTCACAGATGACAGACCATGGACTGCAATGCATGATGGGGACATCATCTATTTCATATAACTTAATGTTCAAGCACAAAATTAGTAAAATGATAAAGGGCTAAAATGGGAATGTATGAAATAGATAGCTGTAATGATCATTATTAATAAAGCCCTCAATAAATCATTTTCATTTTTTTTTTACGTGAAAAGCTTCCATTAAGAAATACACTGAGGTCTAAATGTGTTATTGCATGGCAAATTCCCCACTCAACAAAGTAAGTCATTAATCACTCCATAAATTATAGAATATTTCATATAAATTACCAATCAATTAGGAAAACAAAGAGAGGGGTTTTAGTGTTAGTCTCCCCGCTGTTGTGTAATTTTACATGGATTCATTTACACCTTTGAAATTCTGTTTTGGTGATAAAGTGCCTTTCCTTTTGAAAAACATGAACTAAATGGGTTTTAGTTAAATAGATCAAAGATATGATGAGGCAGAAAGATAAAATGGGGTGAGCGGAGGTTTGCACTATCCAGAGAGATCAAAAAATTCCAGCGAATCAGACAATTGATTCCAACAAGTGAATTCCAGAGAGCCAACAACTAAGAAAGGAAGAATAATGGTTCAGACTAAAAGACTGTGACTGTTCAAAGGTTAACCGCTTAATGTTTGTCAAAGCACTGAAATCATCAGCTTCATAAATAAAGCCCATATGGTGGACTTCAAAATTCCATAGTGCCTTAGTGCGGCTGAGCCACACACATTGATGTCCAGAATACAAAGCTTTAAGTGTAGTTTTTATGATTTCCTCCAACAAGTCTCTAACTGTGTAATAGTACAAAGAAAATAGAAAGACTGTGCTACAAGGCGATCCACACAAATACACGTACACATGTTTTTGTACTGTACATTTGGTTTTCTATTTTTTCTGCAAGCGTGGGATTGTAGCGTCGCTTTATAAAACAGAAATTGTAGCATGTGTAATTTGAAAACTGCTTTCATAAACAGAAGAAGTTTTAACTGATCTGACTACAGCGGCACACTGACGACTCGTACGTATAGTATTTCTGATGAAACGTGGGTCGCAGTAGGTAGCTGGCAGACATTCAATACTATCTTTTGTCATCTTTGACTTGGCGTGTGAGCGAGGATTAAAATAAAACTGGAAAAATACATTAATGGGCACATACTGTTTTTTGACAAATAGCTTGTTCAGATTACAAGATTTACCATTTTCAAAAGAAACAGATAAATTATATGGAACTAAAATGATTTTGTATTTACATGAGACCGAAATACTCTGAAGTATTATTTTTGTTATCTTGTGGTTTCATTTAATAAACCTTAGTGTTGATTCTGTAAAAAAAAATATGCATATGTAAGATAAATAAAAGCCTTGAAAATAAAAATTGATAGAAGCATCACATCAGGGAGACAATGGAAACTCTGGTTCTTTTTTATTAAATCATCTGGGATCATTTATGACAGGCATTAATCACAGAGCAGTAAATATTGAAAGATTGCTTTTTTGTATGAACTGTCATTAAATTTGCATAGCATTTTCTGACAAAGAATGGGAGATTTTCAGCTGGACAATGGGAAGATATGGTCAAACATATCTAACCTCATATATTTGTGAGAATGCATAAAAATCCACTATTGAATGTGCCAGCATATATTTTTAACACCTTTTATTATTAAAATATAAATTTAATAACATAATGAAAACATAAAACAATCAATTCCACTTGGGACTTAACAAGCTCCTCAGATAATACTTTGTATCAGCTTAAAATCATGTCGTACATTTACACATACTTGCCAACTTATGGCAGTCGTCATCCGGGAGCTGCCGGGGGGAGGTGGGCGTGCGGGGGGCGGGGCTCAGAAAATCGCCTCATCTTGACCCTGCCCCCGTGATGTAATGACTCAAACCCATTTTGTGCAATTTTACAGCAGGGGTGGGGCCAAATACTGTGCTTCTCAGGGAATCGCGGCATTTTGAATTTAGATGCGGGAGGGTGGAGACCCACTGGAATCCGGAAGTCTCCCAGACATTCCGGGAGAGTTAGCAAGTATGCATTTACACTGCTACTATTCCTATGTATCAGGGCAACCACAGAAAGCATAGGTGGTAAATCGTTAAGTCATAAACCAGTAGGACCACTTATGGCCAGGAGGCAGCCACATGCGGCCCTCTGAGCCTGTTCTTTTGTGATTACAGGTGTCTTTTTCTTTGATTGAACATATTGCTTAAACTTATTACTGAGTTTAAGGGTTAATAATGTGCCACCCTTTTGAATGAAGTTTAAGTGTCCAGCAGTAATTTAAACAAGATAAGAAAAAAAAAAAAAAGCAAGAGGAAGTCCAAATGTTTTATCAAATGGTGTTTTTACAATTGTCAATAAGACCATTTCCATCATGATTTATACAAGCCTACAAAATGTAACATATATTATCTGCATAGACAAACAGCAACATCAAAAGGTGTGTGTCTTATGGACAAATATGTGCTGAGCCTTCAAATTTTATTTTGCTTTGCATACGACCTCCCGAATGTATAAAGAACCTTACCTCCATTTGATACAGTTCACAAGTGTCAGTAGTCAAAATCGCCATAACTGCAAGATGTGTAATATAATATATGAACTTAATTTATATGTTTATACAATTCTCAGTTCTGATCACCGTGAAGTGGAAACAGGAAGAAATTTTACATTAACTAAAACAGGAGACACACTGGGCACACTTGCAGGAATCAAGACATCTAAATGTTTTGATGACATCTAAGGAGACATTGAAATGGAGGGTTTTAAGCCATAACTAGAGGCTCATAAAACACTATTTTCAATATTAACTCATATTAACCCTTTTACATGAACACTGTGGGCCTGATTCATGATCGGACGTACATCCATTTGCGTAGCGTATCTTGCGTGAAATAGTTTTATGCATGCTTGAGAGGGGTAACTGGGGATGGCAGGGGCAGACTTACGTATACCATATACATTAATGGTGCGCCGATTGTGTTCCGATGCAGTAGCGGATGATTCTAGTCCTTAGTTTATCATAATTACGCTTGGTTTCAGCCATATCATTTGCACCAGCTTCAGGGCAGGTTAAGTGCTGACTGATAGTGATGACTAACATGGCATAGATTTTATTTTAAAAACTACACGTATGCATGGCACTAGCTAGCATAGAACATGTGTATGAAAGTAAGATAGACAATCAAAATGCATTGTATGTACAGTATGCATTGAAGGTATTTTGATTTATGTATTTAATGGAAAAAAAATGTAATACATATTTATATTAATGACTATGCTAATAACACTTGTGTTAGAAATTTACTTTTTTTTAATATGTTCTGTAACCTTTTAGTGAACAGACGCTTGTGTATATAGTGCAGTCTGTTCTGTGTGTCTATATATGGCAAATACTGTTTAGGCAGCATCCAAATCAAAACGCAAATTAAGCAGTGCAATCAGTCTTTGTAAACCTATTGTCAAGGAGCACGTCATTAGTAGAATTAGGGAGAATGATTATGGTGTTGGTTGTTATTAAAGTAGACTCGTAGTAAATTATATGAGGATTGTATTAAATATGTTTATTTGATAATGGTTAGATTTTTTTCTCTTTCTTGTTTCCTCTATGTTGTCTTATACTTGCCCTTTGCCAATGTTATGTGAGTGGCCCATTTAGATCCAATAAACAAGTTTGAACCTTTTCTAATAATAATTTAGTATACTCTCTGTCACTGCAAAACTAAAACCTTAATCACACAGTTAGCGAAAATTGCATTCACTTCATTATAAGTAAACAAAACAATTTAGTTGTTTTTTTTGGGATAATTGCTTTGGCTATGGGGCCATACTAATCTCTGAATCATCCGTGGAACAGCATCTCCTTATGGTGAACCTTGATGCTTGCATGCTTGCCACTGAATGTAGCTTTTCAACAGTCGCAATGCTAATTAGCCGTGTGACAAGATGATGGCTGTCCTTATAAATGTACACAGCTGATGCGTCGTTTTGATCTCATAAATCCCTAAAACTAAAATTCATATGAAAAATTATGTCAGTTTTTGTTGGGTATGCGCAACTATATATCATTGCTGCACCATACTAGGACATTTAGCACCAAAAACATGTCTAATCATACTACTATAAGGCACCCTAGACGTATGACACAACATGGCCCCAGCCAGTCACACATACGCATAAAACTCCGGGTCAGAATCCGGAATTATCAATAGAAAATAGTCATTGCGGGATAGCCTCCTATCGAATGTGCCATAACTTTAATAGTAAATTGCCCCGCTATGTAAGTAATCTGTCATTGCTGCGAAACTTAAAGAGACAACATTACGGAAAATGATATATAGGCACCTACGTGTATCTCACATTATTTAAAAAAGTAAAGAAATTAAAAAAAACATTAGCATCATGTTAGCTAAAACATTGCAAAAAAAAAAAAAGGAGGTTTGTCATCAGAAAAGTACATTGGATAAATTAGAAAATAAGCCTATTATAATCGGAGCCCAAAAAAAGAAAAATGTACTCGTGGATGAAATCCAAGCAGTGGAGATGTGGTGTATATGGTGGTATACCATACCGCCACTTATCCTACTGCCTTCATTGTAAAACAATCAAATTACATTCACCTACATACCCATTACATTTTTCATTCTGCCTCTTCTAAATTTCCATGCCCCCACTTCTAAATTTCCACGTTGACTACTCAATTCAAGCATGTTTATTGTATAAAAGTGAAAAATTATATGGTATGGTGGTGGGGAACAAAATTAAATTGATTTCAAGCCAGAGTATTATGTTTATAGTAGAAACTTAAAATGTGTTAAAAAAATCCAAAGCCTGATTGTGCAGATATGCATGTTATCGCTTGCTGAGCATGCCCATAGCGAAATGACTTAAGTTATGCCATACAAACTGTCACTTTACTCACTCTGTATCAAACCCTTTACCTTTCTTCCTTTACTTCCCTGATTTGTGTAATATAAAATGGAACATCACATGAACATTTCAATTTCAGTACTAATATAAAGGTTTGCCTTAATGGGATACAGGTATTCAGTACCTGCTATACAAAATAATTGACATGCATTCATGAAAGCCACACCCCAGACCAGCCCTGAGCATTTCATCTTATGCGAATTAGAGTGATCCATTAAAGTTCATGCAAATAAGTGGTCATACGTACAAAAATAGAAACACGTGTGCATTTTGCTGGTCAATCATAAATAGCCCCCTATTTGTTTAGTACACTATTTTTCACTAATAAAGTTGATGACAATACTTTTTCATAATGTTACTGACAAGCTAAATCTCTCTGCATGACCAGTTGTTGTTGTGAAGCTGGCATTTTACCATGCAGACCCCCCTTAGTCTTAACATGAGGCATACATTATTACGGTTTCATCTTTCTAAAATCATAACCTTATGTGGTCTGGGCTGGTATGGAAAGTATTTTTAAGATTATGTTTACTTTAGAGAAAGTATAGAAGTGCATATCTTTACTATCATTACAGTTTGCTATGGTTTACTATGGCCTGGTCTGGGGGCAAGTTGTCTCCTGTTCCCCCCGGAGTGTACAATTTGCACCTTCTGCCTGTCTCTACACTGCCATACACTGTTTGGCTACACAGAGTCTGGGTAAAACAGGTTTTTGTCATACCCAATAGAAAGCTCCTAGCATGCCGACTAGTGGGTGGGGCTGACAATTCACCAATCTGAGTGGCATCACGTCCCGACTCACAGATTGCTAATGGTTGGAACTATCCAACTATCAACCAATCAGATACAGAAAACGGTCAAACTTCTTCTCCAACGTGCCTTGAGGCAGTGTGGAACTGCAGAAGAGATTTGAGGTCTGCATTTCATGATAACAGACAATAACGGGACTGCAATATAAAGCCACCAGAGAATATAGGGATCTGCATTGTGAACCTGTAGATTTGCGGAGCCTGCATTTTACAGTGGCTTCCAGAACAAGATTTGCATTGTATATCAGTCCCTAGGGTGCTCTCTGAATTATTGGCCTCTTGAGTTCTCTATTTATGGTCTATCAGTACCTAAAATACACCAGGGCATCTTAACAACATTATGGGCCCCCGGGCAAAGCAGTGCACCGGGGCCCCTAGATATAGATTTAGATATAGATAAAGATATATAGATGTATACAGATACAGATATAGATATAGGTATATAGAGATAGACATAGATAGATGTACTTGCTCAGTGACCCTTGTAGGTTTTTTTCTTCTGCAGGATTATTTATTCTCATTAAGAGCCGTGCCTATGGGGCCCCCTTGCCCGTGGGGCCCCCGGGCAGCTGCCCATCGTGCCCAATGGAAAAGATGGCCCTGGAATACACTCTGTATTCTATATAATTGCCTGGTATGTTCTCTGAATTGTATTTCAGTCCTTGTATTGTAAACAGAACCCTAAAGTTCCTTTTGTAGTGTGTAGGGATCCCTAGAGAGCTTTGTGTTTTGTACATAGGTTAATAGAACGTTCTCTGTATTGTGTACAGAACCCTGGAGCACTTTCTGTAGAGTGTAGAGAACCCTAGAGCGCTCTGTGTATTGTGTATAGGTCACTAAAATGATCTCTGTATTGTTTATTGTTTATTAATGTGGTTTATATACTGTATAGAGGTCTCTAGAAAGCTTCATACATACAGAATTGAGAACAGGACTATGTGACAGAATTGAGAGACCGCAGTCTGTTTATTGGCAGATTATTTTTTAGATATTATGCTCTCATCTGATACCTAATGGTTTTTACTCAAGACATATGTTGCTGTTGACACATCCTAGCTGTTATCCAGCAGGTTACATCTTTAATGTCCATTGTTTTGATATATTTGGTTCGGTCACATAGATTGTAAGCTTGCGAGCAGGGCCTTCTCACCTCTTTGTCTGTTTCCCCAGTTTGTTTATTAGTTAACTGTGTTTGTCCCCAATTGTAAAGCGCTACGGAATATGTTGGTGCTATATAAATAAATTATGATGATTATGATGATGACCTGTCATTGAGGTTGTTAATATTTTATTGTATATTGTGAATAAACATTGTTTTTTACTAGACCTATGATTACATCTTGCATTTCCCTCTGCAACTACTATATTTAGTGTGCCAAAGAGACCTTTTTGCACTTATCCTTGAGGGTAGGGGCACACCTCTTCCAACTCTCCTCCCATAGGCAGCACAATACATTATCATTCTAGAGGGAAGCATGGATTTCTCCACCTTTCATTTTTATACATTGCATAGCATTCCTAAAATTGCTAACTGCGTTGTATAAAAGTATATAGAATGCTCTCTATGTTGTATAGAGGCCACTAGAATGCTCTTTGTATTGTATATAGGTCTCTAGAATACTCTATGTGTTGTATAGAGATCACTATAATGCTTTTTATGCTGTACTGAGGTCCATAAATTATGCTCTGTAGTTTATAGAAGTCCCTACAGTGAAATCTGTATTGTAAAAAGACTCCTGGTGTGCTTTCTGTATCGTCTATGTTGTAGGGAGGCCATTAGAATGCTCTCTGTATTATATAGAATTTTCTAGAATAGTTTTTGTAATGAAAAGTAGTCAGATGGGGCTAGTAGGTATTTTATTTTATTTTATTTTACCTCTTAAACATAACAATGTTTCTTATATTTAATTTGCTATATAAAATAACACGGACACCCACAGTAGACAAACCACACCTGTACATTTTGTCATGCCCCTATGATATCACAGCCCAGCGCCATACTCACAGATAGAAGGGAGCAGGAGATGCAATTTACACTGAAATCGTAAGTGTACATTTTATCCCGTACTTCACACATTAATTAGAGTGGCACAGATCTTTAGATCCATGTGACTTAGAATACTGTGCAAATTGCACAAACACGCCTCTTTATCTGCCTTATGGGTAGGCGTGCAAGTGTATCATGCACAGCCTTATGCAAAGCAGATAAATGAGTAAAAAAAATAATGTAATAAAAAAAAAAAAAAAAATGTAATAAAAAATTAAAAAGTGCCCCTTCCCCCCCCAAACAGCACAAGGGTTGATTATGCTGGGAGGGGGTGCACACCTTTTTTTTAATTTATTTCTTTTTTTACTTTTTATTTTAATACACTAAGTTCTCTTGCACTAGCTGAAAGCACCCACAAAAGATACGCCTTTACATTGTTAGGCTCGCCCATTAACCTCCCCGTTTCACCTCGCATAGAGAGGTGCACTGGGGCGATCCGTCTCTGATCAGTGCATTTTGCACTGATCAGAAGGACTTGCGTCTGGCTCTAAATCAGGCCTACAGTGTTTCCCCTTGCACTGTGTGTACCAGCTTCTAATTGGTCATTACAAGTTTGGAGAGTGGTCAGGTAGATTGGATGTGACTAAAAATCATCACTACATACAGCCAATATGTATTTCACCGGTCAGCAGATGCATCAATGTACGCACTGTTTTTTAGAGTGGAGGAACAAATGTTGAAAGGCAAAAAAAGGTGTTATAAATCACCCTGAAATAAACACTGTGGCCTGTAGGTGTTGGAAGAGATGTCAGTTATGGTTCAGGACATGTTTTCAGAATAGTTTACTATGTCTGTTAACCAGATCCTCAAACATCATTTAGTAACACTACAAGAGATTTCACTTCTTCCACCAATTTGCTTCTAAAATAAACTGTTTACAAGAGTACTTTATTCACATGTTTGAAGAGTTTTCAAACTTCATTAGTCTGAAAATATAATGTGGAGGTGACATTTTACATATGTGTGTGTGAAGAGAAAAGATTAGAGAGATACGCTGGACAAAAATAAAACAAAAATAACTGTACAATATTTATCCAGTATATAATAAAATTTAATAATAAAGGTTTTTTTAAAGTAAAGATAAAACAACTATATAGAGAGTATATATAGTATAGAATTTACTATTTTCATAGTTTGATTCACTCATATCTGTACAGGCGACAACATCTGCTACACAGAAAAATATGTTCACATAAATGCATGAAATTTAAGAGAAAAAAAATAGGATCTTGGATTCCTCCAACTGATAACTTTTTACATGCATGAGGCTTTTTAAAATAAACACAGACAGCTTCATCACGCGGGGAACAGGGGAATTTTCTGTGCTTGTCAAGGAAATAAATTCCTTGAAATAGCCACGAACTGCAATTAATTTCAACATTTTAGGGACAGGTTTCTAGGGAGGTATGTGGTGTCTGCATTCAAAATGTTGAAAGTTTTACATACTGTACTTTTAATGTAAATGCTAAAGTTTGTAACACTCTAAAAGCATAAACATTTTAGAAACCTAGAAATATAATAAAAAAAAAACAAAAGTAAATTAGTTTTCTTGTAACTATTCTGAGAGAAAATGAGTACCCTAACGTTTAAGCAATGCTGAAGAATTGTTTAAATTCAATCTTTGGACTATACACTAAAATCTTCAGTAGAAAACCACAAACCACAGATAAAATATTTCATCTTCCTCCATCTGATAGCGATTTTTGTATCCGCAAGATGCGTTGATATATGTGGCTGCAAAAACCTGTCCTAGTTTCCAGACCACCCAGCATGTCACATGTTCCAGGTCACCCAACAGGGCTGCAAAGAACTGTCACAGTTTCCAGACCATCCAGCAGGTCATATGTTCCAGGTTACCCAGCAGGTGCACAGATGTATTGCCAACTGTCACATTTTCCAGAGGACAATGATAATGCATTGTTATACATGGCGGGTGGACGTTTTGCGAAACAACTCTGAAACAATGCCACCTATTACAATGCCAATATTATTCTGCAAATCTACAGACCAATACCTTTAATTTGCTCAGACAATGGCATCATAGAAATAAGCCACTCAAAAAAGTTGTACTTATGCTTTTAATATATAGATATATGATCAAATAAAAAATTACCAATTTGGTTATAAATGTTAAACAACTTTGATAAATTAGTCTTTTGATATGACAACTATCTCTTTTTTGCTTATTTTTTAGACTACTTTTAGAGCAAAATATTGTTCAGAGAAGGTATTTAGTTATCTTTAACTACCTAAATACATAATTATATATTATAGCAACAGATATGATACAAAGATGGTGCATGACTAATTATTAGTAATCTCAATTAAGTTCATATAGTCCTTATGCACACTTCCAATGTATAGGCGGCTGCCAGTCCCCCAAGAATACCAGGCGGTGTAATTGAAAATGATCTAGAATAGGAACAGAAGGACAAGGTGCACAATAGTGTAGTATTTTAGTAGTATAGTTGTTCAATAATATATATATATATATATATATATATATACATATATATATATATATATATATATATATGTGCGTACCAGATTATTAGGGTATGCAGGCACATTCAGGAAAAACTTTCAACACATTCACCAGAAAGGTTGGCTAGATTTAGCCAGAGAAAATATACCAAAGGGAGTGTGTCTCAGATGTAACAAGCAGTGCACACCATCCCCGCTTATGTGTAACTGCGTACCAAATATAAAATCTTTAAGTCTTATCTGTATAGATTCCATTGGTCTGTATCAGGATAGGTTTCCTTTAAGTCCAAATGGTAACTTTGTACCACATGGTAAAACTCAATAAAGATACAAATAGTGTAATATTGTAAGTACAACAAAATTTATTACACACACACAAAGTAATGCACTCACATTCAAGTGAGAAAAAATAGCTTATCTGTAAATTCAATCAGGTGGTGAACCAAGTCCAGATAGAAGTGAATTTCTGGCGGTATCATGGCAAAGTTAGTACCAGTTTCTCAATGCGTTTCGCCTATTAGTAGTGCAGACTCGGTCACTTAGTGGGTTTCCTTGGGCTGGGACACCTGAATTTTTTTTCCCTTTAACATAGGCTACTGAGCCGAGTCTTGCCTCTGGGCTAAAATTTGTCAGCCCCCCCTGGCCATTGCCGTGCCATCTCTTAGTAGACTACCATTAGACTACGGGCTAGTGCAGACACAAATTTTTAACCAAACCACTCTGCACCCTGTGCTTTGTCTGATGTGTGACACAAGGGTAGCAGAAAGGAAGAGTAGGCAATGCACACATACATCTTCACATAAAACAGGACAGATTTTGAGTCCAAGTGTTCCGCCACCTCTCCTCCTGCGAATTTAAATAAAATGGGATAGGCCAAGAATAGATAACTGCCACCCATGCAGTAATAACAATGATTATGAAACCACCTTTACCCTTTTAACTTGCACATCTTTATAGATGAGGAAAATTAATTGACAAAATTAGGGATTCTACATTTTTCAGTGTTTTGTGAAGGTAAAGCAGAAATAAATATGGTTTTGGAACAAAAGTGTCTTTAAAAATATAGTTGTTGAAATCAATTGCATTTTAATATTTTTTTCACAGATGACAAATTGGATTAAATAATTTCAGACATAACAACAAATTTAATATATTTACATTATAAATAAAATTCTCTGTCTAAATAAACCATTTCTGCTTTTTTTGCTTGAATTTGTAATACAAGATTTGTAAATTGATATGCCAAAATAAAATCATTGGCCCAACTGAAACCCAGGAGATTCATCCAGCTCTAGTCCTGATAAATTTGACCTTAAATATGTTTGTACAAGTCACTTAGGTCAAGTTTTCCAACATAAATAAACTTAATTTGTCTAGACCTTCTTCATAGCTTTCACAAGTAATAAAATCTGTGAACTCTCTCAATTTCTTCTGCTTTTTTTACTCATAGGCAGGTGCCCCAAACTATACCACATATAGAAGATGTGACCAAATTAATGACTTATACAATGGTAAAACTATTTTTAATTGAGCTAGAAATTGTTAATGCATCCAAGGATTTTATTAACTTATGTGTTAACAGTATGTCATTGAGTACTGGTAAAGCTGCAATACATCCTGTGATTCTGACTGCAAATTATACAGTTTTAGACCTAACTGGCAGCATATTGCAGCCTGTGTGGTCACAAAACTACTGTTGATCTGTTTCTGTCAATGGGATTCAGGTGAATGTCCAGGTCTATCTAATTAGCTCATATATATGTGTGGTCAAATTTTCCATAGATATGGCCACTCAGTATATGGACTGGCTGGATCTACTGTACCTGTGCATGGTCAGTCTTACTCAGCTGAAGGTCTTCTAGCATTCCTATATCCTTATCCTTTAACTGATTTGCCCCATTGTATATCATTTAATGTATAACTATGATATTTGTTACCTTTGTCTATGTACAATATTTTAAATGTATCTACATTGATGCTCATTTCCCATTTCTACACCCAACTTGCCAAAGCTTCTTACAGATTTAGGAAGCGCATGCATTGAGGATATTATTATTATTATTATTAACTTTTCCTATAAAAACAGCAACATATTACGCAGCAGTGTGCATTGAAGGGATCATGATACAAATAAATAACATCTAATGACATGAAACAGATTGTAAAGATGGCCCTGGCCAATGAGTTTACAATCTAAGAGATATGGCAACAATCTATAATATAATAGCCTAGCGGCGTGTGTTAGTCTGTGTGTGTAAAAAAAACAAAAAAAACAAGCTGCAGCGCCATCTGCTGGGCGGAGTTATACACTGACCTACTAAATTCTTAGCATTATCTAATATATAAAAGTAAAAGCCTAGCGGCGTGTGCTAGTGTGTGTGTGTGTGTGTGTGTGTGTGTGTGTAAAAAACTATTTTCTCAGAAAATTGACCTGAAATTTGGTATACTGACATTATTTGACAAAAAAATTAGAATAGGGAAGTCAGTTAACTTCCATCATCCCCCCTTCCCCCCATGGGAGGGGTAGTAAAGGCTAAATTTACGAGTTGAGGGCTCAAACTCATTTTCGTGAGGTAATTTTACCTCATGAACACACATTAAAAAGGGCACTTGCGTCGGGAAGTAACGCTCTTCCCCTGAGGAGGCCTGGGCTAGGCCCAAATGCATGACAAGAACCTTTTTAAGACCTTAAGTAGCTTGATTTGACTAGAATGCATGAGTATCATGCACTGGTTAACTTGTTGTTTCAAAAGGAAGCAGAGTAACAGTTGTAGCTGATGTTGGGGAAAGGGTGAGTGGAAACTGTGAGTCAGAAGCATTATAGGCCACCAATATTAAACCAGAAATTGGCAACTGGCATTTATGTGCAGCTATCAGTTATGTACTATAATTGAAATGAAGAGTGACAGTAGTAGAATGTAGAGACATGAAAAGTGAACCATTCTCTACAGAGTCCAAAGATGACAACCATGACTCTCCTCCGCCATCTATACTAACTGAACCTCCTTACTCTTCTGATTCTGGAGAAAGCCTTTGCCTCTGTACTGCATGAGCAATCCCGTGGCTACATGTCAGCTCGTGGGTAACATGTGGCCATGGGAGTAGTTTTGTACCTGGCATCTTTCCCTGGCATAATCATCATCATCATTTATTTATATAGCACCAACATATTCCGCAGTGCTTTACAAATGGGGACAAACATAGTAAACTAATAAACAAACTGGGTAAAACAGACAAAGAGGTGAGAAGGCCCTGCTTGCAAGCTTACAATCTATGGGTTGCTGGCTGCTAGACAGAGTCAGGACACCTGTATGTTTCAGAGGCATGGTATCGCTAGCTGGACTGAGAAACTGTTCAGTTGTAAATGTCAGATGCAATTTACAGCTCAATCGGAAATTGCGTCCCGTAATTTACTTGGGATAAGTAGTACTCGAATTGCGCACATTTTGGGAGATATGCTTAAAGCATATCTTACGGTACTTGTGCCTGATACACTTTAAGCATATCTGTCGCAGGGGTGATAAATAATCATTTTAAAACCTCCCACAGGTATAACTAGCCTTGTGCGGAAAAGCACTGGGGCTCTTCCCACACCCTCACACAGTGCACGTGGGGAAATTGTTGAAAATTAGATGTAAAAACCATTTTGCCCATGGTGCACTACAGGTTCCAGCATGCCCAGGCTGCCATTAGTACTACAAGCGCCAGCACTTGGGGAACCACAAGTTCCAGCATAGAGGCTAATGACACTATTGAATAGCATTAACAGTAAATACAAATTCATTTACATTATCTGTGCCAAGCAAGTGGAAACTTAAGTAAGTGTTTAGGGCCTGAAACCAATTCTATTTGTACTTGCAGAGGAAATGTTCAGAACAATGGCTACTAGTTATGCAATACAGTCAGCATAATCAATTTGATCATTGTTTAATTTAAAAAAACAAGTTACATTCATTCATTGAATGTTCATATACATTTATCTTATTAAATGTGCCAATTACTGTTCTGTCTCTTGGCTCTGTAAACAGTAAAAGTGTATACACACTTCACCTGCTGGAATTCAGCATAAGGTGAGGGAAACTAAGGGAAATAAAAAAGATTAATTTGGTAAATATAAAGGATGTCATTTTGTATTGTGTTTAATTTATACTTTATGACATTCATTAGAATCATAATCAAAATACCTTTTTTGGTTTCGGGGGTTATATTGCTTACACTAAGTTGGATATATTGACCTTGTATAAAAAATATACAAAGAGCTTAGTTAGGTTTATAATGATATCTACGTTGTACTCCCTGGCTATTTTTTTTTATAACCCATATGCATGTGATCCAGCCTATTAAATTCTAAATGAGTGTAAAGAAATGATCAAGTCCACGCAGCACCTAAATTAAACAATCAGTATCTCAATGGCAAACTGAGGGAATCTAACAATTTAAGGTGGTGCCAAAAAGTAGTTGTAGATTTTAAAATAATAGAAGCCTGTGACACAAAACCCACATTAATCACAAAGCAATGCGATCATATTTGCTTTAATTAATAGCCACAATGAATGATTTGAAGTCATGTTGCTATTAAGTATTACAATGTTATTATAAAGTCGATTAAATTTTTTATGTACTGTATATTTTTTTTTGCAGAGGCATGAGATGAGTCTTAGCTGTATAGGTGATCACTTAATCTGATGCTATATTAACTCATACAGTAATTGGGTCTCGAGTATATAAAGCTCTGACAACTGTGTCAGAATATTAGTGCGATATAATATTTCCTGTTGTTTTGGAGTCTATCTTAGTGCCTGAGTGGTACCTGTGAGAGACAAGGGAAGTCTAGTCCATGTAGCAGCATTATCAGTCCCCTGAGCAGAGGGACTGTTTAATATGTGTAATTGAATGTCCATTGTAGAGGAAGAACTAAGAGTAATGGACACTATGTATCAAGGTCAGTATGGAAATTATTGATTTAGACAAGTTAATGGTTAAACCAGTTTCACAGACTATGGGCCAATTGGAGAGAAAACTGGATGCATAGAAATGAAATCATGTTATCAATGTGTAGCCTTTCATTCTCCTCTGGGAAGATCCAGTACAGGCCAATAATAAGAAAATTACCATGAATAATGGATGCCAGGGGGTTGAATGCAATGGCAGACAGGAATGGTAAGACTGGATATATCTTGCTGGTGCTATTCAGGAGGAAGGATTCTGGGGTCCAGCAATTGGTGGTTTAAGACACTAGGGGCTAGATTTACTAAACTGCGGGTTTGAAAAAGTGGAGATGTTGCCTATAGCAACCAATCAGATTCTAGCTGTCATTTTGTAGAATACACTAAATAAATGATAGCTAGAATCTGATTGGTTGCTATTGGCAATATTTCCACTTTTTCAAACCCGCAGTTTAGTAAATCTAGCCCTAGATTTTAATATCAACCAAACTTAACTAGGCACACCTAATATATGGCCATTCTACTTAAATGCCTTGAAAGCATCCAAAGACACCAAGACCCTATGACCAATTCTGATATACAAACATTAGACATTCAAAGGCGCTACACATATACCGCTATCTGGATTTGACAAGCATAAAACCTATCAGCATGAATAATGTAATCAAGATTGATGTATTCTGAATTGACCTAATGAGCAAAATTATCATCAGAATTTTAATGTCAAGTTTGGGGAGAGAACTATGATGGTAACATTTAGAGAGAATGGTCTTTATGCAACTTAGGCATGTCTATGATTTAAGCTTCTTTCATGGAGGTAGGACAGAAACCCATTTCAAAGGCTTCATTGTACATTGCTACCAATAGTGTAGACAGATCTTCTCTGCATTTTTCTAGAGTTATGGAGAACCTTAAAACTGAGGGTTCTACATTTGGTTAAGGAAGCAATTGCCTTTGTCATGTCCTCCAAAACAAGAGGAGCATTCTGTATCTCCTTCCACTCCTGAGACAAGGTTAGAAGTGGAACCTGAGCTAAGAAGGATTTGGCTGAGATCTTGTCTTGAGATGTAGGTTAATTGGAATTGCTCATTAATTTCCCTTGCAGATGTGGAAATTTTTCCATTGAGAGTCTAGTTGAGGAAGTAATTAGTGGTAAAAGTCATGATAAATAATAGTTATAAGCTGGTTGTCCTGTTCTTCCTGTTCAAACACATTTTATTTATTGAAAAAAAGGCCTTGTGTATGGACCTTTGAGTAATGTACATGTTGTAATTTCTATTTATGTGTTCTCTGGATACTCGCTTTTTGTGTAATTTGTACTAAAGTGGTTCAGATATCACAACCTCATGGGCATGGTTAGCCTCCTCAGAAGGGAGTTTTCTACTGTATGCCTTAAAGCATCCCATGCCCAGGGAGTCAGAAGTCTGTCTCATCCAGGCTGAAGAAATACAATAAATAGTCTCCCCTGGGAAATCTGATCTTAGCTCCACAAGGAGAGGCATGAGAAAACACCTGCATTTTAAAGCACTAGTACAGGGGAAACAAGACCTTTTCTTGCACAAATGTAGACACAAGACTCCATCAAAAACAAATTTTCACTGTATATAGGGATTTTAATGCATTATAAATTACCTTCTCTTATGTCCAATCAGGCAAATGCTAAGTCCAGAAGACTCACTGTTTTTTGTAGCCTCACTCTAAAAAGGTTGGACTGTCCTAAGACAGAGATAAATCTCTCCGGGCTTTCACTAGCCCAAGACTTACAGTCATGACCAAAAGTTTTGAGAATGATACAAATTTTATTTTTCACGAAGTCTGCTACTTCAGTTTTTATGATGACAATTTGCATATACTCCAGAATGTCATGAAGAGTGATCAGATGAATTGCAATTAATTTCAAAGTCCCTCTTTGCCATGACAATGAACTTTTTCCTAAAAACAAGATTTCCACTGCATTTCAGCCCTGCCACAAAAGGACCAGCTGACATCAGGTCAGTGATTCTCTTGTTCTCTTGTTGGTGAGAGTGTTGACGAGGACATTGCTGGATATCATTCTGTCATGCTGATTGAATTAGAGTAACAGACCGGAAGCTTTAAAAGGAGAGTGGTACTAGAAATCATTGTTCTTCCTCTGTTAACCATGGTTATCTGCAAGGAAACACGTGCAGCCATCATTGCTTTGCACAAAAAAAGGCTTAACAGGCAAGGTTATTGCTGCTAGTAAGATTGCACCTAAATTAACCATTTATCAGACCATCAAGAACTTCAAGGAGAGAGGTTCAATAGTTGTGAAGAAGTCTTCAGGGTGTCAAAAAACTTCCAGCAAGCGCCAGGACCGTCTCCTAAAGTTTATTCAGCTGTGGGATCGGGGCACCACCAGTACAGAGCCTGCTCAGGAATGGCAGCAGGCAGGTGTGAGTATATCTGCACGTACAGTGAGGTGACTTTTGGAGGATGGCCTGGTGTCAAGAAGGCTAGCAAAGAGGCCACTTCTCTCCAGGAAAAACATCAGGGACAGACTGATATTGTGCAAAGGGTACAGGGATTGGACTGCTGAGAACTGTGAATTCTGACAAACTCCAAGCATTCATTATCATCATCATCATCATCATCATCATTTATTTATATAGCGCCACTAATTCCGCAGCGCTGTACAGAGAACTCATTCACATCATTCATTAGGCAAGAATGGGCGGCCATCAGTCAGTACATGGCCCAGAAGTTGATTGACCGCATACCAGGGCGAATTGCAGAGGTCTTCAAAAAAAAGGGTCACTGCAAATTTTGACTCTTTGCATAAACTCAATATAATTATCAGTAAAAGCCTTTGACTCTTATGAAATGCTTGTAATTTTACTTCAGTATACCATTGCAAACAGCAGCAAACTTTGTGAAAACCAATACTTGTGTCATTCTCAAAACTTTTGGCCATGACTGTACACTGGTCTGGTGGAAACTGAAATTGCTAAATAGCACCACTCATGAAAATGTTCCTTCATGGATGACCTCCTCTGACTCCTATTAAATCAGGACGGAGGTAGTTAGAGTGAGCCTGGCAGTTTCATAGTGGATTCAAAACTTGAAGAAATGCACAGGCAAATAATTTTAAATAAAAAGCACCATTCTAATTCCTTATAATTTGTCAGAATATATGGCTCAGATTTTACTACCTATATTGGAAAATACTTAACATGAAAAACAACATTATTGAGAAGGATGGATAAATTGCCATCATCATCTATTTATATATCACCACCAATTCTGCAGCGCAGTACAGATAATATTTGCCTCACTGGAGCTTACAGTATAAATTCCCTAACAAACACACTAGGGTATATTTTTTCAATTAGCCTATTAGTATGTTTTTGGAGTGCGGGAGGAAACTGGAAGACTCGGAGAACATACAAACTCCACACAGATAGGGCCCTGGTTGGTATATTTTCATTTTAGAAGAAAGATGGTCAGCATTTTAGGTAATAATAACGGTTAATTGATTAGATTAAAAAACAGATCATTTGAACACATTTACAGAAAGAAGGTGAATTAATGTAAATAAATATGTTTGTGTGGTAAGTTATATACCACCTAGAGTAAATGACTGGCTAGCAAAATTAAATAGTTGGCTACTTCAACAAACAATAGTTCTTTCAAAGAATACAGTATTCTGTTTTTTGTTTTATTGCTTTTCAGTAAAATGTGTTCCATATGCTAATCTATGGCTTGTGGTTGGTTCTTACATTTTCACTATGGAATAATGAATAATATTATGCTATCTCTTTAGGGATTTCAAAGCTGTTTGAAGGCATAAATAATCCCCAGCTTTGAACTAGAGCGACTTTGAACTTGATGGCTACTTTTGCAAAGAGTGGATCAAAGAAAAACTTGCTTGCACAGTAGGGATACAATGTGAAAAGGACAATTCCTAACAAAGAAAGCAATTAGCAACACAATTAGATTCCATAAATAACAAAGCAATTGGCAGCATGTCATCTCTACTCCACAGGCTAATTCGATTAGAGGAACACTGTAATATGAAACGTTTCTTTGCACAAAATAGCAAATTATACATGATAGACAGAACATACTCACACTTAATATGCATAAAAGATCAAAGATTTTGTTTTTTTTCAACCATTTGACAATCGTATTCTGGTTTTTGGCTGTTTATTTTATCCTTGATTCTACACTAGAGACCATAAATATAAATATAAATACAGTGTTAGTCATTTATGAAGAACAAAATGGCTAATGCAGAAATAAAAATAGCTTTGATCACATTGTGCGTATCACAATGCCCAAGTGCGCAAAGCGTGATAGAAGCGTTAATGGAGGAGCAGAACTTTGTACAGGCCGAGGGAAGGACTTAGCTTGAGTAAGGGCAAAGTATGGAGGAGGTGCTTAAGTGGACCTACTTTTGTGGAGAAATGCAAAACACAGATATTATTTTGCAGAGCAGAATTATTGAAACAAGTTAAATGGCTCATATTGGGAAGCATTCTATGCAGTGTGGTAATATGCAAGGCCATTTTTAACATACTTGAGTTTTTCACTAGATCGTGTGCTATAATATTGTGCTTTGGCGGGGAAACAATTTTTTTTGATTCACTCCAAGCTATGTAATAAAAAGATTGACACTCACTCAAAAAAAGTCACATAATAAAAACAATCCCCTCTTTCTCTGAGCCAAGCAGTATTTTATAAATAAATAGGAAAATTTTATTTAATAAAAGGGACGGCTCTAAAGTGACAGGAGGCTAAGCATTTGATGTTCCACATTTGCACAGTGGTCCTCTCTAGATTTTCTGCCTCACTGCTCACCTTGGCTCATTTCTAGCTTGTGGTGGCCTGCACCTTCATGTGTGCCGGTCATCAATGCACATGGGTGCAAAATTAAGGCATATTGCAGTGCGCACCCAGTGTGGTTTGTAAATTCGAACTAGTATGTACATGAATAAATATGGCATTTAACAAATGAGAGAGTTAATTATTTACTTATTATTCAAAAGTGCTTATTCAAAATTCTCAATCGCATGCAGGACAGCTTTGAAAAGTGGAAATCCCCAATTTTTATTTTGCTGGTATCACAATTTTTTTCCTTATCTTGACAGCTGTGATATGAATCTAGAAACATTTGCCCAAAATTACAAACATGACCAAAATGTACCTCTCATCTCTAGAGGCAACTGTCAGGACTACTTGCACAAACTTCACAGGACTAGTGAGATACCCTAGTGAGTTTTCTGCAACCACCTGGAACCCTTTGGTTAGACATCCGTCAAAAAGGTAGTTATCTAGTCTTCTGTGGCTACTCTGTTTTCTGACCGTTT
The DNA here is from genome assembly GCF_038048845.1 of Mixophyes fleayi. Classification (NCBI taxonomy): domain Eukaryota; kingdom Metazoa; phylum Chordata; class Amphibia; order Anura; family Limnodynastidae; genus Mixophyes; species Mixophyes fleayi. Next base: position 37,657,085 of record NC_134412.1, on the reverse strand, counting down.
GTTTAGGAAAGAAGTTGTTCATAAATTCCACTTGGTTGAGCTATATACCATCATACATAGAGACAGGAGAGAACAGTGTATTTATTTCAAGTACACCCTACTTTACTCAGCCTATTTAGCTGCTAAACTTCTCATCTTCCATAGAAACTTGCATGTCTAATCATTGCAGGAGATTTGTGAGGAATGTAAGAAAATTGATAAGTACAGTAGACAGATTAGTCATAATTCACTGCATGGCCTTAGTAAGACTTGTTCTTGGTTCTTAGCTACTTTAACTGTTTCTTTCTTCTTGCAAATTTTCTTCTTATATTGTAATAGAGTACAGTGGGGTTTATTTACTTATGGAGTGGAAATGTGCAATAAACCATAGTATTATCATGTACATATAGGCTGAGGAAAGGGAATTCCACTGAAAGCTGCCACAAAAAATAAGATGTCAATAACTGCTTTTGTGCTGTTTCATTTTATTTTTTGCTTCAAAAGGATAATTATAAATCGAGGATATTCAGACTGGGCTAAAGTTATTAGCTATGTACCACAGGGATGAGTATTCCACCCTGTCCTTTTCAAAGTTATTATTAATACCTTTTTAGATGGAATATAAGGTCTCCATATTTATATAAGATGCTAAGTCATGCAAGGCTATCAACACAGGACTAGTAGCTTGCTACAAAGAGATTTAGACTAAATAGCAAATTTACCCATGACATTTAATGAATATATTGTAGGGTTATGCATGTAGGCTGTGGTAATAGCCTATTCATATTAATTTGAATATGACTAGAGAAAACTGAGATACATGCTAAAGAAAAAGTTGAGTAGCAACAGACAGGCAAAGAAAGTATTGGGAGTCCATGATGCAAAAATAGTTTTAGCTTTATAAATGTCACTAGTCAGACCACATCTTGAATATGGGGTACAGTTTGGGCACCTTATTTTAAGAAGGACATAGGGGAACTTGAGAGGGTTCAGAAATGGGCAACCTCCAAAATAAAGGTTATGGAATGGTTACATTATAAAGAGGTTAGAAAAACGAAATGTGTTGACTTTGGAAAGAAAAGCAACTTAGAGGTTACCTAATTAATCTGAATAAATACATCAGAAATCAATAAAAAATATATATCTAATAAACTTTTCATATCAAGGACTATACAGAGGACAATTGTGTCATCAGTTGTGTATTGAAGAAAGAACGTTTCACCAGCAGCATAGGAATGGGTTCTTTACTGTAAGAGTGATTAAGCCGTGGAATTATTTACCAAATTAGATATTCATGGCAAAAGTGGATTGAATGTGTTTCTTACATGTAATAATATCTGTTGCTGTAATTACTAGAGATATTACAAGACTGATTAATCCAGTTAATTTATCAGATTGACTGTTTTGGGGTCAGGAAGGAATTTCTTTTCCCCCTCTCAGGGTAAATTGGCAACTGTCTCATTGAGATTTTTCTCTGGATCAATGTAATTAGAAATTACTAAAGGTTTACATTGATGTACCTTTGTCTTTTTTCAAGCTATGTCACATTTTCTAATTAAAATAGATTATATCAATTTGCTATATTGAAAATGTAAAATATATACATATTCTTCATTTATTCAGTTTACTAGTGCCTTGTTGCTAATTTCTAAAGCCAAACCTAGGGAAAATGAGTGGAGACTTCTCTAAAAATTCTGGCGCAATGTATTTCCACAGAGACACATCTCGTCCCCTTGTGCTGTATTGATTCTGCCCCTTTCAGTCTTAAATACTAGATCATACTGAAAGTCGAAAACATTTTGCTTTATTATATGTAAGGCATTGCAAGCTTTTTTGATATACAATGTGCAGTAACAAATATTTTAAGGCGAAGTGCTATGCAAAATAACTACATGTGTTGAGTTAATGTAACTTTGGACTGGACAGCTCTCATCCTGTTCAGGCCTATTCAAAATATATAAAGTACATTCCCTGCAAAGAATTAAATATTTCAGTTGTAAGGCAGACATGGAAATGGGATAGAGAACAGATGGTGAATCAGAGGGAAAGTTAGAAGTGTTTCGAGGGGGTGAGATAGAAATCCCAAAGGATGAGAACTCAATACAATATGAAATTCAAGTGTGCGGGTTATTTCAAAACATAATAAAAATCCTACAATTTCAAAGTTATATATAATTTGCCATTAGATCGAAGTAACAGTCACCAGAAAATAAAAGCTCATACATCTCACAATCATCTTTTTTATCTCTATTTCCCTATGCTTCTACTAGCTGGTGATATAGCATCAAATCTACTGACACCCCCCAAACACACACATCCCTCATACATATCATTCTGGTTCAGAACACTATAGAAATCTAGCAAACCTCAAACAAATCACCCGTCTGTCATCTTTTTAAATATCATATAAATGTGCCTCCATTCATGACCTCTTACACTTAAACAACCTCAATCCTCTGGCAATAACAGAAATATGGCTCACACAAATAGACACTGTCTCACCTGCAGCCTATTTCACATGGTGGCCTCCACTTCACCCATACCCCCAGGCCTGGAAGTAGACATGGAGTACTCATTTCTACTAAATGCACATGTACAGTTCTACCAATTGTTCTATCACTTATGTTCCCATCTTTTAAAGTACATGCTTTCTGGATTCTCAATCCCTTCTCTCTGCAATAGATTGTCCCCCTGGACCACATCAGTGATTGCGTGAACATTACTCTGCCTGAATCCCTCATTTTTTATTCTATTACATCCCCAACATCATCATCATTAATTTCAACATCTCTGTTATTTATCTATCCTTCTGTATCCAAAATTCTCTCTCTAAACTTCTCTCTTGGTCTTTATCAGTGGACTGACTCTTCAACTCATTGTAATGGCCACTGCCTTGAACTTCTTTAACACACCTTTCCCTTTCTCTGACCATCACCTAGTCAACTGCAAGCTGCCCTCCATCACCACCTTAACCTCTTTGCAATCTAACTATACCAAGCATCCACATAACCACAGAAATCTTAACTCTATTCATTTTCAACAACTCTCCACTTCTCTGCAACAACTTTTCTTTTCAGTATCTACATTCTTGGAAACACAATTGTAGAGGGTCCTGGAGGGAGTGAAAGGAGTGAAACTTGTGAGGTGATTATAGAGAAACCACTTGAGAAGTGTAAATGTGTGGAGAGAGGTGGGTGGTAGTTGGAGAGAAAGGCAGGGTCAAGAGAAACTTTTTGAGGATAGGTCAGACAAGAACTTGTTTAAAGGTAGAGGAAATATGCTGGTGAAAAGTGAAAAGTAGAAGAGGGGGGGAGGCAGATAGGCATTGAAGTAGAGAGATGAGATGATGTGAGAAGGGATGAGGTCAAGGGATAAATCAGAGCCAAAACTATATACTCATGCTTAGCTAGGCATCTTGATTATCATAATTTCAGAAGTAATGCTAATGCACCAGTCATTGTTCTATGCAGAATAATATCATATCTGAACCCAATTGTTGTACACTATGGGAACACCTACTGACTGGTGGTTTTCAATTGCAGACTGTTACATTAGTGTTTATAGAAGGGTATACAAGCCTCATGCATTACTGTCCTGGAGTTGATGGTGCCAATTATAGGGCATTGTCAGCACACTGGTGACCCAACTATACCCAATTCAGAATACACATCAACTAAGGCTTTATTAGTAGACTTTCTGAAGTGCTTTATTTTTTTGGGGAATGCAACTCTCCTTAAGTAAAGCCTAAGCAATAAATCAAGTTTTAAAGCACCTGTTTTATATTTTGACTTTCTGTTTTGTCTTTGGAAATACGCATAATTTTCAGTGTGTTTAATATCGTATATCTGTGCCCAAGGTAATATAAACGTAAATATAGTATATTGTACAGTTTTATTTTTTCAGATATAATATATAAATAATAAATGATGTGTACAATTATATAACATTGTTTACAGTGTGTTTTAAAGAATATATAACTGATCGCAAAGCAATGTTGCCAGTTTGACTAAGGACTTATTCTAGTACACATCAACAGTACAAAATAATGATTAATTTATTAATAGCTTATCAGACTTTCTGAACTGCTTGATAGTTACATTTACACTAACAAGCTCCTCATTTTAGTGCAGTGAAAAATATGCCAAAATTATAAAGGGATGTCTAACATTGATAGACATTATTTTTTTTACCCAGCTCTCTTTAAATAGAGCCCAAGATATAAATCACGTTTTAAAGCACCTGTTTTGTATTTTGACATTCTTTTCTTTCTTTGCAAGTCACATACTTTTAGTCTGTTCTATGTTGTACGCCTGTGTTCAATAGAAAAACACGCATAGTGAGAATAATTAGGTACCATACACATAAATACAATATAAAGTTTTATTTTTTTCCAAAGCTAAAATAGAAATGATAATAATAATAATAATAATAATATTTTGTGCAAAACAAAATAACAATGTTTTTAGCTTTATAAATATATTTATAGAAACAGTTTTTATTGGCTTAGTGATAAATGTAATTGGACATATTATTTTAACTTCAAAAGAATGTATGTGATATATGAACTTTTTATACTTTTGTTTTAGTTTTTTTGTTAGTAGACACACTTGAAATATATGTGCATTTAATCAGAATATTTTAAGCAATATAGTTAAAGCTTTCAAAAATATAAATGAGTTTTATTAGCTTGGATAATACAATTTTGACTTTTAACATATGTGCAATGTTCAACAACAAAAGGGGTTCTCTCTTTATTTTTTGAAAGCTTACATATTGTTATGACTTTCATCTGTCATTTCTAGTTTTTAAACAGAAGCAGCCTTTTTTACTACTTAATTAATAAGTAAAGGGATTTTTAGATTAGCGATGTTTAGTGCTTAAGAAGCATGGCCACCAAAACAAAAATACCCAACCACGGAGAACATTTGTGTTAATTCATCACGTCCCTATGTCATGTATACCTCGTTTTAAATTGTAGCTCGCCATATTTTATAATTATTAACTTCTAAAGTAAATAATGTCACAGTTAACCAATAATCCTTGTTTATAGGAAATGTCATGATATATTTCATAAATGACATAAGTTTTACTCATCTTAGAAATAAAGGTTTAAGGGCTTGATTTTATTAAATAAAATTGTTAATAAATTTGCTGAAAATTATATATATATATATATATATATATATATATATATATAAAATTTTCAGCAAATTTATTAACAATAAAATTTTTTTATAATATATATATATATATATATATATATATATATATTTATATGTATGTGTATGTATATATATATATATATATATATATATATATATATATATATATATATATATATATATATATATATATATAGGATAGATAGATAGATGGATAGATGGATAGATAGATGGATAGATAATACAAATTGATATATATCTGTTAAAGTGGGATTTTATACGCAATAATGTGCTTATTACAATGCAACCCATACAACATTTGTGTGGTTATGTTTATTGCTTTAAAAGTAAATGCAAAAAAATCTCTGAAGCTTTAAGTACACCTATCTATTATTCCACAATGACTAGGGTGACATATTTATGGAAAACTGAGAAATGTTATGTTCTGTTCATTTAGTTTAAGTTAAAACGTTTACACAAATCCCTAATCCAGCCAGCAAGACAAGGTCACAAGGACTCTAGGGGTCATCTCCTTTTAACATACCATTTCACCCTCCTAAAATCTAATTCTTCTATCAACACTTCTTAAACAGGAGCCCTTATACTCCCTGCCCATCCATCACATCCCCAGTTATTCCGAGTTTCTTTTACTCCTTCTTTAATGATCCTTTCTGCTTTATTTATGGCCTCTTTGCTCTTCCTGTGTTGTTCCATCATTGCTGGTACAAACTAATCCGTACCACCTACACTGTTACCAGAGGTAAACAACTCAGGGAAAGCAATGTAACACATGGCACCGAAGCACTGTGAATTGTATCCATATACAGACATATGCGTAGCAGGTTTGGGCAGTTTTACATTTCCTCTAAGAACACCTGCACAATTTGCACCACAGAAGTAGGGCCGTAGTAAAAAAAAAAATGTTTGTTTTCCCAGTCATAAATTCACAAGGAAAAATGTAATCTGTATGCAACTTGGCACATCTGTTGTAAGTCGACGTCCAACCGTGTCCCAGCAGATTCAGGAAAGTTGGTTAAATGGTTTTCAAAACACTTAAGCTCAGAAAATATCTTGGATCGGCTTTGAGAGGATTGTCAGTTTTTCTAATTTTCTGATGTATTTTTTTAAGTTTATAAGGAAGTCATATGTTATAAATTGTGTGTACTATCTGCATAATTTTAAATATGGCAAATGTAGTGTAGGAATAATTAAGAATGGGAGGATACGTGAAATTATATGAGTTGTAAGCTTTTAACTACTGCTGATTCCATTTATTTATTTGTGTTACAATTAATGCAACCAAAGGGGGCATATACGATTAAATTCAATTTAGACAATAGTTTACTTTGTATTCACTCTGCCATATGCTCATATTGCCTCTGTAAAAAAAAGATATGTGCCCAGTATGTGGCTAATAGGTATGGATTGTTAGCTGCAAACAGAAAGTTATGTGCTTTACTTTTATTTTTTTTATTTTATTTTACATTACTTTTACTTTACACACACTAGATATGCAGTGCAAAAAGCTTTGCTATTACAGCTGTGCGCCTAGATGGTCCGCTCTGCAGGGCCGTCTTTCCCATTGGGGTCAATGGGCAGGTACCCGGGGGCCCTGCAGCCCGGGGGGCCCGTCGGAGGCAGCAAAAAAACCCAAAAACCTGAAAAAAAAGAAGAAAATACTTACCTTGCGGTCAGCTAGCGATCCGGCTCCCCCCCTGGTCTCCTCCGTCGCGCTTGCAGTGCATGACGGGCATGACGTCATCACGCCCGCCCGCCATCCATTGCGGAGCGCAGCATGGAGGAGGAGACCATGGAGGGAGCCGGATCGCCAGCTGACTGCAAGGTAAGTATTTTCTTCTTTTTTTTTCAGGGTTTTTTTTTTTTTGCTGCCTCCGACGGGCCCCCCTGGGCTGCAGGGCCCATATATATAATGATTTTTTTTGTATATATAGGGGCCCCGGTGCACTGCTGTGCCCGGGGGCCCAAGATGTTCTTAAGAGGGCCCTGCTGCTCTGTGCACATCAAGATGCACACCTACTCTCCACTCTCGGGTGACGCCTCTGCAAACTAGAAGTGCGCTTAAAAATGCACCTAAGTGAAGAAGCACACTATGCAAAAGTTTAAACATCACATCAAAAGTTCAACATCTTACAACTTTAGAGCAACCCCAATAAAAGCAAACAAAACACATTTTTCTGCTTGATTTAGTCTTATTTATGTCTTAAATTAGTCATGAGAGTGAGAGGACTCTCTTTAGATATGTAGAACTTTTGTGTGTTTGAAGCATATTTACCAACTTTTAAATGTTCTCCTCCAGAAATCGGGCCATTTTGGCCCCACCTCCGCAATGCAATGATATGAATGCATCATTTTAGGGCAGGGGGTGAGGGTAAAATAACAAGATTCTCTGTGAAGGAAGTGGAAGAGGTCTAATATCCCTGGAGTCTGGGAGACCTACCCCGATTTCGGGAGTCTCACAGAAATTCCAGGAGAGTGGGCAAGTAAGCGGTGCACAAATCAAGTCATTTTCCAGGATGTAGATGTCTGTGACCCCCCCGCCCTTTTATCTCACTTGAATAATCTCACTTTGCGAACTGAAATTTTGGTATTTATTGCTCTGATTCTTAAAACTAGGCATATCAGTAGCACCAATGTGCCTATTGCGTTGCTTGCAAAGAACACATTCACAATGCCCAGCCTCTACAAAAGCCACCATCTTGGTTTGTAAACATATTCATTTTGACAGAAAACTAATTGGATTTTTTTAATGCAGGGTGCTTGGATCTGCCAAAGTAATCATGGTAATTTACCAATCAGTAACTAACTTATAATACAATAACCTAAATAAAATCTTACTTAAGTGCAGATTAGACCCACAATTGCAATTTCCCAATGATCATTTTCATCCCTGCTACAAGCAGCAATAGGGAGATAACAGTAGCGGGAATATTCCAAGTGGCGTGTAGGGATGATTTGCTAGGAATGGTGAGAAAAAATATGGAACCTCAGCAAGACAGCCTCTTACTAACCAGTGGTGTATGCTCTCCAGCCAATAGGTGCAAATATATAACTCACATCTAATTGTATCTTATATAACTCATGTCCAATTGTATCTTATATAACTCATATCTAATTTTACCATGTGAGACCAGGTTTTAAAAACGTGCTTGGAGAGGCAGCTTAGGATAGGACTCTGGATTGATCCTCGGGCTTCTGGTATAGGGAATATTAACAAGAATGTTAGAACTTCTACAGACTAATTGTCTTTCCCCATTAATTTAAATGATTTGCTTATTTATGAAAATTATGCAAGCCTACTCATCGTATTGACAGTGGACAGTCTTCAAAGCAGCGTGTCTGTAGATAAATATTTTGAAAATGATTTGCAGAAGAGGACAATCTTTGGGCAAAATCTACTGAGTTAGATTCAACCTTGGCACATAACTTTGTGTACCTACCGGGTGTTTAAAGATGGTGACATGTCAAGAGATTTTTTATATGACACTTAAAGACACTTTAATATTACACTTATGGACCCTTTAATATGACGCATATAGAATAGCCTGATAAAGTGTAGGGTTTACTATTCTTTTAAGAGTTAAACTATTTTAAAATTCACTGATTCTAGAGCTACTGCATTTAGCTGCACATTTATTTTTAGTTAAACATTTAGTTTTTTTGGTGGGTGGGATAGTTTGCACCTTTAACCATTGCATATATAAAATGTATGTAGAGATATTCATTTTCCTTAATAGAAACATTTTTAAATCAGTCACCAGGGCAGATGCAGGTGTGGATTTTAGAAATTAATGTCTTTTGCAGCTCCAAATAAATATCTTGTGCTCACCGAACCATTGAATGGATGCACAGTATGCTATGAACTGGACTGTGAGGATAAACAGAGTGACACACACATGTTGGTCTTCCCTTTGAAGAGTGGAAGAGGTTATATTGTGTGAAACAAATTAGGCATTGGAGCAGGATTTCAGAATGAGGAGGAAGAGAGAAAGCATGTGGCAGTATACCAGCCCGAATATTTTAAATAACCAAAAACACGGGTTGATTTACGTATTTTTCTCATATGCTGTCCCTAAGGGATGAGGAGAATCTACAGCTGGAGTTTTATAATATGAATATGCACTTCACTTTTTTTTTTAATAAGATTCCACTGTATATTCACAACTTCTTATAATGTTTAAAAAGTTATTGGCACTGTCAACAGACAGTATAACAGAAAATAAATGTTTATCTCTTACTGCATCTATCTATCTATCTATCTATCTATCTATCTATCTATCTATCTATCTATCTATCCATCTATCTATCTATCTATCTATCTATCTATCTATCTATCTATCTATCTATCTATCTACCCATTCCTTTATCTATCTATCTATCTATCTATCTATCTATCTATCTATCTATCTATCTATCTATCTATCTATCTATCTATCTATCTATCTACCCATTCCTTTATCTATCTATCTATCTATCTATCTATCTATCTATCTATCTATCTATCTATCTATCTATCTATCTATCTATCTATCTATCTACCCATTCCTTTATCTATCTATCTATCTATCTATCTATCTATCTATCTATCTATCTATCTATCTATCTATCTATCTATCTATCTACCCATTCCTCTATCTATCTATCTATCTATCTATCTATCTATCTATCTATCTATCTATCTATCTATCTATCTATCTATCTATATACACAAGGTAAAAAATTGAAACATGCTGCAACAAATTAGACATTTCACAAATTTCACTTGGCTTAGTTCTCTTGTTATGTGTTGAAGAACATTTGAAGCAGTATAAGGTATTTTGTTTTTAATTTACCTTTTTTAAGATGGTAAGATATATAAAATAAATGTCAACTATTGGCGATGGGAAAAGTAAAATAACCTTTTTAATTTTTTAGCCCTCAGAAAATATGTTTTCCTCTGTAAAACATGTTTTCTAAGGGCTAAAATGAAAAATGGTTATTTTACTTTTCCTATCACCAATGAGCCTTGAAGACATAGGGGTTTAAAAGAATCCTTAATGCATTATGGGTTCCATTCTAAAGCATTCCGTGTGTGAATTCCATGCATGAAAATCATCTTTATAAAACCATCTGGTGAAGTTTCCAATGTGCTATTTCCTCTCTAACCATCTTGAATATATCCGTAGATAATGTTTCTACTACATGTGTTCAAGGAAATGTCAATATTGTGCATATGTTGTGCATCTATATCAGGTAAGTCTCTTGTGCAACAGGTAATTGTGCAGTATACGGACACTAGCTATTCAGTTGCCCTAAACTATGTTGACAAAAAGAAAATCTGTTTACATTTATAAAAACTGTACTATTTCATTAATTCATTCAGATTTACAAAGCTGTAAGGTTTTAAAGGGACTAACTTATTCTTTTGATAAACACATAGGGGTCTGATTCATTAAGGCATACTGATGTCAATGTGCATTTGTTTTAAAACGCACATAATTCAGGTATACAAACGCCCGAATTCAACAACGAGCGGATCTGAAGATACGTGTGGTGATGAGTACAGTAGCCATTGATGCATGTAGAAATCTAATTGAAATGAATGGACACATTGTAATGACGAATAATATAAAATAGTAATAGAAATCCATAGACAAAGCTTTTAAAATTAATTTTAAGTTGCCCATTTATATCAATGGACTCATTACCATTTATATCAATGGACTCATTAATTTCAATGCTTGTCAGACATGAAAGCTTTTTTTTTAGAATTTCCATTTCACTAATATTTTTTCTCAAGTTTTCTCAAGTATCTTTAACCAGTGAAAATATGATTGGTGGTTTCCACAGTGAATTACTACACCAATTCTTTACCTGTTCAAAATGTACCTGTTATATGTCCATGACAAAGAAAAAGGTACATTCAGTAGTTTGCAGATTTATACCAATTTATTTTTGGGAGATCTGGAAAAATGATGAACCAGATGGTTATTAAGCATCAACCAGACCCACAGCACAGCTAAATAGTACTTTAGGTATGCAGTACTCAAAGCCAATCCTCAAGAACAGTGGAGCTTATTAGAAGAGACACTAAAATTTAATTCTGATGTGTATGCGATTGTTTTTCTTTTCTTTTTGTTGTTTGATATGTTTGTACCTTGAAAAATTCCAATAAAAATACTGGATTTAAAAGGTGTTACAATTACAATTGGACTGCAGCAAAATTTAATCAAGGGTGCATAAATTAAATAAACTAAACCTTATAAAAATAAGTAGAGATGTGTTCAGATCCCATGTTTTGGTTTTGGTTTTGGATCTTGATTTAATAAAATATTGTGAAAAATAGGTAAAATCATGTGCTCCTACATCAGTATTTATAGCGTTAACATTCATTTACAGTCATTTACGTTCTATTTTCTAATGATCTCTTAACAACTGACAGAATGTTCACCAACTTTGGCCAAAGGCTGCAGCGAGCTGACTGACTAGAATTAGTGACAGAGCAGCAGCACAAGTACATGGCAGTTTAATATAGGATACAATCCCTATGAAATATAGAGGCACAGGAGTGCCAATAAAGTGTGGAATTCCACCTCATTACTACCTCTTGTTTCAGTCGATGGTGTGGCAAGTCATTTTTTTCTACATGCAGTCGCTGAATGCCGAAAATTCCAAAAAATCCCCCCCCCCCACTCCAATGTCCAGCCAGCCCCTGTTCTTCATAAAGCAGACTCATTTATATGTACCATTTTTTTGTCAACAGCCGCAAGGTCACCATCTCTTTGCCTTGCTCATAAGGGGCTATGAGTTGTCCTCAAGCAGCCAGTAAGTGGTAAGTGTCAGTGAATGGAACACAATGCTTCGGTATTACCACCCAATAACAGAATCTTAGCCACCCACAAGAGCCCAAGGCTCAAATACTTGGTAACCCGACTGACTGAGTTTCATTCGGTTACATAGGAGCCGCTCAGAAAAAACTTAACATGCTTGGTCTCACTGCTCCACATTTGAGGCAAGAATGAATGGGGCTGTGGAAGTGTTCCAGACTGCAGTTTCTGTTTCATTGTGGGCTGCAGCCAGTTCATACTGAAGGGACAGCTGTGTTCCTTTGCAGAAGGATTTTTTGGCCATGGCCGCTGCGCTCATAGATGTCTCTTGGGAATCATGGATTGCATTAGAGGAGTCAGTTTTAATTGGGAAAATTGTATGCTGGACTACGTAATAATAATGAGGTTGTTGAGGATAAAGGTGTTGACGGTGAAGATTGCACGAGGTGTCTATTAATTCTGCTGCTAGCGGATGCTGCGCTGCTTGATGCTATATATTTTTTTCCTCGCTTAGAAAAACTACTTGAATGAACTCCCTGAAAATGACATAACAGGGAGGAGGAACCTAGATGATCAATGTCCCTACCACTACTTAATGTGCCTTGGCAATTCTAGTTGTTATTGGGGTGTGCTGCTCAGACAAACATCACCCTGTTTTCTCTCCACTAAATAGTACAAATGTCACACTTACTGATACTATCCCTCACAAAATTGCTTTCTACTTGAAACACTTTGGATTTTAAAGGGGTGATTCAATTGTTGGCGATGTGGCGTGCGGACATCACTCCACGCACATTGCCGGCAATTACGATAGAAACCCCTGTTCATTTTCCCTCACACCTCTCTCGGGTGCGAGGAAAAATCATCAGATATTTCTGACAAATCTTCACCACAAGGTGTCTTGCGGATTTTCCGGAGACACCTCGCGGCTAATTGAATTCCCCCCTAAAAGCAAGATATCGATTTGTTTTTTGGGGTGTGTTGCTTACAGTCATACAGCAGCACCCTGTTTTTTCTCCACTAAATACTTTAGACATCATTGTTACTGCTCCACGCAAACTTGTTTTCAGCTTGAAACATTTTTGGAATTTAAAAACAAGAAATGTATTTGGTTTTTGGGGTGTGCTGCTCACGGTCATACAGCACACTGTTTATTTTCCACTAAATAGTTCAGATGTCTATACCATATATGCTATAACAACCAGTAGCCACTAATCTTCACTCTCTCTGACACCCAAATTGATCAGCACACTATTTTAGCAGACTGATCTCTAAATAAACTGCAGTAAAATCACAGCTATTGCTATATAAATTTCCTCTTTCATCCTGTCCAACCACTAGCGATTTTCTTAGCACAGAATTTCAGCCACCCTCCTACCCACAAGCTATCAGTTCTAAAATGTCAGATGAGAACAAGAGGTCTATAGAAAAAAAAAATTGATCCAAAACTCCATCTGACATTTTACCAGAAATTATGCCTTGCCTTGTTTTCAGATCCGAATTTGGCGTGAGTCATAACTCGGTTAAAGTTGGTACCCCAAAATTCGGACCTGTCGAATTTCTCGGAATTCGATCTGCTCCTCTCTAAAAAAAAGTATATATTATTACTATTTTGCTAGTATTACTTTTATCTAAATGTATAATGTTTGTACTTGAGCAAACTTTGTCTTACAATTGTCATTTACTTAACTTTTTACTACCAGTAAAGTCCAACTAAAGTCCTCAGTCTTAAAGTTCTAAAGTACTCTCGGAATGATTGTCTGCTATTCATATTCTAAATGAATAATGTCACTTAAATCGCTAATACACAATAAACACAACTAAAGAAACATAACTAAATAAAATCAAACAGTAAAAGTAAACTGTGAACACTTGTTTTACACACAAGCTCAGTTGAGGAGGGCTATATGCGGACTGTAGGCTGCACAGTGAGTAGTTTTGCTATAGAGCCTGTCAGGAATTTTGTAAAGCATGAACCTTAATAAATATTTAAAAAGGAAGGCAAGCGTATAAAAAGGTGAGTTTGAGATAGTGTTTGACTGATTTTAGGTTGCGGGAGAGTGTAGGAGGGTGAGGCAAGTTCCATAGGCTGGTTGCTGCATGGGATAAGTCTGGGAGACAGGAGTTTGAGGAGGTTATAAGAGGGGAAAAGAAGCGGAGGTCAGAGGTGGAGCAGAGTGGTCAAACTGGAGTGTGTTTCATGAAGAGATCAGAGATGTACGGATGGAAAGCATTAGCAAGACTTTTATAGGTGAGCAACTTGAACTGAGTTCTGGAAGCAATGTGGAGGCAGTGAAGGGATTTACAGAGTGGGATGAGCATCGGGATGAGCATCGGGAGATGAAGATTAGTCTAGCCACATTCAGTATTATTAGTATAGGGGAAAAGTGGTTGAGGGGAAGAGGAGATTACAGTTGTCAAGAGGAAAGGTCAAGAGTTGAGAATAGGGGAATAAGAGCATATTTGAAGGTGAAGGGAAAGACACTGATAGAGAGGGAAAGGTTAGAGGTGAGCAAAGTGCAGGCAAGCAATGGGGGAGAGTGAACAGGGCAGCTTTGAGTGAATTGAGTAGAGGGGGCAGGTTGTGGATGAAGAGGAAGAGAGGAGACTGAGGATCTCAGACTCAGTTACAGGAGTAAAGAGCTGAGGGCTGCAGGATGGGAGGCAGAGAGTGTGGGTGGGTGGTTGGGTCTGGTGAGAGGAGATTTCATGGTGGATTGTGTGTATACAGAAATGTAGGCTCACAAAGGTAATCTTTTTCCTGGGTACAATAAATTATCCCTGACTGAAATATCTTCTTGCAGGGACTCTTGATCAGTCACAAGGGCATGTGTGTTAGACTGTTGATGCAGATGGTGTGAAAGGTTGAAGTTTAGAGCATTATTCCGACAGTTCTGTTTATCTGTACATCAATACAGACAGGATTTTCATATAACTGTTTAATGTATGTGGAATGTGGCAGCAGAACTTGTTCACTGATAAGTAGTAAATGCATTAAAAATGTATTGTCTGGCAGTGTTCAGATGACAGATGTATACACTGGTTACATTAGTCTAGGAAGCTATAAAATATGTTTTCATCTGAAATAAACACATTGTAGAAGGTCTAAGGTGAGGCTTCTACCTTACAATTTAACAGTGAAAACAGAATGTCATGAGTAGTTTTAGTGTAAATCTGGAAAGTAAAAACAGTAGTATTTAGAGATAAATATACACTCATCCATCTCTCGCTGAAATGCTATAACACATATTATATGTTTAGTGCCATGTAGGTATTTTTTGTTTGCTTTCAATCTAACTAGCTACCTAACAACATACCCTTGTTTGATATGGTGGGTTAAGCAATGTCCCCTGCAAGCAATAAGGCTGCATTGAACGTCTGCTATTCAGTACAATCCAGCACAATGATTTCGTTTCAAATTGCTTTAGAAGAAGAAATAAATACTTTTTGAAGCAATATTGGAGTTAAGTTTCTGAGTGCCATAGATAGAAAGTTTATATCTGAGGACATTCACAGGGCCATAAGCTTACATTGTATGCCCCTATGGCTCTCTCAGAGCATGCACTTAATTACGCTCATTGATTGTGATTAAGAGTGTTGATAATTTGGGAGGAACCTGGTCCACATAAAGAAAGCAATTAAGTGTTCTGTGTTGCAGAGAAACATCCAGAGAATGTTTTAAACACTGTTGATGATGTTGATGTCACTTCAGAAAGACTTCTTTCTGTAGGGACAGCCTGGCTATTTTTTTGAATGATAACACATAATCTTTCAATATCACACAGGTAGAGATAGTTTTAAAGTACAATTCATCTAACATTTGTCACAAAAGATTTCCTTTGAAGAAATATGTCCATTACTTTGGGAATGTCAGAAACAAATGCACCATTGATTTTGAAGATAACTATTAATGGACATTATCCACTCACACTTTTGTGAAACATGTTTTATATAACATCCTTCACTTGTAGCAAAACATTTCACAACTCGTCCTCTACATTCTATGCAAAATCTGCATCTCTCATCCACGTGTTACCTGTTCCAATTCCTGGTTGCAGTTTTTTTTTGGGAGTTGCACCAATTCTTTGGCATGCCTCAAACCCCCATTGTTGTAAAGATTGTTGGCATGTGAACAAGGCTTTTTTACCTCTCTGTCTGTAATACCCAGTCTCGTTTTTGTTACTGTGTATGTTCCCAGTTGTAAAGTACTATGGAGTATGTTGTCACTATGTATATACTTGCTAATAATAATAATAATAATAATAATAATAATAATAATAATAATTGCTTTATTCAACCTGATATCTGTTGCTCTGGCTGTTCTATCTCAATTTTGAAATGTTTTCTAAACCGACAATTAAAATTTTGTATAGTTTCAGATGCCTAACATTTGCCAACAAAATAAGTTCATAGGCTCATTTCCCATGGTCTGATTCTGTGACATCATATTGGCTCTTATGACCAATAAGCATTAAAGTATAGGAGCTAATAATAAGCTGTGTAGTTTATAAGATGACTCAACTAAATAATTTGTCAAAAGCTTAAATTGTTCACCTGTCACAGTTGTTCGATAGATCAGGACTGGGAACAGTTAAAGCTAATCTCTGCAGGAAAAACGTGTGAACATTTGCATCCAAGCGCAGCAAATTCTGCTCATCCTTTACCTAGATATAACCTCATATTTTAAGACAAGAATGTAGTTTTATGTTGCTATGATAGGTCTTTAATGTTAATTAGTTGAATAGGGGGAACTACATATTTGTGTATTTAATAAATCACAATGGTACACATGTAATAAAATGTAATATTATAACAAGAAAATAGGGCCAGCAATGGGACAGTACTGAAATAAAATCTGATGTGAAATATCTGCAAAAGTTATGCTGCTGTACAGAAAAGGTTAAAGTATAGCTATTGCTGCCCTTATGCCTCTACAACTGGGCTAATTCTGTCCGTGCCTGCTCCGTGAAGAGAGGCTTTATGTCTGTCATCACATGGCCATTAAACCCCTATATTTGTGCTGCACAAAAAAGGACATTGCCAGATTCCTAACAAATTAACTGTAGAGCTTGGGTTGGAGGAAAGAGCTGTCAATGAACAGCTTCTGTTTTGTTTGTTGGTAAACTTTCCCAGGATGTGGCAAGATAATCCAACTTCCATGATTAAACGTGTAGCTGTTGTTACGAGATGGTCTTTCAGCACTTTAGATTCAAAGGGAAATCACTTGTTCCTCAGATGAGCATGCTCTGTAAGTGGACAATTAGCACTCTCATGCTGGTTACCGGATTTTATAAAAGGAATTAGGACTTAAGAAGTGCAATAATGCTGAAGAATTAAAGTTATTTATAGTTAACTCAATGCAAGTAGTCTGGTCCATTTTTAATGTCACTTGAACAGTACAGTCTAAGTCTGTTGGGTCATTTTAGAGCTGTGGAACAATTACATGTCTTTGTTTGTGCTCCTAGTCACAACCCAACATATAACTATACAACAGCTGGAGAGTCACAGGTTGATTACTACCCCTTTAAAGTGTGTATGCCTAACTGGATGTTATATTAAATAAAGTTGGCTATTCAAAAAGGTCATGTCAAGTTATATGGCTAATTAAAGCAAGCGTACAGATATGTAAACAATGTGAGTCGCTGTATTCAAAGCATTAAGTGCTGGTTGCTTGCCTGGAACCCTGTGGCATCACTATGACCTCACTAGGATTCTTTATAGTGAATATAAAATAGAGACCACTATATTTACTTACTGAGTGTGTTGTGGCAACAGTAGAAAGCTAGAGTGATGACCAAAAGCCAATATTGTCACACTGCCAGCTGTTTTTGTAAACATTGTGGGACCTAGCCTTTGCCTTCGCTGACTTGGTTTGGGCATTGAGATTACTGACTGAAGCAAGTGGTCATGCAATAATAACACTGTGACATTCTACTAGACATAAGTGTCCATTCAGATACTGTCAATAGAGGTGGTAGAAGTGAACATTTAGAAATGACAGTATAGAAATTTAGACGTGGCAGTATGAAAAATGTAATGAGAAAGTGAAAGAAATGTGTTAGTTTTACACTGTAGGCAGTAGGAGAAGCAGCGGTATGGCATACCACCATATACACCCCCACTTTGACCACTGGATAGCGTAATCCAGTTATCTGTATGTTGTCAATTGAAACTTTAACAAGCCAACATTCATAAACATTTTGTGGTGTCCAAACTGAATAAAGTCCAATAAATATGAACAAATGGCAAATCAATTTGCTGGCTCATCTCTTAAAGGGAAGAATGAATTGTGTAATACCACTATAGTGATGAGAAAGTCATTCTCAAAAAATTTTGGATTATGTATGAAAATCTTACAATGTCTGAACAGTGTTGCTTAGTGGAATCCAGTTTAGCACAAGTGTGGGATAGATTGAACTCACAGATGCTTGGGTATCACATGCTGATATTCTGTAATGTGGAAGAGTAATTAAAGTGCTAGAAGCAGTAGATCTTAATATTTTGAACACTGAAATGGAGCAAACCGATCCATAAATCAAATGCACTGTATATATGTGTGTCTGTGTGTGTATGTAGTAATAAGGTGTACAGCTAAACCACATTATCTTTATATTATCATTGAAGTATAATTAATGTATTCTTTTTAGCTGCAGTCACATTGCATTAAGGTTGACAGAAGGTCTGTATTTTCTGAACAATGGAGACTTGGAGATCCGTTACTAGACAGGATCTCATCATGTCATGGATGTCAGATAGCATTATTGTAGTTTCTGAGTTTGGAACACTACTCCATAAGAATTCTCACACTTACATTCCTTTAATATTTGGCCAGGAAATTTCACACCGCAATGTGAATATACATATTATTTGTGCTTGTGGATACTGTGAAGAAAAGCAAAATGGTGTGAAGGAAATTAGGTAAACCATACAAATAATAGACAAATAATGGTATACAAAGCTCCCAATTAGCACTGAAGTGGAAAAGACAGGCACACAATGATCTTGGCAAATTTACAACTTCCTTCTTGTATTTAAGTATTACACGGTATACATGCTAATGTTAAGGTCACTATATATCATAACTAAATTAGTCGAAGTAAAATAGTTGCCAGAGAACTAGAAGATCAGCCTATATATATATATATATATATATATATATATATATATATATATATTTACACACATACAATATATACATACACACAGAGCATATAAAATGAGTAACTTTGCACCTGGGCAAAACCATGTTGCATTGGAAAGGGAGGTAAATTTAAAATGTGGGGACAGATTTATAGTTGGGGTAGGACATGTCCTAGATCAACTTTATATTTCAGTGTAAAGAGAAAGCTATCAAGTATCTGTGTGCTACATGAAAAAACAGCCAGTATTTAACTTATGTGCAAAATAATAAACTAATTTGCACATTTTGCATTGTCACATGGTTCGTCCCAGAGAACAGTTACTCTATTTTTTCCTTACATCCCTTAATGACTCAGGCCCACAGTGGTCAAAGTGGAAATTTAGAAGTGGTAATGCTGCATAACGGCATACCACTGTGTGTGTGTGTGTGTGTGTGTGTATATATATATATATATATATATATATATATATATATATATATATTATCATATATTATTTGAACATCAGGAAATGGACTCAACCTCTATGTAAAAGTTCAGTCTGGAGCATTCAGGCTTTTCAGTATGCAATGTAGTAATTGCACCTGCAAGTGTTATAAGGCAATATCCAATCAATTTGTAGCCCATCATTCTATCATTTTTTTAAATTATTTTCAAAGTGACACCACTGAAGACAGTTGACAATTTTCTCAGGTGTGGGCATCCTATCAAATGTATCCAAATAACAAACTGCATAGTGTTGTAGAACTTCACAGTGAAGCTGAGAGTTGCATTCAGGGATCTACAGGCCTCTGTCAACATGGTACATAACAGGGAGGAGAAGCCCTCTTCTTTCCCCCCCAAAAATGCAGTATGGCTTAGGTTTGCAAATATGCATCTGAAGAAAACACAAGATTTCTGAAACAATGCCCTTTGGACAGGTGACACCAAATTGAAGCTGTTTGGCATTAATGCATAATGTCATGTTTGGTGAAAGCCAAATGCAGCGTATCACAGCATAAACCTAATAAAATCCGTCAAGTTAGGTGGTGTAGAGATAATGTGTCACAATCACAGGACCTAAAAAATAAATAAGACCACCATAAACTCCTCTTTATACTGCAGTATTCTGGAGTCAAATATGAAGCCATCCTTCCTACAAGTGAAGCATATAAACTACACGTGTAATTATATTGTCTGTTTTTGTATAATAACCAAGATAACAAAGGATATAAAAGGAAGTAGAAAAACTTTTAATTATCTGCAATCTATAATGTATTAATAAGCCCTATTTCAGGTATTTTAACCTGGTTGTGTGACTCAATTAATGTTATTTTTCTGTGTTTAATATAGTTTGCCTTAGTCAGCACCCACCTCTAGCAAAATCTTTAGAGTGGAATCTCAGTCTAGCCATAGTGATTCCACTGGGTTCCCATATATGTATGATAGTGTCTGGTGTGTTGCTATGTACATGTATGTGTGTGTGATCCTATATGTTCAGTTGTATCTTAACGCACTTTACTATTTTACACTATATATTTTTTTTCTTTTAAGGTAATGTTTCCGACATCCTGAATGTTCTGTCATGCCTCGAATTTTGTGGGGTTTTCTTCCTTTGTATATCATCTCCTTGCTGTGCCCAGTGCCCAAGGGTCAAGAGAACAATTCCAACAAAGCTTCATCCCACAGTGGGTCTACAGATGGCCCCTGCTATGATGCCAAACAGAGGCCAAAATACTGCATCCCAGATTTTATCAATGTGGCTCTTGGACAAGAGGTAATTACAACCAATACGTGTGGACGAACACCACAAAAACTTTGTTATTTCCTAGACGCCACAAATGTGACATTGAGGCGATGTCAGTTGTGTGATCAGAAAAAAAGTGACACATCCTATCCACCTTCCTACATGACCGACACAGACGCCCAAACATGCTGGAGGTCAGAAAGTGGTATAACATTTCCACAAAATGTTACATTGACTTTACCACTGAGTCGTAGATTTGAGCTAGTTTATGTCAGCCTGCGTTTCTGTTCTCCACGTCCTGATTCTATGGCAATGTATAAATCTATGGACCATGGAAAGACATGGATTCCTTTTCAGTTTTACTCTTCTCATTGCCGTCGAGTTTACAACCAAGCAACCACTAGTGCCATTACAAAACCCATGCAGCATGAAGCAACTTGTACTGATTTTCAAACAGGAGTTAAACCTCTCACTAAAGGACTTGTAGCTTTTATGCCATTAGCTGGTCGCCCGTCAGCCCGTAGATTTGAATACAGTCCTGTTCTTCAAGACTGGGTGACTGCTACAGATGTCCGTGTGGTCTTCAACCGTCTTCACTATGGTAAGAAGATTGGAATCCGAAGGAAGACTGCTTTCTATGGAGTATCTGAACTCCAGGTTGGAGGAAGGTGTAAATGCAATGGTCATGCATCTCGCTGTACAGCTCGAAAAGAGGGACTTATGTGCGAGTGTCAACACAATACAATTGGTCCAGAGTGTGATGCTTGCAAGCCATTTTACTACGACAGGCCCTGGCAAAGAGCAACACCAAGCAATGCACACGAGTGTGTGGGTAAGTGAACCAAATCACGTTTAGGTTACATTCATTGACATACTGTATAGCGAGAATGCATCATTATTTAGTTAAGATGGTGTCAACTCACCCTTTTTTCATTTATACCCATACCTATATTGGTGATAAAAGGAATTGCAAGTATTATTATTTATTATATTTTGTCTTAAAGCTGAAAAATAAGCGGAAAACGTCTGCTTTTCTGAAGTGCTAAGGGTTAAATGTTTCTCTAGGTGCAACAATACTATTGAAGCAAAAAAAAAAAAAAAAAGACTAACAATTGTGTGACTCCCGCTAAGCTGTTTTATAGTACATAAGGAGTTGAGGGGGGAGGGAAAACAGTGAAAGAACAGACTGCTGTCTTTTAAAAGTGGAATGATACATGTTGGCTGAAATCTTCAGCTCATAACTAGTTAAGCTTGGAACAATTTTAGTCTTCCACTGACGATGGAGTGATGTTGTGTAAATTCTGAAGTGTGTACGCACTCACGACCAGAAATGTAGGCAGATATCCATAGAGTTTACAGAGTCACAATCTTTTCAGCAGATGTTTATGACAGATCTGAAGGTAAATCGTGTAAAATTGTGTAAGTGTGGCATGCTGATCGGCACTTTCAGTGGTTGGTAAAATGGTTAAAGATATTGCATCGGGAGACATTTTCTGTAATGTGTATCTAGCCTTAGATAGATTCTTTTTTTGTGCCTGTACTCTATTGACTTAAGGTGCATTCAACCACATCAATACACGTCTAAACTTCACCTGAGACTGGGAAACTTTGTTCCCTATGGAGGTAAGCTGCTGTTCTCTACATATGCAGTTGCTAAAGCTGGGTACACACTACAGAATTTTCCACCAACTTTTTATCCCGATCGATTTTACATGGGATCAATGTTCCGATCGCTCGGTCCATGGACTGCATACACACTAGCCTTGTTTAGGACGATAAAGGGAAGAGCGGACGTCCCTTTAGTGACTTTTTACAGCCATGTTGTCATGAGCAATGACTGTAATTTCGTACTCACTGTTGTGGATCGGTCGGAAGTTTATACACACTACACAACGGAAACGAGATTGGAATGAAAATATTAAACGGTATGACCAACCAAATGAGGCGACAATCGTCCATTTGGGCAGACATTCGACCATTGTGTCACTGCACACACTGACCCGACTTTTGAATGAGCAGTCGTATGTCGGCTGATTTAGTTGATTATTGGATGAAAACTATGTAGTGTGTACCTAGCTTAAGGTAGCATGGCTGTATAGTTTACTTATCCAATACACTTTCATTTGCCATGCAAAATGTGTCTACATTGATAAACTTTACTGATCTTCTTTAGAATCTTTTGCACACAATACTTTTCTAAAGGCATAAAGCTTTCATCGGTTAAGAGAGTTGTACAGGTTTAATTATCTGAATTGTACTCGGTCAATGCTTCTCACAACATTCAATGCAATTGGTACATATAAATGAAACAGCTAAATTACATTAAAGGAGATTCAGGGTCAGACCAAGCACATTATAATTAATTTGACAGTACGAAACCACATGGCAAATGTCCAGGCAGACAATTAACAGATGAGAACTCTGCAGAATACCATTATTTCTGTAATGTAAAAAGTTAAGATGTACAAACTACTTCTTTCTGCTCTTGTGGCTTTATGTTCCTAAAGGAGTTAAGATATACATGTTGCCTTTAAATTTATGTCTGCTAATTTAATGTACCGCAAGAGCTAGAAGTCAAATAAACACACATTCCATGCCTAAGCTATTGATTTTACTCTTTAATGAAGCATGTTGATTTTCCACCTATAGTACAATAAACAATTCCTACAGAAGGGAGCTTTAATAAGACTGTTAAGAGCAATTAATTCAGTTGACATGTCCTTAATCGTTTAGTGTTCTTGTCACAGCAAATGAAACACCACTGGTATAGTGAATTTTCATTATTCATTTATTCATTATAATGAATTTTAGCAATACATAATTAATTTTACAAGTTAAATGACAATTGAAGAAATATAATCCTGTATCAACAATTTCATTAAAGTTGACCAAAGTTTATCGGCACACTGATGTTAATCATTTGTGAACAATTGTACTCTGCCTTTATGTAATGTATAGGAAAGTATTTTTGCTAAGAAGGCAGTACGTTCACACCGTTACAATTTGACAGTAAAGCAATAATAATTTACATGTAAATGAATTTTAATGACAAACAACTTAAGTACAAGTGATCCCATCTCCAAGCAGACCCTGCAATTTGGAAATATCAGAACCGCTGAGTTTTTACACTTTCTTGCAGTTGTACTTAATGGTTTTGCATGCTGGCTGATTGAGTAAAACTCCAAATACAGTGAATGGTTTGGCAATAATGCGATCCTGAGGCTGTGATAACACAGCAGTGTGAGGAGGCAGACAAGGGTTAGATTTACTATAACTTCTAAACTAGAAAATTGGAGGTGTTGCCCGTAGCAACCAATCATTTTCTGGTTAAGTACTTGATAAATAATAGCTATAATGGTAGTGGTTGCTAAGGACAGTGCCTCCACTTTTTCTTTTAAGAAGCTTAGGTTTTGGCAGCACAGTGGCCTAGTGGTTAGCACTTCTGCCTCACAGCGCTGGGGTCATGAGTTTAATTCCCGACCATGGCCTTATCTGTGTGGAGTTTGTATGTTCTCCCTGTGTTTGCGTGGGTTTCCTCCGGGTGCTCCGGTTTCCTCCCACACTCCAAAAACATACTGGTAGGTTAATTGGCTGCTATCAAAAATTGACCCTAGTGTCTGTTTGTCAGTGTGTGTCTATATTAGGGAATTTAGACTGTAAGCTCCAATGGGGCAGGGACTGATGTGAATGGGTTCTCTGTACTGCGCTGCGGAATTAGTGGCGCTATATAAATAAATGATGAGGATGATGAAATGTATCTCAAGGACTTAAAATATCTAGAGTGAGTGTCAAACATGTTTAGCACTTCAGATGTTCAGCCACTGTAAAATATGATAGATGACATTCTGCCTGTTTGTAATAACACAGTTATAGAAATGTTTTAACAAAACAAATGTTAGCAATCTTTTACATTTAAATATATTTATAAGTCCTGGACTAAAAAACAAACAAGCAAACAAAAGAGCTATTTAGTGGTAACAGGTATTTGAGAATAATGCTGCAACTCTTAACTCATCCCAAGTTTCTCTTTTTAGCTTGTGAGTGCAATGAGCATTCTCATCGCTGTCGATTTAACATGGAGCTGTACAAGATTTCCGGTAGAAAGAGTGGAGGCATATGCTTAAACTGTCGTCATAATACTGCCGGTCGTCACTGTCACTACTGTAAACAAGGTTATAAACGTGACTTGAGTAAACCTATATCTAGTCGAAAGGCCTGCAAGCGTAAGTATATATAGGTATCAATTATTACTGTTATAGCTACGTGTACATTTAAGCTGTGGGTTTAGGTGTTTGTTTACATTATTTGTGATTCACCCCACATAGTACAAGTAGTACAATTAGATAAAACCACCTAAAGTTAGAATAGTCCAAAAAAGGGAAAACAACAGAAATAATAACTGTATATTATGCAAAATACTATTCTGACACCTACAAAAGCACCGAGAATTCTCATACAGTCAACCAATTTAATACATTTCAAATGGTTAATACCTATAAACAACACATTAAGTAAACTTATTGATTAAAAGTAACTAGACATTAACAACATCTTCTTACTCTGGAAATTTATTGAAAGTTGGTCATAGTTATTTACAGTGCAACTACTTTTATATATAAATAGCATTAAGTTTACTTTGCAGACTAATAGTATCATTTTATTTGCAGTGGTGAAAAAAACAAGGCAAATGTGATTGTACGCCTGTTACAAAGTATAATCTTTAGAAAAAATGACGTTTGCTGGATAGGGAAAACAGAATGTTTCCAGCAGGGCCGCCATCATGGGGGTACGGGGGGTACTGTTGTACCGGGTCCAGGCTCACCAGGGGGCCCAGTACAACAGCGCAGTACAGACTTACCTGGGGCCCCACTGGTCTCCGCTACTCTGTCTGCAGCCTGGCTGTCACCGTGACAGCCAGCACCAGGATGCGATCGCAGGGGTGGAGGATTGATTCCCCCTGCGATCATGTGATCTGCCTGTCACAGGGGGGCCCCAGGTAAGTATTAAGTATGTGTTGCTGTTGCTCATGGGGGGGGCGCTCATGGGGGGGTGGGGCCCGGGGGACACGGGGGGCCCGTACTGGGCCCCATAATTTCTGAAGGCGGCCCTGGTTTCCAGTAGATAAGTGAAATAATGATTAAGAAAAATACAAAATACAATTACATTCGGTGGCATGAACTGTATAGCAAACAGATTTATACACCTGTTCCACTATTACACAAATGTATCTGAGTTAACCCATCCAGGTGTTCCTCGCACTTTGACAGGTAACCTGGAACAGTAAGTGGGTAGGTATGTTTACCTAATCCTTAGGGACTTGACTGTTGACAAAGTATAATCTAACAGGGGATGGGGTGTCAATGGAGGACACTGACCTCAATGCATTCAAAACATTTGTAGAGGCATGTACTTTGATGAATGTAGGTAAGGGGCATTTGAGGTCGTACTTACCTACGTATGTGGCCATAGAAAATGTTTTCTAACCTCTAATTTTCAGCCTATGTACATGTACTTTTGAAGCAGCCTTTATAGATGCATTTAAATTACATGGCTCATCAGTTAGCAGTAATTACAGAAATTACAGTCACACATTTTCTATTTAAAAGAATGGGCTAACTCCTCTTATATTCTGTGGTGTCTGCACCATGTTGTCATGTTGAATGTGAAGTTAAGTTTGTTCTATCTGTATCTCACAGCATAATGCTTGTGGGAAAAGGAAGAGGTCCAGGCCCTATTTGCATATTGATTAGTTGGAAGGCTTTGCTGATCCCCTTGTAATCTGGAAAATATGTCTAGCAAATGGATTAAAATAATAACCCTTACAAATGATGGTGATTGCAGCATTTAAAATATGCGAGTGGCTTACCTTACAAACTAGGGGCTCTACCTTTAAACTGAATGGGAAAGAGCCCCCCTTGGATGTTCCTGACCTGTATAAAAGGACTCGACCTAAGGGCTTATGATTTTATTTGGTGACATAATTACTCAGTCATTTCTAGTATACATATAATTTATAGTAGGGAGTATCTTATCCTATATATATATATATATATATATGTAACACCTCCTTTCCCACGCCCTGGGAATAGTGTGTATGTAAACGTATAGCAGACTCTTCTTACTTTTCCTGTAGCTAAGAGTGCCTCCACCTGAGTCTTGACAATTGAAATATAAGGAAATGTCTACGGCCACAAACACCAGGGCGAGACTCAAGGAACCCCCTGCCTACCACTAACGTGTGCAGACTGCAGAGTCACAAAATGGTGTAAAAGTCACATTTACTAAGCACAGCAAAATGGAGCAGCTATTAATTTTCTGTATGTAACTGTCTAACGTGTTGACGGAGATTTTAGAGGTGCAAGGAAATTACAGTTTTGCCGTTTGCTTATTTTGCTTTATTGCACTGCCCCCTGACACTGCAGTGTAAGAAGTAACATGCCCCTTCACAAATAGTCAGATGCATTGTATTTATGGCAAACAATACTTAATAACAGGACTAATACATTTTGACATGCTTGACATTCCATCCTGATGTGTTAACTTATGTGGTATAAATTTCAATAGTATACTTTCTATGTTGGGCAAGATTATTTGATACCAGACTAATTGAATATTTGCAATTGGCCCATG
This sequence comes from Mixophyes fleayi, assembly GCF_038048845.1. Lineage (NCBI taxonomy): Eukaryota > Metazoa > Chordata > Amphibia > Anura > Limnodynastidae > Mixophyes > Mixophyes fleayi. The sequence continues at coordinate 37,629,625 of NC_134412.1, read as the reverse complement.
AAACTCTGAGGGACTGATTGTTTAAGGAAAGTAAAGCAAGAAAAAGGAGTAACTTTGCACCTGGGCAAAACCATGCTGCATTGGAGGGGGAGGTAAATTTAAAATGTGATGGCAGATTTATAGTTGGGGTACAGCATGTCCTAGATAAACGTTAAACTTCAGTGTACAAATAAGTTATCAAGTATTTGTGTGCAACATGAAAAAACAGCCAGTATTTAACTTATGTGCACAACTTAAAAACTAATTTGCACCTCTTGCATTGTAACATGGTTTTACCCAGAATAAAGCTTACTTATTTTTTGCCTTTCTTTCCTTAATGAATCAGGCCGTGTGTGTCCAAACAACTGGCTCTTATCTCCAGTCCTAGTCTTTCCTTAATTTACTATTCTGTAATTATACAATTTTATTTTTAGCCTGCCAGTGCCATCCAATTGGAGCTGTCAATGCCATGTGCAACCAAACAACAGGCCAATGTCAGTGCAAAACTGGAGTGACTGGTCTAACATGTAACCGCTGTGCTCAGGGATACGAACAAAGCCGATCTCCACATATGCCTTGTGTTCGTAAGTAATCACAAACCAAAACATAGACGTGAAATAGATGTATCTTAGTTGGTTTCCTTGTAAATACTCTTCATAGAGCCTTAAGCAATAAAAGTAAATGTACAATAACTTGAGGGAGGTAGTCTAAAATTAGCAGAAAGTTATGCATAATCTATAAAATAACACAACTGAACTTAGCAGTAAATTAGAGCAATTATTCATATTGCCATGGCTGAACTGTGGATGCTATTTTGTTTTGGTTGTAAGTGTTTTCAATCATTGAGTAAAATGTTCCAAAACCATTAAAAAGTACTACCTAGGATATTTAAGAGAAAACAAATCATAGCAAAACTTTACAAATGATGGAAACCGCGTAATTCAAAATAATTTGATAAAAAATAATTTATATTTTTAGAAAGTATATTTATTATAGATATATAAAAGACATTGGGGTATAGTTACTAAACTGCGAGTTTGAAAAAGTGGAGATGTTGCCTATAGCACCCAATCAGATTCTAAGGGGCATATTCAATTAGCTTTTGGATTCGCGGTAACGCGCGTTGCCGTGAAAAGTGAGCGTTCTTGCGGGTATTACGGTACCGCATTAACGCGGATTTTCGTTCGCAACCCTATGGGCTGCGAACGAAAATCCACGTTATTGCGGTACCGTGTATTACGTTTCGCGGCTGTTCCGGCGCGTTACCGCGAATCCAAAAGCTAATTGAATATGCCCCATACTGTCAATTTGTAGAATGCACTAAATAAATGATAACTAGAATTTGATTGGTTGCAACATCTCCATTTTTTTTTCAAACCCGCAGTTTAGTAAATCTAGCCCATTGAGTTGCTTTCTAAACTGGAAACAAAAGAACTGAAGATGAAAGTTCACATTCATTCTCCCTTCTCTTGCTGTGGTTTCGTGCTGCAGAGCAGAACATACCAAAGAGAGAATGGAGAACAGCTTTGGTACAGGAAAGGAATTTCCGGTGCTGTATATAATATAGAGATGGTCACTGACCCCCGTGTTTTGGTTTTGGATTCGGTTTTGGATCTGGATTACCGTCGTGTTTTGGTTTTGGTTTTGGTTTTGCAAAACCTCCATTGCGTGTTTTGGTTTTGGTTTTGGTTTTGTTTGGTTTTGTTTTGCTATTTTTTGGGAAAATCCATGTTTTTGGGCCTAAATTAACCCAATTTAGTGCTCCAACTGTTTTAGAGACAAGTAATCTAATTGTTGAGGTAATAAATCATCCCAAAAAACAGTTTAATTCTTCGTTGGTAGGCCTATTCCACACACAAAACAGATTGTCTTCCTCTCCATCTATGCATATTGGCAAGGCAGCCATCGTCTTTGAATGTATATTACACCCTACACTTATAGTTAAATATGTAAAGAAATGGAAAAAGCCAGTTTGGTTTCTGTCTCTCAAGGCCCCCCTCCACTTGTATAAAATACCAAAAAATTCAGCCATTATAGACTGTACAATATTAATTGACATGGAGAAAGCCAGTTTGGTTTCTGTCTCTCAAGGCCCCCCTCCACTTGTATAAAATACCCAAAAATTCAGCCATTATAGACTGTACAATATTAATTGACATGGAGAAAGCCAGTTTGGTTTCTGTCTCTCTAGGCCCCCCTCCACTTGTATAAAATACTAAAAAATTCAGCCATTATAGACTGTACAATATTAATTGACATGGAGAAAGCCAGTTTGGTTTCTGTCTCTCTAGGCCCCCCTCCACTTGTATAAAATACTAAAAAATTCAGCCATTATAGACTGTACAATATTAATTGACATGGAGAAAGCCAGTTTGGTTTCTGTCTCTCTAGGCCCCCCTCCACTTGTATAAAATACTAAAAAATTCAGCCATTATAGACTGTACAATATTAATTGACATGGAGAAAGCCAGTTTGGTTTCTGTCTCTCTAGGCCCCCCTCCACTTGTATAAAATACTAAAAAATTCAGCCATTATAGACTGTACAATATTATGAAAAATGGACAAAGCCAGTTTAGGGTCACTCTGTCTATGACACCCTACCCTTAAGGATAAATTGCCCTAACAGCAGCCTTTCAAGATGGTATGTGATATGGAAATGCCACAAGTCCCTTTCCTCTTTGGGGGTAGATTGCACCCTACACTTACATAGAAAGTTTTAAAAAGATGTTATCGGCATCATCTTCAGCTTCATCCTCACCCTCATCAGTGTTATCGTCATCATCACAGACTATCAATTCATCGCCGCTTGAATCCGCCATTAGAGAACAGTCAGTGCTTGCATGTCTTGGATGGTGAAGGCCTTCCTCGTGGAAGATGTAGTTCATTTTTATAAACATCATTTTCTCCACATTTTTGGGAAGTAACCTTCTACGGCGATCACTGACTAAGTTCCCTGCTGTGCTGAACACTCGTTCAGAGTACACACTGGAGGGTGGGCAGCTTAGGTATTGCAAAGCAAGTTTGTACATGGGTTTCCAAATAGCTTGCTTTTCTTCCCAGTAAGGAAAGGGACTGTCTGACATTTCCATATCAACTACCTCTTGAAAGTAATCCTCCACCATCCTTTGCATGTTTATACTCATATTGGATGGACTTATGGGCAAAGTGACACTTTTTTTTGAAAAATCCTTCAAACCAGCCCAGATGTTAAATTGTTCTCGTCTGCCCCCTGTGTCTTCCCTGCTTCTTTTTTGGAAATTTAATTTTTTACGAGCAACAGCTTGAGAAAGTGAAGGAGGACACGTCGTCAAGCCGAGGCCCAGTTCAGCGGCCAACTTGCTGAGCAATAGCTCCTTGCAAAAGTTCACATCTCGCTCATTTACAAGTAAAGACTCAATGTAGGTTTTAAACCTTGGATCAAGCACAGTGGCCAAAACGTACTGATCCGAGTTCAAGATCTTAATAACTCGAGGATCATTGTGAAGCGAATTAAGTACTTGATCGACAAGGCCAACATACTTTGCTGAATTGCTTGCTTTCAGCTCCTCCTTCATTTTCTCAAGCTGCTTTTCCAATAGTCTAATTAAAGGAATGACTTGGCTCAAACTAGCAGAGTCTGCACTGACCTCACATGTCACAACTTCAAATGGTTTCAGCACCTTGCACAGCACTGAAAGGATTCCCCACTGTGCAAGAGTGAAATACATCCCCCCTCCTTTCCCAATGTCATGACTTGTGCAATATGCTTGGATGGCTTTGCGCTGTTCCTCCATCCTCTGAAGCATGTACAGGGTGGAATTCCACCGAGTTACCACCTCTTGCTTAAGTTGGTGGCAGGGCAAGTTAAACTGCTCTTGGAGCTGCTGTAATCTCCTACATGCTGTGGCTGAATGCCTGAAATGGCCTGAAATTTTACGGGCCACCGAAAGCATCTCCTGCACCTCACGGTTGTTTCGTAGGAAGCTCTGCACCACCAAGTTGATGGTGTGAGCAAAACAGGGAATATGTTGGAAATCACCCAGCTGTAATGCTCGCACTATATTGTTGGCGTTATCTGAAATGACATACCCTGGGGAGAGTCCGAGTGGTATAAGCCATGCATCAATCACATCTCTCAGTTTGCGTAACAAATTGTCAGCCGTATGCCTGTTAGTGAAGCCGGTGATACAAAGAGTGGCCTGCCTGTGACAAATGTTACGTAGTGGTGTACATGCTGCTGCTGTTCCTGCTGGTGAAGGTGAATGACCAACCCAGTGGGCTGTCACAGTCATATAGTCTTTGGTTTGGCCACTTCCACTTGTCCACATATCTGTGGTTAAGTGAACAGTGGGCAGAATGGCATTTTTCAGCGCAATCTCTACATTTTTACACACTTTTTGGTATAGTTGTGGAATAGCTTTACGGGAGAAATGGTGTCGCGATGGAATTCTGTAACGCGGACACAAAACCTCAATTAACTGTGAAAAACCAGCTGCGTTTATGGTGGAGATTGGACGCAGATCTAACACTAACATTGCAGCCATGGCGTCTGTGATTCGCTTGGCGACTGGGTGACTGCTGTCATATTTGCTTCCCCTCGCAAAGGATTGTTTCACAGTTAATTGCTGAAATGTAGGACTGCTCATTTTATTCACCTGCCTCTGGGATGACGATTCACCCCCAGCAGCAGCAACAGCAGCAGCAGGACTAACGCTTTCTTCAGAGGAATCAATAATAGTGCCGGAGTCATCCAGCCTTAAGTGGGATGCCGGGCTAACTCCGAGCGCTACTGAGGATATTGATGAGGATGGTGTGGTGGGTGTATTTTGTGGCCGTCGGTATGTCGGTGAGCGGAGGGTCTTAGCTGATGAGGGAGTGCTTGTATTCTTTTGGGAAGAACTTTCAGCTTTTCCCAACACTTTGCCATGAACTCTCGTTAAATGGCGTAACATAGACGAGGTTCCAAGATGGTTAAGGTCCCTCCCTCGACTGACTGTGGCTTCACATACACTACAAATGGCTATACAATTGTTGTCTGGATTTGGGTAGAAATAATTCCACACATAAGAAGTGGATTTTTTTGTTTTATGCCCAGGCATGACAATGGCCTTTTTCTTGTCACGTGCCAGAACTGCTGCCACTGGTGCAGGACTTACACAAACAACCTCATCCTCATCAACATCCTCATTAGCGCCCTCGTCGCCTACACAAATCTCCCCCTCATCCTCTTCTAATTCCAAAGTGGCATCCTCAATTTGGGTATCACCGGCTACACTCGGGCTATTAAGGCACACATCAGCAGAATGCTCACGATTAGACATCCCACTGTTGGATGGACTCTCCACAGGGATTGTTGTCATTTGTGAATCAGAGCAAATATTCTCCTGTAATGCCTCACTGGTATCTTGCAGCTCAGCTTTGACGCGTAACAGTAGTTGTGCACCAATTGTAGGCTGGGTAACTTTTTGGGATCTGCCACTAATAGCCAAAGGTGAAGGCCTCATTCTCTCTTTGCCACTGCGTGTGTAGAATGGCATGCTTGCAATTTTTTTTTTATCGTCACTTAACTTTTGCTCAGTTACACTTCGTTTTCGCTTCAATACAGTAAATTTTTTTTTGGTTTTTGTTTTTTGCACTAATTTGAAAACACTCTGTTGTTTGACATCGCCTTGGCCAGATGACGTACTGGGAACACTAACATCAGGACTGGTGACAGAACCTGGTTGCTCATTTAGATCATATGTGGACTGCTTTGAATCCATTGCGTAGATACTGCTGACAGATATGACTTTTGACAGCCAGAAATATTAATGCACAATTAGGGAGGACACCCCAAAAACACTGAGGAGTGCTAAAATTTATTGAGTAGATACTGCTGACAGATATGACTTTTGACAGCCAGAAATATTAATGCACAATTAGAGAGGACACCCCAAAAACACTGAGGAGTGCTAACATTTATTGAGTAGATACTGCTGACAGATATGACTTTTGACAGCCAGAAATATTAATGCACAATTAGGGAGGACACCCCAAAAACACAGAGGAGTGCTAAAATTTATTGAGTAGATACTGCTGACAGATATGACTTTTGACAGCCAGAAATATTAATGCACAATTAGAGAGGACACCCCAAAAACACTGAGGAGTGCTAACATTTATTGAGTAGATACTGCTGACAGATATGACTTTTGACAGCCAGAAATATTAATGCACAATTAGAGAGGACACCCCAAAAACACTGAGGAGTGCTAACATTTATTGAGTAGATACTGCTGACAGATATGACTTTTGACAGCCAGAAATATTAATGCACAATTAGAGAGGACACCCCAAAAACACTGAGGAGTGCTAACATTTATTGAGTAGATACTGCTGACAGATATGACTTTTGACAGCCAGAAATATTAATGCACAATTAGGGAGGACACCCCAAAAACACAGAGGAGTGCTAAAATTTATTGAGTAGATACTGCTGACAGATATGACTTTTGACAGCCAGAAATATTAATGCACAATTAGAGAGGACACCCCAAAAACACTGAGGAGTGCTAAAATTTATTGAGTAGATACTGCTGACAGATATGACTTTTGACAGCCAGAAATATTAATGCACAATTAGAGAGGACACCCCAAAAACACTGAGGAGTGCTAACATTTATTGAGTAGATACTGCTGACAGATATGACTTTTGACAGCCAGAAATATTAATGCACAATTAGGGAGGACACCCCAAAAACACAGAGGAGTGCTAAAATTTATTGAGTAGATACTGCTGACAGATATGACTTTTGACAGCCAGAAATATTAATGCACAATTAGAGAGGACACCCCAAAAACACTGAGGAGTGCTAACATTTATTGAGTAGATACTGCTGACAGATATGACTTTTGACAGCCAGAAATATTAATGCACAATTAGGGAGGACACCCCAAAAACACAGAGGAGTGCTAAAATTTATTGAGTAGATACTGCTGACAGATATGACTTTTGACAGCCAGAAATATTAATGCACAATTAGAGAGGACACCCCAAAAACACTGAGGAGTGCTAAAATTTATTGAGTAGATACTGCTGACAGATATGACTTTTGACAGCCAGAAATATTAATGCACAATTAGAGAGGACACCCCAAAAACACTGAGGAGTGCTAACATTTATTGAGTAGATACTGCTGACAGATATGACTTTTGACAGCCAGAAATATTAATGCACAATTAGAGAGGACACCCCAAAAACACTGAGGAGTGCTAACATTTATTGAGTAGATACTGCTGACAGATATGACTTTTGACAGCCAGAAATATTAATGCACAATTAGAGAGGACACCCCAAAAACACTGAGGAGTGCTAACATTTATTGAGTAGATACTGCTGACAGATATGACTTTTGACAGCCAGAAATATTAATGCACAATTAGAGAGGACACCCCAAAAACACTGAGGAGTGCTAACATTTATTGAGTAGATACTGCTGACAGATATGACTTTTGACAGCCAGAAATATTAATGCACAATTAGGGAGGACACCCCAAAAACACAGAGGAGTGCTAAAATTTATTGAGTAGATACTGCTGACAGATATGACTTTTGACAGCCAGAAATATTAATGCACAATTAGAGAGGACACCCCAAAAACACTGAGGAGTGCTAAAATTTATTGAGTAGATACTGCTGACAGATATGACTTTTGACAGCCAGAAATATTAATGCACAATTAGAGAGGACACCCCAAAAACACTGAGGAGTGCTAACATTTATTGAGTAGATACTGCTGACAGATATGACTTTTGACAGCCAGAAATATTAATGCACAATTAGGGAGGACACCCCAAAAACACAGAGGAGTGCTAAAATTTATTGAGTAGATACTGCTGACAGATATGACTTTTGACAGCCAGAAATATTAATGCACAATTAGAGAGGACACCCCAAAAACACTGAGGAGTGCTAACATTTATTGAGTAGATACTGCTGACAGATATGACTTTTGACAGCCAGAAATATTAATGCACAATTAGAGAGGACACCCCAAAAACACTGAGGAGTGCTTAAAATTATTGAGTAGATACTGCTGACAGATATGACTTTTGACAGCCAGAAATATTAATGCACAATTAGAGAGGACACCCCAAAAACACTGAGGAGTGCTTAAAATTATTGAGTAGATACTGCTGACAGATATGACTTTTGACAGCCAGAAATATTAATGCACAATTAGAGAGGACACCCCAAAAACACTGAGGAGTGCTAACATTTATTGAGTAGATACTGCTGACAGATATGACTTTTGACAGCCAGAAATATTAATGCACAATTATGGGGGACAACCCAAAAGCGCTGGGGAGTGCCAAATATGAAGAAAAAATAATAAACCTCTATCCTCCTCTCTGCACTAGCGATTTTGGTTAGAGCAATTGCAAGAACAATATTGTATTCTTTCTCTGTCCCTGCTCTAATTAGCCTATGACTACACCCTGCTCTCTCCCTCTGTCAAATGGCGATGGATTGCTGTGGAGGCGTGTATTTATAAAGTTGAAGTATCGCGAGAACCGAGTCCCGAGATCCGACGACGTCACAATGACGTTCGGCCTCGATTTGGATTCGGAATTGGCGGGAGAGTACCGAGCTGCTCAGCTCGGTACTCGGATACCCAAAGTTCGGGTGGGTTCGGTTCTCGGAGAACCGGACCCGCCCATCTCTAATATAATATCACAAAGATGAACATACCAAAAGATCAATGGAGGCAGCTTTAGTATAGAAATTTAATTTGTTGGGCTATATATGTTATCACAGTGTGGGGAGGACAATATAACTATAACAATGACAAACAAAAGAGTTTATGGAGAAGGTAGAGGATACAAAAAAACTTGTGAGAATCACCTCTGGTTCCTCAGGCCTGTGGGATAGTTCAGCTTTAGATCCTAAAAATATGTAATCATTACTCTCCGACCGTTATAATTGATATTGCTCGTAGATGGTTGGCATGGATTTATCACTGATCTGTAGCAAACTTTTCACCTATGAATTGTGCTACTAACAACATTCTCTCCAGATCTGTCAGCAAAATACATTACTGCGTTTGATACAGATTACCACTTTCTTTTTGCTTCAATCATGTTTAGGGATTCAAGAGGAGATGACTACAACAGCAGCTTATTCCCTGGAGGGGAAAGCAGGTATTTATAATATAGCAATACAGGTATGAGATCTTTTATCCAGAGATCCACTGTGAAGAGAACTAAAAGAAAAACAGAGAGGAACAAAATATTACTGCTGCTTGGTGACATAATCATTAAATGCCTCATTATATAGTCACTGACAGGAGCGCTGCAAATGATAAAGAGGACAATAATGCTAAAGATAGCATTTTGAATATTCTTAAATGTGCTCTAATAGACATATGCATGTTGCTTCTATTTGTGGAAAAACTGTTATCCAGAAAGCCCCAATACAAAGTATTCTGGATAAAAGATCTTATAAATGTATATGCGACTTTCAGCCTTTTATAAGTTGGCATCTTTGTACTAAGGATAATGTTTGCATTTTTATTTTAAGGTACCGAGTGCCAGTCATACTGTAAGCCATCCCACAGTCGAGTACACATGAATCTACGCAAGTATTGCAAAAAAGACTATGGTATGTAAAGCTAAAATACTCTGTATCACTGTTGCACCACCTTTTTATAGCCTTTTCCCTTTACAAGTCCTTCATGTCTATATGTCATGTGCACTAACACCAGAGCTCGCTTAATTTGTTAAATTTAATTCTATGTTTAAGCATAAGTTCTAAAAGTGTATATTTGAGTCACAGTAAGTCTTTTAGTTATTTAGCCTTTAGAAATGTATAGTGTTAATGTTATTGCAAGGATATGCATAACATTAAAATAAATAAGGATTGCATGTTCCCCTGACATGCCATAATTATTTCACTGTCAATCTGCACGTAGTGTTTTAACAGCAGAATCAATTTGGTGTGACCAGGATCACCAGCAGGAAACGTAAGCCTCTGTGCGGAGGCAGCTTCTCACCCCTGGCTGCATGCACATTCTCACAAAAAGCTGGCAATGCAGCTCAGCCATATGCCCTTAGGGGGTGTGCCTGCATGGACCCACACATCCTTAGCAAATGTTTTTGGGTCACGGAGTCACTTACCATTGCTTTTCCCTCCGCCTATAATCCAGCTTCTCTGGGTCCCCAAACTTCTCTTTTGTAGTTCCAACACCTCCAGATGGCAGGCACATGGCCAGGTACCGTTCCCCCAATCCATACTCATGGGACCCCTGAGTGTGACAGGGTTAAAGTGCCCCTAATCACTTTAATGAGGAGGCATATGAGCATATACTTGCTTTAGAACGCTGTGGCTTACTGGTCAGAAGTTCTAAAACTCCTGTATGTCATTGATCTTAGAGGGTGATTTAGAATTGCACGTAAGTTCCTTTGGACTGCATAAATATGCATCTCGCATTAAATTTGTTAAATTGAGCAAGCACACAGTTTGTGCTAGTGTTTTGAGCTTCAAGAGGTATTCCTGAGATCAGGGCCATTCCTGTCTTTCCCCTCTACAATCGTACTAATTGCTACTGCGAGCCTGCTCTTCCTCTCTCACAGGTCCTTATCTGATGCGCCACTCTGCAAATCCATGCTCTGGCTCTCTATTTTAGCCAGAATTCAATTCACGTTTCTCATCCTCACATTCAAAGCCCGCACCAACTCCTCCCTTTCATACATCTCTGATCTCATCAGGAAGTACACTCCCTCTCACCCTCTGTGATCTGTTTCTGATCTACGCCTCTCCTCCTTTCTGGTTACTCCATTTACTCCCATCTTCAAAACTTTTCCTGTGCTGCTCACCAATTACGGAATTCCCTACCCCACCTGACCAGACTCGCTCCAAAGCTTCAAACGTTCAAGTGCTCTCTAAAAACCCACTTCTTTGCTCTAGCCTATCCTACCCATAACTTATACTACTCCCTCTGCATGTTCTACTAGCTCCAGTCTCATGCCCAGTCAGTGTTCCGCGAGCTCCTATGGTCTAGATATGCTCAGGCTCAGTTCCCCGAGAACCGAACACACCCGAACTTAGCAGATCCGAGTACCGAACCGGCTCAGAATTGAAAACGAGGCAAAACGTCATTGTTACATCGTTGGATCTTGCAAGTTTTGGATTCTATAAGTACTGCCTTCCACGGCGATCCAGCGCCACTTCACAGAGGGACACAGAAGGGGTAGCACAGTTCTTGGCAGTCTCTAGTGCAGTTGGGCAGTGTAGAAAAGAAAGAGCAGGGGTAGCAGTGTTCTTCAAAGTCTCCAGTGACATTCAGGAGAGCTCCATTGCTCCATTACAAATTGCCATTGCCGAAATAGAAATAATAGGTTTGGCATGTTTGGTCTTCTAAACCTGCAGTCACATTGTACTATGTTATATAGGTAACAAACAAAGAGGAGAGCTCCATTGCTCCATTGCTAATTGTCATTACTGAAATAGAAATAATAGGTCTGGCAGTCTTGGTCTTCTAAATCTGCAGTCTTTGAAAGTGTATGAAAATAATATTGTGACCTGTGAGGTGGTCATAACTGACTGCAAATGACTTGAATTTAGTGTTATTGAGATTAATAATAATGTAGGGGGGAAAAAAAGCAAAAATATGTGATTTTAGCAAAAAAAATAGGCATTTTAGAAAAAACATCCAAAACCAAAACCAAAACACAAAGTTAATCCAGATCCAAAACCAAAACCAGAACATGGGGGGTCAGTTAACATCTCAACTATGGTCTCAGCATTTCCCTCTCCCACTAAACTGTAACATCCTTTGACTCACGTCTGTACCCCCTTCGTCAACCTCTGCACTCGTTCTGTCCAGCGCTGCAGAGTTTTGTGCCACCTTACAAATAAATATTGATGATAATAACAAAGTGCAGTACAGTAAGGTTGTGCAGATGGAAGTTAAGTATATACCACTAAGATGCGTCTTCCTTTGGGTTATATGTGTCTTTGAAATATGTTCCTTACCAAGAGTAAATTCTGCTCCTACACTAGAAGGATGCAGTTTGTGTGTTGATCATGGTGATAGCTGCATACTTGCTCCAGAAAAAAAATCCAAAACAGACACTAGATTTTCAATGTAGTTCTTTAATATTATCATTATTTTACTATATGCTGACAACACATATAATATCACTGGCGATCTTGTATAATTAGCCCAAATACTTCATGTGTGTCACTTCAAAACAAAGACAATACCCATAGTGATCCAATCATTGTAGTTTAGATTGTTATTGGACATGCCCACAAGTCAAGTTGTATGATGAGATCTGTGGGCCTGTGTGAGCAGATCAGATCCTCATGTGGTCAGGAAGTTATTCGATCTCTATGTCTGAGTAACAATTGTCCAGATTCCGTTCAATTTGAAGACCCAAGTGCATGCTCAAATTGGATTGTGATCCTGAAGGTCAAGATCAGACTGTGTGTGGCCATGTTAAGTGTTTTCTTTAGGTTAGGGAGGCTAAGCAAAGCTACACAAGTAAATTAAGCAATTTATATGATATAGTGAGGCATAGCTGCAATTCCCTCACAGTCTCTTGTAGAAACAAAGAGGAGTTGAACATATAGGGAATCCAAATCAGTAAAGCTTAAAGAAAACTATTAAAATGCTTGTGTACATGGTACAGACTGTAAATGTCATAAAACCAAATACACAGGCCAAAACTGGTAAATATAGTGTTATAAAGAGTGTGTCATATAATTGAATTAGTACAGTTTAATGACATTTGGGTGTGAGAAAGTACATGGTTTTAGGCATGATTGGCATTATGAAGGAGAATGGTATAAAGGAAGAATATTATCTATTTTTTTGAAAGATAGGCGTTATTTTTTACAATTCCTTTTGGTCCCGCCCCCATGATGCGATTGGCCTCGCCCGGCCCCCTCCCGCCCTCCAAAATGGCGTGAATCACCGAGAATCACGTCAAATGAATGAAACCTAGGATGTGGGAGAAATGCCAGCTCGCCCGAATTTCGGGAGTCTCCCGGACTTTCCGGGAGAGTTGGCAAGTATGCATAAAATTCATTTGTGTAATTTTGTAGAGAGCCAGGAAGTGAGGGTGACTGCATTTTGTAATACCCATGATTAAAATTAACATCAAGCTGTTTGTCTGCCTGCTGCTGGTTAGGAAACCCTCCAAAGACCATAAATAATTATATACATCTGCTTCAAAAAGGGAAATATTTGCAGAGGCGCAAGATTGCGAAAATAAAGTTTTTCAATTGTGCAAAATTGTATGATTTTTTTTGTTCATTAATATTATTATTATTATTAATTGGGTAGCACAATTTAGACTGTTAGCTCCAATGGCGCAGGGACTGATGTGAATGATTGCATAGAATAGCAGCTGAGTGTGCACTAGATGACTGTCCTACCCACTGCAAGTCCTATTGGGAGAAGGCGCTATATAAATAAAGAATTATTATTATTATTATTATTATTATTATTATTATTATTATTATTATTATTATTACTAAATTTTGTGTTATTACTTTTTTCCAAAAATGTAAATATGATGAACCTGGTTCCAATATTTGTTTTGGAAAAATGATTCTTACAGCCCTATAATTGCTTAAAATTATCTAATAAAATATATATTAGATTATATTAGTTTAATTGTCACCTATACATAATGGACAGATTAGGTTTTAGGATATCGAAGCTATGGATATTTGCCATCAATGACATTGCTAATGACATAGGACTTTATAATAAAATGTGAATGTGGGCTAATCTTAAAGTTTGTCACGATAGCCAGGCTGTTTTATTTTTTTAGGATGGTCATTAAATGAGATGTGACCAGTTTGCAGGATCTTTTAGATGCTAATAGATTAATTAGTAGGAAGGAACAACTGCATTCCTGTGCTTTTATGCTGCTCCCTGCTTGGTCTGGGTCAGTGTCCTCCCAGCAGGTTCTTTTCTTGATCCCACGGGCACAGCTTGGATAAGATGACTGAAGGATCATCATTTCATAGGATTAGTTAAAGCCATGGTTTTTGAGAAAATAGGGATGTTAGGGTGGGAAGGAAAGCGTATAATGAAAGGCAGAACGTGTATTAGAGATCGAATCCCAAATCCTGCTGTGTAAGAAGAATATTTTCAACAACACAAAAGGAATTACCAAGTTAAGCCGATTTCCTCTTGATTATTATAAAGAAGTGAGGGCAGAGATAGAAAAGAGACAAGAAGTGTGAAAACAGTGGGCCAGACTTAGAATGACCACACATTGCACTCTATACATAGATTTAAATAAGCATTAGGCAACATTATACTTTCTGCAACTTGTCTTGAGCACCTTTAAAAACCTTTCGGGTTTCTTTCAAGTTAAACTTGTTATTGAAATATAAGACATGATTATTAATATGCATCCTAACTTTTTCCAGCAAAAGGGTTAAAATATCTATGGGGTGGCCTATGGGCCACTACAGCTCCTTGTGTTCCAGGGCAAGCTCCCTGTAATGAAAGGGATAAGGGGCCCTCTAGAATCAGTCAGAGGTGAGAGAAAGAGAGAAAAAGAAAGGAATTTCTCATGATTGATCGTCTTTATGTCATGACCAATAAAGCTAAACAGTCTTCAAACAAATGATGAGCAATGGAGCAACCACTCAAATTAAAGGCATGAGGTCACAGGTTAAGTGTGTGCAGCCACCCAAGGTGTGTGTATATATGAGAGCAGTACCGCACACCCGTCAAACATGCTGTCAGTCTAAAATAAAAACTTAGCAGACGTTGCTCGAGAATATGAAACACTTGCACTGACATGAACAGACAATGTTAATTCAGCAGTAACTTCCCTTTCTACAATTAATATTTAGAAAGTATAATCTACTTAGGGAACAAAGTTGATGGCATTCTACTTTTTTTTATAAGCTTTTAGTACCCTGGCAGGACATCTCTTAACCTGGGTACACACTACAGAAAATGACTGTCAGATGCAATTTCTGTAACAACTGAAAATCCCGATGAGCATGTAGATTTATGTGTACACACCTACACAATTTACCTTCAGACCTGTGCTCTTCATCTGTCATAACCATCAGCTGAAAAGATGGTGACTCTGCACACTCCATAGAGATCTGCCTACACTGCTGTTTGTGAGTGTAGACAGACTTTCACATTTGCCCGACATCGTTTTATCATTGATTGTGATTTTTATTGCATTTATAATATCAAATCAAATGATAGGATGTGCTTTGGTACTATAAAACATGATCGTGGGAGCGCACACACTAGTGCGATATTGGACCTGACAGTCGTTTATTGTGTAATTGGTTAAAAAATAACTGTAGTCTATACCCGCTTTAGACTAATTCCTCAACAAGATTGTCACAATTGTGACAATGGAATAAAATCATTGCTTTCCCAAATTCACGTTATAACTTCAGAAGGGTTCATTCTAATAGCTGTTTGTAAGCAATAGATGCACAAAACCATCTAAATAAAAAGCAATATTATCGCAAGTTGGAATGTGAATGCGCACTGAGCAAACAGAAGGTGCTTAGCGCTTAGCAAGATGCTCTAATTTGCTATGCTGTGCTTGAAACAACCCCTTATTAACACTACAGGGACTATAGTAAAGAGATATTTTCTATATATAATCTATGGTCAGCAAAACATATTGGCATGAGTTACTCAGTCCAGAGATTCTCATTTCTATCTACCTTTGTATTTATTAACAAACATTTTCACTTTCTTACAATTCGTTTAAAAACAGTTGGATCTTGAGTTTGGATTTTAACATGTATGACTGGCTTAATGGCTGTTTAATCAAAAATAGACACTGTAATCAAGGTTGAAATGTTTAACCTTCAGCATCACCCTATTGTTGACCCAAGGAAAGGAAAACAAAAAAAACCAATTTATCTCAATTGAATGAAGTAGGGATAATTACTGACACAAATAGCAATCAAATTTCTCAGTAGATCAACATTACCCAGTGTTTAGATAGCCATAACTGTGTATTCCCTGAAACTAAAAAGTCTGATTGTCTCTTGAAAGCATCTTAACGTTCAATGTAAGCCATTTAAATGCAGTGGTGATTGCAAATCAATGACCAATATCATTATCATATTTATATGAAGAACCGGTTAAAGAAAAAATACATTTTAATTTTTTTAGTTTACCCAAGTAAATATGAGATTATTTGGGATAGATGGGACTTTATTTTGATAACTTAAAGAAATTAATAGCGTTTTAGGCTAAAGAAAGGCAAACAAAAAAAATTGAAAGACACTTTATCATGATTCTGCCCATGAGTACACCCCCAGAAATAAAGCCAAAGTTATAATTAGCTATTTATCCCATTTATAGCAATACAAGAAATATATACTAAAGGTCTGATGCAGTTGTTGTGTTCAATAAAAAAAACCTATGAATTGACTAATGATCTGGGGCCCGATTCATTAAGGATCTTAACTTGAGAAACTTCTTATTTAAGTCTCCTGGACAAAACCATGTTACAATGCAAGGGGTGCAAATTAGTATTCTGTTTTGCACATAAGTTAAATACTGACTGTTTTTTCATGTAGCACACAAATACTTGATAGCTTATTTGTACACTGAAATTTAAAGTTGATATTTGTGTGCTACATGAAAAAACAGTCAGTATTTAACTTATGTGCAAAAGGAAATACTAATTTGCACCCCTTGCATTGTAACATGGTTTTGTCCAGGAGACTTAAATAAGAAGTTTCTTAAGTTAAGATCCTTAATGAATCAGGCCCCTGTGGTTGTTTATTGGTTGTTTGTTGATTGAGTCTACAGTACCTCAGCGAGGAGCTGCAGCAATGATCAGGATCTTCCAACAGTCTATTTCCCTAGTCATTCATATTTACATACATACATCTCCCATATAAAGAAAAATGAGTAGATTATTTACATATTTTTTTTGTTGCTTTTTACAATTTAGTGCCCCAAACTTTGAAAGAACTAATCATAACATGCCCATATGTATATCTAAAAGTCAGAATATAGACACTATTTATTCAGTTTAAAGATATAAATACATGCTTCTTACATGGAGTTTGATTTTAAATATAAAGAGCTCATTTTCAAAATTAGATAATATCTATACATTTATACTTGTACATTGAGTTACGTATTACTGAAATAACTTTTATATGCAATTTAACATAAAGCTCAACAAAGTATATAGTACCACTTATCTACACTAACCAGTAAACCAGTAAATTCCTTGCTAATTATCTAATGGGATTTTAATCTACATTTGAACTGTTGAGACTTGGGGGTATATTTACTAAACTGCGGGTTTGAAAAAGTGGAGTTGTTGCCTATAGCAACCAATCAGATTCTGTTTATCAATTATTTAGTACATTCTACAAAATGACAGCTAGAATCTGAATGGTTGCTATAGGCAATATCTCCACTTTTTTAAACCCCCAGTTTAATAAATATACTCCTTGATGTTGGGTTTGGATTGTTTTTTTGTTCAAATAAAGGAATGTTCTGCAAAATTAGATAAGTGGGTTTTGTTGCAAAATCTTTCTGTAAAATGTATGTATATATGTATGGTTGTTGTTCCATAAAATTACAAACTAATACCAGATATAGCAACACATTTACCCAAAATTATAAAAAAAAAATTATTTGCTTTTAGTAATTAATTCCCTTTAATGGGTTTATTCTGTCTAGTTCATCTTAACATGAGCTAAAAGTCAAACATTAATCTAAACAGTAGATATCCTTGAAAATCAGTTATCTGATATGCCACTGTACTAATTATATCCTTTTACAAGCTAAATGTTTTTATTCCTATTGCTGTTAGTTTTTTATTTCTAGATGTTGGAACCTGAGTGTATTGGTCACATTCAAAACTTTATAATTAGTAAGTGTAGTAAGCATTATATTTAATTGAAATGAAAAATAATCATAATAATTTCAACAAATGGATCACCCGGAGAAGAAAGCTAACTGAGCCCTTGTAATTGGCCTGAAGGCATATAAGCACCCAGAATGTTAGAGATCCTACATTGGTGCCCTGCAAGAGTCAATCTGTTAGCCTGTGTAAACACTAGTTTATGGCCAATCAAGAGGGGTTTAGAGGGACATCCTGGGTTAAGGAGAGGTTATATAAGCATAGGTGGTGTTCTTCCTCTTGTTTGTAGAAATTTCCTCACCCATCCAGTCACTAATAATAGTTTGTAGTTTATGAATTACAGCAATAACCAGTATGTTTTTCGTTCACAGTGGTCTCAGTGTGGCGGGAAAGCATGTCATTCAGCAGTAATAAATGACACATTTGTGTGGCAGTGGAGCAAGCTCCCTTAAAAGGGCAGCTCATCGTCTGTAACACTTCACCCTCTGGGGTATTTATGGGGCACTGAATATGCGGGTGGGTCCCAGGTACTGAGACAAACGAAGGAGAGAGGAGCTTCATGGTCTAGAAGCTTCTAGGGAGCGTTAGGGCATCATATTTTTGGCACGAGGACTCGTGTTGATTGGCCCAAATGTTTTCTTCACTGCCACTTAAATTGATTTATTTCAATAAATGTTGTGACCTCTCTACGCCAAGTAAGCCACCCGTTTTTATTAGCTAAGGGGACATTTGTCAAGGGCTTTATGTAAAGTGTAGTATGGCTTAGATGCTACGCGGCTTAGGGCCTGATGTAGAGTTGGATGCAATTACACTTAAATCGTTATTGTAAATTACATTCTGTAATTTACATAGGAATCTGAGTCATGCCCTCCCCCCCAAACAGCACTAGTGTTGGTTAAGCTGTTTCGGGGGGGGGGGGGGGGGGGGTTTACACTGTTTTTTTAAAAATGTAATAATTGTTTTTCTTATTTTGTATAATACAACAAGGTCTGTGCTGATCGTCATCTGCATTTTCAGCACAGAACTTGCAGAGATACCTATCTGTGGCTGCTTCCAACTCAGTATAGCATCTAAAGAGCTCGAACATGCCTTTACATTGCTAGGCTGGGCCACCACTACCTCTCCCGTCCTGCCTCTCTAAGTGTAGAGAGGTGCAAGGGGGAGATCACCCAGTCTCCATGCGTAGTTGCTAAAAATGGTTTTTGCGCCTAGGAGTTGGATTTACATCCAACTCTACATGAACCCTTAGGACCTCATTTAGAGTTGGACGCAAAATCCGTGTAAGAAGTGTAGGAGTGGGAGTGTGCCGCAGTTTGGTAGGGTATAACGAGTGGCAAGCAACCCCAGTTCTGTCCCACTCGTAATACCCTATCGAGCGGCGAGCAGTTCCTGCAGCTAGCTAACTGCTTGCGCCACCTAATTCCTGACGCACAGCTTTAGCCCTTTTTTGACGTGTGTTGCGTCTGCGCCTCACTGCAACTAGGATTTATTTACATGGTCACGCCTTCACAATTCCACGTTCCTCCCTTTCTCTCGTAGTGTTTTTTTTCTGGATGCGCCTAAAACGGAATTTGTGTCCGACTCTAAATGAGGTGCTTAATGTTTATTGGCTGCTTTTTGACAAAACAAATAACAGCTTGCACAAGTCCACATCTTTCTGCATTAAAATAATTTCTGCATGGTTTGTAGTTCAGACCACACTCCCACAGATAAATATGTGCTTTTTTTACTCTGTGATTTGAATATGCTTATTTCCCATGTGAGGATACAGGTAAAAACAAAAGTTTATGCTGGCAAAATAAAAAAAAACATTATGAAGTTTCAGAATGTGGAGAAATGTATTCTGTGCAAACATTATATAAAAGAGCATTATTGTCTATCAAAAGCTGTATGTTTAGCAACTTAAATAATATACATGAAATAAATGATGTGTTTATACTTAATTAATTTTATATATCGTACTCTTTTTTCAACTAAGTTATGAGGGAGATGCTTCTCTATATGTGCCATGGTGGGTGACACATTTGCTGACTTGTTCTGCAGAAATACACTATGTAGATTGGTGAATTTAAGGGGAGCATCAGTGATGTCACAGCAGCTAAACTGCTATGATCTGCTTTAAAATCTCAATTTTCTTCCCTGTTTTAGACAGATGTCACTTCAGCTGTCTGTAATACTATTATTACATTTTACTTTTC
Source organism: Mixophyes fleayi (assembly GCF_038048845.1). Classification (NCBI taxonomy): domain Eukaryota; kingdom Metazoa; phylum Chordata; class Amphibia; order Anura; family Limnodynastidae; genus Mixophyes; species Mixophyes fleayi. The sequence continues at coordinate 37,609,589 of NC_134412.1, read as the reverse complement.
GATAAAAAAGTTGAATGTTAAACAGGTAGAGTGCTACAAATGGATCATGTGCATCTATATGTGAGAGAGGGAGAGTAGTCCAGAGAAAATTTTTAAATGACTTTGCACAGTGGGGCTCAATTAGAGGAGGACGCATTTTCACTTTTAACGTAATAAAGTGTACTGACCTGCATCTGTTGGATGCACAACAAGATGTGTCCAGGACAAAATCAGTTGCATTTGTACCAGAGGTACATTTAGTGTAACAAGTGTATATACTTATGCCCCACAATAACTTTGAGATGTGGCTTAAGTGTGTTTGTCCACAATATAATAATGTTATGAAGTGTCATATGCATGAAAGAATATATGCACAAGAGAGAATATTGTCCTGACAGTTAATAATACATGCAAAATTTGTATTTTCAATAAAATGTAGACAAACACTTTCATGCTGTTCTCCATTAAAAATCAACTCCCTGAAGTTGTCAAAAGTGAAAATGTCTATAGATTTCCCCTGGAAATGCATACATTTGTATTCAAGCAGTGACTGCTGTTGTCATTTTTCAACACACATGTCAAACTGGCCTGTGGGCATATCTTTATTTTGGTGGCTAATCCTGATTAGCCATAATAACCATAATGTTTATATAAGTCATAATGTTATGTATTATATTAGGCTTTATTTATAATGTTTATAATGTTATGTTGTCTATGATATGTGCAAGTAAACTGTATTTTGATACACTGGTATTCATGTCTGCTTTATATATTACAGTTCTCCGAGCCCAGCTCTTGTCTATGGAGAAGTCCGGGGAGTGGTGGCAATTCACAGCCACGGTGCTAACAGTATACAGACAGCGGAGGGTACCTATTCGCCGTGGAGATCAGCCTCTGTGGGTTCCAGACCAGGATTTAGCATGTGACTGCCTCCGGGTGCAAGTGGGCAAGTCTTACCTGATTATCGGTAATGATGAAGAATCTCCAGACCCAGCACGCCTGATCCTAGATAAGAATAGCCTTACACTTCCTTGGCGTGATGTTTGGGCACACAAACTCAGACGATTTCAACAGCAAGACCGGCGTGGAAAATGCAGGGTGGGATAATTAGTAATTTGTAGCTTTACAGATGATGATTAGTGTCAGTTGTCTCAGACCAAGATCTCATTTAGATTGAAACAATAGTGATGGCTAGTTAGCTGCAATTATCGCTACCTCTATATTAAAAAAACTTGCCAACTGGAATATTCATCAACAATTTAATATGTATAGTAATACAGTGCAAAACATATTACTTTCTGTTATATGTTTGTAGAAAAATATGCTGCTTTGTTTCTTTTGCTGTTTGAAATACAGATTACACTTTGTGTGATGGCGTGATAACTCTTTTGTCCTTTGTCTCTCAGTCGGCTGCCTATAAAATACATACCATAAAAAGTAAACAAAATATTTTCTCAGGGCTAGATTTTCGACCTAGCTACCTATATATTGTAAACTCAATTGGTATGCCTTTCAGTTAAAACTAGAAAATATGTTGAGGATGTAGATGAAATTGCATATAAAATGTCAAGAATTCTGCGGGTGAATGTAGGCAAAATTAGCAGGTTTATGAATGTCAAGGATTTATAAAGAAGTGGGTAAATTCATTAGGAAAAATGTTCCCTCGTCCTTTAGATACATGTGGGTAAATGTCTTATATAGCTAGTTGAATCTGGATTTTTTTTTTATTAATATACCAAGCTCTCATTCAGTTGGTTTGTAAATCATTATTCATTTTTTTCTAATGAAAACAAAGCATATTCTAAAGTTGTTTCCCGATTTTAGCCAATTAATTTAGCTTTGGCTTCCAAAGGGTTTTGCTCAATATTACACCTATTTATTTCCTCTCCAGATTTTAATCTTGATGACCTATTGCTAGCTCCCAGGTTTTACTGTAAGCCAAAGAGCCAGGTTAAGATGAGGAGTGATAGGGAGCTTTAACACTGTGAGCGCCATTGCCATAAAATGTACCACACTGTCAGAGGGGATAAGCATAAATTTCACTTCCCCGTGGATGACTTGTGAAAAGCAGTTGAGTGCCTTTCTCTCTAAAAGTGTGCTCTAACCTGGACCTAAACATGTTTCCCAATAGGAAGGTATTTCTTTTCTTGCTGTATCTCCATTTATGCCTTACATAAATCATGAGAGTAAGGGTATATTGGCACCATCTTTACTACATGAGTCACTTTTGCCTGTGTGAGGAAACAACCCTTTAGCTGGGATGGTGATTACCCTCTGTGGGATTCAACTCACTCGGGTAGACCAGAATGTATCCAAAATAAGGCTTTATAACAACAGCACAACACCATAAGATGTTCACCAGATACAGGGTAAATGGTAGCGTATACCCTCCAGCAGCCTCTTGCAATCCGCACTCCAAAGTAATAATCTCAGTATTCTTCAGAATCTTATCCTTCCGCAGTATTACCACTACCTTTTCGCTAGACTGTTTCTATGTCGCCCTGCATGGGATACTGGATCACACAGACCCTGTCCTGGTTGTGTTTCCTTCAGCGGCACTACAATGCCTGGCCAGAATCCTTTATGCTGATGTTTTGCACACCAAGATCCTCAAAGCTAGATTGTATCTATTGACATTCTGCTCTCCTTATATACCTGGCTGCTTACACAGGGACTAGGGTCAAGATGTCCCAATCCTCCCCCTTTCAGCAGGGGTCTATCAGCTGACACTTTAACTGCTAGTCATACTGTCTCTGTTACCTTGATTATACAATGGATGGCTTGACTAAATTAGCTATTGGGCTGGATACACTTATCAAAGGGGTACAATATTACATCATGGAATAATATGGCACTTCACACTTGCGTGAAATACTAAGGCATTTAACATATTGTATCTGCAGAATTACACAATCTGAGTCTGAGATTCATTTTGATACAATAACATTTATATTGATACACATTAATGCATTTCCCAATACTATTTCAGCCAGTATAGTAGTGTGGAGACACATTGAATATCATCTGACCTAATTACCTCTCAGATTACCTGTTGACCTAGATAATTAACTTGGGCTGCCAGCCAACTATCCTAGCAGCCACTCAGACATTGTTCTGAGAACTAATAGCCCAGATATAAGCCAAACCTCAGAGCAATGGACATTTGAGATAAATGGTAATTATCTTAGCTAAACAACTTTCAAACCTGTTATACAATATGGCTTTTGCTCTCCTTCTATTTTCACACAATATGGCAGAGTATTTCTAATACATACAATATGTCAGGTAATAGCAAGGGCAAAATGTACCTAATAGCAAGAGATTACAATACACATAATACAACAATGCTCTGGTATATATACTTAGACTTGGCCCAGGATTAAAAAGTACCATAAACTGAGAGAAATGGGTGAGGAATAAAAAGTCCTCAGTCCAGTGGGACCCATTTCGTCACAGCTTGTGTGTACGTTTTTATAATATTGATTTAAGTGCACCGAGAAATGTGCTGTTCTATAGAAATGTATATTAGAGATGATTCAGAGCAATCCGACAGATCCGAGATTTGGGGTACCACGTAGATACAAAACATGACTCAAATCTTAGTGCCAAAATCAGATCTGAAAACGAGGCAAAATATAATTTCCAGGAAAATATGGAACCAAAACGCTTGTTATACAGGAAGTGTGTCATTGTACTTCCAGTTATGCATTCCAACTTGGAACGCATATCGCCGGAGTATGCATTTGTTAGTGGAGGTGTGTTATTTCACCTCCTTGGTACATGGCATAGGTACTCATGGGGAATACACACCTGCTAGGCAGGTGTCCCAATGACTCACCTAGGAATTGCTGTGTTTGCTTGTTATAGTGAAAACCCGTTTCTGCACTTCCTGTTTTGCACTTCCAGTTTATGTGCTTCTGGGTGGAATGCATATTGTTTGGAGTGCCTCTCAGAGAATACAAGGGAGCCATTGCCTCTATATATTTTGCAATGATATGCAGACTATCACCATGAGCTGCAGCTGAAGACAATCTGGGACTACAAAAGAAGTCAGGTAACTACATGTGATTTTTTTTTATATCTGTCTGTTCTATGTAGTTGTCTTGACAAAGGTTCGAATGTAGAACTTATAATGTGAGATATGGAATTGAATTAAAAGAAAATTAAATTAAAGCAGAAATTATTTTATCTTTTAGTAAACTGCCATGTATTTTTGCTGCTACTCTGTCACTAATTTTAGCCAGCCAGCTCACTACAGACTTTGGCCAAAATTAGTTGACATTTGAGACATCATTAGAAACTAGACTGTAAGTGACTGCAAATAAATGTCAATGCTATAAATTAGTAATATAGGAGCAAAACAGCTAAAAAAATCACATAATTTTACATATTTTATACAATTTTTAACTAAATCTAGATCCAAAACCAAAACCTTTCAGGATTTTTGTGCAAAACCTGTATCAAAACCACAACTCAAAGACGTTTTAAAACCAAAACCACATTTAAAAACAAAACACGGAGGTCAGCGCACATCTCTAATATATATATTTAAAAATAAACAAAGTAAAGAAACCTAGATTATACAATTCAGATAGAATATTGCAGTAATATGTGTACTTATATCACAAATAGGCTTCTCTGAAATTGCTGTGCTAGAGTCTACTTCCCACAATTACCACACTCAGTGACTCTTGAAAACTTAACCCTGTCTGATATTTGTTCTGGAACACACCCACACACCAATCAGACACCAGAAAAACAAGGACAACGGTGAAGTAAGTTCTTTTAATTTAATAATTAATAAACTGCATACTGCTTATTCCCTCTTCATTGCACCATACCTTAATAACGGTTATCTTAACACTCTAAAATTCTTATCTACAAATAAAAACACTGACAACTTTATTGTGGCAAAAAAAGGTAACCTTTTTATTTATTAACTATTTTTATTTATTAACGTTATAAAGGGTAGCGGCAAGAGCAATCCAATCAGCTAACGACTAATAGCAAAACCGAACAGTGCATGGCCCACAGGCCCAAGTTTATTCGCTGTTTGTCTGTTACTGTGACCCTGGTTGATGCATTATTATTGATGCGTTGGATCCAGATGCTAATCTCTTTTCTATTGCTTCATTATGTGCACATCAGGTTCTGGCCTATGTTCTAAACATTCCTAAAGAAGTTGCCAACTATCCATTATCAGATTTTCTGCACAGTGTTCATACACTATGGTTAAAAGTACCCTAGGGCCTGGCAGAGCTTGTCACTAATGGAAACAAAAAGTGTATAGACAAATACCAGCACTAACAATGAAATTTATAATAAAATATAAGATCTAAAAATATTAAAAGCCATAGCCCAGAGACACCTCTATATATTTGTCCATGGACTATTTGCAGCTACCATTCACATCATCTCTACAGTTCAGGAGACACTTATCTTGGGCAAAAGCGCACCAACAACAGCTGCAACAAGAGTTCTCATTGAGACTGTGTTAAACTATAAGCGTTACAGAGTGTAAATCTTGATATCTTTTTGGTATCTGCCTAGTCTCTTGCAACAAAGAAGAAACTAGCAACTGTTATCCCATTGTGCAATAAATACACTTTATCTAACACATCTACTTGGTTCCTGTGTATAAAATTGTGTGGTGTAGTAACCAGTGTACAAAGTGTGGTCCTGGTAAAAGCAATGTTTTTGCGAACTACAATCAAGACCCGGGTGGAAGCACCGCGTCAGAGAAGAAAGGGAGGAAAAGGTTTCAAAACACATACACTCAAAGGACACCCAGGAACTGAAATTCCACCGGGTGTAAAAAGAATTTTGGTTCTGTGTATAAAAACCTGCAGCAAAAACAGCTACCATTTCCACATACTGTTCCTTTATACCCTGCTATCTACTGTCTACATAGGGGGAAGAGCTAAGAACCAACAATAGGTAACAAACAGCTTCGTAGATTCTTCTTCCAGGCTCATGTTTTCTGCATTATTCCAACACTTTTGCTTCCTATATCACAGCAAATTGTAATAAATAAGTGGAGATTAGAGATACTTTATCCTGAATAAAATCAATATGCTTTAAAAAAACATAATGGACCTGATTCATTAAGGAAAGTAAAGCAAAATAATGCATAACTTTTAATCTTGGCAAAACCTTGTTGCATTGGAAGGAGAGGTAAATTTAACAAGTGAGGACAGATTTATTTTTGGGGTAGAGTATGTCCTTGATCAACTTTAAATGTCAGTGTAAAATTAAAGCTATCAAGTATTTGAGTCCTACATGAAAAAACAGCCAGTGTTGTCCTTATGTGCAAAATAATAAACTCATTTGCACCCCTTGCATTGCAACATGGTTTTGCCAAGGTTCAAAGTCATTCATTTTTTTCTTTACTTTCCTTAATGACTCAGGTCCAATGTGAACATCTGCTGAGATTCCAGAAATGATTTACCTGAAATATTTCTAACGACATAGAAAAATACATGATTATGAAATGGCAGCTTTTAAACATCATGCAACGCAATGCTAAGTCTATACTTTGTTTGCATTACTGCAGCTGACCTCATATTTCATTGAGCTAACACATTTTGGCACATTATTTTTCACATATATAATTATCACTGACATTTCTTCCAGACACCAATGACTGAGGCATTTTGATGAAGCATATGGGAATACAGATATTTCCCAGGGTGCTGCAAGTCTTATGTGTTTCTTCCATTCTTAAATATTAGCTTATTTTTAGTGCACGTTAAATCCTTGCTGCGTGCGTTACTGTGGATGCTTTTGAAGCTCGTCAGCTGGACATAAAAGTGAAGGGATAGTTTAATGTTGTTTGTAAGGCCTTGCAGCTGTATCCCTTTGAGTTTCCTTCTTCAAAAACTTGCAGTCAGTCTTTAAAATTTGTCCCCTGTGTACAGCAAAATAAGACTCCAGCAAGAAATAAAAATATTCAATATTTTCCAAGAATTAAATGCTATGTGATATATGTCTGGAATTAGGTAAAATATGTCCATGTATTATTCCTCTATTAAGTTTATTTATATTTGCAATGCTCACTTTAGTTATAAGCTAATGTAAGTAAATTGTACTATATATTTAAACACATCCAGTAGTGTGTTAGGGATTGCCTAAAGACATTGAGGCAAAAATGATACAGTGGGCATGAGTCATGCTTGGATGTACATCAATTTGCGTAGCGTATCTTGCGGGAAATAACTTTGCGCATGCGCAGAAATGGACCTTTAAACGTAATTTGTTTCCGAATGCAAATGACACTTTTGACAGTCTACAACTTGAAGGGTGTAAGCGGAGGGGGAAGGGGTGGACTAACATAGGCAATGTACTATAAGGGCGTGCTGAGGACGTTCAGATGCAGACGTGGCCTAATCAAGTGATGGCTTTCTCGTAAGTACGTTTGGAATCAGCCACATCATTGCACCAGCTACAGGGCAGGTGTAAGTGCCAAATAATGGCGATGACTAACAAGACATAGGGGTAAACTTATCAAGCCGCGGGTTTGAAACAATTGAGATGTTGCCTATAAATTTACCCCATAATCTTTGTTTTAAAAACTACACATATGGGTACCATTAGCTAACACAAAACATGTGTATGCAAATAAGATAGACTATAAAAATGCATTGTATGTACAGTACACATTGCAAGCATCTTGATTTATGGAATAAATGTAAAAAAAAAATATTTGAAAATTTCTCTCTCTCTCTGTCTCTCTCTCTGTCTCTCTCTCTCTCTCTCTCTCTCTCTCTCTCTCTCTATATATATATATATATATATATATATATATATATATATATGATTATACTATCAATATGGATTGATCGACCATATGGATGAGCAAAATGTTTCAGGATGTGTATCTTAACAAAATAAGGAGGAGTTCTAATGTGCCTGTGGGGGGGATGCTGTTTTTATCTAGATAACAGGGATTTCAAACTATATAACTGCATTTTAGAGGGTTGTGTAATTTTTTTCCTGACACTAATAATTTAAAGTTTACCTGTATTACAAATGTGGAAAATTAGTTTCAGAAAACTTACCTATGGATTTGACAGGTTTGGAGAGTAAAATGGTCAGAAACCTGGTTGACCAGGTCTATAAGTTCTATAAACAAGGACGAGGTTAAAAGTACATTGTAAAGTACATTGTATGCAAAGACTGAAATTTTATATTGTCTGACTTGAATCTGGATTTCCACAATGAACTAAGGACTACCTATAGAAACACCAGAATCCAAAATAACCTCATACTCCTCCTTCTGATCAACAGCTATAGATGAAGGAGGTCACTTCTATAGGTAAACCGATTAAGTTCTAAAGGTTTGAGAAAATAACTGTGTAACACATTGGAAATACATAATGAGGCTGGAAAATCCAACCAGAAAGCCACTAGATTATTTTTTTGGAGGAATTTGAAAGTGGTTCAAACTTAATACTGGGTCCTCATAAGCGCAGTTTCCTGATGGATAACCACACTTTTTTCCCTGGAACTAAACTAGGAACTCTGCATCTTTTATGTCAGCTGCAGATCTGTACCAAGATGAAGCCTTCATCAAACTTACTTTTACTTGGGTCCAGATATCCGAGAACTTCTGTAACAGAAAATCAATGGCAGGAACCTCTGGACTGGGGAAGGAGGAGAGAATTGTAAGAAGAGCACCTAAATGTGTGTCCAAGGCCTGTCTGTTACTGATAAAGGATGCAAAAGACTGAGAGGTTTTTGACATGGAGTTTTATGTTGCGTGCAAGAGAAAAACAGGCTGCAACAAACTTCTTAACATCTTGAGGAAGAGTAGGCCTCCAATAATTCCTGGAAATTAGATCCTGTACCTTTTAACTCCTACATGGACTGCAAGCCAAGAGATGTGGGCCCTTTATAACAGACTAGGACGAAATCTAGGGAAAAGAAAAGATTTCCCTTGAGGTGGATTTGTGGATTTACTGGAGAAATAGGAATAATGGCAATGATACAATTCGGATAAATAATGGAATGACCTTCAAAAGACGTTTCCAGATCTAAGGAGTAGAAAGAAGGAGATAAGGCAACAGCCTACAAGTTCTTGGAACCTGAACAAAAAGTGAGAATTAGATTGAAGCGGGAGAAGAACAGGGACCATCTAGCTTTGCTTAACACATTGAGCCATTTTTAGGTACAGAAGATTTTTATGGTCTGTATAGATGGTCACAGGGAAGGAGGCCCCCTACAGAAGATGTCTCCACTCTTCGAGTGCAAGTTTAACCTCCAACTTTCCCTATCTCTAATAGCATAATTTGCTGCAGCTTTCGTGAATAAAATCTGCATGGATGGATATTCCTTGAAGATGCACTATGGGACCGGACTGTTCCTACTCCAATTGCTTAGTAATCTATCTCCAAGAAGAAAGGATAAGCTATATCTGGCGGATAGAGAATTGGTTAAAATGTGAAGACTTGTTTGAGTGTGCAAAATTCTTCACTGGCTTCAAGTGACCATATTTTAGGATTAGCAATCCTACGAGTCCAAGTGGTAATGGGTGTTACTACCGAGGAATAACCATTAATAAGCTGACAATAGTAGTTGGCGAACCCAAAGAAGAATTGTATGGCCTTAAGACTCGTTGTTTGTGGCCATTTCTGGCTAGCCTCTACCTTCGTGGGATCTATCTGGAGGCCAGACTCAGAAACAATATACCCTAGGAAAGTTAGTTGTTGTTGTTCAAATTTACACTTCTCTAATTTGCAATAGAGAGATGATGAGCGCAAAGTTGGGTCAATACTTCTGACACATGTTTCCTGTGAGTCTTAATATCGGGGGAGAAGATTAGGATGTCATTGAGATATACTACAACAAACAGGTATAAAGCATGTATTTACAAAATTTTGAAAAATCCGCCAGAGCTTTGCATAACCCGAATGACATCACAAGATATTCATAATGCCTGTCCCTGGTATTGAATGCAGTCTTCTACTCGTCTCCCTTTTTCCTTTTTAATACAAGGAGATTGTAGGCACTTTGAAGATCTACCTTAGAAAAAACGGAAGCACCTTGGATGCGGTCCATTAACTTCTAAATAAGTAGTAGTGGATTTCTATTCTTAACAGTGATGGCATTCGGTCCTTTATAATTGAGGCAGGAAGGCAAACCCCCGTCCTTTTTCTTGACAAGGAGAAGTGGATTTGAGAATGAGACCTCTCTCCAGATTTTCTTGGATGTATTCAAACATGGCTCTAGTCTTTGGTAAGGACAGAGTGTACACATGGCTCTGAGTAGGAGTCTGCCCAGGTAAGAGATTAACTGCACTGTCCCACTCCCCGCAGGGAGGTAATTCCTCTGCTTTGTGTTTGTGTAAAACATCATAGAGAGATGTGTACTGAGGAGGTATTCAAAGTTCATTGACTGTAGAAGACATTGGCACACGAGACGTAGGTTGAAATCTCTGTAAACACTGTGAATGACAGTGAGGGCCCCTGGCAAAATCTATGGCAGGAGAATGCAATAACAACCAGGGAAGACCAAAGACAATGGGATTGATGGACACAGTAATTACATAAAGAAAGATACTATCTTTATGCAGAGCTCCCACTTGTAGGGTTAGTGGGGAATTGCGCTGGCAAATTGTGCCTTGTGCAATCTTACTGCCATCAATAGCTGTCAAGGCGAGCGGAGTTTTCAGAGAGTGAGTGGGAAGAGCCAGCTTAGTGAATAGGAAAGTAGAAATGAAATTGCCAGCTTCACCTGAGTCCAAAAAGACAGACAATGTGATTGACCCCATGGGATAATACAAAGTCTCTGGCGGAGAAAAACAGGAACTAGGATCAGAAGAGTTTACAGATGTACCTAACAGGGACTCTCCAGTACCATTTAGGCTCTGAAGTCCCAAGTGTTTGTGGCAGGAACCAAGTAGGTGTCCATCTTCTGTGCAATATTGACAAAGGTTATTTTTTAACCTACTCTCTCGTTCTTCTGGGGTAAGGCGAGATCACCCCAAATGCATAGCTTCTTCAGTAGACGTACCTGGAGTCGGAAAGTGGAATGCCAACTTAACGACACAACGGTGAGAGGATTCCTTCTTTTGAATGTGTTCCCAAAAGTGGATATCCACTCTTTTGCAGAGCATAATAAGGCCATCAAGCTAAGACGGGATCACTTGTGAAGCCAGGTCATCTTTCACATGGTCATACAGTCCTTGCCAGAACATTGCCACTAGAACTTCATTATCCCACTGCAGTTCAGATAATAAAGTCCGAAACTGAACCGCATACTGGCCCACTGTGTCAGAACCTTGACGCAGGCAAAGAATTCTTGAGGCAGCTCAAGAAACACGACCAATTTCATCAAAGATTCTTCTAAAATAATCCATAAAGGAGGTGTAAATGTACAAAATGGATGTCACGGGCACTAGGAGTCTTTACCCAGGGATCACCAGGTGGTAAGCTTACCAGAGCAATGTAGATGGTAATAGTGTACTCTGGTAGCAGGGTGATCACGGAACAGGCAATAGTAGATGATGAGATGCTCAGGAAAGTCTATGACTAGCAGCACTGGTAATATGGAGGTAATAATACACGAGGAACTGTATGGACAAGGGCAAGTGGAGGTAGTCAGTGGTCTGCGTTAGCAAGTTGTACCACTGCTATAGTGAGGAGGAATGTCCAACAGAAACGAGGAGGTGATGAGAGTCAGCGGTCTGCGGATGGCAAGTGGTACCGCTGTCTGAGTGAAGGAATGGAATCCAAGTGGAGGTATCCGGGAAGTCAGTGGTCTGCGGTAGCAAGTTGTACCACTGCTATGTGAGAGGAATGGAACAGGTGATACCGGAACAGGAATCAGTGGTCTGCCTTCAGCAAGTTGTACCACTGAAAATATTTGTGAGGAGGTGTACGGGGAGAGACTGCAACACAGGATGTACACGGGCACATTAAACACGATCCACAGTAATATGCACAATATATATAAATGACTGAACAGGTCTGCAAATGTAGGAAGTCTCTGAAGTAATCCAGCACAAGGTAACACAGTCAATGATGGCAAAAGACTCAGCGGATTGCAGACTCCAGAGGAGAACCAACACAGTCCAGCAAGATATGCAATACACCAGCACAGTCAATGAGAAGTATGCATACCGTGGTTCAGAAGGCAGTCAGATAGGAGTGCAGTGATACCTGGGCGGCAGGAGGCCGACAGGATGAGAAGTCCCTGGATGTAAGAGGCAGGAGTCTAGTAGGTGCAGCGCACAGGTAAGTAGACCAACAGGGACACGAATCCACAGGAATCAGTAAAACATGGAACTGGACTCATGGAGGACCCAGGAGAATGGAGATGATCTAGCAGAGGAGTAGCTGATGAGATACGAATCCAATGCTGACAGGAGGGTAGAGACCAGGGGAAACAGGAAGGCGTGGAGAGCGGATCAGCAGTAGATGGACGATAGGACTGGCAGCGGCAGCAGGACTCTGCGGACCCACGGGAGAGATGAGATGAGGCTGACGTGCACAGGAGCAGCGGATAGGAATCAGCTAGCAGTCACGATGATGAACACAGGCGAGTTGCCAGCTGGAGGCTGTAGTGCACGGAGGCAGCGGATAGGAATCAGCTCACGGTCACGATGATGAACACAGGCGAGTTGCCAGCTGGAGGCTGTAGTGCACGGAGGCAGCGGATAGGAATCAGCTCACAGTCACGATGATGAACACAGGCGAGTTGCCAGCTGGAGGCTGTAGTGAACGGAGGCAGCGGATAGGAATCAGCTCACAGTCACGATGATGAACACAGGCGAGTTGCAAGCTGGAGACTGCAGTGCACGGAGGCAGCGGCTAGGAATCAGCTCACAGACTTGATGATGAACAGGTGAGTGGATAAGGAGAGAAGGCTGTAGTGCACGGAGGCAGCGGATAGGAATCAACAAACAGTCACTATGGAATATAATAGCGTTGAAGTGGTATAGGAGACTGTAGTGCACGGAGGCAGCGGATAGGAATCAGCAAACAGTCACAATGGAATATAATAGCGTTGAAGTGGTATAGAAGACTGTAGTGCACGGAGGCAGCGGATAGGAATCAGCAAACAGTCACAATGGAATATAATAGCGTTGAAGTGGTATAGAAGACTGTAGTGCACGGAGGCAGCAGATAGGAATCAGCAAACAGTCACAATGGAATATAATAGCGTTGAAGTGGTATAGGAGACTGTAGTGCACGGAGGCAGCGGATAGGAATCAGCAAACAGTCACAATGGAATATAATAGCGTTGAAGTGGTATAGAAGGCTGTAGTGCACGGAGGCAGCGGATAGGAATCAACAAACAGTCACTATGGAATATAATAGCGTTGAAGTGGTATAGGAGACTGTAGTGCACGGAGGCAGCGGATAGGAATCAGCAAACAGTCACAATGGAATATAATAGCGTTGAAGTGGTATAGAAGACTGTAGTGCACGGAGGCAGCGGATAGGAATCAGCAAACAGTCACAATGGAATATAATAGCGTTGAAGTGGTATAGAAGACTGTAGTGCACGGAGGCAGCAGATAGGAATCAGCTCACAGTCACGATGATACAGTTGATGGTAGAAGTGGTATGGGAACCACAGTAGTAGAAGTGGTTTGGAAACCACAGAGGTAGAAGTGGTTTGGAAATCACAGGAATCAGCAGCGCTGAATACACGAGGAAACACAGGAACACCTTCAGAGGCTCATGGGGAATGAGACTCCAAGATCAGGCAACGTGGTGTTGACCACAGGTGCTTAATATAGGGAGTGTTGCCTGATCTGCCAATTGAGTTAAAGGGACATACACTGAAGTATAGGAAAGGGCTGCGCATGCGCAGACCCTCAGGATGGAGGACGACCACGGTTCCTAAATGTCCGGGAAGAGGCACTCACGGTCCGGTGAGTGACAATGGATCAATGTGCTTCCAGAGCGGAGAAGCCCAAGCAAGTGCTTGACCAGAAAGTAGTGATATAACATAGGCTACTTTTGCTTGTTCAGAAGGGAAGTTCTCCAGAAAGAGTTCACATTGTATAGCCCATTGGTTCAGAAAGCCTCTGCAGGCCTTGAGATCTTTGGCAAATTATATGGTACAGGAATACAAAGTTGGGAAGACCTCTACAAGGGTATCTGGAGATGCCTAATTGCCAAGGGTAGTCTGGAGTGTGCCCAGTCAGCCAGAGAGACCATGAATAAATTGCATCAGCTGGTCCTGATTACCTTCTTGCTTTTCCAACCTGCTGAAAAGGTTATGCAACAGGTCCTGAGGAGACAAATTACCAGTGCAATTCATGCCAAGAGTTTATTGTCCCTAATCTAACAGATAACATGGATTACTTTCGTCAACCTGGATTTGTTCTGGCAGCAACAGAGGTGCGGAGTCTAAGAACCCTAACGAAGGGACCACAGCAAAGAGGTTTGAGATTCGCTGCAGCTAGGTTAGAATAGAGAGAACCTGCTGGACAGTGGGTTTGGAAAGTTACAGCCGGACTCTGATGTGTGACAAAGGGTTCTCCTGACTATTGGCCAGGACCGGAAGAAAGCACAAGCACTTGGACGACTAAGCCGCTGATACACAGTGCACAGTGCTTACAGCAGGCTTGAATGTTATCCGGTATTCCAGGCCAGAAAAAGTTTGATGTTTCGGTGCTTCAGTGTTCAGTCTCTCCCCTGGTGTCGAGTCATAGGGATTTTGTGGGCAACTGACATCAGCTCCGTGGAACCACCAGTTGAACTTATTCCAAGACTGTTCTATCCCCGTCTACCTTCCTGTCTACTGGGTACATCAAAACATTATGCCATGTCACACTCCCCATTTCCATCCCTGAAAGGCCGCTGCCAGCTTGGCGCCTCATGCCTTCCAGTGAAGGATCAGAGAGCTTAGTTGCCTTGAACTTTTTTCTGCAGCACTCATCATCACCTAAGTTGGGACACTCTGCAGTGGAGTTTATGTTGGGGTTACTAGGGTCAGTCAAAGCGGGGTCAGTCAAAGGAAGGTTATTGTGGTCAGCTATAATCACCGCTGAAGCTGGCATACTGCTAGGGACAGGAGCATCACCGGGCACCCCTACAAGATCAGATTGGCTGGAGACAACATCCTCTGCACTGCTAGGGGATGTAGTCTTTCCAGAGCTGCCTGGTTTCCTGAAGATCTAGCAGCTTAAGTCTCAGGGCTGATGCTGTGGTTGCTAGTGATGACTGTTGTCTAGTAGCTGTGGTCTTTTCCTCTGGGTTGGATTGTACAGATGTAGATTCTGAAGTCTGTAAGCTTGGCTCCAGGCAATTGAGAATTTCACCCCAACATCATTGCACAAGATCATATTGGGTCTATGAAAAAAGCTCACATGAAAAAACCCAACAGAAAAATTGCTCTCAGATAAAACCCCACTGACATAAATGCCCACAAGAAAAATGCTCACACTGAAAATTGCTCACACAGAAAAATACCAACATGGAAAAAAACTCACACATAAGAATGCCCACACGAAAATACCCACAAATAGTAATTAAGTATATTTATTGCTATACAAACGTGTCCTGTGTATGAAGAGGGCTTAAATGCTTTCTTACATGCCAGAGATTTCCATATGATTAATTCTTGGAAGTGGGTGCATCAGATTACTTTACCAGACAGCAATGACCAGATGCACTGGGATATCAGACATAAAGGATGATGTGCATCACAGTGAGGTAGCTGTTACAGTACTAATGGAAAGTCTCAGGAAAGATCTGAAGACTAGGGTACAAACATCTTTACCTAATTGGTGGGGAATCACGGTGGATACTCTCAGGAAGTCTGCTGTGGATCATGACAAAAATATAGATAAGAAGAAAGAGGCGCAAAATGATAGGTTAATGAAGATAAGTATCCAGGCATTAGAAGGACTGCACACACGACCACAGTATAACAACACTTATTATGGGGAGCGAAAAAATCAAGAGCCAATGAGGTGTTTTAAATGTTTTAAAATTGGACATGTAGCAAGAAACTGTCCCAAGAGAACAGCTAGAGGGGAACAGGAGGGCAATAGAAGATTTGGGCCACCTAGGAGGAATCACATAGATACCCACAAAGAAGGTATAAACAAGTCTCAGAGGTTTCCCAACAGTTGCCCCCACACATCATAGCAGCAAATGCTTTTCAGGAGAACAATAGTCAACAATATGGGTGAGGTCATACCTGTATTTTACAATCAGTTAAGTTAACTGAAGATCTTCGGGAAGAACCTACAGTGACAGTTGATGTATCTGGTGTAACACAATTTTTTTTTGTAGATACATGAGCGGCCAGGTCAGTGATAACTTCTTCTTTAAGTCTACAGGTTACTAACAAAACTGTTCCAGCTATGGGAGTAACAGGCAGAGTGCTACATGACCCTTTGACTAAACCCACCAAGGTTACTATCGGGCCCCTGCACACTAACCATTCATTTCTCTTGGCTGCAGCGGCTTCTACTGACCTACTGGGCAGGGATTTATCGTGTTAAATGGGATTTGTCATTTACTGCACCCCTGATGTTATATTTCTAGACATATAAGGGAAGAATGCACATGAAGTACAGGACAAACTAGACACCCCACAAAGGTTAATGCTGCACTCTACCATTCTAGAACAAAGTCCATCTCAGATAGAGGAAATGTAATCACAAATACCGGGTTCCTTATGGACCAAAGATGGACAGGACACTGGATTGATGGCAAATGTAGCTTCTGTAATGGTTAATCTGAAAAGTGGTAGGCAAGCTTTAAAAATCCCACTGTACCCATTAAAATCTGAGGTGGAATTAGGGGTGTATCCTGTAATTGAAAGGCTGCTTCAACAAGAGATCTTAATGTGTACATCCAGCACAGTCAATAGTTCAATTTCTCCAGTGAAGAAGATCGGGGAGAGGGGCTACAGATTAGTCCAATACCTAAGGGGAATTAATAAAGTAGTTGAGAGACAATTCCTCGTAGTGCCTAATACAGCTGTCATCCTTATGCAGATTCCATCATTTGCCAGTCATTTTACTGTCATTGATCTGCCTTCTTCTCTGTCCTTCTTCATCCTGACTGTCAATATCTCTTTGCATTCAGCTATAGGGGAGAGCAATACTATGGAAAAGATTGCCCCAGGGGTTCATTGACATTCCCAGTATCTTCTCCCAGGCCTTACATAACTGCTTACAATCCTTTCAATCAAGCAATGGGTCTGTTCTAATTCAATATGTAGATGATTTGTTGCTGTGCTCTGATTTGTTTATGTCATCTGTGCATGATACTAAACTGTTTTTGCTCTATCTCTCACAGACAGGACACAAGGTTGCGAAGGATAAATTACAGGCATATCAGACCAAGGTTAAATACTTAGGACACTGTCTCACCTAGGGGCTAAGACACTTGACAGCAGACAGAATTCAAGCAATACAAACCATGACCCTGCCACAGAATCAGCAGCAGATCTGTACCTTCTTGGGGATGTGTGGGTATTGTAGATCATGAATTACAGGTTTTTCTATTCTAGCTTTACCATTGCAGGACTTAGTCTCATCCTCAAAGCCTGAGCGTGTTACACACACAGAGGAGTTAGAGCAGGTATTCTTTAACCTTAAAGAGAGTCTGACTATAGCACATGCTCTGGGAATACCGGATTTTGAAAAGTCTTTTTAGTTATATTGTGCGGAAGCTGATGGTTGCACAGCAGTTGTCTTGACACAGAAACATGGTGATGCTAGCAGACCAATAGCATACTACAGTGCACAATTGGACACTGTGGCAAGATCACTTCCTACGTGTTTAAGAAGTGTAGCAGCAACTGCTCTTCTGGTAAGTAAGAGCGAGGACGTAGTACTAGGACAAGATTCAACTGTCTATACACCACATGCAGTATCTGCTCTGCTAAATTCTGCTCAAACTAGACATGTCTCCTCAGCAAGGTTCACAAAGTGGGAACTAGCTCTGATGGCACCTGCAAATATCACAATCAGACGGACGGTGCAATATTTTAAATCTAGCTACATACTTATCATATCTGCCTTGTGATCGCAAAGTTTGGAAGGAGGGGAGACTCTAGCTGAAGGTGAATTTTGCAGGTGTACTTATCCACATGATTGCATGAAATATCTGAACCAGACTTTTACTGTGAGACCTGACATACATGACACCCCCTTAGAAAATGTAGATTTTACACTTTACACGGATGGGAGCTATCATAGACAGACAGACGCAGGAGAAGTATGTACCGGTTTTGCTGTCGTAGATGATGAGGATGTTATAGAAGCTGAACCCCTTGGCCCACCTAACTCAACTCAAGTGGCCGAACTCGTGGCACTGAGAAGAGCGTGTGAGTTGGCAGAGGGTAATTCATCTAATATATACACTGACTATAGATACACCTTCGGGGAGTGCATGATTTTGAGGCCCTTTGGCGTCTTAGAAACTTTATGACAGCGGCAGGCACACCAGTAGCACACTCACAGCACATAAAAGGATTCTTTACAGTGAAACAGCTACCTAAGGCAGTAGTTGTCATCAAAGCCCACTATCAGTGGACAAAAGCATAGCAGATGAAGCTGCCCAGTGGACAGCAGGGTTAACGGTGGTTAAAGGTGGAAAGGATAAACAGTACCATTAATAACAAGCTGAGTAAGATAATGGCTGAAATTGGATGGCATGGCCAGAAGCTTTGCCACTAGTCCTCCATAGCATCAGATCCACTCCCAGACATCCTGTTAATCTGTCAACATTTGAGATATTTTTGATAGACAACCCTGTTTGGTCATAGGGCCACAGGATGATTTAAAATGCAACAATCAAGTGACTGTTCAATATCTCATGAAAATGAGCACACAGGTAAGACAACAGCAACAGATACTAAAAATGCTGTCACCTGGTATGCCAGAAACAAACTGTCACGATGTTGAACCTGGGAAATATGTCATGAGCCTCAATTTCTTACATTCAGGGTGTTTAACAGACCAGTGGGAAGGCCTGTATCAAGTGTTGATGACCAGCACCACATCACTGAAAGTAGCAGAAAGAGAGACTTGGGTCCATTCTCACTGCAGGAAAATCAACAATCCGGACAAGATACAAGGCAAAGCTGAAACTGACACCACAGATCTGTCACCCGTAAACCTGTTCTGGGAGACCTAAAGACTGCAGCTACTGACACCTGAGCCAAGGACGTTGTACAAACTATCATCCCAGCATGGAGTGGTGGTTCTTCTACTCTTCTTTTTCCAGGATTTTTCTCATTTTTATTCTTTTTAGTACATTCTACTCTTGTGATAGTGGACAGATGATGAGAAATAGTGTATCTGTAAGTACTGTGACTTCTTGTTCGAAGAGAGGTGCATCCAGCGATGCCAGTCCAATAGTAATCTAAAGTTGGGCGGGCATCCCTTAGATGATTATTACTCCCTAGTGGGTAAGGTCTCTAACCAAACTGAGTGCTGGGTGTGCTCTCATGTGCCTCAAGGACAACATAATGTATGATTAGTACTATTCCCACTAAACATCTCTGAGGTCCTCGAATTATGGGGAGGGAGGCCATGGAAGGGAGATATAATATCACTAGGTCCCCAAGTCTAAAGATTTGTCAATACTCCATAGAACGGTCATTGTTATGTCTGAACTTTTCACATGAAAAGAGACTGGAGAACTGGGAAACTGACCTACCTGATCAGTCAATGCTTGCCACACCAGTATTGATGGGAGACTTAGACAGGGGCATATCAACAAACATAAGAGAGTATTCATTGGGAAAGTTCCTTTAGGTTATTGAAAGATTGTTATACATGCCAAAACTTGTCTTGAACAGATGGAGACCCTTGGCATGGGGAGTTTTGTCAAACCTTTATGCAATATTATCAAAGATTACACTGTACTTTATGTCCTCCCAGATGATGTGTATTATATTTGTGGCTTACTCCTGGTTAACTATAAGTTCCAAGGGTTTATGTTTCTAGGTAAACTGGTTTCCAAGGTTATGACCATTACCCATGATGAAATGATTGATATCCATAGAACAACATCACCCCCATACATACACACACAGTATGAACATTGTGGCAAAAGAAATATGATTCCAGGTGAAGAACATGTAGCTACAAAGTTAATTAGTGAAACTACAGGATTTCAAATTATGGTCGCATTAGACCCCAAGAGGATTGCTCAGGGAAACCTACATTTTAAGTATATACAAGACCTGGCTAAATTTATAGACAATACCACGCAGATGTATGATGACATTTTTAGGTATACGGATAAGGAGCTACAGGCTTATAAAAAGGAGTTAGTTCAACATAGGTTGGTGTTAAATTATCTCACATCTATTACTGGTGGATACTGTGTGACGTTAGCCACCCAATTTGGTGTCAAATGTTGCACATACATCACCAATAATATAGATGAACCCAAAGAAGTAATTGACCGAAAGATGGACAAGATCTTACAATTAAAATAGGGAATTTCAGAAGAACCATAATTCTTTGCTGTATGAAATAGGAGAAGAGGTAGCAGGATGGTTTTCATGGTTGAACCCTGCAAAATGGTTCTCAGGTTTAGGGGAATGGGAGCAAGAAATGATCACTAGTATAGATAACTCCTTATTCTTATATTTGGTGTCATTATAGTAATTGTGCTATGTGTCAGTTGTGTTTCTACTGTGTTGAAGTATGGAAAGCGTTCTACTGAGGTAAATACTGAAAATGAGACTGTAATGAAGATGAGAAGTACAAGTACCACAGTTAATGAAGAACTGCATTATAGTCTTGAGATAGAAAGTATAATTAGGTGATAGTTTTGTGCACTATCAATGGGTGGCCCGTGAAAGTCAAATAATTGGATGAAGTCGTTTCAAATTAATAAATCGATTGAATTGGCTTTATCTGATAATATGCGAATAGCACACTACCGCGTAGAACGACGTATTACGCAATAAAACTAGTGAACACTTCTAAATACATTTGCACTCACACATACAAACATACATTTGTAAATAGTTCACCTTAATAAAGTTCCAGTACATAGTATTTTATATTCAAGTGTAATAGATTTAGTTTTTCAATATAATAATGATAAAACCACTTTATTGATATCTAAGGCTCAGGAAATAGGAAATGTATCATGCTTAGTGTCATACTAATCCACTTTTTTCCATCAGACATCCGCTACAATTGTCTAAGCGATCGCACCTTGCTAGTTATGGATTATAAAGGATTAATGCTCAAAATAATATTATGTTTGGAATGTTAATAAGAATGTTTGAACCAGTATTTTGGCGGGCTTCTGAGGGAAGACACATAGGTAACAGTTGGAGAGTTAACCCCAACCTATGACCTGCATTGTACTGGACTGTCCTAAATCCTGAACTAATGGAAAAATGCCATGACTTCATCACTGTTTTTTTTTATGTACCACAAACTATATATAAACCAGGCACTGTGACCAACATTTAGTCTACTTTAACCACAGACTTCAGGAGTGAATGACTGTTTGCTGGATCCAGTGCGCTGCTTATGTATCGACTGTACTTTATTTTATTCAATTGCTTTTTGTTATATCTTTTGCTATTAAATTGCACAAAGAGCATTGGAACCACATTGATCGTAGCGGACAATATTTACTGATAGAGACTAAATGAACATAACACTGATTAGAAGCATCCGGCTTTATGGGTAATTGCTGTTTGGGGGGGAAGGGGTATTGATGAACAGAAAAGGAGTTTTCCCCTGTTCATACAGTTATTTGTGGCTATATGCTAGACTGGCGCTTTTGCCAGTGCGGCCGAACCGCAACATACTTATCTGCCAACTGGGCTGCTGCTTCCGTGGTTGCTGGGCTATGATCCAATACCCATTCCTTAACCTTTGTTTCACACGACAGTGAAACTGCTATTTACAAATTATGTTCACTAATTCTCCCCAGAACTTGGTGCCAGATCCAAGAATCCATCTCAATGCCAACTGCTGAAACTGGTTGGTAAATTCCTTGTGGTTGACGTGAGGGCTTTTAGCCAAGAGCCGAAACTTCTATGTTTCTGGGGTAATAAAATAGCACTTAAGGAGGGCCTTTTATACCACGTCATAATCCGCAAAGTCCTCTGGGGCCACTCCACGATAGGCCTCCATTGCACGGTCTAGTAGCGTGGGGACCAAATACTTAACCCTTTCATTTTTGGGCAAACCATGGAGTCTACAGGACATTTGGAACACCTGCATATGTCCATCAATATCTCCAACATTATCATCAATGTTGGCAAAGTGGAGGGATCTTAATCTGGGCACAGCAGATGACATTCATAGGACACGGAATGGTGGAGGAGGTGGTGTCTGACTGTTGTCCCACAACTTGATAATAAGCAGCCGCTCCGCCTCAGTTGTTCTGTCTCCCAGGCATGCCAGCTGTTGCATTAGTACAGAGAAGTTGCCCTCATCAAGATGTTGAACTTGCATTACTGGTTCACTCTGTGGGAGAAATCTGAAGCTGGGACCAGTTGGTGAGTTTTGGGAGGTTACTGCAGGTACTTCTATTTTTGGTGTTTGCACCTTCTCTGAGTCACTGTCACAATCAGCTTCCTCATCTGCTGACCTGTGCTGCTTAATTCAGGCCATCACAGCCCTTTTCATTTCGCTCCTTGTTGCTGAGTAAGGAATTCCAATGTTTTTGCTAGTCAGAGGAGGTTGAGGTCCACCTTGGATATTGCACTGTATTTAGCCATCCTGTGCATTCATTCCCCTGTGCCGCAGGTAATCTTTACTTGAGTAACTCAGCTCTTGGACTGGTCTCCAAAAAACTGTCTGGGATTGACCCACCACTGTCATTGTGACTGGATGGGTCTACTCTGTAACCCAGTCTGTTGGGATAGAGGATGAAGGGATATTATTTTTACACAGTTTATCTGGGTTTCTTTCTCCCCATCAGTAACCGACTGTTACTCACCACTCCTACTGGTGTCACCTTGCAACAGACACTAGCCAACTGCAAAATAGTTGTAGAAGAATCTCACTGCCAATAATAGCTCCTTCAAGGCATTTAGAATCGCTTACTTCTAGGTAGCTGGTATAGCTGCTACAGTGCCTCTTTGCTGTGGGCTGGCTGGTACCTCCTAACTGCTTACTATGTATCAGGACTGCTGACACTAGGTTCAATACAGGACAACCAGGGAGTGGGTAAGCTATTGGTCACAGGATACAGCAGGCAAAAGGTCTCAGGCAGAATCTTCAAGCAGTGATGTCTATTGCTCAAGGATCCTTACAAGGCATATTACCTTTACATACTAGTTAGAGGTAGTAGTGATCTCCAGGAATACAGATGGTATAATGCAGTTAAAAAACAAAATACAGATTTATATACTGTTTCTGACACAAATGTTGGCAGGGGGTAAACCAGCCACCTTTCCTACCTGGTACCACAAAATCTGAGATATTATATTCAATGTTTAGCAGCAGGATATGTAATATGTTCTCTAAACTTGAATTTAACACAATTTAAGCTTAACCGGTACGTTCAAGCCAAAAGATATGTTGGTCACTCAGATGAAAAGGTCTAATTAACATGAGACTTCCTTTAGAAAAGTTACAAAAAACAAATTTACTCCAACATGGCAGAAATCATTTATAATAGAATAATCCTGCACACGAAGTATCTCTCCCCCCCACCTACACACTGTCCTTCCCTCCCCTCTCCTCCCCTCCCTTCTCACTGGCTGTCGGGCATGATGTCATCATCATGTGACGACTGTGTCAGTGAGGAGCTGCATTAAGAAGAGCTGACTGCCGGAGGAAGAGAAGACAGATATGTAGATGTGTGTTTATGCAGAAAGGGGGAACAGAGTGTGTGTTTACGCAGAAGGGGGAGCAGAGTGTGTGTTTATGCAGAAAGGGGGGAGCAAAGTGTGTGTTTACGCAGAAAGGGGGGGCAGAGTGTGTGTTTACGCAGAAAGGGGGAGCAGAGTGTGTGTTTATGGAGAAAGGGGGGACCGAGTGCGTATTTATACAGAAAAGGGGGACAGCGTGTATTTTGAGGGGGACAGAGTGTATTTTAAGGGGGACAGTGTGCAGAAAGGGGGACAGAGTGTGTCTTTATGCAGAAAGGAGGGACAGAGTGTCTGTTTACACAGAAAGGGGGAAGCAGAGTGTGTGTTTATGCAGAAAGGCGGGGACAGAGTGTGTGTTTATGCAGAAAGGGGAAAGGGACAGTGTATGTTTATGCATGAAAGGGGGGGCAGAGTGTATTTTGAGTGGAACAGAGTGTATTTTGAGGGGGTGAGTGTGCAGAAAGGGTAACAGAGTGTGTGCAGAAAGGGGAACGGTGTGCAGGGGAGTCATGAATTGCCCGCTGCGGTGTGATGAACTGGCAGGGGGGTCATGTATTGTCCGCTTGTGGGGGGATATGATCTCTGCATTGTGTGGCGTTCATGAGGATGCTCTCTAAAGAGCCAAATAATTGAGGGTTTGTTATATTTGCACATTTCCAAAACAGGACCACAACTTTCCAGAGGATAACTAAACGACAACAAAACTGCAAGAACAAGCGATAAAGAACAGCAAGGACAGGTAAGAGAATCAGTCTAAATGTGTTTGCTAGAAAATACTCCTGAATTTTCCTTTAATAATTTGAGGGGGACACGCTACAGGTGTATTAGCCTATGGTTGCCAGAACCCTTAATCAGGCCCTGCTCATAGCAAGTACTTGAAAGAGGGGGGATATCCTAACAGGTAAAAACACCCACAAAACTCCCCCAGCACACTGCTATAGCCGGCAAATGACTTACCATTTCTACTGTAAATTAAAATGTTAGTTGCACACATTTGCAAATGTATGTTAAAGCCATCCACTACTCCACGGCGCTTTTGCTAATAGGGTGGTGCTATATCCCGAAGATGTAAGGTGCTAAGCCTTATGAAATCTGGATTTTGGATTCATCAAATAAGATATGGGGTGAGCTCTTGCAGGCATTAGCTATACTATCCTTGGTTTTGAACGAAAACAATTTGAGACCAACATCTTGAGGTGGCTTTGTTTGGATCTAGTGTTCAGGCCGCAAGTGTGCGAGAGGGTTAATACCTGGTACTGGAGGTGTTAATTTTACCAGAGCTAGAGACTATGGGCCTGAGTCATTAAGGAGAGCAAAGCATAAAAAAGGAGTAACTTTGCACCTGGCCAAAACCCTGTTGCATTGGATTGGGAGGTAAATTTAAAATGTGGGGACAGATTTATAGTTGGGGTAGGGCATGTCCTAGATCAACTTTAAATTTCAGTGTAAAAATAAATCTATAAAGTATTTGTGTGCTAGATTAAAAATAGCCAGTATTTAGCTTATGTGCAAAATAATAAACTGATTTGCACCCTTGGATTGTAACATGGTTTGACCCGAAAGAACATTTACTCCTTTTTTTTGCCTTGCTTTCTTTAATTACTCAGGCCCTATGTGTGTATATTAATAAGTAAAAGTTTAGTTGAATTTTTAAAAATGTATTTTGGAACAGTAAGTGTGTTTTAAATGTGCGCTTCGGCATCTGGGAGTGTAAAAGTGAATACTTAAATATATTAATGTATATATTTAATGTATGGGTGCTGCTGTGCCGGTAAATAACTGGCGGGCAGCGTTGCAAAGAGTTAATAATGTATTTTGGAACTAAATGTATTTTAATAAAACTTAATATTCCTACTGTTCTCTGGTGGTTCATTGGGGTTCCAGGGCTCCACCCCACATGTTTCTATCACCACTCTGCTCCCAGAGTGATGTAGTGTCAGAGGATTCCCCTTCCTTGGTGGCCCAGTAGGGGGGTCCTGGAAGAAGTGGGAGTCAGCAGGTCCTTGGATGTAAACCCTCACCTACAACTGCAGCTCTGTGGCTGCTGGAGGGGTCATGCAATGGTGCCTCCTAGAGTCATATGAATCCAAGTGATGTCCATGCTGGGGAGCTGAGCATGTCAAACGTAATTCTGATGTTCAGAGAGCTCCGGGAACTGTAGGCTGGTTACTGCTGCCCTGGGATCTAGCTGCCTTCTCCCTGGGGCCAAATGTGGCCAGGGGTGAGAGCCAGACCCTGAGACAGCATCCCAGGAATTATTTTTAAGTGGTTGAAAAAGATAAATCTCCTGCCCTAGACTCACTGGAATCAGGGGTGGGAAGGAGGCCAAGTGTGGAACCACTCCAGACTGATTCATGTGCAGGCTGTATGAATCAGCCTAGATTGGTTAAAGGGGCAAAAGTCTGGATTACCCCCTGCCAGGTTATGTCTGTAAAACTGTATAAAAAAAGCACTGTTGTCCATGTAAAGTTATATACCATCTGTACTTCTGGGAGATCATTAATACCTCTAACTAATGTGTATCTGTCCTTATAAGGACCCTTTCTGAGCAATAAACATACCTTCTACAAGATCCTGTTTTGACACCTACTTACCTGCTGTAATTTCTATAATTTACAGATTAGACCACTCTAATCTGTCACCTGGTTGTTCTGAGATTTGGGACCCAGTGTCTAGTAACAATGCTCTGCCCGCTACCCTGCAGCTCTGGCCATTGTGAGAGGCCAGGGATAACCATCCACAGCAACCCTGATGTGAAGGAATAGGTCAGGAGTACCAGCCCAGGTGCCCAGCAAGGGGTTGCATTAGCAGCAGGAGTTAACCAGAAGGAAGCAGATCCAGGTGCCAGCAAAGGAGCCTGGCGGTGGCAGCAGACCACAGACCACACCGCCGTGTTTAGAAGGGACACATTTGAGATAAAGAAAGGGGGCAGTGGCAAAGCAGGCCCAGCTGTTCCCCAGCAACACAACAGGGTGGCATAGCAGGTATATCCTGTCACAGTGGCTCAGAGTGTTTAGGTTTAGAATACAAGGCCCTGTATGGACACTTAATTTGAATTTTGTGATCTGAGAACTCAGGAACAATGAATTGGTATAATCAGATCAAGTAGGGCTCAAGATGTTGATCTACTGATTCAAGTTGTCTCCCCTTTCTCCTTTCTCTGTTCTCAAGATCTTCAGCCTTCTCTTTGAAAAATGCAAGCTCTCTATGTAAATAGTCTATGTCTTGAGTTGACTTGTTCAACATCTTAGTGCTTGAGTCTCCATAGATTCAGTTATTTTAGATAGTTGTGCAATTTCGTCTCTTAGATCGGCTGACAGTTATTGAAATTCAACTGTAAACAAAGTTCCACCCTCAAAGCTTGTATAGTAGCCAGTGCATCAATGTTGTCTGCTGTTGTTGCAGGTGGGGAAGATGGAAAAACTGTGTTGCTGAAGATTCCTGTCATATGCTGTAATATCCCCGGTTGTGTTCTCTTTTTGCTTCTGGAACTAATTTTCTGCATGGTGAATGATGAATGCTTGGTTTTGGTTGTAGGTATTTTCTGGTGGCCAGATGTAGTTAGAATTACCCTTTATACATTTAGAAGAGATTTCAAGTTAATATTTTGTTGAGGTCTGTGGAGATGATACAGTCAGTTGAAATTGCAGAGGAACAACTATATATTGTGTATTAAGTTCCACTTCAATGCCACTTGGTGGTGCTGTTATGCCATAAATCTAAATTTAATTCTTGCATATGTGGATGCTTTATTCTTGTTGTATTGTAAATGTACAGCTATACCAGATATTATATATATAGTTGAGCTAGCAGCGTTCCGCAGACAGCTTGGTCAAAGTGACTAACCTAAAGATTCTTCAATAGCCCTCTGGGAATGGAGGACTGAGGCAGTGAGAGTGAAATATCTCCAGGCTGAGAGGTCCAGTGAGTTGGATTTCACTTGATCAATTCAACTGCTGGTGCTACTCTTGGTATGGAGATCACCTGCTGGTTGAACAGTGCATTATCTAGCCGTTCAGGATAGATCTGGATGATCTGCGGTCTGGTGGTGCTGGGCACCTGCCTGAGTCAGTTGGGGGCAACAAATACAGGATATTGAGATCTTGCAGGTCTTGAGACCTAGCAGGATCCGGTGGGAGATTTCACAAGATTGTGTGTGGGCCTCACATTCCCAGCAATGTGGGCATTGGTAGTCCCTATAGGGCTCCTTGGAGGCTGATATAGGCTTTCTGAGGACTGACGGAACTGGGGAACCCCAATGTCAATGGGTGTATGAGCAAATCAGCCAGAGATCAGCATGGCTGTATCTGCTCAGTATAACCACACATCCACTTACTTGGATTTTAATTTTTAATTTTGCATTTTCTGGTTCTAAGTAGAAATACTGGTCTGAGGCTTCAAATCTTCTATGCTTAAAGTGCACCTATCATCCTCGCATAAAATTACTTTAAAGTAATTAAAACTTAAAATACATTTCACACTAGATGATGTGTTAAAAATAGAAGGAAATGTTGCAGTTATACTTTTTTACCCACTGATTTAAGCAACATATGATACATATGCCTTTAACTGTCTGCTGAATCTGTCTTCCCTATTCTTCGTTTGCTTACAGATGTTGCTGGAAAGTTACAAGGTAGGTTAACATTAATCTTGGTGGTGAAGTTTCTTGGGCCACGCAGAGGCTGCGAACAATACCTTGGGGAATTTGACCATATATGTATGTTTCACAAACATCTGTCCCAACATTAGCCAAATAGGTTCCAAGAGTGTCTCTCTTTACTGTATGCTCCCAGTATGTACCATCATGGTTCCATATATTCTGTCCCATGCCATATTGCTGTATCTTTTACTTACACAACAATGTTACAAGAAAGAGGATACACTACCAATGAGTTTCCACATCCAAGGAAGATTACTAGGCACTAATAGTAATGGCTGATGAGAAGATCCTCTGTGTTCTGCTTTGGGCAAAGGAAGTGAGAGAGACAAAAGACCATGTGGTGCTTTCACTTGATCTGTGTGTGAGCAGAGCCCTTTTGCAGGAAATGGTAATAGATCCATCTGTTATGGCTCACGCCCCAGGTATTAACTCCTAGAACCGCTTTAGAGGTCTTCGCCTATAGCAGCCGCCTTTCCCGTAGAGCTGAACTTGCTCACAGGTACTCGGATGCCCCAAGGTCTTGTTCTCTGGTAGTAGGAGATGATAGCTTGAGATCGTAGCGCAGGTGATTACAAAGAGGAGGAACTTCTGACGGAAGGTAGTATACAGTCTCCCAGCACTACAAGGCCCAGGCAGGCTTGATGGACTGAACACACGGGAGATCTGTGTCTGAATCCAGGCAAAGGACCTGGGTAACTGATGAAATAACAGTGTTAAGTATCCAGGCAAAGGTTTCGGGGTCACAGGCAATTCAGTGGTGTCAGAAATCAAGCGAGAGATCAGGGTCACAGGCAAATCGGCAATGTCAAAATCCAGGCCAGGAGTCAGCAACAGTGATACAGAAAACAGCAGGAATGCAACAGCAGGAGAAGTATGCTTGGGAGCAGGGACTATAACCGGCAATGAGGCCCAGTCCTCGCTGCCTTAAATACTTTGATGGACAAGTCAGAGGACAGGGCTGACAATCAGCCTCAGGAGGCTGCTAATTAATTCCTAGCTGGAACTGGCATAGGTAATAATATAAACCAGGAAGCATGTATAACAATATAAATGAACCAGTTTAAATCATATTAGAGCTGTCCCTGGAGTTGGAGGATGTTCCTACACCCTCCTACTCTATGCCACAAAGATAACAGTGCATTGTAACTAATGAACGTGCTTGGCTGCTTCCTCACGCCAGGATGTGGCCTACCGCTGCGGCTCATGACACCATCTATGTATAATTACCCTCAGTGTCTGAACAAGGTGTATATACAACTGACTTAAACAATTCCATGCAATGGGAGAGCTTTCAGTCTAACCACTGAATGGGGGGCAGGCGAATTACCCTTTAACATGTGCAACCACTGGGCATCATAGAGAGACCCAGATACTTTGCACATCTTAACCCCTGATTGTACTGATATATTCAATAGGGCCAAACTAAGCATATAAAGCATACAAGGTAATAAGAAACATATAAAGTTGTGATTCAACAGAAGGAAAGGCTCCTCATTATAACTTACAATTTAGACTTTGTTGAGTTCCACTGCAACAGCATAACTAGAAACGACTGAGCATTCCAGCACCATGTTCATATTTAATTTCTTTTAATTGTTCATCCTTTTGCAAAATTTTAATAGCCTTCTCCGTTAGCAAGGCCCTTCACCTTTTTTAGTTGACTTTTATTGTACACCAGAGCTGTATTTATCATACATTCTCACTAATGTATAGATATCATTTTATGCTAAATTATCTTCTTTTTTTCTTTTTCTATTTTTTTTCTTGAGCTTTACTGATCACCTACTTTCTCCATTAAAATAATAAAAGAGGAGGTTTTGGATAAAAGAGATTGAGTATCTGGGGTGCATAATTACCAACTTAGAGTATTCACAATGTCTAGGGCAGCGCAATCACTAAATGCATTCCTGTGCAACCCTGTAACAAGTATTTTTACTTTTTTTATCAACTTTTTTGTTGAATAATTTCAAACAAGTAGAAAAAGAATACTATAAAAAAACCAGTTGTCAGGATCGGAGAGACGTTACACGTACTTTACAAGAACTCAGTTATAAGTAAAAAATAGGGTTTCCCCTTCTAGGTTATTGTACTTATGGGTATCAAGCAGCATGTAATTCGCGACCCCAAAGAAGATAAAGAATTCCTCCGCACTCTAAATTTACATTTGTCTCCTTATGGTGGAATGTCTTCACAATAAGAATTACTCCACCATCAGGATCGAGTTATCTACCATAGCGGTTTGTAACCAGGCCTACATCGGCCCATTTACCCTCACCTGCTTTGTTCACCCAACACTCTATTTCTCCTCTCATAGGGGCATTTGACTCAACTTACCTATTATTATAGCCACTGATAGGGTATATTTGTCTACTCAATTTAGCCTATTGTTCCTGATTAGCATTTGTTGACTCTTTCAGACATAAACATTTGAGATCAGCTTACCTGCCCTTGTCCACAGGTTGGAGTTATGATCTGATACCAGTTGTCCATGCTTTACAGGTCTCTGTTGTTATTATACTGTAAAAGTTATCAGTACTAATTTCCTGTTACCTTTTATAACTTTGCTAAATGCCAGTGAATATTCCACACAGTTCATGTTCCTAATAGCTCTTAATGTTATTTAGTTACTATTGTTTATTATTGAGTATAGTATCTTTCCAAATTGTCATCTCACATATCCTTCTTTTTTATTATCTTCTTTGTGTTGTTGAACTTTATTCCCTGTATTTTGCACTTTCCAATTTTAACTCCTCCTGTAAAATCTTATTAACAACCACTCCCTGTCTACATTGGACTTACATTTTATTTAATGTCAGGTACACCTATTATAAACATGATCACATCATCTATTTGTCCACTCTCACTTCCAGACCTGTGCCCACACTCTTACCTTACTACCTCTTATATTACTACTTTACCAGTTACACTGGTTAACTGGGCTCCTAAAACAGTGTTGGCTAACATGTGACACTCCAGGTGTTTTGAAACTACAAGTCCCAGCTTGCTTTGCCAATATATATCAGCTTATTGCTGGAAGAGTATGCTTGGACCTATAGTGTTACAACACCTGGAGTGTCACAGGTTAGCCAACACTGTCCTAAAACTACCTCTATTTCAAGATACCATTAAAACACATCTACATGATTATTTTGAGGATAATGTGTCTGAGAATATTGAGTTGCCTACAATTTGGTAGACTCATGAGGCCATTAGAAATTGTGCATCCCAAAAGAAAAAAACATAAAACAAAACAAAAATATCTTCTTTATCACCAGACTCAAAACTATCCATAAACACATGCAGTCCATCAAAAACTATAGACATTTAACTAGACACCCTATTGATTGAACAAACTGAACACAGATTATGGTGGCTCAAGCAAACATTCTATGAGAAAGTGAATAAATTGGACATCCTTTTAGCCAACATATTGAAAGCAAAACAAGCTTTGCAAACCGTTGCAATCATTAAAGGTAAAACATGTTGATAATTTATGATCCTGGTGCAATAAACAAATCATTTATGGAATATTATAAACCTCTTTACAACATCAACGATAATTCTAAAATAGACACATTTCTAACACATTCAGGTTTTACGAACTCCTGTTATCTGCCCAGTTAGCGGGCACAAATCTAAGTTGTGACATTACTGAAAAAGAACTAAAACTAGATCTGATTTCAAAAAAAGGCATCAGGCCCTGATGGCTTTCTCAAAGTCTATTGTAAAACCATTGCTTCAATCCTCTCCCCTCATTGTTACAACTTTATAACAAGATTTTTAAAGGAGCATATTTTACCCCGAAGCTACCCACTCAAAAATCATAATTATACTAGAACCAAATGAAGAACCTTTGGGCTGTGTCAATTGTAAACCAATATCCCTTTTAAATACTGATCTCAAATTATTCTACAAAATTTTGGCAAACAGACTAAACTATTTTTTGCTGACCATCATTGACCCTAACCAGTTGATTTTTATAGGATCCCTTCAAGTCTGTGACAATACATGTGGAATATTTAATCTAATACTTCAAATTAATGATCATAAACTGCCATCAGTATTCATTGCCTTGGATCTTGAAAAGGCATTCGACCAGTTGTACTGGCCCTTCATGCAGCAATTTTTAACAACAAGTGTACTACCTCCATGTCATACAAGAATTATATTACAACCCTTCCTTCTCTGTCTCCACAAACAGT
Source organism: Mixophyes fleayi (assembly GCF_038048845.1). Lineage (NCBI taxonomy): Eukaryota > Metazoa > Chordata > Amphibia > Anura > Limnodynastidae > Mixophyes > Mixophyes fleayi. The sequence goes on along the minus strand of NC_134412.1, from coordinate 37,576,970 downwards.
TTAAGCTCAACAAGTTTCAAAATAAGTTCTGACACAAACCAAAGCCCTCCCCTTTCACCATTGATTTATGCCCTCTGTATTGAGCCTCTGGCTGACAGAATATGTGTTAACCCACTAAAGAGGTCCAATTAGTTATCCTCCATTACAAAATTTTGCTCTTTGTGGATGTTGTGATGCTTATCTTGCCCAATCCACATACTTCCCTTCCAAACTTACAGTCATGGCCAAAAGTTTTCAGAATGACACAAGTATTGGTTTTCACAATGTTTGCTACTTCAGTGTTTTTAGACCTTTTTGTCAGATGTTGCTATTGTATACTGAAATCAATTTACAAGTATTTCATAAATGTCAAAGGCTTTTCTTGAAAATTATATTAAGTTTATGCAAAGAGTCAATATTTGAAGTGTTGACCCTTCTTTTTGAAGACCTCTGCAATTTGCCCTGGCATGCTGTCAATCAACTTCTGGGCCACATACTGACTGATAGCCGCCCATTCTCGCCAATTCAATGCTTGCAGTTTGTCAGAATTTGTATGTTTTTGTTTGTCCACCTGCCTCTTGAGGATTGACCACAAGTTCTCAATGGGATTAAGTTCTGGGTTGTTGATGTTTTGATCCATGAGCCACTTAGTTATCACTTTTGCCTTATGGCAAGGTGCTCCACCATGCTGGAAAAGGCATTGTTCATCACCAAACTGTTCTTGGATGGTTGGGAGAAGTTGCTCTTGGAGGATGTTTTGGTACCATTCTTTATTCATGGCTGTGTTCTTAGGCAAAATTGTGAGTGAGCCCACTCCCAAGGCTGAGAAGCAACCCCCCCATGAATGGTCTCAGGATGCTTTACTTTTGGCATGACACAAGACTGATGGTAGTACTCACCTTTGAACAAAAACAAACAATCTGAAAGGGGATTATTCAGAGAAAATGACTTTACTCCAGTCTTCAGCAGTCCAATCCTTGTACCTTTTGCAGAAAATTAGTCTGTACCTGACGTTTTTCCTGGAGAGAAATAGCCTCTTTGCTGGCCTTCTTGACACCAGGCCATCCTTCAAAAGTTTTTACCTCACTGTGCATGCAGATGCATTCACACCTACCTGCTGCCATTCCTGAGCAAGCTCTGCATTGGTGGTACCCTGATCCAACAGCTGAATCAACTTTTGGAGAGGGTCCTGGCGCTTGATGGATGTTCTTGGGCGCCCTGAAGCCTTCTTCACATCTATTGAACCTCTCTACTTGAAGTTCTTGATGATCCCAGTAATTGTTGATTTCGGTGCAATACTAGCAGCAATATCCTTGCCTGTGAAGCCCTTTTTATGAAAATCAATGATGTCTGCACATGTTTACTTGCAGCTATTATTATTGTTATTATTATTATTATTATTATTATTATTATTATTATCTATGACTTATAAAGCCCCAAAAAAAGTCTCAAGAGAATTGAATTCCCAACGCACTAGGGAATCAAACACTCAGACTATCTTCACTCATATAATATGATTATTTTTTGACTGAGTTGGTGCACCCTATACATGTATTATTAGTTCATAAATTAACAAGTGCAGAGAAGAGAATCATGTAACATAGGGGCACTCTATGATAATGGAGTATTTTAAAACTTACATTTTATTAGTTTTATTAAAATAATAATGAGTCCCAATGTAGTGCCTGTGACACCAGTTGCGAAATAAAAAACAAAAAATTGTGAAATAAACAAAAATATAAATTTTAAAATGGCAGAGAACACCGCCAAGCCTCGCAGTGTAATGAGACAGCCAATAAGTCTTCAATAAGATCTTATAATAAATGATAAGATATTTAGTAGCTGTCTATAAATCCATAAATATGGAGGACCATTGAAATTTTTTTGGTCCTAAACGGGAGATGTCATGAATATATAATAAGTCATCATTAACGGAGTAATGGTAGTATAGACAAAGTTGTTCCCTTATTGTAATGGAATAGTTATTATAGGGATATATATCAAAATAATAGACCCTTTATATTCCATAATCACGTAACCTCCGTTTAATAGGACATGAACTCTGGCAGTGGCAGTCTTATCACTATAAATCAGATTTAGGAGTACTGTATGAGTAGATATATTATCTCATAATTGTTGGCAACATAATATGTATAAGCCACAGATTACCACACTATAAGATGTTGTTTTCAACATCAAAGATTATATATTTCATTATGATTGTTATTGAAGCATTAGTCAGGCTAAATCCTGCCCTAACTATAAGCTATAATTAGAATAGAACTGATCTATGTGTCCCTCTATAATGGAGGCTTACATCTGAGCATTCAGTCAAAGCAGTCTGTCAAGCTAATAAAGCCCTAACTGTTTGCTGAGATTATCATGTAGACTGATCTAAGAGTCCCTCTTATTACTAGTTATGGGCTCTCATTCAAAACATTCACACACACGCCAGAGATTAGTCCCGTCCTGAAATAACAAGTTTTTGATAATTAATTGATTTGCATAACACTGCGAGGCGAACGCCGACGCGCGTTTCGCTCACTCGCTTTAACCAGGCAAGCCGAAGGACAGAGCTGACAGCTCTTTTATGAAATAGATACGCCCCCAAATACGGGCGTCATCACCAGCAGGCCAATAGAAATCTAACAATCTCGAAGACACGGACTCTTTGATAGACACATCGCTGACCCAATCAAAGTGCAGAGAGGTAAGTCCCGCCCTGCTAATCCTTATAGTGATTGGTTTATTACAGATGTATGAAGAAGATAGTAAACACAGATCGAGAATGCACTAATCATACTGATACATAGTGCACTATGATACCAGGGCTATCAACGGAGAAGCTTCATTAATATGTATTAGGACAGGGGCATCATTAATAGATCTATTTAGTACACATAAAAAATAAAGGAATGTTAATATAGTTGGCCCCATAGTGACATTGTAATGAGAATACATTTATTCTAAAGATATTTGAAACAAGAATTATCCCACGCACTGCCTATCTGTGTCATTGTGCATAAATTTAAAAAATATTCTTAAAAGTGATTTATACGTAAAGTCTTACCAAATAAAAATAAATAAAGTGAATTAAGAGGTATTAAAGCCAATAATACCATATTAAATATAAGAACATACCAATGTTAACCATGTGCAAAAAATAATTCTCAGAGGTACTAGGTATTAGGGGAGGCGATATGCAGCAGGAATTGCTAAAAAAAAGAATCCAGACTGATATTTTTAATGGACAGCCTGGTACCCCATGGCCTCAATGATAAAACAAATTATATGGCATTTATCTAAATGTGAGATTTAATATATTTCTCTTCGTATTTGATAACATCACTTTAATTAATATCTGATTTTTATCACTTAAATCTGTTGTAAAATCCAGATTAATGTAATGTGTTGCTGGTTCAACACTTTTTGATGATATGATAACACTATAGGGACCACTCAATACATATTGGGACTCACTATCTTTTGATTATGAGTTAATTCACAAATTTTTTATTTAATCACTATTATCAAATTTCTATACACACTGATTTAAACGGTATGTTCTTACATCTAATATGGTACTGCTGGCAGCAGTACCTCTGAGAATTATTTTTTGCACATGGTTAACATTGGTATGTTCTTATATTTAATATGGCATTATTGGCTTTAATACCTCTTAATTCACTTTATTTATTTTTATTTGGTAAGACTTTACGTATAAATCACTTTTAAGAATATTTTTTAAATTTATGCACAATGACACAGATAGGCAGTGCGTGGGCTAATTCTTGTTTCAAATATCTTTAGAATAAATGTATTCTCATTACAATGTCACTATGGGGCCAACTATATTAACATTCCTTTATTTTTTATGTGTACTAAATAGATCTATTAATGATGCCCCTGTCCTAATACATATTAATGAAGCTTCTCCGTTGATAGCCCTGGTATCATAGTGCACTATGTATCAGTATGATTAGTGCATTCTCGATCTGTGTTTACTATCTTCTTCATACATCTGTAATAAACCAATCACTATAAGGATTAGCAGGGCGGGACTTACCTCTCTGCACTTTGATTGGGTCAGCGATGTGTCTATCAAAGAGTCCGTGTCTTCGAGATTGTTAGATTTCTATTGGCCTGCTGGTGATGACGCCCGTATTTGGGGGCGTATCTATTTCATAAAAGAGCTGTCAGCTCTGTCCTTCGGCTTGCCTGGTTAAAGCGAGTGAGCGAAACGCGCGTCGGCGTTCGCCTCGCAGTGTTATGCAAATCAATTAATTATCAAAAACTTGTTATTTCAGGACGGGACTAATCTCTGGCGTGTGTGTGAATGTTTTGAATGAGAGCCCATAACTAGTAATAAGAGGGACTCTTAGATCAGTCTATACTACCATTACTCCGTTAATGATGACTTATTATATATTCATGACATCTCCCGTTTAGGACCAAAAAAATTTCAATGGTCCTCCATATTTATGGATTTATAGACAGCTACTAAATATCTTATCATTTATTATAAGATCTTATTGAAGACTTATTGGCTGTCTCATTACACTGCGAGGCTTGGCGGTGTTCTCTGCCATTTTAAAATTTATATTTTTGTTTATTTCACAATTTTTTGTTTTTTATTTCGCAACTGGTGTCACAGGCACTACATTGGGACTCATTATTATTTTAATAAAACTAATAAAATGTAAGTTTTAAAATACTCCATTATCATAGAGTGCCCCTATGTTACATGATTCTCTTCTCTGCACTTGTTAATTTATGAGCCAAAAAAAGTCTGCAGCGCTGTACATTACATATACAGAAAACAGAGAACCAAGACACAACATGATACAAACATATATACAAACACAGGTAACAGGGTAAAGCAAGCTAACCATGGTTATCAGAGAAAGAACAATGATTTCAAGGACCTCCCTCCTTTTAAAGCTTCCAGTCTGTTATTCTAACTCAGCCAGTTTAACAGAGTGATCTACAGCCTTGTCCTCGTCAACACTCTCACCTGTGTTAATGAGAGAATCACTGACTTGATGTCAGCTGGTCCTTTTGTGGCAGGGCTGAAAAGCAATGGGAATGTTGTTTTTAAGATAAAGTCATTGTTAAGGCAAAGAGGGACTTTGAAATTAATTGCAATTCATCTGATCACTCTCCATGACATTCTGGAGTATATCCAAATTGTTATCATAAAAACTGAGGCAGCAGACTTTCTGAAAAATAATATATGTGTCACTCTAAAATCTTTTGGCCATGGCTGTACAGGTCCCAGGATGGCCAGCAGTTATTAAGTAGCAGTACTAGAAGCACAAGCATATTCCATGGCTGTAATGCCATGCTGGGACCTGTAATGTCCCAAAGAAACATATAAATAAAACACAGACACAAGTGTAAACATCATTTTTTAATGCCATAAATTATAAATTATACACACATTATTGTCACCTAAAGGATTTGTTATCTGTAATACACTGTGTAATTCACATAAAACAGGATATGTAAAATAAGCTCTTAAGAACACTCCTGCAAAGTAAACTGAAGCATTCTTATTTATAACAATGCTAATGATTATTGTACTCTAACGTATGTGAACTGTACGGCCAAAAACGGCACAACTCCGTGATTGTCTGCAATAATATGCCACGTCAATTTTAAGTGACGTAAATGGCTCGTAACCGAATTCATCTAATTATGTATCGCGAGATCCATTCCTTGATGAATTCGGGAGTACAGTACTTATGTCTTAAATACGTGTGTAGAACATGGAACACAATTTGCGCTCAGAATGCGTGCCTTAATGAATCAGGCCCAGCATGTGCATGCAAGTAAGATAGACTATAAAAATGCATTGTATGTAAAGTACGCATTGCATACATCTTTATTTATGTATTGAATGTAAAAAAATATAATAAAAAAAATTCTATAAGGTATTGTTCTGTTAAGAGTTGTTCTTTTATTTTATATTACAAAATGTTTTTATGCATTCTGATGTTACTTTTTATTGTACATACACATGTGCGTCTATCAAGTATGAAATGTACTACTTGGATAGAGAATATTTGCACCAAGATTCAAATCGAAACAAATCTTGAGATACAATAGGATTTTTTAATACAGTCGGAACACTCAATTTCCATTGTGTTTTTTTAAACCGCATCCTGTGCGCAATTTGCGTCTGGACTTAAATCAGGAACACCTCCAGACCTGGAGTAAGAAAACAGTCCACTTGTGTTATAAAAACTCTGCAAATGATTTTAAATGAAGGAAACCACTAAAAGTTTAAGATCAAAGAACAGATTTACAGACCCACATTTTTTATTTTTGAGCATTTCAACTGTAACAGATGCAAAAAATACACAAAGCTAATTATCTACCTTGTATTGGCCACTGTGTAGCCAAATAATGCCTCACAAAAACTCCATCTTGAGTCTAATAGGGAGACACACATGCAAATCACATATATTATTTATTAGTGATGTGCGTTGACCCTCACAAAAAAGCCTTTTTCAAATATAGATTTCAAGTATTGAAAAATAAAAAAGACTAGAATATATAGAGTTTTTTGGGGGGTATACAGCTGCGTGCTGACCCTCACAAACACCCATTTTTTAATATGGATGGCACTGAATGAGCCTTTCAAAACATAATAATAAATATAATAAATATATATCGGGTTTTTGGGGAGTGTGCACTGCTGCTGAATCTCACATGCAAACACCCAGATTTTTTAAAAATTAATTTAGTTGTCTCTGATCCACACAAGATTACTTTCACTAGAAAAACTTTCAATTTTAAAAGAAAAAAATCTGTTTGTTTTTTGGATTCTGCTGCTAATAGTCTGACAGCAAAATATACTGTTTTTCTCAAAGTAATATTCTAGTTAGTTCAGAATGATACCTATCTATCTAACTCAGTCTGCATATACTGTCTAGTACTATTATATATATGCAATGCATTAACAACAACCAGTAGCCACTAGTCTGTGTAAAGTCTATTTAGGATTGAAATTAAAAGCAATTGATCAGCAAAATATTATAACTGACTATTCTCTACAGAACTGCTTTTCAATAATGTCCCTTTATGTCACCATGAATGCTATTTACAGAGCAGAGCACTGCAGCTAACCTCCCTGTCTGTTCTAAAATGTTACTTGAGAGAACAAGGGAGGACTATATATGCAAAAGATGGTGATCCAAAACTAGCGAGAGTTTTGCAAAAAAAATATCACCAAAATGACGTTTGGCCTCCGACGTTTGATTTCGTTGGATTTCAAGTAATCCGAACCGCCCATCTCTATTATTTATATTATTTACAAGATTAATAATATATGAGATACTCTTTGGGGCAGATTTAATAAGAATCATGTTTAGCGGCGGTTATGAATCACAGCTAAAAAAATTCCTATTCCTAGACCGGCTCCTTTCTCTATTGATGGACCCACCTACATCTCCTTCACTATCAGTAAGGTCTATCTCAGATGATTCATAACTAGTAGATAAATCTTTATTAGCTTTCTTATATGTTCTTTTACTCCATTTGAAAATATTGCCCTCCAAATAATCTCTCCGGTCTCAAGTGAATTTATTTCTCTTCTTTTCCATAAGTACCTTTTCAAACTGTTCACGATCCTTTATATATTTGGTATAGGTTATTTGGAATAATTTATTTGATTTCAAATTCCTTAAGTTTAGACATTAGTTGTTCAATTTCTCTTGACTGCATATCCAACATCAAAGTGTCATGTTTAAGGATGACTTGCTGTCACTCACCGGACTGTGAGTGCCATTTCCCGTGTGTTCAGGAACCGTGGCCGTCCGCCATCCTGAGGGTCTGGGCATGTGCAGCCCTTATCAAACCTTCAGTACCTGTTGCTTTTAATTGATTGGACGATCAGGCAACCCTCCCTATTTAAACCACCTGTGATCATTACCTGGTTGCCTGATCTTGGAGTCTCATTCCCCATGAGCCTCTGAAGGTGTTCCTGTGTTCCTCGTGTATTCAGCTCCTGCTGATTCCTGTTTACTGCTATTGTGGTTTCCAGACCACTTCAACTCTCCTGTGTTCATTGTGCTTGCACTCAGCTGATTCCTATCTGCTATTACTACCGGACTCCTGTTCGTTTCAACTCTCCTGTGTTCATCGTGCCTGCACTCAGCTGATTCCTATCTGCTATTACTACCGGACTCCTGTTCATTTCAACTCTCCTGTGTTCATCGTGCCTGCACTCAGCTGATTCCTATCCGCTGCCTCCGTTACTACTACAGAGTTCCTGATCGTCTCAACTCTCCTGGGTTTATCGTGTCAGCTCTCCGCTGCCTCTGTTACTACTACAGAGTTCCTGATCGTCTCAACGCTCCTGTGTTTATTGTGTCAGCTCTCCGCTGCCTCCGTTACTACTACAGGGTTCCAGACCGCCTCTACTCTCCCGTGTTCAGCGTGCCTTCTCTCCGCTGCCTCCACCACTACTACTGGATACCAGACAGCCTCAACTCTCTTGTGTTCTTCATGTTTCCAGTTCCACTTACTACTGCTTCCTGAGTAATGCTTCGTTGATTCTGGATTACCTGCCGTGCGCTGCACCAACCTGATTACCGCTTCCACCCTCCAGTGGTCTCTCCTCCTGCCGGCCTTCAGCCGTTCAGGTATCCCTGCACGTCTCTCTGACAGCCTGCTCTCCTGAACCGCGGTATGCATACTTTCCATTGACTTTGCTTGTGTATTGCATATCCATCTGGACTGAGTTGTGTTCTCCTCCGGAGCCTCCTATCCACTGAAGCTATTGTTACCATTGACTTTGTTTCCTATTGCCTGGATAGCTATTGTGACTTTGTATACTTCAAGCAGTGCTTGTCAGTTATCGTTGTATTGTGGATATCATCGTGGGATCCAGTTCTGTGTGCCCCGTGTATACTCTGCTTTACATTCATCTCCTCGTGCCCCTCCTCACATATATATGGCAGTGGTACAACTTGCTGACGCAGACCACTGACTCCTGTTCCCTGTGACACCAGTTTCAAGTATCCTGTCACATAAGCAGTGGTACAACTTGCTATACGCAGACCACTGACTTCCCCGTTACCTACTTTCACCTGGATTCCATTCCTTCACTATAGACAGCGGTACAACTTGCTATACGCAGACCGCTGACTCTCACTACCTCCTCGCTACTCCTGGACATTCCTCCTCACTATAGCAGTGGTACAACTTGCTATACGCAGACCACTGACTTTCCTCACGTTTCCTTGTCCATCTGGTTCCTCGTGTACATTCATCTACTCATTACCAGTTGCTGCTAGTCATAGACTTTCCTCGAGCATTCTCTCACCATCTGCTGTTTCTCCTGTTCCGTTGTCACCCTGCTACCAGAGAACCATAGTACCAACTATATTACTCTGGTAAGTCTATCATCTGGTGATATCCTGGGCAAAGACTCCTAGTGCCCGTGACACTTGCTTTAGTTCCCTAGAGCACTTTAATAAATATTTTCCCACTCCACTTTTAATTCTGCAGTTGCCAATTCATGTCTAGGATTAAGTTTGGGTCTTAATCAACGTTAGATAAATAGTTTTGTGTGGTGGTCATATTCCACCACACCTAACTTTGCTTTTGGAGGAATATCCTTTATTTACTTAAGTCCTCCATCCAAATATGTTCTCCCCCCACCATTGTTGGTATTACACTCTTCCGGAAAAATTAATCCAATGCTTCATTCCATCTTTCACAACTCTTATTTAGTTCTGCTTGTAGGCTAAAGCTAGCCATAATGTCCAGAGTGATTAAAATATCTTATTCTCAAATTAATATAATCTAATATAACATTTATCTCCTATGGAACATACTTTCAATCACATTCAATAATTGGTTGAATTCATAATTGTTCTTAGATGAAATCCATCTTCAAATCCCATATCAATACATATCAAAGTTCATGCTGAATCCAATAATCTGAGAACATTAAACATTAAACATTAATATAAGAGAATACACAGGTGGGCTGGATCTGCACAGAGTTGGAACTATGTCTCATATTGCCCTTATTATCGTGTTCTTATTATTGAGGTTCAGAGCGTGCTCTTCTAACTAATAATTCACAGATAAACAAAGAAAAAGGAAGGGGGGAAGAAGGAAAGAGATAGTACTATAGGAAGGCAAACCAGTTCCATATGAGGGAAATATTATTAAAAACATAATCTTTATTAAGTATCAATTAAAATATAATATCGGGATGGACATCTCTGACCATTTTAAATATCTATTTTAGCACTGGTGAAATATTGTTAAAATTATAGAAAAGTGTTAAGTAAAGAAAATTATGTTAATTAAAAATATCTTTTATTTAACCCCTATGAGGAGCCAGCTTCAATAGGGTTAAATGTATAGTAATTATTTCTTTATTTAATTGCAGCAAAATTGTATCAATAAAGTGTTAACATAATCCAATATTTGTGTGTATTCTTAATTTCTTCATTACACACTCATTTGTTCCTCTATCGATATCACACACTTTTCTGTCTCATAACCATATATAAAGAACTTATTATCAATTGCTGCCTACTCAAAAAACGTTACACCCAATATTATTTGAGCATTTTTGAATAGCCAGCTTGTTTGTGGCATTTTCTGATTGGCTAATTTCTGTGTCATCAGATTTGACATCACATACTATATAATCCACTGTACTTCCTCATTTTTTTATAGGGATTTGAGGAGGAAAGAGGTAGGAGCTTGGTGGTATTAGGTATGTGATTGAGGTAGTTTGGAGGGTTGTTGTGCTGCGAATTCTGTTAGGAGTGTGGGTAGTCCTGTGATTTTTTTGCTGTGTTGTTGTTTTTTTCTGATTTAATTTCTGTCTTGTGTTTATTGTAATTATCTAGTCCTTTGTGTGTATTTCTTGTGTGTGAGTGTGTTGTGCGTGTGTGATTAGTTAGCATAGTTTATCCTTTGTGTTTGTCAGTAGTTCAGTGTAATATGTTTCTTGTTCAGTGTTTAGTATTATGGCCAGAGATAGGAGGGGGGCAGAGGATGAGGAGAGGGAGATGGAGCTGCAGGGGGCAGAGGAAGGTGATGAAGGGTTAGAGGAGATAGGACAGGGGAGGAAGACCAAGTCAGGGCTTAATATACGCTTTTCTCACGGTGAGAATTGTGATTTGGTTCACAATATAGTTCCCTGTTATGAGATACTGTTAGGGAACCTTGCAGCCCATACTCCGCTAAGATGGAGACACAAATTATGGGCCAATATATGTGAGGCCGTAAATGCTGTTGGACCATTTTTCAGTGGCTCATTGCCGCAAACTGATATAAAAAGGCGCCTTAATGAAAAATTGGGTGAGGAGAGGAGGGCGGCAAGAGGCACAGGTGGTGGTCCGCCACTTTGTGTGGCATACACCAGCTATGAGGAGCTGCGGCAGATACTGCCCCCCGAAATTGTTGAAGGTGTCAATGTCCAGGACACAGATGCACCCTCTTTTGGACAAGCAAATGGTGAGTTGTTTGCACGTTTTGATATAAGTCAAGGAAATCAAGTTAAAAAAAATGTTTTGGTTATTTTGAACACACATTATCAAAGTACACTGTATACATGATTAAATGCTTGTCCATGCTAATACAGTTTGTGAACTTTGTCAGACATTCAGATTCACCTGTAAGAGAGTCCACTCCGAGACCAAAATCTACACCTCCACCTACGATCAGGGATTCCACCCCAGAAGAGCAAGCTGGTGAGTATAGTCTGTTCAGACAAAAAACATTGCTTTTAGTAATTTGTTATTTGTAAAAGTGTGTGCAAATGTGATATAGCTTGCTTGATTACCGACAGGAGTATTAGTTTACCACACTCCACCCTCTTGCATCATTTTGTTGCCTGCACCCTTATTTTTGTTTACAAATTACTTGGCTTTTTCTCTGCCCTGACCCTAACTAATAGAACAAATGAGTTTGCAATACATGCAAAGATTACCATAATCCTTAAGCAAGTCCTATATGACAACTAGTCAGGAAAATAGGGATTCCTAAAAATTATGTAGTTTACAAAAGTAATGTTTGTTAGTCTTGTGTCCCAAACGCTATTATCAAACATGTGAGGTCGTATATACTTACCTTGGTTATTTTTCAACAGGAGCATCATCATCAGGCAGGTCAGCGGTATCCATCGCAGATGTCACCTCCTGATGACACAGAGGAAGACACATTAATCACCTTAGAAGTGGTTGATGTCTACGTGTCTGTGCGCCAGGAGCAAGGCACTGGGCCTGCGGAACAGACACAATCACAGCAAACTGGACCTCCTCAACTGGATACAGGACAAGAAATGGCCCAATGTATTGCAAATTTTCAGGTGCTGCAATCATAGCTCATGGACACCCAAACCAGACATATGGCGCATATTGTTGGACATTTGAGACGTGGTCATCGCTCTAACAGCCAAATACCTACGGCTTTAAATCGTATAGCTGCAGCTATAGAGCAATCCAATGTCACCATGATTCAAATGACTGGTGCTGTGGAGGCCTTACACACAACAGTGAAAGAGGTCAATGCCAACGTTAATTGTATGGAGCCAAATTCACCAGGAAATAACGGTAAGGTTACCTTTGCCAATATCATCAACAGAAACCAGTTTGGCTAGTACGCCTGTCCGCTCCATGCAAAGTACTCCACCGAGGAGAAGTGCTTGCACCAGGGGTTGGCGAGGAAGAGTAGTAAGTGTCCCCAGAAGCTCAGATATACCTGCCAAAAGGCGTAGGTAGCCTAATGTATGTGGGTTTTAAAAAAAACGGTAACTCATTTGTTTCTGATTCATGCAATGTTCATTTTTTACCCTTGTATAGTTATGTTAGGTTTACCATGCACACATCATAAATGGAGTGTGTAAATTGTGGTGCATGTTAATGCATTATTCATTTATACTTTATGTTATGTACAAAAATAAATGTTGTGAGATTTAAACGCAAACAATCATGTTTTCCTGCCTGTAAACCAATATTTTAATGCATTCAAGAAGCACTGCAAAATTGCTACTTACACATTGCAGCTGCCTGGCACTTACCACTGAATATTGCAGGTTGGACATGAGGAGGACACCCTTTGTTCTGCAAAATCACAAAAACATGGTAAAATTAAAATAAAAGCACCCGTAAAAAAATTGCACATTAATTAATTTTTTTAAAAAAAATTACTTTCTCTTATGTTTACAATTACAAAATATCAGAAACAGTATGCTGTTTGCTCAATCTTGCCATTCACAACCACCTCATTTATTTTGGCTGTTTGAATGGCGGTTTTCTGGCGGGTTTACAAACCCCGGCTTAGTAAATCAGGCTGTTTGCTTGATCCGCACTGTTAACACCGTCATGGCGAGTAGAAACCTGGTGGTTTTGAAAAAACACAAATGTGGCTGTTTTGATGGCGGGTTGCCCTTTAGTAAATTTATTTATTAAGACATATTATCTACTTTGTATTATGCAATTATATACATTTTACAATAAATCTTAGCATACAGAGAGTAAATCATAAGACTGAAGAGATTGGTGGGAGTATTACATAGCTGACCAATATTAAAAGAAAATTCATAAATTGCAGAGAACATCATAAAGTAGCCTAAAAAACTCCTGAAAAACAATATTCAAAAACTGACATTGACTCTGCAGGAGCAGTTAACAGCTATGCAATAACATACAAAAGGGAATATTCATTCATACATGCTAATTAAGGGAAACTCCTGTAACGATTGCATCTGCTGCACTTATTTTACCATGGAATTAATAATTTAATTTAGAATATACTTTGTATTTTGTCTTGTCCATTTAGCTTTTTACAGATAGGGTATCCTTTTACCAGCAGGCTAAAAAGGAACAGAGAGGCCCAATCCTCAGTAATATGTGTCCAAGGTGATCCCTGCCTTGTTTTAGCTGACCGAGACAAATTTTATTTCAGCATGAGTTGCTAAGGCTCTTTGGCCGTGAAATCAACATCTGTTCAAAAGGATTCTTACCACTATGCCAAATGTCTTTTTAAACAGTGTCCCGTTACCATGTTATGAATAAAATAAAATAATGGTATTGAACGTTTGCCATATGCCTTTGGCCTATTACTCCTGCTATAAAGATGAACAAAATTTTCAAAACCTATATGCAAAATATTTGCATTTCACACAAAATTTTGCATATATTGCTAGTGAAATTTCTCCCTATTCATAGACTATACATTTTACAATGGCATTCCACAGAATGGCGAAGCAAACGTGGAACTCAAAGATTTTATTGCTAAATCTATCACCTCTGAAAAATGTCAGTTTCACCAATAAACCTAATTTAATCAATATTTTGCCATAATTTTGCTCATAGCTATTCTACTACAAGGCAATTTTCAATTACACCAATAGTTTAATGTAAATTTCTTAATAAATATGTATCATGTCATAATACTCACTGCCTAGGTGTGATCCTTGACTCAGAACTATCCTTTGTTCCCAACATCAACTCTATATTTAAATCGTGTTTCATACATTTCCAGAATATCTTATTTAAGCCACTGCACATATTTTACACATGACACTGCAAAAACTCTAATTCAAGCACTCATCATCTCCTGCATTGACTAATGTAATTGCCCCCCTTACTGGTCTTCCCTGTATCAGATTCTCACCCCTACCATCTAGCAGCGGCTAGATTGATTTTCATAGCAAATCGTTCTTCCTCTGCTGAAGCACTATGTCAGTGTCACACATCAGGGTCTTAGCCGCACTTACCACATCTGCCACTATCATATCATGGCTACCCGGGTCCCTCCTGGTCGCCTGCAGCATTCCTGTCCATCACATCACTGTTTGTAAACAAACACATACTGTTTGTTCTGCTGCATGGGTGCAGCCATCTTGGATGCAGTCAGATGATCATTCCAGACCAACCAGATTCAGCAGCTGTGATCACATGAACTGTGCAGCCAATAGTTGTTTGGAACACCCTATTTAAACCTGCTGCTGAGTTATGTTCATTGCCAGAACAACACACTTCTCTCCTAAAGATAGTTCTTGGCTCCAGGTTCCAGTTGTTCCTGCACTGTTCTTGATTCCATGTGCTACAAAGTGATCATCTTCTGTGTACATTCTACATTACCAACTACATATCACTTTGCAAGTATCCTGCATTCTAAAGTGCATATCTTTTTTCAAGCATTGTGCATTACCCAGAGTTCATTATTCTGCAAGTACTTTGCACTTCCAAGTTACTCATCTTCCTGCAATACTCTGCATTCAGCCAGAGTGCTTACCTCAGTAAGAACTTTGTACCATCCAGTATCTATTCTGCAGTACCAGTGGCTTTACCGGTATCACCTGTTTGTTGCTATGGCTGGTTCTGAGTCTCTAGGGCTTATTTCCAGTTCTGTGTACCTGTCTGCGGATCCCAGGTCTGTGGTTGCCACTCAGTCCTGAGTTTCCCATTCCGTGTCACAATTCTGAGTTCCTAATCCCTGTCTCCAGTTCCAGTTCACTCTGTTCTGAGTTTCTGTGTGTTTCCTATCTGAGTTCTTATTAGTGGGTTCCAGTCCCGTTTGCCTGGCTGCAGGAGCTGGGATTGAGTTCCTATGAACAGTTCCAGACAGTTGTTGCGCTGGATTCCAGTCCAGTACTCAGCCACAGACTCACGGTCATTAGACTCCTATACTGCTTGTGCTACTCTAAGGACTCTAGATGAGCAGAGAGATCATCAAGGCCTCTAGGTTTAATTTCAGTCCTGCTCCAACTAGACCCAAGGGTCCAGAATCGGATCGAGAAATACAAATGCCCGTGACAGTCAGTCTATACATTGGTTGCCTGATTTTTACCGAATCAATATAAACTACTTCTAACCTACAAGGCTATCAAAAGAACTCCAATTACAAACATCTCCTCACTTGTCTCAAAAAATCACCCAATTCGACAATTCTGTTCTGCCCAAGATCTGCTTCTCTTGTCCACTCTCATTATAGCTCCCATTCCCATTAACAGGACTTTTTTTGAGCTGCACCCACGCTTTTGGAATTCCCTCCCTCGCACAATAAGATTTTCTGGTCCACAAACCTTTAAGTGTTCTCTGAAAACCCACCTTTTCAGGCAAGCTTGTAGTATTCCATAACCAGCCTCTTAACCTCAGTAGGTTACCCTATTACCACCCTTTACATAATCCACACAAGACAACAACCCTCTGACCTCCTTACCAACATTGCTGTGTGACTCGATCATATAGCATACAAATCACTTTTTACCTTTACAGAGTGGTTGGACTCAATTGCAATATATAGACTCAACCTCATGTATCCAATTTATATTGTCCCATACATAGATTGTAAGCTTGTGAGCAGGGCCTTTTACCTCTTTGTTTGTATTACCCAGTATTGTTTTATTACTGTTTGTATTACCTAGTATTGTTTTATTACTGTATCCCCAATTGTAAAGTGCTGTGGAATTTGCTGGCGCTATATAAATTAATGTTGATGATGATAATTATGATACTGCAGTTGCAATGAGTTTGTCATTTTGACTGAGTGTTCTACTATATATTTATTATGGTTTAAATATAATTCAGCGATCCATTTCATGAAGGATGGAGTAAAGAGAAAATTATACATATGCAGCGCAAAGAAGTGACAAAAAGTAGTACCTTTATAAACCCATGTTTTTTTTATAAATCTTTTTATTTTGTATTTTCAAGAAGTTTAACAATAGAGTTTTTACAGACCAACTTATTCAAGTACATAGTGTGTGTTCATATTGTTTGTAAATAGATTTTTAGACTAGACTAGATATCTACATAATATTAATGTTACATTGACAAAAGAAATTATATGAGGAATACATGCATTAATTACCAGTGCTTCTTGGATGCAAATTAAAATTCAAAAATCAAAGAAAATTCGAAGAACATTTTGTAAAAGAACAAAACTTAACTTTTGAATTCAACTACCAATGTGCAATATGTACTACATGTATCAAATTCTCATTGTCCTATATATTGTAACTTTGCCTCTCTGTCTGTCTGCAGTGCCGTAACTAGACATTTTAGTGCCCTGGGCGAGACAGTGCACCGGCGCCCCCCATGTAAGTGGGAGTGACATTTGCCAAGTGGGTGTGGCCAATTTTTGGGAGGGTGGGGGGTGGCTGATCGTTTATATTTTTCTGTAGGGAATTTTAATGTTCATTTCACTGAGTATAATCAAGTTTATTTTTTAAAAAGCATTGATTTTGTCCACAACTCTTCTCATACCTATGTTCTGAAAGCCTACCATGGACAGGCAGATTAAGCCACTTGGCCTTAGCACCTTACAACCAGATTGTGTTCATTTTTTTAACCCTATGAGAACAAAATGGTCCCAGTTAGTGGCAATGAATGGCCATACACCCTACTGTGTTTCAAGTTGCCTTGATCGTCAAGTGATCACTCCCGACTGAATATTGATGATTTGAGATCATGTATGCAGGAGGTTGAAAGAAATTTATTGTAAAACAAGCAATGCGGGGAGAGAGGGAGAGAGGGATAGAGAGAGATGAACCTTTTACTGTTACTTTCCCGCAGTGGAACGCATGTGTGTTCCAATGACAGGAAGTTCGGCCTTTGAAATGCTAGTTTGCTTTCCAAATGCCGAACTTCCTGTCAGTGGAGCTCAAATGCGCTCCACTGCGGGAAAGTAAAAGACTAATACAGAGCCAGGTAGAGGGGGCGACTGCACATGCCTAGTTACAGCTCTGTCTGTCTGTATTACCCAGTATTGTTATATTACTATGATTGTTCCTAATTGTAAAGTGCTACAGAGCATGCTGTCACTATATAAATAAATGATGATGATAACAAATTAGAGGTGGGCGGGCTCGGTTCCCCGAGATCCGAACCCGCCCAAACTTCACCTATCCGAGTACCGAGCCAAGCAGCTCGGTACTCTCCCATCCGTTTGGAATCGAAATCGAGGCAAAACATCATTGTGACGTCGTCGGATCTTGGGGCTCGGTTCTCGCGATATTTGAAATGCATAAATACCCGCCTCCACAGCAATCCATCGCCATTTGACAGAGGGAGAGAGCAGGGTTACGTCACGGGCAGCATTAGAGCAGGGACAGAGCAATTATTGTATACCTTATTCCTTCAATTATTATTGAAATTCTGCTACCAATTCTTCTAGCGATTGTTAGAGCAGGAAGAGAGGAAGATAAAGGAGGGCTTTTTGGAATATTTTGCACTACAAGTGCTTTGGGGTGTCCCATATTCCCCAGTGTGAAACAATAATTTTTCTGGCTGCAAAAAGTCATATCTAGCAACAGTATCTATAGAATATTTTGCACTACAAGTGCTTTAGGGTGTCCCATATTCCCCAATGTGAAACAATATTTTTTCTGGCTGCAAAAAGTTGTATCTAGCAGCAGTATCTATAGAATATTTTGCACTACAAGTGCTTTAGGGTGTCCCATATTCCCCAGTGTGAAACAATAAATTTTCTGGCTGCAAAAAGTCATATCTAGCAGCAGTATCTATTGAATATTTTGCACTACAAGTGCTTTGGGGTGTCCCATATTCCCCAGTGTGAAACAATAATTTTTCTGGCTGCAAAAAGTCATATCTAGCAGCAGTATCTATTGAATATTTTGCACTACAAGTGGTTTGGGCTCATTAAAATGGATTCAAAGCAGTCCACATATGAGCAGGATCAGCAAGCAGGTGCTGGCACCAGTCCTGATGGTAGTGTTCCCAGTACATAATCTGGTAAAGCCTATGTAAAAGTACATAGTCTTTTTAAATCAGGGAAAAAAACACACACAAAAGTTTTTACCATGTTGAAGCGAAAAAAAGAAGTGTAACTGAGGAAAAGTTAACTGCCGATAAAAAAAAATTGCCAACATGCCATTCTACACGCGCAGTGGCAAAGAAAGTATAAGGCCTTCGCCTTTCTCTACTAGTGGCAGATCAAAAAATGTTACCGAGCCTTCTTTTTGTACGTTCACTCGCGACCAAGCAAGACCAAGTAATTTGGAGTCTAAAAGTGGTGCACAACTACTGTTATAGCGTGAAAGCCGAGCTGCAAGAAAACAGTAAGGCAATAGAGGATAATGTTTGCTCTGAATCAGAAATGATACTAATCTCTGTGAAGAGTCCATCCACGAGTGGTATGTCTAATCATGAGCATTCTGTTTGGGTACCCATAAAGAAGGGCCCTTTCAGCAGTTCTGCTAAAGTGAACAGCCCGAGTGTAGCCGGTGATACACAAATTGAGGATGTCACTTTGGAATTAGAAGAGGATGAGGGGGAGATTTGTGTAGGCGATGAGGGCGCTAATGAGGATGTTGATGAGGATGAGGTTGTTTGTGTAAGTCCTGCACCAGTGGCAGCAGTTCTGGCACGTGACAAGAAAAAGGCCATTGTCATGCCTGGGCAAAAAAACAAAAAACTCCACTTCTTATATGTGGAATTATTTCTACCCAAATCCTGACAACAGTTGTATAGCCATTTGAACTGTATGTCAAGACACAGTCAGTCGAGGGTGGGACATTAACCATCTTGGAACCTCATCCATGTTACGTCATTTGACGAGAGTTCATGGCAAGGTGTTGGGAAAAGCTGAAAGTTCTTTCAAAAAAATTATCAGCTAGAACCCTTCGATCACCGACATCCCGACGGCTACAAAATACCAGGGATGAGCGGGCTCGGATCTCCGCTATCCGAGCAGCCCCGAACAGTGCGGATCCGAGCCCGATCCGAGCACTGTTCGGGTATTTACGGCGCTTAGCAAACCTGAAAAGGAGGCTATGAGTCATTATCCCGCCGACGGATCTCGCGATACTCGGATCCTTTAAATTCCCCGCTTGCCGCCGCCATCTTCACTCGGGCATTGTATATGGAAGTGGGAGGTTGTGTATACTCTGTCCTGGTTAGTGCAGTGGTGCTTTGTCCTGTGCTCTGTCCTGCTGAGTCCAGTGGTGCTTTGTCCTGTGCTCTGTCCTGCTGAGTCCAGTCGTGCTTTGTCCTGTGCTCTGTCCTGCTGAGTCCAGTGGTGCTTTGTCCTGTGCTCTGTCCTGCTGAGTCCAGTGGTGCTTTGTCCTGTGCTCTGTCCTGCTGAGTCCATTGGTACAGCTATATATCAACGTTCACTGTCCCTGCAGTCAAAAAAAATTAGTACTGCAATATTTAACTACGTTCACTGTTCCTGCAGTCCAGAAAAATTAGTACTGCAATATTTAACTATGTTCACTGTTCCTGCAGTCCAGAAAAATTAGTACTGCAATATTTAACTACGTTCACTGTTCCTGCAGTCAAAAAAAATTAGTACTGCAATATTTAACTACGTTCACTGTTCCTGCAGTCCAGAAAAATTAGTACTGCAATATTTAACTACGTTCACTGTTCCTGCAGTCAAAAAAAATTAGTACGGCAATATTCAACTACGTTCACTGTTCCTGCAGTCCAGAAAAATTAGTTCTGCAATATTTAACTACATTCACTGTTCCTGCAGTCCAGAAAAATTAGTACTGCAATATTTAACTACGTTCACTGTTCCTGCAGTCCAGAAAAATTAGTACTGCAATATCTAAATACGTTCACTATTCCTGCAGTCCAGAAAAATTAGTACTGCAATATTTAACTACGTTCACTGTTCCTGCAGTCAAAAAAAATTAGTACTGCAATATATAACTACGTTCACTGTTCCTGCAGTATAAAAGAATTAGTACTGCAATATATAACTACGTTCACTGTTCCTGCAGTATAAAAGAATTAGTACTGCAATATATAACTACGTTCACTGTTCCTGCAGCCTAAAAAAAAATTAGTACTGCAATCTAACTACGTTCACTGTTCCTGCAGTCTAAAAAAATTAGTACTGCAATATATAACTACGTTCACTGTTCCTGCAGTATAAAAGAATTAGTACTGCAATATATAACTACGTTCACTGTTCCTACAGTATAAAAGAATTAGTACTGCAATATATAACTACGTCACTGTTCCTGCAGTATGAAGGAATTTGTACTGCAATATATAACTACATTCACTGTTCCTGCAGTCCAGAAAAATTAGTACTGCAATATTTAACTACGTTCACTGTTCCTGCAGTCCAGAAAAATTAGTACTGCAATATTTAACTACGTTCACTGTTCCTGCAGTCCAGAAAAATTAGTACTGCAATATATAACTATGCTCACTGTTCCTGCAGTATAAAAGAATTAGTACTGCAATATATAACTACGTTCACTGTTCCTGCAGCCTAAAAAAATTAGTACTGCAATCTAACTACATTCACTATTCCTGCAGTATAAAAAAATTTGTACTGCAATCTAACTACGTTCCCTGTTCCTGCAGTATAAAAAAATTTGTACTGCAATCTAACTACGTTCCCTGTTCCTGCAGTATAAAAAAATTAGTACTGCAATATATAAGTACGTTCACTGTTCCTGCAGTATAAAGGAATTTGTACTGCAATATATAACTACGTTCACTGTTCCTGCAGTATAAAGGAATTTGAAAAAATGGTGGAGGATTACTTTGCTGACACCATCCAAGTAGACATGTCAGACAGTCCTTACTTTTACTGGCAGGAAAAAAAGGCAGTTTGGAAGCCCCTGTACAAACTGGCTCTATTTTACCTGAGTTGTCCCCCCTCCAGTGTGTACTCTGAAAGAATTTTTAGTGCAGCGGGGAACCTGGTCAGTGAGCGGCGAAGGAGGTTGCTTCCGCAAAATGTTGAGAAGATGATGTTCATAAAAATGAATTATCAATTCTTCAATCAAGACCAGCAATGGCCTCCAGAGACTACAGAGGGACCTGTGATTGTGGAGTCCAGCGGGACGAATTAATAATGTGTGAGGATGAGGAAGTACACACTGAAGGGGACGAGGAATCAGAGGATGAGGATGAGGACGACATCTTGCCTCAGTAGAGCCAGTTTACTTTGTACAGGGAGAGATGAATTGCTTTTTTTGTGTGGGGGCCCAAACAAACCAATCATTTCAGCCACAGTGGTTTGGTAGGCCCTGTCGCTGAAATGATTGGTTTGTTAAAGTGCGCATGTCCTATTTCACCAACATAAGGGTGGGTGGGAGAGCCCAAGTACAAATTCATCTTGCACCTCTTTTTTTGGCATTATGTGCTCTTTGGGGCCTAGTTTTTCAAACTGCCATCCTGTCTCCCACTGCAGTGCCACTCCTACATGGGCCACGTGTTTGTGCCGCCCACTTGTGTCGCTTAGCTTAGACATCCAGCTACCTCGGTGCAACCTTGTGGCCTAAAAACAATATTGTGAGGTGTTCAGAATAGACTGGAAATTAGTGGAAATGAATGGTATTGAGGTTAATAATAGTGTAGGAGTGAAAAAAGACCAAAAATATGGATTTTAGCACTTTTTATGCTTTTTTAAAAAAAATCAGAACCCAAAACCCAAAATCAGAACCAAATCCTTGAGTTGGGTGTTTTGGCAAAACCAATCAGAACCCTAAACCTGAAGGTAATCAGAACCCAAAATCCAAAAACCAAAACACGAAAAGTGGTCAGTGCACACCCCTACAAAATACACCCACAACACCATCCTCATCAATATCCTCAGTAGCGCACGGAGTTAGCCCTGCATCCCACTTAGTAAGGCAAGATGACTCCTGCACTATAATTGATTCCTCTGAAGAAAGAGTTAGTCCCACTGCTGCTGCTGTTGCTGCTGCTGGGGGTGAATCATCAGCCCAAAGGAAGGCCAAGAAAAAGACCAGTCCTACATTACAACAATTAACTGTGAAACAATCATTTGCTAGGGGAAGCAAATATCACAGCAGTCACCCAGTCGCCAAGCGAATCACAGACGCCATGGCTATCATGTTAGTGTTTGAACTGCATCCAATATCCACAATAAAAACAGCTGGTTTTTCACAGTTAATTGAGGTTTTGTGTCCGTGTTACAAAATTCTATTGTGACACAATTTTTCCCGTAAAGCTATTTCACAACTATACGAAAAAGTGTGTAAAAATGCAGAAATTGCGCTAAAAAATGCCATTCTTCCCGCTGTCCACTTAACCACAGATATGTGGACAAGTGGAAATGGGCAAATCAAAGACCATATGACTGTGACAGGCCACTGGGTTGGTCATTCACCTTCACCAGCAGGAACAGCAGCAGTATGTACACAACTACGCAATATTTGTCACAGGCAGGCCACTCTTTGTATCACTGGCTTCACTAACAGGCATACAGCTGACAATTTGTTACGCAAACTAAGAGATGTGATTGATACATGGCTTATACCACTTGGACTCTCCCCAGGATATATAATTTCTGATAACGACAACAATATAGTGCGAGCATTACAGCTGGGTGATTTCCATCACATTCCCTGTTTTGCTCACACCATAAACTTGGTGGTGCAGAGCTTCCTAAGAAATAATCGGGAGGTGTAGGAGATACTTTTGGTGGCCCGTAAAATTTATGGCCATTTCAGGCATTCTGCCACAGCATGTAGGAGATTACAGCAGCTCCAAGAACAGTTTAACTAGCCCTGCCACCAACTTAAGCAAGAGGTGTTAACTAGGTGGAATTCCACCCTGTACATGCTTCAAAGGAAGGAGGAACAGCGCAAAGCCATCCAAGCGAATTACACAAGCCATGACATTGGGAAGGGAGGGGAAATGTATTTCACTCTTGGACAGTGGGGAATCCTTTCAGTGCTGTGCAAGGTGCTGAAACCATTTCAAGTTGTGACATGTGAAGTGAGTGCAGAGTCTGCTAGCTTGAGCCAAGTCATTCCCTTAATTCGTCTATTGGAAAAGCAGCTTGAGAAACTGAAGGAGGAGATGAAAGAAAGCAATTCCGCAAAGTATGTTGCCCTTGTAGATCAAGTACATAATTCGCTTCACAATGATCCTCGAGTTATTAAAATCTTGAACTCGGATCACTATGTTTTGGCCACTGTGCTTGATCCAAGGTTTAAGACCTACGTTGAGTCTTTGCTTAAAAATGAGCGAGATGTAAACTTTTGCAAGGAGCTATTGCTGAGCAAGTTGTCCGCTGAACTGGGCCTTGGCTCAACGACGTGTCCTCCTTCAGTTTCTCAAGCAGCTGCTGGTCGTAAAAAATTAAATTTTCAAAAGCTAAGCAGGGAAGACGCAGGAGGCAGACCAGAACAGTTTACCATCTGGGTTCGTTTGAAATAATTTTCAAAAAAATGTGTGACCTTGCCTATAACTCCATCCAATCCGAGTATTAACATGCAAGGGATGGTAGAGGATTGTCAGTGATCGCCGTAGGAGGTTACTTCCCAAAAATGTTGAGAAAATGATGTTCATAAAAATGAACTACATGTTCCACGAGGAAGGCCTTCACCATCAAAGACATCCAAGCACTGACAGTTCTCTAATGGCGGATTCAAGCGGTGATGAATTGATAGTCTGTGATGATGATGTACACACTGATGAGGGTGAGGATGAAGCTGAAGATGATGATGATAACATCTTTTTAAAACTTTCAATATAAGTGTAGGGTGCAATCTACCCCCAAAGAGGACTTGGGGCATTTCTATATCACGTTCAGTCCTGAAAGGCTGATGTTTTGGCAATTTCTCAATAAGGGTAGGGTGTCATACACAGACTGACCCCAAACTGGATTTGTCCATTTCAATTTATATTGTACAGTCTATAACGGCTGAATTTTTACTATTTTTACTATTTTCTACAAGTGGAGGGGGGCCTATAGAGACAGAAACCAAACTGGCTTTGTCCATTTCAATTTATATTGTACAGTCTATAACGGCTGAATTTTTTACTATTTTCTACAAGTGGAGGGGGGCCTATAGAGACAGAAACCAAACTTGCTTTGTCCATTTCAATTTATATTGTACAGTCTGTAACGGCTGAATTTTTTACTATTTTCTACAAGTAGAGGGGGGCCTATACAGACAGAAACCAAACTGCCTTTATCCATTTCAATTTATATTACACAGTCTGTAACGGCTGAATTTTTTATATTTTACTACAAGTGGAGGCGGGGGGGGGCTGATGCAGACAGAAACTAAACTGCCTTTTTCCATTTCTTTATATATTTAACTATAAGTGTAGGGTGTAATATACACCCAAAGATGATGGCTGCATTGCCAATAAGCATAGATGGAGAGAAGGACAATCTGGTTTGTGTGTAGAATTAATGACGGCCTAACAGGAATTAAACTGTTTTTTCATAATTTATTAGCTTTAGAGTTACCTTACTTATCCAAGAAACAGGTGGAGCACTGAATTAGGTTATTTTAGGCCAAAAAAATAGATTTTTAAACAAAATTGCAAAACAAAGCCAAACAAAACCAAAACCAAAACACGCAAGGGTGGTTTTGCCAAAACCAAAACCCGAAGGTAATCCAGATCCAAAACCAAAACCAAAACCAAAACACGGGGGTCAGTGACCATGTCTATAATAAATGTATCTGGGTGGGGAGGGTGGGATAGAAGAGGAAAGGGGGAGGAATGGGGCGAAATGAGGAACAGGGAAGAGACAGAAACATTTTCAGAATCCTATCTCCCTTCATTTGTGGAGCTTCTACAATGTATCTAGATTTTGATATTTTCATGATATTAGTCTGGATATCACTCGCTAAGGTCCACATTTATTATAGAATTTTAATACTCCTTTTTCTAAATCTCTGAGTTTTGCCTTTCTATCAAAGTATAAGATATTCAACAATTTAGCTTTTAACAAATATAAAAAGGGAGATGCTGGGGGTGTCCATTTCCACAGTATTAATTGCTTAGTCATTGTCATTATCACTGTAATGGCTTGATATTTTTTCACTGGTAACTTTGGTTTCCAATTTTTTTAAATTACATACAATAAAGTATATGTATTTGATCTTTCTGTTATATTAGTATGAAATTAACATTTACAAGCGTCAACATTTTGTCGAAAACTATCTAAGATATGATAAAAAGTAGCATTTTAGACATCTGCCTATTTCTTAATTTCTAATATGCTTCCTTTTGGCTTAAGAGATACAGGCCCAATTGATTGTCATAATATGCACTTCCTGGAATTTGGCTGATTTATGAACCTATGTTTTTGAGGATAATTATAATCACAATTACTTATTTTGCAAGATGTGTTTCAGGCAAAAATTACAATGATAAAAATTTGAATATATAAGAATAAATTGTTCAAGTTCATTGGTTTATGGAGTTTCAATGCATATTTACTTTTACAGCTATTTTATTCACTTTATTTAGTCTTTTATGATCCCAACATTAACAAAAATACATTTGCAAAGTGAATTGTTTGAGAAAATGTATTTCCCATCCCTTTCTACAGTTGCAATATAAAGGACTTAAAGTGGATTTAAAGGCACTCTGACCTCCAAAAGGGTCCTAGTTCAACCTTCCAACATTCCCTATTGAAAAATAATGCAAATAAGGCCACATATTGATATACACATACCATGCAATTTTATGATCTCAGGATGGGGGGCGGGGGCAGGCTGGGCTGGGGATCAGATGTGCGTTTGACCCCCTGGGCCAGTCCCATACTGGGCAACCTTAGGCTGGGTCATCTGCATTTTATTTCTTTTGAAATACTCCTAATAGGCTGCTGAGTCGAGCTTTTCCCCATGGGCTAAAATTTGCCAGTCCTCCCCTAATGGGGGGGGGGGGGGGGGGGTTAATGTTTTCTTATAGGTAATGAGCAACTTAGGGAGACAGTCTTGCCTGCTCACTGACATTTTCAGATCATGCAGAACCTGACCATGTTCACTTGTTCCCGAAACCATTACTGAAGTCTCCCCAACATTTCAGGTTTTGAGGATATCCATGTTTGTGCACATGCGGAGAAATGAAAATGATTGAGGCACTAATTACATAACCTGTATTCAAGTATGGATGTCAGAATTCCCAATATGAAGACCACTGAGAGAGCGTAAGTGAAACAAAGTGGTTTATTTATAACACAGGTTAGACAGGTTTAGGATGCAATCAATGGTAAGGCAACGAGTACATGTCAGCAGGGTATGGCAGTTATAGCATGGATTACTCAGGAAGCCACAGATGCAGTGAATGCTCAATAGTAATAAAGTTCTGAGAGGTGTTGAGAGGCCGGATAGCAAGGTCTGGTTCAGAGGCTGGAGAAGCAGGATAAACCATGGGTGTCAGGAAACCTGCATTACTCCAGATGAACCATGGATGACTAAAATCCAGGTTACTCAGGAGGCACCGGATGAGTCACGGCTGTCAGGGATCCAGGTTACTCAGGAGGCAGGGGGTACCGGATGATCAGCAGGCAGAAAAAGTGTAGTGATCTGCAGGGCGGAGTACTCGGCGAACCAGGTAGGCAAATAGCTAGTAGGCTGGCTGAGAAATGGAGGTGTAACAACTGCAGACACAGGAGCTAGATAGCTGGATAGTTGGAGATGCTAAAGACTGTAGCTGCTGGATTGCTAGAGGAACAATAAACTGTAGACACATGAGCTGGATAACTGGAGATGGGACAGATTGTAGGTGCTGGATTGCTAGAGGAGCAATAAGCTGCAGACACAGTAAAGCAGGAGGGTCAAACAAGCCAGGGGTCAAAGCCAGAGGGCCCACCACAATACCAGGGAGAAAGCAGGGGTGAAGTCACAACAATGCTGGGTCAGGGTTTATAGGAAGAGGTGCCAAAACAGAGGGACAAGTAGAGGTCAAAGCCAGGAAATCAATCAGGAATCATACACAGGAAAACCAACAGTAGTTAAGGCAACAGATGAACTGGCAATGACTGCTGGGAGAGGCAGTCTTTTAAAGACCAGAGACAGTTGCTAAGCATTCCAGAATAACGAGCTAACTCTAGCAAGTAGGAGAACAGTCCAAGCACCACAGTGAACCCTTTGGTGGAACATGGGTACTGCAGACTGGATGCATATATGACAGAGTCCAGACATATCATTGCAGGCAATATCAGGGGGAGGCACAGCAGCATCTAGATGCTGCTGTGTGCAGGGTTGCAGCCAGAGGCAGATCCTGAAAATGGAAATCCTTAAACCCTAGACTGTTTTGGGAGCTTGAGGACCAGAGTTGATATTATATCATTCCCCAAAAACATCAGATTGTCCCTCCTTACTTAGCCACACTGCTACTATCACATATTACTAAGATTGACAGGAATATTTTGTAAAGAAAAGAGAGGATTTTGTGGCAAATACAAAAACAATGGATAGTTGCACAGTTAAACAACACAGTTGAACAAACAGAGACCTCTGATACCTTCCAGTAACTAACTTCACCAGCTGCAGCTGGCCACTACACTTCTTATTTCACGTTCCTAAACATTGTAACTTGGTAATTATATATTTTTTTCCTCTATTCCCAGCTTCATTTACACCATCCAGCTGCTCAACTCCTGCTCACTCTCGGACCCATGCTTTCCACAAACTCTCTTACTTCTACTTTCTGACTAGTCTCTTGCCCCTGTCACTTCTCTGCTCTCCTACTACTAATTCCTCCTCTTACATTATTTTCCCATTGCCTTTGCATTTACTGCTTTTAACTCTAACATTATTGGGCTAAAATATTGCCTTGCTCTTGTTTCACCAATTTTATCACATTGCCACTGTCATACATCCCTTGCTATCATCCAGGCTTCATCACTTCCTAGGCCCAGACATGGCCCCAGCACCTTCTAGGTCCCTGTATCATCCTGTACATTAACCAAATAGAAAACTCTGCAACATCTGGACCCTCCATGACACTGTAACACCTAGGCTCCTGCACCATCATGGCCCCATCTAAGCCTCTCTACATCATGGCCTCAGTATTTTGCAGACATCTGCACCATAGTGAACCCCACTATGCCTATTGTTTCCATTTCCTCCTATTGTCTCTTATAACCCCATCCGTTTAGAATGTAAGCTCTCACATCCCCCTCTCAATCCCTGTTTTGTCTAATGCTGAATTGTTTTTGTATACCATGCAATTTGGTATGTTAATTGCTTCCATGCGTGTCTTATTCTTTTTATTTGCACCCATTTTTATTATCTGTATGTACTATGCAATCTAGTAATTTTGTTGTATGTTCTAACCCTCTATGTATGGTGCTGATGTATTCCACAAGTTTTTAACAGATCCCACATTTCCATTACTAATGTGATGAATAACATGCTTGACATTGTTGTAATGACCGAAGTTATTCCTATTAGTCTAGGGCATGTCAAAACATATAATTATTGTAGGTCTGGCCAACCTGTGACTTTCCAGGTGTTGTGAAACTACAAGTGTCCATCATACCTTGCTAGCTATTGTCTAGTTATCTTCTGACAAAGCATGCTGGGACTAGTAATTTCTCAACACTTGGAGAACCACAGGTTGGCCAGGTCTGAATTAGGGTATTGTGAAATGTCCTTGCAGCTGGTATTTTATTATCTATAGGAATATACCAGGTATAGTAACAGAAACCCAGCAACTGCATAGTGCTTTTTACATACAATGTGCTGGTCTTCATATTAGTAAAATCTGCCTCCCCCAGCTATTCCTTATACATTCTTAAGGTTAGGGATGTTGATAGTCATAAATGTATTTGATTAAATGGATGTCCAAAATGAGTAATAATCCAATGACACATTATTTTTGAGGATGGAAACTTTGTAACTATGTTTTTTATTGATGATTATGTATGCTTATCACATCAATCAAAGTACAAAATTGGAAGACAAAGAGAACGATCACGACAATCCAAGGTCATGGTCACTAGCCAAGTTTTAGGACAGTCAAAGGAAATCGCAGTTGCTATGTGTGAAGAACTTGTTAAGGGACTTCAAATTTCTTTATTTGATTTCATCCTTCCATAACTATTTTCTGGATATTCCAGGGGCTTTTGGTTGCCACCTCTCTAATGTGTAGGATGTCACATTCTGCTAAAAGAACAGCTGCTATATACTCCAAAAGGGAAGTTACGGACATATTGCATGAGACTTTATCCCTAGTCCTGTGGACTTGGGAGTAGTGGTTCTGCTACTGGTGAGCCACAGCGGCACCTATTTACTTCCATGCTCAGTCCAGAAAACATATACACTATACATATACTTGAAGCATGCTCACATTAGCATATTGTCTCCTTCTGGGAAACAGCCAATCCCTGTATCCTGTGGATTTATAAGTATTGCACTTATTTGCCCCAATTGCCACATTATTGTGCTTTCCTGCCTTAAACTCCTTTGACGTCTGTTTATCTATGTATGAATTTGGCTATTCCTGGCAATCTTCACAGCTCTTTGACCCTCACTTGATTACATACTCCTCTAACTCTTTGACCCCACTGGCTTCTACAGGTCATCTTGGCTCTTTCACTGTAGATAGCTGCAGGTTGTTATCCTGGAACTATTTACTTACAACAAACATGACCGTCCAGCATCTAAGATGCAGGAACATTTGTAAACTAAAGTTTCCTAAGGAAAAAATCAACTCAGAGTGGTTTCATCCAGCCCACTGCTAAAAATAAAGCCAAAAATCTGTGGGAAAAATCAACTGAAATGGGGTTTGCCCCATCACATGCTAAACAAACACCAAACGTTTGTGGGTAAAACATCTGAAAATGGTTTCACTCATCCACCTTCTAAAAAGACACTAGTAATTAGGAACATATATTTGAGACTTTTTCACCGCACACCCTGCTAAAAGAATAAACAAAAAAAAAGGCTCCTCCTATATAAAACCTGCAATGAAGATGAAATTATTTTAGATTATATTGGCACAGAAATGGACAATTTCAAAATGGAAAATATGAAGAAAAATTTAAATTAGGCTCAGTAGTCTGCCAGACCCTACCAACCAACCCGGCCCTTGCTGCCAATCAGACCCTACTCTGGAGATATTACCAGAAAAAAAAGAGGTGGTTGTGAAAGGTGAGAGTTCTCAATTTGCAACCCATTGGCCTATTTGGCCTATGATGTCTTTAAATAAGGGCTATCTTAGCCTAATACAGTGGTTGTGAACTCAAAATTATTTGGCTTTTTAATTTCAAAAAATCACTAAATAATTATATTAAACCCAAATTGTTACACTATATATTAAGTGTAAAAGTGCTTAAAACATTGGGTATTTCTCATTGTTTTTCATTTACATAGATGATAAGCTGGAACCTCCCACACAAGCGCAGAATGAGAGTCAATCAACTCCTCCCCAGCCTGCTTCAACACAGCAGCAAATTGCTCTGTGGAGGCAACAAATTAAGCTCTAGTGACAGGAAACTGAGATTCACAGGAAAAAAAAATGAGCTGCAGCAACAACAAAATATAATACATACTTGACTTGGCCTTAACCATCAAGGCCTACAAGAAAATAGTGGTGGCATTGGACTAACAGTTAGTGGCACAAAGCCACTAAACAATGAAGCCATAATGTTGCTATAGATGCGCATCTGGCAAAGGTGAGCCAGAGCCGCAAGGGCCAGAGGAATTGCCAACTACCTATGCAACTTTGCATCAACAGCCACCACCTCTTGGATCACCCATAGCTAGTTGCATTCGCAAAAGCCTAGTCAAGGATGGTAAAAGAAATTGTTGTTGATGTTGTAAATCGAAACTGTTGTGTCTTGTGTCTGAAGGTCAGCTTGAATGTGTTTGGCAGTTGATGTACGTACTTTTGCCACAATTCGAACAATCCTGTGCTGCAATATTAATCAAGTTTTATCTTTCCAGGGAGGTTGGCTATAGTGCCATGGGCCTTACACTTTCTAACAACATTGCATACAGTGGGAAAAGTGAACATCAATGTATCTGGAGATTAATTTGTAGCCTTGCAATAGTTTGTGTTTGGCTACAATCTTCTCTCTGACCTCCTCGTAGAATTCTCTGTCTTTCTTTCTTTATTCCATGCTCATTACAGCACAGAAAGGGACACAAAACAGGAGAATCCTATTGGAAGTACTTTCCATGCTATCTTCCTTCAGCACAGACACAATTTTAAACTGATTGCATAATTCTTTGTGCCTTTTCTCATCCTTCCTTTCCTCCACTACCAAGCCTCCACAAATAAACACCTTGTCTTCTTACAATGTCGAGCAAAGCAATGAAAGATGCTCAATCCGGGCAACTGAACTTTTATGGCGATACTGTCCCCGACCCTTCTCACTCTCAGGACCACTCATCTTCACTGTCGTCTGCACCTCCTCTCGACCTAGAGCTGGGTGCAGATGTGCAATCTTCCACCAAAAATTTAAGTGAGTGGTTATTGACCTCAAGGCTGAAATTGCCTCTTTAGGTAACAGAACAGATGCCTTGGAACATAAAACTGTAGATCCCAAGCCTCTGTTGACAGAGAACTCTTAATAATTCGCTATTACCAAGATTCTCCGGATCCATAACATCAAGTATAAGTTGTGCTTTCCATTTCCATTGCAATACTCCTCAGGTGGCACAGTTCTTTTTGCAAAAAACGTTGGATCAGGCCAATCTCTCTGACCAAAGCTTGATATCTTCCCTGATTCCTCCCCCTGTCCCTTCACATCTCGCTCTATCTCTCCTCAATAAAGCCCCTCCTTACCTGAAAGGCAGAGTGTGGAATCCGACTCCATGAGAAGTTCCACAGCCACATGAAGAAGTGGCTACTCCTCTTTGCGAACTTAATCTGCTCTCAAGGATTGGTATTGTTTAACAACTTTGTTTATTTTAGTTCTCCATATTTTGTATGTTGACACTTAATGCATGATTACCATCTGTTATCATTTACTTGTTTTTTGTTCCTTGAACTCAACATCGCTGTTTACCTCCACTTGGTCCCTTACACAGGTCCCAATTGTTATATTCTCTCAGTCATACTTTATGTTACTTAGGTCTGCGGGTCTCAAGGTCCAGGAACTTCCTGCTTTATTTACATATTTGATTATCAATTGTTATGTGATATGTGTTACCCTTCTATTAGTAGATTGCATTTATTTACTTTTAAAGTTTAATCTGCAATCAGATGGCATTGAAAATTGTTTCCATTAATATTAATGGGTTAAACTCACCAAACAAGTGTACAGTAATGTTGACTGCTTGCAAACGAGATAAAACGGACATTGTCTTAATACAAGAAACACACCTTATGGATAATCATACCCAGTTACAAGGTAAACAATTTTCTCAATTCTTTTTCCTGTCTGCTGATTGTAAGAAAAGAGGTGTAGCCATTCCTATTCATAATAAAGTTTCCTCATTACTTCGCTCCGTTCTTATCTCGACTCTGAAGGATGTTATTTGATTGTTATGGGCTCTATTCAACATGGAATTATTCATTTAAAAACCCACCTTTTTCTTAAAGCCTTTCTGTCTCCCACTTAACTTCCTACCTTATCTTCTGCCTCTGTCCCCCTACTCTCCCTCTCTCCCCTGCGTCTCTCTGTCTGTCCACCCCTCCCCTTAGATCGTACGCTCCTCTGAGCAGGGCCATCTCTCCTCCTGTTTCCACCACTTCTAACTCTGCTCTCCAGCTACTTAGCCCTCCTCCTCAAAGGTCCTCCACCCCACGTCCACTTTCGCTCCCTCCTCCCCCCTGGGGGTCTCCCTGTCTTCCGCGCCCCCCTTCTTGGGCCCTGTCGTTTTCAGATCCTCCCTCCCCTTTCCCCGCCCTCTCTAGCTGTGCATTGAGCGTACTGAGTTGCTGTGTTTACTGTACTGTGCTGTCTCCCATTGTATTGTGATTTTGTTTGTCTCTGTACGGCGCTGCGGATGCCTTGTAGCGCCTTATAAATAAATATTAATAATAATAATAATAATTTAGTGTCTCTCTATGCCCCCAATTTCTGTCATAAATCTTTTTTTTCCATGGCCTTTGGATATATTGGACAGGTACTTGAGGGTCATCTCATCATTAGTGGAGACTTTAACTTGGTGATAGACCTGAAAATATTCAAGATCAGAGCAGCTCCTTCCCGCATTTCTTACTCTTTTGCCAGGGATGTAGAGATTCTTACGTCTTATCTTACTTTATATACGTGATATATGGCACCTGTGACACCCCTTTAGCAAAAGTCTATACCCATTCCTAGGTGCCCCATCATGTTCATTGTCGAATTGCTATGCTTTTAGTCTGTGCCACCTTGACACCTCTCGCCTCACATGTAACTAGTATACCTTTTTCATGGTCTGATCACGCTGGCACCTCTCTCTCTTTACATATTTCTAAACTGGTTCCACGACTTCATTCCTGGCACTTAGAAGACTCCCTTCTTTTGGCCTCCTTGACATATAAAGACGGTAACTCGAAAACCACTGACTATTTTGATATTAACTCCTCCCCTGACATCTCGCTGGGCATCCTCTGGGAAGCCCATAAGGCAAGCGTCCTTTTCAAACTCATCAGTATCTCTGCCTCCACCTGTAAACGTGCTGTTACTGAAATTGCTACTTTGGAAACTCGCCTCTCTTCACTGTCCCAACATAAATTATGACTTTCTTCTGATCTCCTCATTCAAATTGGAATGGTTAAAGGCCAGTTGAACACTCTGCTCTCTAGTGGATCAGCCTCCACTTTCAAAAAACTTTATGCAACGCTTTTATGATAAATCTGACATAGCTGATATGATGCTGGCCAATAAACTACTACAAAAAAGAGCTTGTGATCTGATTGGGGAGTTCAAGAGGAACCCCCGACGACCCATCCATTTACGATCCCCTAGACTTTGTTAAGGAATTCCTAATCTACTATGACTCTCTATATTATTTGTTTTCTTTGACCCCTTCCTCATCTACCCTGATAGAGCTGATAGATGAATATTTACATACTAATGGGCAAATGTATTAAAGAGAGATTTTTGCAAATCGTCGAAATTCTGCAACTTTGACAGCTAAATTTAAAACGGCAATATGTTTAAAGACAAATCTTACCTTTAAATACATTGCAGTTTTAAATTTAGCTGTCAAAGTTGCCGAACATCGGTGGTTTACAAAAATCGCTCTTTAATACATTTACCCCCAAGACTCTGACTAAGCTATCCCTGGAGAATACCTGTCTTTTAAATAAGAATATTTCACTCAAAGAAACCCTACAGGCTATCAAATAGCTGAAAACATCTTCAGCTCCTGGCCCAGATTGTGTTACTCCTTATTATTATAAGCAATATTCCGATACCCTTGACCCAAACTTATTGACCTATTTAATCAGATTTTAGAAGGGGCAGACTTTGACCTGGCCAATTTAGTCGTTATACTTAAACCTGAAAGAGATCACATGTATTGCAACAACTACAGGCCTGTTTTAATATAAATGTGGACTTTAAAGATATTTGCAAAGGTTCTGGCTAACTGGTTGAATGTCCTCCTCCCTTCTTTAATTCATCCTGACCGTTGGCTTAGTCTTGGGTCATCATACCTCGGACAACATCAGACTAACAACTGATC
This sequence comes from Mixophyes fleayi, assembly GCF_038048845.1. Lineage (NCBI taxonomy): Eukaryota > Metazoa > Chordata > Amphibia > Anura > Limnodynastidae > Mixophyes > Mixophyes fleayi. The sequence continues at coordinate 37,541,671 of NC_134412.1, read as the reverse complement.
TGATTTATTCCATAAAAAACCACAAGACCCTTCTCTTGCTCTAGCACTGGATGCTGAGATTTATGGCCTTTTCTGTTTCAACCTTTATCTCATGTTGCCTTCTCGGGTGAATTCCTTAACAGTATTTCGGCATCACTCTCCTTCAGTTGTGGTGCTGGCAAATGGTTTTGCCTCCGAACGGTTTACAATCACTAATGGAACCAGGCAAGGCTGCCCCCTCTCCCCACTCATTTTTGCTATAATTATTGAAGCTCCCACTCAAGCCATACTCTATAGCATCCATATTTCTGGTATTAAATCAGGCATACTTGAGCACAAAATTGTATTATATTCCGTCAACATCATTCTCACGTTTGCCAAGCCCCAACACTCTCTCCCAGCCCTCTTAGCAGAATTGAGCCTTTCTGGATCTAAAATCAACACTCAAAAGACAGAAGTCTTAGATTTCCATCTTATCCCTCCTGTCAAATTAGCTTTGGAGTCACTATATTTCCAAAAACTGAAATATCTCTCACTATTTCTCACTAAAACGCATCATTAGCTCTATCAGGTGAACTGGCCCTCAACTTGTATCCATTATTTCACACAACCTGACCAAATGGAACCTACAATATATTTCCTGGACTGGACGTATAAATGCTGTAAAGATGAACATCTTACCTGGATTTCTCTACCTCTTTCAGGCCCTCCATATCAGAATCACCTCCCAAATGTTTACATTTTTTTTACTTGCACGGTATTTCCTCCTTTATTTGGGCCAAAAAGTGCCCCATTAAAATCCTTCAAATGCCTTCCCATGATGGCAGACTTGGGGTACCTAACTTTAAGAGATATTAAGCAGCTTCACCAAAAAAGTTTGGGTCAGGAATGGGAACAGACCATGTCAAACTTCCAGAATTGTCCTTTATATGGCTTCTCCCCTTCTTATCTACGCTGCCACTTTCCAGCTTGCAGTGGACTGAGAGGGTCAAACATTCCTTTTTCTTTGCAGCAGTTATTACACACATCTGATAAGTCTAACGTATGGAATATATGACTGCAATACTAAATAGCTTGGCTAAATCATTTTATAAGTCCTGACTACTCAGTTTATAACAACATCCACCTCCCCTTCTGTCATTAACGACTATCCAACTTCTCAGGTTTGTTTGATATTCCATTCTGTCGCCTTACCTTCTAAATATTAGAAAAAACCTGTTTGACAATCCCTTGTGCATCCCCTTTTTTCCTGAACTTGTCAAGGTTTTTCTGATTCTTGTTATTATTTCTATACTTATTTGATCCTTTTTTTATTATGCTTGTTCCTGTATCTATCTCAATGTGTAACAATTTTTTGACCTTGCATAAAATAAAGTTTTTTAAAAAAAAGAAAAGAAGTAGTCCCAAATAGATAGAAACATTAATCTGGAGAATAATCACAACAGCTGCACCTGGTGTTCTGATAAATGACATAAAATCTGGGCCATGATCTGATGTTTAATGACACTGGAAACTGACTTAAAGCATTAGGTGATATCAAAGAGTTAGTGCAAGCCATGATCAGAGTCAACGCCAAAGGTCTGGTATCAAGAAATAGATTGAACATGTTATTTACCCCAGCACATGTTAACTGCCAAAGTTCTGTTTTTGTAAGTACACAGAAATGCCAAAGTTTATGGTCAGGGGATAGACAAAGGAATATCAGGAAAGCAAGTAAAGCATAACAGGAGTGGCACACTGATATATGGAAACACACACAATAATATGACAACATAGTGATTGAGTTGCTGGGCTATAATATACCTGATGAGGCATGCCAGGTGCCAGTGTTGATGCAAAAGCTGAGTATGTAGGAGTCTCTTTATGTTGTTTTGCTGCCTGCCTTGACATGTGTAATTGATCGGTCAGTGCTGCTTGCAGTCTCAGGCAGCTGAGCACCAAACTCCTCATTCCTCCTATACCTGAGTCTGGAAGGTAACATCTCAAAAAAATGTGATAAATATCTCTGTGCCAATTATTTGTAGAAACTAGATTTGATCATTTGAATGTTCTGATACAGGGCAGCAAGTATCACCAAAATGACAATGAAGTACATTTAAAACAAAATAGATTTCAGATTTTGCACAAAATGTTAGGCTTGTAATGTTCGTATTGTCGTTATCAATAAATATTGTCTGATGCGAATAATGTGGTTCCAAAGCTCAAGAGAGATTTAATAACAAATTAAGCAGAACACAAAGATAATACAAAGTACAACCGATACATAAGCTGTGCAGCCCCTCAATCCTGATGTCTGTTGGCAAAGAGTGAGGCTGTTCCTGAATCAGAGACTGCTTTTATGTTGTTAAGTTTAGAAAAAAAACACTGATGATGTCACAGAATATACATAGATAACACTAAGGGCTAGATTTACTAAGCTGCTGGTTTGAAAAAGTGGGGATGTTGCCTATAGCAACCAATCAGATTCTAGCTTTCATTTATTTAGTACCTTCTACAAAATGAAAGCTAGAATCTGATTGGTTGCTATAGGCAGCATCCCCACTTTTTCAAACCCGCAGCTTAGTAAATCTAGCCCTAAGAGTGGTATTCATTGGTCCAGGGTTAAAGATGTTTCAGTAGACAGCTGGTCATAGGTCAGTTCATTTCATCTTCTCCCAAGGAGGGGGCTGCTCACTCCAACTGTTGCCTACGTGTCTTCCCTCCAAAGAACCGGTTTAAACTGACCCATAAAAAGAGTGATTTTGAGTATTAATTTCATATTGCTCATAACTTGCGACCGCTAGATGCGATTGCTACTTTGTCAAAAACAGGTTAATGTTGGTTAAATAAGCTTTAATATGAGACAAAACTCTTTACATTTTAGAGGATCTGAACCCTAAATACTTTTACTATAATATTATCTGTATAAATAACCTTTAAATCTTTTATTAAATGATCAAGTGTGAATTGAAGCTTTTAGAAAATGTGTACTATTTAAAAGTGAAAATGTAAATGTAAGTGTGTAGGTTATTAATCTGTTCAATTGCGTCATTACACATGGTGTACTAATTACAATCACACGGTAAACCAATATTAATTAATTTAGCCGACTTCATCCAATTATTTGACTTCCACAGGCTGCAGGGGCAAAATATGTGGTGCCTTTAAAGGTTTGGAGGGTAAAGCCATCTAAGCCTATTTAACTATTAAGTAGCAAATAATAGCTGACCAGTATTTGAATGTAATATTCAATATATGTGTATTACTTTTTCACATTGGTAACCCTGCATTACTACCATTCTACCATTGTTTCAGTAGTAAGATGTATTAGATATAAACTGGTAAGCACAACAATATTGGAAACACATTTACTTCTGTGATTTTATATTGTACATACAACTGAAATATTGTTGGAATATATCTCATCCTCTGGACTTCTTACATGTGTGAAGGATGTGGATTATGATGTACTGGTTCCTCCAACAAAATCTCCACCTGTTTTTAGATATGCATCTCATTTATAATGGAAATGGTATGGAAAATGGCTTACATAGCCAATATGTCACACACAACTTTCGGTGCAGACATGAGGGCTCCTACACACCGGTCAAGGCACGAAAAACGACTTTGAGTAGACTACATGTCCACTCTATGACCAAACTGGTGGAGGCATATGCTCATTTGTATTCAAATTCTTGCTCTGTGTCTAAATGTGATAGAGGAATTAAGTAGTATGGTCGCAGAGGGTAAGTGCTGTCTCTTGCAAGAGTTGCAAACCTATGTTTAGACAAATGACCAATGTGTGGATACATCCTATTAAAAACTGACAATTATCAGTCTCTGCAATGTGCTGCTTTTTTAAGCACCACATAATTTAAAAGTTTTTAAGTAAGGAAATAATGGAGAATTCTGTGTAATATGTATACTTAACCATAACATACTGTGTTGAAGAAATACAATGTGTAATGGGTATTTACATTTAGAGTAATATTTTTTTGAAGTGCGATGCAATATGACTTTTTGTAGCCAAAAAAAGACAACGTTTTCATAAGCAGCATTAAAAAGCATATACACTATTACTTAGGGTTTACACACCTGCCAGAGCTCAATTTATTAGACAAATATTTAAGCACATTTTTTTGCTGTCTGTGCATTTGTGTGGTGGTGCTATGAATGACAATGATTTTGATGTTTCATTGGTTATCACCCCCACTTCTAATGCAGCTCCAATGGTATAAGGCAAAGTTTTCATCAAATACATGGAGCTGTGTTGAGGCAATTGAGCTTTATGTATAGTAATATGTACAGGTTCTAATTAAAGCAAAAAATACAATAGATACAGTGTATCTTACAGACTAATATGTCAAGTTATTACATTATACACTTACCTAATATCCATTTGTGTTCACATTACCTCTCAAATAATCTTTGTCTTATTGTTGATTGCCTCATTATGAAAGAGTCATGTGTACTCTCAGGAAATTTTTCCAACATTGCTATGGATGAAGAGAGACGCATCGCATATAGCCTGTATATTAATAGAATGGTAATGTTTGCAACTCTGCTTCTATCTTATAATAAGAGCGAGCCTTTGTTGGTAGAAGTGATTCATTCCACCACTGCTTTAATGTTTGAGTCTCAGGTGGGCATGTGTTGAGGGGCCATGTTTTAACATGTGTACTGTATTTAGAACTTATGTGCGCAAGCATAGGTGCTCGCCTTAGAAGGAATAGTATGTGTGTTATTCATAAGACAAATGAGTACACTCACTGTTATTTGCATTACCTTAGTTGGCAGCAGTGTTAGAATATAGGCAATTTCTTATGCACACAATAGAGGGTAAACATTGTTAGTTGAGAATGTTAATGTCACATTGTCAATATAACATATAATTATAACAAACACCTGTACATTTAACAGTTAAAAATTTCAGTGAAAATATATGGCCGTGACTTGATATAGGCGCAGCTAACCAATTAAGTAGTAATTAAGTAGCATCAGCTGGAGAGTTCAAACCACAATCAGCTAATCAGAAGCTGCTAGTTAGTTCTGCTGATAATACTCATCATCATTGCATAACTTTGCAGTCCCCGCAAAGAAATATGCATCCTAAAAAACATATTTAATATAGTAAAGGAATACAGTAAAGTAATATCTTGCTATCCTCTGAGTTGGTTGTGCCAACTGATATAGGGTTTTCTTTTTATAATCTGTGACGAGCATGCTTAAGGGCATATTCAATTAGCTTTGCAGTCCGCAATTAAATGCGGTTGCTCAAATCCTGATAACGCAACACTGTGGATTTCCGTATGCACCCCATAGGGTTGTGAAGGGAAATCCGCGATGTTGCAGTACCGTATTGTCACTTTACACACGCAGCCTCGAGTAATTCCAGACCGCAAAGCTAATTGAATATGCCCCTTAATATTTTCAATGGTGCAGGGCTAAAGGGATTTCTAGAGTATTCTTGCACACTGTATTTTTGCATGCTGTATTTATCATTTTAAATTAATTGAATTATTCTGCAACGAATCACAAGCGTTTACACACTGGCTGATATATTATTAAATCAACATGTATTTTTTTGATCATAAATACAGCACTGTATGATTCTGCTACAATCGAATATATTGGTTTGCCTTTCGTAAGTTATAGAGAAGTAAAGAAACTTGGTGGGATTTTTGGGGGTAAATTTATCAAACCTTCTAAAAAGAAAAAGTGGAGGTGTTGCCCATATCAACTTATCAGACTCTAGCTATCATTTTCTAGAATGTAGCTCAATTTTTCCTTTTTAGAAGGTTTGATAAATCTACCTCTAGGTCTCATAGTACAGTATAGTATACAGTATATACAATGCAATCATAAACAGTTGTGTATCAATAAGGTATATGTTTGCAACATTCACATTTTTTAAATGCCAAATTGTCAACACTGTGCACAGTATTTTCCGCATGATACAGGATGTGAATAAATAGAAAATGGTAGCCCAGGCCTGTGCTTGTATTGAGTTTGGGGAACAATTCAACAATGTGATTTTCCCTAATGAAACAGCTGTGGGCTTGGAGCATGTTTCATAGCTATCGTTTAGAAATGAAATCCATTTGTCAATCAAACCAAGGCCAAAGCATCTCCTTAAAGTTCATCTGATCTAGGGTCAATAAAGATTTTCGAAAGTACTACAAACTGTATACTGTATTGTTATAGAGACTATTTGTTTTCTATTATATGAATAGTTGTCTATGCTCCCTTTTAATATTCACTATAATGAAGCAAAAGTGACTTTTTGCTAATCATTCACTGAGTATAAGGAATTTCACTGATGTAAAGTTATTAATAACTGTTCTTGTAAGCTTTATTTCTGTAGTCTGAAAAAAAAAACAGCTTTTGCAAACACACATACCTGATACAAAGGTATACATTGACACAATTATATAGTATATTATATATATTAAAAAAATGTTTTATTGACACACTATAAACACATTATAAATTAAATGCAGTTAGAAATAAGAAGGACAACAAGAGTACAAGAAGTATAAACGTTGCCGTCCACTGTATTTATAGCTTTTAGCATGCTAATTGACCATAGAAGAATAAAGGACAAAATCATTAATAAGAATGTAACCTGATTGTACTTGGCAATAGCTGCAAAAATAGGGTATGTATAAACAGTACACAAATTAATGGAATTGTATAACTTTACAGCTGCAGTACTTTTTCTTGACAGCTGGCAAATGGCTGGGGGCGGAAGACACAAAAAGAGAACAGCAGATTACTATTTGCATAGTTATAAAATAGCATAATATGACATGAATAGTCACATTGGCTAACAGAAGCATTGATCATTTGAGGTCACAGTCTGGTTAAATATATAAATCATAATTTATGTAGTAATTAAACAAAGATATAAATAAATATGAAAAATCATATATCCCACTCGCTATCCTTTATTTATTAAAACTTGCAATAAAATCGCTTATTTTGTCTGGACTTACTGTACCCTAATCATTCACTCATAATCATCTATGTGATGACTGTAAGTCTTTTTTTTACATTTCCTGCACAGTTCCTAGCACATGAATAATTTTTGAAATCTCAGAGCAGTGAGGAATGGAATCTTTTGAATGACTTTCACAATATGTGGTAGGAGTCCCCCAAGTGGCATGTACTGGTATTACAAGCAAAAGAATAACGATTTTGATGTGAAACTTATGAATGGCGCCATGCGATAAAAACATGTCAAATTAAATGTCCCGTTAATGTTTGTTACATCTGTCATCTTTGATGAGGTCAGAGCAACATAAACACAAATTAAAAGTCCCTTAAGCTACAGGTAATCTGTGCACCTTTCTTTCAAGGTTTCTTAATTGAAGAACTACTAGTGAATAGTCCAGAAGCAACTTCAGCGCCAAGTGAAAAGTTTAGAATCAGTTATAAATAAATACACATTATCAATATAAACATAACTTGCATTTAATGGTCATTATTAACTGAATTTCAGCCTTTGATTAATTAAGTATAATTTTAAAGTAATTGAGAGTTTAATGTAATTGTGAAGGTAGATACAATTAATTTGGGATGTTTTATAGTGTTCAGGGGCCTGTTTATTAAAGGCCTTAAAAGTTTAATTTTTATTTTCACAGTTGATGTTTACAGCATCAAAGATAATTGACCTCATTTTCCACAATTAAGAACCATAAAAAGTGTCTCAGCAAAATCAAATAAAATTGTAAAATTTTATTTTTTTACATAAACCGATTTCTCAATTTGGCAAATCATGTAAAGTTAATTATTCGCTATATAAATCAAGAGAAAACTAGAGCAAAATGAAGAGGGATTAGTTTCCAATTTTTAAGAACCAACAAACAATAAATCATTCGCCCACAACAAAAAAATACCAAAATCACAAAAAATAAATATGAATTTTAAATTAGGCAACAGTGAGTCTTCAGAATTAAATTTATATTCGATTCTATCTTAAAAAAATCTCTATTAGCTTCAATTGCACTTTATTTTCCCAATCTTTCAATTATAGCAGTTCCTAATAGAGAGTAATAGATAATGCCTGCTCTATGAAAGTTATATTTTTCTTTGTAGCGCTCCATTAAGACAGCAACACATTCATTCATAGCCTATTACAATGTGATTTCTACTTGTAGTACACAGCTCTGTTGAAATAAACGGGCCATTGTATAGATGGGTATCATTGATATTAATTGGAAAACAGCTCCTGTTAAACCCTAGTGGTTATGTCCACAATGCTCTCCCATAGTGACAAATTAATTTTTTCAAGTGTAGTGACTGCTAATTGTGCAGCACTGTACAGACAACTTACTCACATCAGTCCCTGCCCCATTGGAGTTTAAAGTCTATATTCACTAACATACACACACACAGACTGGGAAAGACTAAGGTCAATTTTTTAATATCAGTTAATTAGACTACTTGAGTGTTTTTGGGCTGTGGGAGGAGACCGGAGCTCCGAGAGAGGAAACCCAAGCAAACACAGGGAGAACATACAAACTACACACACATAAGGCCATGGTTGGGAATCAGACTTATGGCCCCAGTGCTGTGAGGTATAAGTGCTAACCACTAAGCCAATATGCTGCTTACTGCATTGAAATTGAGCAAGCAGAAAGCTTGCAGCAATGCATATGCAAGTATGAATTAAATTGGTGTATACATATAAAACAGAATAAGTTTTATTTTCACATGCAGTTGAATATTTTTCACTTGCACTAAAATACAAGTCACCATTTAAATGCAGTGGATAAGAGAAAAGAGGGAAGTTACAGTGTCACATCACCAGGGCATCTAAAACCAGTGGAGAGTGCACTTGGAGTTAATTACTGCACCAGGTCAGCGCTTTACTAGGCTACCTCACATGCTATCACCCTATCAGTGAACATGGCAACATATTGTCACACCCAGGTAAATGACTGAATAAGGAATGCTTATGTCTGTTAATATCACATTACCAATAGAGCCGTAGTATGTTATGAAAAAGTTAAATCAAACACACTATTATAACAGTTGTAACATAACACACAAGGGAAGTAAAATACTGTACTATACCAATCTCCCTATAGCCAACCTTAGGGTATGCACTTCAGTCTTAATATTTTACAGTCTGGCCCCCTATAGCTGTCAGCACACCAGAGGTCCCACTTCACTGACACCTTGCATTTGTTGGACACTCAGATCCACCAAACCTGCAGAAAATTAGGATGAATGAAGAAGATTACGATCTTACATTTCTTCTATATGACCTCTGCTTTTTGTTCAGTCCAGTTGGAGCCAATCCTTACATCCAGTTTCAAGATCTTTGTGTTCAAATTATTAGAGTCTATTTTCTTGCCTCCAAGGAAAGCTTGTTATCCCTTCTCTTGGTCCCATGCTTGTGGCTTCTGGGTGAAGTTAGCTAAGTCTGCTTGCTACCGGTAAGTAGCCCTTATCTCCTGGGGGCTGGACAGTTATTGACAGCTGAACTTCTCACTCTTGGGATACCTACCTGCTTAGGTCCTCTGGAGATAACAGGATTGCACAATAATTCTCAACAAGGGAGTCTAATACTGGTGATCATCCAGTAACCTCCAATCATTTAGTGACATTCATAGCTCCAGACTCAATAGCACTTCCCATGTGTGTTAGCCAGCTCTCTTTGTGCACAGTACTGTCACCAGTAGTTGCAAGAGCAGATATGGAGCAGGCAATGCAGGTTTAGTTTCTCCGCGGGGTGGCTCCTTTACAGACATTGTATCAGTGTATAAATGGAGACATAGTTAAACACTAGGGTAGACACTTGTGGGACATCTGAATGAGATTTGGTCCTGGCGGGCTTAACTTTTGAACATACTGCGACCCATCTACACGTGAACCTGGGGATCTGAGGAAGATAGTAATTCCCTACCAGTAATCAGTAGGAAACTAAGCACATTAATAATGGACAAATGTAACCCCTTTATTTGTCACATACAGTATTTTAGATTGCGCATACAGTTTTCTATAAAAACCTGTATTATTACACAACATGCTTGTCATTTCAACAGCAGATGTGGTACATATCCTATGTAATACATTGTATTATATTCATAGACCAACTTTAATTTATTCCTATTACACTGTAAAATACGTTACAGGAAATATTAAGGCACATGTATTGAACAATACATGCAATCATCTGTCCAAACTGTAATAAAAAAAGTTACACACAAACTATGTTGACATGACATTTTCCAGTTGTGATTGTTTGAATGTTCGGCCTCACACGGATGAAAGACTTGTCTGTACCACTCTGTTCTGAATGTAGTAACTGCCAGCTACAAAGGAGGATGATTAAACAATTCTTACTCATGCCTAAAAGAACTAAAACCAGCATTATTGCCAAGTTATTAGTTGTTATTGCTCACCTTCCAGATACAGTATATTTATAAACAGCAGTGAGCATTGACTGCATGTCTAAATATAGAAAAAAGTAAACATGCTTCAGACTTGAGACTGAAACTTGCCAGCTGTCCCCTCAACTCATGGCATCGGCATAGATTCCACATTTCAATTCCTTAACCTAAAAACAATTGTTCACAGAGCAGTGTAATGGTGCACAAAATAACAATTTAAAAATGCTGATGAAAACTACACACATGAGTTCCATTTGTGTTACTTTTGATGTAGAATTCTTTGAATATTCAGTCTGGCTTACAAAATGGAGTCTGGATTACAAAATGGAGTCTAGCAGTTGTGATTGTATTTATATGCTACAGCTTTAAGGAAATTAAGTTTTGTAAGAAATGAAAATGTTTATGACTTTCATGCTTCATGGAATGTGCGCTTTGCAAGGCCATACTGTTTTTTCTTGGTGCTTATTTTGAAATACAAATCATAAGAAAATCAGTGTTTCCAAACCTCCAAGGCAAGGCCAAGAAAAAACAGTATGGCCTTGCAAAGCGCACATTCCATGAAGCATGTAAGCTTGCGAGCAGGGCCTTCTCACCTCTTTGTCCATTTTACCCAGTTTGTTTATTAGTTTACTATGTTTGTTCCCAATTGTAAAGCGCTATGGAATATGTTGGCGCTATATAAATATATGATGATGATGATGATGATGAATGATGATGATTTTTAACACATTGTGGTTAAAGAGGCACATACTTTGAGTAAAGGTGCACATAACTAATAGTTATCCAATCAGTGTAAATTCCAAACTAAATGCCCCTCTGTGTAAGGGTGCCAAGATTATTGCTTAAAACATATGGACAAATGTATTATTGTTACCATTCTGATCTGCTTAGTCAAATGGTCCATGCTCATGTAACTTAATAGGTCCAATCCTCTGAAAACGTCATTTTCACAGCTACAACAGTATGGTGGAGATTGAGTGGGCATCAAGCTGGGGGTCCGGCGGCTGGCAGGTAGAGACTTACTACTAATGACAGTACTGGCAGCCGCCATGAGGTAAAACTTGTTATCTACTCGTGTGCTCTCATTGGAAACTGTCCCTCTGTGTTGTCCTGGGCTCTTGGAGATGAGTTCTGATGGATATTCAATGCTGTGGTGAGTCACATAATCTGATATTTTTTTCTCTGTCTTTTCTTTTATGTGTGTGTTGATTTGAAAACAAGGTAAAGGTTTCTTTGTCACTGTCATTATTGTGCTTATTGGTTATTGATTTTTGTTATTGTGCAAACTTCTGGGGATAAATTTAGTTTTCAGCAGATTTGAAAATTGGAGGAGTTGCTTATAGCAAGCAATCAGATTCTAGCTATCATTTTGAAGAATGTACTAAATAAATGATAGCTAGAATCTGATTGGTTGCAATAGGCAACATCTCCACTGTTCAAACCTGCCGGAAACTCGTAGCTTGATAAATTTACCTCCTGAGGTTTATTTGTGTTTCCTGGTTTTATGTTGTAACCCTCTCACTGGACGTGGTGACAAAGTCTTGCTAAGTCAAGTGTAATCTGTCCTGTTTGTATTTCTGCGGTGTACAGGACCCAGGCACAGATAAATCTTGTAACTAGCATTGTGTTGTGTTGTGTTGTGTTGTGTTGTGAATCTCTCATTTAAATGGGGAAAGGACAATCTTTGCTTCTTGATATCTGTCGAAGTCGTATAATTGGATGAACCAAAGTATATTGGTTAATATTGTTTTATTGTGCGATTGCACTCAGTATGTCATGCTACACGTGGCATGGTGCGATCACGCGGTAAAATACGCATGCACACACTCGCACTACAACATTTAGTTATTTATATATTTCATATTTATATTGATTCCAATCCACAGTGATTTGTGAGCAGATAGTATTTAGTTTATTATTAGTTTATATATTATGATTATATGTACACTTTAGTGTTATTTAAGGTTCAGGTTACAGAAACGTGTCATGTCTGGTATCATTTTAATCCCCTATTCATCAGCAGTTGTCTGGTTCCTTCGCCGAAGAGAATGCACATTGCATACTCTAGTTAGTGATGTTAGGGAATAAATGTTTAAAGAATTACTGACTATAAAATGCTAATAGACTAGTTGTAACTGGATTCTTGGCGGGAAAGTTAGAGCACAACCCCTGGAGAGATGACCCCCACCTTTGGATATTTTGGTTTGAACTGGCCTATGACCTGCAGCACTCTGGACCTTCCTGATACCTGGACCAATAGAAGCAGGCCACACCATCTGCATTGTTTTCACTGTAACACTGAGTATATATATATTACTGCTCTAGCTGGTACCAGGGCAGTCTTATCTGACCACAGTATTCTGGAGTGAAGTACTGTACGCAGGTACCAGTGGGAGCGCAGCTTAGCGAGCGCATGCGGGCGCGGTATGTATTTATCTTTTGGTATTGGCTGTACTGTATTATAATTATGTATTGAACTGTTAAATTTTACATCTGCTAAAATAAATTACTTTGTGCTTTGGAAACACAATACAATCGCTTATGCAATGCTTATTTGAAAATGATAGAATTACTTTAATATATCTTAGAGGGGTCGAAGACTAGTTACAAGTACAGGAAACGTGGTTTCAATGCTGTTAAGTACCTTAAGCCCTGGCATGAGCATATTTCTGACAAATTAACCTTCCCCATAACAGGTACCTTTGATGTTGAAATTTTGGACAATAAGAGAAGAAAAAATTGTGTTTTAAGTAAACAGTTTGATGAATGAACATCATATGATCTGTGGGTTGCATAGAGTAAGCAACTAAATTATGTCCCACAGATGTATGTACATTATATGTGACAAAAAGCTATACAGTGTGCTTAATGTACCCCTTCCTTTTCTATGGGAAAATTTCTGCATGTTACAAGGTGTGGGGGGATTGAGGCTGCAAAATCTCTCCTTAAACAAATATCGTACACTGTAAAAGAAATCTTGGAAAATCTCTAGTTTTTTTAAATCTAACAATGAGTTGAGTTTTTTACAGTTGAGTTTTTTCAAGTACGCTTCAATAATTCAAGAGTAATTAAATGTTCAGAGTAGTAACAACACTTTGAAGCTGATCAGTATTTAAATGTTTTTAAAATCATGCTGGGATTTGGAGTTCCAAAGTTGTAGGCTGTAAGATATCAGTCAGTTGTTTTCTCTTTCAGTGAGTGAGTGCTTTTGTTTTTATTGTATAGTGGATTACTAGAAGAATATCCTTTGCTTTCTGCTTTCCATTTTCTATATGTATTGGCAGGAAGATGTAATTGTTTACCTTGTATAAGTATAATTTTACTACATTTCAATATCAATCTGAAGTGATTTTTGCTAGTAATTTAACTTGTGATACAGTGCTGGGATTCTAGCTAGGTCACTTAGTTCTACAGGTAAATTTGTAACCCTGTCTTCCAAAGGTGGTGCAATCTTGATCCTGTATGTGGATGACCTTGTTATTTGTCCACCTAATTTTGAAACGTCTTTTACAGATACTCAAGGACTGCACCTATAACTTGCACACAATAGTCACAAGGTCTCGAAAGACAAAATGCAGTTATTCCTGGGGAAAAATGGTTACATACCTTAGTCACTGTATATCACCAGGTTCACAGACAGCAGTCCAACTGTATGTCCACAAAATGCACCGCCCCAGATCCATTCATATACACTACAGTATTAAAGTCATTTTATCGCTTACAAATAAAACATTGTCCAATGCGATTCTTGTGGTTTCAACGCACAAAGATATTTAATTGCAAAATATAGCAGGATTTACAGCAAGCCATTATTACACATTAAAGATGTCACAATAAAGCAGGAAAGTATAAAAGCACAGAATACATGACTTCTTCTTTATAGAGTTCACCCAGGTTCAATGAATGCAACCATGCTCTGACGTTGCCAGGATCAAAGAGAGCTAGAACAAAAGCCAGCATGCTTGTATATAGTGTACAGATAACACTTAGTGAGGTCTTCATTGATCCAGGGTTAATGGTATTCCAGTTACTTGAAATTTATAGGTCAGTTCATTTGATCCTTACAAAGGGTATGGGGCAACATCCCCCAACCATAGTTCATATGTTTTGACTCTGAATGACCAGTTAAAATTGACCCACAAAACAGTACTTTTTAGTATTAATCTCATATTGCTTGTATCTTGCGATCGCTAGATGCGATCGCTACTCTGTCCACACCGGTGGACATAAGCGTTCACCCACACTGGGTATTCCAACATATGACAAATAAGTTTCTCTTTACACATGAGTAGTTAGTACATGCATCAAGGGTCCTTACACAGGGGCATGGTGACAAACAAAGACCTGTAGCATACTACACAGCTAGTATATCTCAGAGCTGTAACAGCAGCTGCACGGTTATTTGAAAAATCTGCAAATATTGTCCTTGGAGAACAATTTTTCTTTTGCATGTTCCACATGTAGTAGAAGCTTCCCTAACTTGTAAACAGGAGCAAAACAGCCATGCTTACAAAGTGCAAAAAAATAGTTTGTTGGCTCCTGCAAACATCTTTTTGTAAATGTATACAGTCCTTAATCCTGCTATACTTCTGCGCATCCCTGGGGATGATGAGAGTTTTCACTCTCAGTGGGCGGAGGTGGGGAGTATATATTATGATTGTTTACAAATTGTTGAACAAAATTTTTCTCCAAGGAAAGATCCTGTTGAAAGCGCATTGGATAACCCTGGTCCTACTCTCTATGTTGATGGGAGATGCAAAGGATCTGAGCAAGATGTTTTACAGTCAGGATATACAGTAGTCACTTACCATGAGGTAATGGAAGATAAGGCATTGCCACCACCACACTCGGTTGTGTGTTCTCTCTGCAAATTGACTTTTTACCCTCTAACACTGTTCCACAACATCTATCTAGTACAGACAGTGCATTTTGTGTACCCCATAATTTGAGTTGTTATGGAAAGTGAGGAACGTGCTCACAACAAATGGCACACCCATTGCACATGCTAACATGATACAAAAAATGTTGAACATATTAATGCTACCAAAAGCAATAGGCATCATGAAATGTCAAGCACATACCACAGACAAGGATGTGATGTCTAAAGGTAACAACAGAGCTGACAAAGTTTTGATTAGTTCATAGTACTCAAAGTAACTGAACTCTTGAGAGCAATTCAAATTCAATTCACTTCACTTCAAATAACATTTCAAATAACTTGCAAGTTGCATAATAAATTGTGACCAGTATAAACTTATGCACACATGTGGAGGACTACTTAAATTCCCACTCGGTTCATCCGTATCTGTTTAAAAGGCCGTTGAACAATGGGGAAGAGGCACTAAAGCAGCTGACCAACCCCATTTTGTTACTTGCAACATATAGCTAGGTAAAAAAATATATATAATGTGCATCTACATGTTTTATCTCTGCCCAAATTAGCCCTTTCTAGGAGTAAAGTATGCCAATAAATGTACCTGCTTTTTTTAGCTCATTGGATACCACGGGGTAAATGTATGAATCTCCGGATTCTTCATCTCCGGCGTGTTCAGCCTCTTCAGCGCTTAAATTTAAAGCGGAGCTGCATTGTAAAGGGAAACTTCCCTTTACAATGCAGCGCCGCTTTAAATTTAAGCGCTGAAGAGGCTGAACACGCCGGAGATGAAGAATCCGGAGATTCATACATTTACCCCCACAAGTTGTTGTAACAGCTCCCTATTTGTTGGCACAGGACTCTCCTACAGTATATATCACCTTGCATAAATAGTAGGGATAGTCAGACTGTTTGAAACACAGTTTTGACTTCTCGTGAGTTATTATACATGTTTTCAGTGTTTTTCATTCCTCTATGCAGCCCTCAAACTTAAAGAGGAACACAATGGAAAAAACAATTTCTCAGTTTCTAACCCTACTGTTGCCTGGTTCAGTCCTGTTTGTGCTCTCTTTCTTTCTCTTCAAGGTCTTCTTGTGAATTTGGGTCCCAAACAACTCAGGGCTAAAGGAATAATTTCGTATCAGGAATGGAAGGGTTCTTCAGACCTGGACATCAAAATTTTAAAGGAAGGTCATTTTCTTCACACTATTACCAGGCCTGGTAAAGACAAAGGGGCATATGTACTAAACTGCGGGTTTGAAAAAGTGGAGATGTTGCCTATAGCAACCAATCAGATTCTAGCTGTCATTTTGAAGAATGTACTATTTAAATGATATCTAGAATCTGATTGGTTGCTACAGGCAACATCTCCACTTTTTCAAACCCGCAGGTTAGTAAATCTAGCCCAAAGTCCCACTTGTATTGTGCTTTCTTTTCCTAAATCTTCACATCCACACAAAGGGTATTTACTATTTCCTTGACAAAATGAAAGCCAGACCTAAGGTTTTCTCTGTGTCTGACTACCCAGTGACCTGATATTTTCCCCATATTGTTGCTGTCACTGATATAGAAGATCATACATGTATAAAGATATGGTCTAACTGTGAACATCCATCTTGGAGGTGCAGAGTTAGTAAATCTCTAATATGCATCTTCTGTTGTGCTCATCGAGTTTCCCATTTTTGCCTTTACGCAAGGAACAATAATTGCCTGCATCCTGGCTATTATCAGATGAAAAAATAGGATCATGCCACATCTAACAACAACTGTTAATGTTTCTTCAACAAAACAATGACACGTGGGTGAGTCTTGAATGAGCCTGGCTTAGAATAGAGCCTGATTCGAATTTGTGGTTTAAAATTGCATTATTATATATTTTGCCATTTGCTTGAGGTTCGCAGTTTGAGTTTGTCATTCACGTTTGAAGTTCACCGTTTATCATTCACAATTAAAAAACACCAAAATGTACAAATTTTAGCTCGAACATGTGTGAATTTACTCAACTGTGTGTGAAACGGCTCAAAAAAGCAACATGGATATGAAAAGTAGAGTACAATGTTAGTCAGAGTGGAGTATAGTCAGCAACAATACATTGGTATCTGCATATATTCAGCATTCAAATTGGTGAAAGGACCACTAAATCACAAAACTGAAAGTCCCATGTAATATTTGAAGCATGGTTGGTCTTACCCTGACATTTCAATGCAACTATTATTAAAACCTACTTCTGCACTCCATTGCAGACAACTGCAGTCACAAGCTAATATATTATAGCGTCATAGTTGGTGTTGATTCAAGATAAAAGGTGAATTGTTGTCTTTTAAGCTGCTGTGACATAACTGTTCCTGCCCCATATATCTACCAATCAGCACAATGCATTTCTACATATCCAGTCTGCAAGTCTGCCATCATCATCATCATCATCATCATCATCACCATTTATTTATATAGCACCACTGATTCCGCAGCGCTGTACAGAGAACTCATTCACATCAGTCCCTGCCCCATTGGAGCTTACAGTCTAAATTCCCTAACACACATACAAGGAGAGAGAGAGAGAGAAAGAGAAAGAAAGAGAGACTAGGGTCAATTTTGATAGCAGCCAATTAACCTACCAGTATGTTTTTGGAGTGTGGGAGGAAACCGGAGCACCCGGAGGAAACCCACACAAACACGGGGAGAGCATACAAACTCCACACAGATAAGGCCATAGTTGGGAATTGAACTCATGACCTCAGTGCTGTGAGGCAAAAGTGCTAACCACTGAGCCACCGTGCTGCCCATACTGCCATGTATACTTTATTTGCTCAAACAGAGAAGTGTTTCTCCCCTAAGATGACAACTTGCCTAATTGAATATAAATGCTTCAGTTATTTAAGAATATTATACAGCTCCATAATACACAGCATTTGATATATATTGATAAAATATTGGGTTTACTTGCTCATTAACCAATCTGTAAAAACATATTGTTACTGCTGTCACTAACTATTCTCTTATAAGGGATATTATTTCAAGCACATTGACCGAAGGATTGTTGTATTCTGTGAAAGCACAATTAGTGAGAAATTGTTAGACTCTGGAAGACAAGTATACTTGTCTACAGTATGTGGTGCAGATGTCAGTGCCATGCTTCTGAGTAACAACACCTGTGTATATCCCTTTGGCAACATAACAAAAAAGAAGAAGCGTTTTACAATCAAACACTGCAATGCCGACAGAAAACAACAACAAATAGGAATATATGAAATATGTTTATACCTTTTTATGAATTACATTTTTAGCTTGGCACTTCAGTAGATAAATTAGTGAAAATGTGATCATTAAGTTCCGCCCAAGGATACTCATTTTATTGGCACAGTGGATTTTATAGGGCATTTGATCAATCTGCCCCCTTTGTGCAAAATGGCTTTAGTGAAAAACGTCTCTGCACATTTTACATCAATTACCATTACACTTAATTTATCAATATATGATGATATAAGGTGTTCCAGATAATATTTATACTCTTTTGAATCTGTTATATTTTACTTTGAAACACATTCAAAAAATAATTTGCAGATTACAAGCTTTTTGTGCAATTGTATCTATATAACTGCATGGCACTTACATAGGAACATAGGGCTACTCTCTGTTTTTAGGAAGTGCTTCTATGCAGATCATTTGCATGGCCATTTTGCAGGATTACTGGCTGAGATGGGAGTCTTCAAACCACCAGAAATAAAGATATCTCTTCAAAGTCCTACTTACTATTAATATTGGAGCACTTATTTTGTTAATGACACATTCCAGGTTTGCTTGCCTAAGTAGCCTTAATAAATAATTAAAATAAGAAGACATCAGGGGGTAAATGTATCATACTCTGGTTTCTTCAACTCGCGGGAGTTCGGCGAGATGACAGCTAAAATTTAAAGCGGCGCTGCCTTGTAAAGGGAAACATCGCTAAGCAAAGTACATTGTATATGCCCGCATACTTACATTTCCACCTTAACAACAAGGAGCGTCGCGGTTGGCAGTGACGTCATCAAGACTGTTCGGATTCTTCATAGGTCGCGATCCCTTGCAGTCGCCGGTCACAGCAGTCACCCTGGGGCCAGGTCGGGAAGGAGCCATTTGGGGGTCACCGCGTCGGGATAAGTATTGTAGGAATAATGGCAACCATTATTCCATACCCAGGGGCGCACGCAGGATTGTCAGGGGGGGAGGGTTTCCCCCCCCTTACCCAAAAAAAAAAAATACAAAAAAATACAGCAACAATACAGCACCGCCGCGGACGCTTCTTTGACAGCGCCGCGGCTGCTGTATAGGACAGTGCCACTATGGTGGGCACTTAGTTAGCGGAGGGGTGTGCGCCACTTATACCTCACCCAAAGAAACACCCACCAGAACCACCGCCACCCCACCACAACACCTGATTGACAAACAAGAGAAACATTCATCAGAGATAAGTCCTAACCAAAGTACCCTGTTTTCTCTCATACAGCCTCGGGATAACACAATGCTAAATAAATTAAGCTCTGACGAGGCTAACTAGTTAATTAGCTACCTGGCTATGAAATATTTGGTCTTGCTGTAGCTTAATACATTTCACCAGAACACTTATGTCCTATCAGTGCATGCTTCCACAAGTGCTTGCACTATGTTACAGAATGTAAGATGTAAATCTGATTGTTTTACAACCAGTTTTACCATGCGATTAAGCCTAAACCACATGCGGGTTGGCCTAAACCACCTGCGGCTTAGGGGTTTGCAAACATTTCCAGTGGTTTGAGTTTTCATCCTCCAAACCACAGGATAGTAAATCATGCAGTTTGGTGGCGAAACCACATCCAATGTGTGGATGTTTGCAAATTGCAAAAACTCCTGTACTTTGGTATATTTACTCCTTAATCTGATATCTTTTCTTTTCTGTGAACAAGAGTGTGCAAATGTAGTACCTTTATCTTAAAATTAGCACAGTGCATACTGTCTACATTAACATATAACTCTGGTTACCAGTGATCAAGTAACTATATTGTACATATTATATAGCTTATCCATTTTATTTGTAAAAACTGCTTGATTTTTCAAACATCAAAGTTTTGTAAGCTATCAGTAACCATTGTCGAAAAATGTCTATCACTACACAGAATAGACCTTTTGTTTTTGTTTTTTTACAATGTTTCGCACCAGTTACTACATCAAAACTTAAAACTGTCAGTAATGTGCTCACCCTAGCAAATTGACTGTAAGGTAAATCTGCTTCAAAGTTTTAGGGTGAGAGCTGTCTGATGACAAATATGTGACCTTAGCTGTTAGTCACAAATTTTCTATTCTCATATGTCACAAGCACCTCAAGAAAATAACCATGTGTCCTTTGGTACTCCATTTTAAAGTGAATAGTTGACAACATGTGTCAAGAAAATTCTTAAACAGCAATAATTCTGGTTCAGAACATGACCACAAGAAAAAGAAAATACAATTTATAAATCCAAAACAGATTGCAATATTAACCATAAAGGACATTGTGGTACAGGAAACCTCTCTTCAAATTCAGACATTAACATATTATCAACTGCCATAGCCACATTTGAGCCCATAGCAGTCCCTTGTTAATATATATATATATATATATATATATATATATATATATATATATATATATATATATATATATATAGAGTCAATATGCAGTGCTAATTTCTCAGATATAGTCAAATTGTCTGTTAGTACCCATCTAATATTACTGAAATCAAATTGCATTTATCTAATAAATGTCCCAACTGTATCAAATGAGGATAAACTTAATAAAATGCATAAAGATACATTATAATTACTTGATTATTGACACCAGAGGGTCTATTTTCATGTTTGCACTGATCACAGTGCATTTTTGGGATAAAACATTTTTTGACGTTTGCACATGCTAATTTTTGGAAAAGATAACTTACTAAGAGCTAGATTTACTAAGCTGCGGGTTTGAAAAAGTGGGGATGTTGCCTATAGCAGCCAATCAGATTCTAGCTGTCATTTATTTAGTACCTTCTACAAAATGATAGCTAGAATCTGATTGTTTGCTCTAGGCAACATCCCCACTTTTTCAAACCCGCAGCTTAGTAAATCTAGCCCTAAATCATTTATCAATTGCTCCCTCACAAATGTAGTCTATGTCATGAAACATCATTATGGCAAAATGTATGTAGTTGAGAAGATAATAAATTAGGATTTAGTGAGCATCGAACACTTCCCCAGTTCGTAGTCACTTTCTAAAAGCAGGACACAAATGTCTTTTTGCAGTGAAAAAGGTTATAACTCATATAACATGTGGAGGCTTGGCAAGTTAATTAATGTCACAAATGCACTCACTGCATACTTATGTAATCTAGAGGCTATCAGAATAATCTTACCCCTAACTACCGACTTAAGGGCGCACCAGTATGTAAAAAATGAAGTATAGGTTGGGTCATTGGTTTGTGTAAAGGAGTGAATGGCATCTGCTATCTCTATTTTTGCCTCAACCGAGAGTAGCAAGTGTTCTGACAAATGCCATTGACGTAGTGTGAAGGGTGCTCTGCTGGATTTCCATGACCATATCACAGAGGCATGGTCAGACCATGACATGGGAAGAATCTGTGTTTATGGGTATTTTGTAGAGTCCATTTGTCTGAAAGGATGAGATCAATTCTAGAGTAGGTGTTGTGTACTGCGAAAAAGTAAGTGTAGTTTCTATCCTTAGGTTCCTCTGTTCTCCAGACATCATATAATCAAAATATGGCCAAAAGTCTACCAGGGGCCATGACAGGGGTAGTATGGGACTGGGACTGTTTAGATCCTGGTTTAAGAGATCTGACTATTTTAGAGTCAATTACTAGGTTAAAATCACCCATTATCACCAGACTGTCTCTTAACCTTTTCAATCAGGCCTAAGGTATTTTTCAAAAAGTGAAGTTGCCTGGAGTTAGGGGCGTAAAGCGACACCAAGGTTATCCATTTCCCATCCAATTAGCATATAACTATCAGGTACCTACCCATCTTATCCACCACTGTTGTAGAAAGTTTAAAGGGACATTTAGAGCTAAATAATATGGCAACTCTGCATTTTTTTGTGGGGCCCATTCGCAGTATAACATATGGGGAAATGATGGTCTCTAAAGATGGGTGGGGCTTTGGCTGCAAAGTGTGTTTCCTGAATTACTACAATGTCGGCTTTGGATTTATAAAATGAAGTTAACGCCAGCCTCCGTTTGGCAGGGGAGATAAGCCCTCTAGCATTCTGTGACAGAAAGGTAACCATCAATTAGAAGGATTGGAGGCACTACAATTAGGAAGCAGCATGGGAGGCTCCAGTCGAAATTGACATGGCTTAGCGCTGCGGAATATGTTGGCGCTATATAAATAAATGATGATGATGGCCACATATTGGGTACAATGTAATTATTGTCAGGTGTTGTGTTCCAAAAGGGAAGGGGGGGGGCAAAAGAGGGGGTTTACATATCCACTCTGAGGGTGGGGAAACAAAAATAATCCCAAATATGGGATTAACATTTTTGCCGGAGAGGGGAAATACCGGCAAAATCACAAACTTGGGGTGCACGGCCAACTGGCACTACCACCCGCATGTATAACCTAAACATTAATATATCTAAAATCAAGTAAATAGGTAAGAGCACATATCAGAGACTCGATCACAAAGTATGCATACAGTAATAAACAGATATATATAAATTTCTAGACTCCCTAGTCAAGAGGAGAGAACATATAACAGGTTATCAAGAAGGAAGGTTATTAATATAAGAACATATCAATTCTCCTCTCCTATATGTAGGGTAAACAAAAAGATCTGAATCCCAGTGAGGGTAGAAACAAATATCAATCAACACTTGTAGAACAATGAAGGAACTAACTGTACATTCAGACATAACTCTCTCTAACAACAATGTAATAAGTAAACATAATATAGATGAGTGCAGAAACAGATCAAATAGGACCTTGTCCAGAGAATGACTCAGCACAGGATCGTCCCTCCACTAGAGATCAGCCTCTGAAGTCCATGGAGTCAATGCATCAGTGTGTTGGACTAGAAGTGTGGACCTAAGGACAAAGACAACACCCAATACAAATACAAATGCATATAGGGGAGGTATCCGAAAACGTGCAAAAAAACTCAAAACTGTAACCGAGGTAACCGCTCAATGTCCTATAGAAAGTTATGGGATGCTCGTCCAAGTTCTTAGAATCTTTAGATGTTCCTTACAGATGCTCGTACAAGTCCTTACGTTATTTAGACGATAAGGATATGGAGCACTTATTCCATCGAACCCTCCTATATCGACACTGAGATGGAGAAATAGAGGCCAAAGAGAGCTTAATTCATAGTGGAAGTCCGATTCTCAGCTGCCTCCAATATTTAGAGAGGAAGACATACTTAGGTCGTGATCCAAAGGAGAGAGAACTCAGGTTGAGCTCGAGCTAGGGGGCACATCACGAATCGGAGTTTCCCTGCGTCCCACTCTTTCCTGAGTAGACCAGCAATTAGAAATATGGGTTCTGGCTTTGGGGTCAGGCTGAGATACCGGAAGGTTCCAAGACACTAAGAGCTTTGTCCCTTCTTAAACTGAATTTAGGATATGCAGCGCATTGTGTCTGTGGATCAGTAATTTCTAGAGATGGGTGGGTCCGGTTCCCGAGAACCGAACCCACCCGAACTTTGGGTATCCCAGTACTGAGCCGAACGTCATCGTGACGTCGTCGGATCTCGGGGCTCGGTTCTCGCGATACTTGAAGAGTATAAATACACGCCTCCACAGCAATCCATCGCAAAATTACTATCTGTCAGCAGTATCTACCAAATATTTTTTAGCACTACCCAGTGCTTTTGGGGTGTCCCCCATAATTGTGCATAAATATTTCTGGCTGTCAAAATTACTATCTGTCAGCAGTATCTACCAAATAATTTGTAGCACTCCCCAGTGCTTTTGGGGTGTCCCCCATAATTGTGCATAAATCTTTCTGGCTGTCAAAATTACTATCTGTCAGCAGTATCTACCAAATAATTTTTAGCACTCCCCAGTGCTTTTGGGGTATCCCCCATAAATGTGCATAAATATTTCTGGTTGTCAAAATTACTATCTGTCAGCAGTATCTTACCAAATATTTTTTAGCACTACAAGTGCTTTGGGCTGAGAATGGCTTCAAAGCAGTCCAAATATGTGCAGAATAAGCAACCAGGTTCTGTCATCAGTCCTGATGTTAGGGTTCCCAGGACGTCATCTGGGCAAGGCGATGTCAAACTACACAGTGTTTCGAAATCAGTCCAAAAAACAAAAAAAAAAAATGTACTGTGTTGAAGCGAAAAAGAAGTGTTACTGAGCAAAAGTTAAGTGCCGATAAAATTGCCAACATGCCATTCTACACACGCAGTGGCAAAGAGAGAATGAGGCCTTCACATTTGGCTATTAGTGGCAGATCGCAAAAAGTTACCGAGCCTACAATTGGTGCACAACTACTGTTACGCGTCAAAGCCGAGCTGCAAGATAACAGTAAGGCATTAGAGGAGAATGTTTGCTCTGATTCACAAATGACACCAATCCCTGTGGAGAGTCCATCCAACAGTGGGATGTCTAATTGTGAGCATTCTGCTGATGTGTACCTTAATAGCCCGAGTGTAGCCGGTGATACACAAATTGAGGATGCCACTTTGGAATTAGAAGAGCATGAGGGGGAGATTTGTGTAGGTGACGAGGGCGCTAATGAGGATGTTGATGAGGATGAGGTTGTTTGTGTAAGTCCTGCACCAGTGGCAGCAGTTCTGGCACGTGACAATAAAAAGGCCATTGTCATGCCTGGGCATAAAACAAAAAAATCCACTTCTTATGTGTGAAATTATTTCTACCCAAATCCAGACAACAATTGTATAGCAATTTGTAGTGTATGTCAAGGCACAGTCAGTCGAGGGAGGGACCTTAACCATCTTGGAACCTCGTCTATGTTACGCCATTTAACGACAGTTCATGGCAAAGTTTTGGGAAAAGCTGAAAGTTCTTCCCAAAAAAATACAAGCACTCCATCATCAACTTAGACCCTCCGCTCACCAACATCCCGACGGCTACAAAATACTCCCACCACACCATCCTCATCAATATCCTCAGTAGCGCTCGGAGTTAGCCCGGCATCCCACATATTAAGGCTGGATGACTTCTGCACTATTATTGATTCCTCTGAAGAAAGTGTTAGTCCTACTGCTGCTGCTGTTGCTGCTGCTGGGGGTGAATCGTCATCCCAGAGGAAGGCCAAGAAAATGACCAGTCCTACATTACAACAATTAACTGTGAAACAATCATTTGCTAGGGGAAGCAAATATCACAGCAGTCAACCAGTCGCCAAGCGAATCACAGACGCCATGGCTACCATGTTAGTGTTAGATCTGCATCCAATATCCACAATAAAAACAGCTAGTTTTTCACAGTTAATTGAGGTTTTGTGTCCGTGTTACAAAATTCTATCGTGACACAATTTTTCCCGTAAAGCTATTCCACAACTATACCAAAAAGTGTGTAAAAATGTAGAGATTGCACTGAAAAATGCCATTCTGCCCACTGTCCACTTAACCACAGATATGTGGACAAGTGGAAGTGGCCAAACCAAAGACTATATGACTGTGACAGCCCACTGGGCTGGTCATTCACCTTCACCAGCAGGAACATGTACACCACTACGTAACATTTGTCACATGCAGGCTGCTCTTTGTATCACCGGCTTCACTAACAGGCATGCAGCTGACAATTTGTTACGCAAACTGAGAGATGTGATTGATGCATGGCTTATACCACTTGGACTCTCCCCAAGGTATGTCATTTCTGATAACGCCAACAATATAGTACGCACATTACAGCTGGGTGATTTCCAACACATTCCCTGTTTTGCTCACACCATCAACTTGGTGGTGCAGAGCTTCCTACGAAATAACCGTGAGGTGCAGGAGATGCTTTCAGTGGCCCGTAAAATTTCAGGCCATTTCAGGCATTCATGCTTCAGAGGATGGAGGAACAGCGCAAAGCCATCCAAGCATATTGCACAAGCCATGACATTGGGAAAAGAGGGGGGGTGTATTTCACTCTTGCACAGTGGGGGATCCTTTCAGTGCTGTGCAAGGTGCAGAAACCATTTGAAGTTGTGACGTGTGAGGTGAGTGCTAGTTTGAGCCAAGTCATTCCTTTAATTAGACTATTGGAAAAGCAGCTTGAGAAAATGAAGAAGGAGCTGAAAGCAAGCAATTCCGCAAAGTATGTTGGCCTTGTAGATCAAGTACTTCATTCACTTCACAATGATCCTCGAGTTATTAAGATCTTGAACTCGGATCAGTACATTTTGGCAACTGTGCTTGATCCAAGGTTTAAGATCTACATTGAGTCTTTACTTGTAAATGAGCGAGATGTGGAATTTTGCAAGGAGCTATTGCTCAGCAAGTTGGCCGTTGAACTGGGCCTCGGCTTGACGATGTGTCCTCCTTCTCTTTCTCAAGCTGCTGCTGCTCGTAAAAAATTAAATTTCCCAAAAAGAAGCAGGGAAGACACAGGGGGCAGAACAGAACAATTTAACATCTGGGCTGGTTTGAAGGATTTTTCAAAAAAATGTGTCACTTTGCCCATAACTCCATCCAATACGAGTATAAACATGCAAAGGATGGTGGAGGATTACTTTCAAGAGGTAGTTGATTTGAAATGTCAGACAGTCCCTTTCCTTACTGGGAAGAAAAGTAGGCCATTTGGAAACCCATGAACAAACTTGCTTTGCAATACTGAAGCTGCCCACCCTCCAGTGTGTACTCTGAACGAGTGTTCAGCTCAGCAGGGAACTTAGTGATCGCTGTAGAAGGTTACTTCTCAAAAATGTGGAGAAAATGATGTTTATAAAAATGAACTACATCTTCCACGAGGAAGGCCTTCACCATCCAAGACATCCAAGCACTGACTGTTCTCTAATGGCGGATTCAAGCAGCGATGAATTGATAGTCTGTGATGATGTTGTACACACTGATGAGGGTGAGGATGAAGCTGAAGATGATGACAATAACTTCTTTTTAAAACTTTCTATGTAAGTGTAGGGTGCAATCTACCCCCAAAGAGGAAAGGGACTTGTGGCATTTCCATATCACGTACCGTCTTGAAAGGCTGCTGTTTAGGCAATTTATCCTTAAGGGTAGGGTGTCATGGACAGAGTGACCCCAAACTGGCTTTGTCCATTTCTCTTAATATTGTACATTCTATAACGGCTGAATTTTTTTGTATTTTCGACAAGTGGAGGGGGGCCTAGAGAGCCAGAAACCAAACTGGCTTTGTCCATTTCAATTAATATTGTACAGTCTATAACGGCTGAATTTTTTTGTATTTTCGACAAGTGGAGGGGGGCCTAGAGAGCCAGAAACCAAACTGGCTTTGTCCATTTCAATAATATTGTACAGTCTATAACGGCTGAATTTTTTTGTATTTTCGACAAGTGGAGGGGGGCCTGGAGAGCAGGAAACAAAACTGGCTTTGTCCATTTCAATTAATATTGTACAGTCTATAACGGCTGAATTTTTTGTTTTTTTCGACAAGTGGACGTTGGCCTAGAGAGCCAGAAACCAAACTGGCTATGTCCATTTCAATTAATATTGTACAGTCTATAACGGCTGAATTTTTTGGGTTTTTAAACAAGTGGAGGGGGGCCTATAGAGACAGAAAGCAAACTGGCTTTTTCCATTTCTTTACATATTTAACTATAAGTGTAGGGTGTAATATACATCCAAAGACGATGGCTGCATTGCCAATATGCATAGATGGAGAGGAAGACAATCTGTTTTGTGTGTAGAATAAATGAAGGCTTACCTACCAGGAATTAAACTGTTTTTTGGATTATTTATTACCTCTACATTTAGATTACTTATCTATGAAACAGTTGGAGCACTAAATTGGGTTATTTTAGGCCCAAAAACATTGATTTTCCAACAAAATAGCAAAACAAAACCAAACAAAACCAAAACACGCAATGGCGGTTTTGCAAAACCAAAACCAAAACACGATGGTAATCCAGATCCAAAACTGAATCCAAAACCAAAACACGGGGGTCAGTTTCCATCTCTAGTAATTTCACTGGGAACCCCCTATCTGTAGGAGATATCATTACTTCTTAAGGTTCTTGTGACTGTGCGAAAAGCTCTTCGCTTCGCCACTGTGTGTTGGGAAAATTCTTTAAACACTTGAATGTCTTGAAGGAGATCTGTGCCTTCCGCTTCCATGGCCGCCCGCAGAATAGGTTCCTTAATATGGAAGAAATTAATACATAATAAGGTATCTCTGGGAACGGTGTCAGGTGCCCTCTTATTTTTAGTGAGACAGTGTATGCGATCGATGAGTAAGTCTTGTGTGGAAGCCGAAGGGAAAAGTTTCTGGAACAGATTGGTGGCATAGGATAGTAAATCTGCATTTGAAATCCGATCTGGTATTCCCCGGATTTTGAGGTTATTACGATGCGATCTGTCCTCCATATCCGCCAACTTATCTCTAAAGGTGGTAAGTTCTGATTTAAGTTGTTCATGAGATGTAATAAGTTTGTTGTACAAAGAGACCAGTTCCTCCGATTTATTCTCAAGATGAACTGTACTGGGCTCGCAGCCCCGTTAATACGTCAGTTTTCAGGGTGGCTAACAGCGTTTGCATTGACTTAATGGAAATCTGAGCATCAGGATCGATCATGTAGGTGGAAGTCCCAGGAGGTGGGGTAGATGCCAGGACAATGTCAAGCTGTTCAGGATCGTCTCCCAGTACACTCTCCGTTTCCCGGGGAGAGGACACAAATTGCTGCTTATTTTGCTTAAAGAAGGAAGCTGTGAGGTTGCACTAGAAGGGTTGAGCTTTTTAATCTTTTTGATCTTTTTGGGAGCCATATGGGTGAATTGTCAGATCACCTATGTATATGAAAAAATAGCTAGCAGATGGGATGGCTTTATCCAGGTAGAAGCGTGAGCGTGAAATAGAATGAAATATCCAGACGATGATCTGTAGTACTGTAGATAAAGAGGTCACTTAAATTCAGGGTGAACCTTCAACGGAATCATACAGACATAACTTGAGGCTTGATCCCATGAACTAGCCGTGCTCGGTCTGGCAGGATAGGACACATGCGGGCGGTGGTCAGTAAATCATGTATATTACATGGATATATTAGCTGGAGCTGAGTTCTCTGTTTTTCAGCAACTGTCACAAAACATTGCAATAAATTGTGTGACCACTATGTGGCAGCAGACACCTGCAGGTGGAACAGAGTGTGGATCTATAGAGAAGTTACAGTGTGGACACTAGAGGTGCTGATTTATCCGACAAGGACAGGTAAGCTTAAATGGACAAGTCCTGCAGCAAATAGTCTGGAAGAGCAGGCTACACACAGTCTCCTCTCAGTGGACACCAGTGTAAATCCAGGTCAACAGCTGATTAAGGGATGTATGGGGTCCAGGCCAGTGTCCCCGGAAGTCACTATGGCGGGCCCCGAGCTCCAGAAGAGGGACCGGTCCTCTATGACTTACCTCCCATTATAGCCTCCAGTTAGCGGGGGAGGGACCGTGGCACTTCGGGCGTCCCAGCGGGGACCGACTCAGGCACTCAGTAGTTATATAACGGCGCTCTCCGCCTAACGTTGTCCAGGTGTGATATAAATCGAGGCCGCAGGCTGTGGGGAGGGGCAGGCCCTTCTTTCTCCTGGCAGGTATCCTGCTCCCGAGGTAGCTGCAAAACAGGCGCCGACCCGCTCATCCGATGCTCGAGGGCATCA
Source organism: Mixophyes fleayi (assembly GCF_038048845.1). Lineage (NCBI taxonomy): Eukaryota > Metazoa > Chordata > Amphibia > Anura > Limnodynastidae > Mixophyes > Mixophyes fleayi. The sequence continues at coordinate 37,511,656 of NC_134412.1, read as the reverse complement.
CCACTCTGAACATGTCCGAGGGCAACTTCTGTGATGATGTTTTTACTGGTTATTTTTCCAGAGCAGCTCCAAAGCACGTCCCGGTAATATGGCCTCCAAGCCACGCCCCCCACTCACTGCATACTTGACTTGGATGTTGCTGAAAGGGGTTAAACATGATGGGCCTGAGTCATTAAGGAGAGCAAAGTATAAAAAGGAGTCACATTGGGCAAAACCATGTTGCATTGGAGGGGGAGGTAAGTTTAAAATGTGGGGACAGATTTATAGTTGGGGGTAGGTCATGTCCTAGATTAACTTTAAATTTCAATGTAAAAATAAAGCAATCAAGTATTCGTGTGCTACATGAAAAAACAGCAAAATTCTCCTTCTGTGCAAAATAATAAATTCATTTGCACCCCTTGCATTATAACATGGTTTGTTCTGGAGAACATTTAGTTTATTTTGCCTAACCTTCCTTTATGACTCAGGCCCAATGTCAGTACTCAATCTTGAAATCACCCTTCACACAGATTACTTTTGTAACTGAATCATACCCAAAGCAGTTCTCTCACATCCATGCACAACTTCTAGAATCAAAGGATATGCAAAAATATATAGAAGAAAATCTTAATAGATACTTCAATTGTCTTTCATCTTACCCAGATAGTGCAGGTTATTACTTTGCAGCAAACACTGATGTATTGCAATGTCTACCAAAGTTCTAATAAAATAATTATCATTAATAATTTGTATTAATTTTCTTTTCATTTCCTGTTGCATTTCATTTTCCATGTTTTAACTGTTTAATCATATCAGCGGAGTAAAATTATAGATCATATTTAATTTAAGAGGGACCTATAACTTAATTATAGTCTTTCCATGAAAAAAGACTGCATTTAACACCATCAGTAGCTATTATGAAACCTTATTAATGATATTATTATTATCTTTTATTTATAAGGAGCCACAAAGGGTCCGCAGCATTGTACATGACATATACAGAAAACAGTGTTCCATAACACATAGCATGATACCTGAAGAACAAAATACAAAGACCAGACATATTAAATGAATAAAAATACAGGTAACTTGGTAATTGTAACAAACTTACTTGCTCCAGCGCCATCCCGTTCGTGCCAATCTCAGCACTTCCATGTAGCGGCTCACATGACTTATCTGTCGGGGCGGGTGTTTTGAATGCCCTTCACTTCAGTGCAACATTGTTTCTGTGCATCTGACTCCCTTCCTTACTTAACTCCTGTAATTCTACCCTGCGCCCTGTGAGTGTCTGCTGGATTCCCTGTGTTCCGTTTTCTGCCTGTCTGGCCTTGACCTGATCCCCTGTGTACCGCATTGCTGGATCACCTGTGTCCTGAACTAAGCTTGTATGAATACACATTGCTGGATCGCCTGTGTATTGGCTTATCTGACTACACATTAGCTAATTACCCATGTACCAGATCCTAGCCTGTCTGAATATTCTCTGCCAGACAACCCATGTACCAGTTCCAAGCCTGTCTGACCATTCTGTGCTGGTTATTGTGTGTTCCTGATTTCACTCCTCGTAGTGGTCTCAATTTTACCTCCTGAAATTCTCCATCATTCCTCTTAGGGCCCTGTGTTACTTCCTGAGGCAGTCCAGAGGGCTGTGACCTGCGAGTTCCCGGCAGCAAAGTCCATCCTGCCTTACAGCAGTTCTTGGTGAATCGTTTAGACTCCACGCCTCTGGTCTGCTAGTGCAAATTGGGATTGACACAGGTACCTTTTGGAGCTGTAACAGTAATGTAGATCAAATTATTTGGGGGGTAGTGAGTGAGAGTGATGGAAGTGACCAGCGAGAAGTAGGCCTAAGTTTAAGAAAACAGTCATGGGGAAACAGGGCAAGAGGTAGAGAGGGTGATATAATATTACACAAGGAACACAAGGAAAAAAGGGCCCTGCTTGTAAGAGCTCCCATCCTAAAGGAAAGGAGGAGACACACATACGGTGTTACCTACTGGGGAAGTGAGGGAGAAAGCCGGGATAAGTGAGTTAGGAGGAAGGCTGATAGGCTTGAAATAAGAAATGAGTCTTAAGGGCACGCTTGAAGCCTTTGAGAGTAGAGGCTAAACTGATGGAGCCTGGGAGATTACTCCACAGCTGAGGAGCAGCCAGGGCAATCTCCTGGAGTTGGGAGTGGGAAGAGCTGATCAGTGAAGTAGTCAGGCGGTGGTCGTTGGCAAAGCGGAGGGGGTGGCAAGGCGTTTAAGTAGATAAGAGGTTGGAGATATGGGGCGAGGATTGATTGAGAGCTTTGAAGGTGAGGGTGAGGAGTTTAAATTTAATTTTTTAGGACATGAGGAGCCAATGTAGGAATTGGTGGAGAAGGTCAGCATAGATAGAGGGACGGGAGAGAAAATGAGGCAGGCATCAGCATTGAGGATAGACCTAAGAGGGGGCAAAGTGAGGGTCAGGTAGGTCAGAAAGAAGGAGGTTACAGTAGTTAAGGCTAGAGATTACAAGAGAGTGAATAAGAGTTTTGATGGCTTCCTTGGTGAGAAAAGGCTGTATATTGGATATATTCCAGAGGGGAAAGTAGCAGGATTTTGATAGGGACAAAATGTGAGGTTTGAAGGAGGGGAATGAGTCGAGGATGACCCCAAGGCATCGGACTTGAAGGACAGAAAGGAGGGTAGTATTAACAGAAATAGAGAAGAGGGAGAGCCATGGAATGTGGTGGGACAATTAGTTGAGTCTTGAAATAATTATGTTATTATTATTAAGCTTAAGAAAGTGTTGGGACATCCAAGATGAGATGGCTGAGAGACAGCAGGAGTCACGAGACATAAGGGAAGGGGAGAGGTCAGGGGATGAAATATAGATTTGACATCAGTACAAAGGTGGTACTGGAGGCCAAGAGCAGATGAGGACATCAAGTTAGGACCCTGGGAACTCCGACAGGTAAGGGAAGAAGGGGGGATGTGAAGTCATGTATAGAGACTGAAAAGGAGCTGTTGTGGAGGTAAGAGGAAAACTAGGAGAGGGTAGTATCACAGAGGCCTATAGATTTGAGAATTTGCAAAAGGAGGGAGTGGTCGACGGTAATGAAGGCAGCAGAGAGATAAAGAAGGATAAGAAGGAAGAAGTGACCTTTGGATTTAGTGAAGAGAGGTCATTAGTGACCTTAGGGCAGTTTTGATGGAGTGGAGGAGACGAAAACACGATTGGAGTGGGTCAAGGAGTAAGTGTGAAGAGAGAAAGGAGGTGAGCTGGATGTAGACAACCAGTTCTAGAAGTTTGACAGCAGTAGGGAAATAGGATGGTAATTAGAAAGAGAGGCAAGGGTCGAGGGAGGGTTTCTTGAGTACGAGGGAGACAAGAGCATGTTTAAAGAAGGAGGGGAAGATTCCAGAAAAGAGGGAAAGGTTGAGCAGGTGGGCAAGGTGAGAGCAGATCTCAGAATGGGAGCGGACGAGATGGGAGGGGATGGGGTCCTGTGGGCAGGTTGAGGGGAATGTGAGGAGGAAAGAAGGAAGTGAACTTCATCTGCAGATACCAGAGTGAAGGGAAAAAGGAGGGTGGGCTAGCAAGTGGGGATGAAGTGAAGGAGATACTGGCCACAGAGGAGGATGACAAAGTGGGTAGGGAGGAGGGAGAAGGGGATGCTGGGAGGAGATGTCATGATGTATTGACTCAATTTTGGAGGAGAAGTGGGTAGCAAATTTGATAGTGCAGAGCAAGGAGGGGAGTGGGAGTGGGGGAGGGGAGAGGAGGGAGTTGAAGGTGGCAATATGGCAAGGGGGCTTAGAGGTTTTGGAGGAAATGAGAGCCTTAAAGAAATATTGTTTAGAGAGTAATAGGGCAGAACTAAAAGAGGCAAATATGAGCTTGCAGTGGAGTAAGTAAGCATGAGTGCATGACTTTTTTCAGAGCCTTTCTGCACTGTAGGAGCATTTTTTGAAGATAGCGGGTAACTTATGAGTGGAACGGTTGAGGTGGGTGTGATATACGATTTTCCAATGAGACTAAAAACAGTACCTACAATACCTAGAAAAGAAAAAAAAAACACTGTCAGAGTGACATAAACAAAATATAGACGTACCAAGTAATAGACAGTGAAGATCTCCGACCCTGATTTTAATTTGCTTCTATGAGTTGATAAACAAAATGCCTGTGCTTGAAATTGACGTCATTTACCATAACGACATTAGCATCTCCTGTTTTAAAGGCAGCACATTCTAATATTAACCCTAACTGACCTAATTGTAACCCTAATCCTAAACCTAACACTATCCCTATCCCTAACCCTATTCCTAATGCTAAGTGTAACGCTAACCCTAACTCTTGGCTTTCATTATTGAGTCCCGACATTGCCACTTTAAAACAGGAAATGGTAATGTTACTATGTAACCGATGTCAATTGCATGCACAGGCATTTTGTTTAGTCACAATTCATAGAAGCAGATTAAAAGCCGTGTCAGAGATGTTCAGTGTCGATTATTTGGCAAGTTTAAATTTTGTTTATGTCGCTCTGACAGTATTCACTTTTTTTTTTGCAGGTATTGTCTGTGTCGGTGTTATGCCAGTCGGCATTGCGACTACCACCGGCTTGAGTAGGGGACCGATGAAGCTTGATGGTGACAGTTTGGGCGAAAGAGTCAAGTGTGGTGGTAAAAGTGTGATTATAGAAGGAGAAAGCTTCAACAAATAGTGAGGATGGGGGAGAGGAGCGAAACCAGGGAGGGGGAGAATGTGGTAGGATCAATGGTGTCAAGATTACACCTGGTGAGAGTAACCTTAGACAATGGGGAATGTGAGATGGGTGGAGAAAAGAGAGGAGATGGTGGTCAGAGAGAGGAAAAAGTGAAATAATGAGATCAGAGACAGTACAGAGGTGGAAAAAGATTAGATCAAGTGAGTGGCCACTGTGGGAGAGGTGTGTGGGATTATTATTCCCACACATCCTCTCCCACATATATGATTCATTATTAAGTGTGTGTGAGAGGAGGTTCATTGAGAGAGAGAGACCAAGGGAAGAGGAGAGGGAGAGAAGTTTGGAAGCAGCAGGGTCTGAGGGATTGTCTATAGTTATATTAAAGTCTCCCAAAATGAGTGAAGGGAAGTCAGAGGATAGAAAGTGAGAGACCCAGGGGCAAAGTGATCAAGGAACTGAGAGACAGGACCAGGAGGATGGTAGATAACAGCAACATGGAGTTGGGCTGGGTGGAAGAGGCGGATAGAGTGTGACTCAAAGGAGGAAAAATAGAGGGAGTGTTCAGGGGGAAGAATCTGGAAAGAGCAGCAGGGAGAGAGAAGTATGCCAACACTACCACCTTGCCGGTCCCCAGTTCTGAGTGTGTGGGAGAAGGACAAGCCCCTGAAAGAGCAGTAGGAGAGGTAGTGTAATCAAGGGATAGCCAGGTTTTAGTGATGGCAAGCAAGTTGAAAGATCTAGAGATAAAGATATCATGGATAGAGGTCAATTTGTTACAGACTGACCTGGCATTCCAGAGACCACTGGATAGAGGAAGAGAGGGAAGAGGAGAGATGTATATGAAGTTGTTGGGGTTGCTGGACTGCAAGAGTGTATGTGATGTAGAGCGAGTGGCATGACAGGGAGAGAGGGTTGGAATAGGATGAGAAAAAATTAGGAGGGGACCTGTTAGCAGGCAGGGGACATTGCGTAGGGAAACAAGAGGTGGGGGAGGAGTGTAGATAAAACTGTTTTGGGGGGTATGAACAGGAGAAGGAAGGAGTTATGTGAGGGAATATATTTTCAGGGTGGAAGAAGAGGGAGGGGGTAGGTAGGAACAGAAGTAAGCAGAGAGAAGAGCAGTGAAGGGGCAAGATGGAAAGGGTGTGAGAGGGGAATAGGAGGAGAGTGGGAAAGATGGGGAGAGGGCAGTGAGTCAGATCAGGGACACAGAAGCAGAGAAGAGAAGAGAGGAGGGGGATAATGAGGGGGATGGGAAGGGAGAGGGGGGATGGGAAGAGGTGGCAGAATAAAGGAAAGTTGGACAAGAGAAACAGGGGAATAGAGGAAGAGGACAGAAGTCAGAGAGGAGGGATTATATAGCATTAGACATAGTGGAAGGTGCACTGAGGTGGCTGTGTATGATCACTGGGCAGGGGGGAGCTACGGAGCCAGTTAAAGATTCATGGTAAGTGAAGAAGCCAGTGTGGTTTAAAGGTTACGAATACAAACAACAGCATAAGTTAAACCAACAAGTCATAATAATACTGCAGTTTTAAGAATTAAGGTTGAGAAACCGATCAGCAGGGTGTGTCCAGGCAATGCACAATGCAGGTGCATGAGGTGGAGGATATCACAGCTCACAGATGATTGTTGAATGTTGTTCTCATGTATCAGTGTTTACAGGCAAAATGTTCTCTTCTTGTTCAACTCTTGCGTAACTCTTAGTATGCTATCTAAATTTATCTATACACTTGTAACAAATCAACAGTTAGAATAAATCTATAATGGTTAAAACAGCCTCTGACTGCTGGTTAAATAGGGTCAGAGAGCCATTTGAAAAATTTCCTGAATTAACACCCACTAATCACACTCACTACAAACAAAGTAATACAATTCTTAAACAAACAAATAGAGGGTATTAATACCATATATCTAATAGACAATATTGCATTGCTGATCCCTTAAAGATTGCTGGTGTAGTGGTAATGTCAAATATTTAACATATAAACATATAACTATTAAACAATATTGCACTTCTGAGCAGATAGCTGGTGCAGTGGTAATCTTATATGCCCTTTGGTGGCTGAAAAATTTCTGGCACTCTCTTGCCGGGCATCTAATGATCTAATTGGATATACCAGTGGCAGCATTTATCGAATGTTCTTCTTTCTCTTAACTAAATAACTAAAAATACAATGGACTGCAGCAGAAATATATATATATATATATATATATATATATATATATATATACATATACACACACACACACACACGCATACATACGCACACACACTAATGTATAATTGTGCTTGTTATAAGAAAAACTACCCTTTTTAGTTTCCTCGCTCTGAAATCTAACATGGATTACTGCTGCAGTCCACTAGCATCAATATCTACTATAGACAGTTCATAAAGAGCTTCTCATCTGCCCAAATCCTATTGTTGAGATTACCAGCAAACCTGGCAATCTGAAAGTTTGGCTTACTGCTGTCTAATTTTCTTTGAAAGATACAAAATACACAGCATCACACAACCAAATCACTGAAATTCTAATAATAAACATATTAAAATAATTTCAAACGATGTTAATATATTATAATTATATCAATAGTACAATTAATTTCATGGTTTACATTCACATTCCAGGTGTGGCCATTTGTCCAATTCATTTAATATCCACATTTAAGGAATCTGCTCTAGGATACAGACCCATATAAGAAATTCCCACTCTTCCATAAATTAACAGGAGGGTCATTTAAAGCCATTCTAGTCTTATACCAACTTGTAAACTTAGAACATGAAGAAATTTGAGATATTAATATATCCAGCAGCGAGTGAATAAAATTTTTCCATACTTCAAAGAAATCATTGACTCGATGCTCCTTATGCAGAGAGGATAGAAGCCAGTCCATTCTAAATGCGAAAAAAGTATTTTGCATGAAAAATATTTAGAGATGGTGGTTGATCTTGTGTTCACCTTTTCAATATAGTATTTCGAGGGACAGCATATACTATCAAAAGTAACTTTCTGCTGCCCCACGTGAAATGAGAAGCCACTATAACAATACTCAACACGGCCTTTTCAGATGTCAAAGGTACATAATTCAAAAGATATGTAGATGCACATTGGTGAACCTGCCACCAAAACTGCTTAATGTAGGGGCATTCCCACATACAATGAAAAAATTAAGCCTCAGGAGCATAGCATTTTGGACATGAACTAGAATCAGATAAACCCATAATGTATCGACGATGCGGGGATAGATAACCCATATGAAAGATCTTATAAAACATTACCCTATGAATATTTGTGGGTAAGATCATTATAGAATATACCAAAGCAGTAAGAATCATATCCCGAGTTACCTGAGGAAAAAATGTCAGACTAGTAAGACAGATTCGAGCGACCTTCCACAGGATCAATCCTTGTTTGTAAAATTTTATAATGAACAGTAATTGCTCCATGACCTAACATAGGCTTAGAGACTAACATGTCATAATCATTGGACCTGTCTCAAACAGAAACATGCTTAAGAACGCAGGAAACATAATGTTGAGCATGGTATGCAGCAAAAATATGAGGATAAGGTAATTCAAATTTGATAATAACCTGAGCTACAGTAAGTGGTTTCCTAGCCTGCAGGTTCACCAATGATCTTACATTATAAATACACTTCATCTGCCATAAATTAAATGGATATACAGCTCTCCAATCTTGAAAACATGGATTATTCAAAAATGGCAAATATAATGAGTAAGTATAATTTAGGTCATATTTAATGCACTATAAATATCATTGATGGCTAGATAAGTGGTTGGATTCTTGTATATATATATTTAATGAACTGAATAAATTCCCTACCAAACTGCCGGTATTCAAGTATAAGGTGTAAATGCATCCATGAAACTTTATCAAAAGCTTTTTCAACATCTAAACTTAACAAAATATCATCCATTCCTTTACATAAATGCATAGATTGAACTATAGCAGCAATAGCCGTCTGTATCACTCACATTAAGTACCTACCCCTGGTGAACCCCAAGTGATGAAAAGTAAATAGATCAGGAAGGAGTCTTTTTTAGGTTTAAGAATAAAAATTGTATAAGTTTCATTAAAACGATGGAGAGGAAGTTGGTCAATATGTATTCTACAGTACAGAGTAGATAAGATTGATAGTATATTAGCGTGTAAGATTTAAGAATATTCCCCTTTAGCCATTTCTGTTACTGTAAAAGACGACAATAATAAATAATATAATAAATAAGCCAGAGCTGAATAAATAGCTAAACCTTAGCATATCCCAGTGCAAAACAGAAAGCTACTATTCAAATGACTTGTTATTCCTAACACATTTTCAGTCACACACAAGAATTATTCTTGTTCTAATTAATAAATAGATGAATGTCTTTAGCAGCCTGCATTGTAATTAACTGAACTATTTACACATCGACTTCATTTGTTTAGCTACCATGTATTGTTGATGAAATGTCACTTCTAAAATCAATGAGTTTACATTATTAACGTGCCTGCATAGTGAATGTAATTTCTATAAACATGTAGCTCAATGATAACTACAATATTTCATTAGTAAGTCATAGACCCATACAGAAAATAATTGAAGTTTCCAAGGGTCATTATAGCAATCCAAGCTTAAAGCAGTTTTATGATAGGCATAATATACTATTTATGAACCTACTAGGGGAGGGGGTTTTCAAATACATTTTTTCACCAAAATATTGTTTCCCACTGAAACTGAGGATTGAATTGTAGGACAGTAACAGGTTGTTAGCACACATTTTCACTTCCTTCTCCTTTTCAATATGCCAACATTCATAACATAAATATTACAAAAATAGAATTGGAGCTCATTGACCTGAACCAGCTTGATGTATTAAGTCAAATATGGAGGATCTGCATTTATACTCAATCCTCCATATTTGCCTTCTCCCGGATGATTTGTGCAGCTGTCCTCCAAAGGGCAAGTCTGTAGGAGGAGTAAGAATGGGCAATAGGGGTAATGAGATTAATTATTACCATGTAATTTGTTGCGCCTCTTCCCTTCTCCATGGGCTAAAATAATCTGAGGTGGCGGAGATCACCTCTGCTCCATTTTTTGACCAGACTTGTGTTATATGCATTAAATAAATATTAAATATGTACTGCTCTGCTCATAACAGAGTACTTGGGATCTATGTTAGTAAAACTCATAGTTTTCATGCTGCATTAAAGAATCACTAGTAATACATTCCCAAGTAGACTTTTGTATATTAGATTTAAAGCATAATCAAACTTAAGACTACTACATTGTTATTTTTCAGACAGTTCTATTGTCATTTCTTAGCTATGACAATAGGGTAAAATATAGGGCACATAAATATTATTATTATTATTATTATTATTATAGCTCCAACATATTACATAGCGCTGAGGTTAACACAAATAAATAACATACAATAATGAAAGAAAACACCATGGGGGAAGTGTAGTTTAGTGAGACTACAGATTTTCATCCACTTTTTTGGTGGTTTCTAAACTGTCAGATTTACTAAGGGCCAAGCTGCTCAAAAATCTATGGTTTTCAAATCATCATCCTCATCAACATTTATTTTTATAGTGCCAGCACATTCCATAGAGCTTTACTATTGGGAGCAAAAAGTAAAGAAAACATACTGGGTAATACAGAGAGGTAAGAGGGCCCTGCTTGCAAGCTTACAGTCTATGGGACAATGGGAGTTTAATATATGAGGTTAAGTGCTACATATTGTATTTTTGGTCAAGACAGAATGCAAAGGTAAAAAGTTCTTAGTGGGCTACATGATCCAGTCACACAGCAGTGTTGTTCACGGGGTCAGAGGGTTATGTCTTGTGTGGACTGTGTAAAGGGTGGTAATAGGGTAACCTACTGAGGCTATGAGGGTGGTTGACGAATATTAAAAACTGCATATTGTTGATACCTCTTTCCTCTGGGCAACACCCCTCTGATATGTTATTATAAATGGGTCCCAGTTTAATAAATAAATTGGTGGGGCAGACTCACAATTGCTGAGACCCCAAAAGCCGGTCAAGGGATCCCCTACCCTAAGGGACTAAGAGTCACCTTTACCTTGAAGGGGCAGTGATCTGCGGCCAATTAGCTATAGCACCATATGTATTAGTCACAGATCGCAGTGCTTTCCTGCTAACGCTATGGTCATTTAAAGCACTACCAGCCTCAACCAACCCCCAATCCTTCAATAAACCTGTTCTATAAATATCCATGGCTCTTCCTCGGTGAGGTGACCTCCATCACTCCTATATAACTGAATTTGGACCACTGTAATTAAAGGGTGATTGACTACAAAACCCCAAGGGGCCATACCACATGAGTGGTGTCACAATTCAGATTTATAAGCATGGTTTTCATAATTGGGGAGGGAATCTTGCCTGCCAGCTTAGGCATAGGTTCACATTCAACCAACCTAAGACCATGGCTAGCCATTGGGACTTCAATCTATGAAAGTGCTCTCTGATGTCTATAAGTAGGTCTAGGGACTTTCCCTTGCCCAAGTTATTGCCCCCCAAGTGAACTACCAGAATATCGGCCCCCATGTTTCAATCTCTACAACCAACCAGGGCATAAAAACTGACCAATACAACCCCTCTTACCCAGCCAGTTTATGTTAGCGGGGCTTGAAAAAGTGGACCAATTACAGGCCATACTGTGTCTGGACACCCAGTACACAAAGTAGTGCCCAACCACACATATTTGAAGCTTCCGTGTTGGCAGACCTGTGAAACAGAATTAATCCTGTGTCCCATGTTGACTTAATTTGAATGCAATGCAAAGAATTTGACATAAATAAATAGCGCTGATGTTAAAGAAAAGGGAACAAAGCAGTAACCCATATAAAGGTAAAACACTAGTAAAATCCCTGGAGGCACGTAACTAATCAGTAATCCTTGTTCCAGGGGAAAAATCCCTCCACGTCCTCGCTAAAAGCGACAAGCAGTCAAACCCTTGGTTACAGGGGAAAGAGACATGTTCTTCTATCCATATGGCCTAATATACGTTATGTATGCCTCGGACTTCCATCTGCCCAGGGCCTTAATTGAGGCAATGAAAGACTTGGCCAGGGCACCTGCCCCAATCCAAAAAGAATGAGTGCCCTAAACCGTCTAATCCAAGCCGACAAATTCAATGGCCCATTTTAACAGGTTATTAAATTGGTATTTGGTAAGAGAGGAACCACCCCGATATATTAACCATAGGACCCCCAGAAGGTCTAAAATGTGCAAATTGCCTACATAATGACAGTGGACACCAACATCAAAAGTAGCCGGGATGTTAAACCCACCACCTCTGCCTCAGCTGATCAGTCTTCGACCTGGACAACTTACAGGATACATGTGTAGAAGATAAAACCGTGTGCCTAGCCAACAGAGCTGCCTCTGCAGCGTGCCTAGACTAGGCTATCAGGTCGCTGAGTCAGAAAGTGCCAAAAAATGCGAATATGAAGGCTGTGTGAAGCAAAATCATTTCATAAGCATAAACTGTGATGGAACTCAGAGCACTGCAAATCTTACTCAGCCAGTAACTAACTACAGGCCTCCTAACATCTTCCCCAACCGGCCTATCACACAACCATCCTCTCAGGGCTTTGGATATCAGAAATCTTTTTGTAAGGTCTGGAACCCAGTGCAATTGCACCATAAATAAAATTCTGACCTGAATCTCGTCGACCTCAAGTCCCCAAGAAGCTGACCCACAGTTGCCATACCACATGGTAGGAACGCCTTGTGGATATAGCCAACGACCTTTTGCGATGAGTTCCACTTTGGTGGCTTGATGATCTACTAAACATGAGAAGGACAAGAGGAACTGTCAAGGTTAGCGTGTGGGCCCAGAAACTGAAAGCATCATCACTGAAAACGCAAGAGCGAGTCAGCTATTCATTATAAACACCGGGGTGGTGGTAGTCATCTTACCGATGACTACAATTGTGACAACAAGGATGTAGAAAGCTAAATGCAGATGGGTATTATACCGACATGTGTAAATGAAGACACAGAAAAAGTGAAACGAAACATTTCCGACAGGCGTGCTGAAAATTGCGAAAGGAGTGACTGCTGGCAGTCTGACTTAACTTCCTGACAGTGAGTTTTCTGCTCACAAGGGGGCGATGTGAGGACCTGGTGACAGGATAAGATACAACTGTTACTACAAAAGCTAAAATAAAAAGCGACCAGCTCTCCAGATAGAGGTACAACCACATGGGGCCTTGTAAAGCCCGCAGTAGCCTATTGGAGCTTTTGACAAAAACCCTGACTCATGGTTATGATTTGACATGCAAAGGACCCTAATAGACATTGTACTCACCGCGGGGCACAGAGAGGGAACCCTGCACACTCAAAATCAATGTTTTTTTGCACTTTACCTAGTGGGAGCTGGCAGCAGCCCACTTGAGTGTCGAATTACATTGGAAAAAAAGGCAAGAAGAGGGACCCTCCACAACACAAATGAAGGCAGCAATCAATGTAGAAACCGCCTGGCAAACGGAAACCCATATATTGGAAAGAGTTCGGGTGTAGGAACAACAAAGGAAGATTCAATGTCCAATTTCGCCATAAAAGCCATGTGGTCAAAATTTCTAACCAAACCTAGGGCAGACTCAAAAGACTGATAACAAACTGAGCTATTAGCGAGGTCAATAGCATTGTTAACTGATTTTTCCACCAGGTACTACAAATGTTAAATTTGGCAGTATTTTCCTGCCGCCTTCTTTGACGAGACACCGATCAGGGATTCCATTAAGTTGGAAAAGGGTGGAGAAGGGAAATGACCAAGCATGCACCCTAAACTAATCTCCTTTTTGACTTAGCCCATCAATATGTCGGGAAATGCAAAGGTTATGCAAATGCAAGGCTTATTGCGCCCTTTATGTGGAGTGGGAGACTTAATCTGAAACCTTGCTGAAGGAATAGATCCTTCAACAGGTCAGGAACAAAGCAACGTTCAAGGGCTTGGGTATTGACGAGGGAGCCTTAGTGTAGTGGAGTGCCTGCAGCATCCCTACTTCTACCTGCCCCTGCAGCAGCACTAGAGCAATCTTTGACTGGGTGGGGGCTATGGCAATTGGAAAAATTGTGTCTATTTGCATTAGCACCCTTGATACATGTGGCGTTGTTTAACAAAACGCATCTGTTTTTGCTGGGGAGGGAGGTACCAAACTTCCATGGTGCTGGACATTGACTAAACCCGCCCCCTAATGATGGGGGGGTCACTGGGACACCATACAAATCTCTAAGCTGGGCCAGTGCTATGTTTGACAGGTGCATTCTCTAAGTCATGCTCACCTTGAATGTGAATGTCCTTGACTAAGTCATGGCCGATGGTCGACTCCTGAAGTGCCAACATCGGAGAGGCTGACCAGCCCAGCATTGTTGTCCTACTCTAATTGTATGTTATGTGGTCGCTGAACTGGATATTCTCCTGTGAAGGCTGGACCTGAGATGCTACAAAGGGATAGCATTAGCATCGGAAAAGCCACATGCAATTGACTCAATGTAAATGAGCCAGGTAGTTGGTCCGTGACTCCAGAGGGCAAGTGTGAAGCCTCAAATTGAAACCCGGGGTGTATGAGACGGTGGGTCCATGGCCTTGGCGGGTAAATTGCGGGGCAGAACGGACTACCGTTGCTCCCCAAAAACAGATGGGAAAAGGCCATTCTGATCCTGCAAGGTCGGGGGGAAGCAGAATGCTGGCCCTGGCTCCACGTATCAGGGCCCCAAACATGTGGTGGGGTTGAGGCTCTGGATGAATCCGATGAGGGGGGTAAGGGCACTGAACCTGGGTATGGTAGCTGAGTGAGGGGCACCCTACGATGACCCCCTGGAGTGCTGTGAAAACTGGCAGCAGGGAGTGGGGATGGTGATGCTCCCTGGCGGGCATTGCAGTGCACGCCACCGGCAGATGTTGAAAAATGTGCTAGTGGGCATTGCTAAGCAGTAAGAAGATGGCTAACCAGAAGAAGAGCAGGGGAGCGATCTTGCAATCTAGCTGGGCGAACAGACGATCTCTTAGGATAGGATATGTTGTTTTGGGCAAAAGGTATAACTGCAAGGAGGGGGAAGTGGTGTTGTGCCGCAGTGGAGCTGGTTAATAGGGGGGCTTGTTTGGATGAGGGCACAACTGAGGGGGGGCAGAAATAAGGTGACAGCAAAAAAGAGTGTAGTTCTTTGAAAGATATAGAGGAGGAAACAGATACAGCAAAGTGGGTAAAGCAGCAAGGAGTATAAAACTGGTTATGAACAGTAATGCTGAGCCTTTTGCTGATAAAAGTTCCCACTGAAGGTGATCCGATGAAAGAGGCAGAACATTCAGCATGGGGGGTTTGTATGGAAACTTACAAAGCCTCCCCTGGATCCTATTGGTCGAAGGAGGGCTGCCAATGAAAATTAACCCCCAGTGTTATTTGACTTGAGTATAAGATGCACAAACTTAATGAGTTTAAGTGCTTTTGTCTTTTGGGCCTATCTTGTCATAAGCTTGCCTGAAGAGGTGGGTTTTCAGGCAACGCTTGAAGGTTTGAAGGCCAGTGGAAAGGTTTATTGTGTGAGGGTGGGAATTCCACAAAGTGGGTGCAGACCGAAAGAAGCATGTAATGAGAGTGGATGAGAGACGCTGATCTTGTGCAGAATGGAGGTGTCAAGTTGATAGAAACTTTGAGACAAGTTAGGAGATATATGTGTTGGTGCAGTTTTTTTGACAGCCTTGTATGTTAGTAGAAGTATTCTATATTGGATTTGGTAAAACACAGGGAACACATGTAGAGACTGACAGAGTGACTCAGTAGAGGAAAAACAATTTGCAAGGACAATCAATTTAGCCACTGCATGCAAAATAGATTGTAAGGGTGAAAGTGATTCAGGGAAGACGAGGGAAATGCAATAGTCAATGTGGGACATAATGAGTACATGAATTAAAGTTTTTGCAGTGTCTTGAGTGAGATATGTGCATATTCTATAAATGTTTTTTAGATGTATGCAGAAAGGGGAGCAGGGATTTCCAATATTTCCAAATGAATAGAGCACCGAAATGGAACTCACCAGTCACTGAGGGAATAACCTCAGGGTGCCTAAGTAATAGCAAACAGAGATTAATCACAATTTATAATTGAGCGGTAAGAAAGAGACTTCTTAAATTCAAGCCAATGAAGCCACATAGCCGGGAATTCTAGGAATTGTTTTTGTCTAGACATAGAAACATCATCCATTGTCATATAAAAGTCTGTCCATCTAAACCACTCCTTTAGGTTCGGGGAAACAGTGGACCTCCAGTGTGTAAGAATCACTGCCTTCGCAGCATTATTTAAGTGCCTGAGCACTTTTTTTATATTGGGAAATTAATACATTTTGGAAGGTTGAGTAACCAAAAATCTGGCACCTCTGGTACTGGACTTCCCATAATCTCTGTGGTGATTTACTTCCCCTGACACCAGAAGTGTTTTAGAGTAGGACAGCACCACAAAATCTGTGAAGGAGATCCAGTATTTGGACCACACCTCTAGCAGGAACCCTGCTTGCATTTTACAATGTTGAGACAGACACCTGTACAAATTGGAGAGATTCTTGAACTGCGTCTACAATACTGAGAGACTGGTTGAGCTGGCCAGAGTGAATTGGAAATTTTAGTCTGGGCACTACTAGACCTAACCAGGTCTCAAGACCCAGCATAACCTGGTAAGGCGTAATAAAGTTTAACAATAAGTATATTATATGCTAGAAATTGTATGTTTGGGCACTTGGCAGATGCAGCACAAGTCCTCAAAGCTAGTTAGGCTCATTCCCGCCATTGGACGAGACCCAATTTGTCTTACAAAATAGGAAAGGTGCACACACTACCATTAGTCATCAGAGCCGCTCCTGACCACCTCCCCATCAGACCATGACCTAATGCCCCTGTGATAATCTTGGAGGAAAGTCTGGGTTGCAAGTCAAAGAAGTGAGAGAGGATAGAAATTCTAGGGTCTTTAGTCTGCCCAACAGTGAAGAGAATGTCTAATTGTGGGATGCAATATGTGTGGTAATCTGGTTAGCCACAGGAGGATACTGGGTGGGTTTCCCATTAAATTACCTTCAATCCTGACCCATTGTTTGGAGTCATTAACCCTAGTCCATTCTAATATCCTATTTAGGAGAACAGCCTGGTAGTACTTAGAGAACCGAGGCAATTGTAAGCCACCCTGCAATTTTTGTTGTGGTGAAATCTAGGAGGTTTCCTCGCCCAGACAAAGCCTTGAACCAACACCTGGAAATGAGTGAAATATCTAGAAGGAATACAAATGGGAACTGTTTGAAGGAGGTAAAGAAGCCTCGGTAGGGTGTTCATTTTAATGATGTTTATCCACTCCAGCCAGGATAAATTCTGAGGCTGCCAGTGCCTAAACTCTGAGCAGAACTTGGAAATCAATGGAACAAAATTAGCCTTGTACAAGTTAGAGAAGTCTTTTATTAACAATATCCCGAGATATTTTATGTGATTGGGATGCCAGGTGAAGGGGAAGGAATGCTGAAGCCCGTCAAAGGCAGGTAGTGCAGTCAAGAGGTTCAGGGCCAAGGTATTTGGCATAATTTATTTTGAGGTTGGAGAGTTCAACAAATTTTGCAATTGGTAAGGAAATAGATTGTCTGCAGACAGGGCAAATTTATGTTTCGATCCTCTCACCCGCACCCCCAACACATCCAGATTAATTCTAAAAGATCTGGCCAAGGCCTCCATACAACGGACAAATAACAGGGGAGAAGTAGGCAACATTGACATGTACCATTGGGTATAGAGAACAGGTTGCAAAGGGAGCCATTGAATTTAATGCAAGCCATGGGGTCATTAAAGAGGGGAGGGATTCTATGTGGACAAGTAGGACCCAGTCCCATGTGCTCCAGTACTCCAGTGAGACAATGACAATCTATTCTGCAAAAGGTTTTTTGGCGTTGGTGGATAGCAATAAAGTAGTAGTCTGCGTGGCCTTAATGTAATAAATCAAGTCAATGATTTTCGTGATTATTTTCCCACGCTTCACGTCCAGGGTCAAAACCACTTGGTCATTATGGATTAATTCCGGTAGCAGTAGTTTCAGGCGACTTTCTACCATTTTTGCAAAAAGCTTTAGATCAACATTTAACAGAGAGATTGCACTGTAGCTGGAACACTGGGAGGGTCCTTACCGTCTTTGGGGAGGATAGTTATATGGTTTTTAAGAGACTTCTGAGAGAAGCCAGAATCTTTGTATATCTCATTGAAGGCCCTTAAGAGTAAAGGATTCAGCATTTGCCCAAAGGATTTATAATAGCCTATAGTGAACCCATCTGGACGTGGGCTTTACTTCTGGTGAGGAAGAAATAGCCTCCTCTAACTTCCTCAATGAGTATGGTTGGTCCAGCATTTCTCTAGCATTCCCCAAAAAAATTAGGTAGGTATTTATTACTTCTATTTTAGAAGCAGAGGCCATTGGGGAAGATGTTCATAAGATATTAAACAGTTTTGAATAATAAGAATGAAAGGCAGACGCAATCTCTTGGGTCAAATGTTACTCCTTTCCTCCAGCGTCTCAAATAGAGTGGATAAAGGCTATGGCTCATTGAGTGTGTAAAGTCTTAGCTAGGAGTTTCCCCGGCTTATTCCCCCACTGAAAATATTTATGTCTGCACTTAGTAAAGGCTAGCTTCATTTTGTCCCCAAGCAGCTTATTGAGAGTTGCCCTGGTTTCTGAAAGCTCTGTCAATGTCTCCCTGGCTAGGACGGCTTTGTGACTAGTTTTGAGATCCCTGATGTTAAGTAGGAGATCATCTTTAAAAACTTTCTTTTGGTTTTTAATGAATGTCCACAGTTAAATCAATTTACCCCGTAAAGCACATTTATGAGTCTCCCAGATAATCACTATTGATGTGTCAGCAGAGTCATTGTGCTCAATGTAGTCAGCTAGTCTGGATAAAATATGGGACTTGCAGTGAAGGTCATAATGTAAGGATTCATTATTTATCCATGACCATTGTTTGGGAAAACTCAGGTTAAGGTGCTGAATAAGGAATATAGGGGCATAGGAGTCAGCCAGCTGGGAGTCAAGTAAAATGTGCCTTACCTTGCGAAACACATTGCAGGGGTGTCTCGTGTTCCACTAGAAGTGTCCATGGATGGTTCCATTATCAATTCAGATCCCCGCCTAATGTCACTGTACCCTCTAGGCGTGATTCCAAGGTCTTCAGTGTGCTGGCTAGGAAAGCTGCGTGATTTTGGTTGGCAACATAAAGATTAACAAAGGTAAATGGGTTATTAAAAATATTAAAAGTTGGGCATTTAAACAGTAATCCCCCCCCCCCCCACGCCAAGGAGTGATGAGAGAGATTGGAAAGCTGCAAAGTTTTGGATAGTAAATTGGCCACTCCCTTGGTTTTCTCTGTGGAGCAATTGCTATAGAACTCGCTGGGACAATTTACTATGAAGTAGTGGAGCAGAACCCTGTTTGAAGTGGGTCTCTTGAATAAACACAACATCTTCTTTATCAGTATGGTATAAGTTAAGTGTCTGGGACCTCTTTTCAGGTACATTAAGGCTCTTCGCATTAATAGAACAACTTCTTAGGGAGTGGGCAGGAGCGGATCGTGCATCTAAGCAGTGTTTAGTGAATGTGGATATTCAGGTGGATGGTATAGAAGGACTGTGTGGTCCTTGAGGATCTAGGAAGGGTACGGGAAAGATTGGGAGGCATGAGAGGTAAAGAGCACACAGTAATAGTAACTAGTGAAAAGAAAATATTATAGCACCTGAAACCATGGTGGGTTAAACCATAGACTTGCTGACAGTTATGAGGGAATCTAGACGTGGTATCGATAAGGGTGAGGTGACGACAACCTCCACTAACTGGACATAGAGAAGTTTAAAAATTAAACAGGAAAAGCAATGCAACTAGCAAGACAAGGATGTGATAAATAAAATGATTGAGATGATCTAGAAGTAACCTGATCAGCAATAGTAATTTAAGCAGAGCTCAAGTAAGCAGTAGTGACGCACAGATAACACATCATAAGTAGAACAGTGGTGTGTAGGTTGGTTATGCCTATGGCTCTATAGAAAGAACCCTGGGACAGAATATAAGAGTTCAAAATGGTGGACTCAGAGTCCAGAAGCTAAGTCTTATGGAGACCACTACAGATCCATAGAATGGGTTCAAGGGTCATCCAGCGGATTACAAGATGCAGCGGTTTTGGGGTTCTTCCCAGTGGGGGAAAATGTTGCCATCATTCGCGTTATGGAAGACATTAGTGGCTATCTCGCCACTAATGTAGAGAGACTTGGTGTAGAACTAAAGCTAAGCAGAAATGATCAAGAACTGAGGCGTCTTTAAGCAGCGCTTGTTTGCCATTATGTGCTGTGTGTAGGCTAAAGGGAAAGCCCCCCAGTAATATTTGATATTAAGTTTACGTAGCTCTCTCATCAACAGTCGAAGAATCCTTCTCTACTGCAAGGTGTGCCAATAGAGATCCTGATAAATCTGAAACCTGTGTCCATTAAATTCAACAT
Source organism: Mixophyes fleayi (assembly GCF_038048845.1). Lineage (NCBI taxonomy): Eukaryota > Metazoa > Chordata > Amphibia > Anura > Limnodynastidae > Mixophyes > Mixophyes fleayi. Next base: position 37,491,443 of record NC_134412.1, on the reverse strand, counting down.
CATCAAGGCTTCTTATTTTCTGCAGTATATCCTCCCCTCTGGGGGTGGTAGAGCAGCCTGCAGATAATATCTCAAGGCTTTTCTGAGTTGAGGTCTTTAGGGTGTAGAACCCTATGTGCTCTTTCAAGATTATTTGGGTTGGCCCAGAACTTCATTGAAGATTTTGGTAAGCACATCGACTATGCCATTAGGAGGGATATCTTCTAGGATGCCCTTTATTTGAAGGTTGTTGCGATGGTCCCTATTATCGAGATCATCCACTCTAGCATGGAGATCCTTCAATACAGAAGCCTGGTGTAGTACAGATTCCTGAAGCCTAGCGACAAATTCATTTGAGGCATCTGTGTCATCTTCCAAAGACCTAATTCTAACGAGAAAATGTGAGATGTCAATGTGGATGCTACAGAACATACAGATACGGTCTGCTCCTGTGGATGTCCCTCGCAGGTGTAGAGGCGGTCGTGGCCAACAGTACTGCCATCTCCTCAAAAAGGGCATTTATCACAAAGAGAAGACACTCGATGAGCAAGTCATTACCCGAAGGTAAGAAAGGCTGTTCGTAGGCATTGGGTCACCATCCATGGTGGTCTGTACGTATATAAGAAAGGACCGATATTTACCTTTAGTGTGCCAGGCAGTCTTGTGACAGGGAGCAGACCCGGGATCAAACACAGCCCAGGGGAGGAGTAGGCCAGGTTCTCATTAGAAGGTGCCAGTAATCACTCCTTGTCAGTAATGGGGCCAAAAAGAACCCCAGGGGTGCAGGGTCACCACACAATATGGGGAAAGGGAGTTCATGATACACCTCGACTGTGCCTACGATACTGCAGAGCTCTCGAACCCTGCGGCTGCAGAAAATGTTGTCCAAGGCACGCCTCTCGGGCCAATATTATTTTATAATTACATTATGGGGCAATACTATTTGATTGCTAATGGGGGCAATAATAATATTTATGACAGTGGCAGAGCAAGGCATCGACCTAAAGCTGGGGGGGGGTAAAAGCTAAACTTACTGTGAACAGTGCAGGACTCCAGCAAGGACCAGCAATCTCTGATGCAAGTTCTACTAATTGCAATTTGCTCTAGGGTATGCACTTAAAGAGAGAAATAGAGTCTTGTTTCAATGCAAAAGTCACAGCTAAGGAGCCCGGAATATGGTAAAACACAAAAATGTTTATTGCTGGAAGGTACAAACCGGATGGTATAGGAATGAGGATTGCAGGGAGATGCAGAAAGCAAATACCAGGAACACGGCTGATGCAGGTAAACAGGTAGTATGAAAAAATCCCCGGAAACGGGTGAACCAAGAGCACAGCAGAGAACAGCACAGCAACAGGGAACAGCAGCAATCAGCAAGGTATGCTGGAAATGTGACAGGTATAAGTAGAGAGACATCCAGGTGCAAGGGATAATTAGTGCAACAAGTTAACTCCTGGTGATAAAAGGGATTGCACAATAGCAGCACCACTGGTGAACAGAGGCACTGCAGATAATACATGAAACCCAAGTCCAAAGTCCAGGAGGCAGGTGCGGTCAATGCAAGCAAGCAGCATGTAATGCAGAGGGCTGAAGACAGATAGTCTGAGTCATAGTCCACCCGAAGGGGTCTGGCGTGCAAATCCTCGTCCAAAGATGGAAAGGCGATGTAGACCATGCCAGAGGAAAGTTGAGGAACCACAGACCCTGCTCTCTTTTTTCGCCTTTTCTTCTTACAAGGATTTCCCGGAACAGCAGTCTGAACCAGTTGGTTGAAGCACAGTGGTATCTCTTGGCCAGATGAGATAGGTGGTATTGCCAATTGTACTGAGGCCCCGCAAGGTGGCATAGCGGAAGATGTTACAAAACTTGCCGATTACCACCTCAGAAAATTAAATTCCCAATACACCCAAACACACAAAATGAGGAAGTAGCATTAAATTAAATTAAGTCACCATTTTAAACAATTTATTTAATTGATTTCACTTAATTTATTAATAAGGTATTGCTAGGTTTAAGCAGTGAATGTCATGGCACAAAAGGTGACAGCAAATATATGTTGGAAGTTACTGGAACTAAAGGTATAAAAATAAAAAAGTGCTATAAAAAAATAATTAAAATACTCGCTGTATTATTTGTAGGACAGTAGGATGCTTTCTGTATTGTATATCGGTCACTAGGGTGTTCTCTGTATTGTATGGTGGTAAATAGGGTGCTCTCTGTATTGCATGACAGTCAATAGACTGCTCTCTGCATTTTATATAAGTCCAGAGAATTCTCTCTGCATTGTTGCTGCAATTAGGATGCTCTCTGAGATGTATAACAGTTCCTAGGGTGCTCTCTATAATGTATATCGGTCACTAGGATGCTCTCTGTAATGTATATCGGTCACTAGGATGCTCTCGGTTAGAGTGTCTTTATTAGGATTGCCCATTGAATGATGTACCAGGCAAAAAGAAAGACCCAATAACAACAAAGTAAACTCTTACGGCAAAAATGGGTGGGGGACAAAAACTACTGCACGGGCTATGTGTCCCCGTCACATCAACTGGTACAAACCTCTGAGGAAGTTGTATCTATACAACGAAACACGTAAGTTAGACACTCAGGAATTGGAGTGACCGTTATCTACATGCAGAACGGACATATGGAGCTTACTAGATTTTGAAATAGTACCTGGATTTTCTATCTTACATTAACAAGCTTTCCTAAGGATCTTGGAGCGGGGACTTTTTAATCCAAAAACATCGCAAGAGACCTCTATTTATCATCACTGATTATATATCTACCTAAAGAACGGAACAAAGATCCCCGCTATATGTATCTGTGGAGGAACCAGGATTCTGGTCTATAGGGCGAGGGGAGGACTCCGTTTGTAACACACCAGCGATACGCTGTTAACGGCAAAGTCAGCGCTGACTGAGTGAGTGACTGCCAGCTTGATACTGGGTAAGCTCACATTTTATATACTACGGATGATATCTGTCTTGATTGTAACATTCAATTTGACGTGTCGAGTGAAGATATACTCTTCATACAACACACGGAAGATCTACTAGATTGAATAAGGACAGTCCACACCCTTATTGAGGATCATAAGCGTGAGATTATAAAAGCTTTATCAAATCTGCGTATATCCAGCACATTTCTAATCTGAGTTCACCACAACTCGAGTGTGATTGAAAGTTCTTGGGAGCCCACATGAACAATTTTTTCTATATATTTTGGTCTATGACCATGTATAAATTATATAGATTGGGAAATATCGAATCTACAAAGGTGCACCTAATGTATGAGTTTCCTTTGATCTGAAATAAGAATTTCTGCATGTATTTCTGAGTTTTATGCATTTTATGTATTTTAAACATAATATTTAATATTGTTTATTAAAAATCTAGACCATCCACATTGCATTCACTGAACTATGGAGGACTAATTAAATCTATTGCATTTTTTTCTTGTTTGTAAAAAGAAAGACCCGTTCTCTTAGGATCATACCAGGTCTAAATAAAAATGCTATTATATATATTGGATTGTTTCACCAGGTCAGTGTTTCCTGCAGACTCCTTCAATGACAGGCTGTTTTGTCACCCTGTATGCACACAGAAAGTATCAATTATTCATGTGATTAGTCCTCAAAGATTTCCAATTTAAAGGTGTTTTCAAGTGTCCCTAATAATATCTAAAGTTGTGCTCTTGGTCTAGTTTAATCACCAAACCATTTCTTTGTGGTCCAATACCACTTCAGCAAGGCATATTGAGAATTGTTTCCGGAGAGAGTTTTAATACTCATATTATCCGATATATTAAAGTAATTTTATAGTTTTCAAACAAGCATTGCATAAGCGATTTGTGTTTCCAAAGCACAAAATAATTTATTTTAGCAGATAGCAAAATTTAGCAGTTCAGTACATAATTATAATACAGTACAGTCAATACCAAAAGATACATACATACCGCTGCGCTTGCTTGCGCTAGCTGCGCTCCCACTGGTACCAGTACTTCACTCCAGCGCACAGTACTTCACTCCAGAATACTGTGGTGAGAGGAGAATTAGGCCAGTGCCAGTTAGAGCTGTATTATAAACACTCAGTGTTACAGGGAAAACAATGCAGATGGTGTGGCTTGCTTCTATTGGTCCAGGTATCAGGAAGGTCCAGAGTGCTGCAGGTCATAGGCCAGTTCAAACCAAAATATCCAAAGGTGGGGGTCATCTCTCCAGGGGTTGTGCTCTGACTTTTCCTGCCAAGACTCCAGTTTCAACTAGTCTATTAGCATTTTATAGTCAGTATCACTTTAAGTATTTATTCCCTAACATCACTAACTAGAGTATGCAATGTGCGATCTCTTCAGCGAAAGAACTGGGCAACTGCTGATGAATAGGGGATTAAAATGATACCAGACATGACACATTTCCTATAACCTGAACCTTAAATAACACTAAAGTTTACATATAACCATAATATATAAACTAATAATAAACTAAATACTATCTGCTCATAAATCCCTGTAAAACGGAACCAATATGAATATGAATTATATAAATAATTAAATGTAAGAGTACGAGTGTGTGCGTGCATATTTTACTGCGTGATTGCGCCATGCCCCATGTAGCGTGGCATACTGAGTACAATCGCACGATAATTCAATATTAACCAATATACTTTTGTTCATCCAATTATACGAATTCGACAGATATATCATTAATTAATGTGCAGTTGTATTCATCCCCAATGCAGCCAAAGCATGTGTCACTAAAACTGTGTGTCATAAATTAAAATCTCTAACAAGTATATATATATATATATATATATATATATATATATATACATATACATATTTGCCTTTATATGTTTAGTATAATACTGTAGTTAAGCATCATATACATAAGACAGTTTCTGTCGTCATAGTCATAAGTGCAGTTCCCCCAGAGGTCGAGCACCTGTAAAACATATGTCTCCTGAAAGGTGCATATGCATCTGTGTCCTGGTCACATTTGCGAGAACAGACCCTTACTGTACTTGGCTTACGTTAGCATCCCCCCTCCCAATCCCACCTCTCTAAGCTCAAGGAATCGTAATAGCGAGATACAGATGGACGCTTAAATCTTTTTTGTGCGCATGTGCAGCAGAAAAATACATGTTTTATGCAAAAGAAAAGACTTGCATGTCCAACTTTAAATAGCCCCCCTAGTCCTCATATCCCTAGTATGTGTCAATAAAGTTAGTAAGATAGTGCTAATTCTGGTGCCAAATAAGGACCAGATACTTGGTGCTGCTGATGCTTTTAGATGGTTCATCTGCTCCAGAGTGAAGTTCCTCAGAGTTTGTGACTGACAATGGGACTTGCAGTCCCATTGCACCCTAATGGAGATCCCTAAGTGATCACAGATGATTATTAATCTTCAGGTACTCAGGTGATACATGTGAAGCACTCAAAAATGTGTTTCTGGTTTTATGTGAAGAATTGATTAGCACCTAATATATTGAAAAAAAAACAAAATCACCATGTCAACCTCCGGACCCGCTGACTACTGTGGCTTGCGTTGGCGGGCGCAATCTTGCCTGTCTTAATTGCACATGTGCAAAACCAGTCATTTGGATGCAGAGTGTTACCACATACACCTGTTCCCAGCTCTCCGGTGTGTCAACACTATCGTGCTGCAGAGCGTTACCACCAATACCTGTTCTTAGCTCTCTGGTGTAACAGCATTATCCTGATGCAGACTATTACCACCTTTAGCTGCTTTCAGCTCCCTGGTGTTACAGCATCATCTGGCTGCAGATTGTGGCCACCTACTATGAAAGTCAAATAATTGGATGACGTAAACTAAGTTAAGTAATATTGTTTTGCAGTGCGATTGTGATTAGTACAACACTTGGAAATAATACACATTTATTAAGGTTCCAATCCACATTTATTTATTAGTAAAATGTATTAGTGGTTATTTATACATAGTTAAAACTATAGTAATGGTATTTATAGTTCAGGTCATGTAAAAGGTAAAGAGTTTGGTCTCATATGAAAGCTTATTTCACCAGCATTATCCCGGTTTCAACAGAGTAGCGATCGCATCTAATGGTCAAAAGTTATGAGCAATATGAAATTAGTACTCAAGTACTTAGTTTGTGGGTCAGATTCAATTGGTAATTCAGGAGAGGACACATAAACAACAGCTGGAGTGAGCAGGCCCTCCTTTGTTAGAAGATCAAATGAACTGAGCTGACAACTGGAACATCGTTAACTCTGGACCAATGAAGACCTCTCTTATTGTTATCTGTGCATAATTGTGACATCATCACTGTTTATGCTAATTCAAACTACATATAAGCAATCTTCTCTGAGCCATTGTTCTCTCTTCCTGACAACAGACAACATGACTGTATGATTATATCTGAATCTGGGCCCAGGTGAAGCACATACGTAATGTATTCAGGTTTTTATACTTTCCTGTTTATTACTATATCTTTTATGCAAAATAATGGCTCGCTGGAAATCCTGCAATATTTTGCAATTAAATCTCATTGTGTCTTGAAACCACAAAAATCGCATTGGACAATGTTTATTGGTAGCGAGAAAATTAACATAACAACACCTGTTCCCATCTCTCCGGTGTGTTAGCAATATCCTGCTGAAGAGTGTTACCACCAATACCTGTTCTCTGCTCTCCAGTGTTACAGCATCACCCTGCTGCAGTGTATTTCTCCATCTCCTGCACATCGGTGCTGCTGCTCTCTATCTACCTGCAGACCATTGCACTTCCTCATGATCCTGACCCTAGGGGCCTCCTAGCTCCACAGGACCTCTGTGCCTCATCTACCTGCAGAATATACTCCTTGTTATTACTCCTATCAGCAACTATCTTACCTCTGTGACTTGGTTTTCATCTCGGTCTCGCTTGTGACCCTCCTTGAGAACAGTGAACTGCGGTTAGGGAGCAGCTAAGTTCAAACTCCTTTGAGGCGCTCCCGGGTGAATATCTTCCTCTCCGTTAGACTCTGCACCTCTTGGATAACATCAACCCAAGCAGACCATACGGGTTCTTCCAGACCCTAGAGCGTGACAGTAAGATCTGGCCAAAAAGAATGGACCCTGACCGAGAACCTTCAGCGAAAGATATGTTGCAATACCTACTAGGATGAATATACCAGCAAAATGCTAGAGAGATTCAACTTCTCCTGTGCTTACAAGCTTTGGCCACCCGTTTGAAAGTCTTCAAGTAGCACTTCCTAATCCTCCAGCTGCGGAAGCACCCGAACATCCAGCTCCAACTGCAGCAACCACTACTTCTGCTATGCGCCTGCCCTCTCTGCAGAGGTTTGACGGCCACCCCAAAATCTGTTTCTCAATCAATGCTCGATTCAATTCGAGTTGGTCCCGCAAAATTTTCCCACGGATCGGTCCAATATTAATTTTGCTGATAGAAAAGCCAGAAATCAGATACCAAGAGAATACCATCCTTGATACGTGTTGAAGGGAACTCATTAAACTGATGATTCATGAGAGAGAATGTTCTCTACGTCATTTAAAAGATCATATAAGAGAAGTAGAAAATAATTTTGAACCCATCAAAGATCTTGAAGATTATAAAAAATTGATAGTTAGTACTAATGGGAAACTTAATAAAATCCAGGATGTTATAATGAAAAGAAAGCAGAGAAAATTCCACAGGTATTGGGAAGACCACAATAAGGAAGATTCCTCTAAAATGCGAATAAAGGTAAAAAGAATTCTATTCATGTAAACAAAATTAAATTCACTGATAGGCCAGAAATCAGATACCAAGGGATGGAACATCAAATCATCAAGCCAAACATTTTAATTCCAGAATCAAAACACCACTGATTAAAAAGGTGCTCAACATAGTTCCTCAAAGAGAATATTTGAGATAAAATGAAAAATTCTTCAGCTATTCACCACAACACAATAGGAAATAATTCATGGCAAAAAAAATCTTTTATAAAAGGCAAACATGATGCCCAATGAGAAATACAGAACACTACTGAAAGTTATTTCAAATTATGGAAAGAAATATAGCTCAAATGAAAAATAGCAGAAAAAGAACATTATCTCCAGACTCTGAAAATTGTTTAGAGTGTCACTCACCGGACTGTGAGTGCTACTTCTAAGGTAGCTAGTAACCGTGTCCGTCCATTATAATGAGGTACTGCGCATGTGCAGTCCCTTTTAACCTTCAGTTCTGTTCCTCTAACTTAATTGGCTGATCAGGCAACACTCCCTATATTAAGCACATGTGGTCAATACCACGTGGCCTGATCTTGGAGTCTCATTCCTCATGAGTCTCTGAAGGTGTTCCAGTGCCTGCTCGTGTGTCCAGCTTATGCTGATTCCTGTTTGCCGTTTGTGGTTTCCAGACCACTTCTATTCCTCATGTTCCTAGTGTCTTCAGCAGCTGATTCCTATCCGCTGCCTCCGTGTATCTACAGTTACAGATTACTGCAAACTCTCCTGTGTTTCATCGTGACTTCAGCAGCTGATTCCTATTCGTTGCCTCCGTGTATCTACAGTTACAGATTACTGCAAACTCTCCTGTGTTTCATCGTGACTCCAGCAGCTGATTCCTATCCGCTGCCTCCGTATATCTACAGTTACAGATTACTGCAAACTCTCCTGTGTTTCATCGTGACTCCAGCAGCTGATTCCTATCCGCTGCCTCCGTGTATCTACAGTTACAGATTACTGCAAACTCTCCTGTGTTTCATCGTGACTCCAGCAGCTGATTCCTATCCGCTGCCTCCGTGTATCTACAGTTACAGATTACTTCAAAGTCTCCTGTATTACATGGCTACTGTTCCAGCTGATTCCTGTTAGCTACTTCAGCGTGTCTACAGAGTCCTGCTCGTCTCAGCACTCCAGTCTGCATTCTACCTGCCGTCAGCTGACCCGCTGCCTACTGCTTCTACAGTGTGTCCGTTTGTGTCAACTTGCCTGTTAGCATCGAGTCTACGCTCCTCGGCTTCCAGCTCTGCTACATCGCTTCTACTCTCCCGTGGTCTCCTGCTGTTCTATTCGATATACTACTGCTTCCTGAGTATTTGTCGTCCTTGCTGGCCTACCTACAGTGCGCTGCACCTACCTGCCGCTTCCATTCTGCATGGACTTCTCATCTCGTCTGTTCCCTGCCGCTCAGGTATCCCTGCAGCTATCTCTAACAGCCTGCTCATCTGAACCACGGTATGCATACTTCTCATTGACTGTGCTGGTGTATTGCATATCCATCTGGACTGAGTTGTTCTCCTCCGGAGTTTTCATCCTCTGAGACTATTGCTATTATTGACTGTGTTTCCTTTTGCTGGACTATTCGAGTGACTTTGTTTATCTGTGCAGTGCTGTTCATTCATTATTATTATTGAGTGCAGTTCAACGTGGGATCAAGTTCAGTGTACCCGTGTAGACTCTGCATTGCATTTATCTCCTCGTGTCCTTCCTCACATATATATTCAGTGGTACAACTTGCTAGAGGCAGACCACTGATTCCTGTTTCCCTGTGTCACCAGTTGCATATATCCTCTCACATAAGCAGTGGTACAACTTGCTACACGCAAACCACTGACTTCCCCGTTACCTTCACCTGGATTCCATTCCTTCACTACAGACAGCGGTACAACTTGCTATACGCAGACCGCTGACTTCCACCTCCTTATTACTCCTGGACATTCTTCTCACTATAGCAGTGGTACAACTTGCCGTGCGCAGACCACTGACTACCCTCACGTGTCCTTGTCCATCCAGATCCTCGTGTTCAGTTACCTATTGTTTACCAGTGCTGCTAGTCATAGACTTTCTGAGCATTCTCTAACCATCTGCTGTTTCCAGTTCCATTATCACCCTGCCATCAAAGTATCATATACCAACTCTACTGCTCTGATAAGACCATCAGCGGGTGATACTGGGTAAAGACTCCTAGTGCCCGTGACATAGAGTTCCTTTTGGAATGGAAGATCCCCCAGTGGTACTAGAAACCCCAAAAAAGAAAAGGAAACTCAATCAAAGAGAGAAAAAGAGGGGGTAGAAATTTAAAAAGAAAACCTGTCAATACTTCATACAAAGGGATATATAATATTAGTAATACCAACATCACAGATAATCAATTAAGTCTACTCAACAAAGATCTCAAGTTTGCCCCACAATCCAAACCAGATAAGCTTGAAATGTATATTGATATACAAAAGTTTGTACGTAAACTTTATTGCAAAAAATATTTCATTTCATATATATTGAATATAATGAATAATGAATAATGAATATTTTCAATTCATGAAAGGTCCTTTTTTAGAAACGTTTCAAAAACTAGTTGAAAAAGATGTTGAATCTTTATCTCAAGAGTTTCAAATCAAAATCAACATCTCTAAGGAAGAAACTAAAGCATTGAAAAAAACTTAAGAATAATAAAGACATCATCATCAAACCGGCTGATAAAGGCAGAGGAATTGTGATAATGCATAGGTCTGAATATATTGAAGAAGCACGTAGACTACTATCAGATACTATAAGGTACGATAAACTTCAAGGGGACCCCACTATAAGATTCAAAAGAGAATTACAGGACCTTATAGATGAAGGTTTAAAGTTTGGAAATTGTGACAAAAAAGAATATGATTATTTACACATTAACAATACAAAAATTATTTTTTTTTATCATTTGCCGAAAATACATAAATCCATTTAGAATCCCCCGGTCGCCCCATTATATCTGGAATTCAATCCATAACATCAAACCTATCAGGTTGTATAGACACATTACAACCCACAGTATCTAAGCAACGGGGCTACATGTAAGATACTACTATCCATATTGGGGACCCGTGACATCAAGTCACCGTACACAATTATAGATCATGCAGATGGATGTGCTCATACATACCACTAACTATGTACCAAAATGGAGTTGGAAAATGAACAAATCAATTTCATCTTAAGTGGCATTGATTTCATAATACAGCACAATTGTTTTTGGTTTAATGGAGAACTCTTCAAACAGCTGAAAGGTACCACCATGGGAACACGTTTCATGCCTAGTTACGCAAATTTATTTGTTGCCAAATGGGACAATGACCACATTTGGAATAACAACCCCTTATTAAAACATTTTATTATGGCAAAGGTATATAGACAACGTGTTCTTCATTTGGGACGGTCCTGAAGAAGATCTCCAAAACTTCTTACCATAAATAGCTGCCAATGATTGAAATTTTAAATTTACAATTCACTTCAGACACAAGTAGAGAACAAGTTAATTTTTTAGATTTAGAAATATAGATTGAGCAAGGTACCATTCAAACAAGAACGTATGTGAAACTGGTTGACACAAACAAGTTTCTATTGACAAGTAGCAAACACCAATCAAAATGGATTAAGAATATCCCTGGTGGTTAATTTAAAAGACTCCAATGCAATTGTACTCAATGGGACACGTTTCTATAACAAAATGAAGAACTAAAAGAAAGATTTCTGGAAAGGAAATATAATGAAAAAGTGGTACAAGAAGCTTTAGAAGTAGTGAAATTACAAGATCAGAAAGATCTTTTACAGTATAGACAATCCAAAGAACAATCAATAGCAATACTAAACCATTAGAAATGTTGATTAAACAACATTGACATATTTTGAAGATGGATAAAGATATTGACAACATTCTACCAGAAAAGCTGAAAATTGTATACAGGAGAGCAAGAAATCTTCGGAAACACCTTACCAGTAGTTACATACCTACATCTGAAGAATATACAGATAATTCTAATAAAGGTTTTGAATATTGCAATAAGTGTGTGGGATGCAGGAACAAGGGCAAACCCACCACTAAATCCATGGCAAAAAATACATCAAAGGCCAATAAAGAACCTTTTTACATTAAAACCCATATGGATTGCAACACAGAGAGTGTTGTATACATGTTGGAGTGCCCTTGCGGACACCAATATGTAAGCTGAACTAAAAGGAAATTAAAAGTCTGCATAGCAGAACACACCAATACTTACAATACCACAACCAGAACCCTATAAGTCTTATTTTTTCAGGCATTCAAATAGTTATGAAAGACTGGAAGGGAGGAGATTACATAAAACATAATTCAAAAATCGAAACAAAATGGATTTTTCAACTTCAAACTTTTACACCTAAAGGTCTTAATCTGGACTTTGATTTAGGCTCATTTCTTACCTGATGAATATTTTTAATTTGTATAGTTTTATAATCCTTGAAACTTCTATATAAATTTTAAATTTTAATCAACTTATATATCATTCGTTCCTTTTTTTTTAATTCACACACTTCAGTCTGCATTGTTACACGATTAGGCTGGATGTGTTGTTGTTTTTAACATGCTAATAAAGTTGCTCTATATTTATTGGGAGGCTAGAGAGTATATATTGCCCCACTTCAAAGTTTAGATCATCCTTGAAAAAGTCTGATAGACGGATGAAACGCGTTTGACCCTTGCCAGCATCCTTTGACTTCTGCCTTGTGTTCCAAGTGCGGTTCACCATCAGAGAACGCTGTCTACAGGGAAGTCATTATACCCAGTCTTCCACAGGAAGAATTATCTGGATATTTCATTAGTGATTTGGAGTAAGAATATAGGGACAGCGGTAAGGTAAGAACCCCATTTATTTGAAGTACTTTTAGGCTATATGCCTGCCAATGTATCACCCACCATTTCCAAAGAGAGCTTTAATCATTTTTCCATTGCAATACTAGTGTGGTTTATTTGCTGTCTGCTATTAAAACATTTGTTTGAAATACCCACAGTACAACTATATTTACGTGCCTCTTTGTTTTTTTCTTTTTGCTCTTCTACAATATTTGATTTGTTTATTGTGGTTTATATATAGAAGCTGCATTTTATCTATTTTTACTGGGGAGCGCTCACTAATTTTTGTTATTTAATATATAGTCTCCTTACTCTCTGGTCAAGCTTTGGCTTGGGAATCCTTACTCTGGAAGCGGGATGACCATATTCTCCGTTATAGTGCTGCCTTCATTTCGGCCTTCCAAAACATCTTTGATGAGGTGGTCCACGTCTCCGTGGCTGCCTCTAGCTTACTCAGACTACGTCAAGACTCCCGATCCGTTTCCCAGTTCTGGACTTTCTCTCCAACTTCAGTGGAACAATGAGGCTCTGGTCGCTGCCTTTTGACAGGGCCTTTCGAATCAAATTAAGGATATCCTGGCTTCTCAAGAGCTACCTAAGACCCTCGATGCTTTGATCTCTCTCTGCCATCACGTTAACACCCGATTTCGGTAGTGGTCTTCTGAAAAAGAGTCTCCCCAACGATCTTCTTTCAAGTTGGCACTCCGTTTCCAAACTCCTAATTCTCCAGAGTGTCGAAGTCAGCTTATCGGATAAAGTCATTTCAATTAAAGTCTAGCAAACTTGGTTGTCTTTGTCCGAAAAGATGCGTACGGTACGCATCGACATACAAGGGCACGCTACGGCATGAAAGGGCGTACGCATCCACTACATGTGGCAGCAACAGTAATTGGTCTTTTACCATACATTCGCACAAACACGCATACTTATAAAATAGTACACATTAATGGTAGTTGCAACACATAGTCAGTTATGTCGAAATATAGTAGTATTTATATGTTATATCAGAGTTACATGCATATTAGTGAAATACACGGAACGGGTTGAAGGAATAACATCATGAGTGGTATCATAATGAACCTTGTTACATATCCTACTGTTTGGTTCACTCTGCGAGGGAATCGCAGAGTGCATACACAAGTTATGAATGATAGGGAATTATGAACTACTTAAGACTAAGGAATCTTGGCGGGAAGAGCAGAGCATACCCCCTGCAGAGATGACCCCCTCCTTTGGATTCCTTAGGATGAACCAGCCAATGATTGACAACCCCTTGGACATTCCTGAGACCTGGACCAATAGATGCAAGCTATACCATCTTCATTGTATTACTGTATTTGATTGTGTATATAAGCAGCAGCTTGTGATCCAGTGTGCAGACATCTTGTCCCCAGACTTCAGGATTGAATGACTGCACTGGATCCAGAGCGTGTGCGATAAGTAACGGCTGTATTTACTATTACTTTGCTTGAGCATATTATTCTACTTATTGCGAATAAATCTTTGTGTGTTGGAAACACAAATCGAGGTTCGACAATCGTTATTGAGAGGGACCTATGCAACTTGGACTGTCTAGACATACTCGACAAGAGCATCACAGAAGGATAACAAATAATTTATGCATTTACTGTGCAGTACCTAGGCGTCTCCTGGCATCCTGTCCTAGGCGCCAGGGAAACGTCAAACCCTAACCTGCTCCATGGAGGTCAGACTGGGGACATCTAAATCCTCTCTAGAATCAAACAAATCTCCTATTTGTTCCATTCCACATCACCATTCATGGATTTACTGGTCCTCAGACCGTCTCTGTCTTCCTAGACTCCAGTGATGCCAGAAATTTCATTTCCTCCTCATTGGTGGAACAATTTTCTTTGCCTACGGTCCCTCTGCTTCATCCAAATGTCATCACAGCCATAGATGGTAACCGTATTGCTAATGCCACTGTCCAGAGTTGAACTCAGCCGCTACTTCTCCAAGTAGAAATCTTGCACTTCAAGGAGATTTCTTTTTTTATTCTAGCTCACACCACTAGTCCTGTCATTTTGGGTCTTCCTTGGTTCTAACTTCATTCCCCCCAGATTGACTGGACTCACTCTGAATTAGCCTGGCACAGTACCTGCCAATCCTGTTGTTTGGCGCAAGTTAAACCATTACAGGCGTCATCATCCTCAGTCAAAGAATCTGGTCCGTCTGTTCTTCCTCAATATGCATCTTTCACTGGCGTGTTTGACAAACGGCCTACTCCCTGGTATGACTCCACCCAGGGGATCTGTATATCCCCTCTGTCTGCTAGAGACCCAGACAATGGCGCAATATGCCCAGTAGAACCTCCAACGTGGCTTCATATGACCATCCACTTCTCCTGCTGGAGCAGGATTTTTCTTTGTAAAGAAGAAGAACGGGTCGTTACGTTCTTGTATTGAGTACAGGGGCCTAAATGCTATCATCCTTAAAAACCGATATCCTATCTCTCTGGTAAACAAACTTTTCGACCATATCAAGGGTGCCCGGATCTTCATCAAGCTAGACCTTCGTGTCAGCTACAATCTTATCAGGATTCATAAGGGAGACGAGTGGAAGACCGCTTTCAACACCAGAGATGGCCACTATGAACACCTATTGATGCCATTTGGGCTGTGCAATGCCTCAGTGGTCTTTCAGAGTTTCGTGAATGAAGGGTTTAGAGATCTCCTTTAGTCCTCAGTGGTTCTATATCTAGATGATATTTTAATTTTCTCTAGAGACCTTCCCTCTCATCGTCAGTAGGTTGTTGAGGTCTTGTCCAGAGTTCGTCAGAAACAGCTGTTCTGCAAATTCGAGAAGTGTTCATTCAAACAAACGCAAACATCCTTCCTAGGTTACATAGTGCCCAGCACAGGTTTACAAATGGATCCTGAGAAAGTCTGTGCCATCCTAGACTGGCCTGTTCCATGCAGCCTCAAAGCCACTTAATCGTTCTCGGATTCGCCAACTAATATAGGCAAGTCATCCACAACTACTCTATATTAGTGGCGCCTATAGTGGCACTTATCCAGAAAGGAGCAAATGCCAAGTCTGGCCTCCAGGGGACATTATTGCCTTTTACACCCACAAGAAAGCCTTCTCTATGGTCCTCTACTACCAATCCTTTACCAACCAGACCCTGGTCACACATTTCAATGGACTTCATTACAGATGTTCCACCCAGTTAAGAAGTTTGACACTGTGTGGGTGGTTGTGGACAGGTTTTCCAAGATGGCACACTTCGTCCCTCTCATTGGTCTTCCTTCAACTCCACTTTTGGCCAGTCTGTTTGTTAAGGAGATCTTTCGCCTCCACGGGTGCCCTGTTGAGATTGTCTCTGACTGTGGTGTCCAGTTTACTTTCAAGTTTTGGCGAGTCTTATGTAAACTCTTCAATATCAAACGCAACTTCTCTTCTGGCTATCACCCACAAACTAATGGGCAAACAGAGCAGGTAAATCAGGACCTTGAGACTTTTCTTCGGATGTATTCCTCTGCTACACAGGACAATTGGGCCAATCTATTACCATGGGCGGAGTTTGCATATAGTAATCGCTATCATGAATATACCTCTTCTACCCCATTTTCTATTGTCTACGGCCTGCATCCCAATTTGCCTAGATTTACAGCCCTTCATCCCACACAGGTTCCAGCAGTTGATAACCTTCATCATGGATGCTCCTCCATCTTAAATCTCATTGTGTGTTGGAACCACAATAATTGCATTGGACAATGTTCATTGGTAGCGAGAAAATGAACATAACAACACCTGTTCCCATCTCTCCGGTGTGCTAGCAATATCCTGCTGCAGAGCATTACCACCAATACCTGTTCTCTGTTCTCTGCTCTCTGGTGTTACAGCATCACCCTGCTGCAGTGTATTTCTCCATCTCCTGCACATCAGTGCTTCTGTTCTCTATCTATCTGCAGACCATCGCACTTCCTCGTGATCATGACCCTAGGGGCCTCCTAGCTCCAGATTGACCTCTGTGCCTCATCTACCTGCAGAATATACTCCTCATTATTACTCCTATCAGCAACCATCTTACTCCTGTGACTTGGTGCTCATCTCGGTCTCGCTTGTGACCATCCTTGAGAACAGCGCCCTGCGGTTTGGAAGCTGCTAAGTCCAAACTCCCTTGTGGGGGTCCCGGTTAAATACCTCCCTCTCCGTTAGACTCCGCACCTCTTGGAGGGTAGCATCAATTCAAGCAGACCATACGGGTTCTTCCA
Source organism: Mixophyes fleayi (assembly GCF_038048845.1). Classification (NCBI taxonomy): domain Eukaryota; kingdom Metazoa; phylum Chordata; class Amphibia; order Anura; family Limnodynastidae; genus Mixophyes; species Mixophyes fleayi. The sequence continues at coordinate 37,474,622 of NC_134412.1, read as the reverse complement.
GACCCTAGCGCATGACACACCAATCAGATGTGAAAGGAACGGTCTTCACCTTGATCCTGATTGTTCTGCCATAACCACCTGCCTTATTTTTCAACATGTGGCCATCACTTTCCAGCACCAGCTCTCTACTATTTAAAGTATTTATTTAAGCTTCATGTGCTCTCAAGATACTGTACATTAGGTATTTCCTGGCTAACAAATGTGTGAGTTCTTAAAGCTCAAATTCTCAGTATCATATATTATTCTTAGAACTAAATTTTCTCTTGTTGCTGAGTTATTTCAGCTTAGTATTACTACCTAGATTTATTTTATAATATCATTGCACACAGAATTTTCGAAGGGATTCACTGTGTCTCTAGCTAACTAACATAATACTTTCCATACCTCAAATTTACAACAGTAACTAGTTATTGTTATCTTCAGATATATTTTTGTTATGTATGGCTTTCACCATGTAGATTATATTACACAACGTAGTTACCATTAAACAGCTATCGACCTATCTAATATATATATATTCTACCTCTTAAGTGTCTCTAAATTAATGGAGCACCAGCTGGCCAACAGACCTTGTGATGGGATCCGAAACTCAGTCATCTACTGGATGGGAAACCTACTTGCAGTGTTTGGGTTTATATATCTCTGCATATTGCATGATTTTTAATATGTAAATCAGTGTGATGGTTTATTAATTGATCTTTTAGGAATCCTGTTTTTTTATAGGATTCTTAATTACCGAGCATTATAATGATGGAAAGTGATTACTGCTGTTAGGAACCCCTCAGCCAGTAGAGCAAAACTCGGAGTCTGCTCCGAACATCTGGTGTTCATTGTTGCCCCTAGTGGTGGGGACAGGCTTGGCTGCAGACAAACAGAGGGTTGTGAGATGTGCACTGGCTGGGGAGAACTCAGGAATAGAGTTACCGAGGCCGTAGAGTAGGAAGTGCAGGAGGGAGACAGGAGAGACACCGAGTGCATGGTGTAGAGACTGATATCTCACTCGTGGTCACTAATAAATAAAGGAACATTTTATAGAAAAGTCCCCTGATACACAGCAACCTCTGTACTGGTGCTTGTCCGGAAAGGAACAGAACTTGCAGTGATAGGTAAAGATGATGAAACTGAACGTAGGCAGTTGCCAGGGGTATCTACAACACACAGTACAGGTGGGAGTCTGGAGATTTGAGGAAAACAGTTCTTGGGTGGTTGCCAGGAGTAACTGCTGCCCACAGTACCGGTGAGAGTCCTGAGATTTAGGAGAAACAGTTCTTAGGTGGTTAGGGGTAACCACAATTACAGGCTCACGGTGATATATGTAACAGTCAAAAGTACCTGTGGCAAGGTTGAGTCCGGAGCCAGAGGATGATTGTTGAAATCTGAGCGCAGTGATGCTGCGTCTCCGAATACAGGTAGGATGAGCAGAGGAGCTGCAGATCACGCCGGAGCCATGCCTGGGAGCACGACTTTACCGGGGTCCAGGAGATAGCTGACTGGAACTGGTGAGTAGTTAGTAGAATAGTCAGGAACTGAATCAGGTCTGGTACATGGGAAATCCACACAGAAGTAGAGTCAAAGCAAAGCCGAGTTGGTACACAGGGAAATCCAATGAAGAGTAGACAGGAATGGAAATGGTCTGGTAGACGGGGATAGCACAAGCCGGCAGGAAACAACAGGAACAGGGAAAACACAAGGGAGCAGAACACTAAGGTAAACGTAGTACCGGCAATCCTGCAGAGGATTAGCCAGCTATTTAAGGAAAGCAGAACCAATGTGCTGTAGATGATAATGAGGAGCCAGGTGAGTGAGCTCAGAGAAACAGGCTGGCCAGGTGAGGCATTACATAGAAATGACAGCATGAATGAGGGCAGATTCTGACAGAGAACAGACCTAACTGATCCTAGGTAGGACATATATAATCTATCTAGCTAATCTATCTGCCTATCTGATCTACCTAAACTAATCTACCTAATCTATCTAAAAACTAAACTAACTACCTATCTAAACACCCAGGTGGCTATCTAATATCTACCAAACTACCTATCTACCTATCCCTAACTAACTATCTATCTACCTCTCTCTAACTATCTATCTACCTATCTATCTAGTTACTCTGACAGAGAGCCCGGCGAGTCATAACAACTGCTACATAATGCATTAAGCATGACTGTCCTTTTTTCATTTTTGTATAATTATTTTTGCTTGATGAACTTTGTGAGCTGCTTTTTTAATTTTTTCATGTCTTTAAGCATTTAATGATAATACTATAAGTCTTTATTAACTCAGATTTTAAGAGTTTAATCATACTGAAAACATTCCAAAGTGATTTATTTACAGGTGTATACTGATTAATGTATTCTGATTGGATGCAAGCTCTTTAAATACTTGCTGATTCTACAAATACCTTCACATATCTTCTGATGAAACTAGCCGTCTTGCTAGAGAAACATGTCAGGTGAATATTGCAGTTCTTGCTGCTTCTATTTTTTTCACATATGACGAATGATCTTTAGCAGGAGTTTTATTTATCAAAAATACTATTTTCACTTAAATGTAACTTGTCATGATCGACTGTAGAAAGATTTAGCCACTCAGCAATGTGGGTGGTAAAACTGCACCTTGCAAAGATTATTGGCATAGATAAGACTTCAAGATCTGAAGTTCACATATTCCGGAATATAAAATACCAGTCATAAGTTAGTGTATATCCCCATTGTGCCACCAAAACAGCTCTGACCCGTTGAGGCATACACACCTTAAAAGATCTCTCAAGGTGACCTGTGGTATCTGGTACCAAGGCTTAGTAGCAGATCTTCTAAGTCCTATATGTTACAAGGTGGGGCCTCCATGACTTCGAATTGTTTTTCCAGCACATCCCACAGTTGCTTTATCAGAATTGGGATCTGAGGAATTTGGAGGCCAAGTCAACACTTTCAACTCGTTGTCTCAAATCATTTTTGCAATATGGCAGGGCTCATTATCCTGCTGAAAGAGGGCACAGCCAAAAGGAATACCATTTCAATGATGAGGTGTACTTGATCTACAACAATGTTTAGGTAGGTGCACATGTGAAAGTAATATCCATATAAATGCCAAGGTTTCCCAGCAGAACATTGCCCAGAGCATCACACTGCCTCTGCCGGCTTGCCTTTTTCCCATAGTGCATCTGGGTGTCATCTCTTCCCTAGGTAAATGATGCATACACACTGAGCTGTCCACATAATGTAAAAGAACCAGGTCACCATCTGCCATTGCCTCATGGTCGAGTTCTGGTGCTCACGTACCCTTTGAAGTCCATGTTGATGGTGGATAGCGGTCAACATGAGCATTCTGCGGCCTGCGCAGCCCCATAAACAGAAAGCTGCAATGCACTATGTGTTATGACATCTTCCTCTCATAGCCAGCATTAACTTTTTCAGCAATTTGAGCTACATTTGCTCTTCTGTGAGATTGAACCAGGCAGGCTAGCCTTCACTCCCCATGCACCTCAATGTGCCTTGAGCACCCATGACCCTCTTGCTGGTTCACTGGTTGTCGTTCTTTGGATCACTTTTGGTAGGTACTAACCACTACATACCAGAAACACATCAGAAGACCTGCCGTTTTGTTTTTGGGAGGTCATCACAATTTGGCCCTTGTCAAAGTCGCTCAGATCCTTACACTTGCCCATTTTTCCAGCTTCTAACACATCAACTTCAAGAACTGACTGTTCACATGCTGCCTGATATATCTCACCCCTTCACAGGTATCACTGTTAGAAGCTAATCAATGTTCTTCACTTCCTTTGTCAGTGTTATTAATGTTGTGGCTGATTGATGTATATGTATTGAATAAATTATTTGCTTGGGTGTGGTGCGATTTTACGATAGTCATATCCCCGACAGACCTACATTAAAAATCCAAACGTTAACACACCAACATGAGAGAAAGAGTGACTTACCATTAGGCAGAGTACATTTTCGACCTGAGCAATGGCCGACAGTTGAAAACGCGACTAGGACATTTGTGGTTTTAAAGCGACAATACACGGATCCAGCTTTTGATGGTAACGTTAACCCTAATACTGACGCTAACTCTAACCCTATTCCTAACCCTAACCTTAACCATAATTCTAAGCCTAATTGTAACCCTAACATTATCCATAACCGTAAACCTACTCCTTACATTAGATTATACTACACTGGATCCATGCATTGCAGCTTTAAAAGCGGAAATGTTACAGTCGCATTTTGAAGTGATGTAATTTTTAACAGTCGGCCTTTGCTCGGGTCTAAAATGTGGCGTGTCTGTATAATGGTAAGTCAGTCTATCTCTCATGTCGGTGTGTTAGCGTTCACATTTTTTATGTCGGGTTAAACAGTGTCGGTGTTTTCACTATCGGTAAAGTGACGCAATGGGAACGTAAATTATTATTAATTTTCTGGAATTTCATGAGTATATTGCGCTTCCAACTTTTCTGTAAATAATAAATATATTTTAGAGGCGTTAACAGCGCATACACATTATTCCTGTTTGTGTATATTTATATATATATATATATATATATATATATATATATATATATATATTGTAACAAAGGGAGGGATTTAGCTGGCAGTATGCAGAGAAAGCATGCAAGCTGGGTAAAACATTCATGCAATAATGCACCTATTTTGAAGAATTATGTGTGACAAACAATAGTTTAAAGTGTGGTTAATGTACATAGTTTGAAATGTCCTCCTCACAGCAAACAGACAGAGCAAACAGTGTCAGAGCATACAGAGCACTGATGGGAGTTTCCTTTTGAATGGGAGTTGGATGTGTCACCTGCCCATCAAGCTAGGGCTGTGGGAGGAGTGTCTTCTATAAAAGCTTGCTTGTTTCATTATTCAGGGAGACCAAAGCTGGAAAAGCTGGCTGGTCTTTAGAGAGCTGGTCCATGTCTAGCTAGTGTTTAGGGTCTCAAGAAACAGTGTGAAATCTGTATAGTGTCAAAACATTTACTATCCTGACATTAAACTGCATAAAAAGGAATAAGTTGTTAGCGTGTGCTTTAGCAGTAGTGGGGACCTTGCCACAATATATATATATATATATATATATATATATATATATATATATATATATATATAGGAAAAGGGAAATATTTCAATGTATCTACTTTTCGACTCCAATGGTTAATATTTAGAATATTTAGATGGTAACTATGAGTTCATGAGGTAGTGCGCAGGTGCAAAATGGCGCTGCATACTTTATTAAGGACCGCGATCTGGCTAGACAGTTTATTATTTTCTCCTGATGAAGTCTGCAAATTTAATCAGACAATTTAATTAGACGCGTTGAGGACTATATGTATGATATTTGAATACCAGAGACGCCTTTCGGGGACTAATTTCTTCTATGTGGTGAGCGGACTGGTATGGAATAACCCAGGATACATCTTCGCCTGGATCCAACACATTGTGGAATATAAATATTTCACATAAGCTTATCTCTTTTATAAAATGTGAGTGTGATAACTGTATGTTTTTGTGTGCATTTAATCTATGTGAAAAAATACTACACTATGTTGGCTTCTATCTGATATTTTGTGTCCGAGATTAACAGCAAACGTATGAGGACTTCAGGACTACATGCAGGTAAGCTACAAAGTTTATATTTCTGGTAAGCACATATACCTTTGGATGGGTTTGGTGTATACGTCTAAATCACACATGATAATGCACTATTTCTGGTTACTTGTCCTATATATTTCCGACCACCTTGCCTCTGAGCCTGCTATGAGGTTTTGAAAAAATCTGGAAAGAGGATCTGACCTACTTGAAATCTTCTATTTTGTGGTACGCATAATATAGTTAATAAAGGTATTGGAAGGTATTCTAACAATACTACACTATTTGGGCGCCCCATCCCTTTTCTTCTTTTTAGATTATTTCCAGAAACACCATCTGTCACAACTGGGAATTGGCAGCCACCTGTACATCGGCAAGTGTTAGTAAATTATGGACTATATGGACAATTAATCAATATTGAGTTACGCGCCACTGTGTATCTTTGCAATTGTTATATATATATATATATATATATATATATATATATATATATATATATATATATATATATATATATATTCAAATAAACAAAGCAAAAATAAAAATCTTGCCTGTCTGGCACTCACTATACATTTCATGTAGATCCTCTCTTATGGCTGAATGACCTTATGTCCCACACACAAATCAAACATGTATTATTGCTCATCACAGCAGAGACTCTCAAGAGGCATCTAACCTCCTCCCAGGTCTGAGAAGCAGACTGAGGCAGAGCTGCAGTCTTTTGCAGCCATCACTCACCTGCAGCTTCTAATTAGTCTGCTGTAAGCCTGCAGACCAGAAGGCCCGGACTGGGCCTTTTCCATGAAGCCTACCCTGCTCTCTCCATACAAAACACCAGGGAGGCTTAACAGCTTTCCTGAAGCTGAACACACTCTTTTGGATGCTGCTTCCTATACATAGCAATCTCCCTGGAGTTAAAAGCATGCAAGTCAGACAGCCTGGGACATGAATACCTGCCATTCAAACCAGTGACTCTGTCACATATCTCCCTCCCCTTGCAACCCATAAAAACTCCTCTATTTCTCACCAACGACTCAAGCTGTGGACAGGGTGCAGGGGCACTGGTTATGGTTCCCGTCATTCCTGAAGGAACAGCTGCCAGAGTTACACTAGCTTTCCACGGCTTCATAAACCTCTCCTGATAGGTTCGTTCTGACCTTCTTAGGGTGCGATCATTTAACTGCACTACGGTAACAACATCATTCCTTATTTTGCCAAGAGGCATACAGTTAACAGGTTCAACAATATTTCCTTCTTCAGTAGGGGGTACAAAACTCTGCTCTCAGCTGCTGCTCTTGTAATTTTTTGATGAATGGATCACATTAGAGGAAGGGAACACTTCTGACTTGGGGAACACTTCCTCTACCACAGTATTAGGGACATTACCAAGCAGGTTTGAGTTATTCATCTTTGCAATCAACTGGGTTTCCCATAGCTTCCAGTAGTGGAAAAAATTTCTCCCCAATATTGCATCAAATCTCAAACCAGGATCTAATCCCACTATGACTACCACAAAATCACACTGTGTTTTCACGTTCACTTTAGTGGCAACATACTGCAGTATATCCCTGTGTATGTATGTTACATCAACAGTTTTCCCTTGACGTTTAAAGGGGCTCACCAACTCTGCTTTCATAAGAGAAACCGTACTGCCAGAATCTAGCAGAGCCTTTACCTTTTTACCTTCTATAGTGACTTCACAAATTAATTTGTCAGCCTGTTTGTCTGCATTACAGGCTAGCTGGGCATATAAAGACACTCTGCGATGTACATAAGAATTATCACCTTGCACAAATTCAAAGTCACGTGAACAATTAACTGCAATATGGCTTAAGCCCCCACATCTAAAACAGGTAATTACATTTCTACCATATTTCTTACGAGGCCGGAACCTTCTTGGCATAACTGGCCAATCTTTAGGTTTTGAGCCTACAGCCTTTGTATATTTCAGTTCATACCGCTGCCCAGCACCCTTTTCCCCTGAAACAGTCTTACCAGAGTCCACTGGAGGTCGCTGTTGCGGAACTAGAGACTGGCAGGGTGTACTCAACACTTCTTTTGCTGCAACATCCTTGCTCTGCACCACTTTCAGAGGAGCAATAGACAAGGACAGGAACTCAGCTTCCTGATCTGGTTGACTTTTTGGTCCCTTCAACCAGCTGCAGAGGCTGGTTGGTATCTTTCACGGTCTGCGACACCTTTTGAGGAACATTACTAACTTCCTAAATTCCTGTGACTTGAAGCTCCGGTAAAGTCTTGGATAATTCTAGATCCCTTTGTTCTTTTTCTTTTCCTGAAATCCGAGTGGAAGGCATCTCAAAGCCATGGTCAAACCTCTCCCAGTTATCCTTAACAATTTGTATTCTGCTGATGTTTTCAGACAGAACCTTGTTAACCTGCTTTACATTGTCTTGAAAAGCTTTTGTAATGTAATAAAGGTCTTTTTGAAGTTTAGACAAACGAGATGTAATTTATAAGGTTTGTTTCTGTTGAGACAACTTCATTCTCTTTTCCACTTATAGACTTTTGTCAGCTTTCCCATGCTGATATCTTTGTTTCAGCCTGGACACAAGCATCCCCAAACTTTTGTACTTCTTTTTGAGAGGCACGCTCTTCTGACTGTAGTGCCTGGGCTGAGAAAATCTCAGCACCCCGCTGAACTTGCTGAATCTTTAGCTCTTCATACTGAGCCTTGTATTGTTTTCCAACCTTTTCAACTTGGGTTACAGTCTTAATTTTCTCTTGTATACCTGCGACTTTGGCAACAAGTTCTTTCTGCAGATTTTCCTCACTCCTCAGTTGTGATGCTTCTTCTTTTGCACTCTGACATCGACTTTTACTTGTATTCTGAACTGCATTTACCATTGCAATATCAGATTTGAATGTTTCAATCTCTTTAGTGAGCATCCTACTTTTCTCACTGAGTTTAGAGTTAGATTCTTGCAATGGCAATAAAGTTGCTTCAAGCTTTTGTATCTTGGCTTGAAGTTGATTTATTTCCCGATACAGTTTCTTTGCATGCTGGGTCATTGTTTTTACAGTTACCAGAGCATTTTCATGCTTTGCATTCAAATCCTCTTGTAGCTCATTTATTTCTCTCCCATGTGCTCTATACGTTGCTGGTATCTTAAAAATTCCTCTTGTGCAGCTTCAAATCTTGTTTGAGCACTTTCTTTTTCTTGCCTCACACATTTGAGCATTTCTACGACTTGCTTCTGAGACCTTTCTTCCTTAGTGAATGAGACATTGAGTGCTCCCTAAATCACAAAATATATACATATAAAATTATATATATATATTTATATGTAGGACCACCTCTTAGCGCTCCTCTTTGGATTGCTGCTTAAATATACCAAGAAGAATGCTACTTATCACTTCTTTAACCATACAATAATTTCATACACAAATGTGTATTACAGGCGCAAAACCACATATATTGTAATATTTTACATGTATGTCCATACAAACTTGCCTTTACAAGCCATCGCCCCTTTAAATTTTAGCTGCAAAGATGCCGATCTCCCTCGAGATGAAAAAACCGGACCTTAATACATTTACCCCCATGTATCAATAGAATTATATGAATGTGTCTTTCGAGATTCTTTAAGAAGAATGTTCACCCAATCCGTAAAAGTTTTTTATACACATTTCCTGAGGAGACACCTTGTAACCCCCTGATTTAACTTAGAACAATATGCACACTTTCCCATATAACATTGCCATGTACCCAATCTCAATATAAACTCCAAAGGCCTCAATTTCCTGAACAAACACAACTAGCCCTTAAATCTATTGCCTCACAGAATGCATATATATTTGACATCCAGGAAACCAATTTCTTTGTTCACTCCCCACCCCAATTCACCATCCATAAGTATCCCACTTTCTATACATCTGGCAGTTTCTTCAAGCTAATGGCATTACCATTATAATTAGTAATAACCGCCCTTTTAAACTTGAACAGAAGATTGTGGATGCAAATGGCCGTTATCTAATCCTGGTAGGGAAAATTGGAAGCCGCTACTATTCTCCTTGTATGCACCCAACTGAAGACAAGTGCAACTTCTCAAGAAAGCCTTCCAGGAAATTCAAAATGTTAAAATGGGGACCCTGTTTGTAATGAGCTACTTCAACATTGCACGTAATCTATGGGTGATAGATCCTCATCCACCTCTAAATATACTCTCAATATTGCCCTTAACCTTTCCCATTCACTTCCTCAGTTGATGGCTGAATATGCCCTATGTTGCAGCCAAACATCCTAAGGTCAAGGACTTTCTTTTTATTCGCATGTTCACCAGTCATACTTCTCGCATAGTCCTTTTGCTCACTGACAAATGGTCTTTACAATACTTTCTGAACAATAACATACTATCCATTTGATCTGATCACGCTCTGCTAGTGTGGCTGAGGGAACACATTGCTAAATCTCACCCTATTAGACACTGGTGTTTGGCTGAGTACATAATGGCAGAATATGAGCGGAAGGGAATTTTGCAGGATTCCCTAAGCAGTTATATACAAACAAATAATCTAGAGGACATTTTTGCTGTGCACTCGCTGGTGCACTTTAAAAGCAGTAGTGAGGGGTCGGCGATTCAAACTGCAGCAAAAATTTAAAAACTTAATACTGAAGTCTACTTGGCATATGAGGACAAAATTATCAAACTCTAAAAGCAATACAAATTAGATCCTACTAATCCTAAATTAAGGGCTGACCTTGCCAAAGCTAGAAAAAAGCTGAATACATTCTCCCTCATACACGTCCAATGGGTTATTACTTGTCTTAACCAGAAATTCTATACTTTACGAAATAGGGCAAGCAGGGCTGCCACCAAAAATTGTGAGACTCAGTAGAAATGTAACAGACAGGGCCCCTCTCCTTCCTTCTTCACCCACCCTAATTTTTAAATGATCTTCTACCCAACATTTGTCTTATCCCCGTTCTCTTCAGTCACACTGAGTCCCCCTGTCCTATCTATCCCCTGCAGAAGTTTACTTAACTCTCTGCTACTTCTTTCTGCCTCCTTTCAGATCTTCTCCATTGACAGTGTTGTGACTTTATTAATTACATTTTGTCAGTGATGCTGCAGGAGCCTGTCTGCCTTGTTATGGCTCTCTTTACGTGAGTTGAGCACCTGGGGGCTGGGATTGGAGCGTATTGTGGCAGCCATGGGACCATAACATATTGAAAGTGGAGGCAGACATGCTGACTACAAGGGGTCCTGCTGCTGTATCCTTAATTCAGCAAGGAGGCCTCTCCTCACCCCTCACACCTCTCTGATAGCGGACCTGGGGGCAAGCAAACTATTGGCACATAAACTCAGGGGGAAAAATTTGATTAACTTCATAAAACACTTACACAACAGTTTGGGTGGTACGATCTTTAACCCCATAGATATTGCTAGTCAGTTTGCATCATGCTATGAGAAACTCTATATTCTTAAAAAACGACGATTCAGCCATCTAACCCACAGAACATACTATTACCAATTTTTTATTTTTTCTCTCTATTTCCTGATGAACCAAAGGTTCTGTGCTCAGAGTGGACGGAGGGTGAAGATAAAAACGTTATTAAATCATTGAAAAAAGATGGGTTCAGATGGATTTATAAATGTCTTCCTCTACTTTCAATCAGAGCTGATCCCTATCTTAACCAACTTAACCATGTAACTAGGAATGATTGTTTCTCTAAAGAAATATTAGAGAGACAAAAAACATCAATCTTTAAACCTAATAGACATTGACAAAATTATCAACCAACAGCCTTGTCAAACTGATTTATTGTTTAAACAAATTTTTGACAGAATAATAAATCAGATAGAGGTGTTTTACTGGAAAAAAATGCACTGGTCCTCATAAATGGGGACTGAAACTTGCTTAAAGTGGGTCTACTGTAATAATATATACTATCTTAGTATTGAGTGACTTAATTATTTGTAAAATTGACTGTCAGGTAATTATCTCTTCCTTGCTTTAGGAGGGAGAATACTGCCAACCCTGACATAGAGACCCAACTAGGACAAGTAAACTTAACTATTTTAAAAGGATGATCTATATTAACAGAATCCAGGTACAAAATATTTGGATGGGAAGCACGTAGGAAAAATTGCAAAATTTATAAGTAATTAATGCAATTAACTAGTATCCCTATCAGTAGTCAAAGTGGAAATTTAGAGGTGATGTTATGGAAATGTAGAAGCGGTGGTATGAAAAATGTAATGGGAATGTAAGTGAATGGAATTTAATAGTTTTACAATGAAGGCAGTAGGAGAATGGGTGGCATTGCATTACACTGTATACACCTCCATAGTTTTGCTACAAGTTTTGTCCATACTAAGTTGTAGTTCTACTTTCAACTTTCTTTATTGACTTTCTGTATTCACTGCAAGTTGGGGCTTCATTTAATGTAAACTCTTAAGTCACTTGGCCATAAATTATGTATTATATTGCGGGCTTGGGTGAGTTTAATATGTGTGGATACAATGGTACTACTTATCTGTTTAACTGCATGGTAAATTGGTAGCTTCCATCTACTAGATTGAAGTCTACCTCTCTGGGTATGTTTATCTGTGCAGAATTGGTGGATCGTACATTGAAAAAGTCTCTTTTAGTCGGGTAAGTAGTAGCCTGCACTAATGTCGTTTTTTATTGCCCTTTTTTTTAACTTGCTTCTCAGTGCTGTGTTGCTGACATCTAACTCTTCTGACTAAAACTCCTCTTTTTCCCATCCCCTATATCCCCTGTTATCATCCCTGACTAACTTTGGTCCCTTCACTTTAATCACATTTTCCTATTTTTCACTGTTATTTTAGTCTGTCCTGTCTTTTGTTTCCCTCATAAATGTATATAATTATTTCCTATACTTCCTCTTCTATAAATGTATTTTCTATTTTCTTAGTACCTTTATATTTTAATTACCAATACTGTCTTTTTAAGTATCCGGTTCTCTCCACTGTAAATCTTTTTCCCAATGAACCCTGTTTCTCTCTCTCTTTGTTCTGACAGCACGGGAGTAAAAGGATAGAAACAAATGGAAGAAAACATTATAGTTAGAAAGGAGAGATATGGTAAGGATGAAAGAAAGTGAAAACAACTGGTATAGAAACACAGGGAGAATACAAGGGGGAACTATGGATTGAAAAAGTATAGATAAAGCTTGTTTCTCCACATCCCTTAGAGCCCATTGGATAATTCAGGACAAGCCAGGAAAAAACTTTAACCCCTAAAGGTAAGTGCAGCATAAGCCTACAAGCCTCGGGTTTAAGTGCTTTCATCCCTTTGCAGGTCTTCATTTGTCAAAATGACTATATGACTGTATGTTGTGCTTATAAAATGCTAAACTTGATATGTATTTTTATAAATATGAGTTAGCAATATCTGATCACTTGACTGCATCAAAGAGTTAATTAAATAAGTGTTTACTAGTGTAGGTACAATTATTTATGAACAATATTAAATTGTTTTTATTAGTTAATGCATGCCTTAAGATATGATATTTACCTGATGATGAATGTTGTGGGCTTTCACCGTTGAAAGTCCACACCATTGTCAATACATCACATGCCCTGCACTCGCTGTTCATCAATGCAGGCCAATGCTGTGCGCTCCAAAGGTGTCAGATCCAACTGTGCCATGGGTCCACCACCTGTGCCCCTTGAATGTTTCTGGTTGTCACAGATTTTGCTTTAAGGTTTTAATTAAAATTCTGCCACCTGTGTGAATTGTGCAAAATTTTGAATGTTGGTATGTGTAAGTACAGGTATATGCAAAATATTGGTGCAGACAGACATATAGATATCTATGATTATTTACTGGCTAAAGAGCACACAATAATTAGAGAGAGCTGCAGAAGCATAAACTTTTTTCCTTAAAAAAAGATGTACTATTTAATATATTTAACATCAGTTAAAGTTTTTAACTTGTTTTGTGATCACTTGATATCACATAGTAAGAGATCCTATGAAAATAAAAAATGGCAGAACTTAACCCAGGCTTGGCTAACCTGTGGCACTCCAGGTGTTGTGAAACTACAAGCCCCAGCATGCTTTGCCAATATATAGCAGCTTATTGTTGGAAGGTATACTGGGACGTGTAGTTTTACAACATCTGGAGTGCCGCATGTTAGCAAAACCTACCTTAGCCTGTGTGTAGAAATATAGTGTGTAGAAATATATAGAAAGAAGATGGTCCCAATGTATTATGAGCATATAATTTATTTTGCCCATATTAGTTCACTCACTTCTTTTTATTTTGGTCATAGATCTTCGTATGGAAGTCACAACATTGACCTGTTTGGTTATTTATTCCCAGATGAGTAATTTAGCTCCTGCAGATAACTGCCGGGTAGTGTGGTTATTGTTATCTACCACTAGCTGCACCAGCAGCTCCACTTCTTGATTACTGGTGTTGGGCTAATAATGCTTAGTGAAAAACTAGCTAGGAAAACTAGCATCTCATCCTCAAACTGGGATGTGTTTGCACGGCAAAACAAATGAATATATATAGTCAGCAAAATACCAAGTTGCATATAATCTTGCACAAAATAGCAAGGTCAAATTCACCTCTTCTGCTTTAGATAGTGTCTGCTGTGGCGTGGTGTTGCGTGGGAACACCCTAATGGTGAAGGTTCAGTCCATTGTTATCATCAAAGTGCAAATATAAAAAGTATTCCATAATGTATAAGCTAGAGATGTGTGCAGACCCCCGTGTTTTAGTTTTAGTTTTAGTTCTAAAATTTCTTTGTGTTTTGGTTTCGGTTTTGGATTTAATTAAAAAGTGTGAAAAATAGTTAAAATCATCATCATCATCATCATCATTTAAATCATGTGTTTTTTTAGCTGCTTTTGTTCCTACATTGCTATGTATAACATTAACATTCACTTACAGTCTGCCATCCCACAATTGAAATGGTTTGAGAAAATCGCTGAAGCATATAAAGTGTGGAATTCTACCTCATTACCTCCTCTTGCAGGGTGCGCTACATATATTTAATAGTTACATGATCGACATTTAAATGGTCAACACCATAATATAGAAAGGGTTGGAAAGTCCACAATAATGACATCAACAGTATTATTTCATTGACAATTGAAATGTTTCTATGTTCACCCTGTGTTTGCGTGGGTTTCCTCCAGGTGCTCCGGTTTCCTCCCACACTCGAAAAACATACTGGTAGGTTAATTGGCTGCTAACAAATTGACCCTAGTCTGTGTGTCTGTGTGTGTGTTAGGAAATTTAGACTGTTAGCCCCAATGGGGCAGGGACTGATGTGAGTGAGTTCTCTGTACAGTGCTGCAGAATTACTCGTTGGTGATGATGATGATGATGATGATGATGAAATGTAGACAGAATTATTAGGTCGACAATTTAAATGTAAACAGTATTATTAGGCTGATAATTGAAATGAAGACTGTATTATTAGGTCAACAATTCAAATGTAGACAGTATTTTGAGGTTCACAATAATATCCTTATTCCTATTACTATCCATATCCCTATCCTTAACCATACAATATTGTCTATTTTAATTGTAGACCCAATAATTCTGTCAATATTTGAATTCAATGTAATTTTGTCGACTTTCTGAATGTCGACCAAAGGAATGTCTGGCTGAGCTGTTAACCACATACCTTTGGAGATGTGAGGATGAGTAGTAATGATGATGATTTAGACATAGAAATTGAGATTGCTTTTTTGGAACTTGCTAATGTGCAACAGGATGAGGCAAATAACTGTGGATTTGAAAATGTTACAATGTGTAGTGTTTGAACAAGATAATAAGGAGAATGATGTATGTGTCCAAGTAAGTCAGTCACCAGTGGTACTACCTCATGCCCATGAATTATTATGCCTGGGCAAAAGACCATAAAATGCACCTCCTACATGCAGAAATATTTATATCCTAACCCAGACAACATCTGTAGCGTTTGTGCACCATAATAAGTAGAGTAAGGTACATCCTATCTTCATCATCATCATTTATTTATATAGCACCAGTAATTCTATAGCGCTTTACAATTGGGAACAAAAACAGTAATAACACAATACTGGAAAATTCAGACAGACAGAGAGGTAGGCAGGCTCTTTGTGCAAACTTCCAATTTCCCTGTTATTTTATTTGCAGCATGTTCATTCAAGCAGTTTATCAAAAAGTGGAAATTCATGTATAATAACAAGCAGTCCAGCATCAGCTAGCAGCAGAATGGAAAGACACCCTATCCAATCTTCAGCATCAACAACTTCATCATCAACCTCCTCATTATTAGTTAGTAGTCCAGCATCCAATTTTCAAATGCAAACTGACTCCCCTAATGCAATCGATGATTCCCAAGAGGCATCCTTGTGGACTATAGTGGCTGCTGCTGCTTGGGGTGAATCTTCTTTGCAGAAGGGGACCAAGAAGAATAAACATAGTTTTAAGCAACAATCGTCTATGAAACAAGCGACATCCAGCATCCTATTGCACAGTGGATCACTAAAGGAATGACAGCTATGTTAGCATTGGATGTGTGTCCAATTTCTGCCATCAATGAATCAGGGTTTAACAGATTAGTTGAGATCATGTGTCTACGCTCCCAAATTCCATCTCAATTCCATTTCTCCCAAACAGCAATTCCTCAGCTGTACCAGGGGATTGAAAAAAAAGTAATTTGTCCCTAGAAAATGCCCTTTTACCGACTATCCAATTAGCTACAGATATGTGGACAAACACTACTGGCCAAACAAAAGACTATATAACCGTGACAACCGACTGGGTAGCTGTATCGCCTTTAGCAGTAGCAGTGCCTGTAGTAGCATCATCAACCTTGTCAATTCAAACGTATGCTATCCTTGGATTGAAGCCAAGCTATACACAATTAAAGGAATTCTTATTTCATGCATGCATTGATCAATCAATTGATCAATTAGACAACAGAGAGAACACAACACCATCTCTTGTGTGTATATAAACTGTTCTGTTTATTACAATCAAGATTACACATTCTTATAGCAATCAGAAATTGTTTCTAGCATGCAAAAAAGATATAACACCTGGTATCATATGTCGAAAATAATTGGAGCAATAAATCTGTCATGATTTTAGCCTTGCAAAGTGAATTTCAAAACATTAACAATTAAAAGGTTATCTACAATAAACTTTTTCTTATCAGCGCTTCTCTTATCTACTATTGAAACATGTCCCACATATTTCCTGGAACATTGCCAAGTACTCATTAATTTTCTTAAGATTTATACATTTGAAACAATCTTAAAGGCACAATACACATTTTTAATAGAGATGCTCGGGCTCGGTTTTCTGAAAACGGAACCCACCTGAACTTAAAGGATCTGAATAGGCTCGATCTAAATCGAGGCAAAACGTCATCATTGTGATGTCGGATCTCGTGGGTTTTGGATTCCATAAGTACGTCCCTCCCCAGGAGATCCAGCGCCATTGCTCACACAGAAACAGGGGTAGCAGTGTTCTTGTCACTCTCCATTCTCCAGTGACATTGCTCAGGGCTATTGCTTATACAGAAACAGGAGGGATAGCAGTGTTCTTGTCACTTGACAAAAATTGACTGGAAATGACTGGAAATTTATGTTCATGAGGTTAATAATTATGTACGAACAAAAAAAGAGCCAAATTATGTGATTAGGGATTTTAGAAAAATATAGGGATCCAAAACCAAAACCAAAACATGCGAGGGCGGTTTTGCCAAAACCAAAACCAAAACACAAAGTTAATCCAGATCCAAAACCAAACCAAAACCATAACACGGGGGTCAGTAAATAGTTCAGATGTCACTGATACTGTCCCTCACTCAGTTGCTTTCAGATTGTAACACTTGGGATTTTAAAAATGAAAACATATTATTATTATTATTATTATTTTCAGTGGGGGGGTGCTGCTCAGACTTAAAAAGCACCCTATAAAAAATAAAGCCATAAATGCCTTATAGTAGGGAAAACAGTTCTCTAAGGGAACATATTAAGGAAAAAAAATTTGGAAAGCAGACAAAAAACGTAAAATAAGGGTGTCCAAACCATTTGAAAATTACAGTAAATAAACAAGGATTTCAATGCTCAAGATAGGGGATGCACGCACAGTGAAAGAAAGGCCAATTGAATATATCAAACTCGCAAATTTGCTTACGTACAATAAAATATTTAAAATAATTCAAAGAACATACCAATATAGGATGAATAATAAGAATAAAAAATTAAGTTAATTATATGTAAATTACACCAATGCAGACAGAATAATGATAAACCAACAGGCTGCTATCACTAATCAGGGAGACAACCTGTGGTCTGATAAATTCGATCTGACTCTAAGGTTGGGTACACACTACAGTGTTTTCAACCAATTATTGTGCCAATCAGAGGATAAATGACCAGTTGGCCCGATATTATAGTAGTATGTACTCTGCAACGATAAACGATTATCATTCCAAAGCCGACATTTTTAAACTGACGCCCCTATGCTCTTCAAATAGGAGCTGAGAATATCGGAGCATTAGCTTTGAGAAAGCCCCGCTTTGAACGGGACGAAACGCTTTATTTGCTTTTCTATACACAGCGCTGTGTGGAGAGAAAGAATACATTGATAGGCATATGCTCCGATGACTTTATTGGTATTGTATACAAGCGGAATGGAAAGCACATCACACCGGTTCCTGGATGCTAAAGTTACACACTGCACCCTTTCTAGTGGAAACACCATCGGATGTTCGGATGGCTCAGAGTGACTTTGCATTAGTATTGGAATCACGCTTCCTTGCACCTCTCCTCGAGAGCTACAGGATGCGGTAAGAACCACTATACTATACCACATGTTTATTGTCTCCGAAGCCATGAGACCTTACATACTTGTTGAAAGGAGGACATTATGAACTGCATTTACCAAATACATGTGGAACAAGCCTAGCTTCATATTATTGGATCCTTCAATCCATTCTGCTGGAGAATTCCTGTTTGTTGTGGATACACACGAAGCAGCTACTTTTACATAGCTTATCTCTCTCTTTTTATATTTTGTTTTTAGTTAGGGATTTTTTATGTTCGAGATTTTTAGCTTTTGAATCATGCATGGATTCATATTTTGAAGGACTATGATGGATACAAGTCTCACTGTTTAATAATGGTGATATAGAGTTTTTTACAGTCTGCAGCGTTGTTTCTATCTGCCTTTTTTCTACAGTCTATGAGATGTACAAAGGTGCATATCATATTAGCATTCTAGCCTCATATTGATATTATGCAAATACTATATACTAATGTCTATATCTGTATGTATTACCCCTTGGTTGGATTTGTGTATTTAACTGTAGGAACCTATGGTTCCAATAAACCTGTGTATTTTACTTAACTATATACTCTATGGAAAATATTTTTATACAGAAATAGAGGGTTTATTCCCAGCGCTGGACATTTTGGTGTACCGACATTTTTAAACTGAACTAAAAATCTCATTCAATGATGGAACGCCGTTGTTCCAATTCTACAGTGTGTATGCACTCATGACTGTCTTCAAAGATGATCAGTGTACAGGGAGCTGTGAAAGCCAAAGTGTCTTTGGCAGAGTGTCCATTATTCTGTACATCAATGTCGTTAATGTGCAAAAAAGTTTACTTATTATATTTATTAATCTGTTGGTGAAATTTAACATTTATGTAATATCCTGACACCCAATATCATCTGCCCTTATAATAGTATTTAACATGCAGAAAAATTTGCACTTATTTTAATAAGAAAATGCTACTGACTATTTTATAGAAGAAAATTTAACTAATCTGCTAAACTAATTTAAAATTTAACTAATTAACTAAACTAATTTAACTAATTTAACTAATCTTAACTAACTTTATTTTTATAAGAAACGTTATCAGTCATTAGTTAATGTGATAATAATACTTTTGCATGATAAAGAATGAAGAGTCATTCTTTATCATGCAAAAGTATTATTATCACATTAACTAATGACTGATGACCTTTCTGATTAAAAATAAAATTAACATAATTACAATTTAACTCATAGATAGCGGTGCAATACATTCTAGTTGCACTATTGGTTCTCTCGTTTGATGTTTCTATACATTGCAACCAATTATGATATCATCAGATGTATCAATATAAGATTACAGCTACATTTATGTGCCTATATCACCAGTGTGGAAAGTTTGTGAGTAACTTTGCCCACAGGCAAAATTTGTCATATAACAGATGTATTCCGTGCTCACAGATAAATAAAACAAATAAGCATAAACCACCAAATAATAGCCAGAAACAGAAACATTATGGTTACATTCATTTATTAAGTACATTTTTGTGCGTGTCAGAAATTAGTAAAACTTTACAAACCATTTGTCAGTGGACAATCATGTTGATAGACTTTAATCTTTCTACTTCCATGGAATGTTCAATAAGCAAATAAGATGCACACAGAAAGGTGCCGGAACTCACGTCTTATTAATCTTTTATGAAAATTTTTTAAAAATTATATATATATGTATATTTATATATATATATATATATATATATATATATATATACATACATAAATTTACTCCCTTCCTTGCCCCTCACACACTTGACAATTAAATAAAAATAATAACTCCTACCTCCTCCTGGTTGGCTGGCAAGGCTGCAGTCCAGATGACTGATGGAGTAAACGCAGGATATCTAGAGGGGAGGCCCCATATGTTAATTTAATAACACAAACATATAAACTGGACATCACTCACCTGTTGCACACTGACATGTCCCCTGCTGCGGCTGCCTACCAACTTTTCTCACATATGGCCGCTAGCTATTCTCACTCCTATTCTGCACCCTGGTTTTTTTGTGGCCCTCTTTTTCCACCTCCCTCCTTTTTCTGTAGCCCTCTTTCTGCTCCCCTCCTTTTTCTGTAGCCCTCTTTCTGCTCCCCTTCTTTATTCTGTAGCCCTCTTTCTGCTCCCCCTTTATTCTGTAGCCCTCTTTCTGCTCCCCCTTTATTCTGTAGCCCTCTTTCTGCTCCCCTTTTATTCTGTAGCCTTCTTTCTGCTCCCCCTCTATTCTGTAGCCTTCTTTCTGCTCCCCCTTTATTCTGTAGCCTTCTTTCTGCTCCCCCTCTATTCTGTAGCCTTCTTTCTGCTCCCCTTTTATTCTGTAGCCTTCTTTCTGCTCCCCCTCTATTCTGTAGCCTTCTTTCTGCTAAGTAGTTTTTAAAATTAGCTATACATAAAAATATCAGAATTCATCTGCAAAACGAAGTTTTAGTACAGTACGTTTATACTTCATACTTAATAACATTGGTTAAACATATGCCATGTCATATATATAGTGTAATAGACTATAACCATAGCGAATTAAGTAACAAAACCCATTGATATGTGAACATTGAAGGTAGTATGCAAACTGAGAAAAAATTGAACAGAGAATCCGTATGTACTTTACAAAGATTCAGATCAATGAATTAATTAATCTGCTCCTATATTTAAAATATTCCCAAATATCTCTTTTGTTTCCCCCCCCAAGTGCACATATGATCCCAGTCATATTTACCTGATCAAGATAGGAACAGCAGTGAAAGAAACATGTCACTCTACAATATACAGTATATCACTGATTAACTATTATATATATATATATATTTGCAAGTGACAAATTGTATAAGATCCCGTGTTTTACGTAAACCCTATGCCACAGATTGGCAGCATGTGTCACTACATCACTGACTGGTAGGGCATCCAGTGCTCAATTTGATATATAGTGACTGGGGACATCGTTTCATTGTGCAAAGCGACTATAGAACTGGATTTTCTCTACCCATCTAATAAGACAGTGATTTCATGCAAATAGTCAATTACTGGTTTGTATCGATCACTGTTATTTAAATGTTAAATAAGTGCACCCTGACTCTCGTGTTCCAATATTAAACTGGAATTGTGGGTAATAATTTTATTATAAGGTAATGCAGTTCACAATGGGTATGTCAGGCGCCGTCTCCGCACTGACACTTGGTGCAGGAGACGGACACCTGCACCTTCTCGGCAGTCGCGTCCCGTTACCTAGCAGCAGTACGCTATCTCTGCCTTGCTGTCAGCAGTCTCCATGTCTGACCGCCAATATCTCCCTAACCCAATCAGGAGGCACCTAATGGTATATAAAGCAGCCTCTGACACCTGTCTAGTGCCAGAGTATTGGTTAACTCCTGCTCCAGCGTTTCCTGTACTTCTGATCCTGTGTTCCTACAGTTCAGCTCGGCTTCCTGTGACTATTCTCCTGTGTTTAGTTTTGGTACCTCGCTGCCCAGCTGGTTTGACTATTTGGCTTGACCTGACTTCTCTCTGGATCTTCCCTGTGTACTGCACGGCTCGGTTGGCTCTGACCTGGATTGCCTGACTACGCCTGTCTACTACTGTCGCTACACCGGTGACTGTCTTGGAAAACTGCGACCTGCGTAGCCTCTGCAGCTAAGCCCAAACCCCCTTGCGGGGGTCCTTGGTGAATACCGGGGGTACGTTAGACTCTGCGCCTCCCTGTTCAGTTGTGCTAATACCGGTTAGCAGCCATCTCTGCAATTCCATGACAGGCTGCACAGGTAGTTCTCACCAAATGAGTGTGGACTCCAGGTAGTGTGATTTGATCATTTAGCTATTTCCAGATTGAAGTTGCCCCGACCTCTGTAGAGGTTCAATGTAAGCTTAATGTAGCTGTGCCACCACGCTCCCAGCAACGGCCCTCAAAGTATTCAGCATGACATCAGTCTTATCCCTTTTCTGGAAGCAGTGAAGGAGACTGACACTGACACTATGCTGCTACTTTTCAGCCAATGGTTATTACAGATGAAAAGCTCAGATCTGAAGGTAAATTGTGTACAACATGTATCGTGTGTAAACAGGAATTGGCATGCTGATCGGGGCTTTTTTCTTGTCCTGTCATTGGTAAAATCACTGAAACTATCGCATCATTCCTGTAGTGTGTATTCAGACTAACTGACCCTTCCTCTTAAAATATAAATTAAATATTAGAGTACAGAAAAACAAACTGATTAGATATATATGTGCCACACAGCTCGATTGGTTATAAATAGGGCATATGCTATTATCTCAATAAGTGGTACCTTCAACTCTGTATTGTCCGCAATAATGCCGGTCAATGAGTAAAATTTATGGGTCTTGGTTCCCCTCCCTTTCTTTTACCTTTAAGGTCAGGCATATTCTGGGAAGGTTAGTAAGTGGGTCAGTATGCACAGCTTATCATCTGGTCAGTACTCTGGCAATTCACAATAGAGAAGGACACGGCAACATGGTTTTGGTCCACTAAAAACTTCATATGTCACTGATACTGCCCCTCATGCAATGCTTGCAGATTGAAATATTTGGGATTTTAAAAACAAGAAATCTATTTGTTTTTTGGGGTGTGGTGCTCAGACTCGTACAGCACCCTGCTTTTTCTTCATTTAATAGTTCAGATGTCTATACTATGTATACAATAATATAATATTGCAACAACCAGTAGACACTGCCAGGGACAAATGCAGGATTTAAAGAGAGGGGATTATGTGCCACACTACCAGAGTGAATCTGGCAGTGAATCGAGAGGCATGGCTATCAATTGAGATAGTGTTGTGCTGCTCTCCAACTTTACTCATCTTATTCAAATATACAGGCAATGGTAGCCAACTGTTCTCATCCTGGTGGGGCATTTCTAATTTTGTGTGACTGTCCCGCTCAGTCAGGACTTTGTGCGGACTACAAGAATAGTTGTAAGGAATGTCCCGCTTCATACTATACTGATTATTAAGGGCGAGCAGCTTGCATCCAACAATAGTACATGCAGCTGGCTCTTAACAACCAGTTCATTGGAAACACAACTATCCTTGTGGTCCGGACAAAGTCCTGACTGAGAGGGACAGTCACACAAAATTGAGACTTCCCCACCAGAATCAGGACAGTTGGCAGACTGTGCTAAATTCTCCTACCTTTGTTGAAACTTCCACTACTCGTTTCTGCTTGTCTGGATCCTGGAATGTTTGGGTCCTGTTTGTAAACAAGTATGTGTACATAAAATATGAAAAGTCTAGCATTGAGTTAACAATTTTGTCCCCCCCCCAATAAGTTCCAACGTTAAATTAATTGTATCTACATTTAATAATTAGGTCTCCCTACATGAAACCATTGCTGACATTTAATGAATAGCATTCATAATTAATAAATAGATCTATTGGCTCCCTACCAGCTCTGACATTAAATAGCATTTACATTTAATACAAGACCTATTTCCCCCCTTTTTAGCACCAACATCTAACTAATTTATTCAGAAAGAATAAATAGACCTGCTTCTACCCAACATGCCCTGACATTAATTTAATGGTACTTATGTTTAATAAATATACCTATTTCCCCCTGAACAGCCCCAATATTAAATAATTAGTATTCCAATTTAATAATTAAAAATATTTCCCCACAAATCACCCCAATATTAAATAATTGTTATTCCCAATTAATAAATAGCCCTCCTTCTCCCTTATCTCAGCCCCACATTAAATTAATAGCTCCCAAAACACCCTAAAATTAATTAAATGATGCCATCATATCACCTTAAATTAATACTCCTTATTATGACCCACTATTAAATGGAATAGTCCCACCACTAAATAAATTGCCAACCACAAATAAATGAATATTTCCCTCTCACTATTAAATGATTATCACCCACCCTCACCATTAAAATAATATCCAGCCTCCACCCCTACTACAGTAAAAGCCCTCCCCCCATACTTACCTTCTACCATTTGGATCGGTAGATTTCAGAGGCAGACTTTTCTGCCTGCCTCTCCTTATTTCCTTTCTGTTAGCACAACATTCTAGCAGACTGATCTCTAAATAAACGGCAGTTAAATCACAGCTATCGCAATATAAAGAGCCACTCACCCTGTTCAACCATCTCCAATTTTCTTAGCACAGGATTGCAGCTAGGGGCAGGCTGGGCTATGGGGCAGGGGGGTATCTGGGCTATCTTGGGCCAGGTCACTGGACCACCTGCATTTTCTTTTTCTTAAAATGTTCCTAATAGGCTGATAAGTAGAGTCTTGGCTCCCAGGCAAAAATTTGACAGCCCACCCCTGATTGCAACTGTTGAAGTTTAATAATAGGATGAAGGTGGTAATCAATAGTCTATGTACACTACAATTGGTGGAGATGCGACCTAATCATTATCATAGCAACATGTAAATATGTTTAATGCATTTCTATTATTTAATATTGTTACAGAGCCTAGGGTTCTCGGATCCTAATCTGCCAAAATTGAGACAACTCTTCCAGAGGCGCAGAGTCTAACGTAGCGGCTGATCTTCTCCAGTGACCCTGGCAAGAAAGTGTGGGTTTAGTGGCTGCCACTATGCAGGTCGCAGTCCTCTAGAAAGTACTTGGCTGGATTAGCAGGGAACAGTCAGAGGTAGGACAGAACCAGACGATGATGACAGGACCTGCAGATGGCTGGGAGTACCACCGGGACAGCTTTCGGGGTGCAGACTGTGGCCTCTGATATTGTGGAGATGAAAGTGATGATGCGGCTGCAGGGTATTATGACTGGGATGGTGAGAGCGATGAACTGCGGCTGCAGAGTATTACCACTGGAATGGTGTAGAGCGGTGAACTGTGGCTGCAGAGTATACCACTGGAGAGTGATGAACTGTGGCTGCAGAGGCAAGGTATAGACCTAAAAGAACAGGCATTGGCGGTCAGGTAAGTGAGCCAGGTGTCGGCTTAGTAGACCGAAGACCCAACATATGACAAATATAAAATATACTGTGGTGATGAAGCTAATTAACATGTCCAAAAAGTTAATTATATCATGTTTGGTCTCATTCTATTTGCAATCGCATGAGAACATTTCCGGTATTATCTATGCAGCGTTTGCACATTGCAAATGCTAGTTATAACTAATATTACTTTTATACACCAAATAGCTACTCCAGCGAAGTCATAAAAGAAAAAGTTTATACAAGTCTAGAGGCGAGAGCATGGGGAAAGGACACCTGGTCACATATGGAAAGCTGACTCCCACCTCAAGGAACAATGACCAGAGGAATCAACCAATGGGGCATCGAGGTCATGACCCATCGACCTATGAATGAGGACATTAATAATGTAATTGTGTATCTTCGTGATGTCACAGTTTTTTATGACTGTACAATGTATAAAAATGTTCATTTTTGGCTTTGAAAACCAGAGTGTTCTGCTAGAAGCTTGTTGTTGGTGCCAACTTTGCCTGTAATCTATTTTGTGAATAAAACTTTTGTGCTTTTGAAACACAGTGATTGCATTGGAGAATCATTATTTCATATGATGCATATGGACATATCAGCTGAGGGCTTGTGAAGCAGACTCCACACTACTCTAGGACTTGCATACCTACAGATTTTGGTTTCTCAACAAAGGGTGGAATACGCATCAAAGAAGGTACAAATACATATTGTTCTATACTTTTAATTTACATCTTGTGCTGTTAAACCAAATTCCTGCTTTGAGAGTCTATTAGTTACTGGAGTGAACCTGGAGGGACAATGATAAAGTTTCTTTACATAGTTTTATTTTCGATTGCTATGCACAGTGTTTATGTGGTTAAATAGCGCATATTACGTTTCTATACTGCAACAGTTTTAAATATAGATATACAGAAGGATTCTGTTGTGTTACAGTATAATAATTTAAATTGTTAAACATGTCTAGGAAAGAACGTTGCCAACAATAGGAAATTTTACTAACAAAGTATGTATGTGATCATGTGTGTATGTGAAGCAAAGTGAATAATTTGTAGAGGTGTGCAATGTGGATGGTTAATAGTATTCTTTAGCGTAGCAATTCTGTATTGCTAAGTGATTAAACCAATAAGAATACAATGTATAGAATAAAATATAGATAGGTAGATAGATAGATAATTTTAAATATTATACATTAAAATTATAGTAGAGATTAATCCGCTGGAAAACAATTTCAGATGAGAAGGATAAACCTTGCTGGCAAGAAAAGAGTTTCCGCGGACGCGCAATCGTGTGTAACCTGTATTTTTTAGAATTCTGCATTTTCCTAACCTACCCTAGAACTCTGAAGGACCACAGAGTATGGGAGCCAGGCAGGCACGACAAGGGTCAACATTAAAACAGCATAAGTATATGGTGGAACTCGAAGGGTCTGCAATATACATTATGAGTTGGAAATTTGGTCTTAGAGCAACTTTTGTATTGTGAAAAGTGAACAAAAATAACTGCTGAATGTGTGCAAATTTTTCCTACTATTGCTAGCTGTGATCCTGAGATATTGAGTACAGTTAAAGATCAAATTTGTATGTTAAGTTCACAAAAATTTCGAATTAAACATATCACGTGTTCAAAACCTGAGTACGCTACATCGCAAACCCCACCTTATATGGATAGTAACAAAAGTACAGCCAGGGAAAACAGTGAACACTAAATTATATCCAGTTTTGGGAAGTAAATGTATTAATTTTAGTGAAGTTGATGGTGATGAGCTTGTTTTAATCTCTGCAATAGCTCAAACATTATAGTTATCACACAGTTTTCTGAGGTTAAAACTCTCCCGCACATTAGTAAGCACAGGAATATCAATTGTGCAGAGACAATTGTTCCAGCTAATGGCCCTGGATGTTGTAATACTATAGAATTACACCCAGTCAGTAAAGTGTTATAACTGTGGGAGATAAAAGGCATGTTGCTAGAAGATGCAGACAGGGTAACAAATCTTTTCATCCCCTTTAGATGTAACAGAAGACAGAATAATTGTCAAAGAATTGACAATAGGCTAGAAATAGATTAGAATTTAGGACATACTCATTCAATGGTAGCAAATGTCATGAGTACACATGCTAATCTCTGACATCTGGACTACACCTGTAATCTATAGATAGTTAAATTAACTAATAATCAGAACAAAGAACCTAAAAATGAATATATGTGGTACTAATCAAATTCCTTTTTGTAGATACAGGGGCGGCCAGATCTGTATAAATTTCTCCCCTAAATTTGTCAATCACCAGGACGAAAAAACATGTTCTAGCTGTGGGAGTGACATGAGAAGTGCATCATTAATCCTGTACCAGCAAAAGTTAATATTGGGCTATTTCATACTAAACATTCTTTCTTCAAGTTGCAGTGGATCATATTAACTTACTTGGCTGAGATTTTGTTATGAAAATAGGGTGTGTAATTTACTATGTCTCTAATGGTGTTTTAAGATATTCCAGGAAATCAGGCTCAGGAAATACAGGATATACTGGACACTCCACATTCTAATGCGGAAGTCCTATATTATACAGTCTTGGCTGAAAGTTTTGAGAATGACACAAGTATTGGTTTTCACAAAGTTTGCTGCTTCAGTGTTTTTAGACCTTTTTGTCACCTTTTGGTATATTTAAGTAAAATTACAAGCATTCCATAAGTGTCAAAGGCTTTTATTATGCAAGTAGTCAATATTTGCAGTGTTGACCCTTCTTTTTGAAGACCTCAGCTTTTCACCTTGGCATGCTGTCAATCAACTTCTGGGCCACATACTGATTGGTGCCGTCCATTCCTGCCTAATCAATGCTTGGAGTTTGTCAGAATTTGTGGGGTTTAGTTTGTCCACCCGCCTCTTGAGGATTGACCACAAGTTCTTAATTGGATTAAGGTCTGGGGAGTTTCCAGGCCACAGACCCAAAATTTGTATGTTTTGATCCCTGACCCAGTTAGTTATCAGTATGGCAAGGTGCTCCATCATGCTGACAAAGGCATTGTTTGTCACTAAATTGTTCTACACATGAATGGTCTTAGCATCCATTACTATTGGCATGACGTAGGAATGATGGTAGCGCTCACCTTTCCTTCTCCGGACAAGCGTTTTTCCAGATGCCCCAAACAATCTGAAAAGGGATTCATCAGAGAAAATGACTTTACACCAGTCCTAAGCAGACCAATCCCTGTACCTTTTGCAGAATATCAGTCTATACCTGATGTTTTTCCTGGAGCGAAGTGGCTTATTTGCTGGCCTTGTTGACACCAGACCATCCTCCAAAAGTCTTTGCCTTATTGTGTGTGCAGATGCACTAACATTGGCTTCCTGCCATTCCTGAGTAAGCTCTGCACTGGTGGTGCCCCGATCCCGCGGCTGAATCAACTTTAGGAGACGGTCCTTGCACTTTCTGGATGTTCTTGGGCACCCTCAAGCCTTCTTCACAGTTGTTGAACCTCTCTCCTTGATTTTCTTGTTGATCCGATAGATGGTTGATTTAGGTGCATTCTTACTAGCAGCAATATCATTGCCTGTGAAGCCCTTTTGCACAAAGCAATGATGACTCCATGTGTTTCCTAGCAGGTAACCATGATTAACAGAGGAAGAACAATGATTTCAAGCACCACATTTCTTTTAAAGCTTTCAGTCTGTTATTCTAACTTAATCAACATGACAGAGTGATCTCCAGCTTTGTCCTCGTCAACACTCACCTGTGTTAACGAGAGAATCACTGACCTGATGTCAGCTGGTCCTTTTATGCCAGGGTTGAAATGCAGTGGAAATGTTGTTTTTGGGATAAAATTTATTGTCATGCAAAGAGGGACTTTGAAATTAATTGCAATTCATCTGATCGCTCTTCATAACATTCTGGAGTATATGCAAATTGCCTTCATAAAAACTAAGGCGGCAGACTTTGTGTGAAATAATATTTGTGTCATTCTCAAAACTTTTGGCCATGCCGAGAGACAAGTCCATCACAGGTAGAAAAAATATTGTCACGTATACTGGGTTCCTTATGGACTAAAGATGGACAGAACACTGATTGATGGCTAATGTAGCTCCTGTTATGATTAAATATAATTGGGGAGGGGCTACAGACTAGTACAATATTTAAGAGGGATTAATAAAGTAGTTGAGAGCCAATTTCCTTTAGCGCTCTATCCAGCTGTCATCCTGATGCAAACCATTTTACTGTTATTCTTCCTTGATATACCTTCTTCTCTGTCCCTCTACATACTGACTGCCAGTACTCCTTTGCTTTCTCTTATAAAGGGGTACAATATACCTGGACAATATTGTCCCATGGGTTAATAGACAACCTCAGTATCTTGGCACAAGCCTTGCATGACAGTTTGCAATCTTTTAAACAGAGGAATATGTTTGTTCTAAATCAGTATATAAATGATTTATTGTTGTGTTCTGATTCGTTTATGTCCTCAGTGTCTGATATTAAACACTTGTTTCTTCATTTCTCACAAGCAGGACACAAGGTTGCAAAAGATAAATTACAGCCATGCCAGACAAACTTCATATACTTGGAACACTGTCTCACCCAGGGTATAGCAAAAGACAGAAAAAAACCCCTGATATGGCGCCAATACAATACCAATGAAAGTAAATGGGATGATAGAAAAAATATTAAAATAATAAAATGTACAATTTCCAATAATATATGGACAGAAGACAAGCTGCTGCACAAACTAGGTGGCTGCGCCCACCAACATACAGAGATATAGAGCAAAAAACGGTATTCAGCGCTCAAATCTAACTGTCTCCAATATAGGCTAATAAAAATAATGAGTGGCAGATCACGAGTGGTCAAGTATATAAAATCAACATGTTTATTGTGTATATTAAAAATCATGCATGTAAATACCTATATGCTTTCAAAGATATATTGTGAGGAGAAATACCCAAACTACATCACAGTGCACTATGACGTATATGAACCACACGCTACTGATGAAAGAAAAAATGTGACAGCTGTATATTATGTAGCCAATTGTGTGGTCAAAAATGTTGATGAAAAAACATGAGCAATGCTCTACGATTTCCCCACAAAAAGATATATAGTGCTGATAGTTGCCGTAATCATCAATCCACACGTGGTGGTAAATTTCTTCCTATGAATGATAATGTCTATAAGGCCATATATATAACTCCGTGCTGGGCAGAGATGAACTAGAGCCTCAGTTCAAACAAACTTTATAGTATAAATTCCACATATAAATGTATATTCCGCTTCATGCTCCATAGATGGAAAAGACACATATGTGAGTAGAATATACTGTAGTACTCACTGTCTCTGATGGTAAGTATGATGCGCTTTTCCACATACCCGTATAGATTACACCTTTGCAGACTCGTCTCTTTGAGGTTACTGTGTGTCCAATGGTTATAAATAGTGATCACAAACCTTCGTAGTACGGACTGGAATCCTAAGTGCATGAAGATGAAACCTATTTAGGCTTTAATGGGTTGCTGACAAAAGTGCCTTGAAGCGCTACATCGACTGGATAATACTTGTATGATCCGCAGATAACAGTAGTATCTGTGACCGCCTCACACACGGCTCTCTGATGAAAATGCTCCACGGAGAAAAGAGGATGGTAAAAGCAATTGTTTGTCTGCTTTCAGATGAATCCAATAATACAACTCCTGAGTGGGTTGAACCAAGTGCAACGGCAATTACAGCATTTACCCAAATGGGAATAAAAAATAGCACAATAGGTATGAAAAGTATACAGAGACCAACTAAATTGTTGACTCTATGCCCCTAACGCGTTTCATTACAGAACGTAACTTCTTCAGATTATATAATTGCTAATATCAAAATCATCTTTGGTAGAACTTGCCTCCGTTTGGAGCAGACACATATAATTACATATGTGTGCTGCTAGATCTGATCACGAGTTGTCACAAATGTGTGTTACATAAAGTCTAATTAGTGAGTTGATTGAAATTGCAGTGTATATAAAGGCTACCATAAACCTCTAATGACTCTGGTCATTCCCTCTGAAGAAGTTACGTTCTGTAATGAAACGCGTTAGGGGCATAGAGTCAACAATTTAGTTGGTCTCTGTATACTTTTCATACCTATTGTGCACTCATTATTTTTATTAGCCTATATTGGAGACAGTTAGATTTGAGCGCTGCATACCGTTTTTTGCTCTACTGTCTCACCCAGGGGCTAAGACATTTGACAACAGACAGGATTAAGGTTATACACTACATGACACTGCCGCAACACCAGCTGCATATTTGTACTTCTATACCAGGGGTAGGGAACCTGTGGCTCTCCAGGTGTTGTGAAACTACAAATCCCAGCATGCCTTGCCACCTATCTGCTGGTTATCTACTGGCAAAGCATGCTGGGACTTGTAGTTTCACAACACCTGGAGAGCCGCAGGTTGCCTACCCCTGTTCTATACTGTACTAGAGCTGCTAGCTGTGCTGCAGGAATTTTGACACAAAACCATGGTGAGGCTAGGAGACTGGTAACATACTACATTGCACAATTGGACACTGGCAAGATCTCTCCCTACATGTTTAAGAAGTGTAGCAGTAACTGCTCTTCTGGTAAGTAAGAGCGAGGAGGTAGTACTGAGACATAATTCAACTGTCTATACACCACATGTGGTATCTGCCCTCCTAAGTGCAGCCCAATTTAGACATGTCTCCTCAGCAATATTCACAAAATTGGAGTTAGCACTAATGATATCTGCAAATATCCCAATCAAGAGATGTAAAACTCTAAATCCAGCTACATACCTACCACCAAGATGTACAAAGGGTGGAAGGAGAGGAGACTCTAGTTGAAGGTGAATTTGGCAGGTATACAGATGTGCATGATTTTATGGAATATTTGAATCAGACCTTTACCGCAAGATCTGACATACGTGACTCGCTTTTAGAAAATGTAGATTTTACATTTTATACAAATGAGAGTTGTCATAGACAGACGGACACATGTACTGGTTATTCCATTGTAAATTACGAAGATGTTGTAGAAGCTGAACCTCTTTGCCCACCACACTCAGAACAGATAGCTGAAGAGAAGCATTGAGAAGAGCATGTGAGTTGGCAGAGGGTAAATCAGTTAATATACACACTGACTCTAAGAACGCTTTTTGGGGTAATGCATGACTTTGGGTCTCTAAGATGTATTAGGAATTTTATGACAGCAGCAAGCACACCAGTAGCGCATTCACAACACATAAAAGGACTTCTGACAGCGATACAACTACCTAAAGAAGTAGCTTTTATTAAGTGTAAAGCACACACATACGGCAGGGACCCCCTATCACTTGGTAATGATAAATCAGATTAGGCTGCTAAGAGAGCAACAGGCTCACTCATCAAAAAAAATGTGCCCAAATTAATGATTTTTGATGCTTTCAATTTACAGAAATTAATAGAAATGCAGGATTTGTGTCCCCTCAGAAGAAGGCTGTCTGGAAGGTGAAGGGATGTGGTCAACAGTCCTCTGGAAAGAGGGACATGGTAGGCTGGTTGCTCCCAAGGCATATCTTCCAAGCTTAGCAGAGGTGGCACATGGTCCAACTCACCTGGGTAAGGAGCGTGTTTGCAATTTGGTAAGAGCATACTGGTGTGCACCAGGCTTCTCTTCACAGGCTAGTAAGAAAGCAATGTCTTGTCTTACTTGTTTGAGAAAGAATACGAGTAGAGCAAAACCGACAGAGCCATCCCGCATTCCTTCTACAGATGGACCTTTCCAGGTTTTACAAATCGATTTCATTCAATTCCTACCCTGCAGGAAACTCATGTATGTATTAGTATGTATCATTGTTTTCCCTAACTGAGTAAAGGCTTATCCATCTGCTTCTAATACTGCTGTTTTCACTGCTAAGAAAATTGTTCAGGAATTTGTAAGTTTGGTATCCCCAATATCATTAAAAGTGATCGGGGTACAAATTTTACAAGGATATCTTTCAGCTTATGTGTAAGATCATAGATATTGAAAGTAAGTTACACATTCCCTATAGGCAAAAAGCCAGTGAGAAAGTAGAAAGTGAAGGTACTATCAAGAGCTAATTGAGTAGAGTGATGGCTCATTAATGTGACCAAGAGCATTACCACTAGTACTCCACAACAGCATTAGAACCTCTCCTAGACCACCTCTTAACCTGTCACTTTTTGACAGACAACCTGCTTTGATGTATACACACTTCCTGCAGACTATGAAATATCATATTTTATTACTCCAGCAGAGCCTGCTATGTGGGGATACTACATCTAACCACAGAGACCCCCAACTCTGCCTAAACTATATTTGTTTACTGACCCACTTTGTAATCTAATATTCTCTAATATTCTACCCTCTACATTTTGTGGGGATACTACACCGAGCCACAAAGACACCTAACCCTGCTCTATAGTCTATCTTGTTTACACATTATGTGATCAATGGTTCGATCTTTTACCTACTGTGTGCAGGATATTTTCTAATTCTGTCATCCATTGCACTCTGAATATTAACAATTCCTGACAACACTGCACATAGTTGCTGTGACACACATACAATTGTTCGTTGTATCCGCGGTCAGTAACAAATAGACTTGAGTTTTGATTATGCTTTATTATGCTTTAATTCTGGCTCAAAAATATCTGTGAGCCAAAAAATATCTGTGAGCCACTATACTTGAAATTGTTGTGTATTGATAGGTTACACATTTGAGAGACATTAATTCCTCGTATGAACAATTGTGCAACTATTACGATGTGGGAGATGGACAATTTACTATGGCTCTTCTCATTGGATCAGACACCTGTCCATCACAAAAGGGCATATGGCAGGATTAACAGAAATGACCAATCAGCAATATGCTATGAAGAAGGCGCCTTTAACCCCATAGTTCCGTTTCTCACTTCATCTCTTATCCCTGAAGAAGCCCTAAGGGCGAAACGCGTTGGTTTATCACATACAGACTTGCACGCATACTGCTTTTGGCACCCCACGGATTGTGGATACCTCTTTACCACCACTGCAATAGCGGGACATCGCTACAATGCATGCGCACCCCTATCCATTGGAGGATCCCCACTTCTGCCCGACAGCGGGGCGCCCAGCGTCCCTACGGCAACCAGTGTAACCCAGACGAGAGGCATCAAGGCTCACAGAGGAATGACTGTAGTGCGGCATCAGCCCTGTCTTCCAAGGGTAAGTCCTCTTGCCAGACTTTACCACTGGCATTACCCGATGGGTATTTCTGACTCATCTCACCTATAAAGACCTATTTCAAGACTTTTCCCACACATGGGAATGGCTTCACCGCCGCGAATCTGAGTCAGTGGACTATCAATTGATAGCGGTAGAAGCAGTGCCTTATCTGCCCAGCACTTGAATGCAGAGACAGTTTGCAATTTGCAACCACTGTTACCTGCTACTGCTATATATTTTTTCTGTATGGTTATCCTGTTTAATGTAGCATCATTTGAGTGCTTGCATATCAATATTTCTGTTTCCTTACACGAAGACAGGTTAATCAAGAGATTTTTGTATACAAATACTCCTAATTGCACTCTCGAGTTACCTTATAGAGTTGATACTCTTTTACCATAATAAATGTTTATTTTTTATGCTGCTTTTGTCTATGCGCCCAGGGTTCATCACTATTACGTCTTTATTTAGGGTTGGGCTACCCTTTTTTCCCCCCTTTCCGCCTTTCCCGATCCCAAGAGGCTGCATTCCATCCGCACTACACCATAGGGAGCGCTGAACTTTCACTTCTACTTTAAACCTGCTTTGATAGGGGATTCCCAAGATGATTTAAAATGTAACAATACATTAACTGTTCAATATCTTATAAAGAGGAGCAAACAGTTGAGACAGCCACAAAGGAATTTCAAAATACTGTCTCCTGATATGCCAGACACTAACTGTCATGATGTTGAACCTGGGGTATTTCTTACGCTTAGGTTGTTTAACAGACCCGTATCAAGTGTTGATGACCAGTACCTCATACCTGGAAGTAGCAGAAATAGACACTTGGATCCATTCCTCTCACTGCAGAAAAGTCAACAATCTGGAGATGGTTCAAGACAAGGCCGAGGCAGACACTACAACCCTGTCACACATGAATCTGTTCCGTGAGACTTAAAATCATAGTCAATAACATCTGAGCCAAGGATTCCGCAAGGTCTATTCTCTATATGCATATGTAATCTATTTTGCGAATAAAACTTTTGTGCTCCTATCTACATGATATCACTTCTAAAATGGCAGATGAGATCAGGGGTGGGGGGGCTATATTTAGAAGATATAGATCCCAAACTCATTACAGACAACTTTTACTGGATACTTGATAGCTTTATGTTTACACTGAAATGTAAAGTTGCTCTAGTTCATGCCCTATAAATCTCTCTCCACATTTTAAATTTCCCTCCCCTCCAATGCAACATGATTTTGTCCAGGTGCAAAGTTACTCCTTATTTATGCTTTGCTCTCTTTAATGACTCAGGCCCACTATGTCTAATGCCTAAATTTATATTTATATATCTATATTAGATCACAATAAAATACTGTATACTCTTCTGAAAATTCTATAACTTTACAATCCTCAATTAGAAGAAATAGTAACTAATTAATATTATAATAGACATAAAACAACACAGTTCTCACTATAGAGTCTTGCTATATCCCTATCTTCCAGGCCAGTCTGTCGTTGGTACACTTATCATACAGTTGGCAGCTACTTCTCATTTGTTTAAAGTTATATCTCACCTTCACCATTTCTGTATCTGAAATTTATGGGCCTGATTCATTAAGAAAAGTGAAGCAAAAGCAAGCAAGTAAGGCAAAACCATGGTGCATTGGAGGGGGAGGTCAATTTAAAATGTGATGGCAGATTTATATCTGAGGTAGGGTATGTCCTAGATCAACTTTAAATTTCATTGTACAAATAAGCGATCAAGTATTTGTGTGCTACATGAAAAAACAGACAGTATTTTCCTTATGTACAAAATAATAACCTAATTTGCACCCCTTGCATTGTAGCATGGTTTTGTCCAGAAAACTGGAGTAAGAAAACTTACTCAATTTTTTGCTTAACTTTACTTAATGAATCAAGCCCATTAGTTCCCTCTTAATTTTTGAGAATATTAGCAATGGATATCACAAATTCTCATATGTACTTACTATCATGGGTCTGATGTTATGGATGATGCTCTCATGTCTTCTTATCATTATAGTTTTTTTTTCTGACATGGATTTTCTCATCATATATGTGTTCTTGTTACAGATCTGTCTCAATAAATTTCAGTCTTATCCCATGTATTTGTCTCTCATCAATATTCTGTAAACTTCTAGCAATAATATCTGTAACCAAGGATTAGGTAGCAGATTGTATCCCAAGGATTAGGTAGCAGATGCACTATTTCACTCTTTCTTTTTTTCACCAGTAACCATATAAATTACTGTTTTTCTCTAATATCTATAGTCTGTCTGTTATTCACTCTCTCTCTTTTGCTTCTGTAATCTACAGTTTCTCTCTTAAACTCTTCCTCTTGGTTTTCACTCACCTCAGGAAAACCATTATTCTCTCTGCCTCCTCTGTAACTCTCATCATCTCTCTCCCTTTGTTTTCTGTTATCTCCTCTCTCTCCATTATTTTCTCTCTCTAATTTCTGTTCTCTCCTCTCTCCGTATTTTTCTCTCTCCATTTGTACCCACACCTCTGTCTAACTGTTGCTCTATCTTCCCAGTTAAAACTGTCATTTCCTCATTCACTCCTCGGCAGGGCCATCTTTTCCATTGGGCACGATGGGCAGCTGCCCGAGGGCCCCACGGGCAAGGGGGCCCCATAGGCACAGCTCTTAATGAGAATAAATAATCCTGCAAAAAAAAAAAAAACCTGCAAAAAAAACCTTCAAGGGTCACTGAGCAAGTACATCTATCTATCTCTATCTCTATATATCTATATCTGTATCTGTATACATCTATATATCTATATCTAGGGGCCCCGGTTCACTGCTTTGCCCGGGGGCCCATAATGTTGTTAAGATGGCCCTGCTCCTCGGTGCGAGAACTGACTGCTGATCTCACGCATGCAAGATTGTGCATTCTCCTTCATGTCGCCATCATCCATATAGGCCCTCAATCTCCAGTTGCTGGTGGAGGATACATATGAAATAAGATTTTTTATATGGACCATGTAGTTATTCCAGTGTTGAAGATAACATATGTTATGTCAAGTCCATATGCAAGTGGTACAGCAGTGGTGGAGTAATGGTCCATGTGTAGTGTTTGTTTATAAGCAATGAAAGGTCAATGTGTGTAAGAAAACCACATTTTTATATTTTATATATATATATATATATATATATATATATATAAAATGAAGTTTATTTCTTTGTCTGTGAATATCTGACACAGTTTTAAAGGTAAAGCTGCCAAATCTTACCTAGTTATTTAGTATTAAAAAAGTAACCTATTAGACCACATAGTGTCAACGCGACAAAGCAACAGGACGACAAATATTAAAAACATAATTTTTCGATTATAAACAATTGTTTGACTGCTGGAAGGATGCCATGCCACAATACAACATAATTACAAAACGACAAAGCAAACCGAATAAATTGCTTATATATAAAACTGCTACACATTACAAATCAGACTCACGCAAATTCGGATGACCCTGACAGTATAATAATAGTCATAAAAAGTAAAAAAAAGGAAGGACAGATATCTAGCTATCTATCTAGGATAGAGAGATAATATTTATTACAATAATACTGTTACATATATTTTCAAACAGAACACTGCTATCGCCGCCACCTACAGCAGGCTAAGGAGGAGTCCAGGGAGGTGGCAGAGGAGAAACCCCTGGAGGAGCCCCAGGAGGTGCAACTGGAGGGTCATAAGAAGGCAGAGAGGCCATCTCAGTCCTCTGAAGAAGAATGGAGGTATCTTGATTTAATAATATAGTAGTATATTTGTCATAGGCAAATACTGCTATTATACAGGTGTATGACTTAATGGTGTAAAAACTGTTTGCCCTTGAGTAAAGCAACTCCACCACAGTACATCTGCATGTGCCACTAAAATGCAGTCCTCTGGCTAGTACTGTGTTGACATTACAATAAGATAAATCTTTAGGATAATTTATAATAATGTAGCACCTCCGAACTCTGTAGAGTTAGAACGTGGGACAAAACTACACCCATAGAGCAAGCATATGTTTATAACATGCAATAATGTTGTGATGCTGATGTAGTATTTTACAACCACTGCGCATTTTAATAGAAAAATAGAACATTAATTTAAAAATCCTTGTATGTTTGATTTTCCATTGTTTTTTGTATAAAAATTGTATGCTCTAAAAATAATATTTTTGTTTTTTAGCTTTGAAAAGCAAATGTGTAATAATGAGATATATTTGATATTAAATGATGATCAAGGGTGAATAGTGCAGGTTGATGGAGTAATGCAGTAAAAAGGTTAATATTATTTAATAGCAAACATCTGTGTTTTGGGATTAATAAGAGCAATTAAAGGAAATGCATGCATGTCCATTCAGATGTGAATTATTAGTAAAATCACAATACCAAACACAATACTAAACTGAGAAAAACGCAATTACGCTTATGTGTGATTTATATCTAATAAGTGTTTTATGTTGCGTCCCGATTTGAATCAGATCGATAGTGTGCATTACAGTCCAAGAGATTGAAATAAAGATTCCATTTTGTTTAGACCATGTCTGTAGACATACCAAGATAGGATGAAGAAAGAACGGTTGTGTGTGATCAGGGATAATCTTAGTTGTGACTTGCAGTTACAGAATCTTAAGCTGCTCAAAAGCTTTCAAAGAAACCCCTACAATGAAAGTATGTGTAAAATTCTATGGGAAACCTTTTAACAAGTCACATTGAGTTTTTCCAATTTCAGTATAATTTTCAATGAATTCTGTAGCAAATTAACTAGTTTCAGTAATTTTCTTTAATATATTTTTAGGAGAGGTATCTGTTTAATTATTTTCACAATTTTAGTCACTGGTGTACAAATATGTTAATTTTTAGACTAGCTTGATGCAGAGCCCTGCAAACATTAAAAATAAATGTTTATGTTCCTGCTCAGTTGACACCTGACTTAGCAAATTATACATATGCTGCATCACTTTGTCCCCATGACCCAGAGGACCCAATGCCCAGCTATTATAAACTGACAAGGGCCTGCGCCAGTCAGGTGAACAAATATTATTAAGGTATGAATTCCAAAAATAACAAATTTTAAATTCAAGAAAGAAACTTGTGAATTACTTCTTAATGGAACTATTGGGCCTGATTCATTAAGGAAAGTAAAGCAAAAAAATTAATACCTTTGAATCTTGACAAAACCATGTTGTATTGAAGGGGGAGGTAAATTTAAAATGTGGGGACAGATTTATAATTGGGGTAGAGCATGACCTAGATCAACTTTTAATGTAAGTGTAAAAATAAAGCTATCAAGTATTTGCATCCTACATGAAAAAACAGCCAGTATTGTACTTATGTGCAAAATAATAAACTCATTTGCACCCCTTGCATTGCAACATGGTTTTGCCAAGGTTCAAAGTTACTCATTTTTGCTTTCTTTTCCACAATGAATCAGGCCCATTGTGTGTGGTACAATTGCTACTAAGTAGTTAGTTTGTAGAGTATGTTGATTAGCTGATTCACGTATCATTATGTTTCTTAACAGCCCAATACAATCCTGTGACAGATACTGCAACACTGTTCCATAGCTATTTTTCCTTACATCTTCCCTAAGAAATAAAGTCCTCCGTCCTAGGCCAGGGGTATAAAAGCAAAGAGGGACAGGGAAGAGAGGGGCTTTACATCAAAAATATTCCTCTGTGGATCCATAAAGGGGCAACTCTGCCTATTCTTTCAGTACTAAAGCTTGCCCTGACTCTCAGTAATCTGCTATATTGTTCAGAATTTCATCTAGCCATGTCATAGTCTTAATTGGCCTTAAATGG
Source organism: Mixophyes fleayi (assembly GCF_038048845.1). Lineage (NCBI taxonomy): Eukaryota > Metazoa > Chordata > Amphibia > Anura > Limnodynastidae > Mixophyes > Mixophyes fleayi. The sequence goes on along the minus strand of NC_134412.1, from coordinate 37,434,291 downwards.
TCTCTGTGGTGTCATAATTTCATTGGTAATGGGTGAAGGGGCAGCTGTGGTATTTGTAGAAGTCAAATGGATGAAGTCGTTAAATTAACATATATCAATTGTAAATAGTTTTCTGAGCGATTGCAATTAGTGCACTACGTCATAACAGGGTTAATAACGCAATCGCACGGGAAAACAATACACACACACTTACATTTACAATTACATTTCTTAATAGTAAATATTTAATAATGTTTAAACTTACATCAGTTTATTAGTAAAATGTAAAGGTTATTCATGCAAAAATAAATTTACATTACAGGTATTTATGCTTCAAGTCCTAAGAAATGTATGGTGTTTAGTCTTATATCATTCCTCATTTCACCAGTAGAAATATGGTGATAACAGAGTAGCGATTGCACTTGGAGATGGCCAGTTATGAATAAAATAAGATTGATTCTCTACAATACTGTAGGTAGCACATGTTTATAGATTGGTTTAAACTGGATTAGGTCAGTTCTCTCATGCACTGCATGTGCTCAGTTGTTGGATAAGCTGCCCCAACCTAATCAGAGGAATCCTTTGAACTGACCTATGATCTGCATTGTACTGGACTGACTTAACCCCCTGGACCAATGAAGAAAGAGCTAAGTTTATCTTTGTGTATATTGTGACATCATCACTGTTTTTTTTGTTATCTCAAACTGTATATAAGCAAGCATTAAATTTCTCTTCCTTGATTGCAGTCTACAAGACTGAATCTGGACCTGGGCCCAGGGAGCTCATGCGTAATGATTTGGATATACTTTCCTGTATATTGTTGTACCTTTTATGCATAACTATGGTTTGCTGTTATCCTACTATCTTTTGCTATTAAATCTATGCGTTGGAACCACATTAATCGCATCGGACATTATTTATTGGTAGCGACAACATGAACTTTACATATCATTTCTTACTAGATAAACATTCTGCAATCTATTACACTACTGTCATGTAGTGGGGAAAACACTTTCATGGGCTTATTGTTTAATTCTCTGGCTGCAGCATGTCTTTACATTTAATAATCATGGCTACAGCTTGTTCTACTGTTTCAGCTGCTGCAGCAGTTAGGAGCTTAAAGTTAATATAATTATATAATTCCTCAAATTACTGTACAGAATGCTCCATCACAGCTTTATTTTAATCTTATGTGGAATTTGCTGCAAGTCTGTCAAAAATCCAACAATACACTTTCTTATAAGTACATGCTTCCGCCCTTAAATCATTAACTTTCCCTAATCTAAAGGAATTAAGTGTTTTAGGGCTAAACCGTTGTAACCAAGTAACTCTTTGCAGGACCCATTTTAATCTCCTATATGAGTCTTAACATAAGATGAGGAGGCATGTATTTCAAGAGCATTTCAACCTCCATTCCCTCTCTATCAATTTGCACCAAATTCATCTAGTTCTCAAAAGTGGTCATATTCTGAAAACTAACTTGTTTCCGAGGGAGGTATAGCCCTCCTTCCTAGGACATGAAGAAAGGGTGCCAACAAATGATTCATGAATTTCAGCACACATGAAAATAGTATCATAAAGCACTTTTGAACCAGATCATAAATTAACCATTGCCCAACGCATATAGTGCTTTATGACTTACTTTAGAAGCTACAGTACATATTATATTCCATATCCTGTAGCATTATTGGTGATGCTTAACAAAGACTTTCAGATTTAATCATCAATAAAATTTAATGCATTAAAGCACTATTACCATTTCTTACTAATATGTCCAGCACCTTTAGTCGCACATCTCCCCGTCTGTCCCAGCACCTTTAGTCACACATGTCCCCTCTGTGCCCAGCACCTTTAGTCACACATGCCCCTCTCTGCCCAGCACCTTTAGTCACACATGTTCCTTCTCTGCCCAGCACCTTTAGTCACACATGCCCCTCTCTGCCCAGCACCTTTAGTCACACATGTCCCTTCTCTGCCCAGCACCTTTAGTCACACATGTCCCTTCTCTGCCCAGCACCTTTAGTCACACATGTCTCCTCTGTGCCTAGCACCTTTAGTCGCACATGCCCCCTTTCTACCCAGCACCTCTAGTCACACATGCCCCCTTTCTACCCAGCACCTCTAGTCACACATGTCCCCTCTGTGCCCAGCACCTTTAGTCACACATGCCCCTCTCTGCCCAGCACCTTTAGTCACACATGTCCCTTCTCTGCCCAGCACCTTTAGTCACACATGCCCCTCTCTGCCCAGCACCTTTAGTCACACATGTCCCTTCTCTGCCCAGCACCTTTAGTCACACATGTCCCTTCTCTGCCCAGCACCTTTAGTCACACATGCCCCTCTCTGCCCAGCACCTTTAGTCACACATGTCCCTTCTCTGCCCAGCACCTTTAGTCACACATGTCCCTTCTCTGCCCAGCACCTTTAGTCACACATGTCTCCTCTGTGCCCAGCACCTTTAGTCGCACATGCCCCCTTTTTACCCAGCACCTCTAGTCACACATGCCCCCTTTCTACCCAGCACCTCTAGTCACACATGCCCCCTCTGTGCCCAGCACCTTTAGTCACACATGCCCCTCTCTGCCCAGCACCTTTAGTCACACATGTCCCTTCTCTGCCCAGCACCTTTAGTCACACATGCCTCCTCTCCATCACATCTTCTTACCTTTTCTCCACTGCACAGCACAGCTCTAGATCAGTCCATTCTCTCCGCTGGTACCTTGTCCGGCCCTGCACACAGCCCCTTGCACTCGCGGATGTGCGCGAGCGACACCCGCGAACAAAAAATAACAAGTAGTATTAATTTTCTTTCAACTATAGAGCTCCAGTGGGGCCCTGGGCTCCATGGCAGGTCCGGGCCCTGGTAATTTGTACCGCCCCCCTCCCATTCGGCACCCCTGAGTTTTCTCTCTCTCTGCAGCTATTTTAAAGTGCTGAACTTAAATAATCTGACATTTGTGGTACTGTAACTTTACATTTGGGAACACTCTACTGCACATCCTCATGATACCTGCATACTTTTTCTATAACTCAGCGATGCACATACAGTGTGTTTGCAACATTGAATAAATTACGAAAATAAAATGTAATCAATATTTACAGCGGACGTGACACCTACACACAGTAGAGGCTGCCACTTTGTGTTTGCATAGTGCATTATCTGGCTGATGTCTGTGGTTCCTAGGGATTAGATAAGCTACAGTCATGAATATTGGTTAAGTCTACAAAATGGCTTTCTGTGCTGTGACTTGCTAAGAATGTAGCAAATCTAGCTGTTTTGTATTCCAATGCATTATAAGCTGACACAAGCACAACACATCAAACTATCCCACACTTAATGGAACTGTTGTATGATGGTAATTGCTCTGCACGTCCAAATTTTCAGGCATTATTCCTTTACGGCAAAAATATGTATACTGTAATGTAGGAACTCTCATACTTTAGGGAAAAGGGAAAAAAATATTATTCTTTACATTGGGGCATACATTAGATATAATTTTTACCAAAATAGTTTGGTCATTAGTACCCTAAATAGACGAAAAATGGAAGATCTATATTACTAAAATGTCTTCTAAAAAATATATTAAACATATCAACTTTATTAAACTTATGTTAAAACCTTTCTGTATACTTATTCTATAATTGAGTGATGGACATAGAGTTTGTCTGCAATGTGGAAAGAATAAAGAGAATAAAATGTAGCCAGTATTTACAGTGGACAACAAGGTCCCAGAGGTGTTATAACCTCCCAGTCTGAGGTCCCAGAAATGACTGCCCTGTCTGAAGTCTCAGAGACAACTGTCCATGTCTGCCACCTGTTCTGAGGGTACAGTCATTGCTGTCTTTTCTGTTGGTACAATTGTTGCCTTATGTTCGGAGGGTCAAGTCGTAGCCTCAAGTTATGAGGGTCCAGTGTTGCCTCCCATTTTGAGAATCCAGCATTGTTTTCTTTTCTTAGGGTCCAGACATTGCCTCTTTGCTTGAGGTCCCAGAGATGACTGCCCAATCAGGTCCCAGAGAGGACTGTTTTGTTTGAGATCCCAAAGACAACTGCCCAGTCTATTGTCCCTGAAACTATTACCCTGGCCTTAAGAACTGAGGACAAACCTACTGTCCTAGCTTGTGTGCCTGAAGTTCCACTGTCTTGCCAGAGGCTCCAGTCTCTGTTGGTGAGAGGTTTCAGTTAATGATTTGCATAGGTTACAGACACCACTTTGCCTGATGTGCCAAAAATGACTACCTCCTGTCCAGATGTCCTCTTGTTCAGATATTCCAGTTAAGGGGTTTTAGTCCCAAGATCTGTGCTACATGAAAAAACAGGCAGTATTTAACTTATGTGCAAAACAGAACACTCATTTGCACCCCTTGCATTTAACATGGTTTTGTCCAGGAGACTGAAATAAGGATCCTCTTCATTTAAGATCCTTAATGAATCAGGCCCCTTGTCTCTATTGTTCTGTATAGTTTCCACTGCTTATATCACCATATTATATTATTATTATTATTATTATTATTATTATTAGTTGTTTAATATACTGTTATAAAATTTCCATTCACAAATAAGCATTAATTTTATTCTGTTCCAACTTTAGACTGTATCAGTTTCCTATGTATGAATTATGTCTCCCTTTTCTAGGAAATAACTGTTCAGAACAGAACACTTTCAGATTATTTGTAACTTTTCAGAAAATTGTATCAGGCAGTGTTTCAGGTTCCTACATATGTATTGTGTTTCCCTTAACACACATAAGAATATAGCAATTTAGGACTATTTCATATTTATGGACCCATGTCTCATCCTAGCCTTGTATATTAGAAAACAACCTTGCTTGCTGCATAAGAATACATTGATCAAACTTAAAAATGAAGCCATAGCGATTATGTGAAAGCACTAAGATTCATTCTTATATTTGATGTCACTTTTAGTAAGCAGTATGTGCTGCAGACACAGGGGACTTATCTTTATTGGTTCCTCTTCTTGTGATTGGGATATATGTATTGATCGTCAAGAGCATTTTCTATTGACACGTTCACCCAAAGTTTACCTATTCTTTATCAAGGGATAACTTATGAATTTGGATATAGTCGTATTGGAAGTGTATACGGTGGGTATATTTGCTAAACTGCAGGTTTGAAAAAGTGGAAATGTTGCCTATAGCAACCAGCTGTCATTTTGTAGCATGCACTAAATAAATGAAAGCTAGATTTTAATTGGTTGACATGGGCAACATCTCTACAATTATCTACCCAATTATATATATATATATATATATATATATATATATATATATATATATATATATATATACATACATATATCTACTCAAATACAATTAACATTTTCATTTCTCCATTAAAATACATAAAACATGTAAGCATTCTCTAAACAGGTGCTGCACATTTCAGTGAGAATCTCACAGCTTGAAGATGTAATTCTAACAGACATGTCTAATGTGCACATCATTTTTGTTATTTTTAATAAACCATTGATGTATTAATTAATTCAATCTAACACCGAGAAACATGTATGGAGGCAGAATTATTGCATTGTCAAAAAAGTCATTTAAAATAATAGAAATTTTGCTTTCTTGTGTCAGCCATAATACAGTAAGTTATTTAAGTAATTTTTCCTTGTAATTATGTATGCTATGTGACATTGCACGCTGGGGTTCTTAATTACATTGCAAATGATACGAAACGGGAGTGAATAATGTAGTGCTGGATATCTTCCACCAGAACAGTAATTAACAGGAAAGCTTTGAAAGTAAAGAGCAAGCTAACGAGATAGATTTGTATTTATTTATTTTTATCGGATATGGGCTACATTTAAAGCAATACAAGTTGCCCCTGTAAGCATTTTATGGATACAATTATAGACTTAACATTAAGTGTAAACAATAAGTAGTGTTAATAAAAGAATGTATGTGTACTTTTAAGCCGCACAAAGTCTCCTTATTCAACATTGTCTGGTGATATCACTGTCTAGTGTAGGTAGGTGGAGCATTGGAGAAACGTGCTAGAAATCATGGTGCGAGTTAAAAATGATGCTTACCTTGTGGTGCATATCAATTAAACAATGATAGCAGGAAAGTCCTACTTTTTTACAGAAGGAACAATAAATATCTGATTCTCATAACGAGATTGCATGCACCCCACTATCTGTAGTGGCAGTATAGGTGTAGATTACAATAAAATGGGCAAGTGTTCACTTTTGAAGGTGGCCCAGATTATAGTCCCTCCACATAGAATAAGGAAAGGCAATAGATATACTAAACTTCCATAGAATGCCCAGTAACCTTTTTCTCTGTAGAAATAGAAGTCACCTCTTCTGATAGACCCTGCTCTCTTGTTCCTCTCTTCTATACTGTCTTTAACTTTTTACAACTTGTTCAAAATATACATGTAGGTATAGTAGGTATTGCACATTGTGATAGATGCAAAACAGATTGCAAAGTTTATTGAATATACTGATGTTTTGTAACCTGCTGGGACCTTTTCAAGGCATAATAACCATTGGCAATATACAGAATAAATATACCACCTCCAAAGAGGGCACCAAAAATAACATAAGTCCTTATTCTGATCCACCTGTACTACTTCTTGAAGTCTATAGACAGTGATATAGTATTTTTAAATATTAACCCAACCGCTATATATAGGTCAGAATAACACAAGGCTGTATACAATCCAGAGAATGTTCGAGATCTTGGTAAAAGGCCAAGGCAGGTGGCAGTCCAGAGAGTGGTGAGAAGAATTAAGGATCAGGAGCAGTACCTGAATTAGAATCAGTTAGAAAATAACCCACAAAAAAGGAATCACACCTATAATGGGAAGAGATGATTGCAGATGCAGGTACTAAAAAGATGTATGCAGCCAATCAAACTGCTCCCTAAGAGCTGAGCCCTGAACTGCATTGCAGTTTAGCTGCAGTGCAGTCATAGACCCACATTTTAAACAGAATGGCCAGTGGGGAGAGCAGCATGGACAGGTGGTGCTCATCTGTGCCCACAGATTCTGACAGCTAGTGTAAAAATTATCAAATATTAGTAAATAAATCCTAAACTTGACCCTATAAGTATTAAAGAAAGCACATTTTTATAAAGTTATAAATAGTGCATCTTTAGAACTCACAAGTTTGAATGAGTCAGCATATAGTCTCATAGAGACAGGGTAGAGGATGCCGACTGTTCCTTCTGTTTGTCCATTCATTGGTTTATGCCTTCAACTCCCACAATACACCTCCAGACTTCAAGGACATCAGTTTTGTTTCACGATTTCAAGTGTTTCACAGTTCAACCCATCACTTACTCAGGATAACAATCTTTAATGACTTTTAATAGTGAATTGTTTACCAAAATTGATCAGTGAAATGGTGGACTTTGATAATACTATCACATTGTATGCATTTAAACCCGGGATATGTGTTACTTTTTAAGTATGGTGATGCAATTGTTGGAGGTGTCATATTTGAGAGGAAACCTCCCCTTATCAACTGTTTTTTCAATGTAACAATTATCCAAAAGGAAATCAAAGTGTTTATTTATTACGAAAGAAATATAATTTTTTTGTTACTTAAAATTGAATACTTAAAAAAACAATAGGGGAAATATAAACTCTGGGCCTAATTCATTAAGGCATGCAAAACGAACATAAATTAATTTTTTTTAATGTATATAAATCGGTAATACGCTGTCTGAATAAACATCTGTTTTTAAATAAAGATCTGAATAAACATCTGTTTTTGAATACGGGTTTAGAATCACTCTGCTCTGACAGACAACACACTGCAGGATATGTCCAATAATTATGTTTAAAATAAAGTCCCTCTCATCGGTCATGGGCCGGGACGTCACCTCCTGTTTCCTCGTCCCAGTCGTCACCAAGGCCATGTCTGGGACGCTCATTTAGTCAGAGCCGTGTCCCGGCAGGTGTGGGCAACCGGGCGCGTGTGTATAAATTAGTTAACCAGCCTCCTGTGGCTGATTTCATGCCCCTGACTGTCTCTCCCATGATTGGTCAATACTAGTATTGAAGGCAGGGAGGGCTTAGCCTCCCTTCTGTTTATAGCACCCAGTGTACTGCACCTTGGTGCTCTGTACTGTGGATACTCTGCTATCGTTTGACCTAATCCTATTGTGACCCTTGGCTTGTTTTTGGACCTCGATTGAACGCTAATTGCCCCCGACCACTGCCTGTTTTTTGGATTACCCGTGTTTGACCACTGGCCTGTCCCTCTTTATCCTGCTCGCTACTGACCCATGACTCCTGGAATGTCTTTGATACTTGCCTCCTTTATTCTGGTTAACCTCCACATCTGCACTACGGTCGCCATTGATAAATTTTTACTACGCTATTGTGAAGTCCTGGGGGCATCAGAGTACCTCCTAACGCAATCTAATATTGTGCTGAGTTTAGGCCATGGTCTACTGACAGCGGATGGAACGACCCTGCTCTCTGCAATCAATTTCATCTCGGGTTGTCTTAATTGATTAAGGACTCCATCACACAATACCCTTCCCCTGCCTTTTTGGAAAGCCTTATGTAACTCGCCATCAAAATTGATAGACTGATCAAGGAGAGAAAAGCAAAAAAAGAAGCGCCTTCTTCTTCACTCATACCTTCTGCCTCTTTTCCTGCATCAGTGGAAGGACTGGAACCTATGCAGTTAGTGGCATACCGTTTTTCATCTGAGGAGAGAACTAAAAGACGCACCCTGGGCCTTTGTCTTTAATGCAGTAGCAAAGGTCCCCTTCATCATTTCTGTGCAAATAATTCAGGAAAAGACCAGGCCTAGAGGACAGAGAAGAGGATCATCTAGGCCTACAGATCATTTCTTTGAAAACTGCATTATTGCTTCCTGCACACCTTGATTTTGATTCACGTTCCACCACAAGCTTGGCCTTCTTAGACAGTGGTGCTGCTAGCAACTTTCTGGACATGGGGTTTATCAATTCATTTGTGATTCCTTCTTTAAAAATAAATCCCGCCATCACCATCTGTTGCCTGGACAGAGGTCCCTTACCCAGAGTCAAGATTCTCTATGAGACGCATCTATTGCAGTTAACAGTGGGAACCCTCCATTCAGAAACATTGTCTTTTTACCTTATTAACTGCCCTTCTGTGCCACTTTTCTTGGGTCATTCCTGGCTTCATTTATATAACTCAGTTGTTGATTGGAACAAAGTGGAGATTGCTCGCTGGAGATTCTATTGCTCTCAAACCTGCCTGACCCTGCCTCTCCAGCTCCTGTTGCCACTCTCTGAACAGTTTCCTTCACCCTATTGTGCATTTCTGGATGTATGCTCCAAAAAAGCACCTGACTTTCTGCCTCCTCATCGCAATTACGATTATGCCATTGATTTGACTCCAGGATCTACATTACCCAAAAGGAGATTATATTCACTCTCCATTCCTGAAACAAAGGCGTTGCAAGATTATGTGATGGAGAATCTTCAGAAAGACTTTATCAGGCTTTTAACGTCTCCAGTGGGAATCAAATGTTTTTTAGTTTCCAAGAAGGATGGCAGTCTGCGTCCTTGCATTTATTTTTGGGATCTTAACAAGATCACCATAAGAAACAGCTATTTACTCCCTCTCATCTCTGTCTTGTTCGATCAGCTCAAGCGAGCCACTATTTATACCAAGATCGATCTGTGAAGGGCGTTTAATCTCATCCGCATTAGAGAGGGAGACGAGTTGAAGACTGCATTTAACACCCATTCTGGCCATTACAAATACCTGGTCATGACTCTCAGCATTTGTCTTCCATGAAGTCCTCCATGACGTCCTAGGAAAATTCATTTTTACATACCTGGATGACATTCTGATATATTCTCTGGCATAGCACTGTTTCTATGCCAAGACTTAGAAAGCATCACCTTTTCGCCAAACTTGATAAATGTGAGTTTGAATTCCAAAAGGTATCTGCGTTAAGTTCCTTTGAGTCTAGGTTGCAGAATGTATAAGTATCTGCTGAAATAACCTTAAACCAAGGTGCTTTAACAAAAAATAGATCCTGACCAGCACGTTCTAAAAATTAACCCTAGTTTTAATCTATCAATATAGATATTAGCATCATTGCTTTCCATGGTGCAAGTTGTTGTTCATTCATTGATTCTTTGACAAAAAAGCCCAATGCATAGCTTTTGTTTTGGATTATGAAGTCTTTATTATTTCATAGTCAACATAGAATTTCTTTCACATAATGATCTCAAATTGCACAGGTTTATCTGGCAACTAAGGTGCATTAAGAAGGGTGGGCAAGAAACTCTGATTAATGGTCTGACAGTTTAATTTTCAGGCTGAGCATTCTTTGCTGTTTTTCTTAATGTGCTGCAGATTTTTCTTAATTACTTCTAGTGTCAATGGGAGAGAGATTGAATAAAAGTAATTTCTGTTAGTACCCTTAAGGAAATAAGCTCAAATATTGAACACAAAATAAGATGCATGATATTTGCCTTTGTGCCAGACATTTTGAATATAAAGATATTAGGAGTTTAATAAATTATACAATTCCTATGAAACATAGTGCACAACAGTGTGTATAAATGTATAAACATGCGATCGCTGAATGGTGAAAATGACATTACTGAGTTTTTCCAACAGATTGAGTAGTACTCACTGTAGCAAGAATAAGAGGTCACCAGGTGGACTGCAGCATCAGTAGACATTTTGACAAGTAGGTAGACGAAGGCGGGCTGAACCAAGAATAAAAATGCATATTACATTTTGAATGTTAGACAGCATCCTTCATTGACAGCGAAGCTACAGTAAGAAGAAGTGGGTATTAGATAAATAGTGGCATCAGTAGACATTTAGACAATTAGTTAGTGGAAGGTGGGCTGCACCCATGAAAAAAAATGTTGAAAGACCACACACATAAAATTTTGAATTCTAAAGGGCAAAGAGACTGAATTGATTTTGATTTTAACGCTGTCCTCATGACCTCTCTAGATAATTCTGAGCCCAGAACTCTAAAGCCCATGGGCATGATTCGCCTTGCTTTAACACAATCAACATTATCCTCCTCTTTATCTCTTTCAAGTTAAAATTTTGTAAAGAAATATATATTTGATTTTTTGGGGGTGCTGCTCACCTTGTTTTTTGGCCGATTAATAAATGTCACTGAGACTGTCAATGGCAATATTACTTTGACCAGAAAAGAAAAGACACTTTAGATTTTAAAAGAAATAAATATATTTTATATTTTGGGGGCTGCTGCTGCACTGCTGCTCACACACAAACACAACAACCTATTATTTGCCTGCTTAATGATAATGTCACTGAGACTGTCACTGATAAAATTACTTTGACTAGAAAGTAGATAACACTTTAGATTTTAAAAAGGCTGAAAAATATTATTTTGTTGTGCAGTGCTGCTGCTGAGATGTATAGAGATCATGTACGAATAACACAAAATGCTTGCTTAACACCGCTATGTATTGCTATTTTTATGGGACAGCATGTAAATATTTTCACACTATATATAAACATATGAGTGTGATGATTAATGAGTGCAGTTTGAAAGGGGGAACTGCACAGAGCATGTGTTGCACATGTTAAAAAATTTCCAATCAGCAAACCTTACTATCGGAGCCAGAGTGTGCCCCCTGAGCGTGTAATGTGACACCCCCTTTCCCATTTGGAGCTGCCCTCCCTCCCATAATCTCTGTTGCATCCCCACCGTGCTTCTTACCTTGTACAAAGTGGGACTGGGCGGTATATCCTCTTTGGAGTGTGGCACTAGGCATCATAGCCTGGCTCCGCACTCCCAGCCAGTTACCAACATCAGGGCTTGCAATCTGGGGAGCTGGGTCCTCGGGTGGCGCTGCACCACCGGCATTTAATTTTTTTTACCATTTAGTATTAATTCTGCTGCATTCCCGTAGCTGGCTGGCATTATCGGGACTGCACCTAAAGGGGGTGACACCGACAGTTACTATAACAGACAGGCAGATTGACAGCAAATCTGCTTGCTGTTAGCTGCCTGTCAGTGCAGCTGCAGTTCTTAGTTTAGGCTTGTGAAATTGCCGCATCTCAAGACACTGGATTCCAATCTTTCTTCACTACCACTGACAGGCAGCTAGCAGCAACTGGATTTTCTGTCAGGCTGCCCGTCATGTGGAAGACAAAGAAGATGAAAGTAAATGAGTCTGAGGGGTATGGTTGAAAGGGGGGGTGTATTAGCCTTGGGCTGCCAGAACCCTTAATCAGGCACTGACCAACATTGAGTAAAAGCAGCCAACAGCTCCATAATTATATAGATGTTGGCTCTTGCCTCTTTATGCCAGTGGCATATTGTCATAGTGAGGGGGTGTCACTGGGACAATAAAGACTTTGTGTCACTCAGAGGCAGAACTAGCGAGCTGTGGGCCCCGGTACAAGGAGCCAGGGAGCAGGGAACTGGGTCCCCTAACCCTCCTCATCTGCCATACAGAGGGCCCCATTATCTCCATGGGCCCCAGTGCACTACACTTGCTGCACCAATGGTAGTTTCGCCACTTTTGTAGCTCACTCTTTGTTTTAGATGCCCTCTATACCCTGGCACTTTTTGGCAACCGCCTTAGTTCAAATAGCGATATCACCGGCCCTGCTTACTATCACATTAGTTCCTTTTCCATCATTTTAGAATTTTGGTCAGAGGACAGAAATTGTGATATTGTATATATGACACTCATGGTCTTGTGTCAATAGCATGCAAAGATACAGGCACGGTCTTACTGCAATGGGAAGATATTTGGGTGTAGACACAATTCAGTTGTCATTGTTTTTTGGTATATATTATATAGGATCTGGTATCTCATCTCATTATTAATCATTATTACCACACCATTGACTGATGTTGTTAGTGCTTCAGCATATAAACAGGTGAGCACAGGTTTAAAGGTAGAGTTGAGGCATTAGGGTGTCATGTGGGTGGCCAAGATATTTTTACATTTCCCCTCACATTTTAATATACACAATTGTGCCTCTTACATTTCAGAAATAGAAGAATTAAAATGAAGTTTAACATATTGAAATCTAAAGTACAAATTAATTGTATACTAACAATCAGGATGATTTTTTTTAAACAGTCAGGTCCACATGCAAACGTATGTATGTAGAAAAGACAGGTACAGTGACCTCATATTAGGATTCTATAGTGGTGACCTACTGGGTGTGGAGAGAAGCTCCCTATATCTATGTGTTATAGGACATTTAAATGGTTACTGTCTTATTAGACCAACAGTTGCATTTAATTTAAATTATAAATGACAAATACAATGTGTGGAGGTCCTTGTCCTCTCTACCAAACTTCTCCCTTATTTAATCACCATCAGGAGCATTGTACTTTAGTAGGTAATGTCATAACTGTGGTTTTTTTCTAGGAATAATACACAATTTAACCACTAGGAAGGGCTGTTACCCATATTATTGCACATCAATTTTACTCATTTAAGCAACACCACATTTAAGCAACACAAATTTTTATACATGATGAACTACATTAAATTTTATAACTTGCTTCATTTTACTGCATTCATTTAAGAAGTGCTAGAAATATATTTTTTAGAAACTGTCATACTTAAGCAGTCTATAAGGATTACTTATGCAAAAGATTGAGATGAGATGCAAAATCCTAGATGGTGCTGTGTGCCTCGATTGACACAGATGCACATAGGTTTCAACCAATGTGGTGGTGTTATAAGAAGACAGGATACATTTGCACTGGAGGAAATCAGTATTGGAAATAATATTTTTGCAAAATGCAGTGTAGGGGCTATTTTTGCAGGTTGCTGGTCTGATTATTTCACAAAACCTTCTTTACCAACAATCAAAACTTGCAAAAACTGACAACATTTAAAGCTACACATTTTGATTGATGCATAGATGCCACATATGTTTAGTTTTACATATGGTCTGTGATCTTGGTTGTCTATTGTAAAACGTACATTGGATTGGAGAACTTGGTGTGGGTAGTGCAGGCAGGAGAATGGTATTGGTCAGTAGGGTGTGTGTGTCATGGTGGGAAGAGTTGATATGTCACAGATCTATTTACAAGTAATTGGCACCCAGAGGAAAATGAATAATATTAGTTAAAAAAAAACAAATACTTAGGTTAGCTTCCCTTCTTTGCAATTATAAAATCACTCCGAGCGGGCAGAGATATTGTATTTGTGTTTATGTATTTATTTTATTTTTTATTATTTTTTTTTTTTTAATTTTCACTGGAGATGGACAACTGAATGCAGATCCACACATGCTGAATCTTATATTTCAAACACTCATCATCTGAACAAGAAATGGCTGCATCATGTAATCAAACCATCCATTTTTAATTGCCTGCTAATGGATCCTTGGCTGTAGGAAATCCATGGGAACGCCAAACAGCAGGGACTGCAACATAATGCAAATGGCTGTACAAATTACAGCTTTTTCCTGTCTCTGGTGGTACATAATTTTTGAAGGTTTTTTTGTTAGTTAAGGGACCCTCCCCCCCTTTGCTAGCACTATTGAATAATAGGGGCTATTAAGCCCTGGTAAGGCCAAACAGTAGGTATAACAATGTAATTCAAATGGGTGTAGTGCTTACAAAGTAAGGTGATGGGGCCAACCAGTAAGGGACATTCAGATTCTTAGAATTGTCCACATGTATTTTCTTGATTTTCTTTCAGTTGAACAGCCCAGTCTCCTGTTCTATTGGACTATATGGGCTATAAAGCCTATTATAAACGTTTAAAAAAGTAAAAAATAAAATGAAATGAGGCATGGTTAAATGCTTATATATACTGATGCACATACATTTGACTGTAGTAGAAGCCTGCAATGTGAGCACTACTGGGGTCCTAGCCTCCTAGGAGTGGGACATGTAGGTCAGTGGAATTGATTCTTGGAAATGAAGATTAGAATAGATAATCAAATCTAAAAAAACTAATTTAAAACTATACAGTTGGTATAAAAATACATGCTTGTTGAAGTTACAGGTTTTTGTTATGTAAAGACTGAAATCAAGATAAATCATATCAGACCTTTTTCTTCCTTTAATGCAACCAAAAAAGTTGAACAAAATGGATCTTTTTTAGGAGAAAAACTTGCACTACTCTGCTTGCATAGGGTGTGCACACCCTTTTATAATTGGGTTGTAGCTGTGTTCAGAGTCAACCAATCACATTCAAAATCTTGTTCAAAGGTAATTAGCATACACCTGCCAGTAATGAAAGTGATTGTGATTGACCCAAGATCAACTGTTCCTTAGGGATTCCTTGCAGGTTTTGTGGTTTCAGCCTACTCGGGTAGCCGTGGTCTATAACACTGTGAAGACTGTTATCAATACAGTCATGGCAAGTGGTCGAAGTGGAAATTTAGAAGTGGCGATATGAAATGGTTGGTTAATGGAATTTAAAAGTTTTACAGTGAAGGCAGTAGAAGAAGTGACGGTATGGCATGCCACCATATTCTCTCCCACATGGGCAATAATATTGACACTCTTTTTAATTATGCACCATTTCTTCAGGAAAATTCTTGAAATTAAAAATATTTTGGTATCCACCTATGTGTTTGTTATTCCTAGTGTGCCTCAGTAATTTGAATAAATGTGTGTAGATGGAAAATTTTAACCACTTAGTAACCCACAGTGAATAGGACTAGTGCATTTTTGACTATTTCTGGCCATATCTCAATCATGATAGGGTCACAGAGACTGATCAACCTCATTGCCTGCTTATGTCCCTCCAAGTAACAGACATCGTGAGTATCAATACTAGCTTATCCTACTGTTTGCCACAAAATATAATGATACCCAGGGAAAATAGCTATGCTGAGGCCCTAGTTTGACTAGTTTTCTCTTAGATGTGGCTGAGTGCCAATCTATCTTAACCAGATCCTTATTTAGGGACTAGGGAATAGCAGGCCTGGCTACCAATGCCAGAAACCTGGGGTACCAGGAGAGGCTTGGTGCTAATCAACATTGGGCCGTCATACAGCTCTAAGAACAGGGCCCAAGAGCTTGTTCCCACCCCGCACCTAGAGGACTGGAGCCAATGCTGAGCTGCACCGGCAATTAGAGAAGGGGAATTAAGTATTTTTATGTATTTATCTTTTAAAGTTCTGACATACAGAATATCTCAAACAGTGAGTTGGAACCATCTCACCTGTCAAAACCAGGTCTAAAATGCTGACTTTTTCTGGCAGGAGAAGGGGGTCAGGGGATTTGGTAGAAAACAATTGCTAAGCCAGACAGAACTATTTATTTAATTCAAATAAATAATAACGTGGTTCTTTCAATTGTTCATTCTTCCTTAAAAGAGTTGGAGGCATATAGATAGCAATGTAGGGAACATGAAACAACTGGTACAGCAGCAACTGGTACAGCAGCCAGCAAGCTCACTCAAAGAGGGAATCTTACCTAGGATAATACATGATTCTGGAAACTTCAGAGATTGTTGCTCAATAAAAAGAACTCTCAGGGAATCCGCAACCAGTCCGCCAGGATCAGAAAAGTGAATGTCAAAAATTCACCTGTTGTACATTTACTACTGCATTCTAACAAATTAAGTGTCTATTTATTTATTTTTAAATAGTTGTTTTTATTTTATTTCTATTTTTTTCCCGATTGGCTTGCTGAAAATATTACACTTCAATTTAGAGATGCTCACTGACCCCTGTGAAGTGGTTTTGGTTTTGTTTCTGGATCTGGATTAGCGTTGTGTTTTGCTTTTGGTGTTGGGTTTGGATCTGTATGTTTTTATAAAAACTGCTAAAATATGCTAAAATCACATATTTTTGCTCTTTTTTTGATCCTACATTATTATTAACCTCAATAACACTAATTTCAAGTCATTTGCAGTCAATTCTGACCACCTCACAGGTCACAATATTATTTTTATACACAAATACTGCAGCGACCTGGCTGGATGCTAAGCGTCAGAGCAATGACTCAAACACACGGCAGTTCCTAGAACATCTAGGACACATTGAGACACAGCAGTGGCAGAAAAGAAAAGTTGTGCAAGATGGAATTGTCATTGGGCCCTCCCACCCACCCTTATGTTAGATCTTAAAAAGGACATGCACACTTTAGCAAATTAAACACTTCAGCCACAAAAGTGCCACTCCTTGTGGCTGAAGTGCTTGGTTTGTCATGAAAATAATCCTCCACCATCCTTTGGATGCTGATAGTAGGATCAGGTGGAGTTACGGCAGAGGTGTCACGTTTTTTGGTCAATTCCTTTAGACCAGACCAAATGTCAAAATTTGGTGCTGAGTCATCTGCATCATCCCTGGGTCTCTTGGGAAAGCTAAGTTTTTTCCTAGCAGCAGTTGAGTGAGAAACTGAAGGAGGAGACGCCATCCTGGCATGTAACACTTAAGCTGTCATCTTGCTCACCAGGAGCTCCTTGCATCTCTTCAGATCTAGGTCAGTTGGAAACAAAGAGAAGACATTGCTCTTAAACCTCAAGCACAATCGCCAAAATGTAGTGATCCGATTTCAAGATTTTGATAACTTTTGGAACCTGGCAAAGCGAATAAAGTACTTGATCTACAAGTCCAATATACTTAACGTAATTTCTTTGTTTAATCTTCTCTTTCAGTTTCTTAAGCTGCTTTTCCAAAAGTCTTATTAAGGGAATCACTTGACTCAAGCTAGCAGTGTCTGAACTCACTTCACAGATGACTACTTTGAATGTTTTCAGCACCTTGCACAACACGGAAAATTCCACCTTGTCACCACCTCTTGCTTCAGTTTGTGGCAAGGCAAATTCAATTGCTCCTGCATCTGCTGCAATCTCCTACACACTGTTGCCGAATGCCAGAAATGTCCACATATTTTACGGGTCACAGACAACATGTCCTGCACGTCCCTGTCATTTTTTAAAAAGCTCTGTACCACCAAGTTTATTGTGTGAGCAAAACAGGGAATGTGATGGAATTCACCCAGCTTTAATGCTCTCGCAATATTGGTGGCGTTATCAGAAATGACATATCCTGAGGAGAGTCCAAGCGGGATAAGCCATGTTGCAAGGACATCCCTTTGTTTTTATAACAGATTGTCAGCTGTATGCCTCTTAGTGGAGCCGATGATACACAGAGTAGCCTGCCTCTGACAAATGTGACATACTTGGGTACATGCTGCTGCTGTTCCTGCTGGTGATGGTGAATTACCAACCCAGTGGGCTGTCACAGTCATATAATCTTTAGTTTGCCCAGTTCTGCTTTTCAACATATCTGTGATTAAGTGTACAGTGGATAGAATGGCATTTTGCAGCGCAATAATAAAATTTTTACAAACCTTCTGGTAGAGGTGAGGAATAGCTTTTCTACTGAAATGGTGTCGTGATGGAATTTGGTAACGGGGACACAGTACCTCAAGTAACTGTCTAAAACCAGCTGCATTAATAGTGGATATTGGATGCAGATCTAATGCTAGCATAGTCGCCATGGTGTCTGTGATCCGCTTTGCGACTGGGTTACAGCTTTAATACTTGCTTCCTCTTGCAAAAGATGTTTAACAGTCAATTGTTGTAAACTACTAGTAGTCTTCTTCTTGGTCTGCTTCTGGGGTTAAGAGTCACCTCCAGCAGCAGCAGCAGTGGGACTAACGCTCAAGAATTCTTCTGAGGAATCCAGTATAGTTGAGGAGTCATCTAGCCTTAGCAACTTGGATGCAGGACTAACTCCGATTGCTACTAAGGATATTGACGAGGACGGTGTTGTGGGTGTAGATTGCAGGCTTCGGGATGTAGGTGAAAGAAGGGTCCTAGCTGATGCTGGACTGCTTGTTGTTATTTTTTTAGCATAACTGTCTGATTTTCTCAACACCTTGCCATGAACTCGCTTCAAATGGCGTAACATGGATGAGGTTAAGGTCCCTACCTTGACTGACTGTGGCTATATATACGCTACAAATAGCTAGTCAACTGTTGTCAGGATTTGGGTAAAAATAATTCCACACATAAGAGGTGGATTTTTTGGTCTTCTGTCCAGGTATGGCAATGGCCTTCTTCTTATCATGTGCCAGAACTGCTTCCACTGGTGCAGGACTTACACAAACAACATCATCCTCATCAACATCCTCATTAGCACCCTCGTCGGCTACACAAATATCCCTCCTCATCCTCTTCCAATTACAAAGTGGCATCCTCAATTGGTGTATCACCGGCTACACTCGGGCTGTTCAGGCACAGATCTGCAGAAATGCTGAAAGGGCCCTTCTTTATAGGTACACTATCATACTGGTCATGATTAAACATACCACTCGTGGATGGACTCTCATCTGGGATTTGTGTCATTTCTGATTCTGAGTATACATTTTCCTCTAATGCCTTACTGTTTTCTTGCAGCTCGGCTTTCACACGTAACAGTAGTTGTGCACCACTTTTGGACACCGAATTACTTGCTTGGTCACGAGTGACCTTACAAGAAGAAGGCTCAGTAACATTTTTCGATCTCGCACTCATAGAGAAAGGAGAAGGCCTCATTCTTTCTTTGCCACTGCGTGTGTAGAATGGCATGTTGGCAATTTTTTTTTAATCGACAGTTAACTTTTCTGGATTACGGCTCTTTTTCTCTTCAACACGGTAAAAGGTGTTTTTTTTTGTGATTTTTTTCCCTGACTTCAAAAGACTATGTACTTTTACATAGGTTTTAACAGATGACGTACAGTGAAGACTACCATCAGGACTGGTGGCAGCAGCTGCTTGCTGCTCCTGCTCATCTGTGTACTGCTGTGAATCCATTTTATTAAGACGCCAAACACTTTGTAGTGCAAATTCAGAAAAATACTTCGTTATATTAGGAGTTAAGCACTCAGACAAATCAGCTTTTTTTTAGAAGGGGATATATGACACCCCAAACACTTTGTAGTACAAATTCAGAAATATACAGTGCTATATTATAATTTCAGCACTAACAAAATACAGCTTTTTTAGAAGGAGGGATATGAGACCCCAAACACTTTGTAGTGCAAGTTCAGAAAAATACTGTGCTATATTCAGATTTCAGCACTCAGCAAATGCAGCTTTTTTTTTTACAAAGGGGGATATGAAACCCCAAACACTTTGTAATGCAAATTCAGAAATATACAGTGCTATATTAGAATTTCAGCACTAACAAAATACAGCTGTTTTAGAAGGGGGGATATGAGACCCCAAACACTTTGTAGTGCAAATTCAGAATAATACTGTGCTATATTCGGATTTCAGCACTCAGCAAATACAGCTTTTTTATAAGGGGGGATATGAGACCCCAAACACTTTGTAGTGCAAATTCAGAAATATACAGTGCTATATTAGAATTTCAGCACTAACAAAATACAGCTTTTTAGAAGGGGGGATATTAGTCCCCAAACACTTTGTAGTGCAAACTCAGAAAAATGCCTGCTCTATACTGCTCTATTGCTGCTCTATACTGTGACCTAACCCTTCTCTGTCCCTCTCTCAAATGGCGCTAGATCGCCGTGGAGGAGGGTATTTATTGATTCTGAAACTCGCGAGATCCGAGATCCTACGACGTCACAATGACATTTTGCCTTGTTTTGGAATCCGAATAGGCGAGCCTGCCCATCTCTAATTTTAACTGTCTTGTAATCTAGCCCTCCTTTTCCCTTCTTCAACCCTTGCAGAATTCTTAATACTTACTAGTGTGTGCTTAAAAGAAATCTAAAAACATAACATTCTATTTGCACCCAGCAATGCTGTTTTATATTTGGGGCCAAGAATGCTTCAAACTTAAATGGTTAGATACACATGTAGACACCCACTCTGCAATTTTATTGCCCAATCTTGAACATGCCTCTGATAAACTGTCAGAATATAATAAATGCATAAAGTACTACATGCCTAAAATGTTCCTTAAATGATGTAATTTAATTTGTAAATATAAGAAGCCTATTTACCAAAGACAGTAGCATTGCAAGTCATGTACATCCATATCACAATACTCCTATTACTATCTGCAGAGAAATTTCATTTTTTTAACAAGTGGAAATTGAAGATCAAGTCAGAGCTTTCAGTCCCAATGTGCATGCATGAAAGCTGGATTGTGCATAAATCCCAAGTCTGGCCACAGAGCGCTAATATTACTAATACCGCTGCCAGCCAGTATCACCAAGCAGCTGAGATTTTTTTAATCACTGCAATAAGCGGCAACAAAACATCATTGTTACATCCACATATTCATAAATAGGGGGCTATATCTGCATCTATCTCTGTACCTCTATATCTCTAACTGTCTGTATTTAAAGCTCCTTCTATCTCTTTCTCTAACTATGTATATCTCTATGCTCTCTCTCTCTCTCTCTATTTATATTTTTCTGTCTCACTATCTTGTTATCACTATAAGGCCTTTGGGCCTGAGTCATTAAGGAGAGCAAAGCATAAATACAGAGTAACTTTGCACCTGGGCAAAACCATGTTACATTGAAGGGGGAGGTAAGTTTAAAATGTAGGGACAGATTTATAGTTGATGTAGGGCATGTTCTAGATCAACTTTAAATTTCAGTGTAAAAATAAAGCTATCAAGTATGTTTTTGCTACATAAAAAAAGCAACCAGTATTTAACTTGTGTGCAAAATAATAAACTAATTTGCACCCCTTACATTGTAACATGGCTTGTCCAGGAGAAGATTTACTCTGTTTTTTCCTTTGCTCTCCTTAATGATTTGGATCCTTTATCTCTTTATGGGGGTCAAGTAGAGTTGGATGCATTTGCACCCAGAATGTACGGTATTTAGAAAAGAATGCACATATAAAAATGACAAACACATCTCAAGATGCATCTGGCTCTACAGCAATAGCATATGTGCCAGGATTATGTCAGGTGTAAAGGGTGTGTATTCTTATGTCTAACAATAGCATAGAGAAATCACTTGTTAGTCCATATGTATACCTGGGACATATGGTAGAGTCCTCATCATCAATGCATATATTTGCACCAGTCCTCTAGCACCTGCAAGAAATACACTTACAGATACATATGCTGTAACACGGTTGTAAGAGTAAAATTTGACCGAATCTGCATATGGACATATACATATACATTTTTGGTGTGCATGCACAGTACAGAATTTTACAGAATTGTACAGAATTTGTGCATTTTACACAAAAATATAGACATATATTAAGCTCTACATGAGCTCCTATATTTATATCTCTATTTCTCTATAACTTAACTAGTACCAAAAAGGGAAAAAGACCCTCCACACCAGTACAATACAGTTAAATAAAATTTCTATGTTCTCTCAGAGATCAATGATCAAACAAAATTGTGAATCAAATGAGATTTTATAATAGAATAATCTTGGGTGCTCTCCTGGATAATTATTAAGTTCAATATACAAGAAAAAAGGAGAGAGAGTTATATTTCTGGCTCTGCCAGGATACATATTTGAGGCAATTGAAACCTTAGTTCTTGTAGAAATAGAAAAGATATTGAAAAGAGTTTGGATATGCCGTTATTCAATCTTTATTCTTCAAAAGAAAAATCCTTTTAAAAATGAAATATTAAAAGATATACAGTAGTGTAAAGTTGAAATTAGAGTACAGCGTGTTATTTAGGTGAAAGAGAATAGTGGTTGACTTTTTGAAAGCCACATTTACATTGAGATATTCCAGTATTCACATTATAAATTCTACAGTGAGTTTATTATCTCTAAATTGCCCCTATAAAATGTGTATATAGAAATTAAATCGCTGTCCACTCTTAACATAAATCAATTTAGTATACTACTCCCATGATATTGCTCAGTGCTCCCTCACCTGTTGCCCTTCTACCGTTAACATTGTCTCGGTGGAAATATTCTAATATGCAGTAAATTGTTTCAATTATGTATCAACTATCTCCTTGGAGACCCTAATAATCAATGTAATCAGTAATTCATACTCTGCAGCTTGTTTGCTCCATTGCTATGGCTGCTTTGTTCATTGCTCTGTACTTGTATAAATCTAATGCTTGTTGAACAATAGAATTGTATTGTCTGCCTCTCTTCCATTAGCATATATGAATATGGGGTTTAGCAAACAAAAATTATATTGTTTTGCCATAAATCTTTGTTCAGATATAATACATAAATACTCTCCAGGGTATGTCAGAGCTTTATGTATCCCTTTATGTATCCCTTTCCATAGCATAGTATCACCCAATCGGACTTGTAAGTGGAGTTAACTAATAACACACTTTCTATATCTTGCTGTTAGTAAGCTATGGTTCATATTTTAGTGATGTCCCAATTCCAGGACAGTATGGATGGCCGCAACACTAAAAGGCTCATTTTAGGAGGAGGGAAGGAGGTGGTGTCTTCAAAAAGTGACCTAGTGGTTAGCACTTCTGCCTCACAGCACTGGGGTCATGAGTTCAATTCCTGACCATGGCCTTATCTGTGTGGAGTTTGTATGTCCTCCCTGTGTTTGCGTGGGTTTCCTCCGGGTGCTCCGGTTTCCTCCCACACTCCAAAAACTTAGAAGTAGGTTAATTGGCTGCTATCACAATTGATGTTAGTCTCTCTGTCTGTCTGTGTGTGTGTATGTGTGTAGGTTAGGAAATTTAGACTGTAAGTGTCCCAGCTCTCTGGTATATCACACAATATTATCACACAAAACAATGGTGATGATGAACTTAAGAAATGTTTATTGTTACAACAAGCAGGTTAGGATCTCATTAGCTGAAGCACCAGACAAGGCATACAGCAAAAGTCCAGAAATAATATTCCTAAACAAAGTCCTTTAAACTTGCCAGATTCAGAGTTGCGGAAATGCAGAGTAGTCAGACAAGCAGTTGGGTCAGGGTACCAGAAAATCAGGAGTGAGGTCAGGAATATGCAAAATCAAAAAGCCAGGTAATGCAGGAACCAGGAAACACAATGATCAAGAGCTGTAAACACACACACACAATGATCCAGGACTGAAAACACACACAATGATCCAGCAAGTATTTATAGTCTGGTCGTCAGCATACCAACTTACAGCTGAGTGAAGAGCTCAGCTGCTTCCAGGGCACACAATCCCCATAGTGGCCACTGGTGGGGAAAATTCAGAACTGCACCTGTTAAGACTTCGTGCGAAAAAGCATCAGGCCATAACAGTATACCCCTCTTAACAAAGCGGATTAGAGACGCCTTTTCCTAACCTGGAAAGTAGCATTTTACTGGTATGATAAAGAATGGGGTGATCAGATTCTATCAAGGACAGCACCCACTCCAAAGCCTTTCCTTTAAAACACATTAGTATGGTAGCTACTTGATTAAAGCTTGTAGCATAATATGTAGGATTGGAAAGGAAATAATTGAGCATTAAATTGCTCCAGGTCCCCATCAAAAGGCAGATGCTGAAACATGGGAAGGTTACAGGTTGTAGCCTTGGCAATTATAGCACAGGAGTCTATGGCTGGGCACTCTTTGACTGTGGGTTAGCAGCTGTTACCTCGGACTGGACACTTGACTCAGAAGGCTTGGACTGGGTAAACAACTCAGGAAGCTCAGATTGAGCACATATTTCAGAAGGCCCAGACTGGGCACACAATTTGGCAGCACTTTGAGGAGCCTCGGACACGGCAGCACTGAGAGGAACCTCGGACATGGCAGCACTGAGAGGTAGCCACGGACACGGCAGCACTGAGAGGAGCCTCGGACACGGCAGCACTGAGAGGAGCCTCAGACACGGCAGCACTGACAGGAGCCTCAGACACGGCAGTACTGACAGGAGCCTCGGATACAGCAGCACTGAGAGGAGCCTCGGACACGGCAGCACTGAGAGGAGCCTCGGACATGGCAGCACTGAGAGGAGCCACGGACACAGCAGCACTGAGTAAAAACTCGGGTTGCACCGCCTTAAATGGCAACTCAGGCTGGACCGCGCTGACCTGCAACTTGGGCTGGACCACACTGACCGGCAACTTGGACTGGAACGCACTGACCGGCAACTCAGGTTGAACCACACTGACAGGCAACTCGGGCTGGATCGTCAATAATGTCTTTGGAGCAGACTGACTGGATAGCACTCTCTCTGAAGCAGTTAGTATCTCTGGAATGAAGTACGAGGCTTGCAAGTCGGAACTGGAGACAGAGGCTGAAAACTTGGTACTGGAGACAGAGGCTGGCACCTCAGGGAAGGAGGCAGGAGCTGGCATCTCAGGGCAGGAGGCAGAGGCTGAACGCACAGAGCAGGAGGCATTAATAAATAGTGGATGTAGAATAATCTTTTTACTGGGAGTAAGATTGGCTAGAGGCTGTTCAGCAGGGTACCTCTGTTTTCTATGTGGACATCACAATAGGAAGTGTTCATCGCTAGCACAATTAAAACAAAGGTTCAAAGTTCTTCTGCGGCTACGTTCCTCCTGTGAACGGGGACTGTAAGGACCACCTCTAACTTGAGATATTTCTGTAGAAGTGGCAGCAATGACTGAGGTCTGAGTTGATAAATGAGTAGTATTGGTTGGCTGAATTGTAGATCTTTCCTCAGAAAAAACAGCAGATGTGAAGGAAGTTTTACACTGCATCTGCTGATTTTCCACAGGTAGCTCATATCTTGCAATAACTGGAGTCTGGGTTGCCAGTGAAGATGTTTTCAGGCAGGAAAAAGTTTCTGAGTGAGCACCACACTGAACAACATTTGTGGAAAGTCCTTTGATTAACTGAGGAAGCAGACACAAAACTTGGGCTAACTGAGAGCGGAGTTGCAGTATAGCAATCTGTGGAGTCTGTAACATAGTGGTGTCTGAAAGAGCTTTCTGATATATCACACAATATTATCACACAAAACAATGGCGATGATGAACTTAAGAAATGTTTATTGTTACTACAAGCAGGTTAGGATCTCATTAGCTGAAGGGCCAGGCAAGGCATGCATTAAAAGTCCAGATATAATATTCATAAACAAAGTCCTTTAAACTTGCCAGAATCAGGGTTCTGGAAATGCAGAGTAGTCAGACTAGCTGTTAGGTCAGAGTACTAGAAAATCAGGAGTGAGGTCAGGAATATCCAAAGTCAAAAAGCCAGGTAATGCAGGAACCAGGAAACACAATGATCCAGCGCTGCAAACACATACAATGATCCAGCAAGGTTTGATTGCCAAGGGTGATTATTTATATTCTGGTTGTCAGCATACCAACTTACAGCTGAGTGAGGAGCTCAGCTGCTTCCAAGACACACAATCTACATAGCGGCCACTGGTGTCGAAAATACAGAACTGCACCTGTAAAGACTTGGTGCAGAAAAGCATCAGACCATAACAGCAAGCTCCAATGGGCAGGAACTGATGTGAGTGAGATCTCTGTACAGTGCTGAAGAATTAGTGGCGCTATATAAATAACTGATGATGATGATGATGATGATGAGCATACCCACAGGGGGATTTGGGATTCCCCAACATGATTCAGCCATACCACCATTCTTGTTTGTAAGCTGGTGCTTTACTGTGGTGCTACACAATGTCTCATTTTGAAAGGTCCAAGGGTTGGGAGGTATTTAAGGAAATTTAAGGAAAGTCATGAATTGCAATGAGATAAGTAGGAAAAATAAGGTGTTGGGATGAAATCTACTTATAAACACTTTAAGAGTTGAGAGTGCTGCAGGAAAGTAGTGCAGAGCATAGAGGAAAGAAATTTCAATGCTATACATGAGACAGGAGAAGAACAGCGAGAGAAGCCACGAGAGTAAGGGTGGAACTACCGAAGGTGCAAGGGTCATGGCTGTTATTGGGCCTGGAGGTGAGACTCAGAGGCCCCCACTCTGAACCCAAAAGCGAAGTGCAGAAGTCTCTTCTGATCCAGCATATTCACTGGACCACAAATGCTTAGAAAAGGACCCTTTTGTCAGCAGAACAGGGGACATGGGAGGCTAAAGCATTATCGCCCCCTCACTAGCCAAATTTTTCTATGGGTCACGGCGATGTACTGTTTCACCACTGCAAGAGAGGATAGAGCAGGAACAATCAGCTTCAGCAAAGAGGAGGAAAAACAGAGGATCTGAGAAATAGACACCTGCTGAAGTCTACGGTGAGTGAGTTTCTCTCAGGTTCTGTGATTAGGAGTCTAATGAAGCTATGAGTGTTTTTTCTTGCAATGACTACAAATATAGAAAGTAAAAGAGTATTAAAATTTGCTATGTGGTGAGAAAAAACTTGAAATTGCTTTACCATAATGCTTTGGGGGTATATTTGCTAAAAATTTAGTTTGATGGAGGTTTTAAACCATTTCACATTACTGGTGTTTTAGTGTTCCAAACTACTGCATTTACTATAGGCAGTGATGTTAAATGGCGGGTGATGTGTGGTGGCAATATGAATCTCACCTCTCACAACCACCTCTTTTGTTTGGGCTGTTTTGTTGGCGGTTTCCCTACCAGTTTGTCAAACTGCAGTTTAGTAAATCTGATTGCATTTTAAGTATGTTAAAAATCAGGATTACAATTTGTAAAGTGTGGCTTTTTTAAACTGTGGTTTTCAGCCCTTTTACTGGCCAGAGATCCAGAGATTTAAGCAAACCGGCTATTAAACCTATCCTTTGGACTGTGAAAGACTGTTATTGAAGGAGTAACACCATTCTGTTTTATGATATATATATATATACACTGTTATTGTTTCCTTGAATCTCTGCAAAATTATTCAAAACACTCTGTCTGCTTCATTATCTTAGTAAGTCTTCTTTGAGTACCAACATATATATATATATATATATATATATATATATATATATATATATATATATACCAGCAAAAATGAAATATTAAAAGAGACTTAATTATTAGTAGAAAACTGTCAGCAGGCTTGTTAATAGCATGTTAATTCATCTAGGTTGTTTATCAACATAACATTTCTCTAACCACTTGATTCTTCACCGAATACTTTCCAAAACAAAATTTGGGAACTAACAGTTTGTGTGCTTTAACAGGAGAAATATTAATTAGTGTTCAATTTCTAGACATATCATCCTAGAAACAAATAAAATAAAATTATATAACAAACAGACTCATACAATATACATGTTCAAATATTTTGTGCTTCAACTTTCAGCGAAACTCCACCTTGAATTGCCCCAGGGGTGGGCTGGCCCGGGGGCAGGGGGGCAGCGCCCCCCCGGGCCGCTCGGTCAGACCGCTATTAGGGTCGGGGGGTAGGCCGGCCGGCCGCCCCCCGGGTGCAATATAGAAAATTTTCACCGGCGGCCGCATCTGATTACATCAGATGCTGCCGCGTCAGCACACAGGCCGCATCCCGTTTTATGCGATGCAGCCGTCTGTGTGCCCCCAGCCATCACTCTCCCAGCCCGCGCCTGCATGGCTCCCACCTCTTTGTAACTGATTAGAAATGTATTTGCTAAAGCACAGCATAGAATGCATTTCCAAGCTTCTCTAGCCTTTAATAGATTGTAACGATGGTTTTCTTATGTGCAGAGATTATCATAATCCATCATAATGAAAGTGTTTTACAAGTAGCTTGGTTTTATTCCACATATTGATCTCATACATATTTATATGCATTGTTGATTTTAAAAAAGCACAATTTATTTGGCAGGTTTGTTTTATTTCCTTATGGGTAAAATATCTTCTTGTATAATTAAGCATCTATGTATCAATGATTCATGGATATTTTATAGTAATATATTAGATCTCAGCTTTTAGTGTACAGGTACTGCCACCAAGATTTTTTAATGTTGATGGCATTATTCTGTATAGATATTAATTAAATGATTCAATAAATTTAAAAAATTTCAAAATTTTAGTTACCACTGGCTTTGAATAATTTGTATATAGCATTACAAAACAAAACAATAAACCCCAATAAACCACAGAAACTGAAAACAGGGAATACATATTTGGTATCGGAAAGAGCCCTCCTTCATTGGGCACCATTTAGTATTTCAGTGTACACTAATGACAGTGAAGTATTGTACTGTTGCTTTTTTTTACAATTTAGTACTATTGGCATTTAATAGCACAATAGGCACAATAAGCTGCATGGCAAGGTATGGAAGCAAGAATGAGCAAAGAGAGAGTTGGAAAGGTTACACTATTTGTTTGCATCCACTCCTTTGTATCAAAAGGGTTAAGAAAAGCCCAAGGAAAAGGACACCGGTGTGGTTTGCAAAAAAATGTAGCAAGTACTGTGAAAAAAAAAAAGATGGCCTTTAGGAAATATAAGCAGACTCAGAATAAGGAAGACAAAGAGGTGTATCTTGCTAGACAGAAGGAGTCTCAGATGTGCAAACGCACAAGCTAATGAGAAAATGGTCCAATCATCAGGTAAAGGGGGGAAAACTTTTTTTTAGATATATAAGTGAAAGGAGAAAAACAAAAAGAGGAATAATAAGACTAAAGACAGAGAGTGATAGTCTTGTTGAGGGAGACAATGTAAGAGCAGATCATCTTAATTAATTATTTTTGCTCAGTGTTTACTACAGAAGGAGTGGGCCAATATGCTCATGAACATGAGCTAAATATAAATACTGTACTCAAATGCTGATAATATGTGACACTTTCAAAGCCAATTAAAAAAAACATCAAAAAGTTGCTTAAGGAGAAGATGTGGGTGGAACATAGATCTGCTATAGCCACAGGAGGTGAATCACCACTGGTGATTCAATATACCATATACAAGGAGGACGGAGCTGAAGCAAATTCTCCCACAGGAAATCATTGAGGGGACAAGCATCCATGATACAGTCAATGCTCCGTTGCAGGATCAACCTGGTGAGTAATTAAACTATTACAGTATATTTTAAATGTTTATTTCTGTTTTCAATGTAATAACCATGCTAAATATGTTCAAATCTATTCAAACAGTATGCTATATATATATATATATATATATATATATATATATATATATATATATATATATATATATTTCCCTTTACAGGCCCTTCACATCTACATGTAACCCACAATGTACTGCAGAGATGCTCAAATCCACTCCTCCAGAGCTACTGACGGAACATGCTTTCAGGATTTCTGTCTGTAAAAACAGGTGTGATAATTACTGACCAGAAAATTACTTTCACTCACCTGGGCATGACTAAAGAAATCCTGAAAACATGAACTGTTGGTAGCGCTCGAAGACCTGTTTTATACATCTCTGCTATACAGCATGTTCCAGGGCAGAATGATGCTCCTGCAGCCAATGATAACAAGATTGTTATTACTCAAGAATTTGCAGAGGAGCCTACCCAACTTGTCCTTGAGCATCCTAGATGTATCATCTAGCTTAGCAGTGCTGCTAGAACTGCGCCCTTCCTCCTCTATGGGGTAGTTAACATTTTCTGGCATCGACACCTCCCTGGTAGTTGTGAGCAGGGCCGGATTTACCATAAGGCAACCTAGGCAATTGCCTAGGGCCCACCGGTCCCCAGAGGGCCCTCCCAGGGCTGGCGGTGAGACCACCCTTTAAAAATGGTCCGCTACTTATGGGCCAGTGCTATATACTTTCCTCCCGGGCTAAAGTCTGCCAGCCAACCCCTGAATAGGGGTATATGTTATGCTAAAAAATTATAGTGCTATGGATTTTTTCAGGGAGGGGGCCCCAAATCAGTATCTTGCCTAGGGCCCCATGAGGTCTAAATCCGGCTCTGGTTGTGAGCAGGGCTTGCATGGTCTGGAAAAGCTCAAAAAGCTCATTCCTACTAGCCAATGCATACACACAAATTAGCCTAATTGGCTAACCCTCCCAGGAGCCATCTACAAAAAGGAATCGGCCACAGAAAAACTCCTGAATGGAATCTAATGTGAAGAGGCTTCCCCTAGTAAGAATGACGATCCATGCAGACTTGCACTCTTCCCCACATATCAATAGTAGGGTCCATGAGACCACTGCCTGCCCAG
This sequence comes from Mixophyes fleayi, assembly GCF_038048845.1. NCBI lineage: Eukaryota > Metazoa > Chordata > Amphibia > Anura > Limnodynastidae > Mixophyes > Mixophyes fleayi. The sequence continues at coordinate 37,403,528 of NC_134412.1, read as the reverse complement.
ATATCTATAGGAATTAGAGAAAGGCAGAGAATATTCCTGCAGCATGTAAACATCACATTTCTGACTGTTGCCTAAGCCGATCCTCAACCAACTGGAGTACAAGGTACACTGTTTTGGAGATGCCGGGGATTGAAACCATGGCTTCATACACATGCAAAGCATGGGGAGAGACAAGGTCTTTACATTTAGGGAAAGGTAAAAAGACCCAATCCCCCTGCACTGCCAATTCACAGCTCAGTGTGATTAGAGCATGCACCTTGGGCAGTCAATAAAACCTCATGTATTTTAGACAGGGTTCGTTAGATTTATCAGTTAGATATTTCTATTCAGACACATGTGCTAAAAATCTTTGAATCCAGAGAATGGTATCTCTACAGACAGATTAGTAAATCTTCTTTTGTAAGGTAAGATGATGGCTCACTCTGTGATCTGGCGATTTGGGAATATTTGATGCTAATATATCATGGTACTGACAACTTTTTGACATTGGCTTTTGATAGACATTGCTCTTGGGATCCATGATTAACTTGGAGAGGATTTAAAGGTGTTAGTCTTGCCAATTAGCACGGTGGTGTAGCGGAAGGGCTTCAGCTAAGCAACCTACATGGCTACAGAATTCCTGGCTGAAGTGTGCTTAGGAGAAAAAAAGATTAAGCTTTGTTAGCATAGGAATATCCTCATCTCAATAATATCACAGAAGGTGACTGAGGCAGAATAATGTGCATCCTAAAAACCCTTGTAAAACTATCCCTATCAGTTATATTTGGGGTTCAACCTTTCTCCTATGGTGAAGGTCAGCCCTCTACTGATCCTCCCATATGTGGCGAAACGGAGACCACGCTTTAAGCCTACTTGCAGATGGACTTCCACAAGCCTGCCCACCTGATTAGCACTGCTTTCTGCTGATCAACGGGGGACACAGAGCTTTGCCCTACAACCCTCCCTCAGTCTGTGGCCAAATGCATCAGTTGCCTTATGAAGCACCTTGGAGCCTCCACAACAACAGAGGCAGCATAAATGAGTGTGACGCAGGCCCAACACTGGCCATGACACGACTGAGCAACAGTTACAGGTAATGGGCACTATAATGGTCGGCCAGGGGCACAGATATCTGGACATTTCTAATACTAATTTGTGGCATAATATGTGTTGTAGAATTCTACCACAACACAACACTCCATATTCCACCGCTCAGGCCTATATTGATCCTTCCAACATTCACCAGTTTGTCTCAACAGACCTGGACAGGACTCATGGTACTAGAGGCATGCAATATTAACCTGATATGCCTCTTCCAGCGAGCATTGGCTAATAGCGCATGTACTTATTCTCTAACCAAAACCAGATAGAGACTCTCCCAACTTTAGCATCTACTTGTAGGATTGGCCCCAATGCATCCATTCTGTGTTCTATTGAGTTGACTGGTTTAAAAAATACATATTTTTTGGGACATTTGAACCTTGCATTTTTATGTGTCCATAACTATGTAGTTTAAAACTGAAAAATGTTATCATTTGTGGCAAACCCCTCTGAAATCTCTACAACAGACGACATGGCATATCTTATATCTGAGACAAAGGAACAATTACTGAGTAAATCCCATTCTAAAGCTGCAAAAACTTCATAGTTTATTCCACTTGAAGTCTGCCCCAGCTTCCAGTCTAGCGATTCTAATAAATCCACCTCTCAACAGCAAATCCATGAAACCAACTAAGACAGCAAAAATTTATAAAAAAGGAATATTGCTAGAGATCTTAGTGCATTGCTAGATGAAAAACTTGCAGGCATCAAAGAATCTCTGAACTTAGCACTCACACAGTTCACTCAACAAGCTCATCGCCTTCACAAAGCTGAACAGAGAATCTCAAATAATGAAGAAGAACTTCATACTGCCAAATGTACTATAGAAACAAAATCAAAATTTGGCTGTAAAGTTTGATTATTTAGAGAATCATAGCAGGACAAATAAACTGTGGATTGTGGGTATACATGAATCCATGAAAGGCCACAAACTAACATCCCTCCTTTGCACCTGGTTCCCCCAACAATTGGCAATAGACATGAATGGCGGACCCTTGGTCATCGAGAGGGCACATAGATTTGGTCCTGACAGACAAAAGGACCTTCACCACTCTAAACAAGTGATGAGAATCCTGAATTATGCCGAAAAAACAATGATGCTAGATCACTATAGGAAAAACCTTGATCTCAACTACCAGGGGACAGGTTGCTGGTATTCCAGGATTTTTCCAATCTAGTTGTCGTCAAAAGTAAAGAATTTAGTTCTATCTGCAAACAACTCTTAAAAATAAAAAAATAAAGCAAAACTTTCACTTTTGTATACAGCAAAACTGAGAAATGTTCAGGAAGGGTAAGTTACCATCTCTGATGACCCCATAGCAGCCAAAATGATCGATCAGCAAGGGGACTAAATAATGAGATAACCACACTTCTCTGCTCCATAAATCCTTTCACTTAGGAGGGGATTGCCACCAATTCAGATGCTGCATAATGCCCCAAAATATAGATGGCCCATAAACAGGCATCAATATATTTGTTAAAACTGTTCGAGTTATGTTTCAAATTTATTTTCACTTTGTTCACCTGTTATAAAGAAACATATTTATCTTAACACAACACACCGCAAACTGGGATGAAGTGAAGCCCTATCAAAATATATCCTTCATATCACACACGATGCCCCTGGATGTTGACTCTACGTGTCATGGTTGGCTTACAGGAAAATGATCCCTAGGCTCTGCTGAACATGGCTAAGCCCACCCACGGGCGCGGAGTCTAACAGACAGGTGGTTTTCACCAGGAACCCCTGCAAAGAGGTATGGTCTTGGCTGCACCAAGTCTGCAGGTCGCGGTCCCGTGAGTGAGTGTATAGCAGAACGATGTGGGCGAGCCAGGTGAAGTGGATGGAGACGATGGAGTCCAGAGATGAGTGGTATAAATACAGGCACAACAATAATATAGGCTGATGGTCAGCAGCCAATGAGTCACTAGGAGAATAGGTGCTCTGTGGTATACAACGAGAGGACAGAGACTGTCCCTATAAAGTACACTGGAGATGGTAATGGAAGTACTGGAGCAGTAATAGTTCAACACAGCCAGAGGCTGAAGGCTGACTGGAGTGGTGGAGGTAACTCGTAGTAACAGCTGATGAGTCCCAGATGAAATAGCAGCTCTGAACGGTAGTGATGAGAGAACTGGAGCTGTCACAATAAAGTACATTGGAGATGGTAATAGAGGTACTGGAACAGCGATAGTTCAACACGGCTGCAGGCTGAGAGCAAACTGGAGTTGTGGAGGTAACTCGTAGTAACAGCTGATGAGTCACAGAGAGAGTAACGGCTCTTAGCGGTAGCGATGAGAGAACTGAAGCTGTCACGATGAAGTACACTGGAGATGGTAATAGAGGTACTGGAGCAGCGATAGTTCAACATGGCCAGAGACTGAGAGCAGGCTGTGGAGTAGCGGAGGTAACCCGTGGTAACAGCTGATGAGTCACAGATGTAGTAGCGGCTCTGAGTGGTAGTGATGAGAGAACTGAAGCTGTCACGATGATGTACACTGGAGATGGTAATAGAGGTACTGGAGCAGCGATAGTTCAACACGGTCAGATACTGAGAGCAGGCTGGAGTAGCGGAGGTAACCAGTGGTAACAGTTGATGTGTCACAGATGTAGTAGCGGCTCTGAGTGGTAGTGATGAGAGAACCGGGGCTGTCACAATGAAGTACACTGGAGATGTAAGAGAGGTACTGGAACAGCGATGGTTTAGCACAGACCACGAACTGAGAGAAGACTGGAACACAGGCAAACCACAAGGAGAACAGGAACCAGAACCACAGGCTGCAGGAAGTGAGCTTGAAGAACAGGCATCAGACAGGTGAATCCATGAGATTTTAATAGTGCTCCAGAAGTGCTTAGACAATGAAAAAGAGGTCTTGAAGTGCAATAGGCTTGCACCTGCACAGATCTGAATATAGCTGAATGAATGAACTAGAGAATGTCTGATGCTGGGACATAGCAGTTTCCAGATAAATGGACTGCAGGTAATGAGACAGGTACTATCTGTGGGACCGGAGCGTTACACTATGCTTTGTTCTCCTAACATTATCTCCTGGAATGTGAAAGGACTAAATCATCCTGTCAAAAGGAAGAATGTGTCCTCCTAATCTAAAAGATACCCCCACATATTGTTTTTTACAGGAAATGCACTGGACAATGGATGACAAAATTTGCCTGCATGATTCCTGGATAGAACATTGTGTTTTGGCCCCTAATATCAATAAGAACTGCAATTTTAATTAACAAATCTCTTTCTGGATCCAAAAGGCAGATTTATTTTGCTAGATATAACTATTAATGGCTCTAAATTCATACTGCTCAACTTGTATGCTCCCAACCACCTTAATCATTCTTTCTTTACAGATATCCTTAAGAAGATCCTGAAATGGGGAGGGCACAATTAATGATTGTAGGGGACTTCAATGCAGTCCGTAATCAATGCATCATCATTATATAGCGCCACTTATTCTGCAGCTCTGTAAAAAGAACTCGCTCACTGCAGTCCATGCCCCATTGGAGCTTACAGTCTAAATTCCCTATCATAAACACACAGGAAAAGAGAGAGAGACTAAGGTCAAATTGATAGCAGCTAATTAATCTACTACTATGTTTTTGGAGTGTGAGAGGACATCGGAGCACCCGGAGGAAACCCATGCAACCACGGGGAGAACATACATACTCCACACAGACCATGGTCAGGAATAAAACTCATGACCACAGTGATGTGAGGCAGAAGTGCTAACCACTAAGCTACCGATACATGAACAAATCTGAAGTCAGTAACATTACACATAATGCCACATCCAATAATATAGCACTCCTCACAACAAATTTAGACCTGAAAGACGCATGGCATCTTCACAACATCCTCTAGAGGGAATACACCTTTTATTCCCATCCACTTGGTACACATTCCCATATAAATTGCTTTTTAGTTTTCGAACACCTCTTTTTTAAGATAGAGAAAACATAAATCAAAGATATTATCATTTAAGATTATTCCCCAATAATCATGACTTCCAAATTAGACACACGTAAATACTACACAAGAAATTGGAGATTTCCTAGATGCCTTTGCCAATCTGAAACCTTTATCCATTTTTTCCAATACACATGGCAGAACTATTTTGCTGACAACATTAACCACATGGAAAACACAACAATTTTTTGGGTGAACTTGAAGTGGTCCTTAGGGGCCACATAACTTTATTTATTCACAACAAAAACAAAGAATTTATGGGTAAAACTTTCTGATCCTTGTACCACTCTTACAGCAGTACATCAGTTGTATAAACAACAGTGCATTGCTACCAACACACTCCTCAAAAAGAAAACACAACATGTCACAAGCCGCAGTTTCACTGTTAGCCATCTGCTAGGGTCTAATGTCCCGGCTGTCGCCATAAATCAATCTCTTGTGCAGTTCCTGCGTTTCTTCATCTCTAAAAGCTATGATGTTTGGGCCACTCTCCTTACTTGGGCTGAGTGTGCCTACAATAACACTTGTCATTCATTTACTCAAGTTTCCCCTTTTTACTGTAATTTCGGATACCATCCTAGAGATAATTCCCTTGCCTCCATGGCAACTACAGGCTCACCAGGCATCCGTTCAATGGCTGCCCGCCTTAAAATGATTTGGAAAGATGTCCATATTGCTCTTCAGTGTACCTCACTTAAGTCTAAGTTCTTCGATGATCTACCCAACAGTCCCTGCTGTTTTAAGGTTGGTGACGAAGTGTGAATTTCTACAAGAAACATCAGACACAGCACTGCAGAAAATTCGGACTTGCTCCTGTGAATACACTGGTTCACTGCTGTTTGATATATTGTTGTGACCCTTTTCCTGTTTACTGGATTCTGCTTGTTTGCTTGTTGCCCTGACCTCAGCCTGATTACTGGATCCCTGCCTGTTCACTTGTTACCCTGACTGCTGCCTGACTACTAAGTGGCTTGGGGATCAAAACATCAAAATTTTGGATCCATGGCCAGGTTACTCCCCAGACCTTAATCCCATTGAGAACTTGCGGTCAATCCTCAAGAGGCTGGTAGATAAACAAATACCCACAAATTCTGACAACCTCCAAGCATTGATTAGGCAAGAATCAATGCTTGGAGTTCAGCCATCATTCAGTATGAGTCCCAGAAGTTGATTGACTGCATGCTAGGGCAAATTGCAGAGGTCTTCAAAAAGAAGGGTCAACACTGAAAATATTGACTCTTTGCATATACTTAATGTAATTGTCAATGAAAACCTTTGACACTTATGAAATGCTTATAATTTTACTTAAGTATACCATAGAAACATCTGAAAAAAAGGTCTAAAAACACTTAAGCAGCAAACCTTGTGAAAACCAATATTAGTGTCATTGGATTAAAGTTCCAGTGTCTTGTCTGAGGTATGTGCGCATTCTAGAAATGTTCTTTTAGATGTATGTTACAAGATTTAGATAGTCAATGTGGGGATAGTTTTGAGGCAAGGATAACACCTAACAAATGGATATGATTATCAGTGCAGCTCTGTGTATAATGTGAGATACCCTGCTGCCGTATGGGAAAGGTTGGGAGGAATGAATTCCAGAAAAACTCCTCAATAAAAACCAATCTATTGTACCCAAGGCGCAAGAAGACACATAGATAAATGTAAATGCAATTAACAAACTATATTGTATAAAAATATATATATATATATATATATATATATATATATATATATATATATATATATATATATATATATATATATATATATATATGTGTGGATATATTTATATGGACAATGAGCAATAATAAAATCAACAGTAACAGCACAGATACATATATTCATAAGGTGATCACCTTAAATGGTAGGTCCTGCCCAAATATTAAAATAGTTAAAATATGTTCATATCAAGCAAGAAATAGTCCTTATAAAAAGGACAATAGTCCAATACTGTAATTCAAAATGTGCACCAATAGTAGAGATGCCCCCTGACCCCTGTGTTTTGGTTTTGGCTTTGGTTTTGGATCTGGATTACCTTCGGGTTTTGGTTTTGCCAAAACCGCTCTTGCGTGTTTTGGTTTTGGTTTTGTTTGGATTTGTTTTGGTATTTTTTACAGAATTCCATTTTTTGGGATAAAATAACATAATGTAGGTATTATATTGTACCTACAATATTATTAACCTCACTAAAACTATTTTCCAGTCATTTCCATTCAATTTGACAACATAGGTCATAATATTATTTTCATACACTTTCAAACAAAGATTGCAGCAGTTCTTGCCAGTGATAAGAAAAAGGCCATTGTCATGCCTGGGCATAAGACCAAAAATCCACTTCTTAAGTGTGGAATTATTTTTACACAAATCCTGACAACAGTTGTCTAGCCATTTGTAGCGTTTTTAAAGCCACACTCAGTAGAGGTAGGGACCTTAACCATCTAGGATCCTCATCCATGTTACGGCATTTGAAGTGAGTTCATGGAAAGCTGTTGGGAAAATCAGAAACTAATGTTCCAAAAATGAAAAAACAACAAGCAGTCCAGCATCATCTACCTCCCTTCTCTCATCTAGATCCCAGCACCTGCAATCTACACCCCCAACACCTTCATCATCATTATCCCCTGAAACAACAATTGACTGTTAAGCAATTGTTTGCAAGAGGAAGCAAGTATAAAATCTGTCACCCAGTTGCAAAGTGGATCACAGACGCCATGGGGACTATGCTAGTATTAGATCTGCATCCAATGTTCACTATTAATGCAACTGGTTTTAGACAGTTACTTGAGGTCTTCCATCCCTATTACCAAATTCCATCATGACACCATTTTACTAGAAAAGCTATTCCTCACCTTTACCAGAAGGTTCATAAAAATATAATTATTGGGATACAAACTGTACACTTAACCACAGATATGGGGACATGCGAAAAAACTAAAGATTATATGACTATGACAGTCCACTGGGTTGGTGATTCGCCTTCATCAACAGGAACAGCTGCAGCATGTACCTAAGTACGTCACATTTGTCAGAGGCAGGCTACTCTGTGTATCACCGGCTTCATTAAGAGGCATACAGCTGACAATCTGTTACAAAAACTAAGGGATGTCATGGCAACATGGCTTATCCCGCTTGGACTCTCCTCAGGATATGTAATTTCTGATAGTGACACCAATATTGTTAGAGCATTACAGCGGGGGGGAATTCCATCACATTTTCTTTTTTTCTCACACAATCAACTTGGTGTTACAGAACTTTTAAAAAATGACATGCAGGAGATGCTGTTTGTGTCCCGAAAAATGTAAGGTAATTTTCGGGATTCTGCAACAGCATGTAGGAGAATGCAGCAGCTGCAAGAAGCTGCATGCATTTACATGTTAATAGTAGGGTTGGTTGGAGTTATGGGCAAGGTCACACATTTTTTGGTAAAATCTTTCAAACCAGCCCAGATGTTAAACTGTTGTGGCCTGCCACCTGCGTCTTCCCTGCTTCTGTTTGGAAAGTACAATTTGGTGCCAGAACCTCATGTGCCAGAAATGCTGCCACTGGTGGCACACTGCTGCCACTGGTGCAGGACTTACACAATCAACTGCATCCTCATCAGTGCCCTCGTCGGCTACACAAATCTCCCCCTCATCCTCTTCTAATTCCAAAGTGTCGTCCTCACTTGTTGTATCACCGGCTACACTTCTAGGGTGAAGAGTCACCCCCAGCAGCAGCAGCAGTGGGACTAACGCTCAAGAATTCTTCTGAGGAATCCAGTATGGTGGAGGAGTCATCTACTCTTAACAACTTGGATGCAGGACTAACTCCGATCGCTACTGAGGATATTGACGAGGATGGTGTTGTGGGTGTAGTTTGCAGGCGTCGGGATGTAGGTGAGAGAAGGGTCCTAGCTGATGATGGACTGTTTGTTGTTGTTTTTTTAGCATAACTGTTTGATTTTCCCAACACCTTGCCATGAACTCGTGTCAAATGGCGTAACATGGATGAGGTTCCTAGATGGTAAAGGTCCCTATCTCGACTGACTGTGGCTTTACATACGCTAAAAAGTTGCTAGACAACTGTTGTCCGGATTTGGGTAAAGTGAATTCCACACATAAGAGGTGGATTTTTTGGTCTTCTGTCCAGGTATGACAATGGCCTTCTTCTTATCACATTCAAGAACTGCTTCCACCGGTGCAGGACTTACACAAACAACATCATCCTCATAAAACTCCTCATTAGTGCCCTCGTCAGCTACACAAATATCCCCCTCATCCTGTTGCAATTCCAAAGTGGCATCCTCAATTGGTGTATCACCAGCTACACTCGTTCAGGCACACATCAGCAGAAATGCTGAAAGGGCACTTCTTTATGGGTACACTATCAGAATGGTCACAATTACACATACCACTTGTGGATGGACTCTCCACAGGGATTGGTGTCATTTCTGATTCTGAGCATACATTTTCCTCTAATGCCTTACTGTTTTCTTGCAGCTCGGCTTTCACACGTAACAGTAGTTGTGCACCACTTTTGGACTCCAAATTACTTGGTCTTGCGTGGTCACGGGTGACCTTACAAGAAGAAGGCTCAGTAACATTTTTAGATCTCCCCCTAAGAGAGAAAGGCGAAGGCCTCATTCTTTCTTTGCCACTGCGAGTGTAGAATGGCATGTTGGCAATTTTTATTTTCTCGGCAGTTAACTTTTCATCAGTTACAGCTCTTTTTCTGTTCAACACGGTAAAATGTTTTTTTTTGGTTGTGTTTTTTTCCCTGACTTAAAAAGACTATATACTTTTACTTAGGCTTTACCAGATGACGTACAGGGAAGACTACCATCAGGACTGGTGCCAGCAGCTGCTTGCTGATCCTGCTCATATGTGGACTGCTGTGAATCCATTTTAATGAGACCCAAAACACTTGTAGTGCAAATTCAGAAATATATAGTGCTGGTATATAATAATTTCAGCACCAGAATTTTTTTTTTTTGGAAAGAGGGGAATATCTGACACCCCAAGCACTTGTAGTGCAAATTCAGAAAGATATAGTGCTGGTATATAATAATTTCAACACCAGAAAATAGCTTTTTTAGAACTGGGGAATATCTGACACCCCAACCACTTGTAGTGCAAATTCAGAAAGATATAGCGCTGGTATATAATAATTTCAACACCAGAAAATAGCTTTTTTAGAACAGGAATATGTCGCACCCCAAGTACTTGTAGTGCAAATTCAGAAAGAAATTGTGCTGGTATATTACAATTTCTGCATGCAGAAAATAGTTTCTTTAGGAGGGAATATGACACCCCAAACAGTTTGTAATGTTTACAAAAATGCCTCCTCTATACTCATCTCTTCCTGCTCTAATAACTGCTCTTTCTGCTGTAATAAGTGCTGTAATAAGTGCTGTAATAAGTGCTCTCCCCTTCTCTAATCCTGCGACCTAACCCTTCTCTTTTCCTCTGTCAAATAGCAATGGATTGCTGTGGAGGCGGACATTTATGCACTTGAAACATCGCGAGAACCGAGCTCCGAGATCCGACGACGTCACAATGACATTTTGCCTAGTTTTCAATTCCAAATAGGCGGGAGAGTATCGAGCCTGCTCGGCTCGTTACTCGGATACCTGAAGTTCGGGCGGGTTCGGATCTCGGGGAACCGAGCCCGCCCATCTCTAACCAATAGTAAATATTCAGAATTCAAAAGAGAAATGCCATTACAAACTTCCATCAGTGTAATAAATAGAACTTTCTCTATAATAGTTTTAAGTCACTGAACTCTGTTATATAGGAAACAACTTCAACTGAAGTTTCCTGATCTCCGCTGTGGCGTAATGTGATCTCCGGAGGGATAGTATATCCTTCAGTAGTGGTCCCTTAGTAACCTCCCCATAGTCTGGGTGGCAGATGAAAACTTAGGTCCAATGCTAGAGAATTAGATACTATGTGTGGCGCAAGCTCGCACATGCGCAGTGATAGGTTCGGCTTCAGCCCGCCTCAAGCTTTCACTTGCTCACTTGCTTTCATTGCATGCAGTTAAACAGGCGCGATCTGATGAGAGTTCAAATACATGGAATAATGCTCTCTAATGCCACAGTAGATGTATGTCAATAAATGGTAATTGGTGTTAGTATTAATTCCAATGTGTTTCTCCCCAATAGCGCTGTGGCTTCCTCAAAAAAAGTGCAATGAACAATTCCATTAGGAGAAAGTCCTTAGTTAACATAACAAATAAAGTAAAATAGATTGATCCAAACTGTTGAATTCCAGCACAGTACACAGCTTGTAATATTTACATACAATGCAATTCCTATTTTCCAAAATAGGTATTAATATTAAATGTAAAAATTTGTTTGTGTGACTGGTTTTAACATTGCTGAATTAATGAATTAATGTATAACATAATATACATTCATAGAATAATAGCACTTGGGGATAAACCCATCAGGTCCGGTGTGTAGAATGTCACGGTAGGCTGAAAGGAATAAGGCAAACTAAAATCAACATATAGAAGGTGAATATTATAGAGAGACAAGGCTACTCAGCAGGAAAGGTAATGTGCAATTAATACTGCTGAAAGCACTCAGTCCAAATATGAATCAAACCTATCCCTTTATAACCTAATAATGGGAAACAATTCAGGAAGGTATGCAAAAGATGATCTTAGGCTTCTTAAAACGTACCCAGATCCCAAAGCCCAAAATCAATATTTAGGCCCTTAGGGGTCAAGGTATCTAAATTGTATATCGATTTTGCTTCTTCCTTTGAAATTGATGCCACAAAATCTTCCCCTCTCTATTGCTTTGACATTTTCCAGATGCCCACAATCTTCAGTAAAGTGGGGTGATGGTTATGCAACTGTGAAAACTGAGCAGATACGCTATGGGCGTCATATTTTTTCCTAATATTTTGTATAGGTTCGACAGTCCTTGCTTTCAAATTTCTAATACCCACATACTGGGCCACAAGGGCACTCCAGCAAGTAGATAATTCCTGAGGTGTCACATGTCAACCACTCTTCTATGGTGTACTCCGACCACGGCCTTATCTGTGAGGAGTTTGTATGTTCTCCCCGTGTTTGCGTGGATTTCCTCCGGGTGCTCCGGTTTCCTTCCACACTCTCTATATTTTGTTTATGGCCTTTTATGTTTGTAGATTAATTTTATATTGGATTGAAAACAGGCAACCAATGTGGAGCCTGACAACGTGGCTCAGCAGAGAAAGAAAAATTTGCAAGGAAAATCAATCTAGCCGCTGCATGCAAAATAGATTGTAGGAGTTTGAGTCTGATTTTCGGAAGACCAGTAAGGAGGAAATTGTAATAGTAAATGTGGGAGATGATGAGTGCATGAGTTAATGTGTTTGCTGTGTTTTGTGTGAAATATGTTCGTTTTCTGGAAAAGTTTTTAGATGTATGTAATATGATTAAGATATAGAATTGATGTGGGGAACTAGCTTGCGGGGTTGAATTTATGGTCATGTTATCAACATAAATAGAAATGTCAGGCAGGAAGCTTCTGTTTTTGGGTGGGAATATTATTAATTTTATTTTCGAAAGATTGAGTTTGAGATGGCAAGAGGACATCCAAGATGAAATAGCAGAACGATAGTCAGTTACGCGAGACAACACAGATGGTGAGAGATCAGGAGAGGATAGATACATTTTTGTATCATCCACATAGAGATGATACTGAAATCCAGGTTTATAAAAGAAGCAGCACCAATCAGAAATGGCAGGATAATTAGATGCATGGTATGGTAAATAATAGCATAGCTGATGCTTCCAGACTGGGAGCTGAAGTGAAGCTTGTTGCTATTTACTTAGCAACACGCCGATTCAGTGAATTGCAGGATTGATCCTAGACATGTTTGCAGCAGTAATGCACAGATGACAGAGCAGGCAAACAGGACAGATCCTATATTTTAACAAGCTCAAGAAACCTTTTTTTGGCATTGCCAGAATGGAACTCCACCAAATTCACAATACGTTTATTCAGGCAATGTTTATGGGCAGCAAAGTGCATCTGAAGTGAGTATATATTTTAGGAGCAAATTCCTAGTTATGCACCTTTGCACTCTCAATTAAACAGAAAATTATATGCATAATACCAAATAATGAAATTCAACTCAGCCGTAATTCTGCAACCAATGCTTGTGCAGTACTTAATGATAATATGCACCATGTGCAGTCAACAAACAATTTCCATTTCTAATCACCCCATTTTTCAGCTTCTGTTTAAAACTCCCAAAACTCTGGTGGGTATGGCAGAATTGATGTATTATTTTTTTTGTTTTCTCTTTCATTTTTAAGTTAACGCTGGCATCACAGTAATAACAAAGTATACAAAGGAAAGAGGAGAAAGTGTATGTCTTAGCTCATTCCTAGCCCTCGTGCCCTGAATCTAGGCTATAAATAAGCAAACAGCTGTTGGATAAAAATATCCAGTTTGTTAATACAAAATCACAGTCTAAACATTCATTGTACTAAATTGATAATATGTAACTAGGAGGAAAAATCAAGTAGTAAATTCTTTATATAAAACTTGATATATAATTTAAAAAAATATTAATTATAACTATTAATATTAACAATGTCCTTGTTTATCCATATACAATTCTTGAAATATATTTTTCAAACATGTTTTAACATGTATTGACTCTCCAGGTAACTATGGCAACAAACACTCACTTAACAAGCTCCTACCCAGAGGCACTGTACAGTGTCTATTGCATTACACCAGGGAGTCACTGCATTTGTATTCTCTTATAAAACGAGGCTTATTGGCATAATATTTGATTTTTCCCACTAGTAACAAAATGTGAGACTTTCTAAAACAGGATCACTTCCCAGTAATGTTCTGCAATGAAGACTGCTGAGACATTAGAATATCTGAAAAACTGTGACTCAATGGGTTTTAAGATGAAAACATGCAAAAAAAAAGTACAAACAGTAGTAACAAAAATTGTTTGTATTAGAAAAAAAGAGCAACTAAAAAACCCTCCCAAAATAAAATTATACAATGCTGTGCATGATACTCTGATGTTACCTGGTGCAGATTACTGAATCATGTTAGACCGTTAACAATCCTTTCACAGCTCAATTAAAGAACTGTATTGGAGAGCTAAGAACACACTGAAACTATCAGGATCCGACAGAGCCCCAAAAGTCTTTGCCTATTTTTGAACAAAATTTGCATGATAGAACTTGCTTCTTCATCTGACTACGGTGTGGCTTTTTGGCTTCTTTTTGAATAACTGATAACATTGCAGCCACAAGAGGAGGTTCTGAAATAACTGCACCAGCTATTATATGGATGAAGCATACTGAAATGGGGCAGCAGCATCTTGGACTCTAGGCCCTATAGCAGTCATATGTGCTGTTATGGTTATAGTTATAACTCCCTTATTAATACAAAATTCTACTTCCCCCAGATCTACAGTAATGCACAACTCTAATCTTCTGCCACTTCAAACAATTTCCAGCCTCTACCCTCCACTGAGACTGCCCTCAATACTCACGGCTTAGTCAGTTGATGAATTGAATTGTGACACTGGCACCTCCAAGATGATACTTATTTTATTGTCAGGATAACAAACACCAACATATCACATTTCCCCTGGTAATCCTTAGCAGTAATTTAAAACAGTTTACCTCTCTATTGGAATGGCCAGCTTGTCCAGCATCAATCACCCCACCCACATGTCTTCCACTACCTGAGTTTAACACTATCCACCTCTCCTACATGAAGTGGATTAGAACAGGTTCTCTCTTTTGCCTGTCTGTAAGCTTCATCACAGCCACACCCCAGGATCACTCTCTCCTAAACACGAACAGTAAGTTAATCACTTTGGTATACTTCCCTCCTTTAAGAGGAGCCAGGTCGTATAACATGGACCCCAAAGGGGAGTGCAAATTATCTTGACAGGGCATCCACATTTTTATGTAACTAACCTGGTCTATTATTAATATTCTCTTTTAAGACTGCCTGTTTATCCTTGGAACTATTAAAATAATTTTATCGCTAACCAATAAACATTGTCCACTGCGATTATTGTGGTTCCAAAGCACAAAGATATTTAATTGCAGAATATAGCTGGATTTACAGCAAGCCATTATTACGCATAAAAGATATTACAATAAAGCAGGAAAGTATAAAAACATACATTACATTTTCTAATGAGCTTCACCCAGGATAGAGATAAAGCCATGTTTTCTGTAGTCAGGATCAGAGAGAGAGAACAATGGCCAGGGTGCTTATATGCAGCGTCAGTATAGAAAAAAACCTACTGATGATGTCACTATGTACACAAGTATCACATCTAGGGGTCTTTATTGGCTCAGGGTTAATGATGTTCCTGTTGTCTGCTGGTCATAGGTTAATTTAAAGGATTCCTCTGGGAAGGTGTGACTACCTTCCCCCCCAACAGCTGAAAACATGTGTTGCTTACGGAAACTGACCCAAACCAGTTTTCATACAATGTCATTTTGAACATTTAATCTTTTATCTTCCCTAACTAGTGATCGCAGGAAGCGATGGCAAAGCCGAAAGGAGCGGATTCCAGATGGTAATGTGCAGAACAAAAGTAACAAGTCCGAATTATTACTGCACTGGCATCGATGGATGCACCTCGCTTCAGCTATGGGGTCAAAGTACTTACAGACACAATACTTTTCAGACAATAGCCCATCACACTGTCTCTTAGTTCCAAGATTAGCAAATTTTTCTTTTTACCCATGAATTCTCCTTCATCCCCACCTCCTCAATTTCACTACCTGAACCAGCCTCTGTCACCTGTTCACCATTGAAGGAATTTACTGTCCTGAAAAGAGAATGACATGAGAGAAACGCTGGACAGGAATAAACAGGAAAAACGATGCTCCATGCTGGATAATAGACTTTGCAAAGTTCTTGGTTCGGGTGTTGTTAACTGCGACCTGGGGTCTCCCGCTACAGATTCATGAGTGTCGTTCTCGGCTGTAATTTGAACCTTCTCCGGGTTTGGACTCCTCTGCAGTGGGTGGAAAGGGTACAAGTGTCCATAATATACTCTCCCAGTCCAACTTCATAACAGTTAGTATAACATAACAGGAGACAGTGTTTCGAACGTCTTTTGTTGCTGTATCACTATTTGTTTTTCTTTACAAGATCTTGAACAATCTCCATTATGAACTCATATTTCAAACAGTCTGTACGTTATAAACTCATCTCAGGGAAATGTAAATGTATTTTCAAAAGGTGACAGGTTAAGAGGCGGCTTAGGAGTGATTCTGATAGTGGGAAGGACTAGTGGCCAAAGCTACCAGCCACTCCAATCTAGTTTCAACCATCACACTATTCACTTTGTTTTAGATAGTACAGTTTACTCCATTTTCCCACTGACTTGTGACTGATAAAGAGTATGTGACTTACTATCACTGCTCATACATTGTACTCATTATCTTTACCAGTAAGAATGAATACCCCTATAACTTTCTATATAACTCTAGGGATACCATATCTACTTACAAAAATCTTGAATATGACACAGCAATATTAGAAACATTTGAATAAACCTTTACCCAGATATATTTCAACAGTACACTAGTATATACTTGAGAATCCTGCAAGGTGGCAATTGGATAAAGTTGATTTGTTTTACCTGGAGAAAGTCCATCTGTAGGAGGGGCATGGGATGGCTCTATTGGTATTGTCTTACTGACATTTTCTGTCAATCAAGCAAGACAGGACATTGCCTTCCTACTATCCTGAGAAGAAAAGTCTGCTGCATACCAGTATGCTCTTACCAGCTTGCAAATACCTTCTTTACCCAGCTGAGTCAGACTATGTGCTGCTTCAGCTAGGCCTGAAAGATACACTCTGGGAGCCACAGGCCTACCTTGTCGATCTCTCCAGGGTCCAGAGGACTCTTGACCACATCCCTTCACCTTCCAGACTCCCTTTTCCTGCAGGGAACACAAATCTTATATTTTAACTATATCTTGTGTGTTTACAATTTAAAAAAGCAAAAATACATTGATTTGTCGGTCGTCATTTTTGAAACCTGCTGCCCACTTGACAGCTTTTTCCACCCTGCTATTAAAGTCATGTGTGTAGGCTTTAAATCAAATAACAGCTACTTTATTTGGTAACAGTGTCACTGTCACAAGTCCTTCATGTAATGTGAGTGTGCTACTTATGTCCTGCTTTTGTCATAAAAAGTTCCTCAGTCGCCTCAACGTCGCCCCATCTTAGAAAAGTACTCAAAACCAATGTATATCAACTGATTTACCCTCTGCCAACTCACATGCCATTTTCAATCTCACAAGTTCAGTTATCTGGCTAAGTGAGGAGGGCAAAGGGGTCAATTTTTATAGCACCTTCATCAATTATAACAATATCCAGTACATGTCTATCTAACTATGACAAATAAAATAACATGAAATCTTTACATTTTGTAAAGGGTTTCACTTATGTCAGGTCTTGTGGCAATGATCTTAATCAAATGTTCCACACAGAGATGCATATCTATATATCTACCTCATTCACCTTCAGCTAGTCTCATGTCTCCTTCCACCCTTTGTGCACCTAGAGACACACTTTGTACATTTTGCTCAGGAGACAAAAGGTAGATACCACAGTCAATCTATAAAACTTGAAAAACATTTCAACAACAAAACTCCTGCTTAAAATCAGCAGCTTCTATAAGTATAAAAACAAAACCTTTAGCTACCTCTGTGACTATGTCAGTGTAATGTGTGTGTACCCCTAATTCTGTCCGTTGTCAAAAATGCCTAAGTCCCGTAGTTGAGACATCTCCAGTATTGGATCTTTGTCTGGCATGGCTGTGATCCATCCCCTTGCAACCTCATGTCCTGTTACCGAGAAATGAATGAACAAATCTTTAGTTTCAAACACTGATGATATAAACAAATCAGGATACAGCAAAACTTTTTTTTCATACTGCACCCTTTATTTGGTTGAAAAAAACAAATTAAAACAGTCACGTCAGACCTGTGTCCTAAAATATTGAGGTTGCCTATAACCCTTTGGGACAGTGTCGACATATTTTGTATTTCTTTGTAAGAAAAGTATGAAATAGTGACAGTTACAGATGTAAAGAATGGGTAATAAGACAGCAAAGAATAATAATAACTAAAGGATTTGCAGAAAAACAGAAGAGCACAAAAGGAGAAAAGGAGATTTACAGCAAGATGACAGCTGGATTGGGCACTATGGGGAATTGCTTTTCAACTATTCCACTAATCCCCTTGACTCTTAACTAATCTATGACCCCTTCCTCATTCTTATTAAATTTAACAGGGAGTTATATCCATTATCCAATCCATTGTCATCCATCAGCTCGTAAGAAGCCCAGTATGCCTGATCACAATAACTATACAAAATTGCGATGGACTCGTGACTATAACATAAAGTGCAAAATTAACCCTTTGTGATGCATACTCTGTATCTCCCATGTGTGTCTTCCTAGAATACATAAAAACAACATTAGAAACAGAGTTAATACACACTTCATTTTAAATAATAAATCTCAACCAAATAAGTTATCATGGGCCACCACAGTTAGAAGAAAGAGTGTTACAATGACCCATTGTTAACTTGTCTTTTAAGGGAAGAGTGTTACAATGACCCATTGTTAACTTGTCTTTTAAGGGAAATTTTTGTATTTCTCCTGCAATCCCCATTATTACTAAATATATCTCTGGCTGTTCTTGTCTACAAAAGAGAAAAATAAAAGTTAGTATCAGAAACAAACAAAACATTTTAATTTGTTTACTTTCAATCCTTATCAATAAACAGCAGAAACACAAAACAACAAAACACATACACACAGAAAAAACAAAAAACTCAGACTGCCTTCATTCCTTGGTGACAATGGTTTCTTATGCAGAAAAAGTCCCTAGCAACTGTTATCTACAGTCTTTTGTATTTTTCTAAAGCTATATAGCATCATTGCAGTCAGGGTCTATTAACTAAGACCATTTGCTGGGCACAATGTATATCTCTCACCTACTGATAGCACATACATGTGAAACCTTATTTTTCCTTCAAGGATTTCTGAATCTATGTGATTACAGGAACACAACAAATTTCTTTTACTGATACATGATTGTCACGGGCACTAGGAGTCTTTACCCAGGGATCACCAGGTGGTAGGCTTACCAGAGCAATGTAGGTGGTAATAGGGTACTCTGGTAGCAGGGTGATCACGGAACAGTAAATAGCAGATGATGAGATGCTCAGGAAAGTCTATGACTAGCAACACTGGTAATATGGAGGTAATAGTACACGAGGAACTGTATGGACAAGGACACGTGAAGGTAGTCAGTGGTCTGCGATAGCAAGTTGTACCACTGCTATAGTGAGGAGGAATGTCCAACAGAAACGAGGAAGTGATGAGAGTCAGCGGTCTGCGGATAGCAAGTTGTACCGCTGTCTGGGTGAAGGAATGGAATCCAAGTGGAGGTATCCGGGGAGTCAGTGGTCTGCGATAGCAAGTTGTACCACTGCTATGTGAGAGGATAC
This sequence comes from Mixophyes fleayi, assembly GCF_038048845.1. Lineage (NCBI taxonomy): Eukaryota > Metazoa > Chordata > Amphibia > Anura > Limnodynastidae > Mixophyes > Mixophyes fleayi. The sequence goes on along the minus strand of NC_134412.1, from coordinate 37,383,965 downwards.
TGGAACAGGTGATACTGGAAACAGGGATCAGTGGTCTGCTACTAGCAAGTTGTACCACTGAATATATATGTGAGGAGGTGCACGGGGAGAGACTGCAACACAGGGTAAACACGGCACCTTAACACGATCCACAGTAATATGCACAATATAGATATATATATATGAATGACTGAACAGCACTGCAAATATGGAAAGTCTCTTGAAGTAATCCGGCACAAGATAGTACAGTCAATGATAGCAATAGTCTCAGCGGATAGTAAACTCCAGAGGAGAACAAACTCAGTCCAGCAAGGTATGCAATACACCAGCACAGTCAATGAGAAGTATGCATACCGTGGTTTAGAAGCAGGCAGTCAGACAGGAGTGCAGCGATACCTGAGCGGCAGGAGGCCGGCAGGATGAGAAGTCCCTGGATAGATGAAGCAGAGGTCTAGTAGGTGCAGCGCACAGGTAAGTAAACCAACAGGGACACGAATCCACAGGAATCGGTAGAACGCGGACTGGACTCTTGGAGGACCCAGGAGAATGGTAATGATCTAGCAGCAGGATAGCGGATGAGACAGGAATCCAATGCTGACAGGCGGGTAGAGACCAGCGGAACACAGGAAGGCGTGGAGAGCAGATCAGCAGTAGATAGACGATTAGCGCTGGCAGCAGCAGCAGGACTCTGCGGATCCCCGGAGGTAACCAGTAGCAACCAGCAGGTGCAAATAGCGATGGAACACGGGTGAGCAGAGTAGACCAGGAGCCGTTGATCACGGAGAGTAGCGGATGGCAACAATAGCAGCAGTCTCGAGAAAACACGGGAGAGATGAGATGAAGACTGTAGCGCACAGAGGTAGCGGATAGGAATCAGCTCACAGTCACGATGTTGAAACACAGACGAGTTGCAAGCTGGAGTCTGTAGTGCACGGAGGCAGCGGGTAGGACTCAGCTAACAGTCACGATGTTGAAACACAGACGAGTTGTACGCTGGAGACTGTAGTGCACAGAGGCAGCGGATAGAAATCAGCTAACAGTCACGATGTTGGAACACAGACGAGTTGCAAGCTGGAGGCTGTAGTGCACGGAGGCAGCGGATAGGAATCAGCTCACAGTCTTGATGATGAACAGGTGAGTAGATGTGGAGAGTGGCTGAAGTGCACGGAGGCAGAGGATAGGAATCAGCTCACAGACTTGATGATGAACAGGTGAGTAGATGTGGAGTGTGGCTGAAGTGCACGGAGGCAGCGGATAGGAATCAGCAAACAGTCACAATGATATGAGATAGAGTTGAAGTGGCTTAGAAGACTGTAGTGCACGGAGGCAGCGGATAGGAATCAGCTAACAGTCACGATGATACAATTGATGGTAGAAGTGGTATGGGAACCACAGTAGTAGAAGTGGTTTGGAAACCACAGAGGTAGAAGTGGTTTGGAAACCACAGGAATCAGCAGCGCTGAACAAACGAGGAAACACCTTCAGAGACTCATGGGGAATGAGACTCCAAGATCAGGCCACGTGGTGTTGACCACAGGTGCTTAATATAGGGAGTGTTGCCTGATCTGCCAATTAAGTTAAAGGGACATACACTGAAGGGTAGGAAAGGGCTGCGCATGCGCAGACCCTCAGGATGGAGGACGGCCACGGTTCCTAAATGTCCGGGAAGAGGCACTCACGGTCCGGTGAGTGACAGTACCCCCCCTTTTAAAGGTGGGCACAGAACGCCTGGAACCGGGTTTGTCCGGATTTTTGGAATAAAACTTCTTCAAAAGGGCAGGAGCATTAAGATCTTCAGCTTTGATCCAAGAGCGCTCCTCAGGACCAAAGCCCTTCCAATGAACGAGGAAACGGAGGACTCCTCGCGAAATTTTTGCATCCAATACCTCAGTAATCTCGAAATCCTCCTCCTGATGAACTTGAACTGGCTGCGGAGCTGAGGGAGGAGTTGAGAAACGGTTGATGATAAGAGGTTTGAGCAAGGACACATGGAAAGCATTGGAAATCCGAAGATTCTTAGGAAGAAGAAGTTTAACACATACTGGATTGATTATTTGGATGATCCTATATGGACCAATAAAACGAGGGGCGAATTTCATAGATGGGACCTTCAAACGAATATTTTTGGTAGATAACCAGACACGATCTCCAACTTTTAGTGGTGGAATAGCCCGCCTCTTTTTATCTGCAAACGACTTATATTTGTTAGATGTCTTCTTTAAACAGGTTTTGACCTGAGACCAGATATTTTTGAAGGTCTGACAAACAGTCACCACAGCAGGAACTTGGGTGGGAGGGAGGGCAGGAAATTCCGGAAAAGACGGATGATGACCGTAGACCACAAAAAATGGAGTTTTGGATGATGACTCATGGTACATGTTGTTATGGGCGAATTCAGCCCAGGGAAGCAATTCTACCCAGTTGTCTTGATTGGCTGAAGAGAACATCCTTATAAAAGTCTCAAGATCTTGATTGACTCGTTCAGTTTGTCCGTTAGATTGCGGATGGTAAGAAGATGAGAGTGCTAATCGTATGCCCAAGGTTTTACAAAGGGCTCGCCAGAATCTGGAAACGAATTGTACTCCTCTATCAGACACAATCTCCGACGGACATCCATGGATACGGAAGATCTCTTTAATGAAATGTTCAGCCAGAATAGACGAGGAAGGCAAACCAGACAGAGGGACGAAATGAGCCATCTTCGAAAATCTGTCCACCACCACCCAAATAGTATTATGATTCTTACTAGGTGGTAAATCAGTAACGAAATCCATACTAATATGGGTCCATGGTTTGGACGGAATGGGTAGTGGTCGCAGCAACCCTGCTGGAGTTCTGCGGGAGGATTTGAACTGGGAACATAACTCACAGGAAGCAATGAACTCTTTGACGTCTCTCCTCATTGAAGGCCACCAGTAAGTTCGAGAGAGAATCTCAAAGGTCTTGTGTTCACCGGCGTGTCCAGCAAAACGGGAGGCATGGAACCACGAAAGGATTTTCCTCCTTAGAGTAGGAGGTACAAGGGTCTTCCCAAATGGTAGCATTTTGGTGGATGAAGCAGCCAGTGAGATACATTTGAGGTCTAGAATAGTATGGTTGGAAGCCTCTTCTACATCAGAGGACGTCACAAAAGCTCTAGATAGAGCGTCAGCTTTTTTGTTCTTGGCAGCTGGTTTTAAGGTTATAATTAATTCAAAACGGGAAAAGAAAAGAGACCATCTTGCTTGACGAGGGTTCAAGCATTGAGCAGACTGGAGATATGACAAGTTCTTATGATCCGTGAAGATCGTCACCGGATGGCGAGCTCCTTCCAATAAGTATCTCCATTCCTCTAATGCAGCTTTAATAGCCAGTAACTCCTTGTCCCCGATAGTATAATTCTTCTCTGCGGGCAGAAGACCCCGAGAATAGAAGGCACAAGGATGGAATTTTTGCTGTTCCGAGCGTTGGGAGAGAATGGCTCCCAGGCCCACATTAGAGGCATCTACTTCTAGGAAGAAGGGAAGTGTCACATCAGGCTGTCGAAGAATTGGAGCCGAGGAGAAGGACTCTTTGAGAATTTGAAAGGCTTGGAGAGCCTCAGATGACCATTGCTTAGGATTAGCCCCTTTCCGAGTCAGGGCCACAATAGGGGATGCAATGGAAGAGAAGTCTTGAATGAAGCGTCTATAGTAATTGGCAAAACCTAAAAAACGCTGGATAGCACGAAGAGTAGTTGGCTGGGGCCAATGTAGTACAGCATTCACCTTGTCTGGATCCATCTTCAGGCCAACTCCGGAAACTATATACCCCAAGAATGGAATCTGGGGCAATTCGAATGAACATTTTTCTAATTTACAGAACAATGAGTTTTTCCGTAGCCTGGAGAGGACTTCTGCCACATGTTGGTGATGAGAAGGCAGGTCCTGTGAGAAGATCAATATGTCGTCCAGGTAGACGACGACACATGCATATAATAAGTCCCGAAAGATCTCATTGATGAAGCCTTGGAAAACAGCGGGGGCATTACACAGCCCGAAAGGCATTACCAGATATTCGTAATGCCCGTCTCTGGTGTTGAACGCTGTCTTCCATTCGTCACCGGAACGAATTCTAATTAAATTGTAGGCACCACGAAGATCCAACTTAGTAAAGATACGGGCTCCCTTGATGCGATCGAATAACTCAGTGATCAGCGGAATGGGATACCGATTCTTGATAGTAATGGCATTGAGTCCACGAAAATCTATACAAGGGCGTAATGATCCATCCTTCTTTTTGACGAAGAAGAACCCAGCTCCAGCGGGAGAGGTGGAAGGTCGAATAAACCCACGCTGGAGGTTCTCCTGTATGTACTCAGATGTGGCTTGAGTTTCAGGTAACGAGAGTGGATAGACCCGGCCCCTGGGAGGAGTCTTGCCAGGTAGAAGGTCGATCGGACAATCCCAAGAACGATGAGGAGGAAGACGTTCAGACTGAGCTTTATCAAACACATCAGTAAATGAAGCATACTGAGGAGGGAGTCCCGGTGAGGAAGATGAGATGGAAGATTGCTGTACTTTGAGAGGAATAACCTGGGAAAGGCAACGATGGTAACATTCAGACCCCCAAGACGTAACTTGAGGAGTGCGCCAGTCAATCTGGGGAGAGTGACACTGAAGCCATGGAAGGCCTAAGACAATCGGACTTGTCGTAACTGGAAGGATTAAAAACGATATTTCTTCATGGTGCAGGGCACCAATCTGAAGTGTTACTGGAGACGTACTCTGGGTGATGAGACCGTTGATGAGACGTGATCCATCTATAGCCGTCACAGTAATGGGTGTTTTTAACGTAATTACTGGTAGAGACCATTGATGCACTAATGATTTGGAAATAAAATTTCCTGCTGCTCCGGAATCAATCAATGCCTGTGACTCAAAGGTTTTGGTAGCAAAGGAAATCGTAACATCAAAAGCGCAGACTTTAGCTTTCATAGAAGATGGAGAGGACTCCAGGGACCCTAACTTCACCTCTCCAGAACTAGTTAGGGCCTGGCATTTCCCGATCTCTTAGGGCAAGAGCTGAGCATATGAGTGGAATCAGCACAATAGATACAGAGTCTATTCTTGACTCTTCGTTTCCTCTCCTCTGAAGATAATTTGGAACGTCCTATCTCCATGGGAATCACAGAGGGTGAAACAGGACGAAATTGAGGGTTTGAACGAAGAGGTGCTTTAGCAGAAGTTGTTTTCTCAGCCTCTCTTTCACGAAATCTCATATCAACACGATGGCAAAGAGAGATCAGATCTTCAAGTGACGAAGGAAGCTCCTGGGTAGTCAGTGCATCTTTAATTTTATCGGAGAGCCCCTGCCAGAAGGCGGCAACTAGGGCTTCAGTGTTCCACTGAAGTTCAGAGGCTAAGATCCTAAATTGAATGACGTACTGGCCTACTGTATGAGATCCTTGTCGCAAACGGAGGATGCTGGAAGCAGCGGAGGTCACACGACCTGGTTCATCGAACACACTTCGGAATGTAGAAATGAATTTGGCACTATCTTGCAATATTGGGTCGTTTCTTTCCCACAGAGGGGAGGCCCAAGCCAGGGCTTGTCCAGAAAACAAAGAGATAAGATAGGCCACTCTGGAACGATGGGTAGAAAAATTTTGAGGTTGGAGCTCAAAATGGACTGAACATTGGTTAAGGAAACCCCTACAAGTTTTGGGGTCCCCATCGTACTTTGACGGAGTAGGCAGGTGAAGCGTGGAAGCTGTAGACACCTGGGATGGCACTGGGGAAATGGAGGAAAGCACAGGAGCCTCAGTAGTGACTGTCACAGTCTGTCCAGATGTTCCTTGGGAGGTTAATGATTGATAACACTGAAGTAACAGCTGTTGGCGGGCATCCTGTTGCTCCACACGGCTGACCAGATGCTGCAGCATCTCTTTGGCGGTAGGTTCCGTATCTGGGTCTGTCATGGCCTGATCTTACTGTCACGGGCACTAGGAGTCTTTACCCAGGGATCACCAGGTGGTAGGCTTACCAGAGCAATGTTGGTGGTAATAGGGTACTCTGGTAGCAGGGTGATCACGGAACAGTAAATAGCAGATGATGAGATGCTCAGGAAAGTCTATGACTAGCAACACTGGTAATATGGAGGTAATAGTACACGAGGAACTGTATGGACAAGGACACGTGAAGGTAGTCAGTGGTCTGCGATAGCAAGTTGTACCACTGCTATAGTGAGGAGGAATGTCCAACAGAAACGAGGAAGTGATGAGAGTCAGCGGTCTGCGGATAGCAAGTTGTACCGCTGTCTGGGTGAAGGAATGGAATCCAAGTGGAGGTATCCGGGGAGTCAGTGGTCTGCGATAGCAAGTTGTACCACTGCTATGTGAGAGGATACTGAAACAGGTGATACTGGAAACAGGGATCAGTGGTCTGCTACTAGCAAGTTGTACCACTGAATATATAGACTATATATATGAATATATAGAAGACTGTAGCGCACAGAGGTAGCGGATAGGAATCAGCTCACAGTCACGATGTTGAAACACAGACGAGTTGCAAGCTGGAGTCTGTAGTGCACGGAGGCAGCGGGTAGGACTCAGCTAACAGTCACGATGTTGAAACACAGACGAGTTGTACGCTGGAGACTGTAGTGCACAGAGGCAGCGGATAGAAATCAGCTAACAGTCACGATGTTGGAACACAGACGAGTTGCAAGCTGGAGGCTGTAGTGCAGGGAGGCAGCGGATAGGAATCAGCTCACAGTCTTGATGATGAACAGGTGAGTAGATGTGGAGAGTGGCTGAAGTGCACGGAGGCAGAGGATAGGAATCAGCTCACAGACTTGATGATGAACAGGTGAGTAGATGTGGAGAGTGGCTGAAGTGCACGGAGGCAGCGGATAGGAATCAGCAAACAGTCACAATGATATGAGATAGAGTTGAAGTGGCTTAGAAGACTGTAGTGCACGGAGGCAGCGGATAGGAATCAGCTAACAGTCACGATGATACAATTGATGGTAGAAGTGGTATGGGAACCACAGTAGTAGAAGTGGTTTGGAAACCACAGAGGTAGAAGTGGTTTGGAAACCACAGGAATCAGCAGCGCTGAACAAACGAGGAAACACCTTCAGAGACTCATGGGGAATGAGACTCCAAGATCAGGCCACGTGGTGTTGACCACAGGTGCTTAATATAGGGAGTGTTGCCTGATCTGCCAATTAAGTTAAAGGGACATACACTGAAGGGTAGGAAAGGGCTGCGCATGCGCAGACCCTCAGGATGGAGGACGGCCACGGTTCCTAAATGTCCGGGAAGAGGCACTCACGGTCCGGTGAGTGACAATGATACACTTCTTTTCCCTGGCTTCACTTTAATAATTATGCACATAAGATGAGAAGTGTCACTTTACATACTAACAATGAATGGAATACAAAGAAAGCTTTCTATAGACTGTTTGAAAAACTGGTCTCACAAGATTCAATTACTGCCTTTTTCCCTAGATTCAATCACACATCATACACAAACACAAAAAAAATACATTTAAGTTACTCATCTTTAAACCTGAACAATTACACACTTAATACAGATTATCATTTACATTTGCTATTTATATGTTTTTTGCTTTTTTAAATTTTATTTTATTTGGTTTATACTTTCCTGCTTGCGTTCACTTCATTTTGCTTTGCTACTTTTCGCTATGCAAGCTATCCTGCTACAAGATCACTTACAGTTGCCACACTTTTAAACAGTCAGCTTAATTCTCAGCTTTCACAAATATTTTTATTTCTCTAACCTTACTCAGTACCTCTTGAATAATATTACCAACCATGGAAAAGGTTTCCCACATTAATCGGTGATCTTGACCCATTAATCACAGTATACCATTGTATACTTACCTTTACTGTATGCCATTGCATACCTAACTTTACTGTATACTTAACTACTTAACTTTTACTGTATACTTAACCTTACTGTATACCCAGCAAATACAAAAAGAAGGGGCGCCACACATAGTGCATTAAATGTGAAACACAATCAATATATTCTCCACAAATATAGTTCCCGTACCAGAAGGTTCATATAATGAAAGCTTGATTTATTGTTAGGAACCCCCAAGCCAGTACAGTGAAACTCGGGGACTACTCTGAAGGCCCGGTGCTCGCTGGAGCCCCTAGTGGTGGGGACAGACTGGGCTGCGGGCCGACCGAGGGTCGAGTAACGTATACTGGTTTAAAGGAGTACCCAGGAGTGGAGTGATTGGCGGGCTGTAGTTAAGAAGAATCCTAGGTCAAAGGGTCACAAGCACAGATGCAAAATCCAGAGACAAGCGAAGGGTCAGACACACAGGCAGAGAAGCAAAATCCGAAATCCAGGCAAAAGGTCGAGGTCAGAAGAGAAGGGTCCAAGGGCCAAGAACAAGCAGGGGTCAAAACACGGGTAGTCAAATCCAAGGTAGCAGGAACCAAATGGATAGCACAAGCAGGCAGCAGGACTGAGGACAGAACGCTATAACCGGCAGTGAGGCTGCAGACCTCACTGCCTTAAATACCAGTAGTGGCCAATCAGAGCCTAGCTCTGAAATCACATGGGCAGGCTCAATCCTGCCACATTAATCAGCCCACAGGCATGTGGGCGCTTCTGCGCATGCGCCCGGCTGTTCCCAGCTGCCGGGACGCAGCGCCCCTGTAGTTAGCGTCCGACCGTTGCCCTGGCAACGGTCGGGTAAAGGCAGGAAGTGACGTCCCGGTTGCCATATCGACGACGGGGACGCCTACAGGAACCAGGTGAGAGTCGCGGCGGTGCCCGTGGCCGCCGCGACTGCTAACAGTACCCCCCCTTGAGGAGGGGTCAAGGAACCCCAACATCCAGGTTTCGTGGGAAACTTATTAAAAAGCTCTTTAATGAGCCTTTCAGCATGGAGACGCCTCTGTGGTATCCAAGATCGTTCCTCAGGGCCATAACCCTTCCAATGTACGAGGAACTGAAGTTGGCCTTGGACCTTTCTTGAGTCAAGGATTCTTTCGACAACATATTCATGGTCTCCATCCACCATCAGAGGCCGGGGCCTGTTGGAGAACTTACTGAGAGCGGCGACTTTCTTCAGAAGCGAACAATGAAAGGTCACAGGTATTTTTAAGGAGGTTGGTAGTTTTAACCTAAATGCCACTGGATTAATTTTCTTCTCAATTGGAAACGGTCCAATGTATCGGGGCCCCAGCTTCTTACAAGGTTGCCGCAACCTGATGTTCCGTGTGGATAACCAAACCCGATCCCCCACTTTCAATGAACATGGTCTACGGTGACAGTCAGCGAAGACCTTGGATTTTCGGAAAGCTTGACCTAGTGCAGCGTGTACCTTTTTCCAGACGGACCTTAGCCTGGCCGTAAAAGCAGGTTTTCTGGAATCCCCGCAGGGAACAGTAGTAGAGAACGAGTTGGATTTCGGGTGAAACCCGAAGTTGCAGAAAAACGGGGATGTATGAATAGTGGAATGGCAAGAATTATTGTACGCAAATTCTGCCCAGGGCAAAAGAAAGGACCAATTATCATGGAATTTAGACACATAGATGCGCAAAAACTGTTCCAGAGCTTGGTTCGTCCTCTCTGTCTGTCCATTCGACTGGGGATGATATGCTGAGGACAGACTGATAGAGATCCCGATTGACTTACAAAAGGCTTTCCAAAACCGGGCAATAAACTGGGATCCTCGATCCGATACGATATCTTCAGGAGTCCCATGAAGACGAAAAATATGCGTCAAAAACAAGATGGCCAGGGTCCTGGCATCCGGTAACTTGGGCAAAGCTATAAAATGTGCCATCTTACTGAACCGATCGACAACTACCAGGATGGTGTTATGTCCTGCGGATACTGGTAGGTCGACAATGAAATCCATCGACAAATGGGTCCAAGGCCTGCTCGGCGCCGGCAAGGGTAACAATAGCCCAGAAGGGCGGTTCCTATCGGTTTTGTTTTTAGCACACTCAGGACAAGCCCGAACATAATTCTCCACATCGTCTGACAAAGTGGGCCACCACAACCAACGAGAAAGAACCTCAATAGTCCTACGGATTCCCGGATGGCCAGCACAGCGGTTGTTGTGGCCTTCAATTGAGAAAATTTCCTTAAATGGACTGGGACAAATAATTTGTTGACCGGTGTCTGAACCGGAGCGATTCTCTGGAAGCGCCGGATAGTTGCTCCTAGATCCTGGGTGAGTCCGAGATGAACAGTAGTTGTAGGAACAATAGGCAACGGGTCAGGAGACTGAGGATGATGGGCCAAAAAACTTTGAGACAAGGAATCGGCCTTAGTATTTTTAGAACCTGGACGGAATGTAATAATGAAGTTAAATCTGGTGAAAAATAAGGCCCAGCGGGCCTGCCTAGGATTCAGGGTTTTAGCGGTCTGGATGTATTGGAGGTTTTTATGGTCCTTGAAGATGGTGATGGTATGAGTAGCTCCCTCTAACCAATGTCGCCATTCCTCCAGTGCCAACTTAATGGCCAACAATTCACGATTGCCGACATCATAATTACATTCGGCAGATAAAAAATTTTTAGAAAAAAATGCACAAGGATGTAATTTTTTGCTCCTTGGGTCTTTCAGAGAAAGGATGGCGCCAGCACCGATATCAGAAGAGTCCACCTCTATAATGAACGGAAGTTCCGGATCAGGATGTCTCAGCACTGGGGCTGAAATGAAAGCAGCTTTGAGTGCCGAGAAACTCGCCAATGCCTCCGAAGGCCACTTGGCTGGGTTAGCTCCCTTTCGAGTGAGGGCAGTGATAGGAGCCACTAACGAGGAAAAAGAGTCAATAAACCTACGGTAATAATTTGCGAATCCGAGGAACCTCTGGATCGCCTTCAGATTAGTAGGGAGGACCCAATCCTGGATTGCTCGAACTTTGGCAGGGTCCATTGCGAATCCTGATGAGGAGATGATATATCCCAGAAATGACACAGTGGCCACCTCAAATTCGCATTTCTCCCTTTTTGCATATAGGTGATGTTCCCGTAATTTCAGTAGAACTTGGCGAACATGCTGACGGTGCTGAAGTAAAGACTCAGAGTAGATCAAAATATCATCCAGATACACAACTACTGTTTTACCCAGGAACACTCGTAAAACGTCGTTGATCAGGTCCTGGAAAACCGCTGGAGCGTTGCATAACCCGAATGGCATCAGGAGATATTCATAATGTCCCGACTGGGTATTGAAAGCAGTCTTCCATTCATCCCCTTTCTTGATTCGAATAAGATTGTAAGCCCCTCTGAGGTCAATCCTCGAAAATATAGTTGCAGATTTTAATTGATCAAACAACACCGAAATCAACGGTAACGGGTACATATTCTTAATAGTGATGTTATTCAGTCCACGGAAATCAATGCATGGTCTAAGACTGCCATCTTTTTTTGACACGAAAAAGCAACCTGCGCCAACGGGAGATTTAGAAGGACGTATGAATCCTTTTTTCAGGTTTTCCTCCACGTATAGCTCCATGGCCTGAGTCTCTGGAATGGACAAGGAGTATAACCAATCTTTGGGCAACTTGGAACCCAGGACTAAATCAATGGCGCAGTCATATTCTCGATGTGGGGGAAGGGAATCAGCTTTCCTTTTGCAGAACACATCAGAGAAGTCCTGGTAGGGTACCGGCAACAAGTCTGGACTAGGCTGTAGGATTCTAAGCGGCAGGGTCAAGCAAGACGTGGAACACTCGGAACTCTAACGAGTAATCTCTCCACTTTTCCAGTCAATAAGGGGATTATGACTGCGAAGCCAGGGATACCCCAATATCAACGGAGCAGAGGGACAACTAATAAGATAGAAAGAGAGCTCCTCCATATGGAGGACTCCTACAGACAACCGAACCATTGGAGTCCTAGCGAGAATCCTTCCCCCAGGCAAGGGGTTACCATCCAAACCACATGTGGTGATGCTTGATCCTAACTTGATATGCGGAATATCAAGCGACTGAGCCAAATGTATATCCAGAAAATTACCAGCCACGCCACTGTCAAGAAACGCTTTCAGGTCCATGGATCTCCCACGGAAACTTAGACGGCCAGGGACTAATAAAGAATTTTCTGAAGAGGTAATCTGAAGACCCAAGCGCACCTCTTCACCTGCACTTAGGCTTTGGAGTTTCCCGGCTTGTTGGGACATGAGCGAACTAAGTGGCCTGCTTGACCACAATACATACACAGGCCTAGTGAGCGTCTTCTGGAGCGTTCCTCCGGAGGCAAGGGGTAAGCGCCCAACTGCATGGGTTCAGAGGAATCGGGCAAAGTGTTATCGAAGCTAGTGAACACGTCCATAGGAGCAGAGGACTCCCGTTCAGCCTTCCTCTCTCTGATCCGACGATCAATTTTTGCATCAAGTTCTCCAGCGTGTCAGATATCGGATACTGGACTAAGGAATCCTTAATCTGAGTCCTAAGCGAAATTGACTTTGCAATTCTGGGTCATTCCAGACGCTATCAGTGGACCATCGCCGAAATTCCGCACAATACTCCTCTGCTGAGTGACGTCCTTGCCTTAGCGTTCGGAGATGAGCCTCAGCTGAGGCTACCCTGTCCGGGTCATCATACAATAACCCCAGAGCTTGGAAAAAGGCATCCACTGACTGCAAGGCTGGGCTTGTTGAAGGCAAGGAGAAGGCCCAAGACTGAGGGTCACCCTGGAGTAAAGAGATGATGATCCCTACCCTTTGTTGTTCTGAACCAGAGGAACGTGGTTTCAAATGAAAATACAACTTGCAGCTCTCTTTGAAATTACGGAAGGCTGGCCTGCTTCCAGAGAATCGGTCAGGCAAATTCATCTTAGGCTCCGGTGTGTCACCAGCGGGAACTTGCTGGAGCTGCAGGTCTCTAGAAGCCCCTTCTTGGACTACCAGGTGCTGGGATAAATTCTGCACCACTTGGGAAATCGCCTGTATGTATCTGGTTGGCCAGAATCTCGGCTGGGGACAGATTCGACTCCTCGCTGTCCATGGCCGTATGATACCAATCTTCCTTGGCCGGTTATAATGTTAGGAACTCCCAAGCCAGTACAGTAAAACTCGGGGACTACTCTGAAGGCCCGGTGTTCGCTGGAGCCCCTAGTGGTGGGGACAGACTGGGCTGCGGGCCGACCGAGGGTCGAGTAACGTATACTGGCTTAAAGAAGTACCCAGGAGTGGAGTGATTGGCGGGCTGTAGTTAAGAAGAATCCTAGGTCAAAGGGTCACAAGCACAGATGCAAAATCCAGAGACAAGCGAAGGGTCAGACACACAGGCAGAGAAGCAAAATCCGAAATCCAGGCAAAAGGTCAAGGTCAGAAGAGAAGGGTCACAGGTCCAAGAACAAGCAGGGGTCAAAACACGGGTAGTCAAATCCAAGGTAGCAGGAACCAAACGGATAGCACAAGCAGGCAGCAGGAATGAGGACATAACGCTATAACCGGCAGTGAGGCTGCAGACCTCACTGCCTTAAATACCAGTAGTGGCAAATCAGAGCCTAGCTCTGAAATCACATGGGCAGGCTCAATCCTGCCACATTAATCAGCCCACAGGCTTGTGGGCGCTTCTGCGCATGCGCCCGGCTGTTCCCAGCTGCCGGGACGCAGCGTCCCTGTAGTTAGCGTCCGACCGTTGCCCTGGCAACGGTCGGGTAAAGGCAGGAAGTGACGTCCCGGTTGCCATAGAGACGACCGGGACGCCTACAGGAACCAGGTGAGAGTCGCGGCGGTGCCCGCGGCCGCCGCGACTGCTAACAATTATATGCTGATATATCCCCTCTGAGTAATGATTGCAGTGGACCGATGAAGTAGAACGATCTACAGAGTAGGCAGAATGTCTTCCAGGAACCCACAGCAGTGATGCTCCAGAGGGCTGTAACTCAGAAGCGGCCACAATAGTATAATACCATCAGACAAAGTGACTAATAGTGCATATTTATTAAAACACAAGGCTGGTTGCCACACACTGCAACTCAAGTAAAAAATGCCCGTACATAAAGCACATTATAAAAAAGCTTATCTGTCCTCTCCTCATACGTGGATGGAAACCGATAAGGTGATAATGGCCAATGCACCTCACACCTGCATATGAGTCAAGAACAGCAAGCAATATCTCCGATGCGTTTCGTCCTCCAATGACAGACTTTCTCAAGGGGTCATGGTTAGGATGTCAACTCTCCATTCTTAAGAAGTCAAGTGCTGTAATGACAGAGCCAATCGGAACATTATCCCCGGATCACAGGCGGAATTTTCACTTCCGCTTTCTCACTTCCGGTCAGTGAACAATGTTAAACGACCAATACATAGTATTTAAAAAGCATCTTAAGAATAATTTAAAAGTAATTTGAGAAATAACAGTAGATGAGATGGATTTAGAAAGCATCTACTTAGAAAATTCACTCATAACAGAATAGTTTTATTAATATATATTATATATATTAATTATTATTTATTAATTATATATAAGAATATAATATATAATAAATATATAATAATAATAATTAATTAATTATTAATTATATATATTAATATCAAACATTAAACAATGTACTCTTTTTTAAAAACAACCATGGTGGATGCACAGTTGTAATAAATTGCAATGTAAAGTGGTTGATGTGTAATATCTAATAGTTAGCCTATAACGTTTTTGATATTTAGAAAAAACAGCTAATAGTACGTTAATAATAATACGAAAGACAACAGGTTAATTTTTTAAATGTGTACTAACTTAAACCAAATGTATTCTTGCATAAGGGACAAATAGGAAATCCACACGAACATGGGAAGGATATATAAACTCCACACAGGTCCCCACTGTTGAAAAGTGGATTATCTAACCTCTGAGCCAACATTCAAGTGAAAACAATATGTGAATGATATAGACTAGATCAAAAAGCTGAGCATGAACTTCTCTCATAGCAAGCTTTTTTTCTTTTATAATTTATATTAATGTCAATAATTATACATTGAAATATTCTAGCCCTAAATCCTTGGTACATGCAGTTTAAATAATTTACTATGGAGATTCATTCATGTATAATATAACAATAATAATAATAATAATAATAATAATAATAATAATAATAATAATTGGACTTAAAATTGATTGTAATTTTTTTCTTTTTGGTACTTAGGTTTTTTTTTTTGCTTTTTCTGGACATTTTCTATTTGTTTGGATTCCATTTATGTGGAACAATGTCTGTGTTGTAGTTCAATACAAATTTCAACATGCAATCCACAAAATGGGTCAGGAATCGACTCATGACCCCACTTAGTCTAACCACTAAGGTAACATGTTGATTGAGCATTACATCCATTTTATAGACTTGAACGAGAAGCACCATGTTTGAAAGTCCTATTAGGTAAAAATAAATGTGAGTACATAAACCAAGCTTAGAGTGCTCCTATAAAAATACACAACACATCACAAACACTACTGCCAACATGAAGGTTTAAGGATAAACAATAAAGAATTACACACAGACATTCTCTTGCTGTCCGACATGAATAATGTGTCATGTGTAATTTTGAATTGTAAATAACTGTGGATGCGAATTTAACGGCTAATAATTCGCAAACATAAATATCCATGCACAATACAATGCTATAGACAGAGCAAACGCCAAAACATATACTAACGTACTCTTCTATAAGTGACACATTGGAGTAAACCTACTGTCGAAGTTGTATAATTGGATGAACGAAAGAATATTGGTTAATATTGTTTTGCCGTGCGATTGCGATTCGTATGCCACGCTACACGTGGCATATGGCAATCGCACTGTAAAATACGCACGCACACACTCGCATGACAACATTTAGTTATTTATGTAATTTATATTCATATTGGATCCATTACACAGTAATTTATGAGCAGACAGTATTTGGTTTATTATTAGTTTATATATTATGATTATATTTACACTTTAGTGTTATCTAAGGTTCAGGTTATGGGAAATGTTTCATGTCTGATATCATACTAATCCCCTATTCATCAGCAGCTGTCCATTTCCATCGCCAAAGAGATCGCATATTGCATACTCTAGTTATTGATGTTAGAGAATAAATAGCCAGAGTGATATCAGAATGTGAAATGCTAATGAATTCATTGTAACTGGAGCACATCCCCTGGAGAGACGACCCCCCACCTTTGGATTCCTTAGACTGAATCAGCCTATGACCTGCTTACCCTGGAACCACCCTTGTCTGGACCTATAGAAGCTCTATTGTTCACTGTGTAACACTGTACTGTATATAATATCTGCACCCCCACCAGCCTCAGACTTCACTGATCACAGTATTCTAAGGTGAATCACTGTCCAGGGGTGTCCGTGGTTAGCGCAGCGTAGCGCAAGCAGTATGTATTTATATTTTGGTATTGGCTGTACTGTACTGTATCATAATATAATAATGTATTGAATTGTTGACTATTTACATCTGCTAAAATAAATCACTTTGTGCGTTAGAAACACAATACAATCCCCTATGCAATGCTTATTTGAAAACAATAGAATTACTTTAATAATTTGGGGGCTCTCGAGTTAGGAGGTTACGTTGCCAGAAGGTATGCAACGCTGACGGAATTCGGTTCCTCAACACAGGGTGGATATTGACGGACGCGTCTCATATGGGAAAGAACGCAATGTGTTCAAAACCTGTTGTCCATTTTGTAAATGTAGGTTTTGGTAACCACTAACACAGCGCTCTATGATCCTGACTGCAGCCAAAATCTTGGAAAAAAGGGTATACAACCCAAAACAATCAAATAACAGTAATAAGCCAAGACATTCAGCGCTATCTGGTTCTCACGAAACACAAAAATAAGTGCAGATACACTACACCCTAATCACAATGCAAACTTGTTCACAATGCAAACTTGTTCAGTCCTTCATTAACAAGTAATGTAAAGCAGTTCATATATTCATCCCTATCTTGCAGAGATGTTATTGATGATCTTATCGCATCTGTGAAGGAGCTCCTATATCGCCACTGATGACGCAGTCACGGTGGGCGGAGCTTGAGCCACGCATAATGGACACTAGCATTTCACTGCTGTTATGGCTCCACAGTAAGTTCTTTGTTAGCACCATGTGCTAGATAGGAAACAGAAGGCTTTGAGTCATACAGGCCGTATCTAGTTGCGGGGGTGTGGCAGAGGTCAAGCCCTCCCATCTGAAGCAATGCATTATGGGTAAAGGTTTATAAGCCATTGAGCAAAACATATCACTCTCATTCCATCACTCCACACACACACATACTTGGAACCTCTCCCACACCTGGAACCCTGGAGACATACTAGTAAGCTATATCTGTAACTCTTAACTATATGAATTAACTCTCTGGAGCTTTAGCCTTTTCTGATGTTATATCTTTCTCTCTCTTTCTCTTAATCTTTCTTTATCTACCACTGAAACAAATATCTGTTAATCCTTCATCTTCTTATATTTAACTCTCTGGAGCTTTAGCCTTTTCACATATACTTTCAGGAATGTTTGCTAATTGCATTACAATGAATTTCCATCCCCCTCATCTTGTTTACCCTCTATGTTCTGATGTTATATCTTTCTCTCTCTTTCTCTTAATCTTTCTTTATCTACCACTGAAACAAATATCTGTTTATTTTACCTGCAAATTCTAACAACCCCCCATCTTTTAAGAGCACATGGCATACACAATGCATCCTTAACACACATACATTCTCTGTCTCTATACACACTCACAACAATGAATACTCACTCCTATACATTTCTCTTACAGCATATATACTAGTAAACACACACACACACACCAGAATAGGATATTGTAATCCAACCCCCCATCTTTCAAGAGCACATGGCATACACAATGCATCCTTAACACACATTCATTCTGTCTCTATATACACTCACAACACGAATGAGCAATACTGATGAAATACTCACTCCTATACATTTCTCTTACAGCATATACATTAGTAAATATATACACACACCCACACCCACACACACCACAGAATAGGATATTATGTACTTACTTCTGAAGTTGTAGCATTGTCTGTTTAATCTATAATGTATTATCTGTAATTGTATGTATGCATTTATGTTGTAAAGTAAAAGACTTGTATCCTTATGCCTGTTTTGTATGTTTAGATAACTGTAATCAATAGGATGAATGGATGTTTATATAGATAATGCATTATAGTGAGGTAAATGATAGATTGGTATTTATTTAGCGATTAACACATAAATGTGAAATATTTGTGTAATATTTAGGCGAGGTGTGTGTACATATATGTATGTGTGTATATATGTATATATATATGTATATATATATATATATGTATATATATATATATATATATATATATATGTATATGTATATATATATATATATGTATATATATATAGCCTTGTCAAACACAGGAATCGCGTAAGTCTACGGATTTCTAGTTGTCATGCGCAAGCATGACAACTGGGACACCTTGTTTTTGGGTTGCCATGGTATTAGGCGAAACCTCAAAAGGTTGAGTGAAATAATGCCTCTAAAGTAGATCTGAGATGTCACGGGTGCGTATTATTCGACGTGACTAAAATAGCGAAAAAGACGCAAATTGCATTATATCCCAATAATTAATGAGATTGGTCATTAATAAGATCAAAGGTATTGTATCATTATTATGGCGGGTCCCAGGATCCTATAACAATGGCGAGCTAGCTCAAACTGTATTAATTATGATCTTCAATGGCCAAGAAGACCCATAATTTATTGCAGCAAACCTATTCTTATTTCTGTATTTTATTTTATTTTTACATTTTTCATAATGATGAAACAAATGATCTTTAATGACTGAATTATCTCCTCAAGGGAAAATAGGGCCAATCTGCCTATTTAATGTTAACATTTTTTTTTTCTCTAGGTGGACTAGCGATTTAGTGTTGTACAAAAGTAGGTTTGATTGTGAACTAACTTGAGAATTTTTGGGTAAATGCAATATTTTTTCTTAAATGGCTGTGTTTATCTTATGTAGAATACGATACTCGGTTATTTTGTTCTCTATTTCAGGGTAACATCACACTGACCCTGAATAGCACAGAACCATTAAAGGCACCTCAACCTCATATTTCCATCAGAAACTCGTCTTTGAAAGTTGTCTAGCGGGTACGTGCTTCGGCGACGCTTTGGAATTCTGAGTAGACGGCGCGCACTGGTCACCCCGTACAGCCATTAGTCGCTCTTTTGGCTGGGTGAATTCAGGTCTACAAGACGAACCAATTGACTTCATTCCCACGCAACAAACAAGGAAGTATTTACACAGGTCGTTAAATCAGTCGTTAAGATCATCAAACAGGTAGCTATGGATTTCATTAATATCACTAAACTTGCAGAAGGTAGTATGTTTAATCCTGTCATACCAGCTAGTTATACATCTGCAGAAAATTTATGGGCACAACTGCTAGAGCAGGTGTACAGTCATGACAAATTGTCTATTAATAAACAAAGTGTGTTTAGGAAAACCCATAAAAGGTTCCAAATGTTGGTTAAATTAGTCCAGGTTTTTGAGGACACAATTTGGAGACCGGAGCATGCAGAAATGATAGCTAGAGGTATGTTGACTAAGAAAGTAAATGTAATTAATCAGGAAGATAGCTGTAAAAATTGTACTGATAAAGATAAGGAAATCGCTGAGCTATGCGTTGACCTTAATACTGCAGATGATCGGATGGCTTCTACTGAAGACCATAGGGCACAATTACAGCAGGACTTAGAAAGTAGAGCCCAAATGATCATGAATATGCAGGGTTTGATAACTGATCTTTCAAATTCGATAAAAGAGCTATCTAAAAGTAACCCTC
The DNA here is from genome assembly GCF_038048845.1 of Mixophyes fleayi. Classification (NCBI taxonomy): domain Eukaryota; kingdom Metazoa; phylum Chordata; class Amphibia; order Anura; family Limnodynastidae; genus Mixophyes; species Mixophyes fleayi. The sequence continues at coordinate 37,364,183 of NC_134412.1, read as the reverse complement.
GGGTGGACTCTACAGAGTTAATACCCACAAAACAAATTTGTGTTTTTAATAGGGAAAGTGGTAGTTCAGCTGGGTATCAAGCAGACTTATCTGGCTTGGATCTCACTGCACCACTACTTGATACGCAGGATGTAAGATCCCCTGGCATTTACCCAGTGTTACGCACACTGGAGTACACCCCAACACCGGTGGGAAATACTGTTGGTGCACGGGCACAAGACCAGAAGAGTGGATGGGATGTTATAGATTCCACTCCTGTCTTAGGGCCAAGCAACAATGGTAGAAAGGATTTGATCTCTTTCAATCAACCTTTTACAGGTAATGATATAAAGAGAACAAAAATCCTCTTGGAACTCAAAAGAGAATTTCCTCAATATGATAGCAGTTTAGACCCTTTTACCTCATGCGATATTTTTGAGGGCCATTGCACTCAACTAAGTGTGGCCCCAGAAGATCGCATGGATCTCTTCAAGTTGTGGCTACCCACTTACCTTAGTCAAAGGTATGAGACCACTGGGGACTCAGCCCCCGGGAATGGTCGCTACCATGACAAAAAGGAAAGAATAGCTGCCCTTATGTTACTGACAACAGGGCATAGGGAGGTAACTCCCAATATCTTAGATAGTTTCAAACCTACAATACACCATGAACCTTTAGCTTTATGTGGTCGGTTTGAAGCTATGTATAGGACTGTAACTAACGACCATAGACCCCATATTCCACCAGGCATGATTCGCGCATTTGTGGAAAAATTTACATACACAAATGTCAATCTGCGAACAAATGCTCAAAGGGAAACTACACTTGCAGGTGCAGCTAGAATTATTGAGGAATTCAGACAGGAAACTTTGAGATCCAAGAAATCTGTACAAATTAGGGAACAGGGTATATCTGGTGGTGTAACGCGTGATCGCCGCCAGACTTATCCTGAACATCGCCCTAAAGATGTTCAGCCATCTGCTCCACCAGCAGAGGATGAAGATCTAGTCTGCTACAAGTGCAGACAGAAAGGACATAGTAGAAGAAACTGTCCTAAACAATCTCGTTACACAGCTGGAAACACAAACGGTTTCCAAAAGAAATATAATAATTGTACAAGGACAAAAGGTCCATCAGTTGCACAACCACTGAAGTGTGTAGCAGCTGTTAATGTGCAAGCAGATAAACCGTCTGCTTCACAGGTAACATCACAAAATAAAGAGGTTTCAGTCTGTGCAGTAGAGGTTCCAGTAGCAAATCTGGTGCAGACAGACTGAAGGTCAGGGGTCCCAAAGGAACTAATTCCGCTATGTAGCCTGGTATTGGATCCTTCTGGGAGACCCCACATCATGGCTAAAATAAAAAATATTTGGGTAAAAATCATGCTTGACACTGGAGCTGAAATCTCCATCACCAATGTGGAGCATGATTTGAATCCAGATAGCCCTCAGTGTGTTGTGATCGGATTTGATCACCAACAAGGGGGGGTGACAGCCCACAGGATTGATAAAGTGATTGTAGAAATCAATGATTTCTCTTTAAAAATCCCAATGTGGTACTACTCAGGATCCGATAACATTATCGGAACTGATGTAATGACAAAACAGGGCTGGATATTGGATCTAGCAAATTGTATGGTATGGAAAGGTCCCAGAAAATCAAGGATCTGTGTGATACAGCGACATGATCTGGGTCCACTCATACATGCAAATGACAGGAATGACAATGGACTTGTGCATAAATGGCCAGAGGTCTCACACAACACAGACCTTGAACCTATTGTGTACAGGTATCCGGAATTATGGGCACAAGGGAAAAATGACTGTGGAAGGATGGTTGATGTTGAGGTGGACATACAAGGGCCGGACCCACCACCTCAGCGTCAATATCGCTTCCCTCCTGAAGCCATGGACTCTGTAGTGGAAGCTGTAACTGACCTACAGTCAAGGGGGGTGGTCATAAAGGGAAATTCAAAGTGCAACAATCCCTTATGGCCTGTTAGGAAGAAGGAGACGAACACCTGGAGACTCACAATCGATCTCAGGGTTCTGAACAAATACACCCCCATGTCAGCGCAGGTAGTTGCAGAAACCCCAGACATAATGGCAAGGATAAATGGTAAAAGCCAGGTATTCTCAACCATTGATGTGGCAAACGGATTTTTCTCTATACCCTTAACAGAAAGTTGCCAGTACAAGTTTGCGTTCACTGTACGTGACACGCAATACATGTTCTGCGTTTTGCCCCAGGGTTTTCACAGTAGCCCAACTTACTTTCATCAGGCATTGGCAAAAGTGCTGAGTGTTTTCTCGCGCCCAGAATGCCTGTTACAGTATGTTGACGACCTACTCCTCCATACAGAGACAATGGAGGAGCACTTAGCCCTCTTACAGGAATTGTTAGGCCTCCTGTCACGTGCAGGACTGAAGCTGAGTCCTCACAAGGCAAACCTGGCTAGGTCAGAGGTGATATTTCTAGGGGTTAAGATTGCTCATGGAACAAAGGGTATCATGGCCGCCCGCGTGGAAGCAATGGTTAAATTACCCAGGCCTGGCACCCTGCAGGACTTACGTAAGTTCCTGGGGGTTGCAAATTTCATGAGGGAATTCATAGAGGACTTTGCTACCAAGGCAAAAGCTCTCTATGAATTACTCAGAGGTGAAAAACCCTCACTGAAAGGTTGGGCGGAAACACAGGAGAAGGCCTTTACAACACTAAAAAGAGACCTCTCCTCTGCCCCGGTACTAGCCACCCCCCACCCAGATGGCAATCTGGCCATCCAAGCGCATGCTGGATCAGAGTCCATATCAGCGGCTCTCCTGCAAGAGGTGGGTATAACAACTAGACCACTAGGATACTTCTCAAGACTTCTTTCACCAGTTGAAAGGGGTTTTGATGAGTGTGCAAAACAGCTGGCAGCCATACATTATGCTGTCAAAGTGACAGAGCATATTGTAGGGTTTAGACCACTTACTGTGCAGACACCTCACTCTCCATTAACTCTTCTACTCCGGGATACACTTCCTGGAGTCTCTCAGCAGAGGTTTGGGAGATGGATAATGGACCTTAGTGGACGGAACATCAAAATCTGTCACAAGGCTAAGTATGTTCTGTCTCAGTTGTTAAACACAACTGGGACAGAGCATGATTGCGGTCTATTGACACATTCCCTTACAACACCTTTCTTCAGGCAGATAGCGCACCCTGATGACAGAATCATCTTTGTTGACGGGTCACGCTCTCTAGTGGATGGGACATATGCGACAGGTTATGCGGTCTTGGATGAGACCACTGGGACCCAGAGCCTGGTTAAACTTCCAGGTCACCTGTCCGCACAGCGCGCTGAGTTAGAGGCTGTGAAAGAAGCACTTTTTCTTCAGCCCCCAGGGCGGCGCACTATATACAGTGACAGTTCGTATGTAGTGCGATCTCTAACATCACACTTAGAGACCTGGCAAAAACGTGGATTCGTGGACAGCCAGAATAAACCTCTGGCGCACGTTTCAGTTTTAAAAGAACTTTGGGAATGGGGAAAGTCACATCCTGATGAGGCTGCAATCATCAAAGTGCCTGCACACCAGAAAGGGAACAACCCCTTAATCCTAGGAAACAATGCAGCGGATGAAGCAGCAAAAATGGCTGCAATATCTGGTATCTTTTGTGATCCAGATGCTGCATTTTTGCCCTCATTCCAGGTGGCTGTACGCAGGAAAGTCCTCAAAGAAGGACCGGTGTCATTTGAAGAGGAACAGGCGAAAGACCCTCTTCTTATGACACTCAGAAATTCACCACAGGATCCCTGGTCTATCAGACAGGGTATCTTGTGCCATGTATCAGGAGAAAATTTAAATCCACTCCCAGTAGTCCCTTCACATCTCCAAGAGGAGCTGACACAGCTCAATCACCAGCTCCTGGGACACCCTGGTCGGGATAAACTGTTGTCTCTACTAAAGAGTAAATTATACTGGCCAGGAATGTCCAAAACAGTAGAGTGTGTGACTCAACAATGTCTTGTATGTGCCCAAATCAACCCTAGAGCACCAGCTCTCAAGCCAGCATTACAGCGTGTGCCTCCAGCAGAGGGGCCATGGGCAGCCTTACAAATTGATTTCATAGGACCACTACCAGCAGGCAGTCGCAATTGTCGCTATGCCTTGGTAGTTGTTGATGTGTTCTCGAAGTGGGTAGAAGCCATTCCAACAGTGAATGACTCAGCTACCACTACAGCACGGGTCCTATGGGAGCAAATTTTGTCACGTTGGGGAATCCCCAGGATCATAGAATCTGATCGTGGAACCCATTTTACTGGCAAGGTCATGAAAGCACTTTGTGAACTACTGGACATAAAGCAACGATTTCATGTTCCTTATCATCCCCAGTCAGCAGGGATAGTAGAGCGCATGAACCGGACCATCAAGACCCGGTTAGCCAAGGCATTGTTACAGAAGGGATCTTCTTGGGTAACAGCTTTACCGGCAATACTTATGGGTATTAGGGCAACGGAAGCATCCACAACAGGGATCACTCCATTCGAGCTCATGACAGGTCGCAAAATGCCACTTTGCTTCCCCAATGAGCCTCAGCTGTCAAATCCCATTAAGGATGCAATTGCCAGAGATGTGTTCCTACAACAGGTACAAGATAACCTGAAGGGACTGCTGCCATATGCAGCAGTACGGCTGCACAAACCCTATCTACAGGGGGAGACCCCAATGCCCCTTGTAGGAGATTTAGTAATGGTCAAAGTTTTCCGTAAGGCAGGTCCTTGGGATGCAAACTGGGAGGGACCATATCAGGTTCTCGAGACAATGGGTGATACCATGCTGAAGGTACAGAGGCCTGTGACTACCAAGAAAGACTCTCAGCGGAGACGCAAGGTATTGTGGGTCCATATTGACCAGGCAAAAATCACTCGAGTCTCCTCAACCCAGTAGAGCATTTGTGTGCTCATTAAGTTGGGAACTACAGGGGAGTGTGGAACAATAAAACCATCTTTCTAAAGGTTCTAGTAAGGAAAATTAAAACCTGTCCTTATTGAAAAAGAACTAGACTCATGCCTTTTTTCTTAGCAGATCATGGAGCCCAAGGAAAGATCTGTGACACCAGCACCCAGAGGACACCATTACAAATCTTATTCCTCCGTGGGAGCTCAAAGGTGCTCAGTATACTGCCATCTGAGCAAACTAGTATTACAGACACTGGTAATACTGGTAGGTGTGGTACTAGTGGGTTTTGCTACTCCTCAGAATAACGAGGAGGACAGGGGTTGGTCAAATGCAACACAAATAAGAAATTCCCAAAAATCTAATTCTACTAACCAGCTAGAGCTTTTGGTAGTAGAATGTAAGGAAGGGAAAATCCTAGAGCCCTACTCTAATTACAGCTTTGTGGCTGGTCAATGGTATTTATATGGGTTTTGGAGATATGGTTATGCAGGGGATAAGGTCCGACACTATACCCCCAAAGAAAATGTGTCTGCCAATCAACATGATCTACATACACTCTGCCTTAAAGAATATAACCATTATAAAGATATTGATTTAGTGCCAACTAAATCTGTCAGGTGGGTATCAAAGAATCCTCATTTACCACGCTTTAAGAGAACACCATATAATATAACAGAGGTACTTTGTACAAAGCAGGGAGTACTGGACCCAGAGGATACTACAGGGGGAGAATATGATGGATGGTATATTCTAAAAGCCACCTTCATAGGATCTAATGCTCAGGATAGTCTGAGTGTTCGAACATATTTTGATAGACCCATTCCAATCATAGGTACTATAAAGGGATACTGCATGGTGAGAGATTCCCAATTGCTAATCACAAGAGAATCCAAATATGCCCAAGGTCACGTTCCCACAGATTATTTACAAACTAGTGTTATGATAATGAACTTGAACTGTAGTAACACAGGCCAAGCTATGTGGAATAACAACCATGGGCCAGTAGACATGGAAGGCTTGTACAGAGCTGCCATTTTGAAAATTAAAACAGATGCAAAAAATCAGAAGTACATCCGGGTAGAGGGATCACCATCTATACGGTCTTTTATGATAACAATTATGAGAGATAAATGTGTACCAGAAGTTGCTGGATATTATTTTATTACATATGCCCATTGGGAACCAGATAAGCAAATGGTTATGTTAGATCTAAACCCCTGGAGGTGGGATATAGTATGTAATGGCATAGATACTCCGATAATTGATGTATGGATGGATGGTACCCCTATGACTGAGGAGTACAGGAACAGATATGTGTCTGTTGACTGGAAGGACCCTAGTGGCAGAGATATTAACTTTGATATCAACATTGACGGACCTTTTAAATGGCCATTCTGCGAGGTAGCAGATGAAGGGTGTTGGACATTCTCTCAGTGGACTTATCTCTCTAAAACAAAACCTGTTAAATATCTCTCCTTACAACCAGGGGATAGTGACCAGTGGTATCCGTTTAAAGGGAGAGGACAAGTATGTGTAACTGTAGTCAGAATACCCTATGAAACAGAAGTCTTAGAACCAGTCAGGCCACATTTTGATGACTGTAACATCCCTATCCATAAAATAGCAGATGTGATAGCGCCCCAATTATCATCTCCATGGACAATAATAACCAACGTCAAATTTATGCTATACACTTGGAGAATTTCAGTGGAGGATTTCAGAGTAGATCGTTGGGATCACAGATGTGAGGAACTAGTGAGGAATCAACTAGATATGCTGAAAGGATGGGTAGAATCCGGGCAAGAAACAAGAAAAGATGACTGGAGACTTAAAAAAGATAGGGGGAAGCGAGATGCCATTGCGACCGCTCTTGGAGGAGGTGCAATGGGAATAGGTACACTGAATACTATGGATTTAGAGGTTCTGAGGAATAAACTTGGGAGCCTGGCACAACATACGGGAGATGGTATAAGGACTCAACTGGATGTAAATCACATCCTTGAGAACTTACAACATGCTCATATAGATGCCACTACCTCTCTATCTGTAGCCCTTCGGGAAAAGTTTAGAGGGTTGGTGTTGGGTCTCATTGGAGAACAAGATAGAGCTCAATTGGCTCTGGCATGCACACAGGTTCAGAGTGAACTCTCAGAAAATCTAAAACACATAGTGTCATCTCTCCATAATGGTCACTATCCATTCAACCTTAGACAGAGGATAAAGCAATTTGTCCCTGACTTTGCGTTGAATCATACAAACTGGTGGCTCACACAGTGGCATGGTTGCCTGAATCTGACCTGTACTGCCTCCTCTCTAGCTCCTGTTTCTGGTAGAGAAAGGAAGGGGTACACTGCAGTAAATTTGGGTATTCCGATGCCAGGGGATACAATACTCCATCCACGTCTCCAATCTGACACGTTAACATATGAAGGGTCACATCCATATCTATTTGACACGGATGGATGTTGGAGACGAGAAGACGCTATATTGTGTCAAGGGAATCATGACAGAGTACTTAGGCAGCAGTGCTGGGATACTGAAGGATCATGTTTGATGGATGTTAGTCCAAAGCCATCATCTAATTTAAAATATCTGGGTCAAGGTTACTGGTGCTGGTATCAATTCCAAAATGTCTCGTATACTGTTTATGCTACTAACTGCACCCAAAGAGGAAATCTTCTCCGAGGAGCATATTGTACTCTTATCCCCACTCTAGGTATCGATGTAGCAGACGAGATGGGAAGAACACCAGTGACCCCAGAGAAGCGACTAGATATCCACCCAGATACTCCTGTGAGGCTTCAGAAAATTCCACTTGGTTTCGGGACAGAGCTCAAGAACTGGCTGCTCGACTTCGGGAAGGAGGACGACATCTTGGAAAAACTCAAGGAGACGGAGAAGCAAGCGACCATCAAGCTGGAACATGATGCCATCAAAATCACAAAGGTCCTGCACGCCTTAGAGGAAGACGCCAAAGTATCGTGGTGGGAGAGCCTATTTGGTTACAGTCCAAAAGCAACATCATTTTTCAATCTCCTCATACATCCCATAATAGTTCTCATTTTGCTGGTAGTAATCCTATATATTGCACTACTGGTTGTGTACAGAAAGATAAAAACAATGACTAAAGAACTTAAAGACACTGTAAAGCTATACAAAGAAGAAGAACGTATAAGGACTAGAAGACAACAAATGTCGAACTATTAAGGGAGGGGGGTTATGGACTATTTCATCTATGGACTAGTTACTAAACAAACTACATAGAAGATGTTTGTTATGCACCACCAGATATGACAAGATTCTCATTTTTTTCATGGACTTCACCATTAACAGTGCAAGATTAACTATTTTTATAGAATATCCCTTGGGAGAGGGGATACTTTTTCCACTATGGATCTCTTAGGGGGTTTTTCCTGGGATGTCGTCAATTGCATAGAGGTTTTTTTATCTCCTCCATAGTCGGTAGGAAGGGGACAAGTGAGAGTTGGTGATCATTGGGGTCTCTCTCTCTCCCTCTTCCTGGATTCTTATCCTTCTGGACTTGACTCTAATAGAACATTCAAAGTCTTTACTATCCTTCAAACATCATTCCGCTTGAAAATTCATATACAGAACTTGTGAAAAGACTTTGTAATAACTTGAAAAAGGACTCTGCTAACTTTGGAATAGAGAAATTATTAACAATAAATTTTATTCCAATGCTTCAGGACTTTAAACAAAACAAAAAAAACAATACTCAAGGACTCTTTTCTATGATATCTACTTATGGACTTTCTCAAGGATTTTGATTATGGACTTTTGAAGATTACCAACCGTTCTTGTGGACTTCCTTTGAAATTGTTGATTTGTTTTTATATGTTACTTTAAAAACTGTCTTATGTTATGCTTTTTTGTTAATACAGAAGTGAGTATATAATAGTAAAAAAAAAAAAAAATACACTTAGATAGAGTAAACCTTCCAACTTGTAGTGTCGGGTTACCGACAACAGGGGGAATGTGAAGGAGCTCCTATATCGCCACTGATGACGCAGTCACGGTGGGCGGAGCTTGAGCCACGCATAATGGACACTAGCATTTCACTGCTGTTATGGCTCCACAGTAAGTTCTTTGTTAGCACCATGTGCTAGATAGGAAACAGAAGGCTTTGAGTCATACAGGCCGTATCTAGTTGCGGGGGTGTGGCAGAGGTCAAGCCCTCCCATCTGAAGCAATGCATTATGGGTAAAGGTTTATAAGCCATTGAGCAAAACATATCACTCTCATTCCATCACTCCACACACACACATACTTGGAACCTCTCCCACACCTGGAACCCTGGAGACATACTAGTAAGCTATATCTGTAACTCTTAACTATATGAATTAACTCTCTGGAGCTTTAGCCTTTTCTGATGTTATATCTTTCTCTCTCTTTCTCTTAATCTTTCTTTATCTACCACTGAAACAAATATCTGTTAATCCTTCATCTTCTTATATTTAACTCTCTGGAGCTTTAGCCTTTTCACATATACTTTCAGGAATGTTTGCTAATTGCATTACAATGAATTTCCATCCCCCTCATCTTGTTTACCCTCTATGTTCTGATGTTATATCTTTCTCTCTCTTTCTCTTAATCTTTCTTTATCTACCACTGAAACAAATATCTGTTTATTTTACCTGCAAATTCTAACAACCCCCCATCTTTTAAGAGCACATGGCATACACAATGCATCCTTAACACACATACATTCTCTGTCTCTATACACACTCACAACAATGAATACTCACTCCTATACATTTCTCTTACAGCATATATACTAGTAAACACACACACACACACCAGAATAGGATATTGTAATCCAACCCCCCATCTTTCAAGAGCACATGGCATACACAATGCATCCTTAACACACATTCATTCTGTCTCTATATACACTCACAACACGAATGAGCAATACTGATGAAATACTCACTCCTATACATTTCTCTTACAGCATATACATTAGTAAATATATACACACACCCACACCCACACACACCACAGAATAGGATATTATGTACTTACTTCTGAAGTTGTAGCATTGTCTGTTTAATCTATAATGTATTATCTGTAATTGTATGTATGCATTTATGTTGTAAAGTAAAAGACTTGTATCCTTATGCCTGTTTTGTATGTTTAGATAACTGTAATCAATAGGATGAATGGATGTTTATATAGATAATGCATTATAGTGAGGTAAATGATAGATTGGTATTTATTTAGCGATTAACACATAAATGTGAAATATTTGTGTAATATTTAGGCGAGGTGTGTGTACATATATGTATGTGTGTATATATGTATATATATATGTATATATATATATATATGTATATATATATATATATATATATATATATATATATGTATATGTATATATATATATATATGTATATATATATAGCCTTGTCAAACACAGGAATCGCGTAAGTCTACGGATTTCTAGTTGTCATGCGCAAGCATGACAACTGGGACACCTTGTTTTTGGGTTGCCATGGTATTAGGCGAAACCTCAAAAGGTTGAGTGAAATAATGCCTCTAAAGTAGATCTGAGATGTCACGGGTGCGTATTATTCGACGTGACTAAAATAGCGAAAAAGACGCAAATTGCATTATATCCCAATAATTAATGAGATTGGTCATTAATAAGATCAAAGGTATTGTATCATTATTATGGCGGGTCCCAGGATCCTATAACAGCATCATAAGTGGTTTATTTTAAAGGAATAAGCACCTCCCCATCACCTTCGTGGTAACAATATAAGATGGACTCCTACCAGATTGTAGAATAATGTGGGCTTGTAAGTATTTAGAGGACTTCTTCAACTTAGAATTCCTGTATATCAAATATCTCGCTGTTCATCGCCTCTCCAACATAGATGACATCAGTTCCTGAGAAATATGGCTTGGTGTGGTGGGACCAAGGAGCCTCAGACTGTGCAGCCTTTGGTTTGTTTACAGCGCTGACACGATCTGCAGGAAGAAGTCTGTCTTCCTGCAGATCGCAGCGCTGTAGACAAACCGAAGGCTGCACAGTTACCACGTGTTTAAACAATCATGTTCATAGTCTGTTATATATGTAACATAGTCTACATATGTGTTACTATGTTCATAGTCAGTTATATAAGCATTTGTTAAAACCTCTGTAAAACTACCATTGATTGGGAAATCTATTTTCTGTGCAGAGAAGATTTTGCATACTGTTGAAAAGAGATAGATAATGGAAGAATTTGCATACTGTTGAAGACAGACAAAGAGGTGATTTACTATTGAAAAGACAGAGATATCGGTTGCTGCCTGACCAGGGAAACTGGATGGGCAAGGTTGCGTTTGAAATAAGAACACTATTATAGGTAGTATGTGGATTTTTTATGTAACATACGGTGCAGTTTTAATAGGTAGTATGTGGATTTTTTATGTAACATACGGTGCAGTTTTATAAGTAGTATGTGGATTTTTTATGTAACATACGGTGCAGTTTAATATGGTAGTATGTGGATTTTTATGTAGCATACGGTGTTATAAGTAGTATATAAAGTATACCATGCAGTGATATGGTAGTATGTGGATTTTTATGTAACATACGGTGTTATAGGTAATATACAGTTTTCTAAGCTGTATATGGTGTGGGAATAGGTAGTATGTGGGTTTTTTATGTAACATACGGTGCAGTGATATTGGTAGTATTTGGATTTTTATGTAGCGTACGGTGTACTGAAGAAGCACGTGATTTGAATAAGTAGCATACAGGGTATACGGTGAAAACAGATTTTGTGGTAGAGTTAAGGGTATCGAGGAGCTGATAGCCCTTTAGTCCGCAATGATATTTCTGTGTTAGGAGTTGTGTGGGCGGAGCCTGTGAAACCATCCACGGATAAAAATCACTAGTAGGTTCTGTTTGAAAGGAGAACAGGTAAAAAGTATTTTTGCGTAGTGTTGAGAAATAGGTTGTTTTCACAATGGATGCAAAGCAAACGCTAGAGATAGTTTGTGTTGTGTTGCCTAATAAATGACCGGTTAGTTCAGCAAGATTTCTCATGTTTAATAAATATGGTGCATACGCAACTGCATATTGCGACAAGTGGGTCAAAATGACCAAGGATTGTGAAAGACCTTTCCCAAACATGGGTAGTTTTGAGTCAGAGGTGTTAAATATTGTTAGGAATAAAGTGCGGTTGATTAAATCAACAAAAACGAGAATTAAACATGAGGATTGTTTAAAATTGTGGCAAATGGAAGGCAACACGTGGCAGAGCAGCAAGTGCACAGCGGAAGTAGGCGTGGCGAAAAACGCACGCACAGCGGAAGTGAGCGTTGAGAAACGTGGAGAACTGAGCGCACGTGCGCCCTCGCAGCCAAATGCGATTGATGTGATAAGTACAGCCCAATACCAAAATTGTTAAGAATGTAACCAATAACTTGTATCCTATAATTTACGTTAAGGATAAGCTATCAAGGGAACAAGGTGAACCCACCGTCATTTCAGCCATTGCTCATGCTGGTAACATGCAAGAGGCACCACCTGAACAAGGAAAGGGAACGCTTTCCACCAGCAGGGGCAGCGGCTGAAATCGGTGAGAATAATGTAGAGATTAATAGAAGGGGAGACATCCATTATACTGCAACAGCAATTCCAGCAACTAGTTCAGAATGTAGTGATTTAATAGGTTTGCATCCTGTCCGCACAATAGCAGTTCCCAATGGGAAGGCAGACAGAGATGGCGTAGTTCCCATAAGAAATGTAGAAATGTATTGTCCATGGACTGGATCTGAACTGCGTGCAATTATATCTGAGTTCTTAGACCCTAGGAAAGATTTAGCCAAGTCTCAGAAATTTGTTAGCGATTTAGGTTATGCACATGAGCCAACTAATAAAGATTGGCGAGTGGTGTTTAAGGCGTGTCTTCCTCCCGGTACTGATATCCAAAAGTTTATTAAGGATTGTATGTTGGAGGAAGATAAGTCCTTAACAGATGATGATAATCAGGAAAATATTAAACGCATAATCTCTCAGTTGGCCATATACTTTCCTGTGGAAGTGGACTGGAGTAAAATTTTCAGTATCAAACAACAGGATAGTGAAAATGCAGTGAACTATTTTTCTAGAGCTCTGATAGCGATGGCCAAATACACTGGGTTATCAGACATAAAGGATACTGTACACTACAGGGAGGTTGCTGTTTCAGTTCTAATGGACGGCCTCAAAGAAAATTTGAAAACAAGGGTGCAAACTTCATTACCGAACTGGAGAGGGATCACTGTAGATGCTCTCAGGGAGTCAGCTATAGAACATGATAAGAATATAAATAAACATAAAGAGACACTAAGTGATAGGTTAATGATGGTGAGTATCCAAGCACTAGAGGGACGGCACACACAACCACAGCATAATAACACCTGGTTTAAGGAAAAGAAACAACATGAGTTGAGGAAGTGTTTTAGATGCACTAAAATGGGACACCAAGCAAAGGACTGTACAATGACAAGAGCTGAAGCAAAGAGACTTGGCCCATCTAAGGGGGAATCACACAGACACTCAAAGAGATGGCACACACGTCTCAGAGACTTCTTAACAGTTTCCTGTGCACCTCATAGCAGCCAATGCCTTGGGGAGAACCATAGCTGACCCTAGAGTTAAACTGTGGTAAGTATTGGTGAGCAGGTTTAGAAAGAAAAAAAAAACTGATTTAAAAGGTAATCTTTATTGATTTTGTTTGTTTGTTTTATGTTGTCAAATGCTTGTTTTCCTAATCGCTGGCCGATGGTAAAGAATGGAAATGTTTGTTTTGTTGCTGTTTTAAGATAACTATCTTGTTTTCCTCTTACAGATAAAGGGTACGCAGAAGAAATGTAGACTCAGGGCTAGATTTACTAAGCTGCGGGTTTGAAAAAGTGGGGATGTTGCCTATAGCAACCAATCAGATTCTAGCTGTCACTTTGTAGAAGGTACTAAATAAATGAAAGCTAGAATCTGATTGGTTGCTATAGGCAACATCCCCACTTTTTCAAACCCGCAGCTTAGTAAATCTAGCCCTCAGTGTTTAATAGGGTGAGGTAGAGAAATAGAAAGATTACTCTTGAAAGACTAATTAACAATGGATCATTGGAACACTCGTTGTTTCAGGCTGCAGTGACTCATAATAATTTGTTTGGCCGAGAATCATTATCCAAAAATATCGTTTTATGTATCTCAGATGAGTCATTAAGAGTTAACTTTTATATTTCTCTGCCATAAGTTAGAAAGTCCATTGAAAGGTATGTAGTCAATGTGATGCCGAGTTCTTAATGAACAAATGACGGACGGCACTGGATTGCACGGTTGATTTAAGACCCCCTAGTCAAGTATGGGGAGGGGTCATAGTTTAGCAAATAGCTAAGGGGATTAGTGTAATGAATACAGCAATTTTCCCCATAGAGTCCAATCCAGCTATCATTGGTGCTGTAAAATCTCCCTTTCTGCATGTATGTTTGTTTTCAAACCTTTGTATTCAAATCTTTGTATTCCTATTATTCATTGCCTTCTTATTTCTAATTTTTTTACATCTATGCTAGTCTCTCTGTCTCTCTCTCTCTCTCTCTGCTCTGGTAGAGATAAAAACAGACACAGTCTCATCAATGGGGCTAAGACATATTTTTATTTTTTTACATATGACAAATTCAGGGATACACACACTAGATTGACATGAGTCACAGAAACAGTCAGGGGTTTTGTTTTCATGCGTATAGAAACTGCTGGTTTTAAGCAGAAAGGTTCTGTTGTGGAAATACGATTCATGTTTTATAGATTGCATATCTGTTTTGTTTTTTTGGGGGGGGTTTTTTGTGGCTCGTGCCTCCTGTACAAAAATGTGCCTTTATATGGATGCACAAAGGGTGGAGAGGACAGGAGGACAGAAAATTGCTAGAAGTTAAGCATACAGATATGCATCTCTGTGTAGAACATTGGAGTAGGATTTGTGCCACAAGATACGACATAATGTGAAACCCTAGAAAATGTAGAATTTTCATGTTTTATATTTTTTTACTGTTAGACAGACATGTACTGAGTACTGTTATATTTGAAGAAAGTGTTATAGAAATAAACCCCTGTGTCTTTCTCATTTAGTCAAGTAGCTGAATGTGAGGTACTGAGAATGACATGTGAGTTGGCAGAGGGAAAATCGATTGATATACATTGGTCTTCAGCATTTTTCTAGTCTAGGGGGCGATGTTGAGGTGACTGAGAAATCGTTTTCTAACAATGCCAGCACATGAGTAGGACACTACATAGAGGACTTTATACAGTGACACAGGTACCAACTGAAGTAGCTGCTAGTAAAGTCCACACTTACACACACGACTATACATGGCTGTCACACCAGGGCGAACATAGATGTCAAATAGACAGCAGGGTTTTATGTGACAGCTAACAAATCTATGTTTTGTTTTGTTTTTCGTTGTATTGTTTTAGTTTTAAAATGTGAACACACACACATGCACACATACACATATTGGTTAATATATGAAGATTTGGGTTACCTGAAGAATTTCTTCAGGTGAAACAAATCCACGTCATCCAATTACCACCATGCAGGATTCTCAAGTATATGGTACTGAGATCCTACATATAACATCTTTAAGGTGATAGTTTATTATACTATCAAAGGGTGGAACTGTCGAAGTCGTATAATTGGATGAACAAAAGTATATTGGTTAATATTGTTTTGCCGTGCGATTGCGATCCGTATGCCACGCTACACATGGCATATGGCGATCGCACGGTAAAATACGCACGCACACACTCGCATGACAACATTTAGTTATTTATGTAATTCATATTCATATTGGATCCATTACACAGTAATTTATGAGCAGACAGTATTTGCTTTATTATTAGTTTATATATTATGATTATATGTACACTTTAGTGTTATCTAAGGTTCAGGTTATGGGAAATGTTTCATGTCTGATATCATACTAATCCCCTATTCATCAGCAGCTGTCCATTTCCATCGCCAAAGAGATCGCATATTGCATACTCTAGTTATTGATGTTAGAGAATAAATAGCCAGAGTGATATCAGAATGTGAAATGCTAATGAATTCATTGTAACTGGAGCACATCCCCTGGAGAGATGACCCCCCACCTTTGGATTCCTTAGATTGAATCAGCCTATGACCTGTTTACCCTGGAACCACCCTTGTCTGGACCTATAGAAGCTCTATTGTTCACTGTGTAACACTGTACTGTATATAATATCTGCACCCCCACCAGCCTCAGACTTCACTGATCACAGTATTCTAAGGTGAATCACTGTCCAGGGGTGCCCGTGGTTAGCGCAGCGTAGCGCAAGCGGTATGTATTTATCTTTTGGTATTGGCTGTACTGTACTGTATCATAACATAATAATGTATTGAATTGTTGACTATTTACATCTGCTAAAATAAATCACTTTGTGCGTTAGAAACACAATACAATCGCCTATGCAATGCTTATTTGAAAACGATAGAATTACTTTAATACTACTTAAACATGGGGATATACAAAGTCCACAGAGATACAGGCATGATTATGAATTCAAACTCATGGCCCTACTGTTAGCAGCTCATTTGTCTAACCAGTAAGGCATACTTCAGATTAAAACAAACATACAACACAACACAGGCACTAGTGGCAACCTAAAATGTTAATGAGTATAATTAAATAAATAATTGCACACACTTCTTAGTAACATGAAGGATCATGTTTTGTTGAATAAAAATGAAAATATGAAAGTCTATGCTAATGCATCTCAGAATAATTCGCAATCAGATATAAACTAAAACATTTTTTAATCAGTATAAAAGTAAACAACAAATTTCCGTAACCAGCATTGTATAGACCCAACATCAGATCTCGTCATCTGATACCACAGTGGCCCATACACCATACTTGTCTCATTACAATCCACTATAAAAGACTGCTTTATGCACACTTGAAGTTGGTTAGGAATCTACTGGTGTGGATTTGTATAGTGGACTTTTATTTGTATTAACAGTTATATTTTCTCTTACTCTTTGAAAGTTTGTAAGATATTTAATGTTCCACAATTACAGTGCATCTCTATTTTAATATGTAATTGTTACGCAACCCATGCGGCATAAACTCATAGAACCAGTAGAAGAGGTCTTCACCTTTAGCAGTCGCCTTCCCTGTAGAGACTGGTTATGCTCACAGGTACTCGGATGGCCCCAGGACTTATGCTCAGTATAAGTTTTTGCTCACACGGCAGCGCACAGGCACAGGAGGAAGTACACGGAGCAGAGTCAGGCCAGAGATCTGCGGATAGGGCAGGGCATCGAAAGAGATGTCAGGAACCAGCAGGGTCAGGGTCACAGGCAATGGTTCGGAATCCGGGGACAGGCAAAATGTCTGGGTCACAGGCAATGGTTCAGAGTCCGGGTACAGGCAAAAGGTCTGGGTCACAGGCAATGGTTCAGAGTCCGGGTACAGGCAAAAGATCAGGGTCACAGGCCATGGTTCAGATTCCGGGTACAGGCAAAAGATCAGGGTCACAGGCAATAGTTCAGGGTCCAGGGACAGGCAGGGGTCAAACACGGGTAAATCAATCTAAGGTTTCAACACCAAACAAGTACAGGAGCAGGCAGCAGTACTGGGACAGAACGCTATAACCGGCAGTGAGGCTCATTCCTCACTGCCTTAATTAGTACAGATGACCAATCAGGACCAGGCACTGTAAGTGCTCCCAGCACTTGCATAATTAATTCCTGGAGGCCAATGATTTATTACAGAGTGCCCGGCAGTACCTAACCTAATCAGCCCTGATTGGTTGACCCTACAGAGCCCTGTAAGTGCTCCAGCACTTGCATAATTAATTGATGATATTTGCAGAGTGCCCAGCAGTCTAATTAGCCCTGAATGGTTACTTCCTAGTAGCGGGTGCGGCGGCAGGGGACTCTGAGCGTCCCGATTGTTGCCCAGGCAACTGGGACAACGAAATCGGAAGTGACGTCCCGGTCATTATAGCGACAGCCTGGACGCCAGAAGAAGAGAGCCGAGAGTCATGGCGGTGCCCGCGGCCGCCGCGACTACTAACAGTAATGTGAATTTTAATCTGTGTGTTGTTTGTATTATACATTTTAACCAATTTTTTTTTTTTTTGGGGGTGTTGTGTAGCCTTTCAATCTAATATCTTTTAAGATGAATCTTATATGTTTTTGCACTTCCACATGTTACATGTTTATCCAACAGGTTCTTAGCCCTCCTGAAACTGCGGAGGCAGGACACTTCAGGTTCCATGCTGATTTGCAAGGTAAAATCTTTTTCAAATATCATTTATATCATACTTTAAATTATCTAACATAAAAATAAATACATTTGTTGTTGGTGATGAAAGCAAAGGCATGTTTCATTTTTCTTAACATATACAATTGCATGCACCAGACTGTTTTGACTGTAAAAAATGTTTACATTTGAAATCTGCAATTTTGTAATAGGGCTGTAAGGGCTTCCTCTGCCCCTGCTGAGATTATCAGATGTGAGTTTTCTACCCATAGTACCAAACTAAAGGCTTTCATTGATGTACTACCAGGCTTTAGCTGGGACGTGTCTGCCTCACCTGAACAATATTCAGAAATCAAGCATAGTCTTTTAATCATATATCTGACTCACAAAGGGGAATTCAAATACCGTTATTATGGTAATAGTGTGTGTAAATACCGTTATTACGGTAGTTTTAACGCCGGCAGAAAGCTCGGTGAATATTACCGTAATAACGGTAATAACTTTTACGTGGCGGTACTTCGGGGGGAATTGAATTCCCCCCACTGTGTGAATTTCATTTTCTCTCCAGGTAAAGTGCATAAACTGTGTGTGTTCATTTTAAGGCACTGATTTGTCAATGTTTTCTAATGGAAATACCTTACATTCTCTTTCATTTTGAGGATGAGAGAGAAGCAGAAACCATTTTAGTATATAGCTAAATGTTTGAAATTTATTCCAAAAGACCTTATGACCCAGCTGTCAGCTGTAGCACAAAGGAGGTGTGGCACGTAAGTATCTATAGTTAACAATGTTATTCCTTATAGATTATTGAGGAACCTGTGTTAGTTAAGTCAACAAATTGTAGATTTTACAGCTTGAAAGTACAGGTGTGTGCAAAGTAGAGTCAAGTAATAATTTGTTTAAAAATGGCCTATGGTTGATCTCTTTTTCAATAATATTTTAAACAGATAAAGTAAACAGTAATTATGGGTTCCAGCATGACCTGTCTTGCAACACCAATGGGATAAAGCCAACATGCATTTGTTTGTTTTGTTTACAAAGTAGTTTGTATTTAAAGTTTTTTTATTTTTATTTTCATTTGATTACTGCAATTGTGTTTATAAAGAAATAATATTTCATTTTTGCAATACTCATTCTCCTGTAAGTATCTGCTGCTTTGAACACTGTTGAACACCCTCTTATCCTACACATCATTGACTCCATTGTCCATCTGGCCCAGTGTTGGCTAACCTGTGACACTCCAGGTGTTGTGAAACTACAAGTCCCAGCAGACCCTTCCAGCAATAAGCTGCTATATATTGGCAAAGCATGCTGGGACTTGTAGTTTCACAAACACCTGGAGTGTCACAGATTAGACAACACTGATCTAGACACAGTTCTCTCCTGGGTCCCTTCCCACCTCTCTAACAGCTCCTGCAGTGTACCCACCTCTGGCACATTCTCCCTTCCACTCTCACTCTTTATTGAGATCTCTAAAGGCTCTTTTTTTTGCCAAATGTTGTACTTTAAGATTGTACATCTCTTGTCTGGGGTACTAATTTGGTCATTTGGCCTTCAATACCACCTCTAGGCCGAGGACACCCAAATGTACATTGCTTTCACTGACCTATGTCTTTCAGTCTTTCTGCATTCGCCCAATGAATGTCACAACGATAGCTAAAGCAAAGCATGTTCTATATAGAGCTAATTCTTGTCCCTCATGCCACAGTGAGTCAACAACTGACCTCCAATCTCACTCACTGTCAATAACACCACTATACCCTCTGTGTTGCCTAAAATGTAATTCCTCCTTTAAAGAGGATTGGATGATGAGATTCATGAGGTAAATTAGGGTCCAAAAAATGTATTACTTTGAACCTTGTCAAAACCATATCACAAAGTTATGTTTTAAATTAGACACATATTTTAAACCATAAGTAAATTGCTATCTGCTTTTTGTGGTAGTTACCTCAAAATGTTACACTTTATTTCTACATTTACAACCGAGCTAGGACAAAAACTTATAACCCTTATAAATCTAGTGTATGTTATCAGTTCCTGCAATTACAGGTTTCTATTAAAAAGTGCCACTAATTGCGAATAGTGGAGTACATTTTCCATCTATCCACCCCCTCTGTGCTAAGATACAGTGAGTGAATGACAGGCAGACATTTTGCAGACAGGTGTAGAAAAGATCCGCGAGTGATGTGAGCTCGCCCACATGTGCTCTGAGAACCAATCACAGAGCAGAGTCCAGAGATAAAATGAGGGCAAGTACATTTGCTCAGCGTGAGCTGAGGGTCCTTGCCCAGGGAATGAACAGTATGCCCCCAGGGCAGACAGGGTTATCTCCAATGAGATAAAATTGCAGGCATACCAGCAGGTGCACCTCTACATTTGCAGGGGATTTCACCGCAAGCGCTCCATCGTCCAACTGCAGAGGAAATAGAGTGATCTGCGGCGGCAGCCTCAGCTTCTGCAGGAGCTATGCCAGGAGATTGAGAGAAGTTCTCTATTAATGACATAAAATGATGTAATCCACATACTTGTATTTTTTAGAACAATTTTTTATATTTTACCACATGCCCTACCCCAAATCTCAATCTGTCTCCAGATTACAAATGTAATTCCCCCTCCAATGCAACATGCCTTTGGGTCTATTTTTTATCTAATTTTATTCTGGGTTAACATTTCAATTAGTATCAGTACTGATAGAGGCCCAATCTCCAGACCAATAATGCATGTTTGGGATTCAATCTCATGACCCCAGTGCTGTGAGGGAGCTGCTGGGGTGTAGTCTGCATTTATTTGTAGGAAAGCTGAGTACATAGCATACAAGCGGTAGATGAATAAAAAAATAAAAGGTTTGCAGTCAATATTTGCATTAACCTCAAAGGAGCATGTCCCCTCACAATCAACCCCCTCCCCTGCAAAATTCTAAGGACATTCGTAGTAATAGATGGCAGCATGCAGATAATGTGAATGAATGTACCCTATGGGCCAGATTAATTTTGGATCCAAAAACATTAAGAATTATAAATGCTCCTTGGCCTTATAATGTTGCATTTGAGGGGGAGATTGGTATTCAAACTCATGACGAAAGTGTTGTGAGACAGAAGTGCTTACCACTAAGATACCAGTGCAGATGTTAACTGGCATATATTTTTGGGTAATAAGGAAGAGTGGCTGTGTTGTGTTGTTTTTTTCTTGAAATACTATAATCTAGCTCTTACATCTGTTGCACATGCTGTATTGCTGAGTTTCTCGCTCTAGTATATAGAATGTATTTATTTTTGTAAATGAACATTGCCTTAGTGCTTAACCAATCCACCTTCCAACAATGGAGTCATGAGTTCGATTCCTGATTCATTTTGTAATGGTCAGGACATAAAGTTTTAGCATATGTCAATTTTAATATATATTAGCATTTTTATTGCTAGCAAATTAGATGCATTTGCATCCACATGCGCTCAGTTCAACTCAAACACATTATACGATCTTTCATGTAGGTGATTAAAAAGGTGTGTTGATTTAACTGAGTAACACTTTAAAATAATTTGTCAAAGGTAATCTAATTATATAAATGCTAATCAGCTATTTATATAGTGCCACTAATTCTGCAGCTTTGTACAGAGAACTCACTCACATCAGTCCCTGCCCCATTGGGGCTTACAGTCTAAATTCCCTAACAAACACACAGAATAGAGTCAATTTGTTAGCAGCCAATTAACCTACCAGTATGTTTTTTTGCAGTGTGGCAGGAAACCTATGCAAACACAGGGAGAACTTACAAACTCCTAACAGATAAGGCCATGGTTGGGTATTCACCTCATGACCCCAGTGCTGTAAGGCAAAAGTGCCAACCCCTTAGCCACCATACAATATATACATGATTGATTGTGTTTTAACATTTGTAAGCAAACTCTTCATACCTCCCACATTTGCCATTACGTAATACCGTCTTATCTTTAAATAAGAAGTGGATCTTGAGAAGGGGATCTTAGAATGAGGATCTTAAGATGGACTGACTGCTTAAGATCCATTGCATCTTATTTTTCATTGCTTAAAAGACTTAAGATGGGCGTGTCTTCGAACTTTTGTTCCTTGTTGAATTTCTTATCTCCCCATTTGTTCATAAAATACTCATAGAAAGTTACGCACAAGATAAGATCAGTAATGAATCAGACCCAGGATTATTAATTAGTAACAGCCGATGTAACATCTCTTTACACAATTATAACTCATCAGAAAGCTGTAAGTGCTGTAAATTTTTTCCTTGAAAGTACCAACTACAGTGAAAATTTGAAGGAATTTTTATTGGAAGGAACAAATTTCATTTTATCAAACAATTATTTTTATTTCGGGGGAAAATCCTTTATCCAAAAAATAGGGACAGTCATGGGTACCAGGTTTGCCCTGAGTTATGCAATTTTATTTATGACATATTGGGAATTTTTGACCTTACCAACAAGAGGTGAACTCAAGGCAAGTCTGGTATCCTGGCTAAGATATATAGATGATGCTTTTTTTTCATTTGGAGAGGAGACAGAACATCGTTGGACTCCTTCTCTTCCAACCTTAACACAAATGATTATAGTATAGTGTTTACTTTTAACATAAGTAAATTATCTGTCCATTTTTTGGATCTTGAATTATATATTATTAAAAATAATACTATTCAAACAAAGCACTACAAGCAATTCATATATTCTGAAAAATAGTGAGCACCATGAGACTTGGCTTGAAGGTGTTCCTTATAGCCAGTTCTTATGTTTGAAAAAAAACTGCACAGAACAGGATATTTAAATAGCTCAGTTGGAAGAAATGAAGAATGAATTTGTAGTTAGAGGTTATGGCAAGAATCATTTGATCAAAGCAAGATATAAAACAATGGGAGTGGATAGGGGTATTCTATTATCTTCAGCGAGAAAATAAGACAAAAAATGTCAAAATAATAGAAAACATGGTTTGGCATTTATTTCTCGCTGCAGCAGTTTACATAAAAAAGTACTAAAAAGTATATGTAAACATTGGAACATTCTTCACAAAGATGATGTCCTATCACAAATTCTCCTACAAAACCCTCTTTGATATATAAGAGAGCAGTAAATTTGAGCGATAAACTAGTTAGGAGCAACAATGGTTTCTATATGTAACTCACACTTTTTAAGGGACCAAAAGTAATGGGACAATCGACTCAAAAGCTATTTCATGGACATGTGTGGGCTATTCTCTCGTTATTTCATCATCAATTAAGCAGGTAAAAGGTCTGGAGTTGATTCTAGGTGTGACATTTGCATTTGGAATCTGTTGCTGTCGAATCTCAATATGAGATCCTAAAAGCTGTCACTATCAGTGAAGCAAGCCATCATTAGGCTGAAAATCAAAACAAACCCATCAGACAGATAGCAAAAAACATTAGGTGTGGCCAAATAAACTGTTTGGAACATTCTTAAAAAGAAAGAACGCACCGGAGAGCTCAGCAACACCAAAAGACCCGGAAGACCATGGAAAACAACTGTGGTGGATGACAGAAGAATTTTTTCCCTGGTGAAGAAAAACCCCTTCACAACAGTTGGCCAAATCAAGGACACTCTCCAAGAGATAGGTGTATAGGTGTCAAAGTCAACAATCAAGAGAAGACTTCACAAGAGTGAACCATTTGTGAGCCACAAAAACAGGAAGACCAGAATAAAGTTTGGCAAACAACATCTAAAAAAGCCATTGCAGTTCTGGAACAACATCCTATGGACAGATGAGACAAAGATAAACTTGTACCAGAGTGATGGGAAGAGAAGAGTATGGAGAAGGAAAGGAACTGCTCATGATCCAAAACTTACCACCTCATCAGTGAAGCATGGTGGTGGTAGTGTCATGGCGTGGGCATGTATGGCTACCAATGGAACTGATTCCGTTGTATTTATTGATGATGTGACCGCTGACAAAAGCAGCAGGATGAATTCTGAAGTGTTTCGGACAATATTATCTGCTCATATTCAGTTAAATGCTTCAGAACTCATTGGACGGCGCTTCACAGTGCAGATGAACAATGAACTGAAGCATACTGCAAAAGCAACCAAAGAGTTTTTTAAGGCTAACAAGTGGAATGTTATGCAATGGCCAAGTCAATCACCTGACTTGAATCCGATTGAGCATGCATTTCACTTGATGAAGACAAAACTGAAGGGAAAATGCCCCAAGAACAAGCAGGAACTGAAGACATTTGCAGTAGAGGCCTGGCAGAGCATCACCAGGGATGAAACCCAGTGACTGGTGATGTCTATGCATTCCAGACTTCAGGCTGTAATTGACTGCAAAGGATTTGCAACAAAGTAATAAAAAGTGAAAGTTTGATGTAGGATTGTTTAGTTTGTCCCATTACTTTTGGTCCCTTAAAAAGTGGGAGGCACATATAGAAACCGTTGTAATTCCTGCACTGTTCACCTGATTTGGATGTAAGTTCCCTGAAATTAAAGCTGAAAGTCTGCAGTTAAAGCACATCTTGTTTGTTTCATTTCAAATCCATTGTGGTGGTGTATAGAGCACAAAATATGAGAATTGTGTCGATGTCCCAATATTTATGGACTTGACTTTAAAACACTTTATCACATGTAATTCAAAGAATCTACTATATAAATGCCTAGTGGCATGTGTGGAAAAAAAACCCCAATCTGCAGCGCCACCTGCTGGGCAGAGTTATACACTGATCTATATATTTCTTGAAGGAGATGTGACAGTTGGGAGTGGTTGGTGGTTGCCGGGGGTGACAGTGGGGAGTTTTTAACACCTTAAGTAGCTTGATGAAGGATGAGGTGATGGAGAAAAATGATGAGGTGGTGACATGTGGGCAAAACCACGTTAAAAAAGGGCGGTTGCGTCGGGAAGTAACGCTCTTCCCCTGAGGAGGCCTGGGCTAGGCCCAAATGCATGACAAGAACCTTTTTAACACCTTAAGTAGCTTGATTTGACTACAATGCATGAGTATCATGCACGGGTTAACTTGTATAGAAATATGAACTTCATAGAACATGCCATCATATTTCATATTTTGGGAAATCAGTGTGCCACACTGATGTACTAATGGGCAGAAACTGCACCAGGGTTGTGAATTACAGTTACCAGTGGTACCGGGGAAAAGCAGTAATCACATGTCTTTGGGAAATGTATTGCATATTGTTATTATTCTATCATGTTTGGTATTTAATTGTGAGGGAGGGTATGACCGGTTTATTAACGGGGGGTTATGTCTCTGTGATACATATGAGAAAAGTTAAGACAGGTCAAATCTTTTGGAATATTTTTGAGCAAACCATAATTGACAGGCAGGGGACATTTCTGCTCCCCACATTAGCATCTACACTGCCCCTCTGAATGGCGTCCCATTTGAGCTACCTTAAAAGCCTGTGTTGTGAAGTGACAAATTGTCAGCTCTCGGGGTTCAATCTAATTGAACGACTGTCCATATCTTCTGCCTTCCCCAGTCATACAGATCATTAAACTTAAGTTTATGTTCTGTACATTCATCCCATTTGTTGTTATAAATGTTTAGCATTTTATATTTGTATGTCAATTGTTATCTATTTGTTTTTATATTTAATTGCCCTGGATCTTTGTATATTAAATCTAATATTTAATAAGGTGTGTCCTTGATACTCTAACAAATCCATTATCCTGTTAGGAAGAATATAGCTTGATCATGCTAACCCTTTGAATGCAGTTGTGAATTGTTAATGCATTTGCCAGACATCATCATCATCATCATAAACATTTATTTATATAGCGCCAGCAAATTCTGTAGCACTTTACAATTGGGAACAAACAGTAATAAATTGCTGGGTAATACATACAGGCAGGGAGGTAAGAGGGCCCTGCTCACAAGCTTACAAGTCTAGTGTGTGCTTTCATTTACATTTGTGTAACAGTCTTGAAGTGTTAAAGAGTTAACCCTTTGATTGCTGGTGTGGGGCTTGCTAATCTGTGTGTATCAAGGACCCTAGTGTGCCAGTGGGGGACAGTATATTGGGGGTTCCTATTGCCCTTATTCAATAGGTGGTGGAAGAACCGAAGTGTGTGAGGTTGTGAGAACGCTGTTTTGGGGGCGATTCAGCAGATCTATAATTTGTGTGACAGGTTAGATAGGTAAGAGAGAGTTTGAGTGCTGGAACTGTGTGTAACCCCATACAGTGAATACCCAAAGTCACAGAAGCTGGGAGCGTGTTTGTGACAATCATAATTTACAAAAGATATTGGTTCTGATTCATTAAGGAACTTAGGCAAGAAATTGGTTATGTAAGTCTCATGGACAAAACCATGTTAAAATGCAAGGGGTGAAAATTAGTTTTCTATTTTGCACATAAGTTAAATACTGTCTGATTTTTCATGTAGCACACAAATATCAACTTTAAATTTCAGTGTACAAATAAGCTATCAAGCATTTGAGTGGTATATGATTTGGCAAAACCGACCTTGTGTGTTTAGGTTTTGGATCCTGATTTTTTCTAAAAATCACTATTTTTGTTTGCTAAAATCATATGTTTTTGCTTTTTTTCCCCCTACATTATTATTTACCTCAACAACACTAATTTTAAGTAATTTGCACTTAATTTTGACCACCTCACAGGTCCCAATATTATTTTTATACACTTTCAAACAAAGACTGCAGATTTAGAAGACCAAGCCTGCCAGATCTATTCAGCAATGACAATTAGCAATAGAGCTCTCCTCTTTGTGTGTTACCTATTTAACACAGTACAATGTGACTGCAGATTTAGAAGACCAAGCCTGCCAGACCTACTGTTTGTATTTCAGCAATGACAATTAGCAATGGAGCTCTCCTGAATGTCACTGGAGGCTTTCAAGAACACCTACCTACCTAAGCTACCCCTCCTCTTTCTTTTCTACCTATGACGCTGCCCAACTGCATTAGAGACTGCCAAGAACTGTGCTACCCCTTCTGTGACCCTCAGTGAAATGGCGCTGGATTGCCATGGAGGGCGGTACTTATAAAATCCAAAGCTCGCAAGATCGGATATCCGACGATGTAACAATGATGTTTTGCCTCGTTTTAAATTCTGAGGGCACGCAAAAGTACTGAGCGGCTCGGCTCGATACTCGGATCTGCTAAGTTTGGCAGTGTACGGTTCTCGGGGAACCGAGCCTGAGCATCTCTGGTAATAATGGCAAAATTTATGTGAATAAACAAACAGGCGCCATTTTGTTTTATGGAACTGCAAGTTCCAGCTAGCCTGGGCTGCCGTAAACAGTGTGGGCATGCTGATGCTTGTATAACTACAAGCACCAGCATACCCATGGCAGTCCGGGCATGCTGACACTTGGAGAACCACAAGTGCCAGCATGCCCTGGCACCCAGGGCTGGCTGAGACCTGTAGTTCCACAAATCCATATGTTAAATAAACCACAACACCCTGTTAACAACCACACATGTTTATAAAAATAATAAACAGCTTGTACAGTGTACATGCTCCGATACACAATGAACTTATCTCAGCCGCAAAGTCTATTTATAGTATATGGAATTATCTCACACTGTCATGGGAAAACCCCTTATACTATATATAGACCTTCCGGCTGAGCTAAGTTCATTGCGTATCGGAGCTTGTAGACTGTACGAGCTGTTTAGCGGCGTCTCTCTCATCTTTTTTTATTTTTTAAACCAAGCATGTTCCGGAGTGTAATACAAATATGGGGCCATACCTGGGATGAAGATAAGAACACTGCAATCAACAAGGGGGCCCTCCTAGCCAGAAGAACTGAAGATTTTTTCAAGCAGGGACTTTGGAATACATATTTATTTGGACTTGGTTTTCAAGCATTTTTGTATTAAAGCTGCTGACTAAAGAAGAACAAATCTGATTGGTGAGTATTTTGGGGTTTTATTATTTTTAATAAATGTATGTGGTATGAATAAGGGTGTGTATTGTTACTATTGGGGTTTTATTATTTTTATTAAAAGTGTGTGGTTGTAAACAGGGTGTTGTGGTTTATTTAACATTTGGATTTATGGAACTACAGGTCTCAGCCAGCCCTGGGTGTCAGGGCATGTTGGCACTTGTGGTTCTCCCTGGCTGCCATGGGTAGGCTGGTGCTTGTAGTTATACAAGCATTAGCATGTCCACACTGTTTATGGCAGCCCGGGATGGCTGGAACTTGTAGTTCCACAAAACAATATGGCGTCTGTTTGTTTTTTTCCACATAAATTTCACCGTTATTACCCTACTACCCACAGCCCACAGGGGTAGGAAGAGCCCTAGTGCTTCAGCACTGGACTGGTTATTCCTAGAGGGGGGGCCCCCTCATTTTTGGTGGAACCCACTCCCTAGGGAAATTAGCCCAGCACTGAACAGTATGGGGTTGGTTGTCATTATAACGTTGGTGAGGGAGCAGGGTAGTTAAAAAAAATAAACATACTCACGTGATCGCGTGCCGCCATCCCTCCTCTCTGCTCCTCTCTGCTCCATTCAGACTGAATGCCGGGCGTGACGTCATTATGTCACACCCAGCATTCAGTCTGAATGGAGCAGAGAGGAGCAGAGAGGACCAAGAAAGAAGAGAGAAGAAAAGGTAAGGGAGGAAAATGGGCGGGGCATGGCACAAAGGGGTTAAAAATGAGGGGGGGCAGCATGGGCGGGGCATGGCACAAAGGGGTTAAAAACGAGGGGGGGCAGCATGACACAGAGGGGTTAAAAAATGAGGGGGGCAGCATGACACAGAGGGGTTAAAAAATGGGGGGGCACAAAGGGGTTAAAAAACGAGGGGGCAGCATGACACAAAGGGGTTAAAAAACGGGTGGGCAGCATGACACAGAGGGGTTAGAAACGGAGGGGGGCATGGCACAAATGGGTTACAAAATGAGGGGGGGCATGGCACAAAGGGGTTAAAAAATGAAGAATGGCATGGCACAAAGGGGTTAAAAAACAGGGCGGGAGCTGGAGAAAGGCCTAATTATTCATCATGGGTGGTATTAATTTAACGCCAGGGTTGTTTGGAATTATCTAAATGTAGCCATTTTTTTTTCAAATAGGGCCCCCAGCATTTCAGTATCCAGACAAGCCGCAACTAAAGAAACCTGCAGGCACAGGTGGTGAAAGTGAGAAGAACAGGTGGGAGAGAGCAAGACAGTATGTGAAATGTTGTGATTCTAGTAGGGAATATGCCAATTTTTGGTGAGTGTTCTGCCCAATGTAAGGTGCAGGCCAAGACTGAACTCTTTGTGTACACACTGCATTCTTTCTATACTACACTGTGGTGCTAGATGTCCTGAAAGTCAGGAGTGCTTGGACATATGTGATGCTCCGGCAAATTCACAGCCTAGTGATTTTGAAGTGTTAGCCACGCCCCAATGGCGCATTTGCCATGCCCCAAATGCATGACCACACCTCTGAATTTTTTTTAAGCATACTCGACTATAAGGGGGGCCCCATTAATTTGTTGTACCAGGGCCCGGAATTCCTCTTGGCAGCCCTGTCAAGGTATGGGGATCTATTATGATATGGGCGTCTTTTCTTATGCTCTGCCTTTTACCCTGCAGTGCTGACTCTGTGTCTGCTGTGGTGATGTTTTTTCTGCAGTACCCCCTCTGGTGACTCTAGTAACATTTACTGTGGGCACTCCCTCTATGGGATCCTTAATGTGACCACAATCTTTCTTATGGGGTCTTAACTAATGAAGGCACTAGACTCCCTTATTGAGTCACAATGTAGTGCCCCCCACATCTACTGTGGAACCCCCTTATAGAAGAACCTCTAATAGAAGTCTTTCCCCTTACTCTCACCCATCCAATGGCTCTCCAACCAAGTGTCCTTGCGGAATTGGTCACAGCCCCCCCTCACTAGGGACCTGGGACCACCCTCCTGCCTTCCTGGGTCCCAGCTTGAAAAATGGCTGCCCCACTAAATTGTCTGGAATCTGATAGGAATCAGTGTGCTCTGTTATGTCTGTCTGTGTGTGAAGGTCTGATTCCTATGATGTTTATTACTGTATGACTACTGATCTTCTGAGCATGTGAAGTTCCCTTCCTGCTCTGTGTAATAAATCAACCTCATGGTGAAGCCTGCATGTTGCTGGATTCCTTTGTTTTTCACACTGCATTGTTGTCTTTCACACTGCATCACAATGTTATCATCAGTATCTCTGCCATAAGTACTCAGCTAACAGGGTTTGGGCCCAGATTGCATTTGCTGAAGATAAGATAGCTAAATTGAATCACACTGTCTGGAACTCATCCAAACACAGAAAGCTGACAGTAATCTCAGACTTCTTCTAACAGTGTGTGTAAAAGATGTACAACACAGCTGCAGGCAACAGCATGAGCATTAATTTTGCAAAGTCAGCAGGAATAATGCCACATAGAAGTTTGCAATGGAAATGCAGCTTAAGAGGAAAAAGCTATGGAAGGTCATTAATGACCTTGAAGTCATGTCCAATGCCGAAGATGTGGAGTGAGAGATGGGCACCATCGGTTTCACTATGCAGAAGTATGTATATTCTGTCATTAGTGGAAAGGCATAAGCACATGAAATGTGGATTATTCTGCAAAAGGCTTCAGGGGCAAGTGAACTTATCAGGCAAATACATCTAAGGAGGATGCTATAAGGAGCAAAATGTAATGTGTTTAATGATATGAATGAATACATTGACAAAATGATGTCTGTAACTGAACAACTGACTGCAATTAGAGTTAAAATAGACTACAAGGAGGCAGCAATGGCGATGCTGTAAAATTCGTCTCCAGAATCTTATTTCCTGGTGGTTGTTTGTGCTACCATAGTTACAATGAAAATTGTCTGAACCAAAATACTACAGGTTCAAAAGCGTATACTTATAGAGACAGTTATGGATAGTTCTGCTACTCACCAGGGGCCTGAGTCATTAAGGAAAGTAGCGTAAAAAAAATTAGTTACTTTGAACCTTCGCAAAACCATGTTGCATTGGAGGGGGGTCTAAATTTAAAATGTGGGGACAGATTTATAGTTGGGTAGGGCATGTCCTAGATCAACTTTAAATTTCAGTGTAGAAATAAAGCTGTGAAGTATTTGTTTGCTACATGAAAAAGCAGCCAGTGTTTAACTTATATGCAAAATAATAAACTAATTAGCACCCCTTGCATTGTAACAAGGTTTTGTCCAGGAGAAATCATACTCCTTTTTTTTGCCTTACTTTCCTTAGTGAATCAGGCCCCATGTGAGTAAAATCCAAGAAAATGAAATTCAGGTGTTTCAAGTTTCACACACCAGGACACACATCCTCAGAATGCAAAGTGAATGAACCAAGTGTAAATTCATGGCATTGTGACTGAAAGAACAAGTAAGCTCTGAATGTGGGAGATTGGCCATGGCATCAAGCATCAATTGACCATCAACTTCACTACTTAGCAGAATGGCGTCAGTGAGAGAGCCAAAAGGACAATTCTTTAGAGAGTGATTATAATGCTCCATGACACAGTTTTAGATAAATGATTCTGGGCAGAGGCAGTAAATAGCACTGTTTACCTAAAGAGTCGAGCGCCAACTGAGGTGGTGTAAGGGAGAATGCCAGAAGAGGCCTGGTTTAAGATAAAGCCAAATGTCACACACTTAAAGGTGTTCGGATGTAAAGATTTTGCACTTCTGCCAGAAGAGAAGAGAGGCAAGCTTGACCCTAAGTCACTTTCATTTGTCATTTTGGAGTATTGTAAAGAAAGCAAGGGCTATAGACTCTGGGACATTGAGGGTAGAAGCTCATCAGTGTCAGTGTCACCAGGTTAGCTGGGAAGCTGAAGCAGGAAAGACTGCTGCCCAGGTATAACAAATGAAGCAGGAGACACTGGATTACCAGGTGCAAATGGTGAAATTCAGACTCAGGTTACAAGGATTAGTCAGAAGGCACGAGGCACAGGTTAGCCAGGAGGTATGAGGCGCTGGATGATCCACAGGAGAATAAGACAAAAGGAGGGCAAACCAGGAGTCAGAAGTTGGAAGATACAAAACATACCAGGGAGAAGCAGAGATAGAGGAAATCATCATCATCATCACCTTTTATTTATATAGCACCACTAATTCCGCAGCGCTTTACAGAGAACTCACTCACATCAGTCCCTGCCCCATTGGGGCTTACAGTCTAAATTCTCTAACACCCACACACACAGACAGATAAGCAGACTAGGTTCAATTTGTTAGCAGCCAATTAACCTACCAGTATGTTTTTGGAGTGTGGGAGGAAATCGGAGCACCCGGAGGAAACCCACGCAAACACGGGGAGAACATACAAACTCCTCACAGATAAGGCCATGGTTGGGAATTGAGCTCATGATCCCAGTGCTGTAAGGCAGAAGTGCTAACCACTTAGTTACTGTGCTGCCCGAAAGGAATTACTTATCAAAGTGCTGTTGGGAGATTTATGTATTTGGCTATTGGTACACGTCTGGATATTATACATGCTGTAAGTCGTGTCAGAAAGTTGCAAACAAATCCAGGGAAGCTACATTGGACTGCTGTAAAACACATACTGAGATACCTTAAAGGGTTTGCAACACTAAAATTATGTTTTGCAAGGAATGGAAACTCAGAGCTTAAGGCATTCAGTTATGCTGACTGGGGATTTGATGAGGATGACAGGCGATCCTATACAGTCTATAGATTTATGATGGCAGATGCAGCCATCAACTGGCCAAGTCGGAACAGCCCACTGTAGCCTTATATCTGAGGTGGAAAATATGGCCCTAAGTGAAGGTGCGTTTAGCCAACAATAATAATGTGGTCAAGATTGGTTCTGACAACATGGGTGTAATCAATAGATCCCAAAGCACCAAGCAACATGGATAGCTCAAACATATAGCAATCCAATACCATTTTTTTATCAGGAACTTAGTTGACAGCAACCTGATTAATGTACAGTGCATTGCAAGTGGAAAAAATCTTGCAGACATGCTAAGGTACTTCCATCACCAAAATATTTTCCTAAAGAAATGTTGACTGGAATATGTTTAATGTGTCATTACATGTCATATTGTGTGTTTTACTGTTAGACAAAATGTATGAAGTTAATATTAGAGTTTAAAATGTAACCTTTAGTTAAAACTTTAAATGTAAATAATTAGTAAAGATTGTTATAGCTAGAGACAGTTTCAAAAATGGGGGAGTGTTAGGAATTAGTGTGCTCTGTTATCTCTGTGTGTGTAGGTCTGATTCCTATGACATTTATTACTGTCTGACTACTGATCTTCTGAGCATGTTCAAGTTCCCTTCCTGCCCTGTGTAATAAATCAATCTCATGGTTAAGCCACATGTCGCTTAGCTTATTACACACTGCATTACTCACCAAAGATCCCTGTATTATCATCAGTATCCAGGGGCAGGCTGGGCTGGGTTGCAAGGGGGCATCCGCCCCCCTGGTCTGGTCCTATAGTGGGCTACCTTGGGCAGGGTCACTGGGCCACCTGCATTTTTTCCCTTTAAAATAGGCAGCTGAGTTGAGTCTTGCCCCCCAAGCTAAAATTTGCTAGGCCTCCCCTGTCAGCATCCCTGCCATAAATCCTCTAGTAACAGAAGCCAGAGTCTTTATAAAAGATGTGCACTGACCCTCGTGTTTCGGTTTCAAAACCAGTGTCGGTTCTAAACCACATTTTGGATTTGGCTTTGAATCTGGATTTAATTAAAAATTGTGAAAAATAGGTAAAATAATATAATTTTGAGCTGCTTTTGCTCCAGTATTACTATTTATAACATTAACATTCATTTCCAGTAGTTTCCAGTCTATTTTCCAATGATCTCATCACAACTGTACCAATTTTCACCAATTTTGAAGTCTGCAGTGAGCTGTCTTTATGAAGGATTTTGTATCTTTGCCTTCATTACATTTACTTTCTCCGATTTAAGTAACAAAACAATAAACTGCATAGTGTTAATATCTCCTTTTTAATTTTACCCAAACCTCCTTCACATGTTCAGACTTACTATTTCTGTAATTGAATAAATAAATAACCACGTGGACACCAATGGAAATTTGGCAAAAGGCCACAGTTTTTATTTAAACAAAAATGGTGACAGAGAGAGCAATTCAAGTCAGCTAACAATTAATAGCAAAACCAAACCGTAGAAGGTCAACTTACCAGTACACGACAGGTAACAGGATATAATACTTTACAATGTTACAGTTTCTTAGTAGCTGTCATTACTGACTTAACTCAACGTAGTAAAAGCTTATGAGCAGGAACCGGTAGAATGGAAATGGGAGAAATGGGGCCAAGAGCACACTCCACCATGTCCACTCAGAAGGCAGCAAGAATTTAATTACAGCCATGCCCCGGATGCCTGTTACTAGCCGGGATGCAGCAGCAATGTGAGGTGTCGGGGTTGCCCTGGTGTCAGACTGAGTATACCCCTTCTTTTAGACCGCCTCTGCTGCAAGTCTTGAGGGGTTCCCTTTATCTTGGGGTTGGATGAAGCTTACCCGTGGGAATGATTTTTCTATCCTCCCTCCCCATAAATATTTATGAGTCCCCTGGTTTGATTCAGAAGGGCAGCATTATGACATATAGCAAATTAGTAAAACAAGGCAGAAATGCCTTGGTCTTGTTTACCGATAAATTGTCTGGCAATGTATTGTGTGCCTAATCTTTGAATTTTTGTAGTATAGGTGCAGGCGACCTTCATGTCTCAGCATCTACCTCACTCCAAGGACAATGCCATCTTGAATTTCACCATTTAACATTGTGCCCTCTCATCATCATTTTAATGCCACTGTCTGTAATTGTCCACTGTTGTCTTAACAAATGATTTTGTAAAATAATTAACCATACTTTATGCTTCTGTGACTTCATCACATAGCATAAATCATAATCCATCATATCTCCATCTATATATGTATTCTTTGCCAGGTCCAAAATCTGTCCTTTTAATTTCTCAGAATGTGGACTTTCAATTGCATTGTCAAGACATGTTTTGAGCAACCAAATCTGCATCGATGTAAGTATTAAACATACTTACTTACGTGGGGAGGGCAACTATGGGCCTATCTGAACTGTATATTTTACATATTTCATATTGTACATGTCACTAATAGAACATATAAATATTATTTATACACATTACATATTTATATACAAGGGTCTTAAGGACCACATCTGCTGCAAGTCTCAGGTAGTCCCCTTTACCTCGGGTTTGGATGAAGTTTCCACCGGGGAGAATGATTTTTCAGCCCTCCCTCCCCATAAATATATACTAGTCCCCTGGTTTGATTCAGAAGGGCAGCATTATGGCACATAGCATATAAGTAAAACAAGGTAATGAAAGCCATGCTCTTGGCAACCAATGAATACTCTGGCAATGTATTGTTTGCCTAATCACTGAATTTTTGCAGAATGGGTGAAGGTCACCCTCATCTCTCAGCATGCTCATTTATTTATATAGCAACATCAAATTAGGTAGCCATTTACAATTGGGTATCTACTTGTCTAAATATCTACTGATGGCTCTGTTCATCTAAGGACATTGGATTGTTACTGCCTCTTCATAATGCATTATGTATAAATTTTCAAATTTAGTTTGTGCGTAGCGTTTGAACATTTTTATCTCATGCACCTTACACTAATTTTTTTTAGTTGTTTAATTTATTCAATGAGCTTGCTTCAGTTGGTGGCATGACAGAAGACAATATTTTTGCATCCGCTGCAATGCTCTACAACAGGGTTGTCCAACCCGCGGCCCGCGGGCTGCATGTGGCCCAGCACGCCTGTACATGTGGCCCAGAAGGAGTTTTGGTTGTGGCAAGGGGGCAGCACTGTTAATGGAAAAAAAAAAATCCTGCAAAAAAAGAAAAGAAAATACTTACCTTGCGGTCACGCGGTCATGTCAACTGGTACTCCAGCTCCCTCCCTTGTCTCCTCCTCCGTGCGGTGCTCGCAGTGAATGTCGGGCGTGATGTCATCATACCCATCATCCATTGCGGAGCGCAGCACAGAGGAGTCACCCACGCGAGAAGTACAATCAGCAGCACAGAATTGGGGAAAAGAAGAGAAGAGGACAGGAGAACAAGCCGATTAAAAGGTAAGTTAAGGGGGATTTTTTTTTATTATTTCAAGGGACGCTGACCAGTGAATAAAAGTCACCTGGTCCTGGAGCATCATGGACCTTATCTCCCTGCTACATGCTTCTACTTGTAATACTAATGGGGCATTATATATTATTCTCTTTGGCCCATTATAAGTTGTTATCCCTTAACTAACATAGTGGTGTAATTAGCAAAACAGGTCACAATTTGGGGTCACAGTGGTGTATATGTCAGGTACCACAGGCCTGGTCAGGGCACCCTGATATAAAATGCCTGGCTTAAATGCACTTTATTGATATTGCATCGAAACAATACAAAAAGTGATTATAGTATAATAACTAGAGAAGATTTTTTGAACAGGGCGATTGAAAAGTAAGTATAGGGGGATTTGAATAAAAAGTTATATATATATATATATATATATATATATATATATCACTTTTTTTCTCATATATATATGTTAACTATGTTTTCTATGGTTTTTTGGATGATCAGCTATCGTTATTGTTAGTGTATCTTATGTGCGGCCCAAACCAACTCGTCGTCTTCCAATGTGGCCCAGGAAAGCTAAAAGGTTGGACACCCCTGCTCTACAAGCTGTCACTGAATGTCGAAAATGCATAGAAAAATCACTAACACACAATCTCCTTTTTTTTAAATACACTGAATGACCTTTCCAAAATGGACAAGTATCGAAAAAAAGAAAATATTAGAATACAATAATATGTACTGTTTTTTTGGTGTGTGCAGCTGCGTGCTGACTCTCACAAACACCCTTTAATTTAAAATAGATTTCGCTGAATGACCCTTCCAAAATAGACAAGTATTGAAAAATAGAAAAACAGATAAGATTAGAATATATAGCTTTTTGGGTGGTGCACAGCTGAGTGCAAACTCTCACAAACACCCTTTTTTAAATGTAGATTTCACTGAATGACCCTTCCAAAATGAACAAGTATTGAAAAATAGAAAAGGTTAAAATATATTGCATTTTTGTTTTGGGTGGAGGTGCAGATGCGTACTGACCCTAACAAACAGCCTTTTAAAAATATTACGCACGGCCGTACGGGTCCCGGTACCGCTAATTCGTGGATTTCTGTGCGCAAAGAAATCCGCAATATTGTGCTACCGCATTTACGCTTTATACGAGCAGCAGCGCGGAATCGCGGCCACGAATTGTAACTGAATATGTCCCACAGATTTCACTGAATGACCCTTCCAAAATAGACAAGTATTGAAAAACATAACAATAGAAAATATTACGATATATAGCCTTTTTTTTGGTATTCCGCTGCGTGCTTAACCTCACAAACAAACTTTTTAAAATGTAGATTTCACTGAAAGACTCTTCCAAAATATTCAACTTTTAGAAAATAGAAAAGATTACAATATAATAATATATAACGTATTGCTGGCATGTGCAGCTGCATGCTAACTCGCACAAACATCCTTTTTTAAAAATAGATTTTGCTGAATAACCCTTCAAAAATGGACAAGTATTGAAAAATAGAAAAGATTAGAACATAAAAACATATAGCGGTTTTTTGGGGATGTGTAGCTGCATGCTGACCCCCACAAATAGACATCTTTAAATATATATTTTACTGAATGACCCTTCCAAAATTGACATGTATTGAAAAGTAGAAAACATTTGAATATATAACATTTTTTTGTGTTGTGCAGCTGCATGCTGACCCTCACAAACACCCTCTTTTAAATAAAGATTTCACTTAATGACCCTTCCAATATAGATAAGTGTTGAAAAATAGAACAATAGATATGATTAGAAAGTGTAGCTTTTTTGGGGGGGGTGCAGCTGTGTGAAAACCCTAACAAAAAGCCTTTTTTAAAAATAGATTTCGCTGAATGACCCTTCCAAAATAGACAAGTATTGAAAATATAACAATAGAAAAGATTACAATTCATAGCCTTTTTTGGGGTATTCCGTTGCGTGCTTACCCTCATAGACAAACTTTTTAAAATGTAGATTTCATTGAAAGACTCTTCCAAAATAGACAAGTATTAAAAAATAAAAAAGATTACAATATACTAATATACAGTGGTTTTTTTGGTATCTGCAGCTGTGTGCTGACTCTCACAAACACCCTTTTTCAAAAGTAGATTTCGCTGAATGACTCTTCCAAAATAGGCAAGTACTGAAAAATAGATTACCCTTACCCTTAATAGATTTCACTTAATGACCCTTTCAAAATGGACAAGCATTAAACAATAGAAAAGATTAGACTATAATAATACATAGTGTTTTTTTGGAAGTGTGCAGATTGGTGCTAACCCTCACAAACACCCTTTTAAATATAGATTTTACTGAATGCCCCTTCCAAAATAGACATGTATTGAAAAATAGAAAAGATTACATTATATACGGTTTTTTGGGGTGTGCAGCTGCGTGCTGACCATCACAAACACCCTTTTTAAATATAGATTTCACTTAATAACCCTTACAAAATAGACAAGTATTGAAAAATAGAAAAGATTAGAATATATAGCGGTTTTTTGGGGTGTGCTGCTGTGTGCTGACCATCACACATAAACAGCCTTTTTTAAATATAGATTTCACTGAGTGACCCTTTCAAAATGGACATGCATTAAAATATAGAAAAGTTTAGACTATAATAATACATAGCGCTTTTTTGGAGGTGTGCAGATTGGTGCTGACCCTCACCAACAGCCTTTTAAATATAGATTTTATGGAATGACCCTTCCAATATGGACAAGTATTGAAAAATAGAAAAATAGAAAGTAGAGAAATAGAAAAGATTAGTATATAATAATATATAGCATTTTTTTGGTTTGTATTGCTGCGTACTGCCCCTCACAAATAGCCTTTTTTAAAGATAGATTACCTGTATGACCCTCCCAAAATAGCAAAGTATTGAAAAATAGAAAAAAAATAATATATAGGGCTTTTTTGGAATGTGCAGCTGTGTGCTGACCCGCACACACAAACAGCCCTTTTTAGATATAGATTTCACTGAATTACCCTTCCAAACTAGCCATGTATTAAGAAAT
The DNA here is from genome assembly GCF_038048845.1 of Mixophyes fleayi. Lineage (NCBI taxonomy): Eukaryota > Metazoa > Chordata > Amphibia > Anura > Limnodynastidae > Mixophyes > Mixophyes fleayi. The sequence continues at coordinate 37,324,923 of NC_134412.1, read as the reverse complement.
ATATAAGATTAGAATATACACCATTTTTTGGGGTGTGTCGCTGAGTGCTAACTCTCACAAATAGCCTTGTTTACATATAGATTTTACTGAATGACCCTTCTAAAATAGACATGTAATGAAAAATAAAAAAGATTACAATATATAGCATTTTTCGGGTGTGTTGAGCTGCATGCTGACCCTCATAAACACGCTTTTATAAATATAGATTTCACATAATGTCTCTTCCAAAATGGACAAGTATTGAAAAATAGAAAAGTAGAAAAATAGAAAAGATTAGTTTATAATAATATATAGCGCTTATTTGGAGTGTGCAGCTGCTTGCTGCCCATAATAAACAAACTTTTTTAAATATACTTAATATATTTTACTGAATGACCCTCCAAAATTGACAAGTATTGAAAAATAGAAAAGATTAGAATATATATAGCGTTTTTTGGGGGTGTGGAGCTGCGTGCTGACCATCACACAAGCTACCTTTATTTAAATATAGATTTCACTGAATGATCCTTTTAAAATGGACAAGTATTAAAAATAGAAAAGATTAGAATATAATAATATATATCATTTTTTGGACGGGTGCAGATGCATGCTGACCCTCTCAAACACCCTTTTTAAATACTAGTGCTGGTAGCGGTTTCTTTATATTGTGCTTGGGCTATGCATGCCTGCCCCTTCCCACCTCCTGTCTTTAAGTGTAGAGAGTAATAAGTGGGAGATCTCACTCTACATAGGGACTTATGCTTTTTTTGTATGCATGCTCAACACAAAATTGCATATTTTATTCAAAAAAAATTGGCAGTTACATACAACTCAGCATCAGGCCTTGTGTATGAGGACCAGTGCATTAAAGGGCCTTTAAATATTAAGATATTATTTTTTGTTTCTATTACCAGTCACAAGATACTGATCTGTACCCCTCTGCATTGTGATGGATTTTAGTGAGAAGCCCTGGTGTGGTAACATAGGACCCAGCTTCATCCTTGGCTGATCATGGTAAAATGCTCATTCCTCTTTCAGTTTTCACGCTATGGGCCTCAGTCATTAAGGAGAGCAAAGCAAAAAAAGGGAGTTGCTTTGCACCTTGGCAAAATCATGTTGCATTGGAGGGGGAGGTAAATTTAAAATGTGGGGACAGATTTATATTTGGGGTAGGGCATGTCCTAGATCAACTTTAAAGTTCAGTGTAAAAATAAAGCTATCAAGTATTTGTGAACTACATTAAAAAGCAGCCAGTATTTCCCTTGCATGCAAAATAATAAACTAATTTCCACCCCTTGCATTGTAACATGGTTTTGTCCTGGAGAAAATTTACACAGTTTTTTGCCTTGCTCTCCTTAATGACTCAGGCCCTAGAAGAGCAGCAGGGAGCATGACCACTATGCTGCAGGATGTCTCTGATGGAGCCCTGCAAGCATATCATGATAGCCACATGCTTAACCTGAAGTTTTTTTGACATGTGCTTCACCATACTTCATCTGGTAAACAAGAGGAGGACATGCTTAATTGAGCAACAGAGATTTAGCTTCACTGACAAGCTGTTGCTATAGGGTAATAGTGTTACCCTAGCAGAGCTTCTCATTGAACTACAAGTGGAGAAGGTTCAGGATTGTCACATAAAACTACACTGGTAACTTTAAACACAGTTTTATCTTGTCAACTGATATTGTTGTTCTTGCTCTTATCAATTCAGTTTATTAATTTAAATTCTTGCCTGGTCAGCTGAGAGGCTAATAGATGCTGACCTCCTGCCATGAAAAGATTGAAGCACAGTCTTGTGCCTCTCCTCCTAGGTCTACAGGTAAACAGGTACAGGTAAATATAATCCATCTGTCAGTTTACACAACTGAAATGCTGCTTATCAGTTTTCCTCCCTATTATTTTCCTACTACAGCACCTGGCAGTATGCTTAAATCAACACCAAGAAGGATAAAAGACAAACAGAAGTAAGAATTCCCGAACAAAACAGGCAGTCATAACATATAGGATATCCATAAATAACAGCAGTTGAACTTTTTAAAAAATGTCCAGCTTTGCAGACTTTGCACCACTGAATTAGACTTAATAGATTCAAAAGTCAATTTTGATTTTTATATAATTGATAAAATTTAAAAAAGGCTGTAATCCATCAAAGTCCACTTTTCTGTAATTCTAAATGTATTGTGTTCGTCCAACGGAAAGCAAAATAAAGCTGTGAGTGAGGTAGTTACCCATTAACCTAACAGGGGGAAAAAAATCCTTCCTTGTCCTAAAAATGTCATCCTTATTTCCACCATTATTTTCTATACTTTTTATATCCAGAGAGGCTATCTCTCATAAAAATAAAAGCATTTAATCCTTTTATTATCCACTCCACTACCCCTGCTGTAAGCAGTTCCACAGCTTAGCCACTTTTTCAGTGAATAAACCCTCCTTATACTGATGGTCGCTAATTAAAGCTTCTGTGTTTAAATGGTCTAGCAGAGTATATGTAAAATTACCATGCAGGTAATACATTTGTCTGCAGTGGAAGGGGAAAACTTGAAGCTATTTGCCTAAGTCCAAACCATACTGCAATGCCACCTTCCCAACACCAGTTGTTTTTTATTTCCTAGAGTGAAAAACCAATAGAGCCAGCAATATTAAAAGTGCATGCACAATTCCGCATTCACAGTTCTTCATTGCAATGTATGCCAAAGTAACATAGACATTTTTTGATATGTGTAGGGCAATATATAGATATATTAATGCAATCCATTTTATTTCTGAATAGATCTTACAAACTGTGTGCAATATATGGGACAATTGGAATACAATTGTTACAATCACCCAAAAGTTGTGGGAAGAGCTCTAGTGTTATCAGCATGGGGCTGGTTAAACCTAGGGAGAATTTTTTTTGTTGACCCGATCTTCTTTGGGAATCCAGCCCCGTGCTGACCAGCCTGGGGTTGGATTGGCATTATGGCAGGGATACCCCACGCTGCAGGTTTCCATGCCTATTGTCACCAGTCCAGGCTGTCAAAGCCTAGTGCCGGTAATGGTAGAATCAGAGGGATCCCACACTTTTTGTCCCCTGATTTTGATAGTTCCAGCCTAGGCTGGCAGCACTAGGGCTGGATAAGTTGATTGGGGGGGGGGAGGCCACGGCATTTTTTAATTTTTGGTAAAATTTTTTTAATCTGTATTGCCATTTTCATTTGTTTACATCTGTTTATTTATGTCAACATCTTTAATGGCTACCAATGGTTAAAGTGGACATTTAGAAATGGCAGTATGGAACATATAATAGGAATGTAAGTGAAAGGAATTTGATAATTTTACAATGAAGGCAGTAGGAGAACTGTTGGTATGGCGTACCACCGTATACATCCCCACTTCGACCACTGATGTTGCCTTTAGAACCCTATACACATTTTACATGTTGACATTTTAACTCTGTCGAATTTATGAACCTGTAGAAATTATGATTATCGACCTTACAACTCTGATGACATTATGACTGTTGGTATTTTACCTGTCAACATTTCAAACACATCTCTAGAGTTTTACCTCTTAAAGTAGATGACAAGGATTATCGCACCAGAATTACCACCAAAACTTGATCTCTCTAATCTATTGTTGGAGGTGGCTGCTCTTTTGATCTGCTCTATGCCTAACCCCCCACATAATTTTAAAACAGCAAATATAAAACACCTTAAAATTTGCGAAGGCTGGGAGAGATTATTGTGGTGGTGTCAAGGAGTGTTGTCACGCCATGGGTAGGGTTGTTTGTGGGATCTTCTGAGATGCCGTATTGCTCCTGAATCCTGTGAGTTTTACTGTCATTGCCAGTCAGATTAGGCTTGTGTGAGCTCCACCCAGTCTCAGCTTTAATATGCACAGATTGGGGACTCCCCTTCCCAAAACTAAATAACATACTAGTATTCTGACTCTCGTTACTGTTGTGAACAGTCTGGCCTTTTTTGATCTGGTTACAACTAGGATCTAAATATTGTGACTTGGACACTCACCAGCAAGAGGCCTCAACAGGCACCAAGCAAGGACAGATTTATTTGTTGGAGCAGGGAAAGCCTAACAACTCCATCTGACAACTAACAACTCCATCTCCATCTTGATCTTTGCACTCCAGTACATGTTTAGGCCTGAAGTTATATCTACAGTTGGAGTGCTTTCACCATCATCTGTGGCTGGCCTGCACCATCTGATCTATACCTCCTGTTGATCTGAATTACATTTGGTATCTGTAGCCATTGAACTAAATTACATTTACGGTATGTCCCCTGGGTATGTATTTATCTGTCATACCCACAGTAGACCTTTTGTTTGTCTCAATTACAACTGGGATCTAAGGCTGTCATTTGGATTTGCAACATCCAGTGCATAGACACAATTTTTGCATCTGTCATCAAGTCTGTGCTCTATCACACCAGAAAAAGTCCCCAGTGTCCTACTAGCATCACAATCTTGGCCTCTGACAACTCCCTTCATAAAGTCCGCAGTGGAGAATCCACCCTATGTTAATGTGAAAGGTGGCTTGGTACTGTATCTACCCAGCAGTAGCTTCCCTGCAGCTCCTATAGCCTTAAATAGTCTTGAAACCTGTTGCACCATTTTTAGGCCTAAGTATCCTGTCATCAACGTTGTCACTGTATCACTGCCACAACAAGGCCCTCTCTCTACCATGACATCCTGATCTCACCAGCTCATCTCTCTTTCCTGTATCTTCACTTCACCTGATTTCACCGACTCATCTCGCTTCACTGTATCCAGACTCTAACCCCATCTCACAAACTAAATCCTCTTGTATTTTTAATTATGTAAGAATCGACCTTTCAGTTCCTGACCTGTCCATACTACTTAACTCCACCATGCCCCTGCTCCTGTCTCTCTGTACAATGCACTAAGGACTGATTATCCACCCCATTTCCTGTTCACCTCTATCCATTAACCCTCCAGTAACTATTATACATTTTTCATTGCAAAAAACGAAGCTACACACTCTTCAGATATCTTCATTGGACCTATCACTCTTGTGTTTCCTCCAACATTCCCCTCGTATGTCTCTTCTAGCTTACATTACCTTTCTGCCTATGTCTATTTACCATTTAGCAATACAACCAACAAGGCTACACAACTGGGCCAAGTTATAATTATGGGGGATTTTAATTATCCAGACATTGATTGGAGTAGTGAGACTTGTGGTACAACTAGGGGCAACAGGTTTCTGGGCACGCTAAAAGACCAGTGGGTATCCAAAATAGTAGAGGAACCAATTAGAAACCAGAATACATTGGACCTAGTAATAACAAATAATGTAGATATAATATCAAAGATTCAAGTAGGGAGTACTTGGGAAACAGTGATCATAATTTGATCTAATTTGAAATTAGTTTCCAGAAGCAACAGTATACGCGATCAACTATGACTTTAAACTTTATGGAGAGGCAAATATTAATATGCTAATGAGGTCTACAGAGATAAGTCCATTCCTATGGGAAATAAATGTAAAATTATGTCTAAATCAATGTGGTGGAATACAAAGGTAAGGAAAGAAATGACAAGGAAGAAGCGTACATTAAATTGTTTAAGTCTAAAGGGACTGAGGAGTCCTTCCGTATCTACAAGGAATGTAATTAAACTTGCAAAATTAGATTGGCTAAATTAGAAAATGAAAAACAAGTTGCAAAACAAAGCAAGACAACCCCTAAAATGCTATTTAAGTATGTAAATGGCAAAAGGATTAAAAAAGACAATATAGCACCCCTAAGAAGTGAAATGGGTGTAATGATTAATGATAATAAGGAAAAATTAGAGGTATTAAATACTTTCTTTTCTTCAGTATTTTCTAGAGAGGAACAAATGTTAGGAATAATACATGAAAATTAAATGCAACTGTAGCATTAATTAATTCTTGGCTGACAAAGGAAGAAGTCCAAAGGTGACTGAATAAAATTAAGATAAATAAAGCTTCATGTCCAGATGGCATACACCCAAGGGTTATTATGGAGCAAAACTCAGAAATAACTAGACCGCTAATCTTAATTTTCACAGAATCACAGAATCAATTTCATGTGGTTCAGCACCAAGTTATTGGTGAATAGAAGATGTGGTGCCATAGTTTAAAAAGGTAATGAGAACACAACCAGGGAATTATAGACCTGTAAGTCTTACATCAATAATGGGGAAACTACGGGAAGGTATATTAAGGGATAGTATTCAGGATTACTTGATGTGCAATAAGATTATAAGGGGGAATCAATATGGATTTGTGAGGGATAGGTCCTTTCAAACTAATCTAATTAGTTTCTACACGGAAGTTAGTGGGAACTTAGAACAGGGCAGTGCAGTAGATGTGGTCTACTTAGATTTTGCAAAGGCCTTTGATACAGTGCCACACAAGAGGCTGGTTTACAAAATAGGGGAACTGAGTCTAGAAAACAGCATTTGTACTTAGGTTGAAGAATAGGAAATAGAGAGTTGTGGTAAATGAAACATTTTCTAATTGGTCAAAAGTTTTAAGTGGAGTATCTCAAGATTCCGTGCTGAGACCACTCCTTTTTAATATATTTATTAATGATCTTGGTGATGGTTTAGGGAGCAAAATTTCCATTTTTGCTGATGACCGTGAACTTTGTAAGATAATAAAATCAGAGCAAGATGAAGTTTCTCTACAGAGGGACTTGGATAAATTGGAGGATTGTGGGCAGCCAAATGGATATGAAGTTTAACACAGATAAATGTAAGGTTATGCACTTAGGGTTTGAAAACAAGCTCACAATGTATAAACTGAATGGGATAAATTTAGGGGAATCTATAATGGAAAAGGATTTGGGAGTGCTCATAGACAGTAAACTTAGCAATAGTGCTCAATGTCAAACAGCATCTGCAAGGGCCAATAAAGTATTGGCATGCATAAAAAGGGGCATAGATGCAAGGGAAGACAGTGTAATTTTGCCACTATATAAATTATTGGTAAGACCTCATCTTGAATGCGGGGTACAGTTCTGGGCACCACTCTATAAAAAAGACATTTTTAAACTAGAAAGGGCACAAAGAAGGGCAAAAACTTGGTAACGGGTATAGAGTCATTAAGTTATGAGAAAAGGGCAACCAGTTTAGGCATGTTTGCTTTAGAAAAGAGGTGTCTAAGATGGGATATGATTACTATGTAAAATTACATTAAGGGTCAATACAGAGAACTTATTACCCCAAGGACTATATACAGGACAAGTGGTCACCCCCTAAAGTTAGAGGAGAGGAAGTTTCACAAACAGCAAAGAAAGGGTGTCACGAACACGCTCCCAGCTGCCGTGACGTTGGGGTGTTTGCTGTATGAGGTCACACACGATTTCAGGCCGCAGTCTCTCTCACCTATCACACAGGTTCTAGACCTACGGAATCGCCCCCCAAACACAGCGCTCTCACACCCCCAGACACTTCAAGATTCAGCCTCCACCTATTGGGCACGGGCAATAGGACCCCAATATACTGTCCCACACTGGCACACAGGCTTCTAGTTCCACAAACTAGCAAGACCCACACCAGCACACACAGGGTTGACTCTTCACACCTTCACACCATTACACAAATGTAAATACAAGCACACACAGCTTGTTAATCAAATGTATCAGCAAATCACACACAGGGTAACCTGGACGAGCAATCTCTTCTAAACAGGCTAATGAATCCGTTAGAGTATCAAGGACGCAACTTATTAAATTTTAGATTTAATATACAAAAGGTACAGGGCATTCAGATATAAAGAAAAATAATTAATAAACAATTAATAAATTTGACATAACAAGCAAAACAGTTTAAAATAAAAAGGATTACATTCAGATTTGCACTTACATGAATTTCATTCTGGCCAAGGGGAATTTGGCTAGGAAGATGGACAGCTTATCAATGTAACTTGATTTCCCCGAAAGTCTGACACTTTGTCCCTCCAGACGCAGGTTTTTAAGCAAACTCAAATGGGATGGCATTCACAGGGGCAGTGTGAATGCTAATGTGGAGGCGGAAACGTCCCCTGGGTGTCACTATGCTTTGCTCACAAATATTCCCAGAGTCTTGACCTGTTTATAATTCTTCACAGATATATCTCAGAGAAATAACACCCCCCTCAATAAACCGGTCATAATCTCCCGGACATTTTAAATACCAAACATGATGAGATTACCACAATATCCAATCTCATCCTGAAATACATGTGTCTATGGCTGTTCCCTGTGTAGTTGGTATCTATGTTTCAAGACCCTTGTGTGGTTTTTGCCCCTCAGTATGGAGTGGCATCCAGATTTCCCAAAATATGAACTATAACAACATTTTCCTTTGAAGGTCATATTTCTATATACCTGTATAGGCTTTCACATGTTGCCTACCAGGATCTCCAGCTGTGATTGGCACCACAAAATCTATTCAAGTGTCTAAAGTAAACAGTGGGACGTCCTGGAAGCTGCTAAAAGTGGCAGGCTTATCTCCTCACACTGGGATGTAAAAAACCTTCAAACACAATTACATCAGACTCTGCGTCTTTAACTTTCACACTACCTTATCAATGGATTCATTTGATACAACCTATTTACACTGCAGTTATGAATTATCCCTTAGAAATAACTACAAGTTCTCTATGTTCACGACAAAGGGGTTATTTACAGTATGAAATTCACTGCCAGGGAAGGTTGTGATGGTAGATTCAATTGATATGTTTAAAAAAGGCTTAGACAAATTTTAAGCGGAAAAGGATATCCAGGATTATGACCGTTAATTCAAATGAAGAATAGTAGCTGATCTAAAGGGAAAAAGGACTGCAAAATTTGGTCAGAAGGGCTTTTTCCCGATTGAAACAGATTGGTGGTGCTTCATCTGGATCAATTTCAAATATAAGTGTCAGGCGTTGTCCCCGCACAGTCAGGAAGTTCCAGGGACGGGTGCCTTCCTGTGCAACTCTGGGATAGGCAATTTGACACGTTTATGCCCCATGGTTGCCGGCACATGCGCAGACCCTCGGCGTCCTCGCTGCTAGGCAATGGGATGTTTGCAACTGCTTCCTGATGGCAGTTAGCTGATTATCACCGCCAATCCCGCTGTCATCAATGAGAGGCCATCACTCATTATTTAAAGGAGGCTTTGGCACCCTTCCGGTGCCAGAGTATCAAGGTCCTCCTTTGCTCCAGCACTCATATCTGCATTCCTGCATTCATATCGTCCTTTTAGCTTTTGACCCGGCTCTCCTGACCCTGCTCTTGGAATCTCCTTTTGGTATATTTTGGATCTTCTGGTATGACCTCGGCATTCCCTGACTCTGTCTCAGTCTGCTTCATTGGTTCTTATCTTCCTGCACGGTTCTGACCTGGATAGTATGACCATGCCTATCTCTTCACCTCTCTGGTGGCTACCTGGGAGGATCGAGACCTCCGTGCCTCTGCCGCGAAGTCAAATCCTCCTTTCGGGGGTCTCCGGTGAATACCAGGGGCACGTTTAGACTCGGCGCCTACCTGAGTAGCAGCGCCATTACCAGAGGGTGGGTCTATTCTCATGGCTAGCATGACAGTATACTCTGGCCATGGCAAAAGAAGGATCCAGTGAACCCTCTGCTCGTGATTTGTTGTTACACCTGTTTCACAGATAGGAGAAACATGAGTTCGAGCAGGTCCAACTAATTCAGTGGAAACTAAGAGTCGCCGCTAAATTTGAATCTCTTCTGTCTGCGGTGGCCGTCACCACTTCTGAGGCTATCCAGCCTCCACTGGTTCCCACAACTGTCTCCTCAGCACCTCTACTTCTCCCTTCTCCTGAGAGGTTTGACGGGGACCCCAAGAAGTATCGGGGATTTTTGAATCAATGCCTCATTCACTTTGAGTGCAATTCCGGATCGTTCCCATCTGAACGTGTAAGAGTCGCATTCATTATTTCCCTACTCTCTGGACAGGCCTTGGCATGATCTCCACCCCTTTTGGGAACGTAAAGATCCTCTTTTGCAGAATGCCTCTTCTTTTATTGAAGCCTTCCGCAAGGTATTTGATGAACCGGGGCGAGTCGCTTCAGCTGCTTCAAGCCTTCTGAATCTACGCCAAGGCTCTCAGACGGTGGGTCAGTACGTGGTGCAATTCCGTACTTTATCCTAAGAGCTGAAGTGGAATAACGAAGCACCCGTGGCAACTTTCTGGCAAGGTCTGGCAGATTGGGTTAAGGATGAATTGGCTTCTTGCGAGCTTCCTTCGGATCTGGATGCCCTCATCTCTCTGTGTAACAGAATCGATCTACAGTTTCAGGAACGCTCCCACAAAAGAGTTTCTGCCAGGCTTTTTTCTCCTCGTCTTGCTCCCCGCTTCTCGAACCCAGTTCCTCCAGATGAACCTATGCAGTTAGGCCGCTCCCGTCTCTCTCCTGAGGAAAGTGAGAGACGTTTCAAGCAAAAATTATGTCTCTACTGTTGAGAATCCAGTCATTTGCTATCCACCTGTACTAAGAGGCAGGAAAAGCCACCTCCTAATCGTTGATATGGAGGCCAGTCTAGGAGTGAATTTTACTACTCCCTACATCTCCGCTAATCCAAACTCCTTGATGATCATCTCGCTGCCGGCCCTCATGTAAAATCTGCCTTTGTGTACTCCGGCTCAACCAGTAATTTCATCTTCGCCAATTTGGCTTCACAACTCCATATCTCCACTCAAGATTTGCCTCAGCCGCTCTTACTCACTGCCGTGGATGGGAATCGAGTTTTTAATGGTTCTGTTTCCCGGATTACTTCCCTGGTTCGGCTGACAATAGGGGTGCTTCATACGGAGACTATTGAATTTCTGGCTCTTCCATATTCCATTAATTCTATAATTTTGGGTCTTCCATGGCTCAGACTTCAAGCACCTCAATTCAACACTATTTGGGTGTTTGTGGATAGGTTTTCTAAAATGACTCACTTCCTTCCATTAAACGGTCTACCCTCTGCTCCCAAGCTTGCACTAGTTTTTATCAAAGAGATCTTCCGTCTCCACGGATACCCGCAGGAGGTCATATCTGACCGCGGAGTCCAATTTGTATCTCGCATTTGGAGAGCTTTTTCTAAGGATTTGGGAGTCGATTTAAAGTTTTCTTCAGGCTTTCTTTAGACTCCATGCCTCCCGGAGTAGCAGCGTCAATACCTGAGGGCGGATCTATTCTCACGGCTAGCGTGACAATAAGTGAGGGATCTAAGAACATCCAAATAGGTTGCATTTGATGGACTGCTGTCTTTTTTCAAGCTCATCATCTATGTTACTATGTTACAACATAATAATGATACAATGCTTTTGATCTTACTAATAACTAGTCAAATCAATTATTGGGATATAATGGAATTTGCAACTTTTTTCCTATTTTAGTCACATCGAATAACACGCACCCTTGACATCTGTATTATAGAGGCATTATTTTACACAACCTTTTAAAACATTCGCCTTCTACCACACCAACCATGAACAAGGAATCCCAGTTGTTATGCTTACGCATCCTAACTAGAAATCCGCAAGAGCAACTTACGCAATTAATTTGAGTCCACTGTTGGAAGCATTTATGTATGTGTGCAATGAGGATGTGTTTAAAAGAGATAAATGAGCATGCATCATACATGTGTGTGTAAGAAAGATAAATGCCTGTATGCATGTGTGTCTGTAAGTAAGGAGATGTGTTAATCTGCACATAGCTTCGGTGCGGCGATATAGGAGTTACTTCACCGTTACTATTAGAGATGGGCGGGCTCAGTTCCCCGAGAACCAAACCCTATCCGAGTACCGAGCCGAGCAGGCTCGGTACTCTCCCGCCCGCTCGGATTCCAAATCGTGGCCGAACGTCATTGTGACGTCGTCGGATCTCGGGGCTCGGTTCTCGCAATATTTGAAAATTATAAATACCTGCCTCCACAGCAATCCATCGCCATTTGACAGAGGGAGAGAGCCGGGTGTAGTCACAGGCTGATTAGAGCAGGGACAGAGAATTCTGATTACAATTCTGAGTACAATTGATAGAGAAGAGAGGAGGATAGAGGAGTATTTGGCACTACAAGTGCTTTGGGGTGTCCCCCATTCTTTTGCATTAATATTTCTGGCTGTCAAAAGTACTTTTTATCAGCAGACTAAAAATATAATATTTAGCATTCCAAGTGCTTTTGGGGTGTCCCCCATTCTTTTTCATTAATATTTCTGGCTGTCAAAAGTCCTGTTTGTCAGCAGTCTCAAAAAATAATATTTAGCACTCCCAAGTGCTTTTGGGGTGTCCCCCATTCTTTTGAATTAGTATTTCTGGATGTCAAAAGTCCTGTTTGTCAGAAGTCTGAAAAATAATATTTAGCACTCCCAAGTGCTTTTGGGGTGTCCCCCATTCTTTTGCATTAATATTTCTGGCTGTCAAAAGTCCTGTTTGTCAGCAGTGTGAAAAATAATTTTAGCACTGCCAAGTGCTTTTGGGGTGTTCCCCATTCTTTTGCATTAATATTTCTGGCTGTCAAAAGTCCTGTTTGTCAGCAGTCTGAAAAATAATTTTAAGCACTCCCAAGTGCTTTTGGGGTGTCCCCATTCTTTTGCATTCATTTTTGTGGCTTTCAAAAGTCATATTTGTCAGCAGTATCTAAAACAATTTGTAGCACTACAAGTGCGTTGGGCTCATAATGGATTCTAAGCAGTCCACACATGAGCAGAATCGGCAACCAGGTTCTGTCACCAGTCCTGATGGTAGTGTTCCCAGTACGTCATCTGGGAAAGACGATGTCAAACTATACAGTCTTTTGAAATCAGTCAGAAAAACACACAATTATTTTTTTTTACCGTGTTGAAGCGCAAAAGAAGTGTAGCTGAGGAAAAGTTAAGTGGCAATAAAAAAATTGCCAACATGCCATTATATACACGTAGTGGCAAAGAGAGAATGAGGCCTTCACCTTTGTCTATTAGTGGCAGATCAAAAAATGTTACCGAGACTACAAGTGGTGCACAACTACTGTTACGCATCAAAGCCGTAACAGTAAGGCATTAAAGGATAATGTTTGCTCTGAATAACAAATGACACCAATCACTGTGGAGAGTCCATCCAACAGTGGGATGTCTAATTGTGAGTATTCTGTTAGTGTACCCATAAATAGGGACCCTTTCAGCAGTTCTGCTGATGTGTGCCTAAACAGCCCGAGTGTAGCCGGTGATACACAAATTGAGGATGCAACTTTTGAAATAGAAGAGGATGAGGGGGAGATTTGTGGAGGGGACGAGGGCGCTAATGAGGATGTTTATGAGGATGAGGTTGTTTGTGTCAGTCCTGCACCAGTGGCAGCAGTTCTGGCATATGACAAGAAAAAGGCCATTGTCATGCCTGGCCATAAAACCAAAAAATCCACTTCTTATGTGTGGAATTATTTCTACCCCAATCCAGACAACAAATGTATAGCCATTTATAGTGTATGTCAAGCCACAGTCAGTCGAGGGAGGGACCTTAACCATCTTGGAACCTCGTCTATGTTACGCCATTTGAGGAGAGTTCATGGCAAAGTGTTGGGAAAAGCTGAAAGTTCTTCCAAAAAAATTACAAGCACTCCATCATCAGCTAGGACCCTCCACTCACCGACATCCCGACGGCTACAAAATACACCCACCACACCATTCTCATCAATATCCTCCGTAGCGCTCGGAGTTAGCCCGGCATCCCACTTATTAAGACTGGATGACTCCTGCACTATTATTGATTCCTCTGAAGAAAGCGTTAGTCCCACTGCTGCTGCTGCTGTTGCTGCTGCTGGGGGTGAATCGTCAGCCCAGAAGAAGGCCAAGAAAAAGAGCAGTCCTACATTTCAACAATTAACTGTGAAACAATCATATGCTAGGGGAAGCAAATATGACAGCAGTCATCCAGTTGTCAAGTGAATCACAGTCGCCATGGCTGCAATGTTAGTGTTAGATCTGCGTCCAATCTCCACAATAAACACGGCTGGTTTTTCACAGTTAATTGAGGTTTTGTGTCCGCGTTACAGAATTTCAACACGACACCATTTTTCCCGTAAAGCTATTACACAACTATACCAAAAAGTGTCTACAATGTAGAGATTGCGCTGAAAAAATGCCATTCTGCCCACTGTCCACTTAAACACATATATGTGGACAAGTGGAAGTGGTCAAACCAAAGACTATATGACTGTGACAGCCCACTGGGTTGGTCATTCACCTTCACCAGCAGGAACAGCAGCAGCATGTATACCTTTACGTAACATTTGTCACAGGCAGGCCACTCTTTGCATCACCAGCTTCACTAACAGGCATACAGCTGACAATTTGTTACGCAAACTAAGAGATGTGATTGATACATGGCTTATACCACTTGGACTCTCCCCAGGATATGTCATTTCTGATAACGTCAACAATATAGTGCGAGCATTAAAACTGGGTGATTTCCAGCACATTCCCTGTTTTGCTCACACCATCAACTTGGTGGTGCAGAGCTTCCTACGAACTAACCGTGAGGTGCAGGAGATGCTTTCGGTGGCCCGTAAGATTTCAGGCCATTTCAGGCATTCGGCCACAGCATGTAGGAGATTGCAGCAGCTCCAAGAGCAGTTTAACTTGCCCTGCCACCAACTTAAGCAAGAGGTGGTAACTAGGTGGAATTCCACCCTGTACATGCTACAGAGGATGGAGAAACAGCGCAAAGCCATCCAAGCATATTGCACAAGCCATGACATTGGGAAAGGAGGGGGCATGTATTTCACTCTTGCATGGTGGGGAATACTTTCAGTGCTGTGCAAGGTGCTGAAACCATTTGAAGTTGTGACGTGTGAAGTGAGTGCAGATTCTGCTAGTTTGAGCCAAGTCATTCCTTGAATTAGACTATTGGAAAAGCAGCTTGAGAAACTGAGGGAGGAGATGAAAGCAAGCAATTCCGCAAAGTATGTTGGCCTTGTCGATTAAGTACTTAATTCGCTTCACAATGATCCTCGAGTTATTAAGATCTTGAGCTCGGATCAGTACGTTTTGGCCACTGTGCTTGATCCAAGGTTTAAGACCTACATTGAGTCTTTGCTCCAAAATGAACGAGATGTGAACTTTTGCAAGGAGCTATTGCTCAGCAAGTTGTCCGCTGAATTGGGCCTTGGCTTGACGACGTGTCCTCCTTCAGTTTCTCAAGCAGCTGCTGCTCGTGAAAAATTGAATTTTCCTAAAAAAAGCAGGAAGGATGCAGAGGGCAGACCTGAACAGTTTAACATCTGGGCTGGTTTGAAGGATTTTTCCAAAAATGTGTGACCTTGCCCATAACTCCATCCAATATGAGTATTAACATGCAAAGGATGGTGAAGGATTACTTTCGAGAGGTAATTGATATGGAAATGTCAGACAGTCCCTTTCCTTACTGAGAAGAAAAGCAGGCAATTTGGAAACCCATGTACAAACTTGCTTTGCAATACTTAAGCTGCCCACCCTCCAGTGTGTACTCTGAACGAGTGTTCAGCACAGCAGGGAACTTAGTCAGTGATCGCCGTAGAAGGTTACTTCCCAAAAATGTGGAGAAAATTATGTTAATAAAAATGAACTACATCTTCCACGAGGAAGGCCTTCACCATCCAAGACATCCAAGCACTGACTGTTCTCTAATGGCGGATTCAAGCGGCGATGAATTGATAGTCTGTGATGATGACGTACACACTTTTGAGGGTGAGGATGAAGCTGAAGAAGATGATGATGATAACATCTTTCTATGTAAGTGTAGGGTGCAATCTACCCCCGAAGAGGAAAGGGACTTGGGGCATTTCCATATCACGTACCGTCTTGAAAGGCTGCTGTTTGGGCAATTTCTCCTTAAGGGTAGGGTGTCATACACAGAGTGACCCCAAACTGTCTTTGTCCATTTCTCTTAATATTGTACAGTCTATAACGGCTGAATTTGTTGGTATTTTATACAAGTGGAGGGGGGCCTATAGAGACAGAAACCAAACTGTCTTTCTCCATTTCAATTAATATTGTACAGTCTATAACGGCTGCATTTTTTGGTATTTTATACAAGTGGAGGGGGGCCTAGAGAGACAGAAACCAAACTGGCTTTCTCCATTTCTATTAATATTGTTTAGTCTATAACGGCTGATTTTTTTTGTATTTTCATCAATTGGAGGGGGGCCTAGAAAGACAGAAACCAAACTGACTTTGTCCATTTCTTTACATATTTAAGTATAAGTGTAGGGTGTAATATACATCCAAAGACGATGGCTGCATTGCCAATATTCATAGATGGAGAGGAAGAAAATCTGGTTTGTGTGTAGAATTAATGAAGGCCTACCAGAAATGAAACTGTTTTTTGGATAATTTATTAGCTTTACAATTACATTACTTGTCCAAGAAACAGGTGGAGCACTAAATTTGGGTATTTTAGGCCCAAAAACATTGATTTTTAATCAAAATAGCAAAACAAAACCAAACAAAACCAAAACCAAAACCAAAACACGCAAGGACGGTTTTGCAAAACCGAAACCAAAACCAAAACCAAAACACGAAGTTAATCCAGATTCAAAACCAAAAACAAAAACAAAACACGGGGGTCAGTGAGCATCTCTAGTTACTATGTTACTTTTCTCTCTTTGCACCTCCTATCTTGGTCAACTCATTTGATCCTGTGGCCTCCAATATTACTTCAATGTCAATGACATTGTGATCTACATTGCTCCCCTGACTTATCTCCCTCTCTTCTTGCCCTTGTGTCTGACTGTCTCTCTGCCATCTCCACCTGGATGTCTGGACACTTCCTCAAGTTCAAAATAACCAAAACTTAGCTTATCATCTTTTACCACCTAGTGTGACATCCCCTCTTCCTATCTCTCTAAAGGTTGACTGTGTTACCCTTTCCCCCGTCCTCTACATGCACTGCCTAGGGTCATCATTGATTCCTCCCTCAATTTCACTCCCCACATCCTGTGAATTGCCTGTCTTGCCTGACAAATATCTGTCTCCCTGAAATCTGTCCTGAATGAGGCGTGGCGGCTAACTTCATTTAACAGTGTTCCACTTCTGCTGTGCCTCTCTGCAAATCTCACCATTGACTCCCCATTATATCCAGAATACAATTTAAGCTGCTTACTCTCACTTACAAAGACTTCTTTAACAACTCCCCCTCCTACATCTCAGCTTTGTCAAGAAATACTCCCCTACTCGCCACTACATTCTGTCAATGACTTTCGTCTCTCCTTATCACTTATCACCACCTCAGATTCCCACCTATAGGACTCTGCCCATACTGGGCCTGATTCATTAAGGAAAGTTAAGCAAAAATAAGTAAGGCAAAACCATGTTGCATTGGAGGGGTGGCAAATTTAAAATGTGATGGCAGATTTATATTTGAGGTAAGGCATGTTCTAGATCAACTTTAAACTTACAAATGTACAAATAAACTATCAAGTATTTGTGTGGTACATGAAAAAACAGAGAATATTTTCCTTATGTGCAAAATTATAAGCCAATTTGCACCCCTTGCATTGCAACATGGTTTTGTCCAGAAAACCTGAGTAAGAAAACTTTTTTGCTTAACTTTCCTTAATGAATCAGGTTCACCTTTCCCCACATTTAAAACTGTCTGCCCTACCCAACTAGACTTACCCCCACATTAAATCTTTCAAGTGCTCCCTCAAAACTTAATTTTTCACACTTGTCTAAACACCTCATAATAAGACATTTCAACCCCTTATCTTCATTTGCTTCCCGCCCCATCATAAGCAATTCTCTCCTCTCACTCCACCTATCTCTCCCTATTTCCTCCCTCCCCCCCTTTTCATCTCCTCTTAAATGTTAACAGTCACCGGTTTGGTCCTATGGACCTCCTATCTCATCAACCTTTTTGTAATGTTTATATTATACTATACTAGTTATGTCTTCTAATATTTTTTTTTTAAACTCTTTATTTATGCAGAGAAAAAAAACCAGGAGTTATATATAACAGATAATAACAGGGAAGAAAAAAAAACATTTAAACATAAGGGCCAGAACATGACAATTGAGAGACGGGAGGGAAGTCAGGCAAATGACATATTGTTAAACAAATTCCTAAACATAAAAGGAAGCAGTAAGTTAACCTATAATGAGGAAGTAGTAGGCTGGCCCAATCAAAGATTATGGAAGACTCAGCTGCCTTGGAACTCTAAATCAATGCTGCTTTTATTTTTTATTATTTAGAGAGAGAAGTGGGGGAGAAAAAGAGAGGGAAGGGGGGGAGGGGTGGGTGGGGGAAGGACCTGGTAAGAGCTTCTGAAGAAACAGCTTTTTAAGTAGCGGGCATATTTGCTTGATGAAAAGAATACCAGAAATTCCATACCTTTTTGAAATTTATAATTTTGTTGTGGAGAAGGCTGGTGATGTATTCCATAGAGGCCATGTACCACACACGAGAGACTACACTTTGGAGGCTGGGTGGATGGAGGGACTTCCATTCCTTCGCTATCTGTAGGCGAGTAGCGGCACAAATGTGTTGAACAAGTCTATCTGCCTGTTTAGTTAGGCCTTCGACCCGAGAGCATAACAGCATAACGATTGGGTCAGGTGAAACCTCAACCTCTAGTATTCTTGTCATTAGGTCGGCCACCTGGGACCACAAGTTTGAAACTCTAGGGCATGTCCACCAGATGTGGTAGAATGAGCCCACCTCCCCACATCCTCTCCAGCATGAGTCAGAAGTGCCTGGATACATTATGTGGAGCTTTGAGGGCACTAGATACCATCTTGTATATACTTTAAATGTGTTTTCTCGTATTGAGGTATTAATAGAGATTTTGGAGATTCTCACCCGTAGCCGGGACCATCCCTTCTGATCCAGAGCTCTACCAGTATCCCGAAGCCATGCCACCTCAAACGATTCCGCAGTGTCAGTTTTTGGTACCAGAAAATTATGGTATATCAGAGATATTAGACCCGAATCTCCTGGTCTATACACACAGCTCCTCTCAAAAGGAGTGAGGCTACGAAGCTTGGAGGATCTACAGAGAGATTGAATAAAGCTTCGGATTTGAGTGTAAGCAAACTGTAAGGACGAAGGAAGGCCCTTTTTTTCTCTTAGATCCGGGAAAGTGCGGGGAGCAAAATCTCCCATAATGTGAGTAAACTGAGTGATACCAGCCTTTTGCCAGGGGCACGAGAATGACTGCATATTTCCTGGTGGAAAGTCTGGGTGATGCCACAGTGGAGTAAGAGGAGAAGAAAATGAGGTGAGCTCCCATTTTCTATGGAGCTTGTCCCATAGGTTGAGTGTGAACTGTATGGAGGGGTGCGAGTACACTGAGGCCGGCCTTTGAGCTCTAGAGAGCCAGGGGAGCGAATTCAGATTGTGATCTGGTGTATGTGCGTTCTCTAGATCGACCCATCTCTTGATCCCCAGAGCAGATTGCCAGGAAATGATATGACTGAGGTTAACTGCATGATAGTAGCGCTCAAAGAGCGGAAGACCATATCCCCCTGACTGGGTGGGCTTAGCTAGGCAGGACCTTTTGAGTCTTGATTTTTTCCCTTGCCAGATAAATGTACCACATGAAGATTGCAGATTCGTTAGAAAGGTACCTAGGATTGGGATTGGTAAGGTCTGGAAAAGATATAAGACTCTAGGCAGAACGTTCATTTTTATCACACTAATCCTACCAAACCAGGAGACAAAAAGCGGGTCCCATCTGGCCAGGTCTTTTTTTATTGAATCAAATAAGGGGGTGTAGTTGGCCTGGAATAGCTGTTTGTATTCTTTCGTGATCTGAACCCCTAAATATCGTAGCGCCTTTGGGCGCCATTGAAAATCGAACGAAGATTTGAGAATATTTTTGGTGACGATAGGGACTTGGAGTGAGAGGGCTTCAGATTTAGAATTATTTATTTTATAGTTTGATAAGGATCCATATTCTTTAAGTTCTTTAAGAAGATTTGGGAGTGAAATGAGGGGGTTTGCGAGTGTTGATAGTACGTCATCAGCGAATAGGAAGATTTTGAAATGACGAGGACCAATTTGAATCCCTGATATGTCCGGGTTTCTTCTAATGGCAGCAGCTAAAGGTTCTATGCATAAAGCGTATAAGAGGGGGGACAAGGGACACCCCTGTCTGGTGCCATTACCTAGTGAAAAAGCCTGGGATAGGAGCCCATTGGTCAATACCGATGAGGTGGGGCGGTGATATAGGGCTTGGATGGCCGAAAGAAAGGCCCCGTTTAAACCGAAGTGACTTAACGTGCTGAACATGAAAGACCACGAGAGTCTGTCAAAGGCCTTTTCGGCGTCTAATGCCAAAACCGCTGACGGGGTCTTATTCTGGTTAATATGGGCGATGATGTCTATAGTACGCCTAGTGTTGTCTAGAGCCTGCCTGGTGGGGACAAAACCTACTTGGTCTGGGAAGACCAGTGTTGGTAAAAAGGCATTTAGACGATTTGCCAGAATTTTGGCAAAAAGTTTAACGTCAGAGATTATTAGTGAAATGGGGCGGTAGCTGGGACAACAGGTCGGGTCCTTGTTAGGTTTAGGAATCACCACTATAGTGGAGCGCGTGGATTCTGTATGGAATTTACCCCCCGTCATAATGGAATTAAACAAATGCGTCAAATGAGGGACTAGTTCTTTGGAGAATGTTTTATAATAAAGCATCATAAAGCCGTCAGGGCCGGGGGCTTTGGAATTCTTCTGTGACTTTAGTGCAAGGATTACTTCTTCGTTGGAGATAGCCTCGTTAAGAGTAGAAGCCTGGCGGAAGGATAGGGAAGGAAGAGAACAATTATCTAGGTAGGTATTGATGGCTTGAGGGGGGGCTTTAAATGAGGTTTGGTCCTTATGAAGGTTATACAGATTTTCATAATATTTGTGGAATGTTTCATTTATGGTTCTGGGATCGTAAGATAGGTCCCCTTTTTTGTTTCTGATAGAATTGATTATTTGGGAACCCCGTTTGGCTCTCAGTCTCCTGGCCAAAAGAGAATCGGCCTTGTTGCCTTTTTCAAAAAATGTTTGATTAAGCCATCTAAGCTGGCGTTCTGTTCTCTCTGCGAGAATTGACTGAATTTCGCCTCTAGTCTTTTGGATTTCTTTCAAAAGTGAATGGGAGTTAGACTCCTTATGTATTGTTTCTAAATTTTTAAGTTGAAGAGTAAATTTATCAAGCGTTGAGTTACGTTCTTTTTTCCTGCGGGAAGCAAACTGGATGATGTCCCCCCGAATAACTGCCTTGTGGGCTTCCCATATAGTGGAGATCTGAATCTCTGGGTCTGAATTGATCTCAAAGTATTTTGTGATAGAATCAGATATGAGATCTTTAAACCCGGGAAGTTTAAGAAGAGTCTCGTTCAATTTCCAGGAGGTTCTGCCCCGAGGGTTCTGAAAAAGGTCAACCGTTAACGATAATATAGAGTGGTCGGACCACGTGTTGGGAACTATATCAGCCCTAGTTATATGTTGGAAGATGTTTGTGCAGCCCATAAACATGTCAATCCAGGAGTAGGTTTGGTGGGGAAAGGAGTAGAATGTGTAGGCCCTTGAAGAGGGATATAACGCTCGCCAGATATCAAATAGGCCGGCCTCAGTCACTTGTTTCTGCAGATGTTTTGTATGTGAAGATGGAGGGGAGGTGTGCCTAGAAGCAGATCTGTCTAGGAGGGGGGACATAACAGTGTTAAAGTCACCCCCGAGTAAAAGCAAACCCTTACGGAAATGGTGTAGTTCCGAGAAAAAGTGTGTGAAAAAAGCTGTCTGACCTGTGTTTGGCGCGTAAACGTTGGCAAAGGTTATATCTAGATGACCAATTTTTCCCGACAGGAAGAGAAACCGGCCTTTAGGATCGTCCTTAACTGCTGACACGACAAACGGAACTGAACTGCGGAGAAGAATGGCGACACCATTCCTCTTTGTTGAATGAGAGGAATAGTAGGCATCAGGATATCCTCTTGAGGACAGGGAAGGATGGCCACCCGCTTTGAAATGAGTCTCCTGCAAAAAAATTATATCACCATTAAGTTTTCGTAACGTATGGAATAGCATAGAGCGCTTTTGAGGTGTGTTTAACCCTTTAACATTGAGGGAGAGTGTTGTAAGAGTCATGATCGGTATTCTTAGGAGAAACACAAGGAATAAAGATGTTATCCCTCGAACTGGAGTACCGGGGGGGGGGGAAGCAGGGAGTGGGAAAGGAAGGGAAAGAAGAGTAAAGGAAGGAGGAGTTATGAAGTAAGAAAGGCAAGGGAGTAGGTTCAGACCTCAATAGCAGAGGAGAGACCTACTAGGACAGTGCCTAAAAAAACTATATTACCTTAAAAAACAAGGCAAGGTTTGCCTATTCAATTATCAGAACCAAGGCACAGAGTACGGGAGTGCGTGTAAAATATAAACTATCAGATAGACTGCTAAGAAAATCCCAAGGTATGTGGGTGCGTGGCTAGGAGGACAGGACACGTCCCCCGCCCGTACATAAATAACATAATAAGATTAAACCGAAGCTAAATTTGTAACCAGAGACAACAATATCTACGGTAAATATGAGAGCAACATGAAAATATTGACATTTGTTATAAGAATAAAAGAAGATACAAACAGAGCAAGTTAAGGCACAATATTACTTCACGTCTCCTCTAACAGAGACGTAGATTTACAAATCAAGGAGGCCGTTGCGAGGAGCTCTTGGCATCGCCACCCACGATCCTGTCAATACGAAAGAGATGGAGCTTGCCGAGTAAGTCCTTTCCTTCGTTCAGTGTTCGGATTGACTCTTGACGGCCCTCGACTTTAATAATCAAATGAAAAGGGAAACCCCAGCGGTATTTGTATCCATTTTCTCTAAGGATGCTGGTAACCTCCCTGAGGTCGCGTCTCTTGGCTATCGTTGAAGGGGCAAGATCTTGAAAAACTTGGATATGGGACCCTTCGTAAAGGGTATATGAAAAATTCCGAACCGCTTTGGTAATAAGTTCCTTGGTCTTAAAGGATAGTAGTCTCAGTATCACATCACGAGGGGGTTCGGAATCTTTCGGGCGTGGTCTCAAGGCCCTATGAACCCGTTCTATCTGCATTGGGTGATTGGATAAGGCAGAGTCCAGAGAAGAGAAGAACCTACTCACATATTCCTCCAGATCCGTAGGTTCCACTGATTCGGGGATGTTGCGTAATCTGAGGTTATTGCGACGTTCCCTGTTCTCAACATCTTCCAGCTTGTCCCTCATGAAATCGTTGTCCTTTAGCAGGAAGTCTATATCTTCTGAGACTACATTTTGGGATGTAAGTGACGACTCCATCTTGTTTTCCAGAGCCGAGGTTCTTTTGGAGATTGCGACCATTTCTGTTTTGAGATTGCCTATAGCCTTCTGAAGGTCAACGGAAGGCGTTAGTGCGCTCCACGATTAAATTTCGTAATTCAGCAAAATCCGCCTTGGTTGAGGGAGAAGCAGTGGTAGGAGGGTCTCGGTCGCTCTGGGACTCCGAGGGTGAGTTAGGAGATGAAGTATGTGCTTTTTCCTGACGGGAGAAGTGCTGAGTTATCTCAACTGGTGCGCCTTTGCGGCCTTTACCCGTAGATTTATTCATGTTAAGTGCAGAATCTCTGGGAAACCATTTGCTAACGATGAGTATGAGGCAGACGGGCGGGGAACAAACCCATGTGGGTTAAGTGGACATACTGATGCTCCCTCTCTGAAGCGAGGGTTTAGGTTGAGGTGGATGCTCCTTGTTCTGCTATTGACAAGGTTGACATGGAACCTGTCTTGATACAGATCTAGCTGAATGCTTGGGTAGTGAGTCTGTAGCAGGTGTCAGCAGAGGAGCCGGATTTTGCAAGTGGCTGTGTGTCAAGTGGCTGCACTTTGCTTCTAACAGCGGAAGGGCCCCACAACAAGGCAATGGAAGCCTTGAGAAGGTGGGCGCTTTGTTATTTTAGTGAAAGCAATGCAGGGATGCCGGCTCCGTTCAATTTCGTCCGACCGGAACTCAATCGGCGAAACCGGAAGTCCCTCAGCGAAACCGGAAGTGGAGGGTCCACCGGGCGGCTCTCAACTTCAGCCCAGGGACTCAGCCGGAAATAGGCCCCTTATCCCGCCGAATGCGCTCCGGACGGCTGGAAGCCCGAAAAGGAGCCAGTGGGGTCGGAGGGGCTACTCAGGCAGGAGCTAAGCAGCCACTGGGATGCCGGCAAGCCCTGCTTATGAGAGGGCACTCGGCGCGAGATGTTCAGCCGGCTGCAAGCGATCTTCCAGTGCCCCAGGAAGTAGGTAAACACCTCCGGAGGTCTCAGCTAGTGTCACAAGCCGTCTGGGCAATTCTGGCAGTATTTGAGCCCAAATATTGTCTAGTTTAAGAGCTCGTTGACAGGGAGAGCCCAAAAACGTGTCTGTCTGAGATGGCGTCTTAGCCACGCCCCCCGTCTTCTAATATTTTTAATAATGCTAATGCTTCTCTAGTTCTTTACTTATCTGTATTTTGTTCTGTTTATTTTCTGCTGATTGTGCAGCGCTGCAGGTCCTGTGGTGCCATATAAATAAAATAAGAAGATGGTTATCTATCTATCTATCTATCTATCTATCTATCTATCTATCTGTCTATCTATTTTACACTACCATGAAGATCAAAGTCATAGAGATAGTGGGCCTGATTCATCGTCAGATGCAACCTGCTCACTTGCATTTAAAAATCTCAATATCTTAATATACATTTACATATGAGTCTTGGGGGTATATTTACTAAACTGTGGGTTCGAAAAACTGAAGATGTTACCTATAGTAGCCAATCAGATTCTAGCTGTGATTTTGTAGACTGTACTAAATAAATGATAAATAGAATCTGATTGGTTGCTATAGGCCACTTTTTCAAACCCACAGCTTAGTAAATATACCCGTTGGTGTGATTACGTTCTTACTAAACATTATTTGACGTATGTAGACAGACAGAAAAGAGTGCAGGATACGCATTTGCATATGTGCAATACAAAAGCACATCAGAAAGCATGCAAAATAAAATATTCTATAAAACAAATGAGCTATTAACACTATAATCATTAATAAAAAGTATTTGTTATACTTTCCCCATTTTTTTCATTAGTAAATACTTAAATCAGGATGTTCTTAATGCATACTATACACATACTATTCATTTATAGGGGCGTATTCAATTGTTAGCGTTAACGCTAACAAACGAGCGCTCGAAAAATCTTAGCGTTAATACGGTAATTACTCGCGGAATTTCAGCTCGCAAAAATTCCGTGCGTAAACTACCGTATTAACGCTTTTCGCGCGCAATATTACCGTATAAACGGTAATATTTTTCGAGCGCTCGTTATTCGGCGTTAACGCTCACAATTGAATACGCTCCTTATAGTCTATTTTCCTTGCATACACATGTCTGTGCTGTCTAGTGGCACACACACGTGTAGTGTTTAATACAAAGACTATGCCGTGTCAGTCATTACAATCATTCAGCACTTATATCTGTCCTGTAGTTGGTGCAAATGAATTTGCTAAAAAACACATACTTAAGTGAAACCCAGTTCTTGAATCGCTGCATCTGCATTGGCACACCCACGACACTCCCTTGCTTTGCAATGCCTCTGTTCATCCACCCCTTCTCTCCCCTGTTTCGTCCTTCACGTCATATGCAGTCGTAAGTGTCATTTGCGTTCAAACATGAATTGATTGCAGTGAACATGCACAGTGTTTTTTTGGAATTACAACCGAAGATGAATCAGGCCCAGTATTTTTATTTTATCATTTAATAAAAGCACATATTAGTCATTCACTATGTAGGGAATGAAATGAAAAGTAGTTAAGTATTTTAGCAATAAATATTCATGAGACGTGATCCCAAGCAAATTAGAGGGGAAAAAGTTTACTAGGAATAACTAAAATTTCCCAACTGGCAACTGTGATAATTGTGCTCCTGAGAGCAGCAATGTATATGCTGCTCAACAAGGGGCATAAACACATGACTTCCTCCAGAAGAACTGTAGACAACTTGATTTATTATTTGATGGGTCTCCAATCAGCATGTCAGTCATGTTTTATCAGTCCTGTGGTGAAAGAGCTCTCTACTTCAGAGCTTCCAGCTGTTGCAAGGAAGCCAAATCTGTAAAACAGTGAGACAAATATTAAGGATGAACAGGTTAGCTTTATCATGTCATAGTATTATTAATATTATTTTATTAGATTTCATATATCCAATTATATGCAAATAGAGAGTCAAGTTCAGTTGCTTTTCCATGTTCATATATTATAGTATAATTACTTGCTTCTTTTGCAGTGAATATGTAAATATAATAATGTTCCACTTTGATTAGAAATCATGTTGCTTGAGATTTAATGTTTCCCACAAGGGTGAAACTACTTGCAGTGCAGTCTTGGAGATGTGAAAGTGCAGACTGTATCTTTTCCTGCACTAGGCCCCCAAAAAAGTGGACTTTGTACTCGGTCTAGCCCCTCTCAGTCTCCCTGATAATATGCTTCAAGGTGTGATGCTCTTAGTAAAACTGAAGAGTTAAATGCAGGGCTTACTTACTGGGTAACATTGTTCTCAGATTCTAAATTCATTTTAGATGCTATTTTAAAAAAGCACATGAATTGCTTTCCACTTACTCACATACCCAGCTCATGTACTTTAATGTGATTTTAATTTATACACATATCACAGAACACTTAACACTTGCTGCATACAGAACACTGTATGCAGCAGTTAGTTTAGGGCAGTGATGGCTAACCTGTGACACTCCAGTTGTTGTGAAACTACAAGACCCAGCATGCTTTGCCAGTAGATAACTAGCTGATAGCTGGCAAAGCATGCTGGGACTTGTAGTTTCACAACACCTGGAGTGTCACAGGTTAGCCATCACTGGTTTAGGGTCTCTCATGTGACATTTCACCAATGCCGGAATCAGGATCCAAGCTGGTGCAGTTTACAGATTTGAAGTCAGATGCTTGGTTGCATAGGGAAAGGAATCAGTAGCAGAAAGAAATAAGTAATAATGCCACTGTATAGGTCATTGGTACGGCCCCATCTAGAATACTGTGTTCAATTCTGGAGGCCATATCTCCAGAGGGATATAAATACATTAGAGGGCAACTAAAATGGTGCATGTCCTACAGCACAAAACTTACCCGGAAAGACTCAAAGATCTTAATATGTGTAGTTTGGAGCAGTGAAGGGAAAGGGGGGACATGATAGAAACTTTCAAATGTATCAAGGGTTTGAACAAGGTACAGGAGGGAAACAATCTTCAAATGAAGAGAAATACTAGAACACGAGGACATGCACTGAAACTGGAGGGAGGTAGTTTCAGAGGAAATTTGAGGAAAACTACTTCACAGAAAGGGTAGTGGATAAGTGGAATAGTCTCCCATCAGAGGTGGTGGAGGCTAATACAGTAGAGTAGTTTAAACATGCTTGGGATAGACATAAGAATATTCTTATAAAGAATAAATGATCAAATAGGGTTTAAGGTACCATAGGTTACCCCTGCGGGGTCCACACATTTTCGCTTTAAATGAACCTTCATCTAAGTCGCGCTGACGTGAAAGTGAAGTGCTGGAGTCCTGTGTGTTCGGAATCACTGCCTGTCAGTATGACGCTTCGATCGGAGATGTGGACCTTCGTTTTCATGTAAGTCTCTTTACTTTCTAGTCGTTTTTGTCACATTTTAGATTTTTTTTGCAGGAATAAAGCATGTCGGATTTGTCAGCATCGGTGACATGATTACCACGGGAGAAGTTGCTCTTGGAGGATATTTTGGTACCATTCTTTATTCATAGTTTTGTTCTTAGGCAAAATTGTGAGTGAGCCCACTCCCATGGCTGAGAAGCAACCTCACACATGAATGGTCTCAGCTTAACTTTTGGCATGTGTGGAAGTCAAATAATAAATAGAATAAAAGCTAAATTGATTAATATTGTTTTACCGAGCGATTGCAATTAGTGCGCCACGTGTAATGATGCAATCGAAACAGATTAACAACACACACATTTACATTTGCACTTACACTTGTAAATAATTAGAGAAGTCACTGACCCCCGTGTTTTGGTTTTGGATTCGGTTTTGGATCTGGATTACCGTCGTGTTTTGGTTTTGGTTTTGCAAAACCGCCATTGTGTGTTTTGGTTTTGGTTTTGTTTGGATTTGTTTTGCTATTTTGTTGAAAAATCAATGTTTTTGGGCCTAAAATAACCCAATTTAGTGCTCCAACTGTTTCATAGATAAGTAATCTAATTATAGAGGTAATAAATCATCCAAAAAACATTTTAATTCCTGGTAGGTAATCCTTCATTTATTCTACACACAAAACAGATTGTCTTCCTCTCCATCTATGCATATTGGCAATACAGCCATCGTCTTTGGATGTATATTACACCCTACACTTTTAGTTAAATATGTAAAGAAATGGAAAAAGGCAGTTTGGTTTCTGGCTCTCTAGGCCCCCCTCCACCTGTCGAAAAAAACAAAAAATTCAGCCGTTATAGACTGTACAATATTAATTGAAATGGACAAAGCCAGTTTGGTTTCTGGCTCTCTAGGCCCCCCTCCACTTGTCGAAACCACAAAAAAATTCAGCCGTTATAGACTGTACAATATTAATTGAAATGGACAAAGCCAGTTTGGTTTCTGGCTCTCTAGGCCCCCCTCCACTTGTCGAAACCACAAAAAAATTCAGCCGTTATAGACTGTACAATATTAATTGAAATGGACAAAGCCAGTTTGGTTTCTGGCTCTCTAGGCCCCCCTCCACTTGTCGAAAATACAAAAAATGTCAGCCGCTATAGACTGTACAATATTAAGAGAAATGGACAAAGCCAGTTTGGGGTCACTCTGTCTATGACAGCCTACCCTTAAGGATAAATTGCCCAAACAGCAGCCTTTCAAGACAGTATGTGATATGGAAATGCCACAAGTCCCTTTCCTCTTTGGGGGAAGATTGCACCCTACACTTACATAGAAAGTTTTAAAAAGATGTTATCGTCATCATCTTCAGCTTCATCCTCACCCTCATCAGTGTGTACGTCATCATCACAGACTATCAATTCATCGCCGCTTGAATCCGCCATTAGAGAACAGTCAGTGCTTGGATGTCTTCGATGGTGAAGGCCTTCCTCATGGAAGATGTAGTTCATTTTTATAAACATCATTTTCTCCACAATTTTGGGAAGTAACCTTCTACGGCGATCACTGACTAAGTTCCCTGCTGTGCTGAACACTCGTTCAGAGTACACACTGGAGGGTGGGCAGCTTAAGTATGCCAAAGCAAGTTTGTACATGGGTTTCCAAATGGCCTGCTTTTCTTCCCAGTAAGGAAAGGGACTGTCTGACATTTCCATATCAACTACCTCTTGAAAGTAATGCTCCACCATCCTTTGCATGTTTATACTCGTATTGGATGGAGTTATGGGCAAAGTGACACATTTTTTTGAAAAATCCTTTAAACCAGCACAGATGTTAAATTGTTCTGGTCTGCCCCCTACATCTTCCCTGCTTCTTTTTGGGAAATTAAATTTTTTACGAGCAGCAGCAGCTTGAGAAAGTGAAGGAGGACACGTCGTCAAGCGGAGGCCCAGTTCAGCGGCCAACTTGCTGAACAATAGCTCCTTGCAAAAGTTTACATCTCGCTCACTTACAAGTAAAGACTCAATGTAGGTCTTAAACCTTGGATCAAGCACAGTGGCCAAAACGTACTGATCCAATTTCAAGATCTTAATAACTCGAGGATCATTGTGAAGTGAATGAAGTACTTGATCGACAAGGCCAACATAGTTTGCTGAAATGCTTGCTTTCAGCTCCTCCTTCATTTTCTTAAGCTGCTTTTCCAATAGTCTAATTAAAGGAATGACTTGGCTCAAACTAGCAGAGTCTGCACTCACTTCACACGTCACAACTTTAAATGGTTTCAGCACCTTGCACAGCACTGAAAGGATTCCCCACTGTGCAAGAGTGAAATACATCCCCCCTCCTTTCCCAATGTCATGGCTTGTGAAATATGCTTGGATGGCTTTGCGCTGTTCCTCCATCCTCTGAAGCATGTCCAGGGTGGAATTCCACCTAGTTACCACCTCTTGCTTAAGTTGGTGGCAGGGCAAGTTAAACTGCTCTTGAAGCTGCTGTAATCTCCTACATGCTGTGGCCGAATGCCTGAAATGGCCTGAAATTTTACGGGCCACCGAAAGCATCTCCTGCACCTCACGGTTATTTCGTAGGAAGCTCTGCACCACCAAGTTGATGGTGTGAGCAAAACAGAGAATGTGTTGGAGATCACCCAGCTGTAATGCTCGCACTATATTGTTGGCGTTATCAGAAATGACATACCCTGGGGAGATTCCAAGTGGTATAAGCCATGCATCAATCACATCTCTCAGTTTGCGTAACAAATTGTCAGCTGTATGCCTGTTAGTGAAGCCGGTGATACAAAGAGTGGTCTGCCTGTGACAAATGTTACTGTCACTCACCGGACTGTGAGTGCTACTTCTAAGGTAGCTAGGAACCGTGTCTGTCCATTATAATGAGGTACTGCGCATGTGCAGTCCCTTTTAACCTTCAGTTCTGTTCCTTTAACTTAATTGGCTGATCAGGCAACACTCCCTATATTAAGCACCTGTGGTCAATACCACGGGGCCTGATCTTGGAGTCTCATTCCTCATGAGTCTCTGAAGGTGTTCCAGTGCCTGCTCGTGTGTTCAGCTTATGCTGATTCCTGTTTGCCGTTTGTGGTTTCCAGACCACTTCTATTCCTCGTGTTCCTAGTGACTCCAGCAGTAGATTCCTATCCGCTGCCTCCGTATATCTACAGTTACAGATTACTGCAAACTCTCCTGTGTTTCATCGTGACTCCAGCAGCTGATTCCTATCCGCTGCCTCCGTATATCTACAGTTACAGATTACTGCAAACTCTCCTGTGTTTCATCGTGACTCCAGCAGCTGATTCCTATCCGCTGCCTCCGTATATCTACAGTTACATATTACTGCAAACTCTCCTGTGTTTCATCGTGACTCCAGCAGCTGATTCCTATCCGCTGTCTCCGTATATCTACAGTTACAGATTACTGCAAACTCTCCTGTGTTTCATCGTGACTCCAGCAGCTGATTCCTATCCGCTGCCTCCGTATATCTACAGTTACAGATTACTTCAAACTCTCCTGTGTTACATCGCTACTGTTCCAGCTGATTCCTGTTAGCTACTTCAGCGTGTCTACAGAGTCCTGCTCGTCTCAGCGCTCCAGTCTGCATTCTACCTGCCGTCCGCTGACCCGCTGCCTACTGCTTCTACAGTGTTCGTTTGTGTCAACTTGCCTGTTAGCATCGAGTCTACGCTCCTCGGCTTCCAGCTCTGCTACATCGCTTCTACTCTCCGTGGTCTCCTGCTGTTCTATTCGATATACTACTGCTTCCTGAGTATTTGTCGTCCTTGCTGGCCTACCTACAGTGCGCTGCACCTACCTGCCGCTTCCATTTTGCAAGGACTTCTCATCTCGTCTGTTCCCTGCCGCTCAGGTATCCCTGCAGCTATCTCTAACAGCCTGCTCATCTGAACCACGGTATGCATACTTCTCATTGACTGTGCTGGTGTATTGCATATCCATCTGGACTGAGTTGTTCTCCTCCGGAGTTTCCATCCTCTGAGACTTTTGCTATTATTGACTGTGTTTCCTTTTGCTGGACTATTTGAGTGACTTTGTTTATCTGTGCAGTGCTGTTCATTCATTTTTATTATTGTGTGCAGTTCAACGTGGGATCAAGTTCAGTGTACCCGTGTAGACTCTGCATTGCATTTATCTCCTCGTGTCCTTCCTCACATATATATTCAGTGGTACAACTTGCTAGAGGCAAACCACTGATTCCTGTTTCCCTGTGTCACCAGTTGCAGATATCCTCTCACATAAGCAGTGGTACAACTTGCTACACGCTAACCACTGACTTCCCCGTTACCTTCACCTGGATTCCATTCCTTCACTACAGACAGTGGTACAACTTGCTATATGCAGACCGCTGACTTCCACCTCCCTATTACTCCTGGACATTCTTCTCACTATAGCAGTCGTACAACTTGCCGTGCGCAGACCACTGACTACCCTCACGTGTCCTTGTCCATCCAGATCCTCGTGTTCAGTTACCTATTGTTCACCAGTGCTGCTAGTCATAGACTTTCTGAGCATTCTCTAACCATCTGCTGTTTCCAGTTCCATTATCACCCTGCCATCAGAGTATCATATACCAACTCTACTGCTCTGATAAGACCATCAGCTGGTGATACTGGGTAAAGACTCCTAGTGCCCGTGACAGTAACATCAGGCCATGACAGACCCAGATTCGGAACCCACAGTTAAAGAGATGCTGCAGCATCTGGTCACCCATGTGGAACAACAGGATGTTCGTCAACAACTATTGCTACAATGTTACCAGACGTTAGTCTCCCAAAGAACGTCTGGGCAGAATATTACAGCTTCTGTTGATACTCCTGTGCTTTCCTCCGTTTCCCCAGTGCCATCCCAGGTATCTACGGCTTCCTCGCTTCACCTGCCAACTCCGTCAAAGTATGATGGAGATCCCAAAACATGTAGAGGTTTCCTCAACCAATGCTCAGTACATTTTGAGCTCCAACCTCAAAACTTTTCGACTCATCATTTCAGAGTGGCCTATCTCATCTCATTATTCTCCGGACAAGCTCTCGCATGGGCTTCCCCTCTGTGGGAAAGAAATGATCCGTTGTTACAGGATAGTGCCAAATTTATTACCATGTTTCGTAATGTATTCGATGAACCAGGTCGTGTTATTTCCGCTGCCTCCAGCATTCTACGTTTACGACAGGGTTCACGTACAGTAGGACAGTACGTCATTCAATTTAGGATCTTAGCCTCTGAGCTTCAGTGGAACACTGAAGCGTTAATTGCCGCCTTCTGGCAGGGGCTCTCGGACAAAATTAAAGATGCACTGACTACTCAAGAACTCCCTACGTCTTTAGAAGATTTGATTTCTCTTTGTCATCGTGTGGATCTCAGATTTCGTGAGAGGGACTCTGAGAGAACTACTTCAGCTAAAACATCTCTTCGTCCCACTTCTCAAATTCGTCCTGCTTCACCTCCGGTGATACCGATGGAGATTGGACGTTCCAAACTAACCTCTGCAGAGAGGAATCGAAGAATTAAGAATAGACTTTGTATCTATTGTGCTGATGCCACACATATGCTCCAGTCATGCCCCCAAAAAATTGGGAAATGCCATGCCCTAACTAGTTCTGGAGAGGTGAAGTTAGGGTCCCTGGAGTTCTCTCCATCTTCTACGAAATCAAAAATCTGTGCATTTGACGTTACCATTACATTTGCTACTAAGTCTTTTGAGTCCCAAGCTCTGATTAATTCAGGAGCTGCGGGAAATTTCATTTCTGAATCCCTTGTAAATCAATGGTCCCTACCAGTGATTACCCTGAAGACTCCTATTACGGTGACTGCTATCGATGGATCACGTATTATCAACGGTCTCATCACCCAAAGTACGTCTTCAGTGACCCTTCAGATTGGTGTCCTACACCGAGAAGAAATTTCGTTTTTAATCCTTCCTGTTACTACAAGTCCGATTGTTTTAGGCCTTCCATGGCTTCAATGTCATTCTCCCCAGATTGACTGGCGCACTCCTCAAGTTACGTCTTGGGGATCTGAATGTCACCAACATTGTTTTTCTCGTGTTGTTCCTCGTAAAATACAGCAAACCTCCATTTCACCTTCCTCATCGGGACTTCCTCCTCAGTATGCTTCATTTGCCGACGTCTTTGATAAAGCTCAGTCTGAACGTCTTCCCCCTCATCGTTCATGGGATTGTCCGATTGACCGAGCCTTTGTGGCATCCTCAGACGTTGAAGAGAGTCCTAACCACTTTATATTAGACCCCAAATGTGTTTCTCTGGCTGCTTCTTCCACTAAAGTGCTAACATTTGGGAAGACCCTCGTGCCTCCTGCTCTTAGGAAAAAAATCCTTTCATGGTTTCACTCTTCTCGTTTCTCTGGACACGCTGGTGAACGCAAGACCTTTGAAATCCTCTCTCGAAGTTATTGGTGGCCTTCTATGAGGAGAGATGTCAAAGAGTTTATCGCGGCATGCGATTTATGCTCCCAGTTCAAGACCCCACGCATAACTCCAGCGGGGTTGCTTCAGCCACTACCCATTCCATCTAAGCCTTGGACCCATATTAGTATGGACTTTGTTACTGAGCTTCCTCCTAGTAAGAATTGCAACACCATTTGGGTAGTGGTGGATAGATTTTCAAAGATGGCGCATTTCGTTCCCTTGTCTGGTTTACCTTCTTCTTCTACCCTGGCTGAACATTTCATTAGAGAAATTTTCCGTATCCATGGATGTCCGTCCGAGATCGTGTCAGATAGAGGAGTACAATTCGTTTTCAGATTCTGGCGGGCCCTTTGCAAGACCTTGGGCATATGATTAGCACTCTCATCTTCCTACCATCCCCAATCGAACGGACAAACTGAAAGAGTCAACCAAGATCTTGAGACTTTCTTAAGGATGTTCTCGTCAGCCAATCAAGACAACTGGGTAGAATTACTTCCTTGGGCTGAATTCGCTCATAACAACATGTACCATGAGTCATCATCTAAAACTCCATTCTTTGTGGTTTACGGTCACCATCCGTCTTTCCCGGAATTTCCTGCCCTCCCGCCCACCCAAGTTCCTGCTGTTGAGACCTTGTGTCAAACCTTCAGAAATATTTGGGCTCAGGTAAAAACCTGTTTAAAGAAGACATCTGCCAGATATAAGTCTTTTGCGGATAAAAAGAGACGGGCTATTCCACCATTGAAAGTCGGAGACCGGGTGTGGCTATCTACTAAGAATATTCGTTTGAAGGTTCCATCCATGAAATTTGCTCCCCGTTTTATTGGTCCATATAGGATCATTCAAGTTATAAATCCAGTTTGCTTCAAACTTTTACTTCCCAAGAGTCTTCGTATTTCCAACGCCTTCCATGTTTCCTTGCTCAAACCTCTCATCATTAACCGTTTCTCGGTCCCTCCTTCAGCACCTCGGCCACTTCAAGTTCATCAGGAGGAAGACTTTGAGATTACTCAGGTTTTGGATGCTAAAATTTCGCGAGGAGTTCTTCGTTTCCTCGTGCATTGGAATGGCTTTGGTCCTGAGGAGCGTTCATGGATCAAAGCTGAAGATCTCAACGCTCCAGCTCTCTTGAAAAAGTTCTATACCAAATTTCCGGATAAACCCGGTTCCAGGTGTTCTGTGCCCACCTTTAAAAGGGGGGGTACTGTCACCCACCGGACTGTGAGTGCTACTTCTAAGGTAGCTAGGAACCGTGTCCGTCCATTATAATGAGGTACTGCGCATGTGCAGTCCCTTTTAACCTTCAGTTCTGTTCCTTTAACTTAATTGGCTGATCAGGCAACACTCCCTATATTAAGCACCTGTGGTCAATACCACGGGGCCTGATCTTGGAGTCTCATTCCTCATGAGTCTCTGAAGGTGTTCCAGTGCCTGCTCGTGTGTTCAGCTTATGCTGATTCCTGTTTGCCGTTTGTGGTTTCCAGACCACTTCTATTCCTCGTGTTCCTAGTGACTCCAGCAGCTGATTCCTATCCGCTGCCTCCATATATCTACAGTTACAGATTACTGCAAACTCTCCTGTGTTTCATCGTGACTCCAGCAGCTGATTCCTATCCGCTGCCTCCGTATATCTACAGTTACAGATTACTTCAAACTCTCCTGTGTTACATCGCTACTGTTCCAGCTGATTCCTGTTAGCTACTTCAGCGTGTCTACAGAGTCCTGCTCGTCTCAGCGCTCCAGTCTGCATTCTACCTGCCGTCCGCTGACCCGCTGCCTACTGCTTCTACAGTGTGTCCGTTTGTGTCAACTTGCCTGTTAGCATCGAGTCTACGCTCCTCGGCTTCCAGCTCTGCTACATCGCTTCTACTCTCCGTGGTCTCCTGCTGTTCTATTCGATATACTACTGCTTCCTGAGTATTTGTCGTCCTTGCTGGCCTACCTACAGTGCGCTGCACCTACCTGCCGCTTCCACTCTGCAAGGACTTCTCATCTCGTCTGTTCCCTGCCGCTCAGGTATCCCTGCAGCTATCTTTAACAGCCTGCTCATCTGAACCACGGTATGCATACTTCTCATTGACTGTGCTGGTGTATTGCATATCCATCTGGACTGAGTTGTTCTCCTCCGGAGTTTCCATCCTCTGAGACTTTTGCTATTATTGACTGTGTTTCCTTTTGCTGGACTATTTGAGTGACTTTGTTTATCTGTGCAGTGCTGTTCATTCATTATTATTATTGTGTGCAGTTCAACGTGGGATCAAGTTCAGTGTACCCGTGTAGACTCTGCATTGCATTTATCTCCTCGTGTCCTTCATCACATATATATTCAGTGGTACAACTTTCTAGAGGCAAACCACTGATTCCTGTTTCCCTGTGTCACCAGTTGCAGATATCCTCTCACATAAGCAGTGGTACAACTTGCTACACGCTAACCACTGACTTCCCCGTTACCTTCACCTGGATTCCATTCCTTTACTACAGACAGCGGTAGAACTTGCTATACGCAGACCGCTGACTTCCACCTCCCTATTACTCCTGGACATTCTTCTCACTATAGCAGTGGTACAACTTGCCGTGCGCAGACCACTGACTACCCTCACGTGTCCTTGTCCATCCAGATCCTCGTGTTCAGTTACCTATTGTTCACCAGTGCTGCTAGTCATAGACTTTCTGAGCATTCTCTAACCATCTGCTGTTTCCAGTTCCATTATCACCCTGCCATCAGAGTATCATATACCAACTCTACTGCTCTGATAAGACCATCAGCGGGTGATACTGGGTAAAGACTCCTAGTGCCCGTGACAGTTAGGTAGTGGTCTACATGCTGCTGCTGTTCCTGCTGGTGAAGGTGAATGACCAACCCAGTGGGCTGTCACAGTCATATAGTCCTTGGTTTGGCCACTTCCACTTGTCCACATATCTGTCGTTAAGTGGACAGTGGGCAGAATGGCATTTTTCAGCACAATCTCTACATTTTTACACACTTTTTGGTATAGTTGTGGAATTGCTTTACGGGAGAAATGGTGTCCCGATGGAATTCTGTAACGCGGACACAAAACCTCAATTAACTGTGAAAAACCAGCTGCGTTTATTATGGAGTTTGGACGCAGATCTAACACTAACATTGCAGCCATGGCGTCTGTGATTCGCTTGGCGACTGGATGACTGCTGTCATATTTGCTTCTCCTTGCAAATGATTGTTTCACAGTTAATTGCTGAAATGTAGGACTACTCATTTTCTTGAACTGCCACTGGGATGACGATTCACCCCCAGCAGGAGCAACAGCAGCAGCAGTGGGACTAACGCTTTCTTCAGAGGAATCAATAATAGTGCAGGAGTCATCCAGCCTTAAGTGGGATGCCAGGCTAACTCCGAGTGCTACTGAGGATATTGATGATGATGGTGTGGTGGGTGTACTTTGTAGCCGTCGGGATGTCGGTGACCGGAGGGTCTTAGCTGATGATGGAGTGCCTGTAATTTTTTTGGAAGAACTTTCAGATTTCCCCAAAACCTTGCCATGAACTCTTGTTAAATGGCGTAACATAGACGAGGTTCCAAGATGGTTAAGGTCCCTCCCTCGACTGACTTTGGCTTGACATACAATATAAATGGCTATACAATTGTTGTCTGGATTTGGGTAGAAATAATTCCACACCTAAGAAGTGGATTTTTTTGTTTTATGGCCAGGCATGACAACGGCCTTTTGCTTATCACGTGCCAGAACTGCTGCCACTGGTGCAGGACTTACACAAACAACCTCATCCTCATCAACATCCTCATTGTCACCTACAAAAATCTCCCCCTCATCCTCTTCTAATTCCAAAGTGGCATTCTCAATTTGTGTATCACCGGCTACACTCGGGCTCTTAAGGCACACATCAGCAGAATGCTCACGATTAGACGTCCCACTGTTGGATGGACTCTCCACAGGGATTGGTGTAATTTGTGAATCAGAGCAAACATTATCCTCTAATGCCTTTCTGTTATCTTGAAGCTCGGCTTTGACGCGTAAGAGTAGTTGTGCACCAATTGTAGGCTCAGTAACTTTTTGGGATCTGCCACTGATAGCCAAAGGTGAAGGCCTCATTCTCTCTTTGCCACTGCGTGTGTAGAATGGCATGTTTGCAAATTTTTTTTGTTATCGGCATTTAACTTTTGCTCAATAACACTTCTTTTTCGCTTCAACACAGTAAAAAAAAATTTTGTTTTTGTTTTTTGGAGTGATTTCGAAACACTGTGTAGTTTGACATCGCCTTGCCCAGATGACGTACTGGGAACACTAACATCAGGACTGGTGACAGAACCTGGTTGCTTATTCTGCTCATATGTGGACTGCTTTGAATTCATTCTCAGCCCAAACCACTTGCAGTGCTAAAAATTATTTGGTAAGATACTGCTGACAGATAGTAATTTTGACAGCCAGAAATATTTATGCACAATTATGGGGGACACCCCAAAAGCACCGTGGAGTGCTAAAAATTATTTGGTAAGATACTGCTGACAGATAGTAATTTTGACAGCCAGAAATATTTATGTACAATAATGGGGGACACCCCAAAAGCACTGGGGAGTGCTAAAAAGTATTTGGTAGATACTGCTGACAGATAGTAATTTTGACAGCCAGAAATATTTCTGCACAATTATGGTGGACACCCCAAAGGCACTGGGGAGTGCTAAAAAATATTTGGTAGATACTGCTGACAGATAGTAATTTTGACAGCCAGAAATATTTATGCACAATAATAGGGGACACCCCAAAAGCACTGGGGAGTGCTAAAAAGTATTTGGTAGATACTGCTGACAGATAGTAATTTTGACAGCCAGAAATATTTATGCACAATTATGGGGGACACCCCAAAGGCACTGGGGAGTGCTATAAAATATTTGATAGATACTGCTGACAGATAGTAATTTTGACAGCCAGAAATATTTATGCACAATTATGGGGGACACCTCAAAAACACTGGGGAGTGCTAAAAAGTATTTGGTAGATACTGCTGACAGATAGTAATTTTGACAGCCAGAAATATTTATGCACAATTATGGGGGACACCCCAAAAGCACTGGGGAGTGTCAAATATTGAAAAAAAAAAATCATCTATCCTCCTCTCTTCTCTAGTGATTTTTGATAGCTCAATTGGAATAATAATATTGTATTCTCTGTCCCTGCTCTAATCAGCCTGTGACTACACCCTGCACTCTCCCTCTGTCAAATGGCGATGGATTGCTGTGGAGGCATGTATTTATAATCTTCAAGTATCGCGAGAACCGAGCCCCGAGATCCAACGACGTCACGATGACGTTCGGCCTCGATTTGGATACCTACCCGGCTCGGTACTCGGATACCCAAAGTTCAGGTGGGTTCAGTTCTCGGGGAACCAGACCCGCCCATCTCTATAAATAATACACATTTATTAAGGTTTCAATCCACATTTATTTATTAGAAAAATGTATTACAGATTATTTATACATAGCTAAAACTACATTAAAGGTATCTAAGGCTTAGGATATAGGAAATTGTTTAGTGTCATTTTGATCTGCATATTACCATCAGGTATCAGTTACTATTGACAAAATTATCGCTTCCTGTGATCGCTAGTTATGGAAGATAAAGGATTGATGCTCAAAATAATATTGTGTTTGGATTGCAAATAGGTTGGTTTAAACTGGATGAGGTCGGTTCCCTTTGGCACAAGTGCTCGGCTGTTGGAGTGAGCTGGCCCCACCTTATCAGAGAAATCCATTGAACTGACATATGATTTGCATTATACTGTACTGACCTGACCCCCTAGGCCAGGGGTAGGGAACCTGTGGCTCTCCAGGTGTTGTGAAACTACAAGTCCCAGCATGCTTTGCCAGTAGATAACCAGCAGATAGGTGGCAAGGCATGCTGGGATTTGTAGTTTCACAACACCTGGAGAGCCACAGGTTCCCTACCCCTGCCCTAGGCCAATGAAGAAAGACCTGAGTTTATCTTTGTGTACATTGTGACAACATCACTGTTTTTTATTAACTGAAAATGCTTATAAGCAAGTCCTGTGCCAGTGTTATTTCTCTTTTCCTGACAACAGACAACATAACTGTATCTGAACCTGGGCCCAGGAGGCGCTTGGGAAACTGTATGTCATGGTCTGTCTCTGTCTGCTTTGCAACATCTTCCTTTTGAAAGCTGTTTGCATCCTGCAGCCCCTGTTTGTTTTGAACTGTGCAGTATTTGTGTTCATTTTATGTGTTAGCAGCAGTACCTCTGATCACCAGAGGTGCTGCTATTGTGCCTGTTTCTAGTCCCTTAGGAGTTAACCATGCTGCACTAATTATCCCTGGCACCTGGGTGTTCACTATGTATACCTGTCTCTCCCAGCAGTCATTGCTGGTTATTGTTGTCACATCCTGATGTTACACTCTGTGGTCATTTCCTCCTGTTGTGTTCCTGGATTTATGCTGCTTGAGATCTATCTCAACATACATTCTGCTGACCTGTTTCATCTGTGAACCTGGGACTTACCTGTGCATTTTCCTGTACTTGCAGCCTGGAATCTTTCCTCACCTCCCATTTACCTGCAACTGCTGTATATCTGGTAATTTCTACAAGCTTATTATTACATCATCTGTTCATACTCTCCATCAATAAACATTGTATGTTTTTTCACCTTATCCATGGCTCCTTGGTTGTATTCCTACATTGATTCATGACAGTATAACCAGCCCAAAAAAACAGCTTTAGTTCAGTTTTATACTTTCCTGTCTATTGTTATATCTGTTATGCTTCAGCATGGATTGCTGTAAATCCTGCTATCATTTGCTATTAAACCTCTTTGTGCGTTGGATCCACAATAATCGCATTGTAGAATGTTTATTGGTAGCGACAAAATGAACATTACAATTTGTGGGCTCGAAAAGGTACTACCAGGCTCAAGGATTTGCAAAACCTATGGATTTTGGTTTACCAACAAAGGGTGGAAGATGTGTCATATGCAGGAAAGAACGCAAATAGTTCTATGCCTTTATATCATCCAGTGTTGCCAGACAGAATATACGATTTATGTAATCTATGAGGTGCTGGTGAGGATTTAGGGACAAGAAAGAAAAAAATGTTTCTTTTTCATGTCATTTCGCTATTTAAACGTGGTTTGTTTATTTAGTGTACGCATATTTCCCTGTATATTTTCCACATGTTTAAACAGTTATATTGATAGATACTCCTGTTTTACTTTATAGAGAAGTGAATTGTTAAACCTCTCAGAAGTTATTACAACCATTTGGGAAACTATTTTCCTATACAGAAAACAAAGGTATATGTGTATGTGAATTGTGGGATTGTGAAGATAAAGTAAAGTTGAGGTTCCAGGGTACTGTTGAAAGAAACAGGATGAAACATAACCTGATGGAATTCCAGTTACTGTAGAAAGAAATGGGATATAAAGGTAATCGAAGTAAGTATATGAGGTATACAGTGTGATGAAAACAGGGGATTTTCGTGACAATCCCAATAGTAATCGTAAAGTTTATTGATAGCTAGTATCTTTAAGCAGTGCGATCGGACCACACGGTTGCGTACACAACTGTGATTGTGACTTGTGGAATTCCACTGGAAAGGCTGGTATTATTTAATATTTAGTGCTAACAGTGGTAAAATATTCAGCAGGTGTGCTGGAAAGGCGGGAAATTGCAAGGTTGACATTTTCGCTCTCCCAGTTTCTGTGTTAGGGACGTCGCTGGGTACGCTGGCAGTCGCGTGTATTGCTTAGTGGTTCACAGTGGAGAAGAAGTGAGCGGACGCAGCTTATGGAAATATATGGCCACCACAAATCTCTAGCGGGGGTTTTGCACTGCGAAGCGTTGAGGATTCTGTTTCCAAATGGGTGCTAAGCAAACGTGTGAGATGGCCAATGTGATCAATGTACAGGTCAAAGAAGGCCCGATAGGGTCTGTCATTGTGAGTAGAAGAGTGTAAGGTAATTAAGCAATGGCATACTGTGATTAGTGGGTCAAGATGACTGATGAATGTGTGAAACCCTTTCCCAAGGTTGGTTGTTTTGATCCAGAGGTAGTGAGAATGGATAGGAATAAAATGTTTCTGAAAACTGAGAATTAAGCTGACTGTTCAAAACTGTGGCAACAGGAAGGGAGCATATGGCAGGATCGTGCATGTGCAGCGGAAAGTAGCATTGCGAAGCAAAGAAAAGCAAGCACAAAGCATGCCCCTGCCACCATGTGGGCAGGGGAGGGAAAGTATAAATCAAATAAAAAAATTAAAAAAACCTATAAAAATAACAAATGTAACTGATATTCTGTATTAAGTGTATAACTGTTCAGAGGGAGATGAGTACCTTATATGTATTTTTTTGTGTGTTTTGTTTCTGTTTGTGTGTTTGTGTCAAAGCCCTGAAATAGAAGGGGCAATGATTGACTCTAAAAAAAGCCCTGCAATAGAAGTACAGTAAGTGCCACATAGGCAAGACAAAAGGGCAGTAATTGAATCTAGTGAGACCAGTTTTTCAAACAGTCTGGATAGAGGCTTCTATTCCATTCATTGGCAAGCCCAACATGTAAAATTAATAACAAAAGTGACATCCCCCATCTTATGTGGATAATAACTAAAGTGCAGCTAGGGAAAAGTAGTGCGCCATGTATTAATATTAGTAAAAGATGTTTGTTGTGTCCATGTAATGGCTTAGTTTCAGAAATCCTAAATGAAAAATAAGGTTTCACATGTATGTACTATT
Organism: Mixophyes fleayi; assembly: GCF_038048845.1. NCBI lineage: Eukaryota > Metazoa > Chordata > Amphibia > Anura > Limnodynastidae > Mixophyes > Mixophyes fleayi. The sequence continues at coordinate 37,282,209 of NC_134412.1, read as the reverse complement.
AGTAGTTGAGAGAGATCCATTGTGTAGAGACAATGGTTTCAGTAATTGACCCTGGTGCAATGAGGCTATAGAGTTAGAACAATACAAATGACTAGAGATAATAGTTTCTAGGGAATTATTTACATAACAAACATTTGCTGCCAAAGAATGGATGCAGTCTTTTTTTGTTTTCTTTTTTTTTTTCTTCTTTTTTTGGTTGTTGATAAGAATTGACAGTAAAGAAATAAAAAGGTGTTGATTGATTTCTGATACTAACTAAACTTTGTTATTTTCTCTTCTTTAGATAAGGACAGCCAGAGAGAAATATATTAACTATGGGGATTGCAGGAGAAATGCATAATTTTTCCTTAAAAGACAAGTTAACAATGGGTCATTGTAGCACTCTTGTTTCTAGTTGTGGTGGCTCAAGATAACTTATTTGGCTGAGATTTATTATTTAAAAGGAAGTGTGTATATTCTCTGCTTCTAATGGTGTTTTCACACATCAGACCCGCTGATCGAAGGACTACCTGCTATTACTCTCATTTTTTTCTGCCAGTTGTGCTTCTGTACTTCGACGTTGAGGTGACAGATGAACTTTTATGACAGTACCAGGACACGAGTAGCATACTCGCATTACATAAAGGACTTGTGACAGCGACACAGTTACCAATGAAGTAGCTGTTATTTAATTTAAAGCCTACACACATGATTGTAATAACAGGGTGGATGAAGCTGTCAAGTAGGCAGCAGCTTTATCCATGATAACTGATACAATAATGGTTCTTTAAATGATAACACAAGAATTAAAATGTAAGATGTGTGTTCCCTAATTGTTTCCTTACAGGTAACCATGATTAACAGAGGAAAGACAATGATTTTAAGCACCACCCTCCTTTTAAAGCTTCCAGTCTGTTATTCTAACTCAATCAGCATGACAGAGTGATCCCCAGCCTTGCCCTCGTCAACTCTCTCACCTGTGTTAACAAGAGAATTACTGAAATTATGTCAGTTGGTCCTTTTGTGGCAGAGCTGAAATGCAGTGGAAGTGTTCTTTTTGGGATAAAGTTCATTGTCATGGTAAAGAGGGACTTAATTGTAATTCATCTTATCACTCTTCATGACATTTTGAAGTTATGCAAATTGCCATAGAAAAAAACTGAGGCAGCAGATGTCTTAAAACTTTTGTCAATGACTGTAAGCTCTTATCGATTGGTCACAGGATATAGCCGGTAATAGCCGCAGGCAGAATTTTCAAACAGTGATGTTTTATTGCTCAAGAGCACTGACAAGGACTTTTACACTCTAGTTTGAAATACTAGCGATTCCTCAAAAGTGACAGATGGAATTACACAAAATATGGTCAAACAGTGCTCATTTTATACAGTTTCTGACTCATATGCTGGCAGGGGGTAAACCAACAATTTTTTTCTGACCAGGCACCAAATAGTCTGAAATATTCCATTTAAAGATTAATATCAGGAAATAATATGCTCTCTAAATTTGGATTTTAAATTTATGCTTAACTAAATTTACACCAATCTGTTACTTCCCAATTCACTTGCTGTCTACATTGTTCAGAATTCAGCTATCTTTTTAAAAAGACAGGATACAGGTAACTACCCCCTGCTGTGTATTCAAGTACTGGTCACTCCCAAATGAAAAGGGTCTAATTAGCCTTATTGGGATTTCATACTGTCTCAGAAGTTAAAAAAACTAATTTACAACAGCAGCTTTCTTGAGGCAAGCGAACCTCCCTACCCTTTCCAACAGCCTAGTCCAACAATTAAATGAGGAGATTACATCGGAGGAAATACTGGCAGTTATCAAGGCCCAAAAGACCTCCAAAGCCCCATGGCCGGATGGCTTCTCCGCAGCCTATTATAAAAGATTTTCCCAGACCTTGGTTCCCCACCTCCGCTCCCTGTTCAATGCTGTCTTGCATGGTGAACCCTTTCCGAAATCAATGTTAGAGGCGCGTATTGTAGTTATGCATAAGGAGGGAAAAGACCCTAGCGACTGTGCAAGCTATCGTCCCATCTCCCTTCTCAATGCCGACATTAAGTTATATGCAAAGATCCTGGCTACCCATCTGAATGGAGTCCTCCCGGGTCTAATCCATTATGATCAAGTGGGTTTCATCCCAGGTCGCCAGGCAAGGGATAATACTCGTTGCGCAATCGACCTTGTTCAAATCATTAATCAAAGGCGCCTCCCAGCTATGATGCTCTCACTGGATGCCGAGAAGGCGTTCTATCAGATTTCTTGGGATTTTATGATCCTAGCTTTGAAGGCGTATGGCTTCACAGCTGAATTTCTGACTGGAGTATCTGCCCTCTACAACTCTCCCACAGCTAGGGTTCTGGTTATCGGGTCTCTTTCAGACCCTCTTTCCCTCTCCAACGGGATGAGACAGGGCTGCCCCCTTTCGCCCTTAATTTTTGCTCTAGTGATAGAACCCCTGATGGCGATGATCAGACAGTCGACGTCGATCTCAGGTGTGACGGTGGGACCGCAGGAATTTAAGGTATCTCTCTTTGCAGATGACATACTTCTTTCTCTGACGAACCCTCAGGAGTCTTTACCAGCCCTCTATAAACTTATGGATGAATATGGCCTCCTGTCTGGCTATAAAATTTATTTTGCTAAATCTGTTGCCATGCTCCTCCACGCTTCCCCTTCCCTTAGGTCCAGTTTACAGACTAATTTTGCACTGCACTGGCAGGTAAATAAGATCAAATGTCTTGGAGTCTATATCACCTCGTCCTATAAGAGATTGTATCGGGAAAACTTCCATCCCCTTCTGTCAAAAATCAAACAGGACCTGGAGACCTGGAAGAGCTCTATCATATCGTGGCTGGGGAGGATTATTGCTGTTAAGATGAACTTGATCCCTAAACTTCTATATCTTTTCCAGACTCACCCTGTGAGGGTTCCCGACTCTGTGTTTAGGGACTTGAATTCCTCATTTCTAAAGTTTATATGGCGTGCTAAGCCCCCTAGAATTTCGATAGCAGTGCTTAAGAAGCCCAGGGCTCGGGGAGGCAGGGGTTTTCCTGACATTAAATTTTACTATTTAGCATCCCACTTGACCCAGGTGGCAGTAACTTATGCGCCTTATCAGTCCGTAGCTTGGGTAGACCTGGAGACCCACTATGTTGGGGTCCCTTCTATGGCATCACTCTGGGGTTGGCAAATATAGACAGACCACTAGCGGCCTCCTCCCTTCAATCTCTTAAATTATGCTTATCCCTCTGGAACTCATGCCGGGCCAAGTATAAATTGTCCTCCCCTATTTCTCCTCTGACTCCCCTATGGGGCAACCCACACTTTCCTCCTGGGAATTATACCCAGCAATTTAAACACCGGATAAAAGCGGGACTACGGGTAGTTTCGGACCTGGTGATTAATCAAACTTGGGCTTCTATGTCAGATCTTTATCATAATTTTGAACTGTTTCGTCCACTCTTTTTTGAGTACTTTCAGGTTCGACACTTCGCCATGTCTTTGCCCCCCCAGAAAGCTCCTCGGACCTCGACCTCTTTTGAGTACATGTGTTTACATTCACCTCTCACTAAAGGGATGATCTCCCAGATCTATAATTGGTTCATAGATTATACTTTCGATACTCCAGGCCGACATGAACGGGAATGGGAAAACGACTTGGGTCCTCCTCCAGACGACTTATGCTGGGAGGAGGTCAGGGAGGGGATTGCCAAGAGCTCGATTTCTTCTTTGATTAAGGAAACTGCTTATAAAGTGTACTATAGGTGGTGCTATACTCCTGATAAGCTGTCTCGAATGTTTCCTACGACCACTCCGAACTGCTGGCGGGAATGTGGCCAGAGAGGTACAATGTTACACATATGGTGGACCTGCCCTCGCATAGTTCATTTCTGGAACATGGTTCTTACGCTCATAAATTCTGTGTCAGAACAACAGATAAGTAATGATCCCTGGTCATTCCTTCTCTCTCGCCCTATACCTGATGAGAGCGCGCCCTCTATCAAGCTTATCTCCCATATCCTGGCAGCCGCCAAATCTCTAATAGCAAAGCAATGGAAAGACCCTAGGGTCCCCTCTATGCAGGAGTTACGTTCATACATGGGACATGTTGCAAGCATGGAGAGTATAACGTGCTACCTTCATGATAAATCATATAACTTCGACAAGGTGTGGGCCCCGTGGTACTTACTAGAAAGCCGCAGCTGTTTATCCAATATGGCTCCCCCTCCTGCAGATGGAATATAGCTCTTGGGCCGCCTCTGGACCCCCCCAGGCTGGATATGGCGCGCGGTTGGTGAGCAATGTCTGTTTGCTACTTCTCTTTCGGGTAGTCATTGTAACTGTGTGTCCAGGCTTTTATTAGCAATGTTCCAAGACAGCGTGCCTATTTACTTATTAGCTATATTGTCGACAATATTTGTGCCTTTCTACCCCCCTCCCTCCCTTCCTTTCTCACCCCCCCACCATTATAAAAATATAAAACTCAGAGGAAACACCTTGATTACTAAGATTTTTCTTGTTAAAAATGTTGTCTGTATTGTTCCTGTTGTTTCCTCTTCAAATAAAGAGTTAAAAAAAATAAAATAATTTACTCCAACATTTGCCTATTGTATGAGAAATCAGTTCATTTCTAATACAGAAATATAATGCAGTAGCAAAAAAACAGTACATTTGCAATGCTATAAATTGGCTTTTGTGCCACTAATTAAAATAATTTTCTACAATAAGTTATTTCTACGTGATCCAGTCACATCCTCGGAAACATTAAAGTGGGTGGAGTGTGACATCATTGAGGCCATTGACAGTGCTGAAAGGATAAAAATATGACTAAGGAAAAAAAAAGATTGTAGACACAATCCTGAGTTTGCAGAGTGTGATAACTATATCTACCTTATACAATCCCCTGTGCTAAGCTCAATTATCAGGTGGTAGTACAGCCACCACCTCTCCCAGCCAGGTTCCTGAGGTTGTCCTGTACAGCCATTTTAATTGGGCCTTCTCTGTTTCTCTTACAGTACAGGGGTATTGTCGTGAGGACCAATCACTAGCAATAATCAAGAGATTGTGGCTTGTGATTAGTCCACCCACTCACACCAAGCATCTGCTGCCATTTAGAGTTAGTTAACTTAATTGATTTGCTGGTTCTGTATTGCATAACCGACAGAGACCCAGTAATAATGGCTGAATGTAGGGATTCCAGATTTTGGGTCCATAATAATATCATGATATACAAGGTAACATGGAGGAGATCAAGGTCCATAATAAACAAGACAAAATAAAAAGAAAGACAGAATAGCTGGGGCGACAATCAAATCATTGGTGGTCAGTGGAAGCGACAGGCAGCCAATTGTGAGGCTGCCTGTTGCTGATTGGCCTCAGACAGGAAGTGCTCACTTCACTTCCTGTCTGAGCAGTGAGGAGGGAGATGCCGCAGAAGTGCACCTAAAAGTAAGTGAGGTGTGCGTGTGTTGATGTCAATGTGTGTCTGTGTGTTGACAAGGGGGCTTGTGGCAGTGTAATGTGTGTGATGGCACGGGGCTTGTAGCAATATAGTGTGTGTGTGTGTGTGTGTGTGTGTGTGATGGCATGGGGCTTGTGGCAATGTAGTGTGTGTGTGATGGCACAGGGCTTGTGGCAATGTAGTGTGTGTGTGATGGCAAAGGGCTTGTGGCAATGTACTGTGTGTGATGGTACGGGGCTTGTGACAATGTAGTGTATGTGTGTGATGGCACAAGGCTTGTAGCAATGTAGTGTGTGTGTGATGGCACAGGCGGCTTGTGGCAATGTAGTGTGTGTGATGGCACAGGGGGCTTGTGGCAATGTAATGTGTTTGTGATGGCACGGGGCTTGTGGCAATGTAGTGTGTGTGTGATGGCACGGGGCTTGTGGCAATGTAGTGTGTGTGTGATGGCACAAGAGGTTCGTGGCAATGTAGTGTGGTGTGATGGCACAGAGGGCTTGTGCAATGTAATGTGTGAGGTAGGTGGTGTCTAATTAATGGGGGTTATTTTCTTTGTATAGCTATGAAGGGGCAGTTTAATTTAATAGTGGGGTTGGTGCAGACTTATTAATGTAGGGTGGGATGATTCATTTTATGTTGGGGTGTTTTGGGCGCTATTAATTAAATGTGTATCAGAATTTTGGAAAAAGGATTGCTATTTCTTAAAAGTGAATGCAAGTTATTTAATGTATGGAAGGAAATAGGTTTATTTACTAAATGTGATTACAATTAATGTTGGGGTGTTTGGGAGAAATAGGTCTTTTTATTAAAGATGAATAGAATTATTTTACAGTCGGGCTGGTTACAAGAAAGAGGCACTAATAATAAAACATGAGATGTTTTGATTTAATATCGGACTGCATAGAGGAGGGAAGCCTACTGTGTTCACTCATTGCTGGTATTTCTATATCTCATGTACCTATTCTGTTTCCAAACAGGAACCCAACATTCCAGGATCCAGACAAGCACAACTGAGCTTAGGACACGAGCAGCAGCAACAAGTATTGAAAGCAGGAAGAACAGGTAGGAGAGAGCAGAACAGTCTGCCAACTGTCCTGGTTCTGGTGGGGAAGTCCTGAGTTTGGGGACTGACCCACTCAGTCAGGACTACTTTCCTGACTACAGGGACAGTTGGGAGGTATGTACCAATTCACACTGCTCTGCTCATGAAGGGGGAAAAGTAGTGCACGCAGCATTGCTCGGGTATTTAAAGGGGGATTGGAAGAGTTGGAGAGCTACCTAGCACTGTCTAAAATTATAGCCACGCCCCCATGCATGCTGGTCACGTCCACTGGTGGTGTGCCGTGGAAACCCCCCTCCTCAAATCCTGCATTTGCCCCTGACTTTAGCAGAGAAGTAAAAAATACTAATACTTTCGGTTTGGTCTCTGAGAAGGAAGCTTGTATGTTTAGGTTCTGAATTATAGAGGTGTTAAGATTGTTGTCATGTTTATTCTCTTTGCATGCTCTGCAGCACCAGGAAGTGGGGAAAACAGGGCATATGTAAATCAGGGAAATACAGTGTAGGGGAGGAGAGTATTTCATAATAAGGTTTGAACAAAAATATACTAGTAGGTTAATTGGCTGCTGTCAAATTGACCCTAGTCTGTGTGTGTGTGTGTGTGTGTGTGTGTGTGTGTGTGTGGTTGTATGTGTGTGTATGTTAAGGAATTTAGACTGTGAGCACTAATGGGGCAGGGACTGATGTGAATGAGTTTTCTGTACAGCGCTGCGGAATTAGTAGTTCTATATAAATAACTGATGATGATGATGATGAAGATGTAGGAAAGAGTAGCGTTGTTGAGGGCTTTGTAGGTGTGGGTAAGTAATTTGATTGATTCTGGAGGATATTGGGAGCGAGTGTTGGGTTTTGCAGAGTCTTTTGGCATATGTAGAGTGGTGAGAGAATATCACCCTTGCCACTGAATTTAGGACAGATTTAGACAAATATGGATGTGCAAGGGGGATTCCAGATAATAGGAGGTTTCAATAGCAGTGCACCCAATGTATCTATCCAGAATGCCTCTCTTATTAGTAGTAAATATTTTAAATGACCACCCCTAATGAAGTAGGCAGCCTCTACAGCTTCGAAATGTGACAGTTGGTTTTAGTAGGTCCAGTAGCTGAACAGACATGGCAATAGTAATGATAGTTGAGCTCAGTTGGTCCAGCAGCTGAATAGAGATGGTATACCATTAGAACATTGAAACAACCTTGTTTTGGTGTGATCACACTACTCACTGCTACTGTGTCATTTGCCACTGGCTTCACAATTTTAGATGCTTTATATCTGTAAGTATAAGTATGTAAGGTAGTGCATAGAGTTAAACTAATGTGCATCTAGCTCAGAGTTCCAGTGCTTCAAACCCCAGCTCATATATGAGCATTTCAGAACCAAACTCAGGGTCACACTGTGACCTCTCCTAATTAAAAAAAATAAAAAAATCAAAGGAACTTGCTGACATTTGCAGAGGAAAAAGCCTAAGGCACTTTTCTTGTTTCACCCAATTGAGTGGAAAACACATTGAAGGCACCCACAATGCAGGAAAAAGGTTTTAACAACTGTAAAAACAGTATATGCATGTTTCCGTGTCTTGAGATGGACATATATCTTGAGTTACCTGCGACTCAACACACACATGTAAGTCTGCAATTTTTGCAACTTACATTCAAGGTGCAAAATGCATGAAACTTTAAACGGGGGCCTAAAGGTAAAAGTCAAAATGAGGCTTCTGCTAGGTGTTCAAGAATGGTTCATAAGATACAGTATGTGAATTGGTCAAGCAGATGGCAACAGAGCATCAAAAACAAAACTAAATAATAAAAAGTAAAGCATAAAGTAACAGGATACAGCGAATGTCAAACTGTAATCAAAACAGATTCTGCATTCTGTAAATTAAGTAATGACAAATTTACTAAAAAGTCTTAAAACACATGTACCTCACATGAAAGATATGTAAATTAAGTAAGAATAGTGAATAAAAGTTGTAAATTCAGAAAAAAGAGGATACGCTAAACAAAAGCCACAATTTTAATTAACTTTCTCTCCTGTAGCCAAGATTAAGACTAGAAAGGACATATGCATTTGTGAAAATTTTGGTCCATTTGTGGTGCTCTTTGTCTGTTCGCCAACCAAGGAATGTCCATCTTAATGCACATTCTCCACCAATTGAACCCCATATCATGTCCCACAAAATAAAGTCTCATTTTTGCCTATAAGAGCAACTCAAGGTGCACTAATGTGCACAATCCTCTTTTGGTTAGAAATACCACAAAACAGTCCTGTTCCTTCCATTAAGATATGCAAAACGTACACCCCTCACAAACTAAGCCATCATGACATGCAGACCATTTATCTTTTCATAAGAATTGGGGCATCTGTACAAAAATACAAGCATGACATTACAAAATGGTGTATGTTTATAAATTGCCCTTCGTACTCCTGGAGGGTTGTCTTTTGCAGAACATAAAGGAAATAGAATTGCTTTGTCTGAATCCCTAGAAATCTTCTTTTAAGTAATTTGAGAGGGACAAGTTTTATTAAAGCAGAGGAAAAACAAGTCATTATAATGTTGATTTTATGCATAGCTCAAATTTTTGTAACTGTATCATACATTTTCCCAGTTACTTCAGAGCTGGAGGTTACTTAAGAGATTCAGGGAGAAATCAGCAGCACAAGCTATCCTCTAGTGGGTGAACTACAACAGTCACAAAAGGTATCACAGCATCTCTTCAGCTTTCATATAGGCACCAGCCACCAACTATATATTGTATCTGAGAAGAGTGAAACTTTGAAAACCTCATTCTGGTCCTCATTCATCTTCAAACATAATCAATCAGTAATGAATAATCAGTCTCTCTGATGAAGAACCTTCTATGGAGCTATGGCACAGAAGATTAGGTCACCTGGGATATGATAATTTACAAAATTAACTGGATGGCATGATGACAGGATTAACTGTGAGAAATAATGAGAGACTAGTATGTGAAAGTTGTATAATGGGGATACAGATATGCTGTTTATTCCAGAAAACAGCGAGCACAGCTGAGCAGCCATTGGCATTAGTACATACAGATGTGGCGGGCCAATGGATGTAGAGTCATGCAGTGGATTCAGATATTTCATCAACCTGATTGCAACATGAAAAATGCACATGTACTTTATTAAAAATAAAAGTGGTGATAGACAAAATGATCGAATATAAAAACTTGGCAGAAACTGAAACAGGTTTCAAATTAAAAATGCTCAGATCAAATAATGGAGGAGAGTACTAAAACAAGGATCTAACTGCTTTTTCAAAGAAGCATACCATCAAGCATCAATTGACCATTGCCTACACTCTTGAACAAAAAGGCATCAGTGAGAGAGCCAATGGGACAATTGTTGAGGATAATGCTCCAGAAGAGACGCAAGCTTAGCCTAAAGTAGTGGTTCCAAAACTTTTGCAGTTCGCAGCACCCGTAGAGTCTCCATAATTTTTTCAAGGCACCCCTCCAATATAATTACTGAGCAGTCCTGTTTTAGAAGTAGTTGGGTCAAAAAAACTTAATAAGTATTTAGATCAGGACAGAAATACTTATTTAGTTGTATGCAAAAATAATACACATAAATCCAAGGGAAAATAATATTTTTATATATTTTTTTCAATTCTATTTGTGTCAACGAATAATTGACAGCTAACTCACACTGTGCCCTCCTTCATCTCCACACACGCTGCCCCCTCTGCCCCCTCTCACTCTGCCCCCTCTGCATCCACTCACTCTGCCCTCTCTGCATTCACTCACGCTGCCCCCTCTGGATCCACTCACTCTGCCCTCTCTGCATTCACTCATGCTGCCTCCTCTGGATCCACTTACTCTGCCCCCTCTGCATCCACTCACGCTGCCCCCTCTGCATCGTCTCATGCTGCCCCCTCTGCATCCTCTCACGATGCCCCCTCTGCATGCTCTCATGCTGCCCCCTCTGCATCCTCTCACGTTGCCCCCCTATGCATCCTTTCAGGCTGCCCACTCTGCATCCTCTCACGCTACCCCCTCTGCCCCTTCTCACGCTGCCCTTTCTGCCCTCTGTCACGCTGCCCCCTCTGCCCCTTGTCATGCTGCCCCCTCTGCCCCTTGTCACGCTGCCCCCTCTGCCCCTTGTTACGCTGCCTCCTCTGCCCCTTGTCACGCTGCCTCCTCTGCCCCTTGTCACGCTGCCCCCTCTGCCCCTTGTCACGCTGCCTCCTCTGCCCCTTGTCAGGCTGCCCCTTCTGCCCCTTGTCACGCTGCCTCTTCTTTCCCTTCTCATGCTGCTCCCTCTGCCGCGGCCAGCCAAAGAAAAAAAAAACTTACCAATCCACACGGCGCCCATGACCAAGCATTATCCTCTCTCCCGTGGCACCCCTGGGAGCAGCAGCGCACACTTTGGGAACCACTGGCCTAAAGTCTCTTTCAGTGCCCTGTTGGGGATTTAAGCGAATGCAAGGGCTATCGAATGTGGGACATTGAAAGTAGAAAACTCATCAAAGCCCGAGATGTAGTTTTTCACAAGGCTGAGTCTAAAGTCCAAACATTAAAAGTCTATGCATGCAGCACTATATTATCAACAAAGGTTGTCATGCTGGATATGCAAATGAGTAAAAGCCTGGCTATGTGTGAATCTGCTAGAGAGAAAATAAATTAAATAAATGATACAAAAATGCAAACTAGAAATTCATTGAGGGAAAATAAAGGTGGACCACCTCAGAAGTGCTATGAGGAATTTGCATCATTTTCACTGTGACCATTAGAAGTGACATAATTTAGTGCTTTGTTTGATTTTACATGTGGTGGTCATTGAGCGTGATGGAAATAGTACATATAACATGGCAAGTCTACAGTATATCATTGTTATAGTCTTCATCATTTTGTAAGTGTTATACTGTTCAGTATTGTAATATCGCTGTATGGTCTGTTAGCATTTGGAGAGCTGAGAAAATGTCTCCAACTGGCCTCTTCCTCCACCTTCATTGCTTTACTTCTGGCCATAAGTGTCTCTCTCTCAGCCTGTACTGACTGATGCTCACAAAACATGTCATGAAAATGCTATTAATCATTATATATGCAAAGAATGGGTGAGCAACAATTCAATACTGTACTGGTATGCAAGAAATAATAAGGATGCTTTGGAAATGCTACTGTGTTTGTAAGAGAATTTCTCTCTGTTGCAAATGTTAGGGGAAGTTGGAGATGTACCTATCAGCAAGCATAAAAAAATTACATTTCTTTATAGAGATATAATAAGAGCATACAGCACACCTGACACTCATTCCTCCTCGATTGCTCTAGGAGAAAGTGTCTGCGGATGCTACTATTTGTGATTGTGGTTGTGACTCGTCACAACAGCTGGTACTTATCAGTGTTATGGCTTCTGGCAATTCTAATGATAAATGAAGACCCACATGGGGATGAATGCGTTTAAACACCAGGGGGTAAATGTATCAATCTGCGGGTTCTTCAACACCCGTGTGTTCAGCCTCTTCCGCGATTAAATTTCAAGTGGCGCTGCATTGTAAAGGGTTAACTTCCTTTACAATGCAGCGCCACTTGAAATTTAATTGCGGAAGAGGCTGAACACACGGGTGTTGAAGAACCCGCAGATTGATACATTTACCCCCAGGTTTGTAGACTCACAATACACTTACCTTTAGGGGTCTCCAGGCTGGTTCGAAGTGGACAAAGGGGTCTCAAATGGTATAGTGAAGCAAGCCTTTACAAGTCCCGAAGGCAGGAAATATCTATCTTCCCTCAGGATATCCCAGGGACAGCGTCCGTAACAGGATTGTTCACACGTGTTTCTCATACAATTTATACCCATTGTGCGATTATTCTCTATTTTTCTCCTGTTCTAGCTGTTTTAGCTTTTTTCTCTTCTTTCACACATCCCCTCCTTATTTAGCTTGTTATTACTTTATTTTTCCCCTCTATCCCCTACAACAGGCTTGTCCAACCTGCGGCCCTCCAGATGTTGTGAAACTACAAGTCCCAGCATGCCCTTCCAGCTATCAACTGGTTGTCTACCAGCAAAGCATGCTGGGGCTTGTAGTTCCACAACACCTGGAGGGCCGCAGGTTGGACAGGCCTGCCCTACAACCTCCTCTCTCCCTGTTCTTATCTTCCCCAACCCCTTCACATACTTTCACTAAACCCTGTCCCCCCAGTTAGTACCCATGCCCTGTCCTCTCCATTCTGCCACCCGACATAGCCCAGTGCCCTCTGTCCAGCCAGCCTCGATGTTACCATCAGAGCACCAGAGGCAGAGGGATCCCTGGCCCATTATATTACTTGGTGATTGCCGCTGGTCAACAAGAGGGCTTCTACAGAGGGCCCCTGCCAGTCACCATTAGCTTGCTTCAGGAGCCCACAGCCAACTCCAGGGTTCCCACAGTATCACATGGGTCTCAGGTGCAAGTGGCCGCGGCAGCAAGGTGACCACCTGTCCGTCCCCCCTCACAGACAGATCAGGTGCCTGCTTTTTCAGTCACAAGTGCAGCTGCAGGCTCCAGACATTTTTCCTTTGTCCCTAGAACACCAGCCCTGGCCTCCCTTCCCAATCCAGTACATGTGGTCATGTAACTTGCACAACAGATTGAGGTTGTGCTCCCGCTGCTTGCCCCCCAGACTCAAACAAACCAGCCCCCAACCCTCCAATTGTCCCAGCTTCCCCTCCTCTCACGTGTCATAACCCCCCCCAGGGTCACCTGGGTTTTCCTGTCCAATCTTAACCAGTCCTAGTATTCCCAGCTCTCGTCCTCGTCCTTCACCACCCAATACCCTTTCCCCCTGTGGTCTTTTCTCCCAATAGGGCTCCCGCCCCAGGGCCACCTTACAATTTTCAATGTTACCCATATAGGAACACACTGGATTTAGTGAAAAGGTTTGGCGAGTGGGCATTTTTGGTGAAAGTAGATATTGAATCAGCCTTCTGGCTACTCCCCTTACATCACCAAGAGTCTTAATGTGGATAGGTGTCTGCCCATGGAGTGCTCAATATTTAGTGCCTACTTTGAATACTTCAGTTTGTTCCTGCACTGGTGCATAGAAGCGGGCATGGGTGATCAGGGAGTGGCTCATTATCTAGATGACTTTCTTATCGTAGTCCCCCTCACTCCCAAGATGCCAAGGGGCTGTCTGATACCCAGGCCTTGTTTCCAATTTTTGGCATCCCCATTGTGCATGATAAAACCGAAGGCCTGTCTACGTGTCTATCATTGCTGAGAATAGAAATAGACACTCTGACGGGTTGCTGCCACCTCCACACAGACAAGATGACAAAATTGAGCTCATTTTGTCTGTTCGATATGCAGTAAATGTACCCCTTAGACAGGTCCAATCATTGTTAGGAACTTTACATTTCCCTTGTCGCATCATACCCATGGGGAATGTTTTTTTGCCAGAAGCTGCAAAGGCCAGCAGCTAGAGTAGTTAAAGCTCATACACAAATTAGGCTGTCACAGCAGATTAGAGAAGATTTGATGGCGTGGATACGGCTTCTGGATGAATTTAACTGAGTTTGCATATAGTCGGGACCTGTCGTCTCCAGTCCCAAGCTTTACCTGTTCACAGATGATGCGGGCGTGGTGGTTTGGGTGTGTGGCCTTCAACATGGGCTTCAACCAGGCTGACTTCCAATCTATTAGTGCTTGACCTTTTTCCCATTTTCATAGCTGTGGAGCTTTAGGCTTCTCGCCTAATTTCTGGTGTGACAACTTAGGTGTAGTGCAGGCTATAAATAGATAAAGTGCTAGGTCTCCCCATGCAAATAGGCTTATTAGGTATTTGGTTTTGCACTGGCTTGAGCACAACATTGTATCTAAGGCCAAGAACAAGCCCGGTGCGGAGAATACCTTAGTTGACAAATGACACACTTTCCCATTTGAACTAGGGTAAATTCAGGGAACTTGCTCCGAATGTGGACACTAATAGTAATGTAAAGTAATGTAATTTATCTCATACAATGTCCATGCGGAAAACAATATGTCAGCAGCACAATTAGACCACTTAAAAGCCGGTTAGGGGAACACCTAAGGAACATCAGGAATGGATTTGATAATCATCATCTTTCCAGTCATTTCAAAACCATGCATGACTGCGACTCCATAGGACTTAGCTATTTGAGTATTAAACAAGTATTCAATAATTGGAGAGGAGGATATATAATCAAAAATATTAATAGAGAAGAAGCTAAGATGATCTTTTCTCTGAAAACCCTAGTACTTAATATTGATCTTGACCTCTCTCTATGACATCAGGTTAGTAGGTGGTACCAGTAGTAGTAACACAAATCAATCTGGGATTCCATCATATATAGTGGATGTGTGATGGGGACAGACTGGTCTGTACATGTCCACATCTGGTCTCCTTGAAGGCAGCTCCATCGCATCGAATATGGTCACACCACACTGAGAATGCCCAACCACGGCCGATCTTGGAAGCCAAGCAGAGTGGAGCCAGGTTAGTACCAGGATGGGTGACCACCTGAGAACACCTGGTACAGTAGAAAGTATGCATCTAGGTGCTGACTTGGAGAAAAATTTAGGGACTGGAGTCAATGGCCCCTACCATATGCCTCTGAGTTTCCACCTAGTCTGACATTTGCTATTAGTTCCCCAATAAGAGGCATATTGGCTAGGTTGAGGAAGGGACCATTCCCTTATTTCAATCTCTATAGTCTAATTCCACTACCAACTCTTAGGTCTATCCATCTTTAGGATCTATGAGCGGTTGTGTACAACTGTCCATCAGTAGACCCATCCCATATTGTGGTGTTATTAACAAGCCTCACTTAACTTCAATAATTTTCACCATTTATGAGCCAGTGAATTATATAACTTTATAACCAGTGAATTATATAACTTTATGTCTAGATTCTTTGCATGGGTGTAGATATATACATATTCACGCATGGCCACTTGTAAGTCATGAGTGATTATAGACATAAATGTCAATATGTATTTTTTGTTTATTAGTGCACATATAGCGCTTTCACACATAATAATTCTTATGGTCAGTTTATATTTAGGTTGTCAATTGATGTGTATGACCCTAACATATTTTATTGTTATACAATACTGCCATAATTTATGTTTGCATTGTCTATTATTATTATTATATTATGATTGTACTGTGTGTCATCTGGTCCTAATCTTTCCACCTAATACCATCAAATGCCACCAATTGCAATTGGATTATAATACCCATTGGCTGTATAACATACGAACATGTATAAATATCCATCATTTATGACTATCAACGCAACACCCTGAGGAAATCTGCCAGTCAGCTGAAATGCGTAGGGGCAAGCCCCTGCCATTCTATTCGCTGATACGTCAACCGGAAGTGACATTTGCGTTCCACGGTGGAACCCAAGCATCTTCAGACTCCCCGTACACTGGACCTGCCTCGACTCCAAGCTTCCATGGGCTAAGAAGTTACTGGGTACCCGGAAACAGTTATGCACAGCAAGTAGAGATGAGCGCACTCAGATTTTCCTGAATCCGAGCCCACCCGAACGTTGCCGATCCGAGTCGGATCCGAGACGGATCCGAGACAGATCCGGGTATTGGCGCCAAATGAAAAATTTGAAACCGAGGCTCGGAGTCATAATCCCGCTGTCGGATCTCGCGATACTCGGAACCTATAAATTCCCATCTTCACTCGGGCATTGATCAGGCTAGAGGGAGGGTGTGTTAGGTGGTCCTCTGTCCTGGTAGATCTCGTGCTGTGCTGTTTAGTTCTGTGCTGTGCTGTGCTGTGTTCTGCAGTATCAGTCCAGTGGTGCTGTGTGCTGTGCTCTGTCAATTTTGAGTTCAGTGGTGCAGCTGGGTCCTGTGCTGTGTCCTGTGCTCTGTGCTTCTAAGGACATAGATCTTATTTCCCCAATATTCCCAAGTGTTTAAAAAATGTAAAAAAAAGTTATAAAAAAAAAATACAAAAAACAAATTAAATTTTTTTTTTAAGTACAACAAAATTTTCAAAACCAATCCTGCAGTATAAGCCCATTGGTACTGCAATATTACCAAGTTCACACATTCAGCAGTAAAAGTCGAGTGGTACTGCAATATTACAAAGTTCACACATTCAGCAGTATCAGTCCAGTGGTGTTGTGTGCTGTGCTCTGTCAATTTTGAGTTCAGTGGTGCTGCTGGGTCCTGTGCTGTGTCCTGTTAAGTCCAGTAGTGCTGTGTCCTGTGCTCTGTGCTTCTAAGGGCATAGTTATTTCCTCATTATTCCCAAGTGTTTAAAAAATTTAAAAAAAGTTATAAAAAAAAAATACAACAAAAAATTAATTACAACAAAATTTGCAAAACCAATCCTGCAGTATAAGCCCATTGGTACTGCAATATTACCAAGTTCACTGATTCAGCAGTATAAGTCCAGTGGTACAGCTATTACAAAGTTCACTGATTCAGCAGTATAAGTCCAGTGGTACTGATATATTACAAAGTTCACTGATTCAGCAGTATAAGTCCAGTGGTACTGATATATTACAAAGTTCACTGATTCAGCAGTAAAAGTCCAGTGGTACTGATATATTACAAAGTTCACTGATTCAGCAGTATAAGTCCAGTGGTACTGCTATTACAAAGTTCACTGATTCAGCAGTATAAGTCCAGTGGTACTGCTATTACAAAGTTCACAGATTCAGCAGTATAAGTCCAGTGGTACTGATATATTACAAAGTTCACTGATTCAGCAGTATAAGTCCAGTGGTACTGATATATTA
Source organism: Mixophyes fleayi (assembly GCF_038048845.1). Taxonomy (NCBI): domain Eukaryota; kingdom Metazoa; phylum Chordata; class Amphibia; order Anura; family Limnodynastidae; genus Mixophyes; species Mixophyes fleayi. Next base: position 37,264,979 of record NC_134412.1, on the reverse strand, counting down.
CAAAGTTCACTGATTCAGCAGTATAAGTCCAGTGGTACTGCTATTACAAAGTTCACTGATTCAGCAGTATAAGTCCAGTGGTACTGATATATTACAAAGTTCACTGATTCAGCAGTATAAGTCCAGTGGTACTGATATATTACAAAGTTCACTGATTCAGCAGTATAAGTCCAGTGGTACTGCTATTACAAAGTTCACTGATTCAGCAGTATAAGTCCAGTGGTACTGCTATTACAAAGTTCACTGATTTAGCAGTATAAGTCCAGTGGTACTGCTATTACAAAGTTCACTTATTCAGCAGTATAAGTCCAGTGGTACTGATATATTACAAAGTTCACTGATTCAGCAGTATAAGTCCAGTGGTACTGCTATTACAAAGTTCACTGATTCAGCAGTATAAGTCCAGTGGTACTGCTATTACAAAGTTCACAGATTCAGCAGTATAAGTCCAGTGGTACTGATATATTACAAAGTTCACTGATTCAGCAGTATAAGTCCAGTGGTACTGATATATTACAAAGTTCACTGATTCAGCAGTATAAGTCCAGTGGTACTGATATATTACAAAGTTCACTGATTCAGCAGTATAAGTCCAGTGGTACTGATATATTACAAAGTTCACTGATTCAGCATTATAAGTCCAGTGGTACTGCTATTACAAAGTTCACTGATTCAGCAGTATAAGTCCAGTGGTACTGCTATTACAAAGTTCACTGATTTAGCAGTATAAGTCCAGTGGTACTCTCCTGTGCCGCATATAATTTTTAAAGGCTTTGCCGAGTGTGTGTGGCTTAGGGGTACGCTCTCTTGTGCTACATATAATGGAAAACCAAAATTTGGAGTATAAAGTAGGGAAAGATCAAGACCCACTTCCTCCTAATGCTGAAGCTGCTGCCACTAGTCATGACATAGACGATGAAATGCCATCAACGTCGTCTGGCAAGCCCGATGCCCAATCTCCTAGTACAGGGCTTGTAAAATCCAAAAAGCCCAAGTTCTCAAAAAGTAGCAAAAAGAGAAACTTAAAATCATCTGAGGAGAAACGTAAAGTTGGCAATATGCCATTTACGACACGTAGTGGCAAGGAACGGCTTAGGCCCTGGCTCGTGTTCATGACTAGTGGTCCAGCTTCACCCAAGGATCTAAGCCCTCCTCCTCCCCCCCTACAAAAAATTTAAGAGAGTTATGCTGTCAGCAACAACAACAAAACAGCAAAGAACTCTGCCTTCTAAACAGATGACATCACAAATCCCCAAGGCGAGTCCAAGGGTGTTGTTGGTTGTGAACCCTGACCTTCCCATCACTGTACGGGAAGAGGTGACTCCATCCAGCATTTGCAGCACGCCCTCTGCATATGCTGGAAGGATCACCCACAGTCCAGTTACAGATTTGGCTAATGAAGGTGTGAATGTTGTACACCGGGAGGAGGATATTGATGTAGCTGGCGCTGAGGAGGATGTTGATGATTATGATGCAGACAGATACCAAATTGCCTTTCTCAATTTCTATTTATATTCTAGATTATATAACGGCTGAATAGTTTTCTATTTTACTCCTAGTGGAGAGGGGATCTGATGCAGACAGATACCAAACTGCCTTTGTCCATTTCTTTGTATATTTGAATTTCTAGTTCTACAGTCTATGCAGGCTGCTTTTTTTATATTCAACTACAAGTGTAGGGCGGGGGGGGGCATAGATAGCCACCAAAGTAAAGTGGTCCATTTAATTTCACTTTCTAGCTCCACATTCTGTGCAGCCTGCTTTTTTTTATCTTCAAAGTATTTACAAGCCTTGCAATCTAAATTAACTAGAGGTAGTGACGTGGTAGAACTCCAAAAGGCAGTTTGGAAGCCCCTGTACAAACTGGCTCTATTTTACCTGAGTTGTCCCCCCTCCAGTGTGTACTCGAAAAGAGTTTTTAGTGCAGCGGGGAACCTGGTCAGTGTGCGGCGAAGGAGGTTGCTTCCTCACAACGTTGAAAAAATGATGTTTATAAAAATGAATAATCAATTCCTCAATGAAGTACAGCACTGCCCTCCAGATAGTACAGAGGGACCTGTGGTTGTGGAGTCCAGCGGGGACGAATTGATAATGTGTGAGGAGGAGGAAGTACACACTGTAGGGGGAGAGGAATCAGAGGTTGAGGATGAGGACGACATCTTTCCTCAGTAGAGCCTGTTTAGTTTTCTACAGGGAGAGATGAATTGTTATTTTGGTGTGGGGGCCCAAACACACCAATCATTTCAGCCACAGTTGTTTGGTAGGCCCTGTCGCTGAAATGATTGGTTTGTTAAAGTGTGCATGTCCTATTTCAACAACATAAGGGTGGGTGGGAGGGCCCAAGGACAATTCCATCTTGCAACTATTTTTTTGGCATTATGTGACCATTCAACAGTCATTTGCCATGTTCAAAAAGTAAAAGAAAATGTCAACAAATTCAAAAAATTTAATCAAAAGTTAAATGCCCTGTCATTATTTAAAACAAGAGGGTTTGACGTGCTAGAATTAGTGTAGTGTTAATATGTTATAAACACTACACTTGGAACTTGGAGGAGGTATTGTGGCCCCGGTATCAAATTTAGTACCGGGGCCACCTCACTACGCAATCCAGATACTTGTTTGGTGGAATTCTGACCAGTTGAGGGTGTAACTATTTATTATATTGTGGCCCCGGTATCAAATTTAGTACCGGGGCCACCCCACTACGCAGTCCAGATACTTGTTTGGTGGAATTCTGACCAGTTGAGGGTGTAACTATTTATTATATTGTGGCCCCGGTATCAAATTTAGTACCGGGGCCACCCCACTACGCTGTCCAGATACTTGTTTGGTGGAATTCTGACCAGTAGAGGGTGTAACTATTTATTATATTGTGGCCCCGGTATCAAATTTAGTACGGGGCCACCCCACTACGCAGTCCAGATACTTGTTTGGTGGAATTCTGACCAGTTGAGGGTGTAACTATTTATTATATTGTGGCCCCGGTATCAAATTTAGTACCGGGGCCACCCCACTATGCAGTCCAGATACTTGTTTGGTGGAATTCTGACCAGTTGAGGGTGTAACTTTTTATTATATTGTGGTCCCGATATCAAATTTAGTACCGGGGCCACCCCACTACGCAGTCCAGATACTTGTTTGGTGGAATTCTGACCAGTTGAGGGTGTAACTATTTATTATATTGTGGCCCCGGTATCAAATTTAGTACCGGGGCCACCCCACTATGCAGTCCAGATACTTGTTTGGTAGAATTCTGACCAGTTGAGGGTGTAACTATTTATTATATTGTGGCCCCGGTATCAAATTTAGTACCGGGGCCACCCCACTACGCAGTCCAGATACTTGTTTGGTGGAATTCTGACCAGTTGAGGGTGTAACTATTTATTATATTGTGGCCCCGGTATCAAATTTAGTACCGGGGCCACCCCACTACACAGTCCAGAATTTTTTTTGGGGAAATTCAGAGCCATGGAGGGTTTTTTATTAATTATATTGTGGTGACCACTCCTCTACGCAGTCCAGGTACATTTTTTGGTGCGATTCATACCAGTTGATGGTTTTCTTATTATATATATTGTGGTGACCCACTCCTCTTTGCAGTCCAGGTACATTTTTTGGTGCGATTAAGACCAGTTGATGGTTTTCTTATTATATTGTGGTGACCCACTACTCTACGCAGTCCAGATACATTTATTGATGCGAATCATACAAGTTCAGGGTTTTTAATTTATATTGTGGTGACCACTCCTCTACGCAGTCCAGGTACATTTATTGGTGCGATTCAGACCAGTTGATGGTTTTCTTATTATTTTGTGGTGACCACTCCTCTACGCAGTCCAGATACATTTATTGGTGCGAATGATACAAGTTCAGGGTTTTTAAATTATATTGTGGTGACCCACTCCTCTACGCAGTCCAGGTACATTTTTTGGTGCGATTAAGACCAGTTGATGGTTTTCTTATTATATTGTGGGGACCACTCCACTACGCAGTCCAGAAAGATACCTCGTTGCAACGTTTTGGACTAATAACTATATTGTGAGGTGTTCAGAATACACTGTAAATTAATGGAAATGCTTGTTATTGAATGTTATTGAGGTTAATAATAGCGTAGGAGTGAAAATAAGCCCAAAAACATGATTTTTGAACTTTTTATGCTTTTTTCAAAAAAAATCCGAATCCAAAACCTTAAATCCGAACCAAAACCTTTCGGCAGGTGTTTTGTGAAACAAATCCGAACCCAAAGCATCGCGGAAATCCGAATCCAAAACACAAAACACGAGACACCAAAAGTCGCCGGTGCACATCCCTAACAGCAACTAACACAACATCTAAAAGACCAGTATGGTTATGTATGTATGCTTGTTCAATACCGCCGATAATGTGAGTTAAGAACATTATGCTATACAGCGCATCCACATAATCCTCCCCACATAAGAGCACTAAACCATCTGCGACAGCAGTTATTGTATGGGATTATCTTCAGTGCACTGCTCTCTACTAGAGGATTTACAGTGGACAATATTTCAATGCTGTTAGGCAGGTTACTTTGTTGTTTTTTTAAAAAATTTTATAAATCATTTTTTTTATATATCTTTTATATTTTTGTGGTCTTTATTATAATTTTGTTCCCATGTATTGAGTATAAACTAATTAAATTTATATAATTTTTATATTTTTCATTTTTTCTTTAACTATTTCTGTGGAAGTATTGGTGTTATAACCAATATACTATTCATTCATATATCACCTGGGATCATTAGGTATGACTTGGATCATTGTTTCACTGGACAATGGTAGAATACCACTAGAGATACTAGTCAGTGACCATTGTTTTTTTTCAATAATCAAAAGTCTGTTTTAGTGTTATTTAGTATGTGCAATATAACCCCCCTTTTCATTTAATAGACCAATCAGTATTATTGGTGCACCACACCAGCACTGAGAGAGTGGGGGATACTCTGTAATATAGCAGTAAATCCACATTCCCTGTAGTACACAACATCTATCCCCTGTTTTACTCTTATGTATATGATTCACTGAAAGCAATTGAGCACATATCCTTTAATTACAACTAATGCTACCCTTTGTCCATCTCATGTTTGGCAGATTGTCTAGCCGGCATAAAGGGACTTGTGTAGAAATCATTGGCTTCTTTCACTTTGAGGGCATACAGAGTGGCTTGGCATGACTGGGTTCAATTTTCCACCAAGGCATAATGCCAGCATTCAAACCAATGGCAATGTATGCTTGATTTCCTTTGGCACAAATACAAATTAGGTGTTTCAAAGGTGCCAATGTCATCTACTCTAGCCGGTATTTTGTTTATGGCCCAATTGCTGGGGGAGCGGGATTTTGCAAAGAATTTTTAACTAAAAAAGCACTAAAGGGGTGTTCTAAAACACATCCCGCTGCTGTCGACAACAGACAACCTATACATCTGAATATGTTGCGCAAACTAATAGTGATAGCACGGGCAATGACAGTTACTGATCATCAAGGTCTTCTATTTGCCATTGCCTTCTCTGTGGCTTTTTCGGGTGTTTGGAGTAGGTGAGCTGGTGACCTCATCTTGGGTCTCCCTTGATTCAGGATTTATGCTCACAATGTTATTCTGCAAGATGCAACTCTGCATTGTAAGCTGCATAAATATAAAATTGACCAATTTGGCTAGGGCTTACTCATTGGTTAGACACCTTAGGGGACAGGTTTGGTCACACCACCTCGACTGTGTGCCCCTCCCCAAATACTAATTTAATTTTATATTTAAGAAGTGTGTTTCTAAGATGGGCTTGAGCCAGGCTGATTTTGAGAAACATCTATTCAATATTCATGCTGCCACCTCTGTGGCAGTAGAAGGGTCCTGTGTGGAAAAAATCAAGCTGTTAGACAGTTGGAATTCCTCTGCCCATAAAATATATATTAGATCCACCAAAAAGTAATCTTCCATTTTCTGTTGGCAACCCAGGACTAGTCTGCTCATCACTTTTGGAGGTGAGGGCAGGAATGGATTTTCTTCATTTTTCCTCAGATAAAGAACTCATAGCATGAGCAACTTCAACATTTTTTAATGGATTTTACCATCATATGGTTTGCCTCTGCCTATTCCTTTTTGCCCCCTCCCACCCAGTGGCCTGCGGCTTACTCATGGCAATGCATCTCATGTCATTCAGGTATTGTGACTCATATTGATGTTTACTCTGCTATTGTGCGTACTTAGAGTTTATGTGCAACTATACGTGTAATTTGGTCCTTGGGACGTTGTTCTATTCTACAGATCATTCCCCAAAGCCCCTTCACTTAGGGGGCAATGATCTGGGTAAGGGCAAGACTATTGGCCACATTTGGCACATAATAGAGGATCTGCAGCTTATAGCCGTTAGCTGGCCTGGGATTAAAGTTTGCTTATCTAATATCATCCCTAGATTGACTTGGAGGGGTGTTCATTGTGGACTTCTCATGAATAATGACATGGATAATGACAAGTTAACCTCTCTGTTTCGAAATTTTGAGGGGCTCAGAAGGTTGGGTGATACAACACCCTTTAATTATATTCTGTCACCCTCATCTCTATAGACCCAATGGGGGGCTTCTCATGGTTGTAGGTTTAAGTTTATTTATTGAGTAAACCTATGGGTTTTTGGCAGAGTTTCTAGGGTCCGGTGGTGGTAGGCTATCTGTTGTTAAAGGATGACAGAGTTGTTAGGAAAGTAGTGCAGACATATGTTAATACATGACGCAAGAGTTATGTTGGGCTGTTACTTCCCCTTTCAATCTTGTCTCTGTCAGGCCACTTGTGCAAGTGTCCGGGTATCGTTTGTGAGGTGGAGTCACTCTGACACTGTAAAGTAGTGCCTGGGATTCTGGGCCGGCTGGCCATCCCTATGTTCTGTTGATATTAGCTGGTAGCTGTACCTGCATTTGCTTTTGTTGCCACCATTATTGTACAATTAAAACTGTGACCTTAGTGCGCCAAAATTCAAACATGTGTCTGTGTCATTATTACAGGTATTAAGTAAAGTAACATAACTTAAGGAAATAGAAAGGTTGTGTGAAGTGAGAATATCAGCCATTTGGCATTTAAATTATTTTCTGTTCATGGTACAAAAAGACATTGTGTGGCTTGCCTATTGTTTACTTTAAAACTTCCTTAGCCAAATAAAAACTCACAATCTATTGGAGTCCAATATATTTCAGTAGTTTTTTCATTGTACGCTCATTTTACCCATATTAGTATCCAAATACCAATGCAATACCGTACATTGCTAAGTCTCTCAATAGGTGTATTTTTAGCAATACACTGAATGGCACTAACAAATATTTTTTTCCATTTGTCATTCGCACGATTAGCTATTTACACTGTCATCTCAACTTGTCATCTGAACCGGTGTATTTTTTTTTTTATTTTTTTTTTAAACAAGTGTTTATTGACGGTCACACAGGAAAAACACTGTAATACAATTGTTATACATGTTGTTTCATACAGAAAAAAACAATCAATCAATACTTAAATTAATAGAACAGAGCTCTCCACGTATCGGAGAGGAAATTGGTCAGATTCTATAAGATAATGTGAAAGAAAGACCGGTATATTTTTATATTTAAAAGAGAAAGTAAGGAAAGAAGAGGGAGAAAGAGAGAGAAAGAAAGAGAAAAGTGAAAAAGAGAAAGGTAAAGGAGGGGAGGGGGTGGTGTGGTAGAGATCTCCCAAGAATTAAGAGCAATGAGGCGAGGAGTGGGAGGGTTGCAGATGGGTATGGAGCATGACTAAGCAGGACTAAGTAAATGGGGAGCGGTATTGAAAGAATTACATCCATGGATCCCAGACCTTGTTAAAAGATTTGGCTGTGTTTCTTATAATGCTAGTCATGTACTCCATCCGGTGAATTTGCCAAATCCTATTAGTAACAGAGATAAGTGCGGGGGGAGCGAGTTGCTTCCATTCTATGGCAATATGACATGTGGCTGCTGAGATGATATGGCGGGCAAGTTTGTTTTGGTGCCTAGTGGCCATGGGAAACCCGAGGGGTAGAAGGAAGAATTTAGGGTCGAAGGGCAGGGGAATTTGGATCACTGTTTCTCTCAAAGATTTAATTTCACGCCAGAAGGGGATCAGTTTTGGACAGTCCCATCATATGTGTAAGAATGAACCTGCGCCAGAGCACAAACGCCAACATCTGTCGGAGGAGTCAGGCAGTATCTTTTGTAGACGAGTAGGAACATAATACCACCTGAAGAGGAGTTTATATATATTTTCTTTTATTCTGACACAAATTGAGCTAGAGGCAGCATTTTCCCGAATTTCCGACCATTCCTCAGCATCAAGTGGTGAGCCCAGGTCGTGTTTCCATGCTAACTCATGAGGGTCATGAGGAGGAGTAGAGGGAGCGAGTAATTCAGAATAAATATTAGATATAAGACCTGACGTTGATGCCTGTCGCAGGCACAATGCTTCAATTGTTGTAAGGGGATGAGAGGTAAGGCGCAACTTGGTAATGAAATGTAGATTACGAATTTGTAAGTATTGATAGAAATTCCGTGTGGGCAGGCCAAATGTAGCTTGAATGTCTGTGAATTGGGTAAATGATACACTGTGAGTTATGTCGTTTATGAAACGTATGCCTCGGGAGTGCCATGGAAGGAACGAGGGATGGTGTAAGCCCGGAGGGAAATCTGGGTTATTAAAAAGGGGGATTATTGGCGATGGATGTGGGGAGAGACCATAGATCCTGATGGACGAGTCCCATATAGCTAGAGAATGGGAAATTATGGGATGAGTCAGAGCTTTTTTGGGTCGACGTGCCCTTGGAATCCACAGAAGAGAAGCAGGAGTAAGCATCCCCAGACTTTCAGCCTCCAGAGTTACCCAGACCCTAGTTGCCCCAGAACCGTTCCATAAGACACTTTGAGCAAGTTGGGCTGATAGGTAATATTTTTTGAAATTGGGTATACCTAGCCCATGAGGACCTCTGTAAAATCCCGAGCCGAACACGTGGGCGTCTACCTGCCCAAATAAATTTAGAGGACTCAAATTGGAGAAACTTAAATACGTAGTGGGGGATTCGAATAGGGAGGGTTTGAAAAAGGTATAATAGTCTAGGAAGGATGTTCATTTTAACAGAGTTTATGCGGCCTATCCAGGAGATAAATTGGTGAGACCAGGTGCTAAAATCATTCTTAATTTGGGATAGGGTGTGGGGAAAGTTGGCTTGAAACAGATGGGAGAGATTTTTGGTCAGAAAAACACCCAAGTACTTTATTTTATGGTGATGCCAAGTGAAGGGAAATGTTTGATCTAATATTATCTTATCTTTTTTAGAAATGTAAAAATCTAATGTTTCAGTTTTGGCAGGATTAATTTTGTAGCCCAAGAAGTGCCCATAAGTTTCTAATTCAGAAAGAAGGGGTGGAAGGGAGGTAATGGGGTTAGTCATGCTAATGAGAACATCGTCTGCATATAAAGCAATTTTACTTTCTGTAGACCCAACCTTTATACCGGAGATAAATTGATTGCAACGAATTCTAGCTGCCAGTGGTTCAATTATGAGGGCGAAGATCAATGGGGAGAGGGGACATCCCTGACGAGTGCCGTTGTAGATTGTAAATGGTTTGGAGGTTAGACCATTAACAGATACAGTGGCAGAAGGGTTTCTGTAAAGAGCCAACACGCCAGACAGAAACCTACCAGAGAAGCCAATCGATTCAAGTACTCCCCGCATAAATGTCCAAGAGATGCGGTCAAAGGCCTTTTCCACATCTAAGGCCATCATGAGAGAGGGCAATTTTCCACTGTGTATAGAATGGATCAAATCGATGGACCTTCTAGTGTTATCAGGGGCCTGTCTCCCTGGAATGAAGCCTGTTTGATCCGGGTGGATCAGCTTTGGAAGCAGGGGGTTAAGTCTGGTGGCCAGGATTTTAGCGTAAAGCTTGAGGTCTACATTAAGAAGGGAAATGGGTCTATAACCTTCACAGTGGAGAGGGTCTTTTCCTGGTTTTGGAATGACCGCAATATTAGCAAGAGTAGTGGCAGAGTCAAAGGATGCCCCCTCCAGAATTTGATTGTAAAAGGTCAAGTGAGGAATAAGGTCCACGGCAAACTTTTTGTAATACTGTGCTGAGAAACCATCCGGACCGGGAGCAGAGGAGGATTTGAGGGATTTTATTGCTATTTTAATTTCGTCTGCAGTGATGTCCGCGTTTAAGCTAGTAAGCTGGAATTGGGAAAGATGCGGAAGAGGGGTATTAGCAAGGTACGACTCCAGAGTGCTCGATAGGAGGTCCCCCGGGGGCGGGGAGTCAGGGAGGTTATAGAGAGATGCATAGAAATCTCTTAATTCCTTAACAATATCAAGTGGGTCATATGTTATTGAATTAGTGGATTTCTTGTGGAGTTTGTCAATAGCTCCTCTGGTGCGCCTCTGACGGAGTTTCCGTGCTAGCAACGAGTCTGCCTTGTCATAAAAGCGTTGCTGAAGTTTCTGTAATATGGAGGCTGCTCTGCGGGACAAAAGGGTATTGAGCTGGCCCCTTAAAGAGTTAAGTTGAATTAATAGGGAGGGATCGGGTACCTGCTTATGCTGAGACAAAAGAGTAGAGATACGTTGCTCCAATAAAGAAACTTCTAGGGCGGCCTTCCGCCTTACCTGAGAAGCAACACTTATGAGTCGCCCACGGATGGTGGCTTTGTGAGCTTCCCAGATAACGCCGGGCGCCAAATCCTGAGAGATGTTCTCTTGGAAATAGTCAGATATTTCTGTTTTAATGTCCATAAAGGAGGAAGTGTTTAAAAGGAGAGCGTCGTCCAGGCGCCCTCTAAAGGGGCGTGGGTAATGGTGGAGGAGGTCAAGAAGGATATATACTCCCGCATGGTCAGACCATGAGAATGGGATGATACCCGCTTGGGTGGTCATGGGAGCCAGAGACTGGGAAACGTGGATCATGTCGATGCGGGAGCAGAATAGTGTGTATAGTCTCTTGCGGTGGAATTCTTGAGACGCCAGGTGTCATGTAGGGAGTGTTGTAAGAGCAGGGCAGACAAGGCGGAGGAACCCTTGGAAGAAGGAACGGAGAGTCCGCGAGAGGAGGTGGACCTATCAAGGTGTGGGTCCAAGACGATATTAAAGTCGCCACCTAGTACGATGTGACCTTTGGCCAAACGCTCAATGTGTCAGAACAATACCGGTAAGAACTGAGCCTGACCTTGATTTGGAGCATAAATAGCGGCTAACGTTATCGGGGAGGAGCGCAGAGTATCCATGACTAAAAGGATATGACCTTCCGGGTCGGAATATGTGGAAGAATGTTGGAAGGGGACCTTACTATGGATAAGTATCGCTACCCCCCGTTTTTTGCAATTAGCTGAGGCAAAAAATGTCTGGGAGAACTGCTTGCCCTGGAGTTGTGTGTGAGTACCTGTAAGGTGAGTTTCCTGAAGGAAGACTATGTCCGCTTTTTCCCATCTGAAGGCTCCAAGGACTACTGTGCGTTTGCGGGGGGAGTTGAGGCCGTTGACATTGATGGAAAGGAGTTTCAGTGCCATGGAAGCGGAGACAAGGTGTTTGCTGTTAACTGAATCACTCAGAAGCTGTAATAGTGAGAGGAATAGGTCCAAGGAGCTTTAGATGGGGGAGAAGGGGAGAGGGAAGTATGAAGAAAGAAGGAATGAGGGGTAGAAGCTACAAGGAGTAGTGAGAAAGAGAGAGAAAAAGAAGAGGAAAAAGAAAAAAAATGGCCCAATTGGGCAGAAACCCTTTAACGGTGGGATCCAGGAGGGATCCAGACTTAATATTTGCAAAAATTGTATAGCTAAACATTAGTCGTATAGGGAGCATGGGGGGTGGTGTGAGAACATTTAGATAGACTTGCTACCTAAGATGATAGCTCCATCAAATAAACTGGATGCGTCTATTAGTGAGAAATTCACAACCGTAAGACATCCAGATGCATAAAAGGTTGTGCAGCAGGGGGAAGGGGGGGATGGGGATGAGAAGGTGGAGAAAGATGGGAAGGAGGGAGAGGAAGGGGGGGTAATATGGGAGGATGCATGTTATATACAGTGGTAAGAAACGAGAAAACTTTTGTTTAAGATATGTAGAAAATACCATAAAACATAGTAACATAATAACAATAGTCAACTGTGATTTCTAAACAAGAACTAAAGTTTCCAAACTGACAAAAAAGGAACATTTAGAATAGAGGCATCGAGTTGATTAGAAATGTTGGCTAAAGGATATATCAAAGCCAACGTCCGTTTAGAGGTGCAAAATAGATCAGAAAAGAAAAATAAAATAACTGAGATGGGCAGCTTACAGTTAGAAGAATGATCTCTGCAAGATGAGTCCATCTATTAAAGACACCTCCGAACCACTAAACTTAAGGAGAAAAAAAAAATATTATAGAACATTTTAACATTTCAGGCAGGCGAGTCATCTCAGGCATGACGCCGGAAAACCTTAGTCCACTCAGAGGTTGGAGGAGGCGATCGTGAACCAGTGTATTTTTTACAACACTTTCGCTATTACTAGTCAATATATCCATTCCCTCTAATTTAAGCCATTATTATATTGGGAAGCCCCAATATAAAGTTTATTGTATTTATTATTATTTTATAAAGATGACAGATGGAGAAAAAGTACACCCAAAAAATGTGACACATCTAAGCCAAAAACAAAAGGTTGTTTTTGTAGATATGAGTTAAACATATTGGGCCTGATTCATCAAGGAATACTGAGTGCAATGTGTGCTTGATTTAAAATGCATATAAAACGTGTACACATATGCCCAAATTCCACAAGGAACGGATGTGAATATAAGTGCTCTCCTAGACAAGAAACTGCAGGCAGGGCCGGATTAAGGAAATGGAGGCCCCTGGGCTAAGGGGGGCCTCCATTGCCCTGTGAGGCCCCCAGTGTGAGCCGCCCACCGCCCCCATGAGGCCCCCCAAGCGCTTACCTGTCACTGCAGTTCTCCTTCCACGGCGCGCTGTAAGCTCCTTACTGAGGAGATCTCGCGAGAGTGAAACTCTCCTCAGTAAGCAGATTACTGAGCGCAGGGGACGGATGACTGCAGTGAAAGTGCTGAGCAGCATTGATCAGGCAGGGGGCACCGGCCCGATAAATAATGCTGCTGAGGACTTTGAAGGGCCCCCTGGATGCCCGAGGCCCCTGGCTGTAGCCCAGTTAGACCTCAGGTTAATCCGGCCCTGACTGCAGGATACATCCCTTACCTATGTGGAAAATAAAATTACAAAAGAACGCACAGAAAAGAAAAAACCTACTCAATTAATGTCACATGTTAATAATATAGGCATTTTTTTAACTTTATTTTTTTCCATGAAATACATTTATTAGTGTGTTATGAATGTCTACTCTACATAAAATAAATGTTTATAGTGACTCTGATTGCAAACACATGTATACTCAGTTGCCATCTCTAATAATCAGCACTTTGCGTAACCTGTAGCTGGCGCAAGAGATATGGCTGAAAACATGTACCTTTGAGATGCCTAGAGCTTGGATTGGACGCTGCTGCTGCATTCAAATTTGGCCCGCCATTACTGTACACGCCCCTCTCTGCCCCGTCCCTTAACCTCCCTGAATTCAAAGATAATTTGAGCATTGCTGTGTTCGGTGCCGTATGAACCGGTTGTGGGAAAGTGCAGAGTTATTTTGCAGTTTATACGCACAAATTCTCAGTTTACGTTCCTTGATTAATCAAGCCGTTATGCCTTGATTAACTCATGTTGGCAGATCAGATGATACTGAATTTTTTTAACCTTTATCTTTATATTAACCATTCCCATGCTGTTCTGTGTACCAAATCATTGTCTCTGACTCTTACTACATCTTTCAATAATCCCTGGGTACCATTGTTAACTATAACTTCTTGCCAGCTCTTAATAAACAGCAGATTTTGTACAGTGACCCCAATTTTGAATTCTGACCTGCTCACAGATCCAAAGTATGGGTTATAGCTTTTGATACTACTGATATTCTCCAGACCCCTGTATACTAAATACTGGACTCTTTCTTATTTAAGACCAGCCTTTACTATCATGTGGCCACCAGCCACTGGGGTCCATTACCAAAGATATGAAATATACAAGTAAGCTGCTCAATTCATTGCAGAATATACTGGCCCTACATTATGGATCTCCCTGATGCCCCTAAAGCATCAACAGAACTTGCTCTGGTACAAGCTATTCAAACTCTTTATACTCAAGTAACTGTTATCCATACATGTTGGAACATATTACAAGCAGCTATGCCTTTGACTGTTCCTGTATTACCCACAGTTCCTTTACTTTTATTTAGCCCTATGAAACCGAAGCCGAGAGTGAAATTCACAGAAAGGTTTGGAGGAGACTGTCCACTATTGTTCTGTTACACTAACCTCTCCTTGCTCTCCAGTGCCATTCACGTTTTCTGCATCGGGACGACACTTCCAGGTATTGGCGGTCACATGACCACATGTCGAGGCAGGGAATTTGAATCCTCTATGTATATAAACTGCACTCTGACACTCGTCCAGTGTCAGAGCAACTTCTGTGTATCCTGTGTTTCTGCATGCCTAGCTTGTATCCTGATTGATTCTTGTGTACCAATTCCTGCCTGTCTGACCATCCCTGCTGTCCTGCATCTATGCACTGATCTCAACTTGCTGACTACTCGCTGTCTTAGTGTTACCCACTTAGTGTTACAGACCTTGACTGCCCTGACTTTGATTCCGCCTGTTGTTCCTGTACTCCACTGCTAGATTGTATTACCAGACCCTGCTAGTCCAGACGTTGCTCCTGCCTGCTGATTTGATTCTCCATTGTCAGATTATGTACCAGACTCCGTCTTGTCCTAAGTCCGCTTTTGCTTGCTGTCTCTGTACTTCCCTGCCAGTCTGTGTACCGGACCTGGCTGTCTGACCAATCTCTTCGTTACCTTCTATTGGCCACCTGTCACTCCCTCTTCTGCAGTGCTAGATCTAGACGCAGACCAGTGGACCTGTGAGCCCTCAGCAGCAAAGCCCATCCCACCTTGCTGTGGTTCTTGGTGAACACCAGGGGGCTCATTAGAAACTATACCACTGGACAGCCAACAGAAATCTAATTTAGCACAGGGATACCATCTCGTCAGTTACATGTTTATTCATGGCTCAATGTCAGTTACACTTTTAAATGTGTCCTCTAACTTGTAACCCAGGCCAAAGCATTTTTTTATAAAATTAGTCAGGATCAGCCAAATGAGACAAATTCTGCAATGGATATCAAGGATAAATTAACTTGTATTAATTCTCCCCAGGATTCATACTTTTATGATTTGATGTATCACTATAGATATTTATTTGACAGAAAGTGCCAACAAGAAGTGCCAACAAACCGCTTTGGTCCACTAATACAGCATAGTCACATATTGGACCCATGCAAGTCGACAGTATCAGAGGTTGATGCTTCCAAGACCATTGTTGGAACTATCCTGTCACAAAGACAGGGTGATATAATTTAAACATATACATCATTCATGTGCTTAATTTTCTAAGAAATTGTCCACTGTAGATAACAACTATTCAGTGGGAGATTGGAAACTATTAGCTATTTGACTGACACTGTCAGAATGGAAACTCCTCTGGGAGGGAGACAATTTTCACTATTTATATTGATCATACGAAATTCGAATACTTGAAGTCAGCCAAGAGACTAAATTCCCATCAGATGAGGGTTATTTTTTACCCAGTTTGACTTTATAGTCACCTATTGACATGCATATCAAAATGGTAAGGAAGATGCATTTGTAGGGAAATTTAAGAATTTTGAGGGGATTGCCATGTGATGTTGAATACTTTTGTGTCAAAAAAGACAAAAGTATTATAGGAGTGATACCTTTATTGGGTAACCAAAAGAAATGTTTCTATTTGCAAGCTTTCAGAGCACAGAGGCCCCTTCATCAGGCAGGTTTACAAATGAATGACTGAGAAAAGAGCACAACATTTCAGAGATGTTACATCAAGCAAATTGTACAGGGGGGGGGGTACATCCAAAAGATAAGCTAAAGTAATAAAACTGAGGTTTTCATTATGAAGTGAAAGTTCTAAGAGTTCAGAGATCTAGATTCACTCTGCTATGGGGTGTGATGTGTGTCCATGTAGTGGGTCATAAATCCAGGTGTTAGGTTGAGTCCTTGAGTCAATGACTGTAATGATCTTATCAGCTTGAATTCCCAGACTTTTCTCTCCCTGTCATATTTAAAAAACAACTTTCAGTAATAAGACTTTTAAATCAGTCATACTGTGTCCTGGTCCAGAGAAGTTTTTACCAATGGGAGTGTCCAGAGTCTTTTTTTTTTGTGTGTCTGTGTAGATTCATCCTGGATTGTAGTTTCTGCTTGGCCTCCCCAATGTAGATTCTTTCAGGGCTCCTTGTACACTGTATCATGTACACCACATTGGAGGATGTACATGAGAATGTATCAGTAATTTTATAGTATGGACCAAGACAGACTAAATGTTTATGCAAAATGCTGCTGCTGCAGCACATTATCTAAACAAATCAATCACAATAAACTTTTAGTGCAATTATACAACACTTATCACACAAAATCTGTAGATGTGCAACAACGATTAATCCAGCTTGTTCAAGTTAGATGCTTTAGGAAGAAATCACTGTAGATTAGGGTCACTTTACACTAGGCAGAATCCACGGGGATAAAATGTAATCCACAGGTTAAAGCGCAGTTTCAGCTGGACACATGAAGCTTATTTAATTCTACAAGATGAAATCGATAACCGATCTCTCCCAGCAATTGTAGAGTTAAACAACTTGTAATTCTCTCCTCGGCAACTATTTTCAGTAGTTTAACAATAGAATCAAACTTCTGATTCAATATAGACAAACTCTTGTGACAAATGACTTCTCTCTATGTTTCTTGCACACTGTATCAGCTTGCAGATAACTTTAAGTACTACAGAAGTGGATGGAATAAACTCTTTCATCAGACAGAACCATAACTTCTCAATAGTAATTTTAAAGTTCCAGTCAGAGGTTTTAATAACAAAGTTTGAAGTCTCACTTAAATAACTTAAACATTGCAAGGCAAAATAACCATAAACTTATCTGTCTTCATACGAGTCCTTCTGACATTGCATGGGGAATGGCAAACTAGGTTTTTTCCTATACATGGGAGTAAATGTATGAACGTGCGGGTTCTTCAACACCCGCGTGTTCAGCGTGTTCGGCGATTAAATTTCAAGCGGCGCTGCATTGTAAAGGGAAACTTCCCTTTACAATTCAGCGCTGCTTGAAATTTAATCGCCGAACACGCTGAACACGCGGGTGTTGAAGAACCCGCACGTTCATACATTTACCCCTAGGTCTTTTTCCTATATAAGATGTCTCCCTCTGAGCTGGCCTTTACATACTTTAGCTGAAAACATCCCTTAGGCAATGGTTCAGCAACAGCTCTCAATGACTCTATGTAGGAAGATCCTCCACTATCCCGACAAGCAGTCACACATTTTTACAGCAAAACATCTACTTGCCTCCAGCAGTCTGTTTTTTGCTCCTCTCCTTTTCCCCAAGGTTCTCCTGGAGCCTTCTAGTACATTCTGGCACCAAAATAAGGGCTGGATTTACCGCTAGGCAACCTAGGCACTTGCCTAGGGTCCAGAAGTTCTTAGGTGGCCTGCGGCAGATGGGGGGCCCCAGCCAAGGAAAACTGCTTCCTCCTGTGAAATCTCCCAGCTGTTGCTTTGGCGACCGAGACCCTACTTCCTCCACAAGTTGCAGGAGGGGGGTACCGCGATTCGGGAGAGTAGCTGGTACATGCTTTGCTCGGTGGCTGGTCCCTTCTCTGGGACCATCCACCTCCTCTCATTGGCTGCGGAGCATTATGATCCATTCCCCCTCCCTCCCTCCTCTATGTGTGGCATGCTCAGTGTCACATGGGACATGCAGAAGAAGACTGCACAGCTAGCGCGGATGGAACAAAGTAAGTTGGGGGTGGGGTAGTATATTAATATAATATGTGGGTGTGAGGGGCCAGTGTATTTATATTGTGTGTGTCAGGGGCCAGTGTATTTATATTATGTTTGTGTGAGGGGCCAGTGTATTATTATTATGTGTGTGTGAGGGGCCAGTGTATTTATATTATGTGTGTGAGGGGCCAGTGTATATATATTGTGTGCGTGAGGGGCCAGTTTATTTATAATATGTGTGTGTGAGGGGGCAGTGTATTTATATTATGTGTGTGAGGGGCCAGTGTATTTATATTGTGTGTGTGTGTGTGTGTGTGTGTGTGGCCAGTGTATTTAAATTATGTGTGTGTGTGAAGGGCCAGTGTAATTATACCATACTTGCCAACTTTTTAAATAAACTGTATGGGAGGGTGCCCGTCGAGGGGGCGTAGCAACGAATAGTGGTTAGGCTTCGCCCCTGTCAATCTTTGCCATTTTCGATCTTCACTAACGGAGATAGCTGGATACGGGCGGTTTGTCTGCTTTTTCTGGAGTCAGGGAGAACTCCCAAATATTCTGTAGTCTCCCAGACATTCCCGGAGAGTAGGCAATTATGATTTATATTATGTGAGATTGAGGGGCCAGTGTATATATATTGTGTGTGTGTGTGTGTGTGTGTGTGTGAGTGGCAAGTGTATTTATATTGTGTGTGTGTGTGTGTGTGCGCGTGAGAGGCCAGTGTATTTATATTATGTGTGTGTGAGGGGCCAGTGTATTTATATTATATGTGTGTGTATGAGGGGCCAGTGTGTTAATATTACAAGTGAGGGAAGGGTCGGGTCTTATATAATGTGGCAGGTCAGATATTAATTTAATGGTGGAGTGCAGGTGGGGGCTAATTATTGGGTGCTATTTTATTTGTGGGGTGTAGGTGGGGAAAGTTAATTTAATAGTGGGGCCTATCAATTTAAAGTGGGGTGATTGGACCTTTAATTTAATGCTGGGGTGGTTTGGGAGCTATTAATTGAATGTGGGGCTGTTTGGGGAAAATGAGGAGAATTCTTTAAATGTGTGTCACAAACTTACTTGCTTTCATGCTGCTGATTTTCCTGTCTCTGTGTACAGCAGCACTTCCTGGTTTGGGTGGTCACATGATCGTGGCTGGGAGGTGGTTTTTAGTATCCACAGACTTTATTAAGCTCACCTGGACACTGCAGCCTTGTCAGAGCAACAAGTTACCTCTTACCTGTTCCTGGCTCCTGTGCTTCGTGGATTGCTGAGTCTTCCAGTCTCCTGTGTCTTCCTGTGTTCTAATCTCTGCTTGTTAGACTATCCTGGCTCTCCAACCCTTGTGTACCGACCCGGCTTGCTGACAATCCCTCTACTCTTGTGACCCGTGTACCGACCCCGGCCTGCTTGACTCCGAGTTGCCTCCTGATTCTGCCTGCCTCCATTCCTGTGTACCGACCCGGCTTGATTGACTCTGCATCTTCTGCTCCACTCTGCTGCACTACATCTTGGGGCAAACCTGAGGACCGCGACCTGCGACTCCTGGCAGCGAAGCCCACCCCGCCTCGCGGCGGTTCTTGGTGAACACCGAGGAGATCGTTAGACTCCGCACCTCAGGTAAGCCAGCGCTAATCAAGATTAGTAATAGTAATCCAGTATCTGTTACAATGTGATTATGAATTTTGTAATGCCTGGCATGGTTGTGAGAAATGGTTATATTTATTAAATGTAAATGATATTTAATTTATTACTGGGGCTGTTTGGAAGGAGGGATATAGGTTTATTTTTTTAATGGGAACACAATTAATTTAATGTTGGAGCTGGTTGGAGAAAAATAGGTCTGTTTATTAAATGTGTATGCTATTACTTTAATGTTTGGGTTGGAGGGAGGCCTACTTATTAAATGTGGATGTTTGGAGTTTTCTAAATTTTATGTACCCATTTTTTTTCCCAAATCGGACCACCAACATTCCAGGATCCAGACAAGCAGCAACTGATCTAAAGACACCAGCAGCCACAGGTGGTGAAAGTGACAAGAACAGGTAGTAGAGAGCAGAACAGTGTGCCAACTGTTCTGAATCTGATGGGATTTATATTATGAGGAGATCTGACTTTAAATGCTGCACTATGGGATTCATGCAGAAGACTGACATGAAAAACTGCTGGAATGTAATAATCCATGTTAATATGTTTCTGTAGGTAGAGGGCTGCAGTCAGTAACTAGTGACAGACGGTCTGTGACGTGGTAGCGATAGGAAACTGCTGTTTTTTTTATTACTGGGCTCACTAAGCCTGAACTGCAGCTTCTTGACATATTAATTATGATTAATACCTAAGTTTAGTTAAAGATAAGGTACAATTTGTGTGAATTGAAAGGTAAGCAGTGGCAGAAGTGGAGTGTATATGGTAGTATGCCATACCATTACTTCTCATACTGCCTTCATTGTAAAATTATCAAATTCCATTCACTTATTTACATTACCATTACATTTTTCATACCGCCACTTCTAAATTCCCACTTCGACCACTGAGCTGAATCATACTTGCCTACTCTCCCGGAATTTCCGGGAGGCTCCCGAATTTTGGAAGAGTAGGCAAAGCTCCCAGATCCTGTAAAATGCAGAAATTCACTGCATTGAATTGTAGGGGGGGGGGGCTTAATGCACAATTAAGCTCCCCCCCACTATTCAATGCAGTGAATTTTTGTATTTTATGATAGGGACGGGGCTATTGTGACGTAATGATGTCATCGCACCCCCTCCTGCCCTCTGTCACATGATCTGTACTCCGATCTCCCGGAGTACAGATTTACAAAGTTGGCAAGTATGAGCTTAATATTCATTGTATGGAGTATATGACCAGTATAATTAAAAATTCTGCTACATGCTTTGACAAAATATGGGGTCCATGGTCATTATTCTTTAACTGCCTGGACCACAAAGCGATGCAGGGGCCATAGTGTGATGCAGTATAATGATAAAGTAGGGCACAGTGTCATGAGAGGGACAGTAATGAGGGGCAGCAGTGTGATGCAGTGGCTGAAGTGCAGGGGGAGCAGCGTGATGTGCTGCGGCACATAGCTCACCCTTCTACTTAACTATAGGAGTATATGCTATGCTAAAAAATTATAGTGCTATGGATTGTTTCAGGGAGGAGGGGGCCCAAACCAGTATCTTGCCTAGGGCCCCATGAGGTCTAAATCCGACTCTGGACAAAATGCCTGTTTTTCTTGTGCTTTTTGCTTCTTGTTGCAGTGTATTATTGTCTCTGCATGCTTCTAATGTGGTCTGGGTCTCTAATGAGCAGCCTGGGACTGTAGCTTGCAGTTTGTTCACCCCAAAATGGCCGACACTGATCACAAATTAATTATAAATTTGCCCTTCTTGCCCTAACAAACAGACATGTGTTGTTCCATCCAGCAGGTAGGTTTATGGAAATTCCTGCAACAGGAATGGCAGGAATATTTTATACATTCAAACCTTAATATTTATTTAGATACACAATATGAAAAATAGGACTGGGCTGCCTTTGCCCATGAATTTGATTTTATATTTTTAATAAATGAGTTTAGCAGTTATTGTTCCTTTAATATTTTCTGAAAGCAACTGAGAAGGGGAAGTTTGGGAAATAGGGAAAATAATTCTGAAACTGTTTTTCTCAACACTTTTCAAGCAGCCATTTATCTCCCTTCAAGTCTATCAATACTGCAGTATATGCTTCCATGTTATTCAATCCTCTTTTTATCCTAATTTATATAGACAAGAGGAAGAAAAGATATTATCCTTTCAAATACTATAGAAGAAGATTATTAAATCCATACAATGTAAAATAAAGATGAGTTTGTGACTGAAATTTTGTCCAGTTTCCTAAATAATAAATTCCTATATCTCCAGTGCAAATCTCCTTTTGGCAATGATTCAAACACTTTAAATTTGAGCAAAAGAAATCTAGCAGGAATGAAATCTCACCAGACTCAGAAGTGCTAGGCCTATAATCCAGGCTATATCTGCCTAGAGCTATGTAAGTAGTAAGTACATTGTCTGCTCCAACCAAAATCTTTGCCTGCAATATGCCACTTTGTCAGTCATCTGGATCCATTTCTGTATTAATATAATGTAAAGTACTTTCTGTTTTTCTCTTTTACATATAATTTTTACATATAATAACAAAAACTGATTAAAGTGTTTATTGATATATATTGTGAATCTCTTGCTGCATTGAATGCATATCAGTGTCACGAACACGCTCCCAGCTGTCGTGACTTTGGGGTGTTTGCTATATGAGGTTTCACGATTCCAGCCCACAGTCTCTCTTTACCTATCACACAGGTTATAGACCTATTGAATCGCCCCACACAGCGCTCACACCCGCACACACTTCAGGTTTGCCACCACCTATTGAATACAGGCAATAGCACCCCAATATACTGTCCCACACTGGCACACAAGGCTTCTAGCTGCTCACAGGCTAGCAAGACCCACCCCAGCAAGCAAAGGGTTAACTATTCACACCTCCAGACTGTTGCACAAATGTAAATGCAAGCACACATAGCTTGTTAATCAAATGTATCAACAAATCACACACTGGCATCCCAAGGGTTATCTTGGCCGAGGTATATTCTTCTTAACAGGCAAAAGGATTTGTTAGAGTATCAAGGACGCAGCATATTAAATTATAGATTTAATATAAATACAATAATAGAGAGGGCGCAAATAAATAGTGACTGGGTTAATGTTTATAGCTCCTTCGTGAATATGTGAGTAATGGATGCACACGGGCAATCTTCAGTCTTGCAGATGGCAATAAACCAAAAATAAGTTAAAAACTCTTACCCTACAATACCCTAGAGAAGTCCCAGGACTCGGTGCATCTGTGTCCTCCGTTGTAGCTGCAATCTCTTCTCCGTGTAGACTATGTTAACGGCGTCCCGCTGCACGTCTAATGCGGGAGTTCAGAATTCCAAAGTCTCTCTATATAGATTTAATATACAAAAGTACAGGGCGTTCAGATATAAAAAATAATTAATAAACAATTAATAGATTGAGATAACATACACAAGCAAAACAGTTTAAAATAAAAGGGGTTACATTCAGAGTGTCACTTACATGAATTGCATACTCTGTGCCACAGAAAATTGGCAAGGAAGATGGACAGCTTATCAACGTAGATTGATTTTCCCAAAAGTCTGACAATTTGTTGTACCTGGTTTCAGCTTTTTAAAGACACTTCCATACCTTTACCTACCCCCAGGGGGTTGTGGCCTGTGACACTTTTTTCAATCACCATTTGCATGTTGCCTGATTTACTAACCAATTCTACTATGTGACCTAACTTTTCTGTTGAGCGTCACACAGGTCCAATTTTATCATTAATAAACCCCCATGACTCTATCCATCTTCTGATACCAAACACGCCTAAATACAGTGTATTCGCAGAGCTTACATTCATTTTCTTAACTTCTCTGTAGCGCAGAATTCTTAACTTGACATATGAGCTGCCCTTCATCATGCTATTGAGGAATATGTAATTGATCACTACTTTTATTGATTTTAAGTGGCGTATTTTAAAACTCAATTATTTTTGTCTATATCACATATAGCCAACATC
The DNA here is from genome assembly GCF_038048845.1 of Mixophyes fleayi. Taxonomy (NCBI): domain Eukaryota; kingdom Metazoa; phylum Chordata; class Amphibia; order Anura; family Limnodynastidae; genus Mixophyes; species Mixophyes fleayi. The sequence continues at coordinate 37,241,423 of NC_134412.1, read as the reverse complement.
AGCACATGGCCTCTTTGAACCAGACAACATGCTGAGTGGTTCCGAAAAGTCTACTCAGGTGTCACAACTCCATTCATGGCCAGGGTATATCTTACCACAGAAGCTCTTTAAAGCTGCCACAGGTGACACTCCTATCTTCTAACACTAGAATGTACAATGCAATCAAATACATTTACATCAGACTTTTTGGGGGGTATTCAATTGTTAGCGTTAACGCTCTCAAACGAGCGCTCAAAAAATCTTAGAGTTAATACGGTAATTACTCGCGGAATTTCAGCTCGCCGCCAGGGAGCGGCGAGCTGAAATTCCGCGAGTAAACTACCATATTGACGCTTTTCGCACGCAATATTACCGTATAAACAGTAATATTTTTTGAGCGCTCGTTTTTTTCCGTTAACGCTAACAATTGAATACCCCCTTTGTCTTCACGTTTTACACTTTAGTAGCTAAGCATATCAATGGATTCATTTGATATAACATATTTACACTGCAGTTATGTTTTTAGGCTTTATCCCCCACAATTATGTGATGTGTTAACCCTTATAAATAACTGTAAGTTCTCTATGTTCACGGCAATCAGCATAATCAACATTGATTGATATAGTGCCAATAAATTCAGTAGTGGTTTACAATTGGATATGCATACTAAAGCTCTAAAACACTGCCCATAAATATAGCATATTTACACCCATAAGCAGAAGAAAGATGCACCAATCTCTGCACCGATAACATATTTGCCATCATATGTTTACATCAAGCAATTTTACATCCAGATTTATTTATACTCAACCAGGTCATAAGCACAAGAAACATTTTTTGTAAAGCGCTACGAAATTTTCTGGCGCTATATAAATAAAAATGTTGATGATGATGATGATTTGTTTTGATAGTGAAACACTATTTGATAGTAGGTTTGATTTAAATAAAAAAAACTTTAAAATACTGCAGTATAATGCTAAAAAATAAGCTATGGTGTCATCCTTGACTCCTACCTCTATTAAAAATGTATATTCAGTTTCTCTCTAAATCCTGTCTCTTCTACCTACAGAATATATCCAAGTATGACTTTTTCTCAACATGGAAGCTGCCAAAACTCTTATAATCCCTCACCTTGATTATTGTAACCTCCTCCTCTTTGGGTTAACCAACCAATTCCCATCTTGCCCCTCTTCAGTATAACCTTAGTTTTCTCTGACTTTATCTGTGCTATGCCTCTTGCTACAATGGCTCTCCGTGTCCTACAGATTTAAATTCATACTCCTCACCTACAAAGCCATCAGCCAATACTCCCTTCCCTACATCTACAACCTCATCACTACCCACACTCCTTCCTGCCCCCTCCACTGCCAATGCCCACCGCTTCACTACCACATTGATTATCGCATTCTACTCCCGCCTCCAGGACTTTGTCAGGCCTGTTCTTCACATGCCCTATTAGATTATCCTCTACTCTACAAGGCTTCAAATGTACCCTTAAAACTAATTTCTTTATTTAAGCCTATCAGCCCTCTTCCTTTTTCCTTTGCCCCTGCTTCCTGCCCCTTTACCCGCCATCCAGAGCTACCCTATTTGTGTCTTCTCTTTACATTTTATGATGAACGACCCTCTTTCCTGAAGTTCTCCTTCTATTACTACATCACCCTCTGTACCTCGAGCACTGCTTCACTAGCCCTGTCCTACTTCAAGTGCCATACATAACATTTACAGTAGTATGCAATAAACAGACAGCAACCAACTATAACACATAATATAATACTTGAAAAAAATAATAATACAATGACCATACATCTGTTAATTAAACAATTAATACAGAAAACTATCACTCTTACTCGCTGTCCTGTCATGTAAGAGGAGGAGGGTTACCTTGCTGAACAAAAAGACACATGACTACCTATTTGTTCAGACGTCTTATATACACATACGTCAATAAAAAGCCCTATTTGCTTGTTATGCGTGTGTTATTTCTTCTATATATCCTTTTTTCTAGTGTACAAAGCAAAAGAGATATGAATTTATACAGCAATATGTCTACTATTGTAGTAGGAAAATTAATAAACAAAATCAGCGCTGGATCAGTGACCCATAGTGACAGTCTATTAAAAAATTGAATCCACGTGATATAGAAATTCACATTTATTAAAATAATAATCAATATAAAACAGTCAAATAGCGTTGTATACAAATGTATATCAGTACACTCGATTGGTAGCCTCTACTAAGAAGAATTTCTATATCATGTGGATTCAATTTTTTAATAGACCGTCACTATGGGTCACTGATCCAGCGCTGATTTATATATATATATATATATATATATATATATATATATATATTAAATTTTTTACTTTACAGAGATAACTCAGAAATCATATATACTTACATACAGTTTATTATAGTTTACCAGGTAAAATTTTATAAGATGTTACTAAAACACTCACAGAAGTGAGTTTACATTTAAATCCCAGTAATGTGTTACCTCATTATGTCACTAAGTTACTCCCATATTTTATTAGTCCTTTATTTGTTCATACATGTAACTACAGGAATCCTTTTTAGTGAATGTACCCAGGGTTGACTGGCCCGCCAGGGAGCCGGGGTATCCCCCGGTGGGCTCTGACACCTGATGGCTACCCTCTACGTTGGTGGAAGATCGGGTACTTAAAAAAAAATGATACTCATGCGCCCCTCCTCTCTCCTCTCTGCTCCATTCGGACTGAATATCGGGCGCCCGACATTCAGTGAGGAGCAGAGCAGAGAGGAGCAAGCAAGAAAGAAGGCAGAAGACAAGAAGAAAAGAAAAGAGAAGAAGGTAGCCAATAAAAAGGTAAGAAAAGGAATGGAATGAAGGGAGGGGGGAGCAGCATGGCACAGAGTGATGAAAGGGGGGGCAGCATGACACGGACTGATGAAAGTGGGGAAGCAGCATGTTACAGGGTGATGAAAGGGGGGGTGGAAGCAGCATGACACAGTGATGAAGGGGGGGAAGCAGTATGACATAGAGTGATGAAAGGGGGTAATCAGCATGACACAGGGTGATGAAGGGGGGGCCAGGAGAAGGGGGTAATAAAAGCAGCATGGCACAGAGTGATGAAAGGGATGGGGAGCAGCATGGCACAGAGTGAAGCGTGGAAGGGCAGTATGGTGCAGGGTGATGAAGGGGGGAGCAAAAGCAGCATGGCACAGGGTGATGAAGGGGGGAGCAAAAGCAGCATGGCACAGGGTGATGAAGGTGGGCCAGTAGAAGGGGGAGCAAAAGTAGCATGGCACAGGCTAATGAAGGGGGGCAGGTGAAGGGGGGAGCAAAAGTAGCATGGAGGGTGCAATGTGATCATAAAGGGGCACAGCATGGTGATGAAGGGCACAGTAATGTGTGTGTTATGGCACAGGGGGGACAGGTGGCTTGTGACAATATAGTATGTGTGTGTGAGGTAGGTGGTGGCTAATTAATGGGTGCTATTTTTTTATGGGATGATGGTGGGTCAATTTAATTTTATATTGGGGACTATTAATTTAAGATGGGGTAGTTTGGGGGCTATTAATTGAATGTGGGGCTGAGTTTTAGGAGCATTTAGTTATTAAATGTGAATATGAATTATTTAATGGTATTGACGGTTGCGGGAAATAGGTATATTTATTATACGTAAATGCTATTAATGTATTGCTGCGGCTGTTTGGAGGGAGGGAAATAGGTTTATTTATTAAATGGAAATACAATTACACCTTTAATGTTGGGGATGGAGGAGGGTCTAAGTATTAATTGTGGGTCCTATTGATTTAACGCCTCCGTGTTTGGAATTTTCTAAATGTACCCATTTTCTTCCAAATAGGGCCCCCAACATTCCATGGCATGAGTTGATCAGCTTAACTATTGTTTTGCAATATGTGGAACTAACATTCCCTGTTTTTAATATAGAAAAATACTTACTACAGCCTTAATTATGTGTTTGGAGAGTGCAGAGTAACCCTGTTTTTTGTCTAAACAATGTGGATACCCCCCACTTGTACCCCAGTCTGTACATGGAGAGCGCAGAGAATCTATGTCTGTTATTTGTATATATATATATATATATATATATATATATATGTGTGTGTGTGTGTGTGTGTGTGTGTGTGTGTGTGTATGAAACAGAAGTGGAGTGGGTTAAATGGGTAGGTGATAAACGTATAGGTTTCAATGATGCATAAACATAAAGACAAGGTACAAGCATGACAAAGAGTGCAGTGCAGTAGTTTGAGATCAATAGTTGCAACCTGTCACACCGAACCACAAGTGAGTTGGCGTACCAGAGATATTGATGTAAATTGCTTACCTGTATTTGGTTCCTGTACCTACTGTGGTAGATCCAGTTTCCTCCAAAGCAATGTGTAGCAAAGAACAGGAGAATACCAATAATAGTGCAGTATTTTCAAGCCACTACGTGTAATATGTCACAATAGACCATTGGTGCATGTGCGTACCAGAAACAATAATGGTGATAGTTTATGAGTTTGATTCTTGTAGTCGTAGTATTGGGTCCAGCTTACCCCATGACAATGCGACCAAGTGTGGCCATATCCAATTTTGAGAAAGAGTGGTCTAGGTCAGCATTACCCAAACCTGGTCCTGAGGAAGCACTAACATTAACTGCAGTAATTGGGTTCTCACTGTTACACAGTAGTGATTCACAATATCTCAATGTAGAAAAGGACATTCTGGTTTCTTACTAAAAAAACAACAGTAACTTCTATCTCTCATCTCTTCTGTTTGACACAGGGTTATTGTGCTAAATGAGTCCTGCGATAAAAAGCAAAGAGGGACGATGAGCGCCGAGTTAAACTTTAAATATTCTGCGGTATGTTCGGCAATGTTTAGCAATGGAATGCAGAAATAGCATGAAATAGCATGAACTTCAAATGGATATATCCTGCAGTGTATTCTCTGTTAGAGTAGAGTAGACCTAGATCCTTTGTTGAATATGGACGTGCATATGCCCGATGTAGATGCGTTTTGCGCTCATTGATGATTCAGGCCCAAAATGTCTAAACAGCTTATTCTGGTACTAGGTAGCTGAATGGATGAGAAGTTTCTAAGCTTCAACCATAGCAGTGCTAATTTGAGACAATGCCACTCTGTGTGGAGGAATAAGCCGTCCATTGAGCAACCTCTCCGTCATCTACTAGAAGCATCTTGGAAAATCTTGCTTAATTTGGTGAGGACTAAATAGAAAGTATTTTAACATTTTTTTATTCCCTATTGTGTTTTTGTGAGATTTTGATTCGCAGTTACAAAAAAAAAAGTTAAAAATGTATTTATTAAAGTATATAATAAAGTTTCAATGTGTATAAGTCGGTGCACATATGCACAAACCAGCTCCATAATGCGTGAATCAGCTCAACCTTGGATGATCATGGTTGAACTGGCTCAAGCATGGTCAAACCAGGACATTTGTTGAACTAGTACAAGAATCAATCTGTAGCAGGTTCATGCATCTAGTTAACAGCAACCTTGTGTCAGCGGCAATGAATGTAAAAATTACATTTAGCAACCTTTTATCAAAACTTTCACCAAAATAATAATCTATTTCCAAACCAGAAAATATCTGCTTTGATCAGAATGACGCAGAACTGTTTTGAAAAAAAATATGAACAGCCAACCAATTCTGAAACATATGGACATAAAATAGTTAAGGCATTCCTGAATTATTGCCTTAGGGCACTTCAACCTGATAATGATGTACTAAACTATTGGCAGAAGAAGCTTGACCAGTGTGATTATATTTTGACATTGAAATGATTTTTGGATCATATTGTAGAATTGCAACTGAAATGTCTTGTCTGCTTTGTAAAACATTTGCTGAATAATGATACGTTTAGTATTATCTTTATTTGGAAAAAAAACATATTGAGCAACAAGTAGAAGCTGGATTTCATAAGTTATTAAACTGCAATATTTTTTTTGCTGTAATTGTTTAATTTTTTACTTAATAGTATAGATGAATGATTCTGATTTGGGTTAATTTGACACATGTATGTCACATATCTGAGTTGAGCCTTGGAGTAATTCCTAATTGTCATATGACTTAACTCGAGGCAAAATATAATTTTTTCATGATCTGACATTGAGTCTTGCTAGTTGTCCTGGACCCTGTTGCCTTTGGACTTTGTAGTAATAATACTGACTTCAACCAAAATTGATCTGTATCTTGGATTCCTGTCATTACAGCAATGCAGCAGTTAATCAATCCAACTGCATTCCCCAGCAGTTAGCAAGTTGTACCTGTTGCTTGGCCTTTGTTGGGTTCGTTATATCTTAATCCTGCAATCATAAGTTCCTACGATCTTGAGTTTTGGACACCCTGGCACCAGTGTGCTATCTTAGTTCCTGACACCCTGCCAGTGTGCACTCCTGAGCATTTAACATCCTGCTTCCAGTGTATTGTGTTAATTTCTTGTCACTCTGCTACCTGTGTTCTATCCTGTGTTCCTGGCACTCTACTATCTATGTGCTGTCCTCAGTAAATGAAAGCGAAAAGAAGTGCATCAGATCTTCTCTAAAGTAAATATACCACCATAGAAATTTATATAACACAGTTTATTTAAAACACAATTTTTAAGGAAATATATAAAAAAAAAATTACTCCAAACTCATACAATATAAAATGAAAAAATATTTTCCTGACTTCTCAAATTAGTAGTTGAATATATATCTATAGGGAGAAAGAAAGAAGGAGTAGGTGTGACCTAAATCTATCGCACCAATGATAACGAGCATATTCTCTTTAATACCAATATAATGATAGGTTTCTTGCTATTGATACTATGTTATAGAGAGTGCAACCATATTATAATTATGGAAATAAAAGGAGAAAGAATATAAAGGATGCACCAATGCTCTGATAATTTGTAATATATGAAGAGATTGTTGATACACTCTTATAAAAGTTAACCTTTATTAGCTGTTGATTACAGCAAAATAAAAATGCAATAAATAAACCTTTTAAAAACAACTGTGTGCTTTAAAATCCACTGGCTGAACTGAACCTGGGTTTAAATTTCTTTGAAGTCCTCCATGGGAATAATCAAGATTTAAAAGCTGGACCATAGAATGGTCCAGCTTTTACATTTTTTTATGTTATTTTATCCTTTTTTTTGTTTATGCTATGTATGTGCAATAAAATTTTGTAGCTAGACGGTATCACACTAGATCCGCTTTTTTTCTCTTTTTATACTCAATACTGAAAATATCTATTTGGGAGAAAAATCTTGATTATTCCCACGGAGGACTTAAAGAAATTTGAACCCAGGTTTACTATTTCTTTCTATCTTGTAAGTGTTATCACTTAAGGAGTTGGGTAAAGATATTATATAAATCACATTATATGGAACACGTTTAAATATCCAAGGCACTTATGTATCTGGTGAGTGGACTCACATAAGAAGAAATCCTTGGATTGAAGTAGATTAATTTCATATTCACTACACGACGTCACTTGTTGTTACAATATTACACTATGTTATGTTTTTGTATTTTTCATGGTATATCACCATATAACGGAGGAAAGATCTGAACCAGGTGACCTACGCATCTACTCTTAAAATATAAGTATTTTGAATCACTTTATTCATTTATACATGTTGTTAAGAAGATAAGATAGGTTATAGATTTGCTGAATCGCCCCCAAACAGAACTCACACCAATAAACACCTATGATCTGCCACCACCTATTTCAAGTAATTGGACCCCAATACTGTCATGCACTGGCACACACTGTGCTCCTTGTTGCTCACACCAGCAATCAAAGGGTTAACACTTAACACCTCAAGATTCTGTTCCACAAATTTACATGCTGGCACACATTAGGCTTGTTAGTCAAATGGATTAAGAAGTCACCCACCAGCATTCAAAGGGTTAACATGGTCAAGTACTATTCTTCATAAAAGGGTAATGGATTTGTTAGAGTATCAAGGACAAAACTTATTCAATTTTAGATTTAATATGCAAGGGTGCAGGGCATTTGGATGTAATAAAAAAGAACAAATAATAACAAATGACCTACAAAAAAATACATGCAATACAGTTATAAAAACAAACAGGATGAATTTGCAAAGAATAAAACTTACAGATCGTAACATGTATGCCTGGGCTAGGCAGAATCAAATAGACAGTCCTTCAAATGGGTTGAGCCCGAAGAGCTGACAATCCGCTCTCTCCCACACAGGGTTTTTAGGCAGGCTGAAATGGGACAGCATTCAGAGGGGCAGTGTATAAGCTAATGTGGGGCAGAAAATGTCCCCTGGGTGTCAATTATGGCTTCACAAAAAATAGTTAAAATGTTTTGACATTCCGTAACTTTTCTCAGACATATCCCTGAGACATAACTCCCCCTTAAATAATTCAGTCATAACCTCTGCACATTTACATTTCAAACATGATGGAACTACAGCAATATCAAATGTCATTCCGAAAGATATGTAACTACTGTGGTTTTCTGTTACAGTTGGAATCTATATTTCACAACTCTTTCTGCCCCTAAGTACATAGTGACACACTTATATCCCAAGATATGATATATGAAGGTATGTTCTTTCAATATTTCTATATACCTGCATGGGTAGCCTTAATCTTTTGCAACGTTCTCCCCTAGAGGGCTACTTTGTTTTTACTAAACCTATTGCAAGAAAGTCTACTCTAAATAGGAAATGGTATGTAGGATCAAAGCAATGCATGGCTTTGATCTGTATATGTTAAGTTAGTTTCCTGAAAGACTGTCTGCTTAACCTAATTACCTCTAACTGACTGACTGACCAAATGTTTCAAAGACGTTTATCTGAGGGTTAATCATTAATATTCCTATTTAACAGTTCAATATTTTATTTGGGCCCTGAAATTTAATACTTTATTTAAGCCCTTACCTTGACAGTCCCCAATACTAAATTATCATAATTAGAAAAAAGAGTGCAAGTGAAAGTGCAAAATATTGGTCTTCACATATCCTGCTATGCTCTCCACAATATTCAAAAATGGATGTATTGTCCTTTTATGACATATTTTTCCACATACAGTAATGAATGGACCTGTTTTAGCAGTAATTCAAAATTATAGAATCAAATGTATTTGAGCCCTTTCACTTAAAAAAACATAGGAAGATAGAATTTGACGACAGATGATAACCACTTGGCCTATCTAGTCTGCCCATTCTTCAGCCTATGGTAACCTCAAACCCCATTTAATTTTCATTATGTTTATCCCAAGCATGTTTAAATTGTTCTACTGTATTAGTCTCTACCACCTGTGATGAGAGGCTATTCCACTTATCCACTACCCTTTCTGTGAAGTCATTTTTCCTCAAATTTCCTCTGAACCTACTTCCCTCCAGTTTCAGTGCTCCCCTTGTGCTCTAATACTTGTTATCCTTTGAAGAACTGAACACAGTCTTTTAAATGATGCCGTACCAATGACATTTTTACTCTTTCTTTCTGCTAATGATTCCTGTTTTCCCTTTCTCATTGCTTTGTTACATTGCTTACCAGCCTTTAAGTCACCTGAAATAGTGACTCCCAGATCCATTGTGCCGTCAACACTATATTTAGCCTTTTTGGTTTTTAAGACCCAAGTGCATGATTTTGCATTTTTTGTAATTAAACTGTAATTTGCACACTCTTGATCATTCCTCTAGTCTACCAAGATCATCAATCATTTGTTTTACCCTTCCTGGTTTGTCTACTCTGTTGCATATCTTTGTGTCACCTACATAAAGGCATCATTTCCCTTCAATATCATTTGCAGTGTCATCAATAAAGATATTAAAAAGGCACTGGTCCAAGTACAGATCCATGGGGTACTCCACTGGTAACCTTTCCCTCATGTGAATGCACTCCATTTACTATAACTCTCTTTTCTATCCTGCAACCAAGTTCTTATCCATTCAATAATTCAAGAATCCAATCCCATGCCTCTGAGTTTATTTAACAATCTGCGATGTGGGACAGTGTCAAAAGCCTTACTAAAGTCTAGATAAGCTATATCTACGGTACAATTAAAACACGATTAGTGTACTCCAATCTGCGTTGTCCACAGCACCACAGTTTTATTCATCCAATGTAACCATCGTATTCATATACAAATACAGTTAAAATGAGCCTATAACTCTTTCCTAAGCTGCACTCATAGGGTAAATGACATTAATGGTGTCCAACTGCTGTAGCTTGTTTTCTCTTGCTATTGCTCCTGTCGGAGAAGGGTATGAAGTTTTTCCATTGGACCCATTTTCAGAGGTCGGTTTTCCAGACTAGCTGGTCATCTATGTTCCATCCCCCCAAAAATTGCTGCTACTTGCAATCAGAAAATAGTTCCTTGTGTTAGCTGTGGCCACAGCTGAAGTTGTTCCTATAGTGCTCTATAATAGGTTAATGCAGCTTGAAGCAGTCTGTATTGGCTCTTTTCCGATAAAGTAATAATGTTAACTTTCCATCAACACGTTTCATCCCCAATCTAAGTGCTTGCTCAAGAAAGTGGTGGTAAGTCTGCTTTGTTCTCGCTATATAGTATGTGCAGATTAATTAATGGACCACGTTAAATTCACTACATTGATAAGTCAACACATTTGTTCCTGGTTGCTTTCTTATAAATTGATTGTCAGTCACAGAGTTTCAATGAAGTAATTAACTCAGCTTATAGTTCTCTTATTGTACATATTGTCAAATTGTAGATTTTAGTGATTAAATCTGAAGGTTCAAATTGTCATGACCTAAGTGTGATTTACATATGGCAAATGTTAGATTTATGTTGAAAGTGAGCCTTTGCCTTGTTAAGGCTTCAAAAGAGAAACATGTGTCGGCGTTCACACTTGGAGTCTCAAATCCTCAATTACGAAATATTATAGCTATGATTTAAAACTGAATATTTAGCATGGTACAAGAGTGCGGTACTGACCGGGAGGGTTAGTTACGATTTACTAATTTGTTTCCATGTATATAGAATATCACTCTTTAGCACAGCTTTAGAATTTGGCACTGGCCATGAGGTAGTTGATACCATCTATTGTTTCCATTTATTGAAAATACCACTCTATAATCTAGCATTAGAGTGTGACATAGACTCCCATGACTCCCATTATTTGTTGCCTTGCTATATGAAATTACTGTAAGATACTGTGACACAAAAGATATTGCACATTATTGCAACATTTGAATCCACTTGTGGGATAGCAAATGAGTACGTGAGGTCATATCCTAAACATTGTAATTAATACTACTTACATTATAAATTCATGGAAATTATAATTTATACCCATTTTTAAAATGAACATTTTCAGCTTATCAGGTCATATTGGGAGCTGAAATTATTGATTCCGTAATAACAAGTAACTATAAAATTATCTTAATGAAGAGAACGAAGTACAAGATCCTATCGGGAGCTGAATTCAATGCTTCTGTAATAATAAGTATCTGTAATATTACTTCAATAAAGAGAAGAAAATACAAGACACTGGACATATATGTCCTCACTGAAATCCAAGGAAATTAGATTTTACAAGCTGTGTTGGCTGCCCCTGTAGCTTAAGGTTTATTTATAACCAATAAGATTTGAGTAATATGAAGCTGTCCTAAAAATATACAGTCTCAATACAATTGATTTTTTTTTACTTTGACATTATTAGGACATCCATGTGAAGCTAGTACAACTGAGTACAATAAAAGAGTGATATTTCTTATGGAAAGAAACCACCATGTATATTGGCAATTTTTTGGACACTAAAGGCATATGTCATTAAGGAGAGCTGAGCAAAAATAAAGAAGTTTGCTCCTGGACAAATCATGTTACAATTCAAGGGGTGTAAATTAGTCTATTATTTTGCACATAAGTTAAATACTGGTTGCTCTTTCTTGTAGCACATAAATACTTGATAGCTTTATTTTTTTACACTGAAATTTAAATTTGATCTAGAACATGCCTACCCCAACGATAAATCTGTCCCCACATTTTAAATTTACTTCTACTTCAAATGCAACATGGTTTTGCCCATGTGCAAAATTACTCTTTTTTTATGCTTAGCTCTCCTTAAAGACTCAGGCCCAAACTGGTCAATAACTACACCATAACATCCACCTAGAGAGAACAATTTATCACAATTTATGATATCTTTATTATATTATGACATCTATAGTTAATGATCTAACCCAGTACTACATTAAAGTATCACACTTTGGGGAAGAAGACAGCCCCAAGCGAGCGTGAGCTATATTTTGGCTGACTTTAATCATTTTAGAAACACCAAGTGGTTTTGTTTTGATTAATATTTTCACATCCACATGCCACACATGCCTACGTGGGTATTTCTGTGACAGTTGGTGTACGTTTTTATGTGTCTTTTCTTTGCATTTTCTTTCCTGCCTCTGGATGACCATAATGTTTAATTTTGTTAAATATCCATGTATTTCATTACATCATTAAAATCCTTTAACAATCATTGTCTACCTAGTTACCATTGTCTAAGTGCCTGCGTCTTACAAAACCCCTATGGTTGTATTACTTACAATTCTGCTAGATTCATCAGACACTTAATAAAGTATCTCATTAAGCATCCAGATTCTGTGTACTGCCTGCCTAAGTACTGAACTCTGCATATGAGTAATGGTCCGCTTTGTCTATTTGTTGCCACTAATTGACTGTACATAATAAGCATGACATTTTTTTCCAATTGCAACTTTACCCCAGATGATGTAAAGCTGAGAAAGACATTGTGCCAAAAGTGTTACATTTTAAGTATTTTCTACTCCTCTTTATATATGCTAATTTTGCACATTTTATCACACTTCGCTATTAATTAATTATGTGAACAGAAGTAATTGTTTTAAGTTATAAATTGCAAGTAAATAATTAACAGATGTATGTAGCCATTTAATGAACACTCTTTGAAATAACTGCACATTTTGAAATAGGTCAATATGCCCAAATATATAAAAAAAAGTAATTATTCATAAGCATTGACTTTTACAAGCATCCATACCTATTGTACGTACGTACGTACAAATATACATGCAAATAAAAATAAAGATAGTCTTGTAAATATTGTAATTACAAGTCTTACTATAAGAGGTGATGCAATTATAGAAAATAGAATATATGTGACAGTGTAATAAATTATTTTATTCCATCACGACAATTTACTTACTTTTTATGTGAATAAACTGTGCACCTTCTCCATTTAATTATTAATAATTTTTTGTTGTTCAAATGCTGTAAAGCATATACAGTCTCTGATATACTAAATGTAGATATAATGTGTCCAGTCTATGTTCCCCAAACAATGTGCTATCTAGTTCTGCAACCAAACTGTTGCACTGATCCATTTGTTAAGACCGGGAGCCAAACAACAAGATCGTGATGCAGACTCTTGCACTTTTCATTTGAAAGATAAAAGTTTTCAACTCTGTTTGCTACCGTAGCCAGTCATATCCATTTAAATTTAAATAAGGCATGATGTGGTTGAATACTTTGATCGAACTAACCAAATTAACTAGTCAGGGGCTAACTGACCAACTTCCTAAGAGTGTCAGCTATTGTACTAGATGTTATTGGTTGGAATACTTGGCATTTAATCAAACTAATCAAAACTGCACTGTGGGTTAGCAGATTAAAGTATTACATTACATCTTTTAGTTAGCCTAAATTTGCACTTCAACCAATGTAATAAAAATATTGAAGCACACAAAACATTATAAATCTAATAAACAGTCCTGATAACCCTTCACTATCATAATTACTGTTCTGTGAATTAAGCTAAATTGAGCAGTATTCAGTACTCAAAGTTTGAATGAAAAGAAAAGATGTTTTTAGGTTGCACTTTAAAGTGATATTTCACTGTTTCGATCATGCACATTTTCATGTGTATTTGCAAAGATAAGCAAAGACCGCTTTTCTGTGGGTCAGTGGTAAGGACAATGAAGTAGAGATGCAATGCGTTCAGTGGACAATTAGGTATCTTTGAGCACATAAAAGAAACAAGCGAGATTTTATTGAGTTATTGCTAAACTACCAGACGGTTCTGGTAAAGCCACTCCACTGACAGCCGGGCCCCCTCCCATGCCACTGTTATAATCTCAGTCAAGTGATGGTGTGACTGGACATCACACTCATCTTCTTGCCACCGCTGCTGCACGGTGAGGCAAGGATGGATTGCTTTGACTGCAACCAATCTCATTCTGAAATGTGTCACCAGTGACAGTTTGAAGGTCTCTCAAGGAGTCTGTGAGTTTAATTGTGGAAAAGTTTGTGGGGTATGTGGGGAGATCTGATGGCATGCAAGTGATGTGGGAATGTCTGATGGGCATGTGTGGTGATCTGGGCAGCATGTGGGAGGTTTCCTGGGCATGTAAAGGACACATAGAGAGGTCTGATGAACATGTTAGGGGCATGTGGGAAGGTCTGGTGGCATGTGTGGAGATCTGATGGACAGGTAGGACTGATGGGCATCTGGAGAAGTCTGATGGGATGAGGAGGTCTAATGAGCGTGTGGGGGAGTTTTGTAGTACATGAGGGATCTTAGAGCTTGTTTGAGTCTGATTGTATGTAGGTGTATTTTGTCAATGCGGGAACCTGAGTGGCATGTCATAGAATTTTGAAGAAAGTAAGGGGGATGTGGAGGCATTTTGGGATGACCGATGTAATTTTAAGGCTGTTTTTTCATTCTCAAAATTAAGGATAATTTGTGATTTATTAGAAGGTTGGTTGTATTTATTATATATTATGTGATCTGTGTTATGTACTGTGTTCACATATTTCTCTGCTTTTCAGAATTTGTGTACATTTTTCAAACAGGCCCAAACATTCCAGGATCAGAAATCAGCAGGTTGTGAATGCTGCAATACCAGGTAGGTGAGAACACAGTCCACCAACAGGGGAGGGGCATAGTATGCACTTACTTAGTGTGCCATTACTCCATCAGTGTGCCATGGTTCCACCTATGTCCATCAGAACTAGGGAGATGGTGGTAAATTGTGTATGTGTGTGTGTGTGTATGGGTTGGGGGGGAGACTGTCTTTTACATTTGTACTGGGCCTCTCTTATTCTAATGACATCACCTATTCTAATGATTTAGAAATGTGGTGTCTAGCTCCACAGAAGGTACTGAGATAAATAAGGGAAAG
Organism: Mixophyes fleayi; assembly: GCF_038048845.1. Taxonomy (NCBI): domain Eukaryota; kingdom Metazoa; phylum Chordata; class Amphibia; order Anura; family Limnodynastidae; genus Mixophyes; species Mixophyes fleayi. The sequence goes on along the minus strand of NC_134412.1, from coordinate 37,226,294 downwards.
TGGGAATAACAGTCCTCTCATGTACAAATTAGGTGGGTGTCTCTTTGTTACTTTAAACCAGGAGCTGAACTGTGTAGTTTATAAGGAGACAGCTGCTACAAGTCCAGGAAGACCTAATCCATTCTGCCTGATTCAATAGGTCAGAATATAATTATTCTGGCTTCATGTCACAGAGGAAGTCCAAGAAGAATTACCACCACCTATGTTAATATGAGGGTGCAAAGCAAATGCTAGGAGTGAGGTCCAAAGGAGGACAAACACTTAATAAACAATTAGTCTATTAGTAAATGTTTATTATTATAAAACACTACCCAGAAAAAAAATTAAACCATAACTTTTACACCTTTTTATATATTTTGTATAAGAATTTAATATAGACGCTAAAATGTACAAATTGTTTTATAAAAGATTTTTAAGATTAATTCTATGAGAAAGACATGCTTAAAAATATTCTGTAATTGTGTGTGTCTTCATAACATTTCGTTCTACAATACATTTTATATATCAATAAGCAAGTGATATTTCAATGCAGAATATGTGTGTGACAGTATTCCCAAGTTTTTTGTCATTTCATACTGTTCCAATGAGCAGAAGAAACTTCTTGAGAATTGGTTATTTTCATCAGATTTTTAGAATAGAAAATTGATGTCTTTCATACAATCCTTGTAAATCTTTTCAAACTCTTCTTCTTGAGCAGGAGTAAAGTGATGCTTATAATCTCCAGAGACACCTGGTGAGAGAATGTCTTTGAGTGAATGTGTAAGCATTTTTAAAGTTCATATTGTACAAAAGATATTGATGATGTTCTATACTTTACTGTAAAACAGTTGTACATGTACTGCAGAGTATTACAAAAATATGTATCATTATTCTCAATGAAGAAAAATATCTGACCTAGGAGTGATTTGTATTGTGGTATGTTTAAAAAAAATACCTTATGTGGAGAGTTCCTTTATAGAATTTTCTCCTAAACAAATATTATTTTATAGAATATGGAGCTTATTTACCACCATTTTAAGGACATAATTCATCTTTGAATGCAATGTGAACGTAACTTGCTTTACTTGCAAGCACCTACGCCTGTATTCAAGTACAAGCGGATCTCATTTTCATTTAAATATGGGTATAAGTACACTCTGGCTATACGTTACTTACTGTAAGCAGACAGACACAACACATTGCAGGATACACACATGTATATGTGCAATATTAAGTCCCATCAGAATGCATGAAACATTTTTTTAATAAAATTAATTAACAACTATTAATACTATAATGTTAAAATCATTATTACAAATACATGTAAAAATATTTTTTAGATGATATACATCATTCACGATGTTCTTAATGCTTATTGCACATAAAATGCATTTTTATAGTTTCTCTTACTTGAAAACACATGTTCTGGCATGCATACTTGTCAGTCTTCACTATCAGTCGGCACTTGTATCTGATCAGTAGCTGGTGCAAGTGATACAGCTAAATACAGCTAAAAAACACAATCCTAAGAGATGCCCATAGCTTGAATTAGACGAAATGCGCTCAATCTCAGCAGTGCACATTGTCTATGTGTGTCAACCCCTTCCCACCCTCGTTCATCTGATATTACCTAGAACATCCAGATTCATCCTCATGCATTACATCATCTGTATACACCTAGAACATCAAGCTTTATCCTCGTCTATCACATAATCTGATCAGGATGAGAGCATAAATCTGATATGCTGAAATAGAATATTGGATGTCAGGACCCAAAATAAATCTTTGCATGAATACCTAAATTAACCTGATCTTCAATTCAGATAAAGGTGTGACCAAATGAGCCCAGGAGGAGATAATTGATTTAGGTAAACCCTGTGTGAAGAGACCAGCTTTAGATATGCAGATCACAGACATCCATTGTATTTGATCATGTATTTCCCTAGCTAATGGACTTCCTTCCAATAGATAGTGTAAACACAAACTAACTCCTGGGTGTAAACTGGAGAACCATACGCCTAGAGGAGATCCTGGTAGACAGCAGGTGAAAGCCTATACAGGTATATAGAAATGTGAACTTGAAAGGAAATTAATTAATTTTTCATATTTTGGGAAATCTGGATGCCACTCTGTACTGAGGGACAAAAAACACACAAGGGTCTTGAAATATAGATACCAACTACACAGGGAACAGCTATAGGCACATGTATTTCAGGATGAGATTGGATATTGTTGTAATTCCATTATGTTTGGTACTTAAACGTACGGGAGATTATGACCGGTTTATTGAGGGGGGTGTTATTTCTCTGAGATATATCTGTGAAGAATTACCAACAGGTCAAAATTTAGGAATAGTTTGACCAAACCTGAGGTAACACCCAGGGGACATTTCCGCCCCCACATTAGCATTCACGCTGCCCCTGTGAATGCCGTCCCATTTGAGTTTGCTTTGAAGGACTGTCCATCTTTCCTGCCTGCCCCAGGCATACAGATTATTATTTGTAAGTAATGCTCTGTACTTTCATCCCATTTGTTTTATAACTGTTTGCAAGTTTTTATTTGTATGTCAAATCTTTATTCGTTATTTTTGTAATCTGTATGCCCTGTACCTTTTGTATATTAAATCTAAAATTTAATAAGTTGCGTCCTTGATACTCTAAAGAATCCATAGCCTTTTTAGAAGAGATCGCTCGACCAGGTTAACCATTGGAATGCCAGTGTGTGATTTGTTGATACATTTGATTAACAAGCTGTGTGTGCTTGTATGTACATTTGTGTAACAGTCTGGAGGTGTGAAGAGTTAACCCTGTGTGTGCTGGTGTGAGTCTTGCAAGTTTGTGGAACTAGAAGCCTGTGTGCCAGTGTGGGACAGTATATTGGGGTCCTATTGCCCGTACCCAATAGGTGGTGGCTGTACCTTAAAGTGTCTGGGGGTGTGAGAGCGCTGTGTTTGGGGGCGATTCCGTAGGTCTAGAACCTGTGTTATAGGTGAGAGAGACTGCAGGCTGAAATCGTGTGTGACCTCATACAGCAAACACCCCAAAGTCACGGCAGCTGAGAGCGTGTTCGTGACAAATTGGTGGCATAGCGGTGGGATGATTTAATTTCTTAAGAGTATTGAGTGCATGGTTTAAGCAATTAACCCTTGCACTTATAAACTGATTGTAACCTTGCGAGGAATACAATAGTTTTACAAGGACAAAGCTCAGAGCGTATTATTTTTAAAGACATACGTGCAAAGCAGTTCCCTCCCCTTCTCTCTTGTTTTTCTTTTCTATCTTTTATTTTGCAAAGTGGCTGCAAGGATGGCAGCTGCTTACAAGAAAAAATCCAAAGAAGTTTTAATTGCCCTGTGTGAGCAGCGAGGTCTCGACTGGACGGATAAAACTAAAAAGGAGCTGGTTTGCGCATTATTGGAGGATGATGCAAAGAAGCAATGTGATATGGAACCTGAGCTGGGGACCAAGACAGAACCAGAGGATCAAGGTGTGGATAATGTCACTGAATCAGAGGATCCAAGTAGGTACATTTTCATAAATCCATAGAATCCACTTACCATGATGAGTATGGCAGAGCTAATTGAAGAAGGTCAGCCGCGAGGTTTCTCCTGCCACAACAAGACACACTGGGAGATCCTTGAACACCTCGACTGGAAACAGGAAAGCCCGATCCATCCTTTCAGCGAGTATCGTATGATGGTTCTTATTCCGGGCTACAAGATGAGTCTTGTGGAACAGCTGCACTGCCAGAGGAATGTTTTGACTATGCTCAAGAAGAGGTATATTTCCGGGGTGGGCTTCATACCCCATTCTGGCTAGATCAGTGTCGCCGGGTGGCTGACGAAAGGCAGCATCTGCAGCAGCTTCTTTCACAAGCTGGAGCAGCAATCGCCCAGCCTATAGGGGTGGCCCACGAGGGAAATGTGCCCCTACCAGCTACAGATAACATGGAATATGCTACCGAGATTTTGCATCCAGAGGCCCCATTTACTCTGCTGGGGGAAGCTGATGATGCTAGCAGCATACTACCAGAGGCTGCACAGAATTTGCTATTGGAGGAGGCTGATTTTAAAGAGGACATAATTGTTGAGAAGACTATTTCTGGGGGAGAAATGGAAGTGCCTGAAGATATTCCCACAAATGTTTTAGTAGTTACTGATCTTGGATGGTTACATTCTCAGTATGTTCCTGCAAATGTTGTTCCTACTATCTCTAATTCTGTTACACCGTGTGACTCAGCCCAGGTAGTATGGGATAATGCTGAACCTGTCAATGATGTGAATGTTCTGTGATCATTTTGCATCTGGTACTGTGCTAGTGAAATGTGATGATGAGAAGCTGATAGGTGACAGTGTTAACTCTAGCAATTATGATGATCTATGGGAAGAATCCGAGGTAATAGGGGGTAATTTGGAAACCCCTACTAGTGTAATGTGTAAGGAAGTTAATGCCTCACATGTCACTGTGTTAAAATCAGCTGAGATACCAATGTTTTTTCTTTCCAGGTGCCAGGATGTGATAAGGAAAGAGAATGTCTTATTGTATCTAATGACTATAAAGAGGATAATGTCAATAGCAGTATTGCGTTAGAATCCAAACCTGTTTTTACACTGACATCTTGTCATGGGATAGGGATAGCGGACATTGTTATTGCAGATATTGGCATTAATACGGGTCTAGATATTATGCTTACTAGAAATGTGACAGATGACCATGTGATTAATTCTGTTGTGTTAGAGAAAGACAATGTTTCTACCCAGGTAATATGCTCAGAAGATGCTGTACAAGGTAACTGGGAGGGCGGGCAGAGTGAAGATGTGTATTCTGTGCCTGAACCAGCTGCACACAGAGCGGTTGAGCATGAGGATGAGACACATAGTCGTGACCAACGGGAAGTAGCGAGGGACAGCAATCCTTACATTGCTGCTGGGACCTGTAGTTTGAATGTTCACCACTTAGATCTACATCTGAGTTTTAACCATTCATCTGAGTTGTCTATAGAGACAGGGGGGTCAGTTGCTAGCCCACACTCACTTAGCCAGCCGCCTAATGGCTTAGAGGAGATAGATGAGGGGCCCAAACTCCCTGTTACTCTACACCCCCAGATAGATGAGTCCATGGGGGAGGGGAGTGTCCTGTTCCCTAGCCCCCAAGATAAGAATTGCATAGTGTGTCCCACTGACAGGGAATGTTGTAACTGGGGAGCAGGGCAGAGTGGAAGTAGGTATTCTGCTGTGCCAAACTTAAGGGGTTCCCACTTAGATGTGTTTCTAGGGGAAGGAGGCGTTCTTTCAGGCAGCCCCCACAAGGAGACTCAGACAGTGAGCAACACAGAGAGGGTAGCTGAGGGGCCTAGCAACCCTGCTACTGTATGTCCCCACCTAGAAGGGCAGGGTCAGGAATCCCAGGCCATTTTTCCCTCAGGCTTTAACTTAGAGGACATGAGAATTAGAGACAAAGTGCACACTGTAACAGGGTTGGTACATGAGAACATGATGCAGGCCCAGACAAGCCAGAAGCAGTGGTATGATCCCCCTGCCAGGATGATAGAGAGAAATTTTCATGATAATCGGTTGAAGGCTCATAATGACAGTGATGCGTGTGCCCTAACAGTCTGTAGATTGCCAGATGAGGGGAAGGACTTGCCAGTGGATCTAGTAGCTGCAGTGCAAGAGATAGGACCCCTTAAGAATACAGAGGTTAGCCCAGAGATATGTAAGTATCAGGAGGCCCAGCCACATGAGGTAATTAAATCCTTCTTAACCCATCCCACCAGAGACCCTAGTGAGAGCCAGCTAGCAGCTATTACAGTGGACCCAGGGGGAAATTAGATGAGATGATCTTGGGCACTGACCTGTCAGTCAATGCCCATGCCATCTCTTGAAGGGGGGAGATGTCAGGGTGAGATAATAAATCTCATATGCTGAAATAGAATATTGGATGTCAGGACCCAAAATAAATCTTTGCATGAATACCTAAATTAATCTGATCTTCAATTCAGATAAAGGTGTGACCAAATGAGCCCAGGAGGAGATAATTGAGTTAGGTAAACCCTGTGTGAAGAGACCAGCTTTAGATATGCAGATCACAGACATCCATTGTATTTGATCATGTATTTCCTTAGCTAATGGACTTCCTTTCAATAGATAGTGTAAATAACTCCCGGGTGTAAATTGGAGAACCATACGCCTAGAGGAGATCCTGGTAGACAGCAGGTGAAAGCCTATACAGGTATATAGAAATGTGAACTTGAAAGGAAATTAATTAATTTTTCATATTTTGGGAAATCTGGATGCCACTCTGTACTGAGGGGCAAAAAACACACAAGGGTCTTGAAATATAGATACCAACTACACAGGGAACAGCCATAGGCACATGTATTTCAGGATGAGATTGGATATTGTTGTAATTCCATTATGTTTGGTATTTAAACGTGCGGGAGATTATGACCGGTTTATTGAGGGGGGTGTTATTTCTCTGAGATATATCTGTGAGGAATTACCAACAGGTCAAAATTTAGGAATAGTTTGACCAAACCTGAGGTAACACCCAGGGGACATTTCCGCCTCCACATTAGCATTCACGCTGCCCCTGTGAATGCCGTCCCATTTGAGTTTGCTTAAAAACCTGTGTCTGGAGGGACAAATTGTCAGCTTCTTGGGGAATCAATCTAATTGAAGGACTGTCCATCTTTCCTGCCTGCCCCAGGCATACAGATTATTATTTGTAAGTAATGCTCTGTACTTTCATCCCATTTGTTTTATAACTGTTCGCAAGTTTTTATTTGTATGTCAAATCTTTATTCGCTATTTTTGTTATCTGTATGCCCTGTACCTTTTGTATATTAAATCTAAAATTTAATAAGTTGCGTCCTTGATACTCTAAAGAACAGGGGCGGATCTAGAAAACTACCGTACCTGGGGCGATTTAGGGGGGGGTGATTTAGGCCACGCCCCTTTCTAACAGTTTAGGCTGCCGACGGCTGCACAGTATGTGCAGGTCCGTCCAGCCGTGACAGTGTGCTGCCCGGCTGCTCTGATTGTGTTTCAGAGCAGCAGGGCAGCACACTGTCCCTGCCTGTCACGGCTGGACGGACCTGCACATACTGTGCAGCCGTCGGCAGCAAGTGTCTGCTAGGGGGGGCGATCGCAAACTGTGTGTGCTTGTATGTACATTTGTGTAACAGTCTGGAGGTGTGAAGAGTTAACCCTGTGTGTGCTGGTGTGAGTCTTGCAAGTTTGTGGAACTAGAAGCCTGTGTGCCAGTGTGGGACAGTATATTGGGGTCCTATTGCCCGTACCCAATAGGTGGTGGCTGTACTGTGAAGTGTCTGGGGGTGTGAGAGCGCTGTGTTTGGGGGCGATTCCATAGGTCTAGAACCTGTGTGATAGGTGAGAGAGACTGCAGGCTGAAATCGTGTGTGACCTCATACAGCAAACACCCCAAAGTCACGGCAGCTGAGAGCATGTTCGTGACAATTGCCAATCACATACTCTACCTTTTCTGTGAAATGTTCCAGTATCCTTTTTAAAGATGCTGTCAGGCACTGCAGAGTAGTTGGACATGTTGTTTTCCTTCATAGCTTTAAAAGAGGAATGTTCTACGACAGAATCTATGGCAGCGTCATCCAAATCTTTCCCAAGAAATTTGCAAATTTTAATCACATTAGCTCTCACATCCTAGTGGAACAAGCAAATGTGTTATGTGGATTGAAACTAATAGTAAAGTTTTATATGTAGTAGCCATAATATTTATCAATGTTAAAACAATGAGGGCACAATATAAGTGGCATCACAACAGCAATGTAATTATCATATTATCATTCAATTGAACAATGCCTTCAGAATAATGTAAAAGCATCCTCTTTTGCTGGAAAATACTGAGGTAGAATGAAGCGTTGATTCAATTTTTACTATATTAATTTATGAATAACATGTTGGGCCTGAGTAATTAAGGAGAACAAAGAAAAAAAGGAGTAAGTTTGCTGCTGGACAAAACCATGTTACAATGCAATGGGTGCAAATTAGTTTATTATTTTGCACTTAAGAAAAATACTTCCTGATTTTTTATGTAGCACACAAATACTTGACAGCTTATTTTACACTAAAATTTAAAGTTGATCTAGGACATGCCCTACCCCAACTATAAATCTGTCATCGTATTTTAAATTTACCACCCTTCCAATGTATCATGGTTTTGCCAAGGTTCAAACTTACTCCTTTTTTTGCTTTGCTCTTCTCAATGACTCAGGCCTGACATGTTTTATTTTCTTTGCATTCCCTACTAAGATATGGATCAACAATGAGGGATGCTAGTCATACCCGATGAATACAAAAATGTAGATGTGTTTGTGGTCAATTTTGTGATCTACATTCTTGTTGAATGAGAGCATGGTCATGCAGACATATCATCTCTGCAGTATTATCTGGATATTATGTTTTGTGTCTGACATTTGGACTTGTTTAGCAATTTGTCTTCTGCAAATTTAGTACAAAACTATAGTATAATACTATGAAGATACCTGGTTCCCAAATCACTTAGACATGGTATTAGAGGAAAAATAGAAGTATGATATATTCTGCAGAACAGGATTAAATACATCATGGCCCCTCAACGATAGCAGGTCCAACAGGTGAGCAAATCAGTTCAAATAAATCCAGTTGGATAGGTTCCACAGCACTTCTCTGGCAGAGCATCACATCTTGGCCAATGTCAGTCACATACATGTCCAGCTTCCAGGGTAGCCTCTTTATTCACCTCATAATCCTACCTTGGGAACTGCCTGCCCAGGGGAGCTGCAAAAGGTCTCAATTAGTGGGCTTCTCACACTATCCAGCCCCCTCCCCTCCCTTCCCAGGTGTCTCCCCACAGGTGACCCCTGCTGGGTTCGGCTCCTGGCTGTCTGTAGAGCTCACTAGTGGACAATAGGGAGCAAACAGAAATAACAATAGTTGCTTTATTCACTCAAATCCTGAGTGTTCCTTGTGGATGTGGAATTTAACCCCTGGAGTACTTTTCCAAGGAGATGTTATGGTTCCAACACTGATACTTCCTGATAACAACATGGCTAAAAAGTGCAGTTCAGATATGGCTTAGATTAAGGGGTTGTAACACCATACACCATGCCCGTTGCTTTACATTCCTTCCTCCTCTTTTTAGTCCATGTAGCCCATGGTGAGAGAGACTGGCTGGACAGCTCCAGGGGCGCGACAAGGCTTGGAGTCTGGTTCCTGCTGACGGGTTAGTTATATCCAAGACAGAGTGAACCACAGCAAGTAAATAGTATTATATAGCCTGTGTAAAGGTAAAGGAGATTTATTACCCCAGAGTTGGTTGTAGCTGAATTCCTATTGATGGTAATTTTTTCTCCTTAATTCCGATATTATCTCTTACAAAATGATTAATTTTTACTGTATGTGATGGTAATGAGTACCAAAAGATACAATAAACGTGAAAATGGTATCTGGTAATTTCCAATGTTTGTATAAGTAAATTGTCTAAAAACAAGCGAATTGTTCCAAATCAACAGTTCTCCTGTTCTGCTGTATTGGCATCCTCTAGCTTTGTTCCGATCCCTAGGAATTTCTTACTTCTGAGTGTATGTCAAAGTTGATAGTGTCTTTATTGTTTTTTTGTGCGTTCTACTGCGCTATTTCTGGATACCAATGTCTCTGAGCAATCAGTCTTTGAATGTGTCATTCTTACAAGTGTAAAACTGCCTTTGTGTAGAGTAAAGTTGTTACAAACTGTCCTTTATTCAATGTGTTTCAGCTGATTTACAGCTTTCCTCAGGGATGAATGCAGGATCAGTATGGACGGTGACACTTATTAGAGGCATATGGTGTCATTGTTCTCTTCTCGTTGGTCTTCTGTATCCACCAATAATCTTGAGGACTTGGATCATGTGGTTGCCTGTATTTGATCTCCACTAACTTATATTTGCATTTTGTAGAGATTGAATCAAAGTGCCCTCAGTCATGTAGTTTGTATTACTTGTATAATAATGAAGTTGAATAAAGGCAATATCTAGAATCCTCTTTTAATGGGTTATGTAATCAGAAATGGCAAGCTTTTTTGAAAAGAGCATCTATATTATCTTCCCATTTGATGGTGTAGATGGGAACTTTGGAGTTTGTATGAATATGTCACAAGGTCAAGAAAGCCATGCTCTGTTAGGTATCTTTCAGATAATCTGTATGTATCCTCCTTTGATTGTGGCATAGTACACAGCGAAATATCCACAGGAGCTGTCCATATTGAATCAGCAATTGTGACAGGTCCTTATTAACCCCTCAGGGTGTTAGTGCTAGACCTGGGGGTCCCTACATGATGGAGCTGCAGGATAGTGTGGATTATGTAGTTCCCACTTGGTGGATTGTAATATACATTTTTTGGTGCGTGGAAGTATCCTTGGATTAATCATATGCATGATTGCTTATTGATGGTATGACCTTGTTGTCTATATTGCGTCCTCTCAGGTGCATGGTTTTTAATGTGAATATCCATTTGAGCTCCTCATTGTTTATTATGTTTATGTAGTCCCCCTTCTTCAGTTCCTTTACACTTCCGAAATTGCTAGAAATTTGAGCCCTCTCAGGTCACATGCATGCTTTTCTTTAAAGTGATTTAATAAGTTGTGCTTCTCCATTCCTTTATGTATATTCCTCAGGTGTTCTTAATTTTAGAGGATTTATCGTTCTCCCCAATTATTGTGAACCACATGGGCATACCATGATGTATATTACACTGCTGCTGTCATATGTCAAACTATCATTGATTTTGTAATTTTGTTTGGTTTGTTGGGAGTTGAATTCTTTGGTGGGTTTTGTGCTCTTAAAATTGAGTGTCCGACAATTTAAACAGCTTCCACAGTGATAGAACCCCCTCCCCCTTGTAGTGGTAGAAACTAGGGTAGATTGCATGATCAAATGTATTTTGAAATGATTCTTAACTGGTTTGGTTTAAAGGTCAGGTGCACAATACCTCCACTTAAGCATACATGAATTTGCATAATTTTATAATATTAGTTAGATATTCTGAAGCTAAGAAATCCTTAAGTACCTCTTATATCTATAAAAGTAAAAATCATATTTCAAATGCCACTCATTTAGAGTTGGAATCTTAAGCTTCTACCAATCATTAAATTCCAGCACCTCTTTGAGGCCCTCTGAAATCAATGTCTCTAACTTAAAAAACAATGAGTCTTTCACTTGGCACAGATTGGGGTACCTGATACCTATCCATTTATGTTATTATTCACTAATTAAAATCCTAGCAATCTCAAATATTGTGACAGAGCTTCAGAGAAAAGTCTTTCCATGCTATATGTCTGAAAACTAGCAAGAATATGGTGTCTATGTTTTCTAAATTGCTGTATGCAATTGATGCAATATGTAATATTTAATAGAAAAAATAACATTGGGTACTAATTTGTTTGTTGAGAAAATCAGGCTAAACCAGACAAAACACATCAGAGGTGGTACACATTTCCAGATGGAAATCTTGCAGTCTTTATTACACCATGTCTAACTATTAGAAGCAACCCACTAGGTGGCCACCAATGGAAAATTACATCTTGCTTCAGTGTCATGTGGGTTTGCTTGGGAAGCTGTACATTGATTACTTCACTGAACTAACAGTTTCTGTGGACAAGCATCACTTACACTACTAACAGCCAATTCTCTTTTTGGTGCTTGATATTGGATATTAACTGTTTTATTATTTAAACATTGCGTAAGTGCATTTGTCAGGACTCAGAACATAGACTGACTCAACTCCTAATTGCTGGGACAGTCGGTTTAGAGTTCCCATTAATATCTGTTACTTACTTTGTGCCACATCTCTCGCAACAACTAAGCATTAATTATTGCAATGTTTCCTGTGTCTGGGATGAGAATGTATTTTAATTCTATGGTTTGAATTTTATTGAATGAACCTTTTTATGTGATTCAAGCAAATAAACACATTTTTAATGAACTGGTTTGAAAAATAATTTGTTCTGCCATAATGAATTAAACACCAATAGAATTCTGGGGTTTACAATTGTAATGCATGATTCCAGTGCTGTTATTTTGCTATGACATGTTACTTGGTTGAAATAGTAATAACGATCATATGTAAAAAGTACATACCTTTGTCATGTCATCATATGACAAAAGTAAGAAGTTTGGGTTGTCCTTCATTGTTAGCCATCCTTTAACATGGTCAAACCATCCAGCAAAAGGAGCTAAATAAATACATTAAAATATATTTAATATAAAACCAAACCAAATGTATTTGCTTTTCATGTACAGTCAGTTGGTTCATAAATTGTTTTTCCAATTCTTTGGGATTTGCATACCAATCTCAGACTATCTCTCTGGGAAAATGGGGAAATCCCTGGTGGGCACCACTGTATACATGCTTCACCTCTACCCTATTTTATAACTACTCTACACTATTTTGAACCAAGACAGCTGAGCTTAACCAAACAAAAGTGAGTTAGTGGTATGAAGGGGAGTTAGTCAAGTGCTAGTCACATCCTCCATAGACTGGCCCCATTACCTTCATTGACACATCATTTTGTGGGCCCCTGTGTTCCCTGCTATACCCCTCATACCCCAGTCTGGCACTATTACACACAGGTGACCCTTATTGTTTATTAAGCTCTGAACCCAGAAAAAACACAGGGAAGATGGAATCTCAGAGATGATTGATCACTAAGCAGGCACTGGAATTTTTTTCTTACAAAATGTATGATGGACCATGGTGAAATAAATAATAAATCAAGTGCTAATTTTCCCAAGTGATGTATCACACTTGCTTTAATTGACAAACCTGGGCTCCCAATCCCCTTTTTTTGATCCAAAGTGATCAATTACCCTTACAAGAATTTCTGTCTACATCCAGTCCAGTGATTAGTAAATAGAACAGAAAATGACAGACTCAAAACTGCAAGTGTGTGTCTACCTTTAATATCCAGTACTGATGGGTTAGAAGAGTCTTTGCCTCTCCTTTCCAAGTAAGTACAAAACTCAGAAGCCAGGTGTATTTCTTACACCATAGCAGCTTGAAAACAATCGGGGGGTCTGGGTCAATGTTTTAGTAATATTTTCAAATAATTTAAAACATAGGATTGATGGTTTAGCTAACATCATTAAAGCACGTCATCTACACGTTTTGTTAGCAAAGTTCACCGGCAACCAATAATGTTCTATGACTAAATAATACTCATAGTACTTATTTTATTATTATTATTTTATTTATAAGGCACCACAGAAGGTCGGCAGCGCCATACCTTACATACTTTACTTAGTTTTACATGGTATTCTGCTGATAAGGCCAATTAAAAGTAATCAAGTTTAGGTTGTTCTGTGGGCACTGTTTAGTTAGTGACAAAATCATGGGAATTCAATAATACTTTTGCTGGTATAATGTGTAATTTAATTTATGCTGTCATACGTGGCTGATGCTCAAGAGATAAACCTCTGACAGATTAGCATGAATGCTAAGAAGTCGAGATGGTAGAGCTATGACTCTTCAGCACCAACCTCCTGCCTCTATGCCTGTGGCATTGCCCAGGTAAGCAGTTTAGCATAATGGGCACTCTAAAATACAGCCTCTATTCTGGATGAATTGATGGAAGAAGAAACCCCATACTAATGCCCAAACCATTCTTTACAGTTGTAAATCAAAACCATGTTCCCCCCTGGTGACACTTATACACTGGGATTGAAAAACAACGCTAGCTAAAAGCATACACAAAACTCTGAACTTTGACCTCACTTTTAACAAAGTGTTAGAAGAGTGTTCTCAAAACTTCCCTGTAGCATAGTGTACCAAGTACATAGGGCTCTATGTACCAGCATGGAGACATAGTTCTTTATTTTTGGAGCAAAACAGCACGATATGTAATATTTAACTATTACATATTATGTAACTCTGCTCCAAGACAGTGCAGAACTGACCTCCATCACCTCAGAGGTGACAGAGGACTTTGATGCACAGAGGAGGGGAGAATGACACCTCAAATCTGCCCTCAGTGGACGTTCACACAAAACAGTCAAGAGGAGGCAAATATGGAGGAAATAACAAAAATGCACCACTCTTTCCACCATATTTGCCTAAATACATAGACCTCTTAATGAGTGTTAGCAATCCATTGTATTTCACTGAGCGTTAACGCTTTTAAATTCTTCAGGCAATGTCAAAATTCATGCAAAGCGGAGGCATGCCAGAAAGTGTGCAAATACGGGTCAATTTGCTAATATACTTTTTTTCATCATTAGTGTCAAAACAGGTTTAATAGACCTTAATATAAACAATTAAATGCTTTAAATGTACACCCATGTGTACAAGACCTAATTAATCTGAATGAGTTTAAACTTTGGTTTGCTGGATACTTTCTACATTTCAGTCACTGCATAATATGATATACGTAGCTAAGTTTAGGGTAACCTGGAGTGCATCCTTTGATATGTTTACATTTTAAATGAACTGCCAGTGATGAACGTGGAGAACTAATATAGTGACTATATTTTTGGCTTATTTCCCAGCATTCTGGTGACTGATATTTGTGCTGAAATGGTGAAAGTGTCTTTTGCATTATTAGCATTTTTTGTAAAATCAGGTTCATTCTAAATGTCTAATGTGCAATACTCACTGTCTTTGCTTAAAAACATAGAGAGATATTCCTGGAAGTCTTCCTTGCATTTCAAGAGCAGAGCAAATAAGGAGAAGTAATAGAGGGACACACAAACATCTTTAGGATTACGGACTGTGTAAATCACCTAAGAAGCAAGACATGAAAGGAATCTTCATTTATTAAATAAGCATACATGAAGAGCAAGCAAACCCATTGTTGTGATTTAAAGTATACCTACAACCTTCAGACTGAAAGGTAGCACATTTATAGAGACAGCAGATACTAGGCACTCAACTTCAATTTCTGGAAGTCGCTGTGCTCTATTTCAGTGTTTCTTAAACGTGGTGCTTGGGACCCCTAACAGTCCATGTTTTTCTTATCTCCTTGCTTTAGCACAGGTGTATTCATTACTGACTGACACATTGTAACAGATCCACAAGTGGTATAATTATATTCCTGGTCACCTGGAAAACATGCAAACTTAGGGGTCCTGAGGACTGGGTTTGAGAAACACTCCTCTATTCATTGACTGCAGGAGGGATCGCAATGTGACACCAATCACCAGCATTTCCTCCTGCAGCCACTATACTAGCAGCTCAATCAATGGCCCAAGTATACACATTCACACTGTAAACCAATGTATTGCTAATACAGTGCTTATAAAAGGAAAAGATGATTTGTGTGACATCACACTACTTCCTACCACCTCCTGGTTGCCTACTATCTAGACACACCCACATATCGTACAAAAAAGGAGAAGCTTGGTAGTCAATCAAACTTGGGCTTCTATGTCGGAACTTCATCATAATTTTGAACCGTTTCGTCCGCTCTTTTTTGAGTACTTCCAGGTTTGACACTTCGCCATATCTATGCCCCCCCAGGAGGTTATCCGGGCCCCGACCTCCTTTGAGTATATGTGTCTACATTCCCCTCTCACTAAAGGGATGATCTCCCAGATCTATAATTGGCTCATAGACTATACTTTTGATACTCCAGGCCGACATGAGCGGGAATGGGAAAATGACCTGGGACCTCCTCCAGACGACTCATGCTAGGACGAGATCAGGGAGGGGATTGCCATGAGCTAGATCTCTAAATTAATTAAGGAAACTGCTTACAAAGTGTACTATAGGTGGTACTACACTCCTGATAAGCTGTCTCGAATGTTTCCTACGGCCACTCCGAGTTGCTGGCAGGAATGTGGCCAGAGAGGCACGATGCTACATATATGGTGGACCTGCCCTCGCATAGTTCCTTTCTGGAACATGGTTCTTACACTCATAAACTCTGTGTCAGAACAACAGATAAATAAGGACCCCTGGTCATTCCTTCTATCTCACCCTATACCTGATGAGAGCGCACCTTCTAATAAGCTTATCTCCCATATCTTGGCAGCAGCTAAATCCCTAATAGCAAAACACTGGAAAGACCCTAAGGCTTCCTCTATGCAGGAGTTACGGTCCTACATAGGACATGTCGCAGGCATGGAGAGTATAACGTACTACCTTCATGATAAATCACATAATTTCGATAGGGTGTGGGCCCCGTGTTATTTACTATTATTATTATTATTATTATTATTATTATCATTTATTTGTTAGGCGCCACAAGGTATCCGCAGCGCTGCACACAGTACTAACAGTAGACTATACAGGGTGAAACCATACAGAACAATGAACAAAAAGTACCAATACTTCAGAAACTCCGGCCAGTCATATGCAGTAAAGACGGAGCAGAAGAACGGGTATGGAGACAGGAGGGGAGGGGGCCCTGCTCATACGAGCTTACATCCTAAGGGAGGGTAAACAGACCAGGCACAAGAGGAGCCAGTTGAGGCAAGAGGAGAGAAGGGAGGACGAGCTAAAGGGAGGAGATGGGGGTTAAGTTGATGGTTGGTAGGCTTTGAGGAAGAGGTGAGTTTTGAGTGCACATTTGAAGGAGCACAGAGTAGGAGAGAGACGGATGGAATGAGGGAGGTCGTTCCAGAGAAGGGGGGCTGCACGGGAAAAGTCTTGGATTCTTTCTGGAGTGGGAAGAGGTGATAAGAGTGGAGGAGAGGTGGCAGAGTTTTAAAAGGATTCTGTAGGGGAAGGGAAGCCAGTGTAAGGCAAGGCAGAGATGGGAGGCAGAGGAGAAGCGGCGTGTGAGGAAGATGAGTCTTGCGGCCGCATTGAGTATAGAGCAGAGGGGGAGAGACGGGAGTGGGGGAGGCCAGTGAGGAGGAGGTTACAATATTCGAGGCAAGATGATGAGTGCGTGGATGATAGTTTTGGTGGCATCCTGAGAGAGAAAAGGATGGATGCGGGCGATGTTGCATAGTTGGAAGCAACAGGCTTGGGCAAGGGAATGAATGTGGGGGGCAAAAGAAAGAGATGAGTCGAGGGTGACACCCAGGCAGCGAAGTTGGGTGGCAGAGGAGATGGTGGTGTTATTGACGACAATAGAGAGGTCATGGTGGGGATGGGAGTCTGGGCGGAGGAAAGACAATGAGTTCAGTTTTAGAGATATTGATTTTGAGAAAGCGCTCGGACATCCAGGAGGAGATGGCGGAGAGGCAGTCGAATACCCGAGCGAGGAGGGTGGAGTAAAGATCAGGAGAGGAGATATAGAGTTGAATGTCGTCAGCATAAAGGTGATACTGAAGACCGAAGGAGGAGATGAGAGCACCAAGGAAGGAAGTGAAGAGCAAAAAGAGTAGAGGGCCAAGAACAGAGCCCTGCGGGACTCCTACGGGGAGAGGGTAGGGGAATGAGGAAGAACCAGACGTGAATACAGAGAATGAGCGATTAGCGAGGTATGAGGCGAACCAGGCATGGACAAAACCAGAGGGGCCGAGAGAGAGAAGAGTTTGCAGCAGGAGGGGGTGGTCCACGGTGTCAAAGGCTGCAGAGAGGTCAAGGAGGATGAGTACTGAGAAGTGACCCTTGGATTTGGCTGATAGGAGATCATTAGTAACCTTGGCCAGGGCAGTTTCGGTAGAATGGAGGGGGCGGTAGCCAGATTGGATAGGGTCAAGGAGGGAATTGTCCGCGAGGTGCCTGCTTAGGCGACTGCAGACAATCCGCTCAAGTAATTTGGAGGCATAGGGGAGAAGAGACATAGGGTGATAATTAGCAAGAGAGGTGGGGTCAAGATTGGGTTTTTTGAGGATAGGAGAGATAAGAGCGTGTTTAAAAGAGGAGGGTACTACACCAGAGGAGAGTGATAGGTTGAAATGGTGTGCTAGGTAAGAGCAGGCCATTGGAGAGAGAGAGCGAAGGAGGTGGGAGGGGATGGGATCAAGAGGGCAGGTAGAGAGTGGAGAGGAAAGAATAAGGGAGCGAACTTCTTCACCGGTTGTAGGGCTGAAGGAGCACCAGAGTTGGTTGATGGGGGGAGGTGAAGCGATGAGGGTGGCGGGAGAAGGGGAGGAGGAGATGTTCAGTCTGATGGCCTCAATTTTGGAAGAGAAGAAAGTGGCGAAGTCAGAAGCGGAGAGGGAAGGCGGGACAGAGTGGGGGGGGAAGAGGAGGGAGCTGAAGGTGGCAAAGAGGCGGCGGGGATTGGAGGACTGAGAAGAAATGAGGGACTTAAAGAAGGATTGTTTAGCGAGGGAGAGGGCAGAGGAGAAAGAAGAGAGCATGAATTTAAAGTGGAGGAAGTCAGCCAGGGAGCGAGATTTCCTCTAGAGGCGTTCAGCAGGAGGAGAAGGAGGTTGGGTCAATAGCATCCAGGTTACGTCTAGTGAGGGTGGCTTTGGGCGAGGCATGAGCAGGGGAGGAGGATAGAGTGAAGGAGAGGAGGTGGTGGTCAGATAGTGAAAAGGGAGAGTTGGAGAAGTCAGAGAGATCACAGAGATGAGAGAAGACAAGGTCAAGGGAGTGACCAAGACAGTGGGTGGGGGAAGAGGTCCACTGAGTAAGGCCTAGGGAGGGGGAAAGGGCGAGAAGTTTAATGGTGGTTGGGTACAGAACAGTTGTCAATAGGGATATTAAAGTCGCCAAGTATGATGGAGGGAAGGTCAGAGGAAAGGTAGTGGGGGAGCCAGGCAGCGAAGTTGTCAAGGAAAAGGGAGGAGGGGCCTGGGGGATGGTAGATGACGGAGACACAGAGGTGGATGGGGGAGAAGAGACGGATGGAGTGTACTTCAAAGGAGGAGAAGGAGAGGGAAGGTAAAGTAGGAATGACACGAAAAGTGCAGTTAGGGGATAGGAGGAGGCCCACTCCGCCTCCTGGACGCTCGTCTGGTCTGGTGGAGTGGGTGAAGGAGAGGCCCCCGTAGGAGAGAGCGGTGGGTGAAACGGTATCAGAAGAAGTAAGCCAGGTTTCAGTGATGGCAAGAAGATTAAGAGAGTTGGAGATGAAGAGGTCATGGATGGAGGAAAGTTTTTTGCAGATGGACCTGGAGTTCTAGAGGGCACAAGAGAAAGGGAAGGAGGGAAGAGGGGAGATGCGGATGAGATTATCAGGGTTGATGGAGCGAGGGGGAGGGTGAGAGGTGGGGCAGTGAGAGTTGGGGAGAGAAAGGGGCTAGGGGAGAGGATGGGTATAGGAAAGGAGCTGGCGGCATGGTGAGAGACGGGGGGACTGGGAATGAGAGATGGGGCAAGATGAGGGTAAGGACAATTAACCCTGAGGTGAAGGCAGCAACGGGGGCCAGAAGTGGGCCAGAGTGGTCGAGTTAGATATGGGCTGACAAAGCAGAGTAAGACAAGAACAAAGGAAGGACTGCAGAGAACAATGAAGTGGAGCAAGAACAAAAGGCAGGGGGCAAACACAATTAAAAGTGCCGTAAAGATAAAATAAAATGGAAATAAATTAATTAAAGTGCAAATACAATTAAGGTAAAATACACTAAAGATCTCCCTCTCACTAAAGATAAAATGAAATGGAGATAAATTAATTAAAGTGCAAATACAATTAAGGTAAAATACAGATAAAATAAAATGGAGATAAATTAATTATAGTGCAAATACTATTAAGGTATAATACACTACAATAAGATAAAACTAAATTGAAGAAATATAAGTTAAAAGAACTTAAGGTAAATTTTGAAATGAAAAACACATGGTAGTAAATGTAATGGATGGCCGCAGAGAGCCTAAACCAGGAGGAACAGGAGAGTCCAGGGAGTCCAGAGATCAGGGTAGTCCACAGGTAGTCGCGGGAGCAGACCGGAGGGACCAGAGTTCAGGAACAGGTGTGGAGTTACGGTGGGTCACGGAGACAGTCCCAGGAAAAGATTCAGATCAGGAAAAAGTGAGGCAGGAGTTCCTGAGGGTCGCAGGGCAGGGAAGGCCCAGGGTCCAGGTGGGAGTCGGCAGCAGATGTCCAGGGAAGCAGACCAGACGGCGGGAGTCTGGGCTGCGGGAGACCAGAAGCAGGAGATCAGGCGGCTGGAGACCAGGCAGCAGATGTCCCGAGGAGAAGGCAGGCGGGAGACAGGCAGCAGGGGACACCAGGAAACCGTCCCGAGGAGATGGCAGGCGGAAGACAGGCAGCGGGCGTCCCGAGGAAATGACAGGCGGGAGACCGTCCTGAGGAGATGGCAGGCGGAAGACAGGCAGCAGGTGTCCCGAGGAGATGACAGGCGGGAGACCAGGCAGCAGAGGACACCAGGAGACCGTCCTGAGGAGATGGCAGGCGGGAGACAGGCAGCGGGCTTCCCGAGGAGATGGCAGGCGGGAGACCAGGCAGCAGAGATCACTAGGAGACTGTCCCGAGGAGTTGAGGTCGTGAGGAAATGTCAGGCAGAAGGAGCACTCCGGGAGTGGTTAGAGCCAGGCCAAGAGATGCTGGAGACCGAGGAGCGGATGAAGGACAGCTAGGCCGGAGCCGGGGGCTCGAGTAGAAGATCGCCGGAGGGAGCTCAGCTGGATGCGAGGCTACTGGAGGCAGCGGTGAGCAGAGGCAGGGAAATGGAGCAGTGCTGGGGCTACACCACTAGAATCAGGAGCCTAGGTTAAGCCCCAGTGTAGAGACCACACGGCACGTCCGTGCAGCATGGAAGCAGGAAGTAAAAGAAAGCCGTAGCTTCCTATCCAGTATGGCTCCCACTCCTGCAGATGGAATATAGATCTTGGGCCGCCTCCGGACCCCCCCGGGCTGGGTATGACGCGCTGCTGGTGAGTAATGTCTGTATGCTATTTCTCTTTTGGGTAGCCAATGTAACCGTGTGACTCAGCTTTTCCTAGCAATGTTCCAAGTTTGCATGCCTGTTTACTTATTAGCTATATTGTTAACAATACTTGTGCCTTTCCCCCTCCCCACCGATATAATAGTATAAAACATAGAGGAGACATCTTGAATATTAAGGTTTTTTATGTCAAAAGTGTTGATTGTATTTTTCCTGTTGTTTCCTCTTCAAATAAAGAGTTTTAAAAAAGAAAGGAGAAGCTAATAAAGTATGTTAGTGAATTATTAATTGCTATATACAAAATACATTTTTAGATAGTCAAATTCTATTACATTCACATAAAAATAATTTTTACTGTTTAGTAGATGAAGTTACAATTGAATACTTATGTACTTGTTTACTACAAACCTTAGCTTTTGTATTGTAGAATGTCTGTGGAAACAATTGTATAGGAAGATGAGTTGTGATTAGTCGGGGAGATGGTCTGTTTTCAAGTTTTTGTCGGCCTAAATGCTGCTCGAGCCAGGGAACACGATCCCAGCTATACATTGTTTTTGCTGGTGTTGGGTCTCCATTGCTATAAATTATGGTTAGGATTTCCTGTAACCATGTAGTGC
The DNA here is from genome assembly GCF_038048845.1 of Mixophyes fleayi. NCBI lineage: Eukaryota > Metazoa > Chordata > Amphibia > Anura > Limnodynastidae > Mixophyes > Mixophyes fleayi. Next base: position 37,204,961 of record NC_134412.1, on the reverse strand, counting down.
CTATAATTGCAATAGACATATGTAAACATTCATGGGCGCATTTCAAACATAATAAGAAATAGAAATTGAAAAGTATTTTTTAAAACTGGGCAGGACTTGTGGATACATGTCTTAACAAGCAAAAAGTTTTTTATTTAAGTTGTCAGAGCTGTTTAATTTTTTACATTTCTGACATTTGTTTTCACTCTTTGTTAGTTCTTCAGTATGTCATTCTTTTACTACTGTACTCTGCCCGATGTCTCATGCAAAGTACATTTGATGTTTTTCTCCATGATTTTCAAATCTATAAATATAGCACAAAGTTAAGAATGCTTTCTTGTACATATAATTTAAGGATGGTCAATGGGGGTCGGTGTAATGTATTTTATAGAATAGACATTTTCAGGCTCTTGAACAATTAGATATTTATTTTTCTCTTTCATCCATTGGGTATAGAAGGGCAAAACAAGAGAATGGACACTTCTACATGTACCCCCATAAGCTGCAGTGACTTTTTTCAAAGTGCCTGCCAGTACTGTATGTTATTTCCATTTTTTTTAACTTATTTTACTTTATCATTCTAACTTCAGCAGCACCACCAGATTAACAGTAGCTGCGGGATACCTGGAGTTGGCTCAACAGGTACTTCACTCTGTATCTTCTCCTGCCAGAGAAGAAGTAAACTTGCACTCAGTTAATCTCATTTTATACATTGTGCCAGTTGTACAGCAATATAAATGCTCTATATGTATACAAAGCAAAAATTTGTTGTCAGTACTTGTCCTCACCACTGCAAATCTGTGTGTATCTAGCAAACTTCATATCTTGATAAAAACATTTAGGCCAGCTTTTCAGCATAACGGGTACCTCATTGTATGCAAGTGCAATCCTATACTGACGTATACGTCAAACACCAACTACACTCAATAAGGCCTTATATAGGCCTGCTGGACAGCAGCTAGGACAACATTAGACAGTATTTTGAAACAAAAAACAGAATAAATAAGCCCATGCTTGGTTAATTCCATATTATACAGTCATGGCCATAAGTTTTGAGAAGGACACAAATATTGTTTTCACAAGGTTTGCTGGAGTGTTTTTAGACCTTTTGTCAGATGTTGCTATGGTATACTGAAGTAAAATTACAAGGATTTCATAAGTGTCAAAGGCTTTAATTGACATTTACATTAAGTTTATGCAAAGAGTCAATATTTGCAGTGTTGACCCTTCTTTTTGAGGACCTCTGCAATTTGCCCTGGCATTCTGTCAATCAACTTCTGGGCCACATACTGACTGATGGCCGCCCATTCTTGCCTAATCAATGCTTGGAGTTTGTCAGAATTTGTGGGTTTTTGTTTGTCCACCCGCCTCCACCTGCCTGCTGCCATTCCTGAGTGAGCTCACTCACAATTTTGCCTAAGATTACAGCGATGAATAAAGAATGGTACCAAAACATCCTCCAAGAGCAACTTCTCCCATCCATCCAAGAACAGTTTGGTGACGAACAATGCCTTTTCCAGAATGATGGAGCACCTTGTCATAAGGCAAAAGTGATAACTAAGTGGCTCGGGATCAAAACATCAAAATTTTGGGTCAATGGTCAGGAAACTTCTCAGACCTTAATCCCACTGAGAACGTATGGTCAATCCTCAAGAGGCGGGTGGACAAACAAAAACTCACAAATTCTGACAAACTCCATGCATTGATTAAACAAGAATGGGCGGCCATCAGTCAGTATGTGGCACAGAAGTTGATTGACAGAATGCCAGGGCGAATTGCATAGGTCTTCAAAAAGAAGGGTCAACACTGCAAATATTGACTCTTTGCATAAACTTAATATAATTGTCAATAAAAGCCTCTGAAATACTTGTAATGTTATTTCAGTATACCACAGCAACATCTGACAATAAGGTCTAAAAACACAGAAGCAGCAACCTTTGTGAAAATCAATACATGTGTCATTCTCAAAGCTTTTGGCCACGACTGTACATTGTACCAGCTGCATGGAAATATAAATGCTATGTAAGCATGCAAAAAGAAAATATAGTTGTTGTTAAAGCTTGCCCCTACTACTCCAAATCTGTGTGTATCTAGCAAAATGAAGAAATGAGGCTGGCATGCAGTTTTAATCACAATATGAACTAGTACACCCTACTGCTGCCTACCCTCCTCCACCTAGGGACATGCCTACAGAGTAGACATGCTGTTTACCCCTGCAGGTATTGATGAGGAATCACATGCTCCCAGTGCCTTTGGGCACAAGGACCAGCAAAGGACTGAGCACTGAAAGTGCAGCTTCAAGGTCAGTAGCTCCTCTCTTCTCTTGGAGAATGGGACCAGAATCTTAGCTATAGGCACTGCCTACATGAGAGTAGTGGGTGCAGGGTTCCCAGTGCCAGAAGTTGGGTCTGGTGGGGGTTTCCTGTTATGGCAGCCCCTCACTAAACATAGAGAGGCAAAGGCAGCCATCCTTATGAGTGGCAGCCATCCCTTGATTCTTGGGCCCTGGGAAAGGCTCCTTTCCTTAACCAGCACCTCCTCTTTCCCACACAGCAGTCAGCAACGCCCACTCATTCTCCTCCCCTTCTACCTAATCCAACTGCATGGAAGTATTGTTTGAAGGGTGGGTGTTTTGTTTTGGATTTTCTCAATCTGCTCTGGACTCTGTCTGTTTTGCAGTTTCACATCTACCTTGGTATTGTGCACTTCAGCTCTCCTCTCGATCTTCCCATTCTTTTCTTTCATATCTGGTTCGGGGAGTATATTCAGAATGCTCTTAACCAGGGTCGTTCAGACTCCTTCCTTGCTGCACCTGGTTAGCCAGCTTGAGCTCAAGACCGTTCGTGCAGGTTGGTGCCAGTCTGGTTCAGTTTTACTCTTTTCTTTTAAAGGGTTATGGAATTCTCCTCCATGTTTAGACCATGGAATCCTCAGCTTCTGGTGGTTCTCTAGTTTTTGGAAGAATCAGACTCTGGGTTTTTCTCCCAGGAGGAAGAGGACTCGGGAAGCAGGGAGTGGAGAATTTCGGGCAAGCCATTAGGCAGACAGTAATTATTAAGGACAGTGGGGAAACGGTGTTTGCTGTCAATTTGCTGTTTAAGAGGCGGAAGAAACAGATTGTTTCATTCCCTTATTGCCCTTAGTTGGAGGACCATTTATGCAAAGTGTGAACCAAGTCTGATCATAGTTTTCAGGTCACCTGCAGGTTGCAGCCCTTACCCTAGTGCATACAGTGCTCCCATAGCTCGCCAATCCCATCACCACTCCAAATACGAATACTGCTAGCTGATAGCATGGATAGAAAAATTGAGGCCACACTTAACTTGGTTTACATGGGGTCATGGGCCTCCCTTAGACTCATCTTAGCTACATATTGGGACAATATGGCAGTTGAGATGTGATCAGTGCAATTGGCAGAGGGTTTGCAGTCTAGCAGTCGAAGATCAGATTTGCTAACTCTGGTGGGGCCTCTGAATATCTGGGGAATGCAGCCCTTGATGCTGGCCTCAAAGGGCTAGGATTTCAGCCTCAGCAGTCTTGGCACGCTGTGCACTCGGACTTAGGGCCTGGGTGGTGAACTTAGTGGCTAAAAGGACTACCCTTTCCTGGGGAGGTCTTGTTCGGTCCTGAACTGCACAAGGTTATATCCCTGGCCACAGCAAGATAGTTATTTTACCCTGTTAATTCCCCATACATAGAGGTTTTGTTCATTTGTTTTGAGAATTCGGCCAGTTATTGTCATGTTACTGATTAACTTTGGGGAGAAAAGTCACCTCTTAAAGTTCTATGTGACAGTACTCTGCTAACAAAAGGTGAAGGTGCAAGTGTTGTGTTTTACAGAACATCCATGTTTAATTGAGGTCATTCTTCTGAAAGCACATCTTTAAAAAAGAAAAAGTGATTATAGATCTCAGTTTCAAAAGCAAAATATTTACTTTAGGTGCAACTTTTGCACTAAACTATAGCAATCACTCAAGCAATATATTTCATTGTATAACTTGCAAAAGACATATGAAACTAATTGCTATTTAGTTTATATAGCTCAGGGCACATTTTGCACCTAAATGCACTGCTATTAAAGGAACCTTACTGCGTAGTACCACATAAATTTAACATGTTTAAGTGTTTTTGCACAGAAAAGAAAGCATTGTGAAGTTCACTAGTTTATTACAATTGCAACCTGAAAGAGAAAGACATCTAGTTGCATTAGGCTTTTGTTACATAATTAGGTAACTTACAAATACCTAAATCATGAGGAAAAAGCCTTTCTGAATTGTTTATGGATTAATAAATACAGCCCTAAGACCAGGGGCGGATTGGGAACTGAAAGTGGCTCTGAAAAAAAAAACCTTAAAGTTGCCTCATGTGGGCGGGACCAAATCAATTGTAGGCGGGGTTAGCACAGCATTATCATAGCAATACAAGGAGGAGCCTATCACATCCCTGTGACTGCCACACAATACAGATGGCATCCTAGTGGCCCAGGCCACATAATACAGAGGGCATTCAGGTGGCCACTAAATAAAGAACCAGAGTAAAAGGTCAACATAGAAAAATGTACACTCAGAGCACGGGAGCAATTGGAAGATCACTTCATAGCCATAGTAGAATTAAGAACTATAGCGAATCACACTCTCTGCTGTCAATCACAGCTACAAGGGATTCTATCCAACAAAGTCACACACACACACAAGCCATATGCACACACAATGCTATATTATATATATATATATATATATATATATATATATATATATATATAAATATACACACACACATAGACAGAGCCATATACGTAGTTACATACACACACACACATTACCGTATACATAGACAATGGTGTATACAATTACCCTATACATACATACTATTTTTATTATTATCGCCGATACATACATAATACCATATAGATACATATACACACACAATCACGGGCATATAACACTCCCATGCATACATATCCATTACCATATACATACATAGAGCCATTTACTTAGTTACATACACACACACACAAACACACACACACACACATTACCATGTACATACAGAGACAGAGCCATATACATAGGTACATACAGACACACACATACACACACATATTACCATATACATACATAGACAATGCAACATACATACATGTTACCATGTACATATATAGCTTTTGCAATCATCAGGAGGTGAGCGCTTAGTCTATATCCTTTGTTTGCATGTACATATATAGACAATAATATATACTATTACCATATACATACATAATATTATTATTATTATCGTAGATACATATACATACATAATCACAGACTTATAACACCCCCACCGCCGGCCCCTTGCACTTAGCTGCTGTCTGCGAATATTCATTGATGGAAGTTTATTGCTGACAGTAAGCAGGTCCCTAGACTCCTCTCGCAACAAAGCCCCGCGCTGTGAAATGACAGGCAGTTTGGCATCAGTGTGATTGACTGTCTAGCTGCCTGTCTCAATTAGGTCATTGATAGGGCCAGCCCCAACAAACAACGGCCACCCCCTCCTGCCGAGTGAGGGAAAAAAAAATCACTCATTGTAGAGGCAGCCACCGGCGCGCCAAACGGCCACCCTCCCCCGCTGAATGCCCCACACAAAGCACAGGCGCACACACATCGGGAGTGCTTGGGAAAAAATGTTGGGTTTTTTTTTATCACAAAAAATGTTATTCATTACAGAGGCAGCCTCTTTAGAGTAGCGGCCTATCAGGAATCTTCCCGTTAAGGCCTATAACCAATCTGCCCCTGCCTAAGACTTATGCTTAAATGTTATATATAATACAATAGAATACACCAGGGGGTATATTTACTAAACTGCGGGTTTGAAACAGTGGAGTTGTTGCCTATAGCAACCAATCAGATTCTAGCTTTCATTTATTTAGTACATTCTACACAATGATAGCTGGACTCTGAATGGTTGCTATAGGCAACATTATCTTTTTCAAACTCGCAGTTTAGTAAATATACACCCAAAAGTTTTCATGAAATTTATGTAAAGTAGTAAAATATTACCTGATTTGGGAAATGTTACATTGAAAACATCATCATCACGTGTTTGAAATTCCTTCCATGCGTAGGTCAAACTTTCTACTGTGTGTATATTAACAGGAAATTTTACTCCCTCAAAGTCCATGTACTCGCGTTTAACTTCCACTGACATTCTGAAAATACCTGCTGGGAGAAAAATAAATATTACTTAGGAAAGTTAGACATTTTTTTAAAAAGAAAGTACTAATTTATTTACTGACATCAAAACTCCATTTCTTAAATGACTCAGAGTGGAGTCCTATTTGAAAGCATACACTTTATTCTAATAAAGTTAATAATGGTAACAACTTGCATAGTAAAATACAGCTACAATATAGCCAACCTTTATCAGAGAAATAGAGATTGAATTTTGTGAGTACTCACAAAGAGTTTTGTGAATACTCAAACTGCAGCTTGTCCCTGTACTGAATAGCAGTGCCTCTTTGTCAGATGTGAGGACTGTGTGACCTGGTGGGTTCTTTGATAATCACCTAATTCGAATCATTGCAACCAAAGCATAGTTTATTCAGCAGATGACAGAACAAGCAAGTCAATGTACAGATACAAGGCAGAAGAATTCCTTACAAGCACAACATATTCACGTGATGGTAAGCGCTGTTCTTAGTCACCACAAAAGCAAGATCTTCCTTTACAGGCCAAAGGCACAGGTTAGATAACCCTTATTATTCACGTGGTGATAGAGCTAATGGGGGGCATATTAGGGATGTAGCTAGCTTGCGATAAGTGGTAAGAAGATAGGGCAAATCCTGGAGTATCCTCTCTCTGCTGGCTGGGAAACATTGGTTCCCTGGGGAGAGGGTGCCTAGGAGTCTGGGCCCGAGTACTATTATGCAACGACCTTGTTGGGTAGATGGATGATATGGAGTTTGTGTACTCTTATTTTTTAACCAAGACCTATTGGTCTGTCTTTTCTTTGGGCAAATATTACACCTGGTGACATTTCAGTACAACTCTGTCTAACATATAACCAATAACCTAAAATACGCATGGAATATAATAGCTTATGTTAGCAAATGCATATGAAAACAAATTACAATAAACTAACACATCTAAATATTCACCCAAATCCTGCCTCCAGGCCAATTTGTGGGGATCTCGAGCAACCTCAGTAGAAAGGGTAAGTTCGGAGTATAAAGTATCAATTAGGCCGGCCGTGGATGTCTGGCAGAGGCACATTCTCTCGATGGTGGTGATGGGGAGTCAGGAGATGCGACGTTTAACAGCAACATGGAAGTTTCGTAGTTGGTAATATTCATAAAAATACTTTGTGGGAATATCAAACCTGGTCTGAATGACAGAAAATTTAGGGAATACAGTTTCATGGGAGAGATCATTTAGGTATCTATTACCTTGAATGCCAAGAAGGAATACAGATTGTACTAAGCCTGGGGGAAATTCCAATGAATTTAAAAGTGGAATAACTGTAGAGGGCTGTGGAGATAAACCATACGTCCGTGAGGCAGATTTCCAGATTGCCAAAGAATGGGAGACAGTGGGATGAGCCAGAACTAGTTTCGGGTGGCAAGCCCATGGGAACCAGAGGAGGGAGCTGGGGGAAATTAATACCAGGCCTTTGGTCTCAAGAAGGACTCAAACTGTGGAGGCTGCAGAGTTACACCACAAGACACACTGAGCAAGCTGAGCAGAGAGGTAGTAGTGTTTGAAATTTGGGATACCTAGACCTCATTGCACCCGAATTCCTGTATGAGGTGTTCTAGCTTTAAAAATTCTAGTTAACACAGGCTTAAGCTGGGTACACACTACAGAAATTTCAACCAACTTTTTATGCCGAGCGATTTTACATGCGATCGATGGTCCGATCGCTCGGTCCATGTACTGCATACACACTAGCCTTGTTTAGGACGATAAACGGAAGAGCGGACGTCCCTTTAGCGACTTTTTACAGCCATCTTGTTGTGAGCAATGATTTTAATTTCGTACACATTGAAGCGACATTTGCGGGAAATGTAACGAGATACCAAAGACATTAGCATAAAGGGGCAGAGGTTTCGCTATAGTTAACACCCAAAGCCGCATAAAAAGAGAAGGCAACAATGTCTCTTCATTCATTCATATAAAATAGAAGTTTAGTAACATACATAAAATTTAGAAAAACATTTAACTGCTAAAGTGCAATGCAATGAATATTCCCTAATAAAAAAATCCCTTCGTATGTAATGGAATGCTCCATTCTCGGCGTGCATCATAGCTGATTGGTCCACAGCAGAAACGAACGCCCATGTCTGAGTGTATAAAATGACAGAGGAACCTGTTTGGCGCCGAGGAGCATGAGAAGATGGCGAGTGAGCAAGTGTCAGTGGGTGTTAAGGTTGAGGAGAAGGTGTCAGTGGGGGTTGCGGGTGAGAAGGTGTCAGTGGGGGTTGCAGCTATGGAGACGGAGACAGAGTCAGAGATGGTGCTGGAAGGGCCAAAAAATGTTGGAAATGTTAAGGTGGGGGATGGAGATGCTCAAGAAGAGCAAAGAGCAAATCCAATGAGCCCAAGAGAGGTGGAGATGATGGTCAAAGTACTGGACCAGGACGACTACGACATTAAAAAAGGTCAGTAACACATGTAGTGTATCTGCTAGAAGGACTTTATTTCATTCTAGTGTCACATAAAGCAATGTAAACGCCTAATTTGAAACCTAATTTTTTTGTGTCAGAACGAAGAATTAACGGTGAGAAGGCCTGTTTAGATACCACTGATACCACTAATGTTACACCCGTTAGCAAACAAGAAAAAATTGAAAAATAAAAATATACTAAAGAAGTTCTACATGAAGGTATTTCAGTGAACATGTGTAGAAAGCTAAATGCTTTGGGCACATACCTGTACCGTTATAATAACAAAAATGGCGCCTGTTTTCCAGAATGTATGGAGGTTAGGCCTGCTATTATTGCGATTTCGCCACAGGGACCAAAATATAAACTGATCCCGAGCAGTGTGCAAGGTGAGAAAATGAGAGTATTTATGTCGTTGAATATAAATTACAGATATAGAAGTTAAATGGCAAACATTTTTTTATTTCCTTGCATCGTAGATAAATAAATCAAAGGGAATAGAAACCCAAGCGACATCAAGACCTGTTCTGCCACAAACCAGTAGCACCTTTAAAAATACTAAATACTTAAAATAATACTCTGCAGTACTCTGCGCTCTAATTGGTATGGGCGCGCTCACTTTTCATGCGGATCTTTCAGACAGCTGTGTGTGTAAAAAATTTTGTACCTTTTTTGCTGCATTAAAAATGTTGCATGAACACTGTGTGGTTTATTCTGGGTACTTCTCAATTATAAGTTAATAAAGGTTAATATAACTTTAATAGTTTATAAAGGTTAAAGTTTAGAAAGAGTAAATATGAATACATTGCCAACATAGACGCAAAGGGTAATAACACACGTGGGACTGGGATAGACATCATCCGCACCACGTGGGACTGGGACAGACATCAAAAAATTCACATACACACGACCCCCAGGTCGAGGAAGTATAGGAGGATTGTCGTGGATCGGTCGGAAGTTTATACACACTACACAGCGGAAATGAGATTGGAACGAAAATATTAAACGGTACGACCAACCAAATGAGGCAACAATCGTCCATTTGGGCAGACTTTCGACCATTGTGTCACTGCACACACTGACCCGACTTTTGAACGAGCGGTCGTATGTCGGCTGATTCAGCCGATTATTGGACGAAAACTGTGTAGTGTGTACCCAGCTTTAGGCAGTGGAAAGTATCAAATCCCATCAGCAACTTCTTCCACAACTGTAAAAGAAAAGGAATAACGCAACTGGAGAAGACACATATTATCACTTATTTTTAGAGTACAAAACTAATTTAATTCCTGATACGTAAGGGCTGTCAAAGATTTTATATACACGGTTTCTGTTCTCTTTTCCTCTTAATTAGGTTTTATAGGTTATCTTTCCATATATTAACATATCAACTTAAGACAGCTGACCTACTTTATATGAAAAAATAAATAATGCATCAAGGCTCTTCCAAAGAACAGAAATAGTGTGAAAACAGTATAATGCAAAGATGGTCATGACTGACAGTTAATCCTCTATATAGACCTAGGATTGGGTGACCTTACGCTGTTGCAAAACAACAACTTTTTAATGTTTTAAATTTCTCATTTCTTCTTCACATGTTGCAATATCTTTTGTTTCTATTAGTTGAGATGCAAAAACATGTGATGAAAGAATAAGAAGTTTATTTTCACTTAATGAACTCTTCTCTCATCTGCCCTGGAGTCAACATTCAGAGTCCTTATTCCATATGTTTTCCTCTGGTGCTCCAATACAATCAGTGTCGGACTGGGGCATGAAGGGCCCACGGGGGAATGCAGTGATAGGGGCCCACTACATTGGTGTGGCAAACTGTAAGAGTGGGTGTGGCCAGTCAAGGGGGTGTGGTCAGCCCATGGAGGGCAACTTACAATGTAAAGAACAAGGACACCTGGTAAATATATATATATATACATATATATATATATATATATATATATATATATATATATATATATATATTTGGTAAATAAGTCTTTATTTTTTACTTGTGATCCATCTTATAAGGCTTTATTGTGTTTAAGCTACACAAGTAAAACTTGCTGTCAAACAAAAAGCTTCCATTCCCTACATTTTTCGTAGGTTTTTCTTTTATGCTGCAGTATTATTTTGAAGGACATTAACAAGTTTCATTATAAGGTGCCATTTAGATGGGGTCTGCAGTATGTGTATTGATTCCACTCCCCCATTTCCCTCTGGGCTTCTCTGCTCCTTTCTGGTGGAGGGCACTCACTTACCTGTGTGGAAAGCTCCAGCATCCTGCTCCTCTGGGCGGCCGTGATACCAGGAAGACAGCACACTCCTCCTCCCCTGCTGAAGTGAAAAACACTACCACACAGGTGCAGACAGCCCAGACACAGCTCTCTACACCTGCGTGGTAGTGAGTTTGTGATGGAAATGGCCACGCCGCCCAGAGCTGGATTAGGGGCCCGGGGGCACTTAAGACAGGGGGGGCCCTAAAATCTAAAAATTAAGAGCAAAGTGTCTTCATTGGGTATAAAGCTGTAAGCATTGACACATCCTGCATTACGACACCTATAACCCGCTAGTACAACATTTACAGCTCTCCCAGAGGGCTTGTCTAGCTTGTCTGCACAAGAAAAGTCATTACTTTCACAAACTAAAATACTTTACATTAAAACAATCATTAAAACCCCACATTAAAATAGGCATTGACACCACACATTAAAACCAGCAATGATACCGCACACTACAACTAGCAATGATACCGCACACTACAACTAGCAATGATACCGCACACTAAAACTAGCAATGATACCGCACACTAAAACTAGCAATGATAGCGCACATTAAAACTAACATAAAAAATAAACATTGATAACATAACACCAATTTTGACTATATATGTCTGTATGTGTGTAGCTATGTATGTATGTATACCCTTATATAATGCAGCAACTATGTTAGAGGATCCTCTATTTTAATAATCAATATTAAAGCAATTATTGCTGTTGGAGCTCTAATTGATAACGATGGTGAGCAGGTTGAATGAGGATCAATCCAGAATGTCTCAATAAGTCCACAAATGCTTGGGATAATAGACCTCAAAAAGAAAGGGGAAAGACAAAAAAGGGGGGGAGGAAAGGGAATAGCAGTCAGCAGATATATAAACAGTAAACAGTAAACCAAATCTAAAGGAAAAGACACAAAAATGGAATATGTGACCCAAACCCAACTAGAATAGAGACATATAATAGGTAATAAACAGGTTATCCCAAAAATAAATGGAAGAAGGGTGATTAATCAAACAATATATATTTAATAGGTCCAGAGAAATGGCCGTGCAGACCAGAAAGAGCAATAAAAACAATTGTATCCATAAAAACAAATGCACAAACAATGGAATAAGAAACGTGTCCCGGGTGTAATTGACCAAACATTAATTCACGCTGAATGAGATCCTATTGGCGTGAGAATGCGGCTTGAAAAGAGAAGAACCGGGATCGGGTGTCCTCCTTCAAAATGTAAGTCCAGAACGGGCGGGATGGTTCAGGCACGTCTAGATGGAGATCCGCGGGCACAATGCCTTCCACAGTGGAACGCATAGCTCTCCACTTCCTGTGTACGGGTACTGGACTGGATCAAAAAGATGATCTGATGCGGGCGGCGCACGTGCCCCCCCTTAATCTGAACTCCTGTGTTCCCTGTAAGCTCCGCCCCAACAACAGAGGGGACGGAGCTTCAACCCCGCTGGGCCTACCGGTGGATAGTCCGGCTGCCCGGCAGGCCAGTCCGAGGCTGAATGCAATTCTATCAATTGCTGTAACCCAAACAAAGTCAAGCTATAGCAAATAAGGACATTACAAACATCATCCAGTGAGTCTTGGTTACTCTTTGTCCACATCCACACTTATACCTGGGCATATACATACTTATACCCAGGCGTATACACACATTTTCCGCAAGGTGCAGGGATACACACTGGGACTGATTCACAAAGCGACGCATACTGATCGTAATGTGTGTTTGTTACAGAAGACACGTAATTTGTGTCTGTGCATGCCCGAAATGAACAAGGAGTGGATCTGAAGATTCATGCATTGATGAATATGGGTGTAGGTCTGTAGGTCTGCTGTGTCTTGGTTGCTTTTTATCCACATCCACACTTACACCCAGACAAATACACTTATACACAGGCATATAAAAATCTAGCATATAAAAAAAAAAATTCATTTTCTTGCGTAAAATGCGCACAATTACTCTGCGCATGACATAAGTCATCAGACATAAGTACAGCATAATACTTGGTTACACAGGCTTGTATACATAATAATCATCATTTATTCTATTACACATTTGTATACAAATCAGTCACTGCAACACAATTCTATATTTAGCTATATTAAATGGTTAACAGTATCAGGGTGACCTCTAGAAGTGTAGGCTGTAAGGAGCTCTAAGGTCATATTAGGTAACATTGTGTCATTAAGCTCCACATTCACAATGACCCGGAAGGATGCCTACTCCTTCGCCAGTCCGGGGAGATTCCCAGAAATTCTTTTTTTATAGGCTTCTTTTGCTTATACAAGGTAAGTCCCAACTCTCACCCCATTCTTTAGTTCTTTATATTAATTAATTCCAACTTGTGTCAGGTGAGTCCCAGGTGTCCCATGGCTGCTACTGATTGGGAATGACTTGCTTTTAAAAGGTGTGTGCAGGTACGCTTTTAACCCAGATAAAAAAAAACCATAGCATTGATCATGTTAGGACTGACCAGAAGGGTAATAGTTTGGCGTGAGTTGGTCAGCTTAACATACATTGCAATATGTGGAACTAACATTCCCTGTTTTCAATATAGAAAAGAAGTTAGAACAGCATTAATTGTGTATTTGGAGAGTGCAGAGTATCCATGTTTTTAAAGTATATTTTAGATATATGCGCAGACCTCAGTGTTTTGCTTTTAGTTTTGGACAAAAATCCTCATGTGTTTTGGTTTTGGTTTTGCATCTGGACTTAATAAAATGTGAAAAATAGGTAAAATCATGTGATTTTTAGCTGCTTTTGTTCCTACATTAGTATTTATAGCAATAGCATTCATTTTAAAGTAATTTACAGTCTATTTTCTAATGATCTGTTCACAACTGTCAACATTTTCACCAATTTTGGCCAAAGGCTGCAGCGAGCAGGCTGACTAAAATTCCTGACAGAGTAGTGGCTCAAATATATGGCAGTTTTATAAAAGATACAATCTCTATGAAACATAGTGGTACAGCAGTGTGCATAACTCAACCTTGTTTCTACCTCTATCTATCTATCTATCTATCTATCATTGTTCTTCAACTAAGTCACTTGACAAACATTTTAAATATGAATATGATAGAAATCTACCCTTTGCGTTACAGAACATAAACGAATAAAAAGCAAGTGCGAGGCTAGAATAAAAGCAGGTATGTGAATCATAAATTATATTAAATATACTAATAGTTTTCTACATATTTCTTGAAATATTGCAGCACTTTTTGGCTCCAGTTGTTTTATATTTGCAGAGTTTTGTTCAGTAGTTTTGTAGACATAGCACATTAAGGAAACACGTTTTTTCAGAATTGTTTGCTTACCTTAAAGAGGATCCTCAACAGCTAAAACTAGAATGCACAACTAGAGCAAAAGGCATGAAAACACAGGGCTATGTTCTGGAAAGACTTTTACAGAGCATTAAACTTTATATGCAATAAGTGTCCAAAGTCACTGTACTCTCATTGGTAGTTCTTTATGTGAGACAGACACTCCCTTTGAAAATACACAGTGTCCATATCATCATTATCAGTTGAACTTTGATTTATGTACACGATTATACAAGTAAAATCCCTTTGACCTAAGGTGTAAAATAGATAAATGCAGCTAATGATGGGTACTAAAAAAAACTCTGCAGTGCTGCACCAGAAGTATAGGAAATCATAGATGAAATAAAATGGGAGTTCATAGAAATCTATGATCTGAATTGTGAATTAGCAATCCCGGCATTTGACATGGCTGATAAAATCCATCTCCTTATGGTATTGGGTCGGGCCGCACTTTAGGGACCTTGACATGTGATGAGTAATTTGGAAATGTCTTTTCTGTGTGTAGATGTGTCTTGTAAATACGCATAATGTATAATCCTGGATCAACAGTATCAGTAAAAAGGTCTAAGTCAATGATTAGTTGGCTAATTGTATGTGTTATAGACCTATCTTTGATAAGATTCAATCAATTAGTGTAACCCAAATAAAGTCAAACCTGTCACGGTTCCTACGAAGCGACTCGGCAGATGTACCGTAGTAAGAGTGGTAATTATAATAAGTAAAGGCAAAGAATATAATGCAGTTCGGTGTAACTCTGCAGACCACTATGTGGTGTTAAGTTCAGTAGAATGAGCGTCAGCTCTGTAGACAAACGTAGGGACGATGTCCGTAGATGAGCGTCAGCTCTGCAGGCCACTATGTGGCGGAGAGTCCAGTAGAATGAGCGTTAGCTCTGCAGACCACTATGTGGTAAAAGTTTCAGTAGAATGAGCATTAGCTCTGTAGACAAACGTAGGGACGATGCCCGGAAATGAGCGTCAGCTCTGCAGACCACTATGTGGCGGAGAGTCCAGTAGAATGAGCTGTTAGCTCTGCAAACCACTATGTGGTAAAAAGTTCAGTAGAATGAGCGTTAGCTCTGCAGACCACTATGTGGTAAAAGGTTCAGTAGAATGAGCGTCAGCTCTGTAGACAAACGTAGGGACGATGTCCGGAGATGAGCGTCAGCTCTGCAGACCACTATGTGGCGGAGAGTCCAGTAGAATGAGCGTTAGCTCTGCAGACCACAGGTGGCGGAGAGTCCAGTAGAATGAGCGTTAGCTCTGCAGACCACTATGTGGTAAAAAGTTCAGTAGAATGAGCGTCAGCTCTGTAGTCAAATGTAGAGACGATGTCCAGAGATGAGCGTCAGCTCTGCAGACTAGGATGGAAGAGAATAGCTGGAAGCTAACAGGAAGCGACTTCTATCTCCAGGAGGTGACTCAAAGAACAGGCACTGTAGGTAAGGAGGAAGTGCCTTTTAAACTAAGCGCCATTAGAATCCACCAATGAGAGGAGAGTAGAAGTTTTTAAAGAAGCTGTCAGGTCTGCGCATGCGCAGACCCGAATCCAAGATGGCGGCACCCAGGACGGAGCGGAGCGCCGGAGCCAGGTAAGTCTGCCGGGTGTCGGGTGTGCTGCCCGCACACCCGGCGTGTGATAAAACCATAGCAAATAATGACTTTACAAAGACCAGCCATTGTGTCTAGGATCCCAATTTGTAAACGATACTGCTGCAGCTACGATCCACAATAGGGTGTGATGTGTCACTGGTCACACAATAAACGGATCCACCAACGCGTTTTAACCCTTAATTCAAGAGTCTTTCTCAAGGTCTTCTCTTTTCTTGAGAAAGACCTTGAGAAAGACCCTCGAATTAAGAGTTGAAATGCTTTGGTGGATCCGTTAATCGTGTGACCAGTGACACATCACATCCTATTGTGGATCGTAGCTGCAGCGGTATCGTTTACAAATTGGGATCCTAGACACAATGGCTGGTCTTTGTAAAGTCCTTATTTGCTATGGTTTGACTTTATTTGGGTTACACTAATTGATTGGATCTTCTGGATAATTTTAAGTTGATTGTGTTTTATTAATTTTATTAAAAAATCATATTGAGTTAATCCACGAGATCTTTTTCTGGTGTTGCTTTTCTCTACAACATGTCTTAACGTCCGAGGTTGGAGGCGGATCTCCATTATTTAGAAGGAGAAGGGGAACAGAAATTTGATCTTGAAAAGTGCTTGTTGGGGTATTTTCTTGTAAGCATATACCCTAAGGGGTTGAAAGTAAGAAGAACACGGGTGGATCTCTGAAAATTGCTGTTTAAACATCACAGATTAAGAACTATTTATTTCTATAAATTGTTGGTGGACATTGTGATTTGCCCTTGTTGTTATATACTACGCTATGTTTTCTATTATATATCTTTGTATGTACACATGCACCTCGGTAGAAAATGAAACTAGATCCATGTAGAGGAGAAAATTTCTTTGTGGAGAAAGTGTCTGTGCATATGATCATCTGATTTTGCAGAGACGGAAGCGCAAGTCTATGTATCATTTGTGTTTGTAGCATATATGAGTTTGTATATATATATATATATATATATATATATATATATATATATATATATATATATATATATATATAAGTGTAATACCAATTATATGACATGTCACTATTAAGCAAATAACCTACCCACATGACATTCCGCTATATATTGCAGCTTTGGACATTTTTTTTTCTTTAACAATGTGCACAAAAGCAGATTCAATTCCAGACAAACACTGCATTTGTTTACACAGTTCTGTTAAACAGTAATTAAAATGAAGTGAGATGCAACTCTCACTCTGCACCACTAAAGGATACATAAATATCAACATGAGTAATCTATCTATCTATCTATCTATCTATCTATCTTTGTTCTTCAACTATGTCCCTTGACAAAGATTTAAAAAATTATTGTGATAAAAAGTTACCCTTTGAGTTACAGAACATTAACAAATAAAATGCAAGTGTGCGACAAGAAAAAAAGGAAGATAGTTTTCTGCATATTTCTTCTCTTGAAAGGTGTGAAATATTACATCACTTTTTCTGTTTCCAGTTATTTCCTATTTGCAGAGTTTGCAGAGTTTCGTTCAGTAAGTTTGTAGATATAACACATTAAGAAAGCATGTTTTTTTTTAGAATTGTTTTGCTTACCTTAAAAGATGATCACTGACAGCTAAAACTGAAGAAAGCACAACTAGAGCAAAAGTCATGGAAACATAGGACTGCGTTCCGGAAAGAATTTTACAGAGTTTTAAACTGTATGTAGAATAAGTTTTACTATCCTTGTGTTCAAGGTCCCTGCACTCTCATTGGTAGTCCTTTATGTGAGACAGACACTCCCTCTGAAACTACACAACGTACATAGAATCATTATCAGATGAACTTGCGTACACATTCCATAATATGGTTCAGTATGGTTCATAGGTAAAATGCCTTGAGCTAAGGTGTAAAATAGATAAATGGAGCTAACAATAGGCACTACAGAACTCTGCAACAGGGTTTATAACAAATCATACAAAAATAAAGTGTGAGTTCACAGAAATCAATGATCTGCAAATTCTGTTCTAGAGATGAAGAGATTGCCATCTAGCAACAGCAAGTGTTCGGTGACAACCTCCCGAAGGACTCACTGATAGAAAGAAAATGTGAAACATAAAACTTTTATTTTCTGCAGTGCACATCACAGCAGTCAGCGGATCAGCTTAGAACCAGCTGTGGCTGCAGAAGATAAGTTTGTTAGATTTTCTGAAAGACTAAAGATAGCAATCTATATGGAACAAAATAACTATAGACAAGAGGACACAGAATCTTCTGTTTATTGAATGTCGGTAATTCCATGAATTGGAATTTGCTGGACAAGCCATAACATAGTAACAATGTTGAAATAACATTGTTGACTGAAAGGTAATAACATTTAAACGTAACCAAACAGAAGTCAGGGCAAAGCAATTGAATTGGGTAATGTCTCCTGTCCTGAACACTGAAGGAATTCATAACATCTGTTTATTATCTTTCTGTAATGTTTCCATGTCCCTCTTCTGATTTTTTTGATAGTTATAAAGAAGATCGTATCAATGATGCGAACTCCAGAATGACCGACTTGCTAACTCTATGGGTAGGGAGGTAGGGTTGGTGTTGCTAAGTGTCAAATCAGTATTCCCAAACAAATAGAGTTTGCAGAGTTTAATCCTCAATCACCCGCTTATCCTCGCTAGTTTACCCTATTGCCACCCTTTACACAGTTCAGACAAGACAACGACCCCATGACCCTCTGACCAACATTGCTTTGTGACTGGATCATATAGCCCATTAAACACTTTTTACCTTTGGATTCTGGCGGGACCAAAATGCAACATGTAGCACTTAACCTCAGGTATAAAACTAACATTGTCCCACAGATTGTAAGCTTGCGAGCAGGGCCTTCTTATCTCTCTGTCTGTATTACCCAGTATTGTTTTATCGCTGTGTTTGTCCCAATTGTAAAGAGCTATGGAATTTGCTGGAGCTATATAAATAAGTGTTGATAATGATGATGATCATAAATTCCTGTGATCTCCCTTTTTGTTCTTCAGGATGGATTGCCACCTAGCAACACTTAGTGAGTAGAATTTTCAGTACCTGGTTGTTGCTTTGAGGAATAGGAGACTTTGTGACTTGGATGGTCTCCAATAGTGTTTGACAAAGGTACAGGAAGAAGACCAATGGGCTGCATGCATTATAACTGGTAAGGGGATGCCTCTCTTTACAACCTTGGTAGTAGAGGCCCATCGCAAGGATTGGACTTTGAACTGTGAAATTTCATTCCTGACATTTGACATATATATAATAATATTCTGCTCTAGACCTAAATAGTGAAATAATGATGAAATGTCCTAATATGTTAATATTTATCTTTATCAACTGATAATAGATAATACAGTCAGTGGAATACAATACATGTAAAACATTAAGCAAGGGTATAAATATACATCATGGATACATCATAGCATGGAAATATAAATCATTATGGTTAACATAGTGCCATGCTGCACTGATGCTGAGAGATTATTTGAATCGAATGAGGGATTGATCAATATTGTAGCGGAAAAATCCTGGAGATGTAAAATGTCCAGAAAATACAATAGTGCCCAAAATTAAGTGGGAGGAGAGAAATAACGATACTTGCACTTAGAGACAGTCTCAAGTATTCCAGCAGGTTAGAACAATGTCCAGAGGAGGAGGAAAAGAAAGGGGTTTGTGTTACTTGCGCTTGAAACAATCCAGGATATAGCGGTGATCCTCAAGATGTCCAATATAGTCAGTGTGATGTCCAGATGGTAGATAGGTAATCCTCGCGTTAGATATTAAGTGCCGGATATACGGGATCAGGAGAATGTTATGGTAGGTGTGGCGGGCAGAGTAACGAGCGGGATGTCGGCGTGTGTGCCAAACGTGGAACGCACTCTTCCTGAGTGTCCACGACCGGATGTGCACAAAACCGGAAGTGGCGGGTGATAGGCCGACGCATTTCGTCACCTAGGTGACTTTTTCAAGGCAGTGGTATACGTGTAGATGGAGGCGGGTCTTATATACGCTGTGCAAAGATATTCAAACAGTCTGAGTCACGTGTTTTTTGTGATTTCCCGTATGTTTCGTGTCCTTGATGTTCAACAGAATATGTCCTCCCAGGTATAGGGGTTTACATCTAGCAAAGGCTAGAACATAGTTTCCCTTTTGTCAAGTCAGGAATTATAATACTAAGAGATGAGCAGTAAGACGTGATTGTGGATGTAGCCAATCCACTATAGAGTCTTTCATCTAAGAAATCAAGAACAGAGCTGATTTCACTAATTGCAAACAGTTTATTATGGCCATTCAGCAATTTTCTAAATTTCTGAATGATACTGAGGTATTTAGATCTAGGACATGACCTAAGGGATGCTTCCAATAAGGTCTGGGCAAGAGAATTTAATAGTTCTTTAGTTAACATCCCAGCAATACTGCCATCCACATAGATTGAGGCAGACAGAATGAAATACTGTTTTTCTTTGAAAGTTCCTTGAGAAAACTCCAAAGGAAATTTTGGGCATATGATTATTTGGTGAAGCAGGGGAACCAGACTCTGGAAGATCATAGGAGATCTATTAGAATTATTTACTTGACCTGGTCTATTCTGATCTTGTGGAGTACTTTCAAAAGAAGGTTCAGGGGAGGGATTGCATAAAGAAGGGGAAGACCCGTCCATGGGAATGACAAAGCACCCATTTTCCATGCTCTTATGGAACACACTCTTGACCGTTGGTTCTGAAGGAGCGAACCTCTCTCTGAAACAGTCTCCTAATTTGATGTGACATGGACTTTGTGAGATCTGAGAAAGATAGCTTTGCATGTTAGTTTTTCTTCCTCAATAAAGTCAGAACGGAAGGAGTCTGAATTATGTAAACTATTGAATTCATTGGTCTTTGGAGCTAGACTGCACAATACCATCCTGGCCAGCCAATGGGATCTGCAGGTATTAGATATATTATTAAATGATTGGCTTCTAATTAGCACTACCCTGCTAATGGCCCTCATCATTGCTGCCTTAGAAGCTGCTAGGCTTTTATTTAACTTCAGAAGCAGTGGCTCAGCTCTGTCAACTATCTGGAATTGTATCTTTCTAAGTGCTTTTGTCAAGTAATTCTGAGGAAACTGATCTTAACAGAAATTAGATCAGGGTAAAAGTCAGGGGTTACTAAAGCCTGTATAACTAGTAACCCTGTGTGCTTCCTTAGAACTACTTCATCTTCAGTAGTAAGGGTAGTGCGGACAGGTAAGTTAGCAAATTCCATTACAACAGAATCCTGAGACATAGCCCAGAAGACGAAGTAATTTGGTTGGGGACGTCTTGCTATTGACTTACTCTACACATCTGTAAGTCATTGAATTTACTCCTATTGATAATTGTAGCTATTCTAGTGACTAATTCTGTATTCCCATCAACCGAGTGACTGAGAGACTGAGTTACATCCTCTTCTTGAGAGAAATAATCAATGTAGCTCTCATGGCTAAGGCCCAACTGAGGGTAAATAGAACTTGTCTTCTAGCTGTTTTGACTGGATAGAAGCACCAAGCACTCCAAGGGCAACTTGAGCATGCCTACTATTTGCAGTGCTAGGGAATAATGCTCTGCTCAAATGAGCTTCCCTTTTATTGAGAGAGTCTACACTTATAATTCTGCTGGAATTAGCAGACTCTTTTTTATCCCTCAAATCTTGCATGAGCAATGCTGAGGAAATATTGAATTTCTGCTGCCTCTGTGGCCAGAGGAGTCAGAGGACTCAAAGGAGTCCACAGGGTTCTGGCGATCTCTTCCCGGTTTTTAGGTTGGGAAAGCCACTTCTGAGGAAGAAGAATTCCTTTCCTGAGGTAACCTATCTTTTTAAGTATAGGTTGTAGGAACTCCTGCGGCGTCTACTTATATCACCACCGCCGGTAATTGCATTCTCAGCCTTCTATTTAAGGATGACTCTCGCACCATTAGGGTGCAAGAGTATTAGGTCTCTAATCTCCAGCACCTTGCATGTTTCTTTGCAATTTTCGGTCTGACTTCCTAGTTCCTGATTCGGCTATTCCTGACGCTGTCTCTAGATTCTTCCTTGTGCTTGATTACTCCTTCTCGGTAAGCAATTTCTGCGTGCCTGACCACTCTTTTGGATTTTCCTTGTACATCTCGCTGACCGCTCAGCTTGAACTCAGCTTTCCTGACTATCCGTTCTGTGACTACACTGGTAGCTATCCTGGAGAACTGCGACCTGTGCATCTCTCGCAGCTAAATCCAATCTTTGGGGGGTCCCTGGTGAGAACTCTGCGCCTCCAGACTGGGCTGTGTCAATACCGGAAAGTAGCGCATCAGTTTTCAGCCGGATTGATAATTGCTTGTACTCCAATTTACTGTAAATCTAGGGTGAAATATTACCTCCAATTTTGGGTTCAAAAAGTAAATTCGCCGTCTGTGATCACATTATCACACAGGGGAGAAAGCCGGCAGCACCGAACGGAGCAGGGAGCGTGGAGCAGGTAAGTTTCCTCACAATATGTAAAGAAACAATTTCTGAGCTCCTACTACTGATCAGAAATCATAAAATAGCAGGGCTAAATTATTGAATCTCCGGCTGTTATATAGGATATTCAGGTGTGTTCTTCTGTAATCGCCTGTGTATGAATGGATAGTTGTTGCCATGCCCCTGATTTACATGATACATTTGATGATTGTGAATAATTGACAGGTGAGTCAGCCATCTTGCATATGGTATTGAAGGGATCTGTGAGTGACATGTCTATGCCCATACGTGCACTGCATGTTGAAAGGTTTCAGTCACTTGCAAATATGTGTGCAGCAAACTTCACCCATGTCGAGCTGCAGGACCTTACCACTGCAATGGACAGTTTGTATTGCCTCACAGCTCATGATGGGCCTAATAAGTGTATGTTGTCCAGTAACCCCCCTAACCCCCCCCCCAATAAATATAATGTATGTATGTGTATGTGCCTTCAAAAAGTATTAGTCCTCTGGCTACTACTATGTTTCGTATAACATGAACCTTTGCAGAGAGTTTCAAGTTATGTAACACTTAAGAACTCTGCTGAGCTTGACAAATGTGTAAACAAAGTACATCCAGATAAGTAATATTTGTTTTCAAAATGACCTAAGCTTGCAAATCTATTTTTCTTCCATTTTTTGAACAGCTCAAGAAGACAGCCATATTTCTGGCTCCCCAGCACAAGTTTCCAGCACCCATGACATGGTTTTCTCCCTCCATGGCCCTCTTTCCATCCCCTCTGACCCAGTTTCCAGCCCCCCTCACTCGGTTTTCATCCCCCCTCACCTATTTGGCAATCCCCCCTTCCTAATTTCCATCCCCCCTGCACATGTTTTACTAAAAAAATGTAAAAAAAAAATGTAGGAATGTTACAAAAATATTAATTTAGTTGAGGTTTTCTGCACAAATTATTGTTTTTTATTTATATTTCAAAAATTGACATCATCCCATATTACTGTAAGGAACAATGTACAGTTTGTGTGGGGGATAATCATTTGCTTTCCACACACACTATAATGGGTTCAAAGTAATTTTACCATTAACATCATATGGAATACAGCCACACTATTGCCACACATTTATACAGATAATAAAGATAATAATAATAATAATAAAAAAATGGCAGGCCCCCTAAAACACCCCGATTTTACTATTAGCAGCACTAGACGCTGCCTGCCTTGCCTGGTGACACTATAGCAAGGAATCCCACAACATGTGATCTCCCTGTCATAATGACAACCAACTCCAGAGTACTCAGCACTGGGCTGCATTCTCTAAGGAGATCTGTGAGTGACATGTGTATGCCCATACCTCCACTGAGAAACAATCAGTACACTGCATGTTGAAAGGTTTCATTACTCTTGGTGCTCTTCATTACTCTTGGTACCTCAGCATTTTTACCAAGGGACTTTTAAGTAAGTATCATGGATGGTTTAGGTCCCTTCTGTTACGGGTAAAGGCTTCAGGTGCCCCCTGATCTTTCCCTGGTGATTCTGGCTGGACCGTCTCTGACACAAGCTGAGCTTTAACACACCTTGGATCTTCTACGAGCTGAAACTTGTCCACCACAGCTTCAGGAATGGATTGTTCCTCTTGAACTGCAGAATATTTCCTCCTACCTCCTCTAGGAGCTTTTCTCTGAAACTGTCTTGACTCCTCCAGGAATTAACTTAAATATCAAACCACCGCTCTTCATCTGACTAAGAGGATGATGGTTCCAGACTTTTTGAAGGCCTATTGGACTGTGCATTGAGGTGTTGGCCTCGCAACCTTCCACTGTCCCTCTATGTTCTTCTACTTCTCTCAGACTCTGGAGTGTGGAACTAAATCTCTTGGCCTAGGGGCAATGAATGTTGATGAGGTTTTTATTGGCTCAGGTGCCCCTTCTGGTCTCATTTGATAAGAAGGAATTCCACCCAACTGCTTCACTAACACATGGGGATCAACTCTTCACCTGATGGCCAATTTATGTTTCATGGGTATGCCTAGGTGGTGGATGAGCACTCTCTCACCTGTCTGGAGCATGTGCTCCCTCACTCACCGGTTTTAGTGGGTCTTGTTCCTCTCCCCCACTTTCCTTGCTGTCTGCTCAGCCAGCCTATTATGCCTCCTTTGACTTCTACTTCATCCTGGTTATGTAAAGTACTCTTGAGGGCCCAAGAGTATCTTCTGGTGAGATCCCACACTAGTTATCTATGGGTAATCTTGTCTCTCTCCTGAACATCAGAGCATAAGAGGGAAAACCCTTTGGTCTCATTCTTCATGCAATTGTATGCATACACTGGGATATTTGCCTGCTTCACTGTGCATTTTTACTTGGGTTCAAGGTGTCCAACATATTGAGGAGGGTTTGGTTAAACCTCTCTGACTCTGGATTCCCCTGTGAATGGAAAGGGGTGGTCCTTGACTTCTTAATCCTGCAGATCTCACACAACTCCTGGCTCAAGCAGCTCTCGAAGCCTCAACTATGATCATACTGGATGCGAGCTGGTAGTCCGTAGTGCACGAAGAACTTCTACATTAATAACTTGGTGACTGTACAAGCCCTCTGGTCTTTGGCAGTGTAGGCTTGGACATAGTGAGTGTAATGGTCAGTCACCAACAACATGTTGCTAATGTTTTCTTCATTCGGCTCGATGGAGAGAAGATCAATGCAAACTGGCTCTAGTGGCCCACTACTAGCAATATTCACAAGGAGAGTATATATGGTGGGCAGAGGCTCTCTCAATGTACACATGCTATGCTGTCTCCAATGAATCCGGCAGTCTTCTCCACACCTAGATGATCAACATGCATGCAGAGCAATAAGTGCTGTAGTTTGATGTTTCGGCAACAACAACTGCATTTGGGTCCTTCTATTCTTCCTATGGGACTCTCAATATAGTAGTCCCCTCCTTACTACTAGGAATTCCCTCTGTCGTAACAACAAAGCTGTCTCCTCACTCTTCACTACACTGCTCAGCAACTTCTGTTGCATTTCACAGTCCACTTCACTGGTCTAATGGCTGGATCCTCCTGTTGATCTGCCTTCAGTTGGTCAAAACCTAGCTGTTTTGGTCTACCAACAATATGCTGGCAGTAAAGCCTTTTCAGTGACCCCCAGAAAACTGATGCATTCCCTCAAAGGGGGAGTGGTCATCCACCCTTCATGGCACACCCCTCTCACCTCTCACACCTCTCACCTCAGGAGCGGGGACTTCGACCCAACTTTCATCCTTCCCTCCACATATTCTCCCTGGTAACATCCACGGCCACATTGGTTTTCCCAGGCCGGTATTTGAAGCTAAAATTGTAAATTGCCAATGCGATCAGACAGCAATGTCCATTGGTATCTAGCTTTGCCATAGTCTGTAGGTAGGTTAATGGCTTCTTATCTGTCTGGACCTCAAAAGTAGCACTGTAGAGGTAGTCATATAGCTTATCCACTATAGCCCACTTAAGCGCCGGAAATTCCAATTTGTGGACTGGATAGTTCTTCTCACTTGTAGACAAACTTTGGCTAACATAAGACACCGTACGAAGTTTCCCATAATACTCCTGGTACAACATTCCCCCGCGTATTTGAATGAAGCATCAATTTGGAGCACATACAGTAGAGTGGGATCAACATAGGCCAGTACTGGAGGTTCTGGCAGACACCTCTTCAGCTTCTTTAAATCCTCCTCACAGTCCAAAGTTCCCCTCACTCCAAATTCTTCATTCACCTTATGAAAAGGTACCTCTCTCTTTTTTCTTAGGGGAAACAACCCCTCTCGGTGGTGAGTACCTTGCATCAAGTCAGTCAAAGGCTTGGTAAGTTTAGATTATCCGGCACAAATTTCCGATAGCATCCCCTCTGACCTTGTGCCCCAGAGAGTAGGGGATCTTCTTCTGTTGGATTGATTTGCACACAGTCAGGCAATGTGACCCAGTTCTCCACAAACATAACAGACTTTCTGAGGGCTCCCATCTCGACTTTTCCTATTCTCCTTGTGGCTGTAGGACTCCTTCTGATGTTAGACTCTTGAGAACCATTGGGGTATTTTGGGCTTTGTGTGGCTAAAAGTGGGTGATTTGTTCCTCCTGTAGTTTGAACATCTATAGTAGCTCACTCTTGCTGCATTTTGTCTCAGGGTCAGGTTGCGTGGCTACAGTCACTATCATTTTTCATATGCTGTTTTCTAGTGGCCACTATAATTCCTTCTCTCCAGATGTCTTTCAACTCTTTGAGAAAATGGGAATTTTTTATCGCCAGTGTATTAGAACTTCTGAGCCACGGGATTTTGAGTAGCGGACCCTTGAAGCAATTGCTGCAGTCTGCTCAGGTTCACATCCCATCGAGCCATCCCTCCTTTTTACACAATTCTTTGGATCAACCTATTGAAATACATATATAGACAGTTTCTCTCCTGGTAGATGTGCTTCAACTGATGCTTCAGCTCATCAACATCCTCAGGTGTTCTATACACATGATCAAGTGCTTGTATATAATCTCAGGCTCCACTCTCCAATGTATTGGTGAGCAGTATCCCGCCAAGAGACTTAGCCCTCTTCTCCTATGGGGACCCGCTTTGTTATAGAGAATGGCCGCATCCTCATGTCTGGCAGCATGATTTTCCTATCTTGTGTATACATGCAGACTAGTCCATTGTCTCAGCCAAGGCAAAAGTATTATTTTTCACCAAACTCACATATGAATGTACATCATACAGGGGGAAGTCTCTTGTTTTTGTTTAGCAGTTTGTCTGTGTGTTAACATAGGGAAATTGTCAACAGATAGATAACTACATTATATATTCAAATGTAAGTCTCTGGATTGTGACCCCACTTGTTTAACCCATTTCTGCTGTGTAGCTAAAGAACAATACCTGTCCCTAATTGTATCAAGAGAAAATCATCTGCTATCTGTGAAAATGTAAACACAATAAAGGAAAGGACCAATCGAGCAGGTCCTGAAACTCCTTAAAAGTTAATTTTTGTCTGGCGTTGAGATCTAGGTCTCTGCCAGGAGACGGGAAGGGACAATCGGTCCCTGAAGTAATGCCTTTTACTAATCTACCGCTCCAGGTCTTGGGGAGCTGTGTGGTCGCCAAAAGTGGAGTGACAGTGACTAAGGACTGCTGCCTTGCTGGTAGCCTTAAAGGGGAGTGGGTCTGCTTCTCAGGAAGAAGCTTTGATGGACAGCACTCCCTGAGAGTGGCTGGCTAGGAAACTGGTGAGGTGTTTTCATTGTACCCTGTATGTTGTCTGTGCCAGACTGTAGTGTTATTTGTTGCAGGTTAATATTTAAATATTATTATTGCTGTTTGGTGCTATCATTGTGTTAAATAAACCTATTTTTTTATTTTGGATAGTTGCTTGGGTGATTTTTGAACCTTTGATAGGTACTGGATAGGTCAGCTGTGCAGCACAAAGTAATACATTAAGCCCTGTATCTTCACAATGTTTGTATACAGTTCTTTTTCCTTGACTTTGTATGAATGAGGAGATAAATAGAATAGAACTGTTGGTACTACTGATAAAAAGCATTGATTCAAGCTGCATTATACCACATGAATCTAAGGTCTGTGCATGCAAAATTGAACAATGACAAGACTATGAACATACACACGCTTGATTAACATACTTAAGCTACACTAAGGTTCTATTGATTTGTAATATGACAGTATTTTAGGACAGGAACTTGTTATAACTTTACTTTGAACTTCCATTGTGAACTAATGATAAAGACTGAAAATCTCTTCGAATTTTGTCTGGTTGGCTAAATATAACTCTATTTTGCTACTGTCATTTGCTACTCTTTGCTACAAACTAATAACCTTTAGATGAATAGTCATAAGGTTTATGCCATTAGGAAATATTATTATTGGATCAAACATAAAATTAGAAATATAACTGATAACCGAATCATACCCTGTATTCTCAGCATGTATTAACTATCTGTTTTATTTAGTATATTTTACAGCTATCCTTGATTTTCCAATTCCCCCAATGCACTTATTTACTAGCATTAAATGTGAAGAATTTACTGGCAAGGAGTCAGGAACCAGTTCTGAGAATATCCGAGTGACAGGATGGATCTCCTATGCCACCCTGTCGTTGTTGGTGACCGAATGGGCCTTGCCACTGTCTCCATTCTTTAACCCAATTGTGCCCATCTAAATGCAGTAGGAGGGGCTCTGCTGCCACCATTAGGCTCCTTCACCAGCACCTAGATCTGCTTCCTTCTGAGTATCTCTCGCTGCAAATGTACCCCCTTTCTGGGCACCTGGGCTGGTACCCCTGACCTCCACCTTCAGATCAGAGTTGCTGTGGTTCCCACTGGCCTATCACACCAGCCACAGCTGCTGGGTAGCGGGCAGAGTGTTGATACTAGATGC
Organism: Mixophyes fleayi; assembly: GCF_038048845.1. Taxonomy (NCBI): domain Eukaryota; kingdom Metazoa; phylum Chordata; class Amphibia; order Anura; family Limnodynastidae; genus Mixophyes; species Mixophyes fleayi. The sequence goes on along the minus strand of NC_134412.1, from coordinate 37,176,301 downwards.
TGGGTCCCAACCTCCGAACAGCTGGATAATGGATTAGATGGTCTAATCTGTAGGTCACAGCAATTGCAGCAGGAAAGTAGGCGTCAAAGCAGGAGATTGAAGCAGTGATATTAGCACAAGAAGTCCTTATAAGGACAGTTACGTACTCGTCAATAGGATATGTGATCTCCAGAAGCTTAGATTGCATATACAAAATATGGTAAACAGGGCTCTTTTAATACAGTTTCTGACACACATGTGTGCAAGGGGTAATCCAATCCTCTGATCCAAGCTGGCACCACAAAGTCTGAGATATTATATCCGATGTTTACCCTCAGGATGTAATATTCACTAAACTTGATAACACAATCTAAATTTAACAAAATTTACATCAATCTGTGATTTACCAAATCACTTACTGTTCCATTATTCAGGACACAGGATTAAAAACTACACAGAATAGAAAGGTAACAAGCTCCCTCCAACATGGCATATTACCTCATAAATCAATACATGAACAATATGAAAATTAATACATTTACACTCCCAGCACCCAGCGTTGGGACTTAGCCCTTTCTGGTGCTGCGTGCCGGCTGTCATACCTGAGGATCTGTCTGTATCCAGACTGGGTGGTGTCTCTGGAATTAGGCTGGTGACTTGATACACAAAGCTAGGTGGCCTGATTATGTTCCTTTGCATGTAGGTGAAAGGACTGGTACAGGTAGTGTTAAACTAGTAGAAAACACCGGACAGGAACTGAATTGTTGAACCCAGAATGGAACCAGAATGCCTTAACCGGAATACTGGAACCAGAATGCTGGATAATGGAACAGGAATGGAACCAGAATGCTGAAACCGGAATGCTGGAGGATGTTGCCGGAATGCTGGAACCGGAGTGCTGGAACCGGAATGCTGGATGAAGGAACCAGAATGCTGGAACCATACCTCCCAACATTTAAAAAAACTCCGCCCACAAATGGCACATAAATGTAAAGCTCTACCCACTTTCCTGCTAAACCCCACCCCTTTTGTGGTCTGCAAATTGGGTTGTCCCGACGAAATTGGGACAGTCAGGAGACATATATAGGGGTACTGGGGTATATAAAAAGGGATACATTAGGAATAGAGAATATATTTAGATGGGGTAGAAGGGGATATAGCAGGGGGTGGGGAGTTGGGAGGTATGCACACATGTCCCCTCTGCCCAGATGCATTACACACACATGCCCCCTCTGTCCACATGCATTACACACATGTGTCCCCCTCTGCCCACATGCATTACACACATGTGCCCCCCTCTGCCCACATATTTTACACACATGCCCCCCTCTGCCCACATATTTTACACACATGCATCCCTCTCCCCACATATTTTAAACACATGCCCCCCTCAACTCACATATTTTACACACATGCCCCCCCTCTGCTTACATATTTTACACACATGCCCCCACTGCCCACACATTTTACACACATGCCCCCTTATGTCCACATATTTTACACATGCCCCCTCTGGCCACATGCATTACACATACATGCCCAGCCCCCCCTGCACACATACTTTACACACATATACGCCCTCCTTATCACATTACCCTTCTTCTTACCTTTTTGTTCACAAGTGATAGTTCCAGTTACAGCAGCCCATCTGCACAGTGTATCATTTGACTGCTGCAGCCACATGACCTGATGATGTCACAAGAATATTGCTTAGCAACAGCTACACTGAAGAAAAAAGAAAAAGCCCTTTCCTATAGCGGGACAAACTGTAAGTTGGGCGGGACAGTCGGACAGTCCACTGAAATAGGGACTGTCCCACTGGAAATGGGACAGTTGGAAGGTATGTGGAAACGGAATGCTGCAACCAGAATGGAACCGTAATGGAACTGGTAATGCTGGAACCGAAATGGAACTGGAATGAAGCTGGAAGGCTGGAACCGGAATGGAACTGGGAACACTGAAACCAGACTGAAGCCGGAATGCAGACTACACTGTCTGAACTGGAACAACAGAAAGGATTGCAGACTGCTGGGAGCCAGGTTGGCGTTTGAAATAACAACGTTGCACTGGCAACAGATATGGGCTCCAGGAAGATCATTTTATAGTAGTTGTTGATTCCTGATTAGAGAATGCGGTCAGCTGGGCAGAAGCAGCACTCTGAGTTGCTGAGATAGATCAGGTGACTATATCCAAGATGTCAGCTCCCAGGAACTGGTTTTGAAGGGAAAATTGGAGAGGAGGATGCTATCCACTGATTGCCTGAGAGGAATCATGCGACAGAATGCAAGATGGCAGCGCCCATACCCTGATTCTGGAGGGATCTCTGGAGTGGAGACAGAATGGGTAGCATCTTATAAAGAGATCTGAAACCAGCAAAGCCTGAGGACTGCAGGGACAGCTTGAAAAGACAGCGGAGAGGTAAGTGTCAGGACCTGAGAGCCTGGTGTGTGACATCAACTACTAACTGGTGCCACAGCCACCATACATTAAAAATTTACATTTAAACTAGTAAATATACCGTTTAATACATCTTTAATCCCTTAGTGCTGGGTTTTAACCTATTTGGCCGAGTAACATCAGGTATTAACTCTTTTGATCCTGCAGCGGACAACTTGGCCATGTCAGAGGCAAAGGGGAACTGGCCATAATTTGCAACACTTTTTTTAGAACTGGAATGATTAACCATGAAAGTGGATTCCAGTTCCAAAGACTGGGGAGATCATCAGCACATACAAGTAGTGCAGAGCATATAGACACAGGACAAAATGATGTTGCACATGGAACTGAGAGTGGTCTGGTATATGAATCAATGCTTCCAGTCCCTGCTGAAGGACAAAGTAATATCTGACAACTGGATATTGTAGCAGTTGTTACAAATTGCCAGGGGTCACAAGGATGATGGCAATATTGAAAGCGATAATAAGATGTGGCAGGAGTAAACAATACAGTGTCAGATTACCTCAGCTGCCATCATATTCACCCGGAGAATGGTCAGTTAATACTGAGATGTTAAAAATTGTAGTGCAGAGGTCTGGAAACCACAGGTAGACCTATGGCAATCAATCAGAATTACAAGGTCAGACAGATTTTTTCCGGTTCAGAGAGTCCAAAAAAGAAGGGATAGATGTCTTTATGGCACCTTGGAACTTAATTGTTGGATACATATTTACCCCTTTTCCTCTAAATCCATGAAGAATACTGAGGAAAATCAGTAAGGGGATAGCAGAGGTGATAGTGGTTCTTGCTTTTTAACCTTGGAGACCTTGATTTGCCATAGTTTGGGGATTGCTTTGGGAGTAACCGTGGTCACTATTGGTTCAGCAAGACCATCTTCATCAGTCAGGGCCCAGTATACAATCCAAATCTTAAACAGGTAGCTTTGATCATGTAAAGGATTAGATGGAAAGGAGTTTCACGGAAAGTGTTTCATATATTCCATGCATTATGGTACAAGGAACCTTACAAGAACAGAGGTATCTCAAAGGCCTGAATTTTTTTTGATTTATGAGATGGAGCACAAAAGGGATACCCTCTTTAAATTGACACACTCGCAAGTCGGATATGAGAATTATATATGTAGGCTTACAAGGGGAATGAACACGAGGTGTATACTCAATCATGTCAACAGCAACTTCATGGGCTTTTAGAGCTCAATTCTCATGCAAGTCTATGCAAAGCAGCCCTATATTCCCACCCATGTTGCTATTATATAGTTTTGGATACAAATTGGGAAGTGATGTAAGAAGCTTAGGAGAGGAGGGATCATTGTATATACCACTAACAGGCATTTCCAGGAGTCCTTGAAGAAAATAAATTTTCAGGACATAATTTGTCCATTTATTGACTGCTTTTGAATCTTAATGCAATAGTGAAGTAGAAAGTACAAAAGCTAGAATATGAATTATGGTGCATTAAAAAAAACATTATCATGCCCAGATTTATCATGCATATTATTTATTCAAAGACTGGCAAATAGCATGGTATTGCTGCATCGGTTTTATAGATTGGCAATTAATTTTGAATCTATTCTTAAACTCTGAACATGTACGTGTCTACTTTGTTCTAGTCTGGTGTAAGTGAGGCATTTCTCCAGAGTTCAAGAGTTTGTGAAAAGCTCACAAACAGCACACAGGCCTTTGTTTTGCAAAAACATCCTAAGAACTGTCTTTAATTAGGAATTTAGAGAAGAACTTTGCTTTGGGTGTTGGGCCTGAAGAAGCGACCACAGCTCTGAAATATAGTACATCAGTACCTTCCTAACTGAATAGACTGCTTAGTTCATTTTTGCAAACCACATTCCTGTGTGTAGTTGGTGAAGCCTTTCATTGATCTTAACAACCATGAAGAGTTTCTTGTAGAAAAAATCCTGGATTTACATTTTTTTTTAAGTCAACCCTAACATTTTATACAATGGCGGGTTATGGTCCAGAAGGCAATGCATGGGAATCAGAATCTATGCTCATTGATTATTTAAAGAATGTAATATGATATTTTCTGAGAAACCAAGCACAGCACAATCCACAGGATGTTGTTGAGAAATTGAAATACTGTTAGGAATAGACTCTGAGAATACCACCTCCAGCCACCAGATGTCAGTACTGTATTTGAACTTGGCCTTAGCAAAATTGACCTGTAGATAGGCACTTACTAATAAATCCTTTGCTTGAGTATTGTTATTGCTCAGCTAAGATCTATCCAATGATTCTTGTGTATGTTAAGCTCTGCATCCAGCCAATCTCAGACCATTCTCTATCGACTTATCGAATGCATTGAACCCACCTGCAAAGTTCTGCATCCTCTCGGCCATTGGTCTTCAACCATACACACCTTTCATGCTAATTTTTAGAAAACTTTAGGTTGCTCCTGGGTGAGACAAAGGGATTGCTTACTTAAACTTGATGATGTTTTGACCACCTTATAACTTGCTTCTGCTACCTGTCTGTAGCTTCTCTACAGCAGTGTTAATTAGCAGACATTATGTGTTGCTAAACAATGCCTGAATGTTACAGTGAAATGTTCCACATTTGGAGGAGTGAAAGAGTTTGTAAGAAGAGTTAAGGAGGATCCTGGGGATAACAACAGGACCCAACCATGTTAAGAAAATTTCTCAGTAAAAATTTTGGGGAAGAGTGATCTTGAATCCTTGCAGGGGTGAATGCAGGATTTAGAAGGGGGGGTTTCCGCCCCCCCGGAAAAAAATAAAATATTGCGAGAGGGAGCTGCTACGCATGCGCAGCAGCTCCATTTCGGCGAGTCTGAATTCTACAGCAGCCGCGGCGCTGTCAAGCAGCATCCGCGGCAGTGCTGTATTATACTACAATACAGCACTGCCGCGGACGCTCCCCTTCCGTTGGTTCACGGAGGGGAGGGGTTTCTGGAGAACCAGAAACCCCCCCCTGCGTGCGCCACTGACTTGCTACTGGACCTCAGCTAGAATTCACTTACAGTGTTATTTTCACTTATTGATACTTTCCCTTTGCAAGAATATTGATATAATAATGTTTGAAGACCTTAAACACAAAGGGCTAGATTTACTAAGCTGCGGGTTTGAAAAAGTGAAGATGTTGCCTATAGCAACCAATCAAATTCTAGCTGCCATTTTGTAGAATGTACTAAATAAATGACAGCTAGAATCTGATTGGTTGCTATAAGCAACATCCCCACTTTTTCAAACCCACAGCTTAGTAAACCTATCCCAAAGCCTTGATATACTAAAAGATTCTCATATGTACAAGCTAGAAGAATGACGAGACATAATGAATAAAAGAAAACAAGTACGATAAGGATTTCAATAGGTTCAGATGAAACTTAACTTATTAATTAGTGATAGTGATTTTTTTATGGTTCATTCAAATTAAGTGTTGACATTAATGTCTTAACAATTTGGTAACCGTGGGCTGTTGCCTTGAGATACCAGCAACAGCCAAAAAGTTCTAATTTTGTTTTAAAATAGCAACATAACATTCCACAAGATTTTCACTTAATGTTTTATTTAGTTGCGTATGGAATGTCTGCTTTATGTGTGAGTTGTTTAATGAATTTTAGAAGCAAGTTAATAATTTAAATGCACAACATCTAGTGTGGATATGAATGAAAAGATTTTTCTTAGAGCATTAATTTGCTTAGATGTAGGAGACAGGCAATAAATTATACATATCAACATTTTAAAATAAAAGTCTTTTGTATTTCCATTGTGGTTTGCTTGCTTTCATGATTTTTTTCATTGTTAAAACAATTATAGAGGCATACATTGATTTATAAGGTTTGTTTTAGCCGGGCTGTTATGAGCTTAAAAAGGAAATCTACATTAAGTAAGAAACAAAATATACAGTTATTACAGATCCTGTCCATGTAATTAAACTTGACTTTCACCCCAGCTATTTTCTACACACTAATTTTATTGTTTTTAATTTTTCACTTACAAAAAAATCATTTAAAGCTTCTTTATAAAAGCAGAATGCACGCTCTTACAAAGTAACACTTTCCAAGCCCTGTTTTCAGTTACAAACGTTCACTATAATTTCATCCATAAATTTAAATTCCTTCTTTCTCCCTCTGCAGTTACTTACAGATGAATTGTGTATAAATATATTTTATAAGGAAGTGTTATGTCATTACATATTATTGTGTATGAGTAGTATCTCCCACTCAGGTTTAGTATGCGAGGTTTTAGATATGCGAGTAGGGATTAAGTGTAGTATTCCAAACAGTTGCTGAGGTCTAAAGGAGTCCACCCTTTAAATTAACCCTTCTGTTCGTGTCTACTTTACAGATGTACTGTTCGTGCCAATATTGTTATGGACTGGATTAATATCAAGCCTAGTGGGAGGTTCCAATGAAGGCCTGTGCACGTGACTTAGCTGAGTCAGGATCATACAATGCTTAGAGAATAAGAACAGAAGACAACGGGTCTGCTTAATAAGTACTTCAATGAATATGAACATAAGTACATATTAACACATGAAAAACAACGAAGCACGATTGTAATGAGATGTTAGAGATAAGCAGATTGTCATATATAACATTACAAGGAATGGGTAAGCATTACACAAAGCAGTAATGGAACACAAATGCAACAAAATCACAAGGAAGAGCAGTGCTGCAAATCACAAGGAATATATATAAGGTACATAAATGTAAGACTCAATGAAACACAGAGAATATGTATTGCACCCTCTGAGCACAGAAGGAGTCCACGGCTGAATACGAGCAGGGTTCTGTATAAAAAGAGTTGGTAGATCGCCACAACAGAACACAGTGAGATGAATAGGCCACAGAGTTCTGTACCAGCACGGAATAGTCTTAGCCACGCCAGAGCACAGCACTTATGAATACACAGGTAGTGGGTGCCATTACAAGACACAGTAAGGAAGATGACAGCAGGATTCTATGCACAGCAGAATATGTTAATTAGCCATGGCAGAGCTTGGCAATGGTTTTGTACTTGGCAGTGGTCTGTATGCAGCATGGATGATGATTAGTTGTAAAGCAAAGTTCTGTACACACTAGAGATGGAGTAAGAACGATGTTCAGGATACCACAGGGGTCCAGTAATTAGTAGAGATTAGCACTACAACATATATGCAAGGTAAGGGTCTGAACACCTCAGTGTGTAGGAATAGCAGCGTCAGCGGAACAGCCCGGAAGGTATCAAATTAGTTCTTGTACAGTGGTATAGGTGAGATGGCAGTTCAATATATCACAATGATGAGAATCTGCACATTCGGCATAATGAACAAAGTCTTGTAAAATGATGCATAGAGATATTTGCAAACAGGAGAGTCCCAAAGATAGTGCTACCAGCACTTGGTTGATGAAGCAGCTTCATCCACAGGGAATCCAACAGGAGAGTATAGAAATACACAAGGATCAGAGACTACACAGAGGTCCATGGAATCAGACTAGCAAACAAGTTGCACTGACACTGAACAGGTGTCAGCACCAGGTTTAAATAGAGTAGGCTTGAATGACCCGCCCTGTAGATGAGTCATGTGATCCACACAGGAATGCAGAGGTACAGGGAAAGTTAACAAACACGACTAGGATTGCTACAAATATGACCCTTATCAAAAAATTACGCTTTTAATTAGTATTAAATCAAAGAGCTATTCTCTAAACTTTTATTAGGTTTTATTAGGTTAAATAAAGATATTTTTCTTTCAAATAAATAAATAAATCAAAATTAAAAGCAACATATAAAAAGTTGTTTAATATAGGTATTTAATTGTTTGTACAATTTGGGCAGTAATATGTAACATGGGATTTACAGATATGTTTGTTGCACTAATTTTTTTTATTATAGTTTTTTGACAAAATTTGCAACTTTTTCGCCATGAACATGGTGTCCTTAAATGTTTGTGTGTTTTGATTATATAATTTTTGATAAAACTAAATATAACATTGAATGCACTTTCCATATCATGTATTCATGCTAGTGCATATCATGTTACTCCAGGAGTATTCTTGATAACATTGGCTTTAGAGAGCCTAACAGTAATGTGGAGGAGGATTAAGTTCCCATTTTATTTGACCATACTTGGAAAGAACATATAGAGGCATCCTTATTGTCGGAATCATCACTTTTACTTTCATCACTTGTATGATTTTCTTCCTCAGATTCATCTTCTCTATCGGATGCTTCCATAAGCACTTGAACCTCACTCTCGTTCAAAGGTTTTCGATTAGCCATAGTGGATATTATACTATTATTTTTAGTTCCACTTGCATTGCTGCCTTAACCATAACATGCAGCAGAAAAAAACAACCAATATTGTTCCAGTCCTAAGGGTATATTTACTAAATTTACTAAATTGCGGATTTGAAAAAGTATATATGTTGCCTATAGCAACCAATCAGATTCTAGTTATCATTTGTTTAGTACACTCTACAAAATGACAGCTAGAACCTGATTGGTTGCTATAGGCAACATCTCCACTTTTTCAAGCTGGAGTATTTTACCACAGAATCTAAAGCAAAACTTGATTTGTGTAAAACTTCACTGCAGATTTTGTCATCAGATGAGCATAGGATTTAATTGCACGATTTAATTATCTTATTAATTGCAAACAAGTGAATAAACTAATATATATATATATATATCTATTAACTCTATATTTAATTCATGCTGCATACATCTAAGAAACATATCCAGAATACGTACATATCTCACACAAGGCACTGCAACAACCTTAATTCATGCACTCATCATCTCCCACATCAACTATTGTAATTCCTTCCTTCCTGGTCTTCCCAAAACCAGACTCGAGCCCCTGCAATCCATTTTGCATGCAGCGGCTATATTGATTTTCCTTGCAAATTGTTTTACATCTGCTTAGTCAATCTGACAGTCTCTACATTGGTTGCCTGTTTTTCAATGAATCCAACATAAAATTCTTCTACTAACATACAAGGCCATCAACAGAATTGCACCAACATATATCTTCCCACCTGTCTCAAAATATCTCCCAACTCAACAACTCCATTCTGCACAAAATCTGCGTCTCTCTTCTGGTCTCATCACTTCCTCCCATTCCCGGTTACAGGACTTTTTTCAGGCTGCACCCACTTTATGAAATTCACTCCCTTTCACCACAAGACTTTCCTCTAGTCTTCAAACCTTCAAACATTCTCTGAAAACCCACCTCTTCAGACAAGCTTGTAGTATTCCTCAACCACCCTCTATATCTCCCTAGGTTACCCTATTACCACCCTCTACACTGCAAACACAAGACAACAACCCTCTGACCAACATAGTTGTGTGACTGATCATGCAGCCCACTAAATACTTTGTAACCTTTGCATTCTAGCTGGAAAAATATTCAATATGATGTAGTACTTACCCTTGTGTATCAAACCATTGTCCCATAGATTGTAAGCTTGTGAGCAGGGCCTTCTAGCCTCTAAGTATGTATGTATTACCCATTAATTGCTGTTTGTTCCCAATTGTAAAGCGCTACGGAATCTGCTGGCACTATATAAATAAATGTTGATGATGATGATAATAACTGTTTTGTACTTAAGACTTGGAAACATTTTTCAGATTAAATACATTTAACCTAGAAAATTGTCTGTGATTCTTTGCGAACTTACGAAGCCAAGTGGAGCTACTGCTACATGTGAATGTGATTTAAGTGTGAAACATTAATAAGTGGTTTTGGTGAATGCAAGGACTCCATAGTAAATCCTTTGTGGTGGCAGAAAAGGTGTATTCATCGGTAAGTGACTAAGGTGACTCCAGTCACCGCCAGCTGTTTCAGATTGCTGTATCGGAGGCAGACTGGGCGTTCATGACACCTTGCTATGTGCACTGGGACATAGTCATTATGGAATATAAAAGAGCCTTCCCCAAACTGTTGCCACAAAGTTGGAAGCATAGCACAGTCCAAAATCACTTGGTATGCTGAACCATTAAGATTACCCTTCACTGGAGATAAGGGGCCTAGCCCAAACCCTGAAGAATAGCCCCATACCATTATCCCTCTTCCACCAAACTTCACAGTTGGCATAATGCAGTCAGACAGGTAATGTTCTCCTGGCATCTGCCAAACCCAGACTCGCCCAACTGACTGCCAAACAGAGAAGTGTGATTCTATACTCCACAGAATACGGGTACACTGCTCCACAATCCAGTGTCAGTGTGCTTTACACCACTCTATCTGACTCTTGGAATTGGTTTTGGTGATGTGAAGCTTGCATGCAGCTGCTCGGCCATGGAAACCCATTCCATAAAGCTCCCACTGCACAGTTTTTGTGCTTACATTAATGCCAGTGGTAGTTCGAAACTCTTCAGCTATGGAATAAGCAGATCGTTGGTGAATTTTATGCACTATGCTACTTAGCAGTCGTTGAACCTGCTCTGTGATTTTACGTTGTCTTCTGCTTTGTGGCTGAGTTTCTGTTGTTCCTAAACGCTTCCACTTTTTAATAATATCACTTACAGTTGACCATGGAATATGCTACCAGGGATGAAATTTCATAAACCGTCTTATTGGGTGGCATCCTATCACAGTACCACGCTTGAAGTCACTGAGCTCTTCAGAACGACCCATTTTGTATCATAAACTTTTGCAAATGGAGACTGCATGGCTAGGTGCTTGATTTTATACACCTCTGGCAACAGGTCTGATTGAAACACCTCAATTCAAATTAAATAACTAAATCTGGAATGGGTGGGGAAGAAAAGGGGCCTACCATGCGCCCCAGGCCTATCTCCTTTCCAACTTTCTCCGCCAGAATGTCAGGATGTATGTAAGCGGAACTAAGGTTCCTGGCGGCGGTCCCCGCCACCCCACTCGCAATGGGTAGGTGAAAACCGAGGCGAAAACCCTTCCTAAGAAACGAGGCCTGCGACGCATCCGGGTAAAGGGACAACCACTTACAGAGGACTGGGAATATGATGGGAGAATCTGCCTTACACAGCACCCGCCGCCCCTCCCCGTCCCCTAGGGCAGTCCTTGAGGGGATGACTTCCTTTACAGTTGGAGCAGGCGTGTCTGTATCGGCACGCCTCCTTCCTCCCGCATGAGGAGTTATTAAAGGCAAAGCACCGGTTCCTTGAAGACTGGGGAGCACCTCGTCTCCCCCCAAACTGAAACCTAGCTAACTGCGGAGGGCCATAACCCATGTGCACCCCCCCCCCCCCATTTGGGCTCTATTCAATCTCATCCAGATTTCAACATCTTTATAGGCCAGGGGCATATAACGTTGGCCATGCACCTTCTCACGGAACAGTTTATCATACAACCTCCAGGTCCCTGGACGCTCACTACTATGCATCTCATTAATCAAATGGAGATACTTCCAGACATCTATAATCGCGTCCGGTCTAGTTTCCAAATAACAGGCCGAAAAAACACAGTACCCCGTTAACCAGTTGGAAAAATTTCTATACACGTCTTCACCAACTCCCCCCCGAGCGCATGCCGCCGCCAATGCTCTCTCCGTGTCCTTTGTTAACTCAAATATATCCACATAGTAGCCCCGATTGATCTTATCCCTTACGCTACGCCTAATCCCTATCATCAGCGCCGTGTTCTCGCACTTAACCAGCGGGCCACCTGACGGTGCGGAGGAAGTTGCTCCTAACCGGTCCCTATGTTTCCTCTTACTACCCCCAAAATGATCGTTAAGTATCTTAATTAGCTTGTGCTGCCCCTGTCTAGGAGAAGATGAAGTGGACTCATCACTCGTGGTTGCAATAGTAGGGCTAGACGAAGGAGAATTACACACAGTGGAAACCTCATACTCACCTGCCGCTCCCTGTGCCTCCAGTCGAACTGCTCCTGTTGTTCCCTCATCGTCCGCTCTGATCTGCTGGGCACCCTGCTGCGTCACCGCACGCTCCAATTCTTCCCCACGCTGCTCGAGACGCGCTGGCCCTCCTTCATCTGATGCCGCTGCCGTTGAAGACAACTGCGCCTGCAAAACTGGATGAGAGAATACGTTAGCGTTTGCGGAGGGCAAATCATACCGGGTCTGAGGCAGGACACCCGCTGGGGCAACCCCCGAGGGCGCCCTCCTGAGATGACTCCTGAAACCACCGGGCGGAGGGACACCCTAGCTACTGTCCCCCTGCCGTTCTAACAAGGTTAGGGGAGGCTGGGAATCCTTACCAGAAACAACAGCCGTATTATACAAGGAAGGTCTAGGAAAAGATTACGTGTACTGGACGGATAAAGATGGGTAGGGGTCCCCCCAACTACTGCCTCTCTCTGGCATGGTACTGTACTCCCTGGGGGGGTATGGCAAGGACCCATAAGTGGCCGAACCGACTGTCCCGGGCTAATTGAGCAGCGGCGGAGGGAAAGGCCAGCTGCCCGCTATGTCTGACACACCCTGCGCCCGGCTAGACTGAGGACCAGAGGCAGGGGCCTGCTGCTGATACGACCCCCTGAGCCCAGGGGAAAAACTAGTCGGGGCTGGGCCCAGCAACCCAGGGGCCCGATTGGCCGATATGCCCATGCCGGCCTGAGTGACGGATTACAAGGAGAAGAGAAGCGGGAAGACCCCAGAGGGGGGGTATCCCTAGCATGGGGCAAAGGAAGGGAGGGGAGGGAATGGGGAGACATAACTTGCAGGACAGCTTAGTGGGGTAATAAACCCTGATAAGCAATGTTGCATGAACCAGAACTAGAAAGATCTAATGAAACCAGATTGGGAGGACATGAGGGGGGGGGGTACTGCCTGAAACTCCCCTACCTGAGTATTGAAACCCTGGGGGGAGGGGATCCAAAATGACGGGGCCCAACCCCCTGTATGGGGAACCATGATGCAGGGCCCTGCCCGAAGAAGAAACAACCACCGCCACCCCACCGATGGGAACAGGAGCCCTCTGCCTGACCCGGGAATTAGACTTGGGTCTTTTGGTGGGGTAATTTCCAGGTCCGACCTGGGTCGCCCAAACTATGAATGATGAGACCCGGGTCTTACCAGATATAATGTTAAAGTTTGAAGAAAAAAAATCACAAGAGGAGCCAATCAGAGCTCCTCTTGTGATGTTGCCATGGAGACCTCGGTAGACCCGTGTTCAGTATGAACAGGGTCTACCCGGGAATTTGAAGGTAATAGCCTCTGCCGCCCCGGTAATATACCAGGTTCATATACCCCGAGACGGCAGTATGAAAGTGGTATTACTGGTTAGACAAATAAGCTTACTGAACAGCAAGGTTATGAGTTCAAATCCAGAATCATGCTTGTATCTGTGTGGCCTTTGTATATCCCATGTTTCTGTGGCTTTAATCCAATGTGTCCCTTATAGAAGAGTACGCTAGTGTAAGTTTTGCCGTTTACTATGACTAGTGTCATGCATATTTATAATGGCGAATTATTAGCCGTTACATCCCCATCCACGGTTATTTATAATTCAAAGTTCAAACAGATTACACATTTTTCATGTTGGAGAACAAGAGAATGAGTGTGTGCAATTCTCTTTACTGTTTACCCTTAAACCTTCATGTTGCCAGTAATGCATGTGTTGTGTTGAATATTTAAACTGTGCATGTACCAATGATTTAGGCATCTAATATTTCATTGTAGAATTGATAATACTAATTTAATTGATTGCTACATTAATTAAAAATATTAAAGTAAAACAGTTTGTTATGAGAGATATGGATGCTCAGCTTTTCTTTCTAGTCTATTTTCATGCACATATTGGTTCTACTTGCATGTTGGCTTAGTGGTTAGACAATCCATTTTTCATCAGTGGGTTCATGAGTTCAATTCCTGACCCATTTTGTGGAAAATGGATAAATTGCATGTTGAAAATTGTGTGCAGAGCAGCTGATCAAAAAAAACCAAAAATGACAATCAATTTTAAGTCCAATTAATATTATTATTGTATTTTACATGAATGAATTTCAATATCCAAATATCTAAACTGTGCATGTACCAAGGATTTAGGGCTATAATATTTCAAAGTATAATTATTGACATTAATAAGCTTTTTGTCTTTTTTCATTGTTATTAAAGTAATTCTATTGTTTCCAAATAAGCATTGCCCAAGCGATTGTGTTGTGTTTCTAAAGCACAAAGTAATTTATTTTAGCAGAAGTAAAATTTAGCAGTTCAATACATAATTATAATACAGTACAGCCAATACCAAACGATGCATACATACCGCTGCGCTCCCACTAGTACCAGTGCACAGTACTTCACTCCAGAATACTGTGGTCAGAGAAATGACTGAAGCCAGTGCCAGCACAGCTATATTATATACACTCAGTGTTACAGAGAGAACAATGCAGATGATGTGGCTTTCTTATATAGGTCAAGGGTTCAGGAGGATCCAGTGTAAACAGGTCAAAGGCTAGTTCAAACAACCCCCTCCAAGTGTGAGGGTCAACATTCCGGATAATTCTCCCGACCCAGAAACCAGTTTAAGCTAGTCTATTTACACATTACAGTCAGTATCACTTTAGACATTTATTTCCCTAACATCGCTAACTAGAGTATGCAATGTGCGATCTCTTCTGCGAATGAACTGGACAAATGCTGATAAATAGGGTATTAAAATGATACGAAACATGACATGTTTCCTGTAACCTGAACCTTAAATAACACTAAAGTGTACATATAATCTTTATATATAAACTATTAATAAACTAAATACTATCTGCTCATAAATCACTGTGGAATGGAACCATTATAAATATGAAATATATAAATAACTAAATGTTAGAGTGCGAGAGTGTGCATGGGTATTTTACAGTGTGATTGTGCCATGCCACGTGTAACAAGGCATACTGAGCGCAATCACATGGTAAAACAATATTAACCTATATACTTTCGTTCATCCAATTATACGACTTCGAGAAGCTGGTTATGAGAGAATTTGATGCTCAGCTTTTCCTTCTAATCTATTTAATGCACATATTGTTTCACTTGCACGTTGGCTTTGTGTTTAGACAAATCATCTTTCAACAGTGGAGACCTGAGTTTGAATCCTCACCAATGCACTTATCTATCTGGAGTATATATATCCTCCCCATGTTTGGTCCTATGTGTACTTTATGTAAGAGTACGCTTAGTTTAAGTTCACACAATTTATCCAAACAATTTTAACAAAGTAAGCTATGGTTTCATATTATTACTAGCTTATTGTTATCTGTTATCTGTCAACACTTAATGTTTATTTATTATCAGCATTCCCAT
Organism: Mixophyes fleayi; assembly: GCF_038048845.1. Lineage (NCBI taxonomy): Eukaryota > Metazoa > Chordata > Amphibia > Anura > Limnodynastidae > Mixophyes > Mixophyes fleayi. The sequence continues at coordinate 37,160,671 of NC_134412.1, read as the reverse complement.
ACATCATATACACAATCCCACAATTATACAGCCTTACAGGGGTTAACAAAGCATGGTATGATGTTAGACATCTTGAAAGCATGTTAACAAAGCACATGACCCTATGTGGGCCATCTTGTCTATTGTCTGCATACACACTTGTATTCCAAACCAAACCCACAGATTATGCAATATTTAGCACATTTTTTTATACTGTTTAATCCTAATTGCATGTGCTATCTAACAACCACAAGATTTACCAAATGTATAAATTTCCTATTTATGGAAACACAAGCTCTATTATATACACAGTCAAACTCTAAAAAACCTTAAACAATCCATCATTTCTTACAGAGAGCAAGGCCTCCTGTCTGCACAAGCATACTGCATATGTGCTCATAACTCCTGCAAATATACAATTTTACAGCCAATACAAACAATAATCACAGTTTTTACTATAACTCATTATCATATATGTATTAATACCACTTAAACATATCAGGCCTGATTCATCAAGGCACTTATCTGCTGATTTTGAACGCATCAAATGCAAAATCACTCTGCACATGCCCAGAACTGGCAGATACGGCCGTGATTGTAGCCCTGTTACATGTGCTGGCAAGCGCAAGGGACAGTTACTGCAGCCTACTACATGGGAAACCCTCTAGTAAATAAAAAGACTTTGGGCTAGATTTACTAAACTGCGGGTTTGAAAAAGTGGGGATGTTGCCTATAGCAACCAATCATATTCTAGCTGTCATTTTGTAGAAGGTACTAAATAAATGAAAGCTAGTATCTGATTGGTTGCTATAGCCAACATCCCCACTTTTTCAAATCCGCAGCTTAGTAAATCTTGCCCTTTGCGTCTGTTAATATTTCATTATGTGCGGGTTGATTCTCCTTAGAGAATTAGAAGAAAATATTTTTTTTTCAACTACCTTTGGAATATTATTATTATTATTATTTTTTAATGGAAACAACTACAAGACATTGGAATGTGATTTTTTTTTTGAACCACTACAGGACCTGGGAAAATTATGGACTTTTTTATGGGCTCAAGCATTATGGATTAAAAGCTTACAAGTTTAGCACCCTTACAGATAAAGACATAAGATGGTAAGTATATAGTGTTTTATTATTTTTAAGTGTGTGGTGTAAACGAGGTGTCTGATTTATTTACACTTTAGCTTAGGGTTTTATTTATTTTTAACAAACTACTATGGTTTAAAAGAGGGGTGTGTTTTATTTAAATTTTACTTTGTGGAACTACATGGCTCAGAGGGCCCTGGGTGTCAGGGCATGCTGGCACTTGTGGTTCTCCAAGTGCCAGCATGCCCTGGCTGCCATGGTTATGCATGCCCAGACTGCTAATGGCAGCCCAGGGTAACTGGGACTTGTAGTTCCACAAAGTAAAATAGTGTTTTAAACATTTTCTTTCTATCATTCACACTTTATTGCTCCACACCCATCAACCAGTGGTGTGGGAAGTGTCCTAGTGTTTTCACCATAGGGCTAGAAGTTCCTAGAGGGGGTCCCGTACAATTCCTTTGTGGACCCCACTCACTAGAGAATTCAACCCTGTGCTAAACAGCCTGGGGTTGAGTGTCATTATTGCAGGGGGACCCCCTGCTGCAAGTTCCCTTGCCATATTGCCACCAACCCTGACTGGCTTGTCTAGTGCTGGTTTTCATTACTAGTCTGGCAGCACTGGGTCTAATATCATAAGAAGGGGGGGACCCCACACAGTTTTTTATTTTATCTATTTTTTCTACTGTATAGAGCCTGTGGCAGCTGCTGTAATGCTACCAGACACGCAGGCACTGACAGGTACATATGTAACTACAGCATCTTTTGTAGAAGAGTACAGCAGCCCTGCACCTGAATTCAACAGCGCACGGATCTTGAGATCCATGCCTTGATGAATTCTAGAACATGCAAAGCCTAAATACGTGCATGTAATACTGAGCAAGGGTGCCTTGATGAATCATGTCCATCATTTTGAATATTATTGAACAATATAATGCATCACATCACTGTTATTCCTATATAATGGATTCATCACATAACAAAATTTCCCAAGTCACCATATCCGCATAAACTAATTACATCTCCTATTAGTAACTGCCTACACACAATTATCTACACATTTCATGTTACAATATTTACAGTCATAGCTCATACTCCGCCTTATATTGAAGACAGTACTCTTTGGGGCATATTCAATAGACGGCAGGATCACCGAAAATCCCGCGCTCAAAAAATATTACCATTATTACGGTAATCCTGCGTGGGAAAACCGTTAATACGGTAATTTACTCGCTGGATTTCAGATCAGGGAGCTGCGAGCTGAAATCCAGCGAGATATTACCATAATAACAGTAATATTTTTTGAGCGCGGCATTTTCGGTGATCCCACCATCAATTGAATATGCCCCTTTGTGTAAATCCAAGTGTTAAAGCAGGAAGGAATGGGTAGATGAATAGATGGACGTGGTCTTTTCTGAATCCATTCCAGCAAAATAAAGATAGACTGAGCATAAATGTTTTTACTGCTCTCCTATTACAGGATGTGAACCAGGTTTATTCATATGTGCCTAAAAGGTCTTTCGTCTTAATCTCATCTAAAAACTCACAGTTTGAACAAAGACTAGCATTATGCCATATGAGGTGAGGGAGCAGGGTAATGTCCAAGGGCTTCTGTAAATGTCTGGATGGAAAATGGGATATTATCATCTTTCTCAATGTATATTAAGCTAATTTTCATTATGCACATAATCTTTTGAGAATCATGTTCTGTTTAAAATATATTGTAGATAATTTCGTCCCCCACTAAGGCTACACATTAATGAGTCTTTAAAGTGTCTGTAGTAAATATCATTGAATAACTCACACTTGTTTGTTTTTTTCAAAAATGTATTTCTCCTATTTTTAGGAGACAGCACCTACTTTTTCCGACCTTAGTTTCTCACTCTTATATTAAATCCAGCTATAGACGAACTAATCATATACATTTCCACACATTCTTCTGCAAATTCATTAATTTAACAAACATTTGGCTTTTAAAAGTAAAAGCTTCTTTCCAGTGCCTTGACCTGCCTGGAGGAGTTCTCATGTGCATGTTAGATGTGTGCGACATTATTGTCTGTGTGCCACATGTCATAACATCTCATTTGGGAGTGGGATGCTTTAAGAGGAGGAGTTTGAGATTATTGGGCAGGAGGCAGATGATGTGGAAATGGAACCACCCTCTTTGGAAGAACATCTGATCTTTCAAGGTTATGCCATTCAACAATATTACAGTTATAAAGCAACCTAAAAATACATATTTTGAATCTCTTATAATTCACATTTTTTGTTTGGGACTAAAATATATAACAATTGATTACCTATAGCGTGATATTTTGGGATTATAATTTTGCCGAAATATGTGTGCATAGGTCTACAACACATTCTGCATGTTTTTTTCATAAAACAAATATTTGATTTTGTTGACTCAAAATAGATTTCACCATGTAGCATATATTTTTCTACACCCATAATAAGAGGAATCTATTCCTAATGTAGAATTAATTGAAAAGTGCCAGCAGAATGTGCTCAATGTTTGTGAGAAAATCTGAAAAGTAAAATTATTTTCTCTTTCAAAGTTTTTTCCCCAAGGGCTGATGTTGGATGTGGGCCTTCGCCTGACATGACAGCAATGATTCCTGATCTTGTCTTTCAGATGCCTCTTGAAATCCTGCCAAAGGTTTCTTTATGTTCTTTAGTTGTGTCTTCTGATACTGTTTTTTTTCTTGCTGTAATATTTATTTGCATCATGTTCTTTTTGTGTATTTCTGTCTGTACGACGCAGCAGAATTTGTGACAACTCATAAATAAACTCTGATGATGTTGATGTAATATATATTACCTGCAATCAAAAATAATTATAATAAAATATACACAAACAATTCTACCTAAATGGTTAAGGCAATGCTCATTTAAAAGCATATTTATACATTTTCAAAACAGATGACACAGTAAAAACTACTTTAAGCAACTATGTGAACTATTGCATAACATATGTACATTTAACACTTGCATGAGTGTATTTTTGGGACAGTACTGAGATAATTTTCTCTTACACATAAGAGATAATTTCCCCTAACAGTAATCATATCTGTATATGAATATGGATATAGACAGTGGCAATTTAGAAGTGCTGGTATGAAAATTTTAAAGGAACTGCCGGTGGCTAAGGGGTCCTCAAGGCTGCCAAAAACTTTTTGGGATTTTGAAAGTGTGAATTAAATTTTTGAGACATTTTTACCATATATAGTGTAATGTAAAACATATCAAGTAACGCAAATCTACCTACCCTGTGTCCCCCACCACTCCTGTTTTTCTTCACCACTCTTATGTATTCCATGTGACTCTTCAACTTTCCCTTATCTGTTTTCTGTCCAGTCTGCCCATGTGCCCCTATCTTCATCCAAGGTAACCCCTCTCTCCTTACACACCTGCTCTCCTCTATGTCTAACCCACTGCTCCTTTCACCTCCTTACTTAACCCCGCTTCTCTCACTGTGTCCCTTACCCCTGCCCCTGTCTATCATAGCCATCCATGCTCCTATATTGCCCTCTCACTAGTGAATTATGAATCGAGATACATAGTAAATGTTTTAGATTTCCCACTATTCCCCCAATCGCCCTTCACACTTTTGACTTTTGTAAAATTAAAGTAATTCTTACATCCTCTTCACTGTTGTCCTGCCCAAACCAACCTGTTCTTGCAAGGATCATTGCCAATCGATGCTGGTGTCTTCAGTTCAGTTTCTGCTTATCTGGATCCTGGAAGACAGGATCCAGATAAGCTTTAAATCAGGGTTGTCCAACCCGCGGCCCAGCAAGCCTGTAAATGTGGCCCAGAAGGAGTTTTGGTTGTGGCAAGGGGGCAGCACTGTTAATGGTAAAAAAAATCCTGCAAAAAAAAAAAGAAAAGAAAATACTTACCTTGAGGTCACGCGGTCACGTCAGCTGGTACTCCCTTCCTTGTCTCCTCCTCCGTGCGGTGCTCGCAGTGAATGTCGGGCGTGATGTCATCACACCCAACATCCATTGCGGAGCGCAGCACAGAGGAGTCACCCGCGCGAGAAGAACAATTAGCAGCACAGAATTGGAGAAAAGAAGAGAAGAGGACAGGAGAACAAGTCGATTAAAAGGTAAGTTAAGGGAGATTTTTTTTTATTATTTCAAGGGACACTGACCAGTGAATAAAAGTCACCTGGTCCTGGAGCATCATGGACCTTATCTCCCTGCTGCATACTTCTACTTGTAATACTAATGGGGCATTCTATATCATTCTCTTTGGCCCATTATAAGTTGTTATCCCTTAACTAACATAGTGGTGTAATTAGCAAAACAGGTCACAATTTGGGGTCACAGTGATGTATATGTCAGGTACCGCAGGCCTGGTCAGGGCACCCTGATATACAATGCCTGGCTTAAATTCACTGTATTGATATTGCATCGTAACAATACAAAAAGTAATAACTAGAGAGGATTTTTTGAACAGGGCGATTGAAAGGTATATATATATATATATATATATATATATATATATATATATATATATATATATATATCACCTTTTTTTCTCATATATATATGTTAACTATGTTTTCTATGGTTTTTTTTGGATGATCAGCTATCGTTATTGTTAGTATATCTTATGTGCGGCCCAAACCAACTCGTCGTCTTCCAATGTGGCCCAGGGAAGCTAAAAGGTTGGACACCCCTGCTTTAAATCAACACATCTATGTTTAATAGTAAGGCTTCCCTCCCGCCAATCTGCTCCAACTATTAATTAAAATGAATAGGTCTATTTATTAAATGTGAATGTGAGTTATTTAATATCGGGGACGGTTTTGGGAAATAGACATATTTATTAAATGTGAATGTTATTAATTTATTTCCAGGGATGTTTGGTGGGAAGGAAATAGATTTGTTTATTAGATGGGAATATCCATTCACCAAAATAATGTATGTAGTGTGCAATTATGGAATGTTTAAAATAAATGATTTTTGCAACACTAATATTTTCCCTTTTTATCGTCCACAGTTGCTGCTAAAGAGGGCATGATCGCAGTCATGCCATCTGGCAAGATAGGGCCTATACAAAAGGGACGGCCTGCACCCACGTTCAAGGGGAATCAGTATACTAAGTGAGCAGTTTGGAAGCTTCATCAGAAACGATTTAAACTAACAGAGGGGGGCGGTGAGCTAAACAGGAATAAAACAATCTGTTCCCCCAACTAAGAGATATTGTTTCTGCAGGCTAATAGTAGAGGAAACATATCCACAGCATCAAAAGACAATGCAGATCAAAACAGAATAAACATAGAGAGAGATAAACATAGAAGATAGGAACAGAAAATGCACAACCAAAACTCTTAGAGCTGTATGTGCTAATGCTAGAAGCTTAGGAAATAAAATTCCAGAACTAATTGCTTTTATGACAAGGAATGATCTGGATATTGTGGCTATTACAGAGTCATGGTGCAATGAAAATCATGACTGGGACATAGCAATACCAGGATATACTTTATTTAGGAAGGACAGAGTGGGAAGAATCGGAGGAGGAGCAGCAATGTATGTGAAAAAAAAAGCATAAATACTACTTTAATACAAAGTATTGAAGAAAAAACTGAGGCCCTTTGGGTGACCATAGAAATGGGGGATAAGACTGCTCTTCATACTGGAGTCATCTATAGTCCACCTGGTCAGGAAGAGGAACTGGACAGGAACTTATTGCAGGACATCAATAAAATGGCATTAAAAGGAGAATAATCATGGGAGACTTTAATCTACCTGATGTGAACTGGGAGAGGTATTTGCAAGTTCCACTTAGGGACATTCTGAATTCTTTGCAGGGAGCATCCCTCAAGCAGATGGTGAGAGAACCCACTCACAAAGATGCAATATTAGACTTAATTCTTATAAATGGTGACAGAATATCTGATGCAAATGGGGGTGAGAACCTAGTATACCAGTGATCATCAAGCAGTATGGTTTAGTATAGAAACAGAGACCGACTCATACCACACAAAAACAAAAGTATTAGATTTTAGGAATGCTGACTTAGTAGAGATGGGAAAATGTGTAAAAGACTCTTTGGCAGAGTGGAAAAACTTGAATGGAGTGTAGGAGAGTGGGAAAAATTGTACAATACTTAAAGCAACAGACCTTTGTATCAAAAGAGTTAGGAAAAGTACAAGGAAAAGGAAGCCAGTGTGGTTTGCAAAAGAAGTAGCAAGTATTGTGAAAAAAAAAGATGGCCTGCAGGTAATATAAGCAGAAAGACAAAGCGGTATATTTACTAAACTGCGGGTTTGAAAAAGTGTAGATGCTGTCTATAGCAACCAATCAGATTCTAGCTGTCATTTTGTAGAGTGCACTAAATAAATGACAGCTAGAATCTAATTGGTTGCTATAGGCAACATCTACACTTTTTCAAACACGCAGTTTAGTAAATCTAGCCCAAAGAGTTGTATCTTGCTAGACAGAAGGTAATCAGATGTGCAAAGGCACAATCTGAAAAGAAAAAGGCCCAGTCAGTAGGTAAAGGGGGCAAAACGTTTTTAGGTATAAAAGTGAAAGGAGAAAAACAAAAGGAATAATAAGACTAAAGACAGAGAGTGTGGGTCTTATTGAGGGAGACAAGGTAATAGCAGATCATCTTAATAATTATTTTTGCTCAGTGTTCTCTACAGATAGAGCCGGAGAAGGAGCCACAATTAAGTTGCAATAATACTATTAAAGTAATTCTATCGTTTTCCAATAAGCATTGTCTAAGCAATTTCTTGTGTTTCCAAAGCACAAACAATTTATTTAGCAGATGCAAAAGTTTTAGCAGTTCAATACATAATTATAATACAGTACAGCCGATACCAAAAGATACATACATACCGCAGCGCCCGCCTGCACTAGCTGCGCTCCGCTGGTACCAGCAATAGTACTTCACGCCAGAATACTGTGGTCAGAGAATGACTGGGCTTGTACCAGCAAAGCTGTATTATATACACTCAGTGTTACAGAGAAAACAATGCAGATGATGTGGCTTGCTTCTATAGGTCCAGGCTTCAGAAGGGTCCAGTGTAAACAGGTCATAGGCCAATTCAAACAACCCCCTCCAAGGGTGAGTGTCAACATTCCAGATGTTTCTCCCACCTAGAAACCAGTTTAGTCTATTCCCAATACACAGTCAGAAACATTTTAAACATTTATTCCCTAACATCTCTAACTAGAGTATGCAATGTGCGATCCCTTCGGTGAATGAATCGGTCAACTGCGGATGAATAGGGGATTAAAATGATACTAAACATGTTTCCTGTAACCTGAACCTTAAATATCACTAGAGTATACATATAACCTTAATATATATATAACTATAACCTAAATACCATCTTCTCATAAATCACTGTGGAATGGAACCATTATAACTATGAAATGTATATATATAAATTAATGAGAGAGTGCGAGTGTATGGGTGCGCATTTTATCGTGCGATCGCGCCATGCACGTGTCACGTGCATACTGATCGCAATCGAACGGTAAAACAATATTAACCAATATACTTTCGTTCATCCAATTATACGACTTTGACAGTTCCACCCTTTGATAGTATAATAAACGATCACGTTTGATTTTATATGCAGGATCTCAGCACCACGTTTCATTGCTCTGTAATGTAAGTCCCCCTTGGTGTATGACCACGCTTTCTGTAAATCTAGACAGGTTACCATAAGAGATAGTCTTAATCCTCAAAATAATTTTTACTTTTACTATAGACTATATACCTCTGAGGCTTGGAGATAACCTTCTGTATGCAGTAAAACATGTAATACATTATTTGGAATGGTACAGGGTACGATAGAACATGTATCAACGATATAGACTATTCTACTACAGTTCTTCATGTCTAACAGGTTCATTCGTCCAATGCATGTCTTTTAGCTCAGACAACATTTAAACACTTCATGTTCACTAATAACATCATCAACCTGAGTTAAAATATACATTCCAATAATATCAACATTTCCTTTCTTCAACACTAGTGGGGCGGGCTGTTGTCTGTTTCATTCTTCCCAATCTCCCAATACTCAAGTTTTTTTGTGCGTGAAACAGTGATTGGCTTACCAAATATTGGGAGAGTCCAAACTAAGGGACCTAGCTGTCTTACCTTTCCCCTAGTGACCTCCCACCCCATAATTCGGGTACCTCAGGAATATTTAGTGGAAAGAGAACTAGTCCTACTCGATATAATCTCTGAGGCACGTGAGAGCACGCCCAGCACTTAGTTTGGTCTAAAAACTTAGCAACCCAGGAATGATAATTCTCAAGGATGCCTGCTCAAGTCCGAATATTACTGGACTGGTATCGCTGGATGTACCTCTCTTCAACTATGGGGTCAACGTACTTACAGACGTAATACTCCTTAGACAATAGCCCCTTGCACTTTCTCCAAGCTCCAAGGTTTCCAAATTTTCCTTTACCCGTGAATTGAATAGAGTAATTGGCTGGACCGATTGTGCTTCCAACTTCTCCTTCATCCCCAACTCCTCAATATCGCTACCTGAACCAGCCTCTGTCACCTGTCTACCATCAAAATAATTGACTGTCCTGAAAAGAGAATGAGATGAGAGAAACACAGACCAGGAAAAACTACCACCTCATGCTGGACAACTGTCTTAGTCTTTGGCTCAGGTGTTGCTAACTGCATTTGGAGCCTCCCAGAACAGATTCATGAGTGTAATTGGAACCTTCTTGGAACCTGGGTGTTGGTTCCTCTGCAGTGGATGGAATGGATACCAGTGTCTCTCTGCTACCCCTAAAGACGTGATGCTGGTAGCCCACACTTGGTATTTATCTGTCAACTATTCCACAACTTACTCTCCTGGTCCAACATCCTGACAGTTAGTGTAACTTTTCAGGAGACAGTGTTTTGAACGTTCTCGGTTGCTGTCTCACTATTTACCTTTCCTCTCATGGTCTAGACTAGTCTCTCAGTTACAAACTCATCACAAGTAAAGTCAAAAACATTTCAAAAGACAGCGGGGGGAATTCAATTGTTAGCGTTAAAGGGAAAAAACGAGCGCTCAAAAAATATTACCGTTTATACGGTAATATTGCGCAGAAAAGCGTTAATACGGTAGTTTACTCGCGGAATTTCAGCTCGCCGCTGAGGGAGCTGCGAGCTGAAATTGAGCGAGTAATTACCGTATTAACGCTAAGATTTTTTGAGCGCTCGTTTTTCCCCGTTAACGCTAACAATTGAATACCCCCCAGCAGGTTAAGAGGCAGCTCAGGTGTAATCTTGATAGTGGGGAGGACTAGTGGCCAAAGCTACCAGCCATTTCAATCAAGTTTCATCCCTCATTCTATTCAATTCATTCTAGCTAGTACCATTACTTTATTTTTACACTAGTTTGTGGCTAATCAAAAAGTATGTAATTTGTTATCACTGCTCATACATTATACATTTATTATCAATAACATGTATACACCTTTTATAACTCTAGGGCTATCACATTAAATAACAAAAGCCCTTAGTATGACACAGTAACACATTAGAAACATTTCAAGACACCTTTACACAGATATATTTCATCGGTACACCAGTGCATACTTGAGGATCCTGCAAGGTGGTAATTGGATGACGTGTATTTGTTTTACCTGGAGAAAGCCCATCTGTAGGAGGGATATGGGATGGCCCTGTTGGTATCATCTTCCTGACACTCTCTCAATCAAAACAGGACATTGCTTTCCTACTAGCTTGAGAAGAACCGTCTGGTGCACCCCAATATACTCTTACCAGCTAGCACATACCTTCTGTACCCAGCTGAGCCAGACTGTGTGCTGCCTTCACTAGGTCTGGAAGATATACTCTGGGAGCTACTGGTCTACCTTGTCCATCTCTCCAGGGTCTGCCACACTCCTTACCACATCCCTTCACCTTCCAGACAGTTTATTCTTCAGGTAACACAAATCTCATATATTAACTAATTTGTGTGTGTATGTATACAGTATAAAACAATACAACGAAAAAAACAAAGCAAAGCATAGATTTGTCAGCTGTCACATAAAACCCTGCTATCTATTTGACAGCCATGTTCGCCCTGGTGTGACAGCCATGTACAGTAGTGTGTTAAAGTGTGGACTTTACTAACAGCTACTTCAGTTGGTAACTGTGTCACTGTCTCAAATCCTCTATGTAATGTTCTACTTATGTACTACTATTGCTATATAAAAAGATTTTCAGTCGCCTCAACGTCGCCCCCTAGAGTAGAAAAATGCTGAAGACCAATGTATATCAATTGATTTTCCCTCTGCCAACTCACATGCCATTTTCAATCCCACACGTTCAGCTACTTCGCTAAGTGAGAAGGGCAAAGGGGTCTATCTCTATAACACTTTCTTCAAATATAACAGTATCCAGTACATATCTGTCTAACAGTAAAAAAATATAAAACATGAACATTTTTAAATTTTCTAGGGTTTCACATTATGTCATGTCTTGTGGAAAAAATCCTACTCCAATGTTCTACACAGAGATGCATATCTGTATGTCTAACCTCCAGCAATCTCCTGTATTCTCCACCCTTTGTACATATATATATATAAGCGCACTTTGCACAGGAAACAAAAAAGGCAGATATGCAATCTATAAAACATGAATAATTTTTCCACAAAAAACCTAACTGCTTATAATCAGCAGCTTCTATACACATAAAACAAACCCCTATATGCTTCTGTAACTTATGTCAATCTAGTGTGTGTATCCCTGACTCTGTCTGATGTGACAAATGTCTTAGCCCCATGAATGAGACCATGTGTACGTCTTGTTGTATCTCTATACAAGAGAAGAGAGAGATACTAACAGGGATGTAAAGAATGAAGAATAGGAGAGCAATGAATAATAAGACTACAAGGATTTGAATACAAAGATTTGAAAACAAACAGAAAGGCAGAAATGGAGATTTTACAGCAAACATGACAGCTGGATTGGACACTATAGGAAAATGGCTCTATTTTATTCCACTAATCGCCTTGGTTATTTGCTAAACTATTACCCCTCCCTATACTTAACTAGGGGGTCTTACATCAACCGTGCAATCCAGTGTCATCCGTCATTAGCTCATATGGAACTTGGTATCACCATAACTATATACCTTTGTGACAGACTTCCTAGTTTAAAACAGAGAAGTGAAAAATTAACTCTAAGTGACTCTAAGTGACTCATACTTAATATGTCACAGCTGTTTCTATCGGAAATACATAAAACGACATTTAGAGCAAAGTATGTACATACTTCATTTTTAAATAATGACTATCAGCCAAACATATTATCATGAGCCACTGCAGCCTAAAAAAAAGAGAGTTACAATGATCCATTGTTAATTAGTCTATCAAGCATAATTTTTTCACTTCTCCATCCCACTCTTTAATCACTATATTTCTTTTGTTTATCCTTATCTGTGAAAAAGAAAAGACAAGATAATTATTTTTAAACAACAAAGAAAACAAACATTTTTCATTCCTTACCATCGGCCAGCGATCAGGAAAGCAAACATACGTCAACGTAAAACAAACAAGCAATAACAACAAAGTATACTTTTAGATCAGTCTCTTTCTAACCCTGCACACTGATACTTACCATTGATTAGTATTTGCCTTGCCTGGTCCTAATTTTCTAGCTTTCGCTCTAATCTTTTCTTTGCAATCTTTCCTCAAATGTCCCTTTTTAAGGCAGTTAAACACTTCAAAGATTTCTGTATCTTTTGTCCCTTATAGTGGTTTTTATAAATCTGAGGTTGTGAATGTAATCTTTCTAAAGCCCGGATACTCACCATCATTAGCCTATCACTCTGCGCTTTTTCCCTTTTAAATATGTTTTTATCATGTTCCACGGCAGACTCTCTATTTTCATTTTCCTGTGAGACTTCTCCAATTAGGAAAAGAGCTTTGTACCCTGGTCTTTAGATCCTCCCTGAGACCATCCATTAGTACTGCAACAGTTACTTCCCTATGTTCCAAATTTTCCTTTATATCTGGTATCCCTGTGTCATGGCTGCTAGAGCCCTAGTGAAATAGTCAGCTGTAATCTCACTACCTTTTTGTTTGATACTGAAAATTATTCCACAGTCCACTATCTCTGGAAAATATATAGCCAATTGTGAAATTATACGTCTAATATTTTCCTAATTATCATCCTTGGTTAAGGATTTATCCTCCTCCAACATACAATCCTTAATGAACTTTTGTATATCAGTGTCGAGAGGAAGACAGGCCCTAAACACCACTCGCCAATCTTTATTAGTAGGCTCATGTGCATTACCTAAATGTCTAAAAAATTTCTGACATTTGGCCAAATCTTTTCTAGGATCAGGGAAATCAGACATAAATTAAAACAGTTCAGTCCTAGTCCATGGAAAATGCATTGCTACATGTTTTATGGGAACTACACCATCTCTGTCCGCCTTCCCATTGGGAATTGTTATTGTGCGGACAGGATGCAAACCTACCAAATCACTGTATTCTGAACTAGTTGCTGGAATTGCTGTTGCAGTATAATGAATGTCCCCCTTTCTATTAATTTCTATATTATTCTCATCGATTTCAGCCGCTGCCCCTGTTGGTGGAACCGTTCCCTTTCCTTGTCCGTGTACTGCCTCTTGTATGTTACTGACATGGGCAATGGCTGAAATGATGGTGGGTACAATTTCTTCTTCTAAAACATCACTCTCATCATAACTTAAGACATCAAACAAATTACTCATTACATTTTTAACATTTTTGTTATCGGCTGTACTTACCACCCCAACCGCATTTGGAGGTGAGGGCACGAATGAGCTCAGTACTCCATGCTTTGCAACGCTAACTTCCATTGTGTGCTCGCTTTGCGCCACGCCTACTTCCGCTGAGCACGCGCTCCTTTGCCTCGTGTACCCTTGTTGCTACAATTTTAAACAGTCATCATGTTTAATTCTCGATTTTGTTGAGTTAATCAACCGCACTTTATCTCTAACATTATTTAACACCTCTGACTCAAAACTACCTATGTTTGGGAAAGGTTTCACACACTCCCGGGTCATCTTGACCCATTTGTCGCAGTACGCCGTTGCGTACGCACAATATTTATTATGCATAACATACTTTGCCGCAACAACCGGTCATTTCTTAGGCAGCACACAATTGGCCATCTCTTCTTTGCCGTGGACGATTTCCACAGGTATGTCCCCTGAACTCCACTTCACTGAGTACCGCTGAACAATAACACGTGATTGTCAACGTACTCAATGGAGAAACAACCTAACACAACTGGGATCAGACAAGTACCAACTTCGCAATAACCTACCTTTCCTAGTTTGAGTACTTTACAACTGTTCCTCCCACATCTCCCAAGTCACAATCACGGCTGCACAATCAACCATGCGGCCTGATCCCACCGCTTACAGATACTAACTAATCAGTAAGCTTTGCGATTACTATTGGGAATGCTGCGAAAACCTGTTATTTTCGCTTCGAGTATACCTGCCATGTATACTCTGTGCGGTCTCTTTTTCCCCTATTCTTTGTTAGAACAGAACGCCACTCACACAAAGGTTTCTTTACATCCTGTTCCCCCTTAGAACGGAACCTTTGTTTTCAGGTCACCTTTTTACCATGTCTCGTCAAACACACCTGAACAAAATCTCTGTCTCTTTTCAACAGTATACAAACTTTTTCTCTTATCTGTCTCTTTTCAACAGTCTACAACTTTTCTCTTATCTGTCTTTTCTAAACAGTAAGTAAACTCTTGTCTTTATGCATACCATTCACATACACATGCAACCTATTGTTTTCTGCACAGAAAATAAATTTCCCAAACAGTAGTAATATCTTTTCAGAGGCTTTAGCAAGTCATTATACTATACATATAACAAACAATAAAAACGACTGTTTAAATACGTGGCAATATCACGTGAAGTGCACATACTTAATGCAGGAAGCACACATACGCTATGCAATGCAATACATTTAAAACGCAAAACGACAGTAAAAAGAAACAGTTTTCTTTCTTGTCCCTAGATTCAAGTTAGGACTCCTTTGGATTATGCAACAACGGACATTCGGTTTCACAGCACAGAATGAACAACAGGTTTTGAACACATTGCATTCTTTCCCGTATGTGACGGGTCTTCCACCTTTTGTTGAGGAACCAAAATCCGTATGTGTTGCGTATCCCCTGGTAGCGTAACCACCAACTCAGAGCCCCATAATTATTAAAGTAATTCTATCGTTTTCCAATAAGCATTGTCTAAGCGATTTCTTGTTTCCAAAGCACAAACAATTTATTTAGCAAATGCAAAAGTTTTAGCAGTTCAATACATAATTATAATACAGTACAACGTTACCAAAGGATATATACATACCGCTTGCACTAGCTGCGCTCCGCTGGTACCAGCAACAGTACTTCAGAATACTGTGGTTAGAGAATGACTGGGCTTGTACCAGCAAAGCTGTATTATATACACTCAGTGTTACAGAGAAAACAATGCAGATGATGTGGCTTGCTTCTAAAGGTCCAGGCTTCAGGAGGGTCCAGTTTATACACGTCATAGGCCAGTTCAAACAACCCCCTCCAAGGGTGAGGGTCAACATTCCAGATGATTCTCCCACCCAGAAACCAGTTTAAGCTAGTCTATTCACAATACACAGTCAGTAACATTTTAAACATTTATTCCCTAACATCGCTAACTAGAGTATGCAATGTGCGATCCCTTTGGCGAATGAACCGGACAACTGCAGATGAATAGGGGATTAAAATGATACTAATCATGACATATTTCCTGTAACCTGAACCTTAAATATCACTAGAGTGTACATATAACCTTAATATATATGTATAACTATAACCTAAATACCATCTGCTCATAAATCACTGTGGAATGGAACCATTGTAAATATGAAATATATATATAAATAAATGAATGTGAGAGTGCAAGTGTATGCGTGCGTAATTTATTGTGTAATCGCAATGTGTTACGTGCATACTGATCGCAATCGCACGATAAAACAATATTAACCAATATACTTTCGTTCATCCAATTATACGACTTCGACAATACTCATAAAAATGAGGTAGATACAAATACATTTACAAAGAAGAAAGTCCTAACAGAGCTTTCAAAACTGAAAGTGGATAAATCAATGGGGCCAGATGGGATACATCCAAGGATACTAACAGATCTTAAGGGGGTGCTGGTTACACTATTAACATAATTATTCAATCAGTCACTACCTACAGGAGTAATTCCAGAGGACTGGAAAAAAGCAAATGTAGACCCACTGCACAAAAGTGGAAGCAAGGAAACGCAACTACAGACCAGTGAACCTTACATCAGTAAAAATTGATGGAAACAATCCTAAAAGAAAGAGTTCTAGAATATCTCAAATCCAGTAACTTACAGGATCCCGAACAGCATGGATTTACTGGGGGGAGATCATGTCAAATAAATCTTGTTACATTTTTTGACTGGGTGACTAAATAAATAGATCAAGGGGGGGCATAGATGTAGCCTATCTAGATTTTAACAAGGCTTTTGACACTTTCCCACATCACAGACTGTTAAATAAACTTAAAAGGTTGGGATTGTATTCTAAGATGGTTGAATGGATAAGATCTTGGTTTCAGGATAGAAAACAAAGAGTTCTAGTAAATGGAGTTCATTCACAGGAGGGAAAGGTTACCAGTGGAGTACACCAAGGATCTGTACTTGGACCAGTGCTTTTTAATATCTTTATTGGAGACATTGCAAATGGTATTCAAGGGTAAGTATGCCTTTTTGCAGATGACACAAAGATATGCAACAGGTAGAAACACCAGGAAGGGTGAAACAAATGATTGATGATTTTGGTAGAGAAGAGGAATGGTCAAGATAGTGGCAACTGCAGTTTAATGCCACAAAATGCAAAATCATGCACTTGGGTCTAAAAAATCCATAGGATAAATATAGTATTAATGGCATAATAATGGAAACTACTGAAGAGTAAAGGGATCTAAGAGTCACTATTTCAGGTGACTTAAAGTCATAGTTTCTACGAGGAAGTTAGTGGAAACTTAGACCAGGGCAACACAGTAGATGTGGTCTACTTAGATTTTGCAAAGGCCTTTGATACAGTGCCACACAAGAGGTTGGTTTACAAAATAAGGGAACTGGGTCTAGGAATCAACATTTGTACTTGGATCAAAAACTGGTTAGAGAATAGGGAACAGAGAGTTGTGATAAATGGAACATTTTCTAATTGGTCAAAAGTTTTAAGTGGAGTACCTCAAGATCCCTTTTTAATATATTTATTAATGACCTTGGTGATGGTTTAGAGAGTAAAGCTCTGTAAGGTAATAAAATCAAAGCAAGATGTAGCTCTACAGAGGGACTTAAATAAACTGGAGGATTATGCGGCCAAATGGAATATGAGGTTTAACACAGATAAATGTAAGGTTATGCGTTTAGGGATCAAAAACAAGAACGCAATCTATAAATTAAATGGAATTAATTTAGGAGAATCTATAATGGAAAAGGATTTGGGAGTGCTCGTAGACAGTAGACTTAACAATAGTGCTCAATGTCAAGCAGCAGCTGCAAGAGCAAATAAAGTTTTGGTATGCATAAAAAGGGGCATAGATGCAAGGGAAGTGTAATTTTGCCATTGTATAAATCATTGGTAAGACCTCATCTTGAATATGCAGTACAGTTCTGGGCACCACTCTATAAAAAAGATAATTTGGAACTAGAAAGGGTTCAGAGATGGGTGACAAAATTGATAAAGGGTATGGAGTCATTAAGTTATGAGGAAAGGTTAGCCAGTTTAGGCATGTTTACTTTAGAAAAGAGGCGTCTAAGAGGAGATATGATTATTATGTACAAATACATTAAGGGTTAATACAGAGAACTTTCATGGGAACTTTTTACCCCAAGGACTATACACAGGACACGCGGTCACCCCCTAAAGTTAGAGGAAACGAAATTTCACAACCAGCAAAGGAAGGGGGTCTTTACAGTAAGGGCAGTCAAGACATGGAATTCATTGCCAGGGAAGGTTGTGATGGCAGATTCAATAGATATGTTTAAGAAAGGGTTAGACAAATTTTTAGCGGAAAGGTGTGTCCAGGGATACGATCGTTAATTAAAATGAAGGATAGCAGTGGATATATAGGGTAAAAATAGGACTGCAATATTGGATCTGGGGGGATTTTCACATTTGAAACAGATTACTCAGGATCAATTTCAAATAAAGTGCAGGATCGCAGGAGATCCAAAATAGGTTGAACTTGATGGACTGGTGTCTTTTTTCAACCTCATCAACTATGTTACTATGTAAAGGCAAGTAAGCAACGTAACAAAGCAATGAGGAAGGCAAGTCAGATACTTGGATGCATAGGGAGAGGAATCAGTAACAGAAAAAAAATAAGTAATAATGCCACTGTATAGGTCATTGGTACGGCCTCATCTAGAATATTGTGTTCAATTCTGGAGGCCATATCTCCAGAAGGATATAAATACATTAGAGACTGTACAAAGAAGGGCAACTAAAATGGTGCATGGCCTACAGCACAAAACGTACTTGGGAAGACTCAAAGATCTGAATATGTAAAGTTTGGAGCAGAGAAGGGAAAGGGGGGGGGGGACATGATAGAAACTTTCATACGTATTGCTACTGTTACATGTAGAATGTAACATTAACAATATGCAATAAGATATTAGTAAATGAACAAAAATAATGTTTCACAGGATCTTCCAATAGGGCAATACAAACATGTGCAATTTTCCACAGAATATATACATTTGCACAAACATACTACATTATGTATTTTTTTTCCTTTTCACTAAATAGGACTGTTTAGGACAACATCAATAAAAGAACAATTTCTATCATGGTCACTATCTTTGGGGGAACTGATATCTTCAAAATCTCATATTTCTATCTGGACTTTGTATACCAAAAGAGTGTAGCACCATAGCTTATATATTTTTGCTATATTTTGCAAAGAATATTTATGCTTTATTGTAAAATAGGAAACTAAAGAAAGAGAAAACTAACATGGTAAGCAAGAGATGTGACAGAGAATCCCCAACTGCGCCCACACTGTAGAAATTAACTTCCGACGATAATTTGGAAGCATATCTGTAAGCGTTTGAACGTGCTGCCACCCAAGCCAAATGGCCACCTGAGAGTAGCTTCCTATCTTTCAGGAGAAGCTCAATGTACATATATAGACTTAGATTAGGCCCAGGCTGGTAACTATCAGCAGCTAAAAACTGCTATTACTGAGTGGATTGGGCTCACCAGCTTGGGCAGGGCTTAGTGGTATCAAGAATGGAGACTGTTCAAAGATTTGCTGGTTCGTGCTCAGTGTTTGCAGCAAGAAAAGAACACTACAGACTGGATGATTGACATTCTGGCTATCGACCATTGCATCTGATGTACGGACCAAGGGCTTCAAAGCTGGGACCTGCAAGCAAACCCTCAAACCTATGAGGAATCAACCACTGTAATAGTGAGATATGGTGCCTTTTAAATTATGCCCAAACCTCTGCTGCCCAAAGTTTGTGCCTTGGCCAACCGGACACCGCGGTAAATGAATCATAATTGAATCATCGGCTAATGCTCCAGCCTTGAGTGACAAGCTTGGGAGAGAGGAGAAGGGTCATGCTCTGCCACGAAACCTAGAGTGGAGTTAAATTCGGGACATTATCTAAAATGCTAGTAAAAAGATAAAGGTAAACTACACAAGTCACAATGCAAAACTGGTTACTGACTTCATTAGTTGGCGAGATTCGGGTGAAGATGGTGTGCCTCCTGACAAGGACTCAGATTGGTTAGTATTATCTAATTTCGAAACCAACTTGGAGATGCTGCTTTAGTGAATGTCTATGAAAATATCAATGAAGAGAAGGCCGTCAGGCCTGCAAAAGGGATTGTTTATAATATTGTGAAAAATGATTTGTTGTACAGCACTGCTAAAGTTCAAGATAAGATTGTAGAGCAAGTGTTGGGGCCACAATTTCATGTTCCACTTGTACTTAAAGGTGCACATATCTGTGTGGGGAGCATCTGGTAGAAGACAAAACCCGGAAGCTTATATTACTCAGGTTTTATTGGCCAGGGGTGTTCATGACAGTAAAGAAGTTTTGCCGGACATGTCCAATATGTCAGAGAACATGTCAGAGAGCTTGCCTAAAGCTGGACTACAGGGCCCTGCTAGATCCCATTCCCTTGGTGTAGACCCCGTTTGAGCATATTGGTATGGATTTAGTCTAATAGAAAAATCAACCCATGGCCATCAGTACATGCTGGTCATAGTGGATTACATCACCAGGTATCCCAAAGCTATACCTTTGCATAATATAAAATCCAGTACAATA
Source organism: Mixophyes fleayi (assembly GCF_038048845.1). NCBI lineage: Eukaryota > Metazoa > Chordata > Amphibia > Anura > Limnodynastidae > Mixophyes > Mixophyes fleayi. The sequence continues at coordinate 37,140,249 of NC_134412.1, read as the reverse complement.
GCAAAAGATCTCCTTCTGTACAGCACCCTATTAGGTATTCCCAAGGAAATCTTGACTAATGAGGGTACTCCCTTTATGTTCCATCTCATTAATGAGCTGTGCCAGTTGCTAAAGGTAGAAACATTGCACACATCAGTATACCACCCACAGATTGACAGATAAGTGGAATGTGTTAACAGAACCCTCAAGCATATTGTGAGAAAAAAGGTAGCGCAAGAAAAACTGGCCTGAGATTTGTTGTTACCGTATGTAATGTTCATAGTAAGAGAGGTGCTTCAAGGTTCCATAGGGTTTAGACACTTCGAATAATTGTATGGCAGACAGCTAAGTGGCATTTTTAATATTCGCAAGGAGGGCTGGGAGCAACAGGATCCTAAAGAACCCAATATCATACAATGTGTGTCCCAGCTGTAGCACAGGTTGAAGAAGATCACCCCATTGGTACAGCATATGAATGAGGCACAAGCAAGACAAAAAGGAACTGTGATAAGTAGGCTGTAATTAGGACTTTTCAACCAGGTGGCAAAGTTTTTGTATTGGTACACACACAGGAGAGTAAACTCTTCTCTCTTTGGCAGGGGTCATATTAGGTGGTTGAGGCTGAGATGCCTGTCAATTATAAAGTCATGCAGGAGGAAACCAGTCCAGACTTATCATGTCAACTTGTTGAAACCATGGCATGAATGGTAGGAGCCACAAGCCCTGTTAATATATACAGTGGTGCTGGAAATAAAAGTTCTGGAAAGGATCGATCTGTTGCCATAGTGGAGACAACAGTCTGAGGAAATGGTTCATAGGACCTAGATGTGTTTTCTGAGGTACTTAGATGTACCACCCTCATAGAGTACAATTTAGTTATACCTCCATGGGTCGTAGTGAGAGTAAGACATTCAGGCATTCCTGAAGCCAGGCATATAGCTATGAGACAGGAAATTAAAAAGTTGTTGGACATCCATGTCATTGGGGAATCCAATAACAATTGGAAATGCCCCAATGTGTTAGCGACCAAACGGAACAGGAGTATTTGTTTCTGTAATGATTTTAGAAAACTAAACAAAGTTTCCCTTTTGAGAGATGATGAGCAAGTGGAAACTTTGGCTAACAGTCAGTATCTTACCACATTAGATCTGACCACAGATTACTGGCAGATTCCTCTAACTCTATCAAGGCTAGGACAGCCTTATTATATGTTGTTTTAGTAGGTACTGCCTTTCAAGCTACACAGGGCCCCTGTCACAATCCAGAAGGCCAAGAATCAGCTCTTAAAGCCACACCAGGAGTATGCAAATGCATACATGGATGATATTGTCATCCACTCCCAGGACTTGGACTCGCACCTTCTCAAGGTGGAGGCAGTGTTAGCATCACTCAGGGCAGCAGATCTGACTGCCAATCATATGAAGTGTGCATTGGCCATAAAATAAGCCAAGTACTTGGGGTATGTGGTAGGACAAGGCAAAGTCAAATCCCAAATGAATCAAGTGGAGGCTATCAGAGACTGTCCTAAGCCCATGAGGAAGACTCAACAGTTTATGGTGAATTTTGCCATTAGAGTGGCTTTTCTTGCCGAATTCTCTGTGTTCGCATAGCTCTGTGTTCAGCACCAATATTCCAAGCACTGGACTTCAGTAGGAGATTATATCTCCAAACAGATGCATCTGGATAGGGTTTGGGTGCTGTTACATTGTAGCCGATGTTTCGGACTCACATACATTCCTTTTTCAAGACAGATTTACATAGAACAGTAGACAAGTCAAGCATAGACAAGACAACATTATAATTACATCACTATATTGTCAACTGTAGTTTATCTCACAAAATTGTCAGTTCCGGTGCATGTATCCACTCCCCACAGTGTTACAAACAGTGCGCATTCCACCCTAGAATGTATAAGAAGGTCACATGATTTCAGACTTCTATTTTAAACTACTACTAAGAACTACATTCTACCACTACACAGTAAATATCAACTACTATTACTCTACCAATGAACATATCACCTTCTCCAGACTCCATTTCTGCCAACACAACTATTTAGCTATAAGATCTTTACATCGTAATGCTAATTCTGTCCTGCATTCCACTGTGGACACATAGCAGGAAGTCTAGTAAGGCATTTCCGGTTCTAAGTCTCACTAAATACATTCCGTAAATGGGACCAAGAAGTGATGTATCATGCTCATCCAAAAATGAGATGTATCTGGTTGGAGACACTACTTCCAAAATTAGTATAGTTAGATTTTATATATAGAATTGTTATGTGTTCCCCTGTGAAACGCACAACAAGAAGTGAACCAACACACTTAAGCATATAAAATATAGTTTATATTTAATTTTTTAAAGCCTCTTATTTATATATCATGTTTCCCCCGATAAAACATATTTAATTGGGGACATCCAATCCTAGGTATAATCTAATTGAGGCTCATGTATAGTATAGCAATGTGTTCCACCCTGGAATGCACAGTAGGGGGAGTCACAATGTACTTCCAGCACCAATAGCTGACCATTAGTTAAGTTTGTGTCATTTGGCAATGTATATAGTATCATCATATTTCTTCACCAATAAATAGTACAATAACATAGTACTTTTATGGTTCTCACACTTTATTGTAAAATATCACAAAAAACTTAATTATTATTGTAGCCAATAATTAGCATTATAGTTTCTAATATCTATGATTCAAAAAATGCAATTTAGTATTACACAACCCCAAGTAACTATCAGAAAATAACAATATATTCTCTGAATTACATTATATATTTCAACATATCATCAATACTCTTATATCAGAGATAAGAGTTTTTTGCCACTGGTTTGTCTGTTTGGCCCGTGCATGTCTAATTGATGGTCTATGATTTGCCATATGTTCATGAAATATCCTAGTGGTCATACCCATATGGGCATGTTAGACGATAAATAACATGATCCATTTTTAAACTGCAAGCTAAACATCATTGTCAGCATAGTACATATATAACAATTACCAGAACAAAAATAACATAGCAAAAATGTATTTTTGTATCTTATTGGGAAATTAATATAGGCCAGAAACCAATACAAATAGCCATTAAATTGTTGAGATCTACTAAATATGTCTTGTAAATAATGTCTACAAAAATGATTTCATTTATAACTTTAAGAAAATGATTGGAAAACACATAAATTATAATAATTTTTCTATTATATAAAACAAACTTAGCTTTCTTTTACTTCTTTATCCCCAGGGTCAATATTTTTGTGTCAGAACACAACTGCCTCTGATGAACCTGAGCATAGCATGATAATCCCCATTGGCAGGTTGTAAAACCTCTGGTTCCTCATGTCCAGGTTCCCAAGAATCAGTTGCTTCTACAGGCCCTTGGGAGATGTGTGACAGCCAAGAAAGGCTCCTGCAATCGCCTCCAGCTCTCTTATTAGTAAATCCTGCTAGTATTTCATCTCCTGGGGGATTCTTCCAATGTTTCTTATGCCTTCATTTGGGGTTTTACTATAATTTCTTATTTTCCTCCATGATCTGGTTTGCTTTTGATGAGTCAGAACCAGCAGAAGATGAGGTGAGAGGTGTCCCTGGCATCTCTTCCAGGGTGATATATTCTCCTTCTTCATCTGATACATCAAATACATATTGGCCTTCTATGGACCAAAATGTTTTTTGTTTTGTTTTTTCAAGTCAATTTTCTCAGGTCAATTTATTTCAGAACAAAAATACTATTCATAATTGATATTTAGTTATCCATGTTTTTTGCTGTTCTGTTGGGGGCCATCCTTTGTATCTGTTTGTCGGCTAGGAATTTCTGATCTTCTATGCAAATCATTGCTATTCGCACTAGAAGCAACAGGTCTACAGAGGCCATGGGACCACCACCTGTCCTTCCTGCGTGACAGTGTTGATCCCTAAGTTTGGCCTTCAGGCACCTTTTAAAATCCTTACAAAATTTTAATCAGTTAGCATGCTGTAGCTTGAATAGTATTGCAAAATATACATCTCTCTCACTCTCTTTCTCTCTCTCTATTATATAGAGATATATATATATATATAGATATTATATATATCAACAACCTAAAAAATATCTATATAAATAAATTGATGTATGAGAAAAAAAATTGATCAACATACAATTTTTTTGAATGGTTTTCATCCTTTACAGAGGCCATGTTTTCTTCTTCTTCTTTTGTCTGTGTGTATGGCTATGTTAGTTTATATTTCCTTTACACATACATTGGATTTTAAAACAGATCTTGCCCATATAAAAAAATTCTAAAAACATTGGGGAAAAATGATCCATTATTTTCCTAAACATTTTCTTTACAAATTAGATTTCTCTTTGATCTCAGTAACAGTTCAACAGATGCAGGCAACAGCGTTTACCTGCATCAAGATATCTTCCCATATCCTCAGCTTAGCCCCAGGAGAGATACATGGTGGTGTTGTACAGCTTAACCACCACAAGTTGCACCAGAACCTCCACCTATTTCAGTCCAAAAATTGTGCTAGCAGCACTCTGTGGTGGCATGGCTGGGGCCAGGTTCCGCTTCATCAAGGTAGGACATTATAGTTATATTATTATGTTGGTAAGAACTATTTAGAATTTAAAAAAAAATGCATATAGGGTCTAAAGCAGATGCATACTGTGCATCTATAATGCGCTTGTCCAATCTCATAAAGACAAAGGTAGCCAGACTTCCTTGCAGAAATCCGTCAGGAGATAGCTGAGTGTAAGTTAGCAAATACAAATATCAGAGTAAATTTATTTTTAGTTATGTGTACTATGAAGTTTTCCCAATGTAGTTTTGGAAAGTAGAGGATACAGTCAGGCTGTTTGGAATACAATTGCCTTTCTGAGTACAAGGACCAACACAGTCGATGTTGGTAAATATTAAATGATACAAGTACTTGATTGATTATGAATATGTTTTAGAATAATTAAATAGGACATTTTGTAGCAATTTATTAAGTGCATATTTTAAGTACATAATTGTTGTTATGTTAAGCCACATCACAGCATAATATGCTAAGTGTGTTTGTAAATGTGCTATTCGTCGGTGGCCATAAATTTGCTGTGTGCAAATGCTGACTGCTGTATGCAGTTGATGAGAATCTCTAAGCAGACATGGTTACAGGGATGCACTAAGAGGTTATGAAATTGCTCTATTTCATCATTGTGGTAGGAAAACCCTGTAGTTATTTTTCCCTGTGCTCATAAAGGGCCTGAGTCATTAAGGAAAGTAAGGCAAAAAAATGAGAAAATGTTCATCTGGGACAAACCATCTTACAATGTAAGGGGTGAAAATTAGTTTATTATTTTGCACATAAGTTAAATACTGGCTGTTTTTTCATGTAGCACACAAATAATTGATAGCTTTATTTTTACAGTGAAATTTAAAGTTAATCTAGATCATGCTCTATCCCAACTGTAAACCTGTCCCCACATTTTAGATTTACCTCACCCTCCAATGCAACATGGTTTTGCCCAGGTGCAAAGTTACTCCTTTTTTTTATGATTTGCTCTCCTTAATGACTTAGGCCCAAATTTAGGAAACAAAGGGTTGAGCTAGTCTTTATTCCTGAACATTCAAGGAGAGGTATTTACGATATGTATACCAAACAAGGTCTGATCCTGTGAGTAATTTAAAGATATGTCTTCAAGAAAGCTGTCAAACTGTGCATGACTGTCTTGTGGATCACAAAGAAAAAGTAAACTTGTCAGGTACCTGTCATTGATAAAAAAAAAAAGGAAAATGTGTACATATGTAAATGATTGGGTTCAACTTTCTAAATTAAATAAAAAATGCATGCTTATATTGTTGCACTGGGATAGAAACTGTGATGTGATAACAGAGAAAAAGTCAGGGAGATCCCGGGGAGGTGGGTGTGCGGGGGCGGGGCTTGACTAATTGCATCATTTTGGCCCAGTCCCCAAAACGATTGTCACAGTTTTGGCCAATTACAGCAGGGGGCAGGGCTAAGATGACACAATAGTTGCATCATTAAGCCCTGCCCCTGTCAACGGGAGGTTGCCCTGCTCTCCCGGGAGGTATCACAGAAATGCCGGAGTCTCCTGGACATTCCGGGAGTGTAGGCAACTATGCGATAACGAAAAGCAGCTAATGAATCTCTAGAGACTGAAGTGTCTTTTACATTTCTGACTCCAATACTGAAGTCATGTTGTCTTACTTGTCAGTCTTTGATTAAATCTTGGTCTCCATGAAAATGGCCACCTCCATAGGCACCTCATACTACACACCCAATACTAGCCTTAACACATAATTACCTATACTGACTCCCTATCACAAAATTATATCCTCCAGAGTCCACCACACATAGTCTAATAGGAAACCTCCACCACACCCCCAACTCATACAGACATCCACCAAAAGAGAACCCATAACATAGATACCACCCACTGTGTACACATAAGAACCACGAGCTATAAACAACTTGCTTGTAATACAGATCCATAAACACTGCCTTCAATACCACAAGCTATACCATAAGGGAACCCATAACACAGATACCACCCACTGTTACCAAACCACGAGCTATAAACATCTTGCTTGGAATACAGAGCCATAAACACTGCCTTAAATACCACGAGCTAAAAATGTTTGTGGCTATAAACATCAAGCTATAAACATACTCCACCCCACATAACCCCCAGAGCTAAAAAACACTAACAGTAGCTAATAACGGGACCACCACCGCACACAATATACACTGCATTAGAGCTATAAACAAAAAACAAAAGAGCTATAGACGAAAAATACTGCAAAAAAGCTATAATCAACTGCTAAACATCATAGCACCATAGTATATTGTCTGCATCAGCTGCACTGTTATTCTCCCACCCTTCTCCCACCCCTCTTTATCCCCACCACAGGTTGCGCCACGGCAGAAACAAAGAAACTATCTGAATAGTTAGTTTATTAGAAATTTGTGAATTTGGATAATGGAATTTTGACTATAGCAACCATAAATAACTTCAAATATTTGTAAATAATAGAATGATTGTTTTTTCTAATAAATGTTTTTTCAGCTTGCAGCTCAGGGAGCTGCAAGCTGAAATACAGCGATAAAACTACCGTAATAACGGTTTTAAGACGCACTATTACCGTAATAACGGTAATAGTGCGTGGAGCACGAGATTTTCGCCGTTTCCGCCGACAATTGAATATGCCCCAATGTGTGTTTATATGGTCTGGGTACAGTTTGTTGGCTTTTATTTTGTTAGTGTTTACATTGAAATTGAAATTTGTTTATTGCCTGCAATTATTACAGTACTGTAGAAATGTTTTGGTGTCTCGTTTTACTACAGAAACCAATTTTGAAGTCAAATTTTTTTACAGAGGACCCTTGGTTAAAAACACGTTGGTGAAATTCCCACATGGGCTCTATATTACCTCAAGAGAACAGACAATTCCGTGCAGCTATTTAGACCACTTGACTTTGCCACAACCTTCAAAGTAAGTCAGCCACAGATCAGCTGCTGGTTAAAGAAGTCAACATTCTCCTCAAATAGACAAAACGACTACTGTATATATATATATATATATATATATATATATATATATATATATATATTTATATTTATATTATGTATAATAGAGATGTTCAGGCTGGGTACCACAGGAACCGAACACACCCGAACTTAGGGGATTCGAGTACTGAGCCAAATCGACTCGGTACTTTCGCGCTTTTTCAGAATCGAAAACGAGGCAAAATGTCATTGTTACGTCGTCGGATCTTGGATGTCGTGAGTTGTGGAATCTATAAATACCGCCCTCCAAGGCGATCTAGCGCCATTTGAAAGAGAGACACAGAAGGGGTAGCACACTGTTTAGAGCAGTTGGTCAGCCAAGTAGATAGAATTGAAAGAGGAGGGGGTAGCAGTGTTCAAGAAAGTCTACAATTGCATTGAGGAGAGCTCCATTGGTAATTCTTATTGCAGAAAAATAATAACACTAGTGCTGTCAGGGTTGGTGTAATTCAGCAGTCAAATTCTACTGTGTAATATAGGTAACACACAAAAAGGAGAGCTCCATTGGAATTTCTAATTGCAGAAAAATACAAATACTAGTGCTGTCAGGGTTGGTGTAATTCTGCAGTCAAATTCTAATGTGTTATATAGGTAACAATTTAAATACCAAACCTAGAAGATATGGTCACATTCACAGCATATAAAATAGTCAATAACACGTGTACATGATAAACTGATCTTCATATACAAAACATTGTGAGATAATTCAGTAGCATGCAAAGCATAATGCAGATGGATTAAACAAATTTGAGGATGTCCGTAGATGTAGTTACTTTGTTCTTATTGAATATAAAATCATCATATACTTGAGCATATCACGATCAAAGAATGAATGTATAAAATGTCTATAAACATCAGAATCCGGACATTGTAGCCATAGTGTGATATTGTGGCTTGATATAACGAGTAAAAAGGATAGATTTATCTTTATCCTGGATTTTTTATTAAAAAAGAACAAAGTAACTACATTTACGGACATCCTCAAATTTGTTCAATCCATCTGCATTATGCTTTGCATGCTACTGAATCATCTCACAATGTTTTGTATATGAAGATCAGTTTATCATGTACACGTGTTATTGTCTATTTTATATGCTGTGAATGTGACCATATCTTCTAGGTTTGGTATTTAACTCATTCCCAATTGTATTCCACTTATCTAAGTGGTACTACTTATTATTTTATTCTGTGTTTATATATTTACCGGCTAACATTTAAATAAATCCAATACTGGTGATTCTGCGCAGATCATTTGCTTGTTTTGTTCTATCTGTTTAGAGACCCAACACTGTCTCTTTTTATGAAATGCTGCATTTGATACCAAATTTTATTTATTTTTATCTCAATAGCCGTTTATGTCCACACATTAGCCCCAGAGATTTAAGTGTTTTGTGGTTATATAGGTAACACACAAAAAGGAGAGCTGCGTTGGTAATTCTCATTGCAGAAAAATACAAATACTAGTGCTGTCAGGATTGGTGTAATTCTGCAGTCAAATTCTACTGTGTTATATAGGTAACACAAAAAGAGAGCTGTGTTGCTAATTGTTATTGCTGAAATACCAATACTAGGCCTTCATCATCATCATCACCATTTATTTATATAGCGCCATTAATCCTGCTACAGAGAACTCATTCACATCAGTCCCTGCCCCATTGGGGCTTACAGTCTAAATTCCCTAGCACACACACACACACACACACACACAGACTAGAGTCAATTTGTTAGCAGCTAATTAACCTACCAGTATGTTTTTTTTAGGAGTGTGGGAGGAAACCGGAGCACCCGGAGGAAACCCACACAAACACGGGGAGAACATACAAACTCCTCACAGATAAGGCCATGGTTGGGAATTGAAGTCATGACCCGAGTGCTGTAAGGCAGAAGTGCTAGCTACTACGCCACCATGCAGGCTTTTCTTCTGAATTTGCACAAAAAAGTGTACGGTTTTATATATACCCAAAGAGAAGAGTTCCATTACTCCATTGCTCAAATACAAATACTAGGCCTTGCAGGCTTTTCTTCTGAATTTGCAGTCAAAGGGCCTGAGTCATTAAGGAGTGCAAAGAATAAAAAAGGAGTATCATTTACACCTGGGCAAAACCATGTTGCATTGGAGGGGGAGGTAAATTTAAAATGTGGGGACAGATTTATAGTTGGGGTAGGGCATGTCCTAGATCAACAATAAATTTCAGTGTAATAATAAAGGTATTACGTTTTTGTGTGTTAAATGAAAAAACAGCCAGTATTTAACTTATTTGCAAAATAATAAACTAATTTGCACCCTTTGCATTGAAACATGGGTTGTCCCAGAGAATATTTACTCCTTTTTTGCCTTAATGACTTAGGCCCAAAGTGTACAGTGTTATCAAAATGGATTCACATCAGTACACAGAAGAGCAGGAGCACCAAGCAGCTGCTGCCACCAGTCATGATGATAGTAATCCCTGTACGTCATCTGGGAAAGCCTATGTAAAAGTACATAATGTATTTAAGTCAGGCAAACAAAATGTAAAAAATACCTTTTACCTTGGTCAAGAAAAAAAGAGCTGTAATCCAGGCAAAGTTATGTGCAGAAAAAAATTAAATTGCCAACATGCCATTCTACACACGCAGTGGAAAACAAAGAATGAGAGCTTTGCCTTTCTTTAGGAGTGTGAGATCTGAAACTGTTACTGAGGCATCTTGTTGTAAGGTCAGTCGTGACCAAGCAAGACCTTGCCATTCGGACTCCAAAAGTTGTGCCCAAATTCTTTTACGTGTAAAAGCCGAGCTGGAAATAAAACAGTAAGGCATTAGAGGAAAATGTATGTTTAGATTCAGAAATTACACCAATCCCTGAGGAGAGTCCATCCACGAGTGCTATGTGTAATCGTGAACATTCTGATAGTGTACCTATAAAGAAGGCCCCTTTCAGCATTTTTGCAGATGTGTGCCTGAACAGCCCTAGTGTAGCCGGTGATACACCAATTGAGAATGCCACTTTGGAATTGGAAGAGGATGAGGGGGATATTTGTGTAGCCGACGAGGGCGCTAATGAGGATGTTGATTAGGATGAGGTTGTTTGTGTAAGTCCTGCACCAGTGGAAGCAGTTCTTGCTCGTGATAAGAAGAAGGCCATTATCATTCCTCTCTCTCCTTTGCTCCTCACATTCTCTCTCTCGCCAAATCCTGCCGCTTCCAGCTGTGGAATATCGCACGCATTCGGCCCTTCCTCTCCCAAGATGCCACTAAGGCTCTTGTCCACGCTCTTATCATCTCCCGCTTGGACTACTGCAACCTCCTCCTTACCGGCCTCCCCCGCACTCATTTCGCTCCCCTTCGCTCTGTACTCAATGCAGCCGCTCGGCTCATTTTCCTTTCTCACTGCCCCTCTTCTGTCTCCCCCCTATACCAATCCCTTCACTGGCTCCCCTTCCCCTACAGAATAGTGTTCAAGCTCCTCACACTTACTTTCAAGGCCCTCTCCAACTCCACTGCTCCCTACATCTCCAACCTCATTTCCATCCACGCTCCATCCCGCCCTCTGCGTTCGGCTAATGACCGTCGCCTCTCCTCCCTCCTGGTTACCTCCTCCCATGCTCGCATCCAAGACTTCTCCCGCGCTGCCCCCCTCCACTGGAACCAGCTCCCCCGCTCCATAGGAACATCCCCCAACTTGTCCAGCTTCAAACGGGCCTTAAAAACCCACCTCTTCCTCAAAGCCTTCCAGTCCCCCACCTAACCGACCTCCTTCCAACCTCCCACCTACCTCCCTCCCTATCCTACCCTCCTCCTGCCTCCCTCCTCGTCATTCTCCTCTCCACCCTCTCCCTCTCTGCGTTCTCCCACTTTCCTCCTCCTACCCTTGTGTCTCTGTCCGTCCTACCCTCCCCTTAGATTGTACGCTCCTTCGAACAGGGCCTCCTCTCCTCCTGTTCTCCACCACCTTAACTCTGCTCTCCAGCTCCTTGTCTCCTCCGTGAGGTCCTCCTGCCCTTCTGCCCCTCTAGCTACACCGCTGGGGGCTCTCACCTCTCATCTAGCTGTACATTGAGCTTCCGAGTTACTGTGCTTTTTGTTAACTGTTCCGTGCTGTCTCTCCCTGTATCGTGTTTCTGTCTGTCCCTGTACGGCGCTACAGATACCTAGTGGCGCCTTATAAATAAAAATTAATAATAATAATAATAATTCCTGGGCATAAGACCAAAAAATCCAACTCTTATGTGTGGAATTATTTTTACCCAATTCCTGACAATAGTTGTTGAGCCATTTGGAGTGTATGTAAAGCCACAGTCAGTCAGGGAGGGACCTTAACCATCTAGGAACCTCATCCATGTTACGCCATTTGACGCGAGTTCATGGCAAGGTGTTGGGAAAATCAGAAAGTTATGCTAAAAAATTAACAACAAGCAGTCCATCATCATCTAGGACCCTTCTCTCATCTACATCCCGATGCCTGCAATCTACACCCACAACACCGTCCTCGTCAAAATCCTCAGTAGCGATCGGAGATAGTCCTGCATCCAAGTTGCTAAGGCTAGATGACTCCTCCACTATCCTGGATTCCTCAGAAGAATTCTTGAGCGTTAGTTCCACTGCTGCTGCTGCTGCTGCTGAGGGTGAATCTGCATCCCAGAAGCAGACCTAGAAGAAGACTACTAGTAGTTTAAAACAATTGACTGTTAAACAATTGTTTGCAAGAGGAAGCTAGTATGAAAGCTGTCACCAGGTCGCAAATCAGATCACAGACGCCATGGCGACTATGCTAGTATTAGATCTGCGTCCAATATCAACTATTAATACAGCTGGTTTTAGACAGCGACTTGAAGTCTTGTGTCCCCGTTACCAAATTCCATCACGACACCATATCAATAGAAAACCTATTCCTCACCTCTACCAGAAGGTTCGTAAAAATGTTATTATTGGGCTGCAAAATGCCATTCTACCCACTGTGTCCACTTAACCGTAGATATGTGGACAAGTGGAACTGGGCAAACCAAAGACTATTTGACTGTGACAGCCCACTGGGTTGGTGATTCACCTTCACCAGCAGGAAAATCAGCAGCATGTACCCAAGTACATCACATTTGTCAGAGGCAGGCTACTCTGTGTATCACCGGCTTCACTAAGAGGCATACAGCTGACAATCTGTTACGAAAACTAAGGAATGTCATTGCTACATGGCTTATCCCGCTTGGACTCTCCTCAGGATATGTAATTTCTGATAATGCCACCAATATTGTTAGAGCATTAGAGCTGGGTGAATTCCATCACATTCCCTGTTTTGCTTACACAATAAACTTGGTGGTGCAGAGCTTTTTTAAAAATGACAGAGAAGTGCAGAAGATGCTCTCTGTGGCCCGTAAAATATATGGACATTTCAGGCATTCGGCAACAACGTGTAGGGGATTGCAGCAGCTGCAACAGCAATTTAATTTGCCCTGCCACCAACTGAAGCAAGAGGTAATGACAAGGTGGAATTCCACTCTGTATATATGCTTCTGCGGATGGAAGAACAGCAAAAAGCCATCCATGCTTACTCCAAAAGCCATGACATTGGGAAAGGAGAGGGGATGTATTTTAGTCAAGCACAGTGGAGAATACTTTCCAAGCTGTGCGAGGTGCTGAAGCCATTTGAAGTAGTCACCTGTGAAGTGAGTTCAGACACTGCGAGCTTGAGTCAAGTGATTCCCTTAATTAGACTTTTGGAAAAGCAGCTTGAGAAACTGAAGGAGGAGATTAAACTAAGCAATTACGCTAAGTATGTCGGACTTGTAGATCAAGTATTTTATTCGCTTCGCCAGGATCCAAGAATTATCAAAATCTTGAAATCGGATCCCTACATTTTGGCGATTGTGCTTGATCCTCGGTTTAAGATATATGTCTTCTCTTTGTTACCAACTGACCCAGATCTGAAGAGATGCAAGGAGCTCCTGGTGAGCAAGATGACAGCTCAAGTGTTACGTGACAGGACAGCTTCTCCTCCTTCAGTTTCTCACTCAACTGCTGCTAGGAAAAAACGTAGCTTTCCCAAGAGACCCAGAGATGATTCAGATGACTCAGCAACCAAATTTTGACATCTGGTCTGGTCTAAAAGAATTGACCAAAAACGTAAAACATCTGCTATAACTCCACCTGATCCTACTATCAACATCCAAAGGATGGTGGAGGATAATTTTCATAACAGCATAGAGTTAGACACATCAGACAGTCCCTTTACATACTGGGAGGGAAAAAAAAGGGAATTTGGAGACCCATGTACCAACTCGCATTGCAATGCCTTAGCTGCCCACCCTCCAGTGTGTACTCGGAAAGAGTTTTTAGCACAGCCAGGAACCTTTTCAGAGATCGGCATAGAAAGCTACTTCAAGTTCCACGAGGCAGGCCTCTCCCGCCAATTACATCAAAATACAGAGACTTCTGAAGCGGTGGATTACGATGTGCAGTGCTATATGTGTGTGTGTGTGTGTGTGTGTGTGTGTGTGTATGTGTGTGTGTAATATATATATATATATATTGTAACAAAGGGAGGCATTTTTCTGACAAGAGGCAGATAAAGTATACAAACAGAATAAAACATTGGCACAGTTATCCACCTAGGTGGAGATTAAACCAGGTAAAAACATATGTGTAGTTTGGAGTGTGTTAACTTACATGATTTAAAAGCTGCTTCCTCTCAGCAAACAGACAGGGTGTGTCTTAGTCTAAACAAAGCCCGGGATGGGCGTTTCCTTTTAAAGGGAAGGTGGGTGTGTCACCTGCCCATCAAGCTAGGCCTGTGGGAGGAGTGTCGGGTATAAAACCCTGCTTGCTTCATTGTTCAGGGAGATCAACGCTGGGCTAGCTGGCTGATCTGGACAGAGAGCTGGACTATGTATAGTAAGCGTATAGGGTCTCCATAATTGCTGCGCAAGTATACGGTTTCAAAATATTATTACCATCCTGACAATAAAGAACCATAAAAAGGAAGGAGTTGTTTGCGTGTGCTTCACCAGTAGCAGGCTCTTGCCACAATATATATATATATATATATATAGCATTGCACATCTTAAGAGAGGGCGTCTTGTCATGCATATACTGCTTCCCCCCACACCAACTACACCTAACTACAGAGAGCACTAGTGAACCGAGGTGTGTTGAGACACATGATTCGCCCAAACAATAGCCTGTTTTTATGAGTCCATGCCCATTTTAGGTGTAACCATGCCCATTTTGGACACTATGTATCGGGAGTGTTAGCTGGTGTAAGTGTGCATGTTTTGGGGCATGGTGTGCTGGGATTAGGTTTTGGATGAGCCATATCCGATTGTCAACTCTTTTCTCTAGCAGTAAGATAATAACTGCAATTGCAGCAAATAAATTATTTCTGGTATGTTAAGTAATGAGCTTTCTGCATTTGCATAGCTTGCCACATTTCCTCAGTCTACAAATGCCACCTCTCGACACATTTTAGAAGCCAAATCTGGTGAGACAATTATTTAATTCACTAATTCTATCAAACAATGTGCTCCAGGGGTATTTGTGAGATGATCAGTATTCAGATTAAAATCATTTCATTAATGCTTATAATCTACAAATCATAAATTATTAGTGTACAAAGTGTAATAAAACAGCAACAATGATGTGCAAAATTAATATTGTGCTGCCCCTGAGCCTCTCCTGCCATAGGCATTGGTTCATGTGACTTAGTTACAAATCTGTATCACTAATAGCACATACACCAGGATTCTCCAATACTTTTGCTCAGGGATCCCCTAACAGAATTTCAGGATGTCTTGTCTTGGAACTGGTGAGTTATTTTTTAATTTTCATGTTTTTCCTGGAATATCAAAAAACCTTTTTCAGTTATCTTGTGTGAGAAATTCTGATATATTAAATCTTCTTAGCTGTCCTCTCTGCTTACATGCAATTTGCCAATAGAAGGAGTCTCTCTCTCTGCGCATAGACTCGCCTTGCTGTGTAATCTCCCTCAGGCTGTTTAATAGCTGATTCTCCAGCTAAAAGACTTTTCTGTGCAAAGCTACATCCAGCATCTATTTTGGTAGCTCTGATGTCTTTCTCTTTGTTTGCACACTCTGGGCCTGACTCATGAAGGAAAGTAAGAAAAAAAGGAGTAAATGTTCCCTGGGACAAACCATGTTATAATGCAAGGAGTGCAAATTAGTTTATTATTTGCACATAAGTTAAATACTGTTGTTTTTTTCATGTAGCACACAACATGTTGCATTGGAGGGGGAGGTAAATTTAAAATGTAGGTACAGATTTATATTTGGGATAGGGCATGTCCTAGATCAACTTTAAATTTCAGTGTAAAAATAAAGCTATCAAGTATTTGTGTGCTACATGAAAAAAACAACAGTATTTAACTTTTGTGCAAATAATGAACTAATTTGCACCCCTTGCATTGTAACATGGTTTGTCCCAGAGAACATTCACTTTTTTTTTGCCTTAATGACTCAGGCCCTCTGTCTTTTCCGCAGACTCTCCTATACTTTCTACTTCCCCTGCTGCTGTCATACACACAAGCTCCTCTTCCTGTGTGTTTTTTCTCTTTCCTCTCCTCCCAGCTAAAACCCACTGGCAGGACTGATCTCTACTTCACCCTGTGTTTCAACAGCAACATGAGCTCCTGGCTGTTCATCATAAGACAGTCTGGTAGAACAAAAAAAAAATTAAGCTAGGCATCATTAAAGAGTTAAAAAACATAAATAAAAAGAGGCAGTATATAGTGATACATTATATAATACCATAAAATAGTATCATCTCAAAAATGTACTTTTTTGGTAAACCATTTGTTTTAAATAGTTTCTAAAAATAGTTGCTTCAACAAATGCTCATTCAATAAAGAGGTGCCCAAGCTGTTATTTGGATTCTGACCCCGGCTTGTTCCTGACTTCTCCTTTGGTTCCTGATTCTGGCTTAGAGTGATATTTGGTATTGACCCGGCTTCCTGACCATTCTCCTGCTACTGATTTGGCTATATCAGTTCCTCTGGTTTTGACCCGGCTTGCTGACTACTCTTCCATCCTGCCTCCTGGTGGGCTGTCACCGCTGCCTCAATTGTTACCTCGCCAGCTGATACTGAGGGCCGTGACCTGCACGTCCCTTGCAGCGAAGTCCGTACCTCCTTGCGGTGGTTCCTGGGGAAAAACAGGGGCATGTTAGACTCCGCACCTCAGTACTCAGTAGCGCCAACTGCTGGCAGGTATCATCAATGCCACCTAGTGATTCTGACAGTATTCTCTGGCCATGTCAAATGCCAAAGGCACCGGTGATCTCTCTAATATTGACCTCCTGCAGCACCTGAGTCGCCGAGTTGATCAACAAGAGGTTAACCAGACTCAGCTCCTGCAATGCCTTCAGGGACTGGCTACACGAATGGATACCCTCCAGAGAACCCTGACTCCTCCCGGAGTATCTGTTGCTCCCACACCCCCCATTGTCGGCTCTCCTGCTTCAGCTGCACCTAATCCTACTGGAGGGATTCGCATCTCACCTCCCGACAAATTTGGTCGTGATCCGAGAAAGTGCAGAGGGGTTCTCAACCAATCCGACTGCAAGTTGGTCTCCTCCATTTTGAATGGATCTCGTTTATAGTCCTTTCACAGACTGATAATCCGGTAATATTAGGACTACCCTGGTTAAGGGACCATTCACCCCAATTTGATTGGCAACATGCCCAGGTTACTTCCTGGGGTGCGCTCTGTACTGATCGATGCCTCAATAATCTACCTATTAGATGTCATGCTCTCAGACCCAGTCTTGGGTTGCCATCTGAATACGCTGCCTTCGTGGATGTCTTCAGTAAGACTGCCGCTGAGACTCTTCCACCCCACCGTCCTTGTGATTGTTCCATTGAACTTATTCCTGGAGAAAGGATTCCTCGTGGCAGAACGTACTCTCTTTCCCTCCCTGAGACTCGAGCCATGACCGAGTATATATCTGAAAAGGATTTATTAGAAAATATTCCTCACCTGCCGATGCAGGATTTATTTTTGTAAAGAAGAAGGATGGTTCTCTAAGACCATGCATCGACTACAGACTACTCAATGCCATTACCGTGAAGAACAGGTACCCCATACCCCTGGTTTCCGAGTTATTCGATCAGATCAAAGGTGCCACAATATTCACCAAACTAGACCTCAGGGGCGCCTATAATTTGATTAGGATTCGTGAGGGTGATGAATGGAAGACCGCTTTTAACACTCGGGATGGCCACTATGAATACCTGGTGATGCCTTTTGGCCTATGCAATGCCCCAGCAGTCTTCCAGGAGTTCATTAACGACATCTTCCGAGACCTACTCTATCTCTCAGTCGTTGTCTATCTGGATGACATACCTATATTCTCCAGGGACTTAGAATCCCATAGAGGTCACGTCAAGGAGGTTCTCTCTCGACTACATTCCAACAACATTTACTGCAAGCTGGAGAAGTGTGTCTTTGAAGCCTCTCAGGTCCATTTCCTGGGAGATATTGTGTCCGGTGCTGATCTTTCCATGGATCCTGGGAAAGTGGCTGCCATTCTCAATTGGCCACAACCATTGGGTCTTAAGGCAATCCAATGCTTTATTGGCTTCGCCAAATTATTATCGGCACTTTATCCAAGACTTTTCGACTCTCATTTCTACCACTACTGCTCTCACCCGCAAGGGAGCAGCAAAATCATGGTCTGCCGAAGCCCTCAGTGCCTTCCAGTCATTAAAAAGGGCGTTCTCCTCCGCCCCTATTTTGCTACAACCTGACTTGTCTCAGCATTTCTTTGTTGAAGTTGATGCATCATCCATTGGCATAGGAGCCATTCTTTCACAGAAAGATTCCGATGGAAAGTTTCATCCATGTGGTTTCTGTTCCAGAAGATTTTCCTCCAGCAAATTAAACTATGGTATCGGGGATAAAGAGTTATTGGCCATCAAAACAGCCCCAGAGGAGTGGAGACATTTGCTAGAGGGGGCTTAGCATCCTGTTACTGTCTACACGGACCATAAGAACTTAACGTACTTGCAAACAGCTCAGTGTCTGAACCCACGTCAGGCCCGCTGGTCCTTGTTTTTTGCCCGTTTTAATCTCATTTTGACCTTTTGACCTGGGGTTAAGAATATCAGGGCAGATGCTCTCTCCCGGTCATTTGATGATAAAGATCTTCAACCCGCCCCCACCCCCAGAACCATCTTGGATCCTACTACCATTGTGGCCCTCACTTGAACTTCAACCAAGGTTCCTCCTCCTGGTCGCTCCTTTCTCACTTCCAGGCTTCGGTCCAAGGCTCTCAAGTGGACCCATGATTCTCTGTTTGCCAGGCATGCGGGTGTCAAGAAGACCTCATTGATTTCTAGGTATTATTGGTGCCCCTCTATCCAGGCGGACGTTAAGGCCTATGTTGCCGCTTGTGGAATCTGTGCCAGACACAAGACACCTAGGCAGTCTCCTGCAGGACCCTTGGTACCACTTCCTATTCCAGAGAGACCATGGACTAGTATTTCTATGGATTTCGTCACCGATTTACCAGCTTGCCATGGATTCAACACTATCTGGGTGGTAGTGGATAGATTTTCCAAGTTGGCACATTTTATACCTCTCAAGGTATTTCCTTCAGCTTCTATACTTGCTAACCTCTGCATCAAGGAGATTTTCCGTCTTCGCGGCTGTCCCCAGGATATTATCTCAGATAGAGGAGTACAGTTTGTGTCCAAGTTCTGGAGATCATTCTTCAAAGAGTTGGGGGTCAATCTAAAGTTTTCCTCAGGGTACCACCCTCAAACCAACGTCCAAATGGAGAGGGTCAACTAAGACTTGGAACAATTTCTCAGGACCTACTCTTCGGGTAATCAGGCTGAATGGAGTCGTTTCTTGTGTTGGGCAGAATTTGCTCATAATAACCAGGTGCATGTATCTACTGGTTCGTCTCCATTTTTTCTTACCTGTGGGTTTAACTCTCTCCTTCCTGAACTTTCCCAACCTGGTTCAGCGCTTCCGGCTGTGCAGAATCTCATTCAGGACTTTTCTCAAATATGGTCTCATGCGAAGTCCAAATTATTGGAATCCTCCAAGCGCTACAAAGCTAGCGCCGATCTTCGCCGTAGACCAGTCCCCAGACTTCGAGTTGGGGACAAAGTGTGGTTATCCACAAGGAATTTAAGACTTTGAGTTCCCACCATGAAGCTGACACACCGTTATATCGGACCTTTTCAAAGCTCTCAAGTTATAAATCCTGTGACATTCAAACTCCTTCTTCCTCCATCACTCAAGATTCACAATGTGTTTCATATTGCTTTACTAAAACCCCTCGTTCTCAGCAGATTTGTCAAAAGAACCCCAACCCCGGTCCCAGTAAAGACTGATCATGGGGAGGAATATGAGATCAATCAGATTCTGGATTTCCGGATCTCCAGAGGTCGCCACCAATATCTTGTAGACTGGAGGGGTTATGGCCCCGAGGAGAGATCTTGGATCGATGTACAAGAGATACATGCCCCTCGCTTATTGGCCAAATTCAAGAAGGAGAGAGAGGCGACCTTGCAAGCCCTGAAAAAGAAGAGAGGGAAGAGTACTGTCAGGCGCCGTCTCTGCACTGACACTTGGTGCAGGAGATGGACGCCTGCACCTTCTCAGCAACCACGTCCTGTTGCCTAGCAACACCTTAGGGTATATAAAGCAGCCTCTGACACATGTCTAGTGCCAGAGTATTTGGTCTTCAGCCTTGCTCCGGCATCTGTTCTTGTGTTGCTGTTATTTGGATTCTGACCCCGGCTTGTTCCTGACTTCTCCTTTGGTTCCTGATTCTGGCTTAGAGTGATATTTGGTACTGACCCGGCTTCCTGACCATTCTCCTGCTTCTAAATTGGCTATATCCGTTCCTCTGGTTTTGACCCGGCTTGCTGACTACTCTTCCATCCTGCCTCCTGGTGGGCTGTCACCGCTGCCTCAATTGTTACCTCGCCAGCTGATACTGAGGGCCGTGACCTGCACGTCCCTTGCAGCGAAGTCCGTACCTCCTTGCGGTGGTTCCTGGTGAAAACCAGGGGCATGTTAGACTCCGCGCCTCAGTACTCAGCGCCAACAGCTGGCAGGTATCATCAATTCCACCTAGTGATTCTGACACTGAGGACTGGGGTAAAGTCATTTTCTCTGATGAGTCCCCTTTCAGATTGTTTGGGGCATCGGGAAAAATGCTTGTCCGGAGAAGGAAAGGTGAGCGCTACCATCAGTCCTGTGTCATGCCAACAGTAAAGCACCCTGAGACCATTCATGTGTGGGGTTGCTTCTCAGCCAAGGGAGTGGGCTCACTCACAATTATGCCTAAGAACACAGCCATGAATAATGAATGGTACCAAAACATCCTCCAAGAGCAACTTCTCCCAACCATCCAAAAACAAGAAGTTTGGTGACTAACAATGCCTTTTCCAGCATGGTAGAGCATCTTGTCATAAGGCAAAAGTGATAACTAAGTGGCTTGGAGATCAAAACATCAAAATTGTGGGTCTATGGCCAGGAATCTCCCCAGACCTTAATCCCATTGAGAACTTGTAGTTGATCCTAAAGAGGTAGGTGGACAAACAAAAACCTACAAATTTTGACAAACTCCAAGCATTGATTAGGCAAGAATGGGCGGCCATCAGATAGTATGTGGTCCAGAAGTTGATTGACATTATGCCAGGGCGAATTGCAGAGGTCTTCAAAAAGAAGTGTCATTGAAAATGTTGACTCTTTGCATAAACTTAATGTACTTGTCAATAAAAACCTTTGACACTTATGAAATGCTTGTAATTTTAATTCAGTATAGCATAGCAACATCTGACAAAAAGGTCTAAAAACAATGAATCTGCAAACTTTGTGAAAACCAATACTTCTCAAATCTTTGGCCCATGACTGTACATGTGATAATATGTATGTCCCCTTTGTATCATTATCAATGATATGGTTGTTACACATGTTTAAATTGTGCTATTCTGAATATTCTACATTCAAAACTTAATGAAACATGTAAAACCAAATAAATATTGTATTTGTGTGCCTCTGTTTTATAAAGCAATAAATTAAAACTTTTACATTTAGATTACGTTGTGTCTGAATGTTTTTAAAATGTAATGTAATAAGCATTTTCTAAACATCCCCCTCAGGCACAGAAATAGCTTGGCTCTGAGTATGGGTATTAGTGTAAATGTAAGCAGTTGAAAACCCAAGGACTGGTATTATAGTAATACTGTGGTGATAAAGGGCAATTTTTTTATTATTACTTTGATACTATGCAGAGCACCAGCTTTTTTTAAGCATTGTGGATGTCACTTGATTGAACATGTTTTTTTTCCCTGAGCTATTGTTTTGGCTAGGCATGTCTCTAACCTGGCAACTCATTTCTTTCATTTTACATACCTTGTCTTCTAACACGGCAGTCCCTCATACAGTTCTGTCCTTTTAAACTGAAGTGGTCTATGGTTTTCACATCAACCTATCCTTGTGTCTTTACATTTTTTCTTTAAAACACTCGACATCATGTGATCTAAATATGCCACCATGCACAATCACAGAATGAGCTGTGAGCCCTGCATCTTTCCACCGCTGCAGGGCCCAGAGCTGACCAAGGATTTCCCTAGTATCCTGGTGGGCAAATTCAACACTGTCTAGTAATGAGTGATCCCACTATTTTTAATCTGAGCATTAGTTTAGTTTTTGTACTTTTGCACTCACTTTTTGCTGGCTGGACGCTTGGAGGTAACTATTCTGCCAAGTGTTGGTACACGGTACCTTTTAAGTTAAGGGTCTTGAGTCATTCAGGCAACAACAGCTAGAAAGTACTACAGTGCTTTTATTCTGCAAAAACACAAACACTAAAAAATACAGTAGTAAGTAAATGTCAGACAGATTTACCACACTCACTGTCCCTCACCCCTCTAGCCCAATGACTGCAGTCACCTTAGTTCTCTTTTCCCTTGGTCCTGATAGCTTCACCCAATATTCTCCCCTCTACCAGCATGGTAGAAGTAAAGCCTAAGATCTCTCTGATCCAGCAGGGTTACCAAGTAGCAGGAATCACAGGGTTTCAGCAACCCCTAACAGCATTAACAGTGATAACAGGATGATCAGTCTAGCAGTAGTCTATATTCAATGCACATACTGTCCAAAGCAGAACACAGCCCCCCAGCCATGCTCACAGGGCTGGGCCAGGACTTTCTTAGATAGAGGACCTAACAGGTGTTACCGGTCTGTTCTTTCCCAAGCCTACAAGCCTTCCTGCTGGTATAACTCTGGACTGTCTTGCTGGCCAAAGCCCAGAACTATGGGGCCAACTTTGGTTAATTAAGGGTTTGGGTTTGGATAAATACTGAACGACTTACAGTTTCCACCCTTCCAATACTTTGCCCCAGAATCTGTCTGCAAGCTGATCAGGACTTCCTGTCTCTTGGGAGGCAGGTTACTGCAGCTCCTCTCTGGAAAATGTGACAGGGACCCCCCTGATTATTATCCAGAACCCACCGAGCCACATTGAGGAGTAGACAACAACAAATACATACAGTATGTGATGCAATCAAATACCAAAAGGTAACATTTGGCACACTTTAAATACAATTATACATACAATGAACTCCTTCATCCTTGCTAATCTAGAGTGATAATGGGATAGGACCATTAGTTGCATGGGGCAGACGCCTACTCACACCACAACCTACCAAACAGCTGCCACCCCTCATTCTATAACCCCTCCCCTTTAGATTGCAGTGTGCGCCTTCCTCTTATTTCCTCCCTCCCCCTCCTACCCTTTTGCTTCATATCCCACCCTTGAAACTATTATCTTCCCTTTCCATCCTTGGTATTGCCTGGGAATTGCGCTTTGTATTATAACTTGATTTATGTTACCTACTTGTATTACTACATGTATTTGTTACCTACACATTTTAGTTCTTCTTGGGCTATGTACATTTTTGTGATCTTTTGTTTGCTTACATAACCTTTGTGCCGCCCTGTAAATAAACACTTATAAAAATAATCTGGTTGTATCTGTATGTACATACAGAATTATCTTCCATAGATGACAGTGGGCTGTATGCCTTGCATGATTTTATCTTACCTTTAACATTTAAAGAAAATACCCCACATGGCTGCTGCTATTGTTGTTTATATAAATATTCACATGAGATTGAAGGGTCTTCCCAGTATTATTATAATTATCACATATTTCTAGGTTATGACACTGAAGATGAAAAGAGAGATCATGTAAGAAAATTATCAAAAGGTTACAGAGTTTATGGCTCTGTGAAAGTGGTTACTACAATAGAGTAGTGTTAATGTGCTTATGTGCTGATTTAGAAAGTGACAGCTTGAAAAGGAATTAATGACTGAAATCGTTGCTGTATATTGTGCTGTAGATTTTCCTGTAAGAAGTTTAGATGTGAATAGGTAGTTAGAATAAATTGGTACTTTTTTCCTCTGAAGAATGCTTCCCTCCTGTACTTTGTTATTACCCATGATTTATTTGAAAGCTTCAATCATGTAACCTCTCTTTCTTCTCTGCTCCGAGCTATATATGATGAGGTCCTTTACTGGTAAGTTTTGTGATTCAGACCATGCTCCTATTCAGTTGTTTTTGTTTGCACAATCTCTTATTAATGTCCTTCTGGAGACATGGCCTGGACACAATATTACAGGTGTGATCGCATCAATGACCTATAGAGTGGCATTACTACCTCTCTCTTTCTGCTATTAATTCCTCTCTCTGTGTAAACTAGCTTCCAAATAACTTTCCCCATTGAATTTATTACATTGTTTGGCTACCTTTAAGTGTCCTAAAATTAGACTGTAAACTGTAGTTTTCACACTCTTGGTCATTCTTGTAGTTGTCACGAGCCGCGACGGTACTCACAGCCGCCGCGGCTCGCTTACTGTGTTCCCCGGCATCCCGGCCGTCACCTTGACGACCGGGACGTCACTTCCGCCCAGCACCCAACCGTTGCGAAGGCAACTGCCGGACGCCTCACAGTGTAGCGCCGCGTCCTGGCAACAGGGGACAGCCAGGCGCGTGCGCAGGGTTATCTAATAGCCTGGAGGCTATTTGGCTTTTATTAAATTAATAACAGGGCCCTGTGGGTAATTACAGAGCTAGGCTCTGATTGGTCTAACCATGTATTTAAGGCAGTGAGGTCTGCAGCCTCACTGCCGGTTATAGCTTCTGTTGCCAGTCTGCTGACCTGCTCTGTGCCTTGTTCCTGCCCGTTGAATATTCTGCTGGTTACCCGTGTATGACTCTTTGCCTGGATTTGGACCTTGCCTGTGTATCTCGTGACCCTGACCTCTGGCATGTTTACCAACCTTCCTGTCTGCTCGTGACCCTTGACCTCAGCCTGTTTATTGGAATTGCTATCTGCTGCCGGCCCTTGACCTTTGCTTGGACTTAACTTCGTTTACGTGGGTTCTCGCCAGCCGGTACACACTTCACGACCCTCTGTCAGTCTGCAGCCCAGTCTGTCCCCACCACTAGGGGCTCCAGTGAACACCTGACTGGCAGAGTAGATTCCGGGTTGTGTTGTACCGACTGGAGGGGTTCCTAACATTATAACCGGCCCACACACGTACCGGAGACGAGGGTGTAATGGATGGAAGCGGAACCGCACCATCTCCGGCGCAAGCCCTAGCGGGTTATGTCGAGTCCCTATACCAAATGATCCAGGGATTGTCTGAGCGTTTTTCCATTCAGGAAGAAGCTGCAAAACCTTCAGAATCCATTCCAGATTCCACCTGTGAACCTAAAATGAATCTGCCAGACCGGTTCTCCAGAAAAAGATCCCTGTTCCGGAATTTCAGGGAGAGCTGCAAGCTCTATTTTCGGTTGAGACCCCGCTCTTCTGGTTCAGAACAACAAAAAGTCGGGATTATCATTTTCCTCCTTCAGGGTGACCCCCAGTCCTGGGCCTTCTCCTTGCCGCAGACCAGTCCTGCCATGCAGTCAGTAGACGCTTTCTTCGAGGCATTAGGTCTACTATATGATAACCCGGATCGAATGGCCTCCGCTGAGCCTCATCTACGGGCCTTGAAACAAGGTCGGCAGAGGAGTACTGCGCCGAATTCTGTAGATGGTCACCTGACAGTGAATGGAATGACCCTGCCTTACGCAGTCAGTTTCGCCTAGGCCTGTCGGAACAGATCAAAGATTCTTTGGTGCAATACCCGTCTCCTACCTCATTGGAGAATCTTATGCACCTCACCATTAAAATAGACAGGAGAATTAAGGAGCGAAAGTCTGAGAAGGAGGAATCTTCTCTTCCATCTGCCTTGATTCCTGTTCCCGCGGATGGTAAGGAGCCTATGCAGTTAGAAGCGTATCGTCTCTCCCCTGAGGAAAGAGACAGGAGGCAATCACAAGGCCTATGTCTCTATTGTGGCACTAAGGGCCACTTCTCCCATTCCTGCCCTAATAATCCGGGAAAAGAGCATGCTTAGGGAATGAGGGGAAGTTCACCTAGGTCAGCAAATTGTTTCCCCAAATAATGTTGTATTGATCCCTGCACAGCTCACGTTCAGTGCTGGTTCTGTGGACCTGTCGGCCTTCATTGACAGTGGAGCTGCAGGCTACTTCCTCGACATCGGGTTTGCCCACTCTGCTGGAATTCCGATGGTAAAGCTCAAATCTGCCATTACTGTATGTGGCTTAGATGGGAGTCTATTGCCTGGCGGCAAGATTACCTGGGAGACCCCGCTACTACAGTTGAACACTGGAGCTCTCCATTCAGAGTCCATAGTCTTCTTCCTTATTGAATGTCCGTCGGTTCCTTTGATCCTGGGCCACCCTTGGCTTTCCCGTCATAACCCTGTCATGGATTGGGTAAAAGGAGAAATTGTCCAGTGGAGCTCTTATTGTACACAGTCTTGCTTGACACTGCCTCTTAGTGTGATTCAGTCTATTCCGGAGCAGCTTCCCTCACAATATCATGAGTTTTGGGATGTGTTCTTCAAAAAGCTGCTGATACTTTACCACCGCACCGTGACTTCGACTGTGCCATCGAGCTTATTCCTGGTTCCAAGTTACCCAAGGGACGCTTGTACTCCCTCTCTGGTCCAGAGACCAAATCCATGCAGGAATGCATTGATGAAAACCTGGAGAAAGGCTTTATCAGGCCATCTAAATCTTCAGTAGGAGCGGGATGCTTCTTTGAATCCAAAAAGGACGGATGATTAAGACCTTGTATTGACTACCGGGGATTGAATCTCATTACAGTCAAGAACACCTATCCACTTCCTCTCATCTCCATATTATTTGATCAATTAAGAGGTGCTACAGTCTTCACCAAAATCGATCTTTGTGGAGCGTATAACCTCATCCGTATCAAAGAAGGAGATGAATGGAAGATGGCATTCAATACGCACTCTGGCCACTACGAGTATCTGGTCATGCCGTTTGGTCTTAGTTATGCACCTGCAGTATTCTAGGACCTGATTAATGGATTCTTCGGGAGTTCCTTAATTGTTTCATGGTCGTCTATTTAGATAATATCCTCATCTATTCTAAATCTTTATCCGTACATCAGGATCACGTCAAACAGGTTCTACGGAAATTGTGAGAAAACCACCTTTACTCCAAACTAGAAAAGTGTGAGTTCGAGGTGCAGAAGGTATCCTTTTTGGGTTACGTAATCTCTTCTGAGGGATTCTCCATGGCTCCAACCAAGGTTTAGGCTATCTTGGATTGGGTACAACCAAACAATCTTAAGGCGGTGCATAGGTTCCTGGCCTTCGCCAACAACTACAGAAGGTTAATTCGTGGCTTTGCTGACATTGTGGCTCCCATTGTCGCCCTGACTCATAAAGGAATGGATCCAACTAATTGGTCGCCCCAAGCAGTAGCCTCATTCGAAAGCTTGAAAAAAGCCTTTGTGTCTGCTCAGGTCTTTAGACACCTGGATCCAGCTAAGGCATTTGTTCTTGAGGTCGACAACTCTGACGTCGGTGCCAGTGCTATCCTATCACAGAAGGATCTTCATACTCATCGTCTACACCCATGTGCCTATTTCTCCCGTATGTTCTCTTCAGCAGAAGCCAACTACGATGTCGGTAATAGGGAACTATTGGCAATCAAATGGGCCTTTGAGGAGTGGCGGCATTGGCTGGAGGGTGCTTCACATTAGATCTCCATTATTACAGACCACAAGAACTTACAATATATTCATCCGGCCAAACGCCTAAATCCCAGACAGGCCCGTTGGTCGTTATTCTTTACCCGTTTTAATTTCGTGATCACCTACCGACCAGGTTCCAAAAATGTCCGGGCAGATGCTCTGTCTAGAAGTTTCTTGGCACACCACGTTCCAGTTACAAACCCAGAACCTATTATTCCACCTTCCATAATCTATGCTGGGTTAACCCAAGACCTGAGTATCACACTTCAGAGATTTCAGAGATTAGCCCCTGATATTACTCCGGAGCGATGTCTATTTGTTCCAGTCCATTTAAGGAAAGCGTTTCTTGCAGAGGCGCATAATAGTAGGACTGCTGGACACCCTGGATTTCAGAAGATGCTAGAAATCCTTTCCCGTACGGTCTGGTGGCCATCATTGTCTGCTGACGTCAAGAGTCATGTCCTCTCATGCGAGGCTTGTGCCAGGAATATAATCCCCAGGATTCCTCCAGTAGGTCAGTTGGTTCCATTGGCCATTCCTGCAAAACCTTGGACACACTTGTCCATGGACTTTATAGTCGATCTGCCACCCTCTGCAGGACACAGTACCATTTGGGTCGTGGGAGACCGGTTCAGAAAAATGTCACACTTCGTACCACTAACCAGACTTCCTACTGCTTGAGATTTGGCCGTCTTATTCCTTCAACATATTTTCCATCTCCATGGACTCCCTACTGACATCGTCTCCGATCGTGGTTCCCAGTTCATAGCACATTTCTGGAATTCCTTCTGTACCCTTCTCAGAATCAAGATTAGTTTGTCATCCGCATACCACCCTCAGTCAAATGGGCAAACTAAAAGGGTTAACCAGTCCTTGGAACAATTTTCACGATGCTACATGTCGGAATTCCGTGATAACTGGTACTCCTTGCTACCCTGGGCAGAATTTGCTTATAATAATTCATGTCACTCATCTACCAAAACCTCTCCATTTTACTGCAATTTTGGTTTTCACCCCAGATCTAATTCCTTGTACTCACTCAAGTCCGCTGGTATTCCGGAGATTCGCTCCACTGCCAGGGATCTCAGAGTTATCTGGAGAAAAGTGCACAGTCATCATTGAGACAAGCCTCATTTGTTGCAAATAAAAATTCTGACCGCCACCGTACCACCTGCTCCCTCACGGTGGGCTAGAAAGTGTGGCATTCTACAAAAAATATTAGGCTCGGACAGCCTTGCAAGAAATTGGGCCCTAAGTTCATCGGTCCGTTTCTTATCATCAAGCAGGTTAATTCTGTTGCATTTAGGTTAAAAATTCCTGGGTCGTTGAAATCCACAACACATTTCATTGTTCTCCATTGAAGCCTGTACTATATCCTAATCAAACCCAGCCTTCAAGTTTGCCTGTGAGAAATACAAACAAACCACAACAATTCGTTATCCAGAAGATCCTTGATTCTAAAAAAGTGCAGTGTCAGGTACACTTTCTAGTGCAGTGGAGGAATCGCGGGTTAGAGGAGCGGTCCTGGGTCCCGCGAAAACGACTCCATGCTTCAAGACATTTGAAGGAATTCTTCAAGAAATTTCCGAAGAAACCTGGGTGTCGGGGGCAACGGCCAGACGCCTCACAGTGTAGCGCCGCGTCCCGGCAACAAGGGACAGCCGGGCGCATGCGCAGGGTTATCTAATAGCCTGGAGGCTATTTGGCTTTTATTAAATTAATTACCAGGGCCCTGTGGGTAATTACAGAGCTAGGCTCTGATTGGGGCTTACAGTCTAAATTCCCTAACATACACACAGACAGACAGAGACTAGGGTCAATTTTGATAGAAGCCAATTAACCTACTAGTATGTTTTTGTAGTGTGGGAGGAAACCGGAGCACCCAGAGGAAACCCACGCAAACACAGGGAGGATATACAAACTCCACACAGATAAGGCCATGGTCGGGAATTGAACTCATGACCCCAGCGCTGTGAGGCAGAAGTGCTAACCACTTAGCTACCGTGCTGCACTATGATTTATTATGTGTTTTATGTCCCCAAGGAAAGTTATGTTTTATGTTTGAAATGTTAGAAATCTTCATTAAACACTCATTGTTGGAGTACTGTGTATGGAAGTCCTTGAGGGCCGCCTCCTAAGAACTCTCCCTCATAATATATATATATATACTATGTGGCAAAGAGGGATGTTTGCCACAGTTCCCTGTAAGGGAACAGGTGGGAACACAGTTAGTCTGCAGCAGCAGGCTACAGACAGGGTTAAGTTTTCCCTAGGTTCCACTTTGAGCACACACACACACACAGGTGTTCCACATGGGTGTGATTGGTTTGCTGTGATTTGTTTGTAGTGCTTGGGGTGGAGGATAAAGACACTATCTGTATGTGTGGGTGGGAATACCAATGTCAGTAAGTGGCTGGCGAGTAGACAGGGAAGTAATGTCTAGCCAGATGTAGGTGGTGGGGATTTTCGTGACCTGTTACTGGGTATGATTGCTGTACCAGCATTGTTTTACCAGCTGTTTTACTATCCTGACAACTGCTAATAAACAGCTAAATGGATCAGCCTACCTGTGTCAGATTCCTGTGAATGGTGTACTTTCTCACTATATATATATATATATATATATATATATATATATATATATATATTTTTTTTTATTTATTTATTTATATTGTGACAAATGGAGTGGTTTTCCACAGGCTTCTAAGAGGGGAGTTGAGTATTTAGCTGGAAATCTGCAGAGCAAGGCTGCAAACAGAGTTACACATTTGTACAATAGTGCATCTAGGTTAAAGAGATGCAAGTGGAGAACATATGTGTGGAAAAAAATAGTAGAGTCTGATTTAACTAACAAGTTTTGAAATGGTTTGAAAGTGTCTTTTTCCACAGTTAACAGCAGACTGACAGGGTGTGTCTGCACTGATGCTAATCAAGTAGAGCACCTGACGAGAACTCCTTTTAAAGGCATGGTGGAAGTTTCATCTGTCTATCAAGCTAGGGCTGTGGGAGGAGTGTAACATATTTAAACATTTCTTTTTTCATTGTTCAGTGTGACCAATTCCAGACAGTGGCCAGTGTCTAGAGAGATGGTCTCTTTCTTTAGCTTTAGGGTCACAAGAAAGTGTGTGCAATTTTATGTTATTAATTACTTTTCCATCCTGACAATAAAAGCAAAGTTAAACCAAGAAAGTGTTGTGTGTGCATCACCAGAAGTGTGTCCTTGTCACAATGTGTGTGTGTGTGTGTGTGTGTGTGTCTATGAGTGCACACTTGTTGGTTTTAGGAAGTCAGTAAGTTGTTGACTTGATAAAAGAAGGATAAAGATAGGATTGCATCAGTAACCATTTTTAATGAAAATTAAGGAATATTTAAGAATGTGATATTCTGAGATAAGTGCAGAAATGTGCATTATTAGTTTTGTTCATGGTTTTGTATGATTAGTAGAAGGCATGTGTGTGTTAATACATGTCTTGTTATGTCATTACCTTCAACTGTGATGTTTTCTTATTTTTAATCCCATTGAGTCTGTAGCATGTTTGTACTAACTGTAACTGCATTAAATCCAGATATACCTTAAAAAGTTAATGAGTCTGCAAAGTCTCAGAGGGTGGAAGTTGTTTGAGGCAGGTGAATGGGTCACTTAACTTATCTGCTTATGCTGTTTGTACACTCATTTCCATGTCAGAAAACAAATACTTTTGAAGTAGTTCATAATTTCGGTACTCTATGTAAAATGTGTTTTTTATAACTTTAAAGGGTGCTTGAATTGCACATACAAATATAATACAAACTATTTTTGATTCTTTAATGGAACTTAATCAGGTAGACATCATTAAATGTCAAGCACACTCTTTAGGAAAATATGAAATCTCCAAAGGAAATTAATTTGCAGATAATACTACAAATGAAGTTTCATCTAGCAAGAAACCTATTACAGTTACAAAAGTTATTTTATTATGTTTTTTGTTTTATGTTATTTATTTTATTTAATTTCAGATGTTATTGTGATACCTGATAAATAAACTCTAATTTATGTACAATCAGGCTCTGCCCCGCAAAGATCTCCCCCTAGAAGTAGGAAGGATGTCTGACAGATACCAATGGATTATTGCACAGTGGAGAAGGAAAACCAGTGGCACAGAAACCCCTTTTTCCTGCATTGTCTAAGTTAACACATGAGGCCTGATTAAGGCATGCAAAGTAACGTAATATGTGTTTTTTTTAAAAACTTGTTCTTGAATCAGACAGTGCGCTCGAGCTTGGCATGACCTTACTGTATATTGACTAAAGGAATACACCCCTTTCCCGCACCATTCCCATACTGAAATCATAGGCTGTCGTAAGCGGAATTGGAAGCTACTGCATTTTGTGGTGTATGGTCCAGTCCTGGGCATACGCAGAGTAATTTGTGAATTATATGCAAAAAATGCCAGTTACGCTCCTTAATGTATCAGGCCCATGGTTTCAACCATACATCTAAAACTGCCATGACTTACCTGGTCCAGGCCTACTGGTATTGCCAAAAGGAATGTGAAAATTGCTTGGACTTATTCTCCCTGCTACAGACATAATGGTAATCAAAAAGCAGTTGCATACTCCTTATCACTCCCAATTTAAGGAGAAATATGAATGATATAATCAAACCATGAAGACCAAGCTACATAAGTGTATCGCGTAAACAGGATTGGTCTGAGGCATTGCGACTAATGTTACACTTCATAAAGACCACTCCACGGGCACCCTAAATGTTTTTCTGCATAAAATTTAGAAAATGCCTAACTTAAGGATGTGACTATAAAACACCTAGCGACTAAGGCATCTCAAAATGAGTAAATACATGAAGCTGTTGGTTCAATATAGCCAGAGTACCCATCTGTGTGTCATTCCCTTGTACCCAGAAATTGGGAAATTAAAAGTTTTTACATTCTATTTTATTGATGAATCGGTGGGAAAGACCTTCTCATGTGTAGCTGACAATGGGTGATGAACGTGGATACACACCTCCCATTGCAAGAAGGCAGCTTCTGCCTCCAATGTTCAGCCTGACAACTGCCCCACCTTGAAACTGTAGGTGTAGACCCAATAGCTTGGGGGACATAAGGCCCTCGCACCTTACCACCTTAAGACAGAAAGGAGAACTTTCCTCAAAGCACATCCCTTGATCCATGAAGAACAATGAAGTATCAATCTGTTTTAGTTTTGCAAATCTTGTGTCCATATCACAGATGTGGCCTGATTCATTAAGGCACGAAAATGCTGATACATACTGTATTTTGCATAAATCACTCTGTGCATGAACAGAAACAAAACCATATGCCAGAGAACATAGCAACATCCAATTCATCTTCATGTGCAAATGACCCTTACTACAGCCTACGATTTCAAGGGCAGAACAGAGAGTTGAATGAGCATATGCAGCAATTGATTCAATCTTTGGACATCGCAAAGGTATGTGTTTTTCTGTTGTATTTTAGATTACAGATCTGCAGGTCTTGTCTACAGGTCTTCGTATGCACCGATTACAAGTGATGACGGTCGCATATGCAACATATAACATGTGTTTGCAATCAAGAGCAACTTTAAATATGTATTTTATGTACAGTAGACATTAAAAACATCCTATTTTTTAATGTATTGTCATTAATGACCATATTATTAACAGGTGACATTAACTGAATAATTGATTTCTTCTGTGTGTTCTTTTGTGACTTTATATTCCACATATGTGTTGGACGTATCCGGCAGTGCATTCTCTGGATCTAGACCCCTATTCAGCAACAGAAGTACCTTTACATCCGCTCTTTGTTGAATATGAAATTGCGTATATGTTCGTTTTGCATGCCTGAATGAATCAGGCCCAAGAACACTACCTTCTATCATGCTTCAAAGTAAATCACAGCAATAGAGCCCAGGATGTGAAGAAGCATAAAGGTATTTATTGCTCAGCAAATACAGGTATAAATATGGAGAGCCCAGTTGCAGGAGATAATTAGTGACACAGGTTAACCCCTAGTAAACAAAGGAAAAAGGCACAATATCATTAGGTTTCTTTTCTATTATCAACAGATTATTATTCAGAGATAGCTGGGTGGACTATTACCTGCAATTCAGATAACCAAGGGATGGCACACAAGATATTATCATGTGAACTACAACCTATATGCTCAGTATATAGTTTCATTAAAATAGAAAATTAACCAACTTTAATAGCATTAGGTTTCTGTTTTACTATCAGCTGTGCACCCTGTATATAAAGATAATAAACAGATTACTTTATGCTGCTAGTCCATTCAGAGGAAACTATGGCACAGGCATGCTGCAAATAGAAACAGCTACATAGTAATCTGTTTAACAATTGAAGCAAATTTTGCTACAATAGTAACCTCAAGAAGTTTGGTATATAGGAAGGTTTGTTCTCTGTTTATAGATAACTGGGGATCACTATTATATATATATATATATATATATATATATATATATATATATATATATATATATATATTACAATTGACATCCCCATACACTTATTTATGAACTAACCTTATCATATAAATCAGAGATTCCAATCACACGCAGCCTTTCTTTTAAATTGATTTTATTGCACATATCACTAATAATTCGCTGTTTTTATACAAAATAAATATAAGGATTAATCAAAGAATTTTTTAAAATTCTTAATGGTTTATAATAAATGTTAGGTTTTAATACTCGCCTTTTGATCTCTCTCATCACATTGTTGAAGAATTCTGAGACTTTGAGTGCACCAATAATAATCAGCATCCCTCTTTTTCTCTCTTTTTGAAATGACATTGTAATTTAGGTCAGTGGTAGCACCCCATGCTGATTTAATGACTTAATCTAATGCTTTAGCAAATAGTAACATAAGATAAACGGCTAGCTATAGTATATTAAAGTATGGTACTAGTGCAACATAATTTCCTTTTCCTCTTTGTATAAATAGGGAGAACCCAGGTGTAGGAGATAATTAGTGACACAGGTCAACCCCTAGTAAACAAAGAAAAATGGAACAATAGCAGCACCTCTGGTGAACAGAGGTACTGCAAGATAAACATAAAATACCAAGTCTAAGGTCCAGAAGGCAGGAGCTGTCAATACAAAGTAGCATGCAATGCAGAAGGCTGGAGGGAGATCCTGACACCTTCAGGACCAAATGACTGATAATATTGGGCCTGATCCATTAAGGAACTTAAATTAAGAAGTTTCTTATTTAAGTCTCCTGGACAAAACCATGTTACAATGCAAGGGGTGAAAATTAGTTTTCTGTTTTGCACAAGTTAAATTCTGACTGTTTTTCATGTAGTACACAAATATCAACTTTAAATTTCAGTGTACAAATAAGCTATCAAGTATTTGTGTGCTACATGAAAAAACAGTCAGTATTTAGTAAAGTAGGCGTTATACATTTTTACTTGAGAACAGTAGGCGTTCCCTCTTTCCAGTTGAGTGAAACTGACGTCACTCCTGTCTCAAATCTTTTACAAAAGTTAATAACGGCCAGGGTCATGTTTAAATCCCAAACACCTAGCACAAACAACTGTTAAAAGCCTTTAGAAGCATACTCTGCATATGAAAAAACAAATAAAAAATTTAAAAAATATGCTAAACAAACACACATATTAATATTTGTTTTGTTATAAATAAAAAAAAAAAATAGTGCACTATGCTGCTTGCTGCCCCTTCAGTAAAGAGGCCTGGCTTTTATGGGCCTCTACACTGCAGTTTGGTATGCTAGTCAGATATATTTTCTACTATCACTCCCTATCCATTCCGGCTGGCAAAATGGAGTGCACACTCCATTCCCCATTCATTACAGTTTCCAAAATGGAGTGCACACTCCATTCCCCATTCATGACAGTTTCAAAAATGGAGTGCACACTCCATTCCCCATTCATGACAGTTTCCAAAATGGAGTGCACACTCCATTCCCCATTCATTGTGGCTTCCGGAATGGAGTGCACACTCCATTCCCCATTCATGACAGTTTCCAAAATGGAGTGCACACTCCATTCCCCATTCATGACAGTTTCCAAAATGGAGTGCACACTCCATTCCCTATTCATGACAGTTTCCAAAATGGAGTGCACACTCCATTCCCCATTCATTGTGGCTTCCAGAATGGAGTGCACACTCCATTCCCCATTCATGACAGTTTCCAAAATGGAGTGCACACTCCATTCCCCATTCATTACAGTTTCCAAAATGGAGTGCACACTCTATTCCCCATTCATGTCGGCTGCTGGAATCGAGTGCACAGTGCATGGCTAATTTTATAAATTGTGTTAAACTGTTAGGCAAACATACTGCTTTATCATAAATATTGATTACAAATCTCTTTTGATTCTCAGCAACTAACAATTAACATTAGTCTCAATATGCAACATGGATGATTTGACACTTGTTGATGGTGCCTTTTCAATATAATAAAAGAAAACTACACATAGAATAACTGTACACTTTTTTAAGGAATTTACACGCATTTTATTAGCTATTGTAAACAAAGTGTTCGATTACCACAGGGTAAGTTTGGACACCAACACAAATATTGTAAGGAAATATCCTTAATCCAGGATCCCTAAGACACAAGTGAATTAGTGAGGTCTTGAACACACATTTGCAAGCTTCAAAGGTGCCTTGGCTATCTGCTACGCCACTGTACAAGTAGTGATGAGAAGAGAATAGACTAACAATGAAAGATGAGCACCAACGTATATAATAAGTTGGTGTCCTTAAAAGATGTTGAAAACTCCAAATATTTTCACATATTATACACGGTAGGAATTGGTATATGGTGAGTAAAAATGTATGCATATTGAATTATATCCATGTTCATTAATACAAATAAAAAGTATATTAATATTGGTACCATTTTTGTGTTCTCTTTTTCTACTTCGGAGAGTATAGATTTACTATGTCTTTGCAATAAAGTCTTTTGCTACAACTCCTTTCATCTGTTGTAAGTGATCACAATGTTCAACATGACAGATAAGCAGATTAAACACCAAACCATATACAAAAGCACTCTTACATAAGTCACAGAGTGGAATAAATGCACTCAAACA
This sequence comes from Mixophyes fleayi, assembly GCF_038048845.1. NCBI lineage: Eukaryota > Metazoa > Chordata > Amphibia > Anura > Limnodynastidae > Mixophyes > Mixophyes fleayi. Next base: position 37,103,544 of record NC_134412.1, on the reverse strand, counting down.
TTTACATAAACAAAGGTAAGCCACATACACGCATGAATCGGGGGTCAAACTCATTACCTTATCATTGCAAGGTTAGTTCTTTATCCACTAAGGTATACTTCAGATAGAAAAACACACACCAAACTGCACAATAACTTTTTCGGCCAGCTGAATCGCTGTCTTAGGTCTGACAAATCTGGCAGGTTGCATTTATTGGTAACGGAATGACGGATAAGGTGCTATAAAAAACATAACCCTACATACACACACATAAAATAAAAAAATGCTTGTCCAACGCATCAGGACCTTGAAAGACTTGATCATGTTAATAATTGAAAAAAAGGAAAAAAAAATAAAAAAAATTGCGCATCTTGCGCTATGTTACAAGCATTTGTGTATTTTTATTTCTATTATACTTTACTGAGTATGCTTAATGGAGCCTCGTAAATGGCTCTGTGCTTATGGTTGACCCTTGGGCTCGAACTCCTGCACTTAGTACTGGTGGGTGGAATACATAACCACTACACTATAGTGTCACACATTAAGTTTGCACATGTTAATTCAATACATGTAAATGATTTTTAGGGAATATAATTATAGTCCAAACAATTTATTCATTATTATTGGCACAGTAATAAAAGCTAAGCGCATTATTTACATCTGTAATAATAGTTTAAATATCAACTCACCGTACAATGAAGAACCTTAGGTAACATGCCAGCATGACTTTTAGTCAAAAACAAACTTGTTTAATTGGTACGCACCTGTCTGCTCTTAATGACTTCTGTTCGCCATACTCTCCGGCGTTCGCACCGGCATTTAATTACCTAATTAGAGTGGTAGTTAAAAATACCTTGCTTGGACTTCTGTGTTGTTGTGAGTTTCACAATTCAGGGTAAGTAGACTGTAGATGGGCAAATGTTTTTTGAATCTGATGTTTACTGCTGTACCTTGCTCAGTACTCAGTATGTTTAAATATGTAACTATATGTTGGTGAGCAAGAAATCTCTATTGCTGCAGAAAGGGCTTAATGTACTGTGCTAGTGGTTTTTATGTTAAAGGTTAGTGCAAAAGTGTTTGGTTAGCTGTGGAGTTTTAATATTTAGTCCACTGTGTATACTTAGAGGCGGAACTGCATACAGTCCTCTAGAATGCAGTGAAATGAATAAATATTATCCCTTTTTTTTATTTTTTATTTTACTTGTTTACCCTCCCCCACAGATATTTGGTTCTGCTGGGATTTTGACTAATCTTGTTGTGTGCCATTTTAAGACAATCTTGTCTGTGTGTGTGGTAAGTATAAACCAGATATAGTTTCTTACATACCCCTTGTTAAAACACCTTGCAGTAATAAAGGGCATGGTTTTAGGATTTATTTTATTGTGCTATAATCACTTTTATTAAAGTGGTGTTTTTTGCCCCTACCTTAAAAACACATTAGCACTCTGTATTTAGTGTTTCACTCCCTTCACATTTGTACGCCACATAAAGATCAATCTAACTAATCTGATTTGTGAAAGGGTCTATGGCGATGGTAAGTATCACGTTTGCAAGCACTTTGGTGGTGGTTCTGTATGACTATATGGTGTTTGGACAATGAATAGGGTTTGTTTATGTAAATATGTTTGTTTGTTGTTGTTTTTTTATATACAAACTCACCTTCCACATTACTTTTGATCTACTTATGGACTGTCCTTTTACACCATTAAGCGAAAGCATGAATAACGACATCATTGTAAGTATTGGTTGTGTAATTTGTGCCAAAGTCAGACAATGGAAAGTCTAAACGTTTCACCTAAGTGCTGGTTTGTGACCTCTTCCTTTTCAAACATATACAGGCACTCCTGGAGTTTCAGTACATTATGCATCACGAGGGGCGTGCTCCTGTGCCCCGTCCTAACCAGCAACTACGCCGACGTCGCCGTCCGAGGGAGCGCATCTTTAGGCCACGTGTCAGCCTCTTTAGGATGTCAGATGCGGAGCTTGTCCGTTGCTATCGGCTTCCTCCATATCTGATCTTGGACACCCTGCGCATTGTGGAGCGTGACCTTGAGCCAATGCGCGTCATCCCGACAGCAGTACCGCCTTTGACCAAACTTGTGGCGGTACTGCACTTCTGTGCAACTGGATCTTTCCAGTTCACAGTCGGGGTCGCTCGCTGCAGGAATGTCCCAGGCGACCTTCAGCCGCGTGCTGGAGGTTGTCCTGAGGGCATTTCAGTCACGACTCCGGCAGTTTATACATCTGCCACTTGAAGAGGAGTCTCTTGTGCGGATCAAGCAGCAGTTTGCCACCATAGCTGGCTTTCCAAACGTCATAGGGGCTGTAGATGGGACGCATGTGGCACTGGTGCCCTTGAGTGGAGATGCTTCCATTTACATTAACCGGAAGCATTTCCACTCAATAAACGTCCAGGCCATATGTGACCCATCTCTCCTGTTTCAAAACCTGGTTGCGAAATGGCCTGGGAGTACCCATGACTCCTATGCCTTTCGTAACTCATGGTTGTGGCCTAGATTGCAACAGAGGCAAGGGGGTGTGACACCACACGGAGATGCGTGGCTTCTTGGTAATTATCTGCAAATAATGGTTCCCTCAACTCTAAATGTTTAGTCATATTGTTTGGCAGACATAGATTGTTAAAGTTTAATATAGTAATTGATATTTCACTGTTACACATGTGCCTTGTATTTATAGATTTCGCTACTATAGAGTGATTGGATCAAGTTCGCCCCCCCTCGTGAAGCAGTGCGTGGCTCAAACTTCAGGAGCTATGTTGTCGATCGGTATTTTTAAGGTAATAATTTTTAATGCACTTTTTAACCCTTAACATTTCAAAGCTGTATGTTAAAATCATCGGCAAGCTTATTCAAGGTTAGATGATATAAGGTATGTTAAGTTCAAATGCCAATATGAATCTACATGGACTGGTGTGATAGTGAAATGTATAATATGTGTAATAATTTGTATTTCCAAGCTTTGCTACCTGTTTTTAACCTTTATAATGTGTGTAGAAAGTATAGATTCATGTCTGTAGGTTTTGCCTCAATGTCTTTTGCTAAATGCACCTTAGTGTGTTAGATTTAATCTACAGGCTTTTTTTTTTTTTTTTAATTTTTGTTTAATGTTTGATACACTTTGGCCAGTCCAGACTTTGCACACTTGATGCTTGTATTTGCTAAGTCACAAAAGGCATTAATGCTGTAGTATGTAGATGTCCCCTAGTGTCATAATGTGGTTGCTAAATTGTGACCATGTAAATGTGGCCTAACTCTGGTTATTTATCCATGGGAGGTTTATAGGTAATTGTTTGGCACATATAGTGTGTTGTAGTGTTCATTTTTCTAACTGTGTTTTTATTTTCTTATATCTAGAGCCTGTATATAACACCTGGCCTGGAGTGGTGGTCTTTGTGGCATTAAACTTTTTATTTTGTTTGCTTTCTGGAGTGGTGCAATTTGTGTCTCACTACATGTTGAAGTATTTCTCCAGAGCTCGAAGGCTGCCTATGTCTCTCTTCAGTCTGGACACATTGGCATCTCTTCATCCAAGGATCTTTGCCACACAAAGACCGTTAACTTCTTTGCTATGTTTTTGTTAGCCCGTTTGGATTCATATATGTAATAAATATATCTTATCCTGCAAATGACTCTGCAATCTGTTGTCATGCCATTTTGTACCATTACTATAGTGCTGTGATTTCTCTTTGAATACACACAAATCCTTGTGATTTGCTTTCCTAACTATTGTGTAACAGGTATACTTTGAAAATATAATATTATTATGTGTGGTTCTTTTGTCCTTTGCTACTGACACACCATAGCCTACAAACACACTCTATGGTGTTTATGTTCAGTTATAGGAAATGAGTTTAGTTTGGAGGTTTGTATGTGTGTTTGGTTGCTTAGTAGTTAATTTCTTGTACACTTTACAGCTTTTAGAGGGAACATGGTAGGTGCATAGCAATATAGGCATTATAAAATGTGTAACGCATACAAATAATGCACAAATGTTACCGGTGTTACGTCCAACACTATAAACTTTTGGCCCTTGCACAAACAGGATAACTATCTTTCGCCTGTGCTAGTGGCACTTTGTTTAAAAGTGGCCCAACACCCACATGGCACACACAAAACCAACACTAACAATGATGGTAAATGCGTTAGGGTCCTAAGTTAGTGTAGTGTTGCTACAAGGGCAGATTAACATTATGTGTAACCCACCTTTGGAACAGCTAATAATACAGTATACACCCTTTTCATGGTGTCTTTACAAAGTTGCATTGTTGTGATAAGTAATACTTCACCTAGTTTGGTAATAGCTCCAGTCTGCAAAATGTCAGATTATGCCCAACACACTTATTCAAAATTAGCACTAGTTACATTTGTCTGGTTACACACATTGTTTGCCAGCTGTCACATGACATGTTTGGTGCCCCTGTCAATGTTATTGTTTATTTATTGTGGTGTATAAATGTGTAATTATTAGACTATCCAAATATCTGTTACATTTCCCTCTGTAAATATAACATATCGACAAAAGCCACATTCCAGCTTGATTGGACTACAAATCCTATGTCAGTGTGTGTGTCACTAGTAAATTATGTTAGTTTGGGCCTGATTAGAAGCTATGACTGTTTAAACATGCTTGTACATGTGAAGAGTCTCTTGCATTGTAACATGGTTTTCTCCAGGACACTGAAATAAGGATACAAAGCTTTGAACATCCTTATTCATTCTGGGCCAGTGATCAGGTGCAATGGGTACCTGTGTCTGTCTATACACGAAATCTGCACCTACCAAACGACTCAGCATAATAATTTGCACGTCATGTCAACTAGCTTGCCCTTGCGTAAATAAAATCCACCACTGGAAGGGAGCAAAAATGTATTGTCATGGCCAGTATAGCAATGAATGAATGAGTTTTCATAACTAAATAAACTATAAGGTCTGTTTAGGCAAAAAAGGTATTAAGGCATCCAAATTGTTTTGAACTGTCATGCAATTGTGGAATGAGACCATAGAGTTTTGTTAAATAAGGACTGTATCAATAAAATTGGGTGAAAAGCTACCTCTTGGATATTCATCACGGACAGCACAGTGGCGTAGTGGTTAGCACTTTCACCTCCCAACACTGGGGTCATGAGTTCAATTCCTGACCATGGCCTTATCTGTGTGGAGTTCTCCCTGTGTTTGCATGGGTTTCCTCCAGGTCCTCTGGTTTTCACCCACACTCCAAAAACATACTAGTAGGTTAATTGGCTGCTATCAAAATTAACCCTAGTCTGTGTCTGTGTGTGAGTGTGTGTCTATATTAGGGAATTTAGATTGTAAGCTCCAATGGGGCAGGGACTGCTGTGAATGAGTTCTCTGTACAGTACTGCAGAATCAGTGGCGCTATAGAAATAAATGATGATGATGATCACTAGGTGATGTAGATAAAGTTGTGTATACTTAATTGAATTAGAGGCAGAGTAAACCATAATCAAACTGCTTTGTTTTTAGTGTCCTTATGACATGATTTGCCAGGCACACAGCAAACAGCTCACACAACACAACATACACCCGTATATAGTGTACAAATGTCACGGCCATCTGTATTTCTTGGTCCGATTATGGGCCCTTGGGACTAGCTGGAGCTGGACTGAATAAGAACCTAGCAGACTGGATCATCTTCCTGCTCATGTTCTTGATGATTGTCTAATATAGCAGGGGAATGAGCAGTCTGCAAATGTGGCCAAAAACTCTGCTTTTGTAATGCAACCCAGAACACTGGAGGCAAGACCTATCCTCTGGAGAGAAGTGTGTTGTTCGGCCAATGAACAGATCACAGCAGCAGATTTAAATAGGGTGTCCCAAACAACTATTGGCTGATCAGTTAATGTGATCTGAGCTGGTGATTCTGGTTGGTCTGGAATGATCACCTGACTGCATCCAAGCTGGCCACGCCCATGCAGCAGAACAAACAGTGTGTGTTTTCAAATGGTGGTGTGGAGGACGGGAATGTTGCAAACTAACAGAAGGGGCCAGGGTAGACGTGATATGACAGAGGTGGAGGGGGTAAGTGCACCTAAGAACCCAATTTGACTCACTAACTATATGTGCTCTATGCAATAAGGACATTAAGTAACATTTAAACAAGTGTTAGACTAAAGGGTGATTGGTGTACCATACACTGTGCATTAGTACTATTCTTAAAGAGAAATGCCTTATTAGATCTGTTTAAATTTTCTACAGTCAGAACGGTTCAGAATAGTAGTTAACAATACTTGACCTGTGGCATTATGGGAAATAATCTTAGGAGTATTTTAGCGCTATTTGCACCTTTTTTTTCCGGCTACTTTGTGTCAACTTACAGTTTACAAAAACAATACTTCCTTTACAGGATGATTTTTAGCAACCTATAAAGGCCCACTGTAGTAGTGCCACGCTTGATTTAAAAACATTTACTCACACAAATAAAGAAACACTGTGGCAAAATCATTCTGAAGCTTAGCTTGATAAACTTCTTGTTTAAGTCTTCTTGACCAAACCATGGGCCTGAATCATTCTAGAAAGTTAAGGCAAAGTAACTAAGTCAGGCCAAACCATGTGGCATTGGAGAGGTATGTTTTAAAAATGGAGCTTGCTGTTTCTTATGGGGGGGTAGGAGAGGTCCTAGATGAACTTTAAATTACCGTCTACAAATAAGCTAACAAGTATTTGTGCACAATATTAAGATACAGACAGTATGTAAGTTTTTAAAAAAAACGGGTGATATTTTACTACCCTGACATTAATTCATGGTTTCTAGCAGATTATTGTAATAAGGATCCTTTGCATTTATGACCCTGAATCAATCTCCCACTTCCTTTTGGACGACACACTGAAATTAGATACCTATTCCTTAAAGAACCTTAATGATTCCGCCCGTGTGTTCGGAGGTAATATTTTGCTTATACTTGATAACAAGTATTGCGTACAAAAAACCATAATAGATGATGTAATAATAAATAAAGAAACACATACTTATTAATAAAAATAAATTTAATTATGAAACAATACATATTTTTTAATCAAAATATGAAATAAGGTTTGGAAACCAAAACAATAAATTATTTTCTCTTAGGCTTTTTGTAAGGAGTCGGAATGGGCTGGCTCCGACTCCTACTTCTTGTCACCCGTGATGTAGAGGAGTCAGATGAAGCAGCCAAACCTGCATGGGAAACGGTTTGTGTCCGATGAGGTGAAGGTGCAGCCTCATGGACAGGGGATTGGGAAGGGACCACGACAGGGGATTGGGAAGGGACCACGACAGGGGATTGGCCGAAGCCACGGGCAAAAGCAAAACACATAAGACGACAGAGGGCTGGTTCAAGGAGGAAGGACGCAACAGAACCAACAGGGAGGGAGGACGCAACAGAACCAACAGGGAGGGGGGACGCAACAGAACCAACAGGGAGGGGGGACGCAACAGAACCAACAGGGAGGGGAGATGCAACAGAACCAACAGGGAGGGGAGACGGAACAGAACCAACAGGGAGGGGGGACGGAACAGAACCAACAGAGAGGGGGGACGGAACAGAACCAACAGGGAGGGGGGACGGAACAGAACCAACAGGGAGGGGGGACGGAACAGAACCAACAGGGAGGGGGGACGAAACAGAACCAACAGGGAGGGAGGAGTCAGACACAACAGGGAGGTTGGAGCCACCAGCCAACTGGGTATGGGGGCTGGTGAACAAAAAATCTGAGCTAGTTGAAGGGAAGGTGGTGGAGGTGCATTGGGAGTGGGCATGCAAGAGATCACCCAGGAGTGTTTCGATATGTGACATTGTTTGATTTAAATTTGCCATTTGGGTGTTGTGTGTGGTCATTAAAGAGTTGTGTGTGGTCATGAAAGAGGTGCGTGTGCTCATGAAAGTGGAGAGTGTGCTTATGAGACTTGTAAGTTGCTGATCCGTGTGTTGGACAGTGCTCACTATAAGTGCCAGGTGTTCATTCTGTGGCACAGTTAAGTCTTTGTGATGCGTCCGAGAGTGCCCGCTCCCATGCATTTTGAGCTGGATCCACCTGATCCCCCTCCACATCACGGGCAACTTCTGAAACGGCTTCAGTGGCCTGCTGCTCGGAATCTGTAGAGAGAATAAAAACAAACACTAAGATATTAGATAAAAACATTTGGGAACAATAATGGTTTTTTTAAACATATTGAGGTACGCCTGATGTTGCATTGGTCAAGTCTGAAAACACATTTAATGTGCTTGCAGCCCTTTACAGTCACCAAAATCAGACTTTAGATTTTTTATTTTATTCAAATTATGCACAAAACTGTATATATAGAGGATTTTTATATTCAGTGTCTACATTACATTTCCTCAAATGTGATAGGCTAAGATATTGTGCAATCAAAGTTATCCTTCAGACACATCCAGAGAGTTTACACATTTGCTCAGACATATAGAAACATTTACAGACATTAACTAAGCGCACTCATCATTGTACCTAGTGGAGCGGAATCTCCTCTTCGGGGTGGGCTATAGCCAGTGTCTATGTCGCCCACCCCAACAATCTCCACAAGAGAAATTGCGGCCCTTGCCCGCTCCTCAAGTGGGTTCAAGGAAATGTCCATTGGTGGGCCACCCCCAGTCCCGTGCGCTTGCCAATACAGATTGTATGGCCATCCACCCCCTTAAAAGGTTTAATTTGGGAAAGTACTACCTAGGTATAAAACACATGGCCCTTATTCTAATCAACATTGTTGCTTCTATATTGAACCAACATTTACTTTGTCCACTGTATTTTTACATTAATGGTCGACAAATACTACTTAAACATTCAGCTACTACTACCAGTTGCCACTTTTAAAAGCCTAACCTTGGTTAACAGGTTTAGCCACATATATAAATTAATGATATCACATTAAGTTTGTCGGAGTAGCAAGCCCTATATGGTGCTTGCAATATTACTTTGGTAAATCAAATCAGCCAGCAACACACTTAAATGTGTACTACAAATGCTATTTGTTATGTAAGCGTCCCAATACATTTAAACATTTGAATGCATGTGTCCCTCAATGCAATAAGTCAGTTATTAGTGTGTGGGATATGGATAATCTAACAGTACTTAGCATTGTGTAAGCTACTAATGCATTCTTTTACAGTTAAATGTGAGGCCAAGGCCACTTCTGGTCACACTCTCATTACAGCTAGGACACACATATTTGTGCATACACAGATGGCTAAATGAGCAGGTACAAACTATTGGTATATAATACAATATATCTGACCTATTTATACTTACTTTTATATATTTGCACACAAAGATAACAAAAAATAAGATTACAACAGTGTGTAATGTTTGGGGTGGCCTGCAAAACAAAAAATTAAGTTGATTAAAATGCAAGTTAAGATTATGTTATCAACAATGCTAACATCAAAATATTATTGAGTGCAAGATTGATAAGGTAAAAAAAAATAGCTTATTGTAGGCAAATATACCATTAGTGCCATGTTAAAATGTGATGGCAAGGCCCCTTTTTATAGCAGTTTTATGACAGCTAGGACACACATATTTAATACAAAAAAGAAGGCTACATTAGAAGAGACAAGCATATTGCATATATTACAATCTTTTACTTACTTTTGTTGTTACTGTTTTACATGCTTTGCCTAATAAGCAAACAACAATGTTTTCACTGTTCAATGTGTCCTGTTCAGTCAAATCAGCTACTGAACAGGCAGTAAGGCAAAGCACAGGTGGGTTTAAATGGAGGTTTGGATTAATAAACCAGGTGTACACTCTTCTTCCTAATTGCAACGCACAGAGTACTCGTCTCATCGTAGGGGGCCGCCATGTTCTTGGTGGGAGAGGCACCCATTACAAACACAGGTGTGTGAAAGATCCGCGTGTGACGTGAGTTACGGCCATACGTGCTCTGAGAACCAATCGGAGCTCAGAATACTGCTGAGTTGGTTTCTGTGAGGAAAAATGAGGGCCAGTATTTTCACGAGGCGTGAGCTCCGTGTCCTCACAGAGGCCATGGATAACGTGCCCTCTGGGCGATATGTGTCCAATGAGGGTAAACTGCCGGCATATGAAAGGGTCCGCAGACATTTCCGCCTGCGGTATGGAATACGGAGGAGCGTCGTCCAGCTCCAGAGGCGCTGGAGCGATCTCTGGCGCCGTCAGCCCAGGCTCCTTGATGACCTCCGGCAGGAGATTATAAGAAGTGAGTTCTGTATTAATCGCAAAAACCATCACATGTGTACATATATATTTGCTATATGTTTGTAAATAAGTTCACCCTAATCACCTGACATGGCCTACATAACAATGTGCAAGCACACTCTAAAGGATATGCCCCCACCAGTGCACCCAAAATGCTTTGCCTCATGTCTCCTACATTTGTCTGCTGACAATTTAATGACCTAAATGTTTTATTGTGAAAAATCTGACCATTAAGGGTGGGTTTTGGAATCAGCCATTGTAACTCTTGACCCGTGTGCTGTAGCTTGCTGGTCTAACCTTAAAAACATTTTGTAGTGGCAGATGTGTTGTCATTATTTGGCAAAGATGTAAAAGCCAGGTTTCAAATTCCAAACACCTTAGTGTATAGACTAATTTTTAAAAACTCCCATAAGATGCAAACAGATTACAGAGTGTACTAGATATAGCTAATCAATCATTACTTAATTGCCTATTTTGACTATTGTAGACTGTGAGGTAGTCCCAACAAAGGGTGATTTCCAAAGTATACTCAACATTCTAAGATTTGGAGCTCCATCCACTAATTCTGTGGTCATGTAAAGAGAGAACTAATTGACATCATTACCAGGGCCATGGGAGTTTGCAGACTTAAATTCACCGACATGAAAAAACATACTAGGGGCAAATTTGTACAAAACCAAATTGGGCGGCCAGTAGTATGTTTGGGGAGTGTGTTAGACAACACATGCAAATATGGAGCAAGCCTTCAAACTCCACACATATGAAACAAAAATCAGGGAGTTGCACTCATGACCCCAGTGCTGTGAGAGCAGAGTGCTGACCACTAGGCCACTACGATATTCCACATCTCTATGTAAAATACCAAAAATTTGGCCAGGTCATCATCATAATCATTTATTTATATAGCGCCACTAATTCTGCAGCACTGTACAGAGAACTCATTCACATCAGTCCCTGCCCCATTGGAGCTTACAGTCTAAATTGCCTAATATAGACATTCAAACACACTCACATAGACAGAGAGACTAGGGTCCATTTTGATTGCAGCCAATTAATCTACCAGTATGTTTTTGGAGTGTGGGAGGAAACTCATGCAAACACATGGAGAATATACAAACTCCACACAGATCCAGGCCATGGTTGGGAATTGAACTCATGACCCCAGTGCTGTGAGGCAGATGTGCTAACCACTAGACCACTGTGGCGGCCTGACAAGTCATGTGAAATGCTTTGTGTTCATCATGTTTAGCTCCTTGCATTGTTAGTAGCTAATATTTCTGGCTGCTGACAATGTAAAGTTTATTAGATATGTATGATCACCTGATTGTCATAATACTATCAGTTTTTTTCAAATGGTGATTGTGTTAACATGTCCTTTTGTTTATATTTCCTTGTTTCAAACAGACCGGGCACGCTGGGAACGCCGGCAACGCCGCCGGGCAGTGGTGGAGGCGCAGGCAGCGGAGGAGGAGGAGGAGCCAGTGGCGGTGGCAGTGGAACTGTCCTCGGAGGAGGAGGAGGAGCCAGTGGCGGTGGCAGTGTCACTGTCATCGGAGGAGGAGGTGGACCAGCCGGTGCCAGTGGCAGTGGCAGAGGTGGAGGAGGAGGAGGTGGTCCAGCCGGTGGGAGTGCAGGAGGAGGCTGACCCGGAGGACCAACAATTGGAGAGGGCAGCATCGGGCAGCCAAGAGGCAGTGGCCTTTGATGATAGTAAGTATTTGGCAAAAGTGAGGGACCTAATTTGATAAGATTGAGATGTCCATTATACTTGTACATAATCCCTGCTGTGACACATGATGTTGATTAAATGGTGACATAAATGCCACCGGTTTAACACATAATATCTGGCTATAATTTTGATATACATGAAACACTCAAACCAAAGCCAGAGCCATATTAACACATGGGCACGCAGGGCAGGGCCGTAAAAAATGTGTCCACTAGCCTGGTCAACTTGCCAGTATATTAATGACTTGTTTTTAAATTCAAACATCAACCCAATTCTTTTTAATTCCTGTGAGTGATTGTGTAGGTAGTGGCCTATGGTAGTGCTTTGCCCTGGGGCCTATAATGCTGGATAAGACAACCCTGTCCATGGCCCTCACCCCATGGCTCACTAGAATGTAGTACATTGATCCAAATGCATTATCAAGGATTATTGTGCGTCCAAAAGGTTTGGTTGCCAGAAGCATAACATTTTAAAGTAATGTAACACTACACATCTCTAGTAAATCCTGTCTGTTTGATTAAATAGGTATACATGTATTGAATGTTTTTTTTCTGATTTATTTCAGCACACATGGAGGAAGCTGACCATTGGCCTCCCCCCCACCAACGTTGACAGATATGCGGGCCGAATTTGCTAAATCATGGGCCAAAATAAAGCTGCTCCAACAGGAGCAGCAAAAAGTGATTGATGAGCTGGAGGGGAAAATTGCTTATTGGGCCACAATCTATGATTAGTTTTGTTTTGTTTGTTTAAAATCTTTTTTTGTAAATAGTTTAAAACATTCTTGTAAATATGTTCATAGTTGTTGTTATGTAAAAAATTATATAGATTTTATAAAAAACAACCATGGTGTGTGTGTCTCTATTCATCTAATTCTCCTACATGTGGGTGTAAGGACAAAAGAGATTGTATATAATAATCCAAAAAGATTCACATTTAAATAAGATGGTTTGTTTTGAAGTCCATCATCATTTAACTAGAAGAAAAAAGTCTAATTTGCTCTTTGCATGTAATCCAAAATGAACATGTGCCCTCCACGAACAAGCCACCCCTATAAGAGGTATTGCATCTGTAGGCCCTGTGTGCAAGATAAAATCCAAAAATGTCAAATGATCTAGCTAGTTAGCAACTCCCCCAAATACATATGTCATTGTAGTGATAGTCCAAGGTCACATTCAAGTATCAGAGCAAAGCCAGTCACACATTGAAGAGAACCTCGAAAGTGTACCCAGAAGTGGTGTAAAGCAGAAGTGCAAGCGTTGCAAAGATACATGGTACTGAAGTGTGGAGAGCGGCCTGTTTGGATAAAGGTGAGTCCATGACATAACGTGCACGCCGTGGATCCAGATGAAAGTCTGTTTGCTGACAATGTTGCATTTAACTCCAAGGAAGCTTTCCCCTACAACTCCCTGCCCCCTTCTCAGTCCATTCATAGTAATAAATGTCAGCATGCACATAATAATGTGCATGTGAAGTAGGCTTTTCTAAAGTTCACCCCAAAAAATACTTTTGTTACAATACAGGAGACATATGAGGGCATTTTATAGAATGTGGTTGAGTGTGTATAACAAATCCAACTAAAAAAATAAAACCAGTGTGTGAAGTTCCTGTGTTTTTTGTTAGCATAGTGATTCCAGTCCACACAATAGTTGTGGGTATGCTTGATATTTGAACTCATGTCTGCTGTGCTGTGAGTCCAAAGTGCTAACCAGTGAGCTACCTGTGAGATGGGTATTTTGTGAGTAATTTGTGTGAATAATGAAGAATAGTATTAGGTGTGAGTTGCCTGTGTAGCACGCATGCTGTATGGTTGGTGTTGTGTGGGTTTTTTCACATCTGAGGTTGGGGTAGTGGGTAGCTGTCCCACTTTGCATACAGTCATTCCTGAGTTCTGATCTAGACAGAAACCCTTCCTCTGTGTGGAGGTTGTATACAATCTTGTGTGTATCCTTTATGGAAGAGTATGCTGTGCATTTTGCTGAAAAGGCAAGATTTATTTACAAGCACATACATTTTGATACATTCGTTATTCATGTGTTTTTAATGTAGCCATTGTCCATGCATTTTGCGCACTATACGGCGACTTGAAATCCTAAACAGTGAAAGATCGTGAAGAATGTTTTTATTGTTAACATTGTGTATTACGCTAATTAGTAGCAAAGGAAAAACAAGGTTGAGAGTGTTCCAGATTATTGTTAATTGACAGTGATTAATGAGTAAAGAGCTATCTCGTAAAAATAAGCCCCAGGCATGTTTGTTGTGTTGTATATAAATAAACTGTTGGCCCCTCCCACAGTGGGCGTGAAGTATGCATTGTTTAGCTTGCCGTCAATCAGTTGAGAGCCGTCGCTTATGCGTGTAGCATGTTTAAAGATCCACAGGTGGGTGTGTTTTCTAACGTTTGCACTGCTTATTTGCGTCACTTAGTTGTAATGGACCACAAGGGGGTGTGTTTTTGCTGTTTGAGGTGCTTATCGGTTTGATGCAAATCGGTTTGCATCACTCAAAGTATGCAACGCAGATGCGTGTGCGTTTGCGTACCTTCATGAATCGGGCTCTTTGTTATTAAGGTACATACAAAAGTGACAAAGAGAGTAGAACATGCTAAATGTTGGATTTGTACCCCTATGCCCCTCATTGCAGTGGATGGAATTCCTTTGATAACTATAGTTATTCTGGAAAGATAGCATAAGGATTAATTGAACATAAAGGGACATATAGAATAAGCTTTGAGGATATAAGGTGAAATGAGTACAGACCCTTTCAGTTGGCTAAGAACTAGGATCAGTCCAATGGTACAAGACTTTTTTATTGTTGCAATGATTATTTCCCTTTGTTGAATTGTTTCCTTATCCTTTTTTAGTTTCAGCCATTGAGGTGTTGTAGAGTGTTGTTTTAAAGATAAGATCATCAGAGGGTGAATTGAGATGAAAATTAACAGGGAAAATTGGTTTCGTTTATGAAATAAAGATGTCTGACAAAGTTTTGTTAAAATTTTTGATTTGTAAAATTATCTTGTCTTTGTATATCTGTGCAAGCCTGAGTGAAGGGTACATTCCTTTTCAGACCTTGTAAAACTATTTGCTCAAGATTAGATACTGATTCTGCTGGAAAAGCTTTAAACGAAGACATTGCTTCTTGTTTTTCTCTTTTGTATTAAGGGGTGTATATGGCTAGGTACACAATGAAGCTTTTTCGTCCAATTATTTGGCCAATCAGGCGACATATGACCTCAGAAGTCGGGTTAGTATGTATAATGACACAATGGTCGAAAGTCGACCCAAAGTGTCGATTGTTTGCTCATTTGGTTGGTTGTACTGTTTAAAATTTTCCTCCCAATCACCTAATGTTTATGTAATGTGTATAAATTTCAGATCGATCCACGAGCAACTGCCAATACTTCCTCAAGCTGCGACTCCTTTTGGGGCATGTATATGTAAATTTGTGATGCCTGTACCTGTTCCACATGGTGCAGTGTCCGCATGTCACTCATTTGGTAATTCTGGTATTTATTTTTTTTATTTATATTTAAGGGCACACTATTATAGCATTATATTATGGAGGAAATGTGAACATATAGTAATATTAACTGATTGTTAATGGTGGATATAAATATTTATGCTGCACAATTTGGTATTACAATAGTACCCGAATAATATAATAACTAAATAATTTCTTCCACTTAACATAATGGGGGGGGGAAAAAAAAATCATCCCATATGTTTTGATGGCAGTTTTAACCAAACCGCCGGCGGTTTAGCAATTTCAGTCAGCCACACATCGCCATCCATTTTAAATCAAAGCCTCAAGCCACCCTACAATAAATGTGCCGTTTGGACCAATATACCACCAGCGATGTGTGGTGGTTTCTCGGTTATTTGATTCTTAGTAAATCTAGCCCCAGAACTCCAAGTTCTAGCACAGTCCCAGCATTCCTGAGAATGGGATTATGATAAATATTGGAGTATCGACAGTAATGGAAGATTTTTCAAACTCTGTTTCCAGGACTACTATTTTCTAAATGTGACAGGTTTACATTGTCAGCTCCTCGTGCCCCTGATGACCCTGACAATGCATGATAACAGCAAAGCTGCAATT
This sequence comes from Mixophyes fleayi, assembly GCF_038048845.1. Classification (NCBI taxonomy): domain Eukaryota; kingdom Metazoa; phylum Chordata; class Amphibia; order Anura; family Limnodynastidae; genus Mixophyes; species Mixophyes fleayi. The sequence continues at coordinate 37,087,530 of NC_134412.1, read as the reverse complement.
CATTTTCATTGTCATTTTGACATATTTTTCATACATTTGTCAGAAACCCATATAACGAAATGGAGTCCTAATGAATGTATGACATGTACTTCATAACAAATGAAAACTGATTAAAAGCAGTACATTTGTTTCTTAGGCACTGATCTCTGCACACTTCATAAGTGGATAGACATTAGAATCTAAGAAACACCCTAATGGCTCACAACCTGATGTAACAATTCTTAAAAGGATGTCATCCCACCAACCATATCTTCAAATAAACCCTGTTGCTGTTAGAGACAAATGTTGTTCTGTAATCAAAAAAAAGATGGATATACCAAAACAAAGCTAATTTTTTCTGATAAAAGCAATCTTGGCAACTTATTACTTCATCTATTTCCAGTAGAGACAGTGGGTGCATTAAATTTCGCCTCCTCTACATAGTTTCTTTCCAATCAAAATTAATGACATTTTTTAAAATTGCTTCTCATTAATTAAAACTTGCTGTGATCCACCCCCTCAAATCCTGCTGCCTGACACGACCACATCATTATAGGACAAACCTTAGTAATAAAGCCATTCAAATAGAAATGAAAGTCTTGGAATGACACTTTAAAAGTTATATTAGACATTAATTTATAAAGCATAGATTTCTTCTACAAAGCATATGTCAGTTAACATGTTAAATGTCAGTGTACAGTTAAGGGAAAAAATCTATTTTAATATATGCAAGTGGTATTTCTAAAACCATTAAAAAAGCACCATTGCCTAAAAGTAGCAATGTTAACAGACCAAAATTCATGCAAATCAAATTTTGCATAGGTAGAGTCCACTACTCAGAGGTCCAAAGTTCTATAGAGGCAACCTATGAGTTTGGTGCTTGCTTCCCCATAACACAGAATTTATAGTCTATGAAAATAATTGGAATAGTAATGACTAGAGATGCTCAGGCTCGGTTCCCCGAGAACCAAACACACCCAAACTTAGCAGATCCGAGTACCGAGCCGAGGCGGCTCGGTACTATTGCGCACTTTTGGAATTAAAAACAAGGCAAAACGTCATTGTTACTAGGGATGTGCACCGGCGACTTTTGGTGTCTCGTGTTTTGTGTTTTGGATTCGGATTTTCTTGATGTTTTGGGTTCGGATTTGTTTCGCAAAACACCTGCCGAAAGGTTTTGGTTCGGATTTAAGGTTTTGGATTCGGATTTTTTTTGAAAAAAGCATAAAAAGTTCAAAAATCAAGTTTTTGCCCTTATTTTCACTCCTACGCTATTATTAACCTCAATAACATTCAATAACAATCATTTCCACTAATTTACAGTGTATTCTGAACACCTCACAATATTGTTATTAGTCCAAAACGTTGCAACGAGGTATCTTTCTGGACTGCGTAGTGGAGTGGTCCCCACAATACAATAAGAAAACCATCAACTGGTCTTAATCACACCAAATAATGTACCTGGACTGCGTAGAGGAGTGGTCACCACAATATAATTTAAAAACCCTGAACTTGTATGAATCGCACCAAATAATGTACCTGGACTGCGTAGAGGAGTGGTCACCACAATATAATAAGAAAACCATCAACTGGTCTGAATCGCACCAAAAAATGTACCTGGACTGCGTAGAGGAGTGGTCACCACAATATAATTTAAAAACCCTGAACTTGTATGAATCACACCAAATAATGTACCTGGACTGCGTAGAGGAGTGGTCACCACAATATAATAAGAAAACCATCAACTGGTCTGAATCGCACCAAAAAATGTACCTGGACTGCGTAGAGGAGTGGTCACCACAATATAATAAGAAAACCATCAACTGGTCTGAATCGCACCAAATAATGTACCTGGACTGCGTAGAGGAGTGGTCACCACAATATAATAAGAAAACCATCAACTGGTCTGAATCACAGCAAAAAATGTATCTGGACTACGTAGAGGAGTGGTCACTGGTCACCACAATATAATTAATAAAAAACCCTCCAGGGGTCTGAATTCCCCCCAAAAAATTTCTGGACTGCGTAGTGGGGTGGCCCCGGTACCCAATTTGATACCGGGGCCACAATATAATAAATACACCCTCAACTGGTCGGAATTCCACCAAACAAGTATCTGGACTGCGTAGTGGGGTGGCCCCGGTACCCAATTTGATACGGGGTAACAATATTATAAATACACCCTCAACTGGTCAGAATTCCACCAAACAAGTATCTGTACTGCGTAGTGGGGTGGCCCCGGTACTAAATTTGGTACAGGGGCCACAATATAATAAATACACCCTCAACTGGTCAGAATTCCCCCAAACAAGTATCTGGACTGCGTAGTGGGGTGGCCCCGGTACTAAATTTGGTACCGGGGCCACAATACCTCCTCCAAGTTCCAAGTGTAGTGTTTATAACATATTAACACTACACTAATTCTAGCACGTCAATACCTCTTGTTTTAAATAAAGACAGGACATTTAACTTTTGATTTAATTTTTTGAATTTGTAGACATTTTCTTTTACTTTTTGAACATGTCAAACGACTGTTGAATGGTCACATAATGCCAAAAAAAGAGTTGCAAGATAAAATTGTCCTTGGGCCCTCCCAACCACCCTTATGTTGTTGAAATAGGACATGTACACTTTAACAAACCAATCATTTTAGCGACAGGGCCTACCAAACAACTGTGGCTGAAATGATTAGTTTGTTTGGGCCCCCACACCAAAAAATCAATTCATCTCTCTCTGTACAAACTAAACAGGCTCTACTTCATTGAGGAATTGATTATTCATTTTTATAAACATCATTTTTTTCAACATTGTGAGGAAGCAACCTCCTTCGCCGCTCATTGCCCAGGTAGGTTCCCCGCTGCACTAAAAACTCTTTCCGAGTACACACTGGAGGGGGGACAACATACGCTTTAAACTGAGGATCGAGCACGGTGGCCAGAATGTATTCCTCTGACTTTAAAAGAGTGACCACCCTCGGATCCTGGCAAAGCGTACGAAGGGCTACATCCACAAGAGCTACATGCTTGGTGTAATCGCAATTTTTTACCAGCTCCTCCCTCACTTTCTCCAGCTGCTTCTGCAACAGCCTGATCAGGGGAATGACCTGACTCAAGCTGGCAGTGTCGGAACTGACTTCTCGTGTGGCAAGTTCAAACGGCTGGAGAAACTTGCAAAACACGGAAATCAGTCTCCACTGCGCTTGACTCAGGCGCATCCCCACTCCTTTGCCTATGTCGTAGGTGGCTGTGTAGGCCTGAATGGCCTTTTGCTGCTCCTCCATCCTCTGCAGCATATAGAGGGTGGAGTTCCAGCGCGTCACAACCTCTTGTTTGAGGTGATGGCAGGGCAGGTTCATGCTTTTTTGATGTGCCTCTAGTCTGCGGTAGGCACTGGCTGAATGCCGAAAGTGTCCAGCAATTTTGCGCGCCACCGCAAGCATCTCCTGCACACCCCTGTCACTCTTGAGGTAATGCTGCACCACCAAATTAATGGTGTGGGCAAAACATGGGAAGTGCTGGAAATTGCCCATATTTAATGCCCGCACAATGTTACTGGCATTGTCTGACACCACAAATCCCCATGAGAGTCTAAGTGGGATAAGCCACTGGGAGATAATTTCCCTCAGTTTCTCTAATATATTGTCAGTGTTGTGCCTCTTATTAAAGCCTGTAATACACAATGTTGCCTGCCTTTGCACGAGCAGCCATTTTGTAGATGCTGCTACTGATGCAGCTGTTGCTGTTACTGCGGAAGGGGATGCATCTACCTAGTGGGCTGTCACAGTCATATAGTCCTTCGTTTGCCCAGAACCACTTGTCCACATGTCCGTGGTTAAGTGGACAGTGGGTACAACCACATTTTGTAGAGCACTGAGGACACTTGATCGTACTTCTCTGTACATTTTTGGTATCGCCTGCCTAGTGAAGTGGAACCTCGACGGGATTTGGTACCGGGGACACAATACCTCCATCAACCCTCTAAATCCCACTCCACTGATGGCGGACACCGGGCGCACGTCTAACACCAACATTGCAGTTACAGCCGCAGTTATACGCTTTGCAATAGGGTGACTACTATCGTATTTTGTGGTCATGGCAAACGACTGTTGGACGGTCAATTGTTTTGTGAAAGACTTAGCGGTCTTACGACTTCCCCTCTGGGAAGATGACCGACTAACAGCAGCAACAGCAGCAGTGGCAGTAGTAGGCGTACCAATGCAGGATTCCTTGGATGAATCCCGTATTGAGGAGGACTCAGTCTGGCTGCTGACTTGGGCTGCAGGACTGAATCTGATGGAGATCGTGGAGGAAGTTGAAGAGGAGGGTGTTGCTGGTGTGTATCCAACTGGACCACGGGATTTAGGTGTCCCTGTACCGATGACGGTCCTAGCCCCAGTTCCTGAACTAACCACTGAACTATGAAGGTTATTCAGGTGACGTATAAGGGAGGATGTCCCTAGGTGGGCAAGATCCTTACCCCTGCTTATTTGAGCTTTACATAAGCTACATATGGCCATACATTGGTTGTCCGGATTTGGATAAAAATAACTCCAGACCGAAGAGGTGTATTTTTTGGTCTTCTGACCAGGCATGACGATGGGCTTTTTCATCCCATGGACATCGGCTGTTTCCCCCCCTGGTGCTTTATTTTCAATAACCACATCACCATCCTCATCATCAAGTTCCTCCACAGCGCCAGCTACATCATCAATAGCCTCCTCCCGAGCCACCTCTTCCCGTACAGTAATGGGAAGGTCAGGCTTGACAACCACCAACACCCTTGGACTCGCCTTGGGAATTTGTGATAATTTCTCTTTAGAAGGCAGAGTTGTTTGCTGTTTTGTTGCTGACAGCACAACTCTCTTCAATTTTTTGTAGGGGGGGGGGGAGGAGGAGGGCTAAGATCCTTGGGTGAAGCTGGACCACTAGTCATGAACACGGGCCAGGGCCTAAGCCGTTCCTTGCCACTACGTGTCGTAAATGGCATATTGCCAACTTTACGTTTCTCCTCAGATGATTTTAAGTTTCTCTTTTTGCTATTTTTTGAGAACTTGGGCTTTTTGGATTTTATATGCCCTGTACTAGGAGATCGGGCATCGGGCTTGGAAGACGACGTTGATGGCATTTCATCGTCTATGTCATGACTAGTGGCAGCAGCTTCAGCATTAGGAGGAAGTGGGTCTTGATCTTTCCCTACTTTATCCTCCAAATTTTTGCTCTCCATTATATGTAGCACAAGATACTGCAGAATGTGTGAACTTGGTAATATTGCAGTACCAATGGACTTATACTGCTGGATTGGTTTTGCAAATTTTGTTCTTATTACTTTTTGTAAAAAAAAAATTTGGGTATTTTTTTTTATAACTTTTTATTAATTTTTTAAACACTTGGGAATAATGGGGAAATAACTATGCCCTTAGAAGCACAGAGCACAGGACACAGCACCACTGGACTGAACAGGACACAGCACAGGACCCAGCACCACCACTGAACTCAGAAGGACAGAGCACAGGACACAACACCACTGGACTGATACTACAGAATGTGGGAACTTGGTAATATTGCAGTACCAATGGGCTTATACTGCAGGATTGGTTTTGCAAATTTTGTTGTAATTAATTTTTTTTTTAAATTATTTTTTTGTATTTTTTTTTATAACTTTTTTTTAATTTTTTAAACACTTGGGAATAATGGGGAAATAACTATGCCCTTAGATGCACAGACCACAGGACACAGCACGACTGGACTGAACAGGACACAGCACAGGACCCAGCAGCACCACTGAACTCAAAATTGACAGAGCACAGCACACAGCACTACTGGACTGATACTGCAGAACAGAACAGAACACAGCACAGCACAGCACAGCACAGAACTAAACAGCACAGCACGAGATCTACCAGGACAGAGGACCACCTAACACACCCTCCCTCTAGCCTGATCAATGCCCGAGTGAAGATGGCGGCGACTAGCGGGGAATTTATAGGTTCCGAGTATCGCGAGATCCGACAGCGGGATTATGACTCCGAGCCTCGGTTTCAAGTTTTCATTTGGCGCCAATACCCGGATCTGTCTCGGATCCGACTCGGATCGGAAACGTTCGGGTGGGCTCGGATTCACGAAATCCGAGTGCGCTCATCTCTAATTGTTACATTGTCGGATCTCGTGAGTTTTGGATTCTATAAGTACCGCCCTCCACTGTGATCCAACGCCATTTCACAGAGGGACACAGAAGGGGTAGCATAGTCTGTAGAGCAGTTGGGCATAGGTAGAATAGAAAGAGGAGGGGGTAGCAGTGTTCTTCATAATGTACAGTGATATATAGGTAACACACAAAGAAGAGAGCTCCATTGCTAATTGTCATTGCTGATTTTTTTTTTAAATGTTTTGTCATTAATGACTATGGTCCTGATTCAGTAAGGAAAATTAAGCAAGAAATTCATTAAGTTTTCATACTTAAGTTTTCTGGACAAAACTATGTTGCAATGCAAGGGGTGCAGATATATCTGCCTGTAAGTAACTGTGCTAAAACTTCTGTTTGTTTTGTCTTAGTTTGTCAGTTAGGAGATGGTACCCCAGACTCCCCTACGTGGTCACTATATATATAGATATATATATTATAGTTGCAAAGAGAGGGGTAGGGTGCCATATTTCAAGAGCAATTTTAGGAGTTTGACTGAAAATCTTCAGCTTAAGGTGGCAGATAGGGTTAAATTCTTGCGGAGTGATAATAGTTTATTATTTTGCACATAAGGAAAATACTGTCTGTTTTTTCATTTAGCACACAAATACTTGATAGCTTATTTGTACATTGAAATTTAAGGTTGATCTAGAAAAAAAAGCCAGTATTTTTCTTATATGCAAAATATCAAACAAATATGCACCCCTGCCATTGTAACATAGTTTTATCCAGGAAAAAACTTAAGTAAAAAGATGAAAATTAATCAGGCCCTATTTTATTAACAGGGGACATTAATTGAATAGTTTTTCTTTTCTGTGCGTTCTTTTGTGAATTTTTATTCCATATATGTATTGGACGTATCTTTACCCGTAGTCATCAGCAGACGTATCTTTAAGTACGCTCCTTGCAGGAATAGGGATCTGCTTACACCCGTTTCACGTGCTCATTTTACAGACACACATTAGGGGGTAAATGTATCAAGCTGCGAGTTTGCAACTCCAGCGATTTTCTCAGGAGAGTTGAAACTAGCCGATGTATGAAGCTGAGTTTTCATACAAAATCGCCAGAGTTCTGCTTCTGTCAAAATCGCTACTTGCAAAATCGCCAGAGATCAAACTCACCACTGTTTGCCACTGCAGCTATACAAGTCTACAATGTATGAAGCTGCGAGTTAGCAAACTCAGGAGAGTTTGCTTCTAAACACGCCAGATACAACACGCTGCTTGATAGCAGCGTGTTGTATCAACACATCACTGTTACACTGCCCTGGCAGTGTTAAAATGTTAAAGAACAGATAAAAGGTTTTTTTTAAAAAAAAGCGTGGGGTCCCCCCGCTATTTATGCTTAACCCTAGTGCTGCCTGACTAGTGCTGGTCCCGTGAAAATCGGGGGGACCCCACGCTTTTTTTTTTTAAAACTTTTATCTGTTCTTTAACATTTTAACAGCTGCCGGAGCTCTGGCAGCTGTATGACAGGTCAGTGTAACAGTGATGTGTTTACAACTCACTGTTACAACACAGGAGAGTTTGCCAAACACAGGAGAGTTAGCTAAACTCGGGAGTGTATACATCGCTCAAAATCGCCAGAGATGACCAGCGATTTTGAACATGAGTGTCAAAATCAGAGCTTGATACATTTCCAGTTTTTTTTAAAAAAATCGAGATTTTCCGCGATTTAAACACGCTGGCAAACTCGCACTTTGATACATTTACCCCTAGGTTTGTTTTTCGTGCCTTAATGAATCAGGCCCACTGTGTCATATCTCCTCTGCTGTGGAGAGGGGAGGGACCACCACCAAAGTACAATTATTAGGAAGAGAAGACATTCATTAAACTTCTTAGATAAAATGTAAATATTTTTAATGCCAATAAATGTGTTTAGTGGGATGGGGGCAGTGTTTTATTGGGACATATTTATGTGTTCTTAATGTATTATAGGGATAAATGCCTAATAGTATAGTCCTGGTTATTGTGTGTTTGTAAGGTAGAAAAACATGAAATTATTTCTTTTTTTTTCATTTAATAACTGCAATCTTCTGACAGTTATTGACCTAATTAACAGTTTATTTAGATGTCTAGAAATAAATTAAAAAGAGTGTCAGATAAATTATATATATTAAATAACAGTATGTGATAGGAGTTGAGTGAAAGTAGATAGGAAGAAAAGAAAATCTTGGTGACAGGGGATTATATGGACAGATGTGTGATAAATAGCCTGTGGACTTTGCCTCTTTATGAAATGTTAAGCTGAGTGAGGTCATGATGTGACATCATAATGGTAACTGCTCCTATCACTGCTTCAAAGCTCCACCCTCTGTCACACACAGCCAGGACACTGACCCAACACCAGCATACATCACCAGCTCTCCTGCACATACAGACTACATCCTCTGAACCTCGCCATCCTCTGACATTCACTATAGAAACTTGTAACCATCTTGCCAAAAGAGGCCAGCATTAGATAAGTATGCAGTCATAAACCTGTGGATGTGCATGTAGACTCAGAGCTTGATTACCCTAAAATTTCACCTTCACATGATCATGTGAAGGTGAAATATGTGTGGAACATGTAAAGGTGAAATATGTGTTGATCATATAAAGGGGAAATGTGTGTTGATCATATAAAGGGGAAATGTGTGTTGATCATATAAAGGGGAAATGTGTGTTGATCATATAAAGGGGAAATATGTGTTGATCATGTAAAGGGGAAATGTGTGTTGATCATGTGAAGATGAAATATGTGTTGATCATGTGAAAGTTAAATGTGTTGATCATTCACCTTCACTTGATCAACACACATTTCTACTTCACACGAACAACACACATTACACATTCACATGGTCGACACGCATTTCTGCTTCACACGAACAACACACATTTCACCTTCACACGAACAACACACATTTCACCTTCACAGGGGCAACAAGCATTTCACCTTCACAGGAGCAACAAGCATTTCACGTTCACAGGAGCAACAAGCATTTTACCTTCACAGGAGCAACAAGCATTTTACCTTCACAGGAGCAACAAGCATTTCACGTTCACAGTATCAACAAGCATTTTACCTTCACCTGATCAACATGCAGTTCACCTTCACAGAAGCAGCAAGCATTTTTACCTTTACAGGAGCAACCAGCATTTCACCTTCACAGGAGAGGCATTTTACCTTCACTGGATCAACATGCAGTTCACCTTCACTGGATCAACAGAAATTTCTTCTTCGCATGTACATATTTGATTAAGGCTCAGTAATTTAACTCTGCATAGCCCCTTAATGCCCAGAGGGAAGGGCAGTCCTTGCAGCCATGGTTCCCCAGAGGTTTCCTCCACAGGGGGTTTTTCCTCTCCTGAGCGCTGAAGGATGACTCCTCGTGAGTCCAGGGGTATCCGCTATCTTGGTTCTCTTATAGAACAAGTTTGTAAGAGCCATAGGCCAATATCGGCCATTTGTTCCTATTATATTATGCAGAATAACAAATGTATGTTTTAATTTTAAAGAGAATTTCAATTAATATATTTAAAAATACTGTATATTTGCATGATTTTCATTTTCTTTTCTGAATAAATGCTCCTGAAATGGGAAGAGAGGAGGTTTGTGAGATAATGACTGGGGGCAGAGATGGTAATGGAGGACAGTACAGCGGTTGCTGAAAGTATGAAATCTCAGCTTATTAAACATAAACCACAGGTATAGAGAAGATAGAAAATAGAACAGGCAAATCTAAAGTAAAGCAGTAAAAGACTAAGGCTAAGTGCACACGAGTGATTTTAATGCATCTGTGCTTTTTCCAGTTTTCTGTGTTCTGTGCATGGACAAGAAAAGACATGTCCTTTCTAGTGATGGGTAGTTCACAAATGATTAGTTCAAATGAACTAGTCTTCAAAGTGAACTAAATCATTTAGTTCACAGCTCTGGCAAAGATTAGGTCACCAGGAACTAAAACAAGTGTGAGGAGTTAGAGATAAAGCCGAGCAGCTCCAGCAGCCTCACTCACTGTCTCACTCACACTGGCTCTTTTGTTTCTATTCAGCTCTCTCATTTAATACTCATGAGTCAGTACCTCTAAACTACCAAAGGTGGCACTGCTGTGCTCAGACATTGTGTGAGACTCTGGAGCTGATCACTGAGCTATGAGTCATTCTCCTCACCCAGGAGTTCAATAGTTCATCTAGTTCATTTCACTCTTCGAATCTTTCAAATCATTCCACTCTTCAAATCTTTCCACTCACCGAATCATTTCACTCATTTAGATCATTTAGCTCATGAGTCACAGGATACATTCCCTTCCCTGTCAGCTCCAGACACACTGCACTGCTGAGTGCTGCATGTTATATACTGTAGTTCTGTTTACTGCACCATATATACAGGGGAGATGTATTAAACCTTCAAGAGAGATAAAGTGGAAGCGTTGCCCATAGCAACTAATCAGTTTCTGTCATTTTATAGATGACAGAAGCTGATTAGTCATAATTGCCAACATTATGTTGATTACGTCTAGGAGTTCCTGGAGCGGGGTATTGGCGTAAGGGGCGGGGCTTCGCGAATTGCGCGATTTTGGCCCCGCCCCCAGTGACGTGATGCCTATTTGGGGTCTTTTTACAGCTGTAAAAATCCCCCCCTAAGGTTTGATACATCTCCCCTATATCCTGATTGCACTGATCTCAATTTTAAAATAAAAAAAGTGACACTTTTTTTTATAACACTCTGAATTTGGGTCTTTTTCATTTGCATATTATGGAAATAAAAAATAAAAATGAAAATGTAATTAACTTTGCAGAGCTCAACATGTCACTACTAGTTTTTGTATAAGTGATTGGCCTTTTTAAAATATTAAAAATGATCTGACATATTAAACCTATCTGATCATTTTAACAGGACTATAACTCATCTAGTGAGATGTAGTATATATGCCTACAGTATGTGTAATAGACTAGATCTATGTCTCCAATCACTTCTCTCAGCAGTGTTCCAGAGCCAGTGATCTAACTGAACTAACTGAGCTAAATGAACTAAATGAACTACTGAGTGAAATGAGTGAAATGAACTACTGAGTGAAATGAGTGAAATGAACTACTGAGTGAAATGAGTGAAATGAACTAATCTTTTGAACTAATCTTTTGTGTGAACTAGATCAGAATGAACTAATCTTCAAAATGAACTAGATTTCCCATCACTAGTCCTTTCTATCCACAGTAGTCTTGGTATTTGTGAACAAACCCCCCTTGTGCACAGGCATTGCTTCTACTCATGTATCAACTGCCCCTATTGCCCCAGTCTCACCCTAGTGTGTCTCCTCCATCTACTGATGGAAACATGAGGAGTACCATGGGCACTAGCTCTAAGGAGGGAAGATGATCACCTGAAGGAGGCCACTGACGTTTATAAGACGTCATAAGAACTAATGATACATCTAAGAGATATGTGGTCAAAGAGAGGTAACAAAAAATTCTGTGTGTAAATGAAATATATATCAATGTCATATACAGCTGCTGCATTTATCCACCTATTTCCTGTTTTCTTGAAGTGACTTCACCTAAATAAGGGGGGTGGGGTGGAGCCCCTACCTCTAAAACATTGTGTGTCATGACACCCACCCGTATCACAATAAACCAGTTCTGATCAGCGTTTGAAACATATTCCATACATGCGGTGTGTTGCCTGATATAACGATTATTATTGGATATATGATTGGGAAGTGGAGGAGTCCAGAGAGCATATTTAGGCACCACCGCGTCACATTGAACGTGGAAGAAGGAGACAGAGCCGACTGTGAGACTTGGAGTGAGTGGAAAGTTACACAGAGGCTCCTGACACATGTTGCAGCCTTTACACAAAAATATAGTATCTGACAATAAAGCTAAAGACAACAACAGACCATTTAGGGAACACATATTATATATATATATATATATATATATATATATATATATATATATATATATATATATACACACACATATACAAGTTAACCCGTGCATGTTACTCATGCATTCTAGTCAAATCAAGCTACTTAAGGTGTTAAAAAGGTTCTTGTCATGCATGTGGGCCATAGCCCAGGCCTCAACCGCCAACCACTCCCCACTGTCACCCCCGGCAACCACCAACCACTCCCAACTGTCACTTCTCCTTCAAGAAATATATATACATTTTTTTAAAATCTTTATAAACACTTTTAACAATTAACAAATTAAATTAACAAATTAAAAACATCTTAGTATACCAAATTTCAGCCCTTTCTTAATTTTTTTTCCACACACACTAAGAATTTAGTAGGTCATTGTATAACTCCGCCCAGCAGGTGGCGCTGCAGCTTGGTTTTATTTTTTCCACACACACAGACAGACTAACACACGCCACTAAGCATTTATATTATAGATATATTGCTTTTTGTTTTAATAAATCTGTATTTTACATTTTTAAAATTATATTTTGTTTGTGTCAGTAGTCATTGACACATAATATTTAAGACACATAAGCATAGAAAAGGTGAGATACATATTTAAACCCATCTGCTGCGTCAGATACATCAGCAGATACATCCAACTCTGGACCAGTCCCATATGCATCAGAATTGTTACACCCAAATACACATATATTTGTTTTGACAGTGACAAATGCATGCACTGTTAGGTTTGAGTTGCATGAAAAAGAGACTCTATAGAAGAGCAGGTTTAATCTCCCATCTTGTTTAGGTAACAAACAAGCAAATACTTAAATCAAAATAGGCCCATAAAATCATATGATATAGGTACAATCAATGAAGAAGCTTCAGAGGTGAATCGTAATCAGCCAATCAGAAGCCGCTATCGCTGGCGATTGTCATCATCATCAGTGTGTATTTTCACCAGCCCTTTCCAGAGGAGCACGAGACGGGGGGGTGATGTGGGGGCCAATCACTAACAGAGAACTTCTATAAACTCTGGATATACTGGGATATTAAAGTAGGACAACCAGGGGACAATCTTATCCAGTATTAGTCCAGAACGTTAATACCAATACATGGACGCACACAGGATTTTTAGGGGGGGGTTACCCCCACACTGAACAAAAACCCCAAAAAAACAAAAAACCCGAGAGAGCTGCTGCGCATGCGCCCGCACCCGTGCTAATTATCATTGCTGAAATACAAATGCTAAGCCTGGCAGGCTTGGTCTTCTGAATTTGCAGTCAAAATGTACGGTGTTATATAGGTTAAATACAAAGAGGAGAGCTCCAGTGCTCCATTGCTAATTCTCATTGCTGAAATACAAAAACTAGGGCTGGCAGGCTTGGTCTTCTGAATTTGCAGTCAAATTGTACGGTATTATATAGGTTACACACAAAGATGAGAGCTCCATTGCTCCATTGCTAATTGTCATTGCTGAATTACAAATACTAGGGCTGGCAGGCTTGGTCTTCTGAATTTGCAGTCAAATTGTACAGTGTTATATATGTTACACACAAAGAGGAGAGCTCCATTGCTAATTGTCATTGCTGAAATACTAATACTAGGGCTGGCAGGCTTGGTCTTCTAATTATGCAGTCACACTGTATTGTGTTATATAGGTTACACACAAAGAGGAGAGCTCCATTGCTAATTGTTATTGCTGAAAAACATATACTAGGGCTGGCTGGCTTTTCTTCTGATTTTGCAGTCAAATTGTACAGTGTTATGTAGGTTAAACATAAAGAGAAGTGCTTCATTGCAAAATTGCTAATTGTCATTGCTGAAATAGAAATAATAGGGCTGGCAGTCTTGGTCTAAATCTACAGTTACATTTTACTGTAACAAAAGCTCACTCAGAAACAGGAGAAGTGGCAGGTTTCAGTGCTGAAACAGAAATTTTAATAATAGGGTTGTCAGTGTTCTTAAAAGTCTCCATTGACATTCTTCTGTGCCATAACTCATACAGAAGCAGGAGGGGCATACAGAAGCAGGAGGGACATAATTATTGTCTCTCTCCAGTCTCAGTCATGATGATACTAATCCCTCTACCTCATGAGCTAAAGTCTATGTTCAAGTGCATAGTGATTTTAAGTCAGGGAAACAAAAATGTAAATAAAAAGCTTGTACCTTTGTAAAGCAAAAAACACCTATCTAATAAAGGTGAAAGTTTATTGTAGAAAAACATAAAATTGCCAACATGCAATTCTACCCTAAACATTACCAGCATACGAGCATCAGTTAACTCAATTCTCTCAGCTGGATCTCAGCACCTGCAATCTACACTGTCATCATATTCACCCTCATCAGTGTGTACATCATATTCAAACAATACTAATTCATCCCTGCTGGAATCCACCATCACAGAAGTCTGTGTTCTTTAATGTAATTGCTGGTTATGGCCATCCTCATGGAATTTGTAGTTCATTTTACGGAAGAGCTATCACGATTTTTTGGCAATTCTTTTAGAAGAAGACCAAGGGGTATATTTACTAAACTGCGGGTTTGAAAAAGTGGAGATGTTGCCAATAGCAACCAATCAGATTCTAGCTTTTATTTATTGCATTCTACAAAATGATAGCTAGAATCTGATTGGTTGCTATGGGCAACATCTTCACTTTTTCAAACCCGCCGTTTAGTAAATCTAGCCCCAAATGTCAAAATGTTGTGCAGACTCATCTGGGTGTCTTGTGAAAATTGTTCCCTAGCAGCAATTAGCAGAGAAACTGAAGGAGGAGATGTCATTGTGTTATGTACAATTTGAGCTGTCAGCTTGCTGACCAGGAGCTTATTGCATCTGAGATCTGGGTCAGTTGGAAAGAAAGAAAAGACATAGCTCTTAAACCTAGGATCAAGCGCAGTTAACAAAATGTAATGATCCGATTTCAAGATGTTGATAACTCTTGGATCCTGGTGAAGCGAATAAAGTACTTAATCTACAAGTCCAACATAATTAGTGGAATTGCTTTGTTTCATTTCCTCCTTCAATTTCTCTTGCTGCTTTTCAAAAAGTCTAATTAGTGCTATCACTTGACTCAAGCTAACAGTGTCTGCACTCTCTTCACAGGTGACTACTTTGAGTGGTTTCAGCACCTTGCACAACACGGAAATAATTCTCCACTGCGCTGGACTAAAGTACATTCCCCTAAATTCTGTTCTTCTTGCAGCTGCTACATTCTCCTACATGCTGTTGCAGAATCCTGAAAATGACCCTAAATATTTCAGAACACAGACAGCATCACCTGCATATCATTGTCATTTTTTTAAAACGGTCTGTATCACCAAGTTTATTGTGTGAGCAAAAAAGGGAATGTGATGGAATTCCCCCCGCTGTAATGCTCTAACAATATTGGTGGCGTTATCAGAAATCACATAGCCTCAGGAGAGTCCAAGCAGGATAAGCCATGTTGCAATGACATCCCTTAGTTTTTCAAACAGGTTGTCAGCATTATTACCTACCACGCTCAATCAAACTTTCCCAGAGCCCTAAAATCTTTAGATGCTCTTTGAAAACCCATCTCTTTTTAGTGGTGACCTTATCCTCGATAACACTATTCACACTAACTCACCCTCACAACTATCCCAATCATGACTCTGAGCCACACTCGCTCCTCTTGTTTCAGCTTCGCCCTTTTCCCTTTAGAATGTAAGCTCTCTAAATAGCAGGGTCCTCCACACCCTTTGTTTTCATGTCTCCATTATTTTATCTGCCTCGTCTGTTCTTGTTTTATGTATGTCTAGTTTTATGTATGTCCTTGTCTTCCCTACTGTACATCGCTGTGGAGCACTGTGGTGACTTACAAATCTACGATAACAATAATAATAATAATAATAATAATAATATGCCTCTTAGTGAAGCAGATGATACACAGAGTAGCCTGCCTCTGAAAAATATGATGTACTTGGGTACATGCTGCTGCTGTTTTTGCTTGTGAAGGCGAATCATCAACCCAGTGGGCTGTCGCAGTCATATAATCTTTTTTTGCCCAGTTCCACTTAATCACATATCTGTTAAGGGTGCAGTGGGTAGAGTGACATTTTGTAAACCAATAATTACATTTTTACGAACCTTCTGGTAGAGGTGAGGAATACCTTTACTAGTAAAATGGTGTTGTGATGGAATTTGGTAACGAGGACTCAAGACCTCAAGTAATTGTCTAACACCAGCTGCATTAATAGTGTATATTAGATGCAGATCTAATACTAGCATAGTCGCCATGGCGTCTGTGATCCACTTTGCGACTTGGTGTCAGCTTCCATACTTCTAATAGTCATTTGTTGTAAACTACTAGTAGTCTTCATCTTGGTCTGCTTCTGGGTTGAAGATCCACCCCCAGCAGCAGGAGCAGCAGCAGTGGACCTAACGCTCAAGGATTTTTCTGAGGAATCCTGGAAAGGGGAGAAGTCATCTTGCATTAGCAACTTGGATGCAGGACTAACTCCGGTTACTTGTGAGAATATTGATATATAGATGAGAGAAGGGAGGTAGATGATGCTGGACTGCTTGTTGTTTTTTTTTTAGCATAGGTTTCTGATATCTCCAAGAGCTTTTCATGAACTCACTTCAGATGGCGTAACATGGATGAGGATCCTAGATGGATCCCTACCTCTACTGACTGTGGCTTTAAAATGCTACAAATGGCTAGACAACTGTTGTCAGAATTTGGGTAAAAATAATTCCACAAATAAGAGGTGGATTTATTGGTCTTATGCCTAGGCATGGCAATGGCCTTCTTATCACCGGCAAGAACTGCTGCAGACTTTGTTTGAAAGTGTATGAAAATAATATTGTGACCTGTGAGGTGGTCAAAATTGAATGCAAATGACTCCAAATGAGCAAAAAGTGTTTTTTTTATTATTATTATTATTATTATCATTTATTTGTTAGGTGCCACAAAGTATCCGCAGCGCCGCACACAGTACTAACAGTAGACTATACAGGGTGAAACCATACAGAACAATGAACAAAAAGTACTAATACTTCAGAAACTCCGGCTAGTCATATGCAGTAAAGACGGAGCGGAAGAACAGGTATGGAGACAGGAGGGGAGGGGGCCCTGCTCATACGAAGCTTACATCCTAAGGGAAGGTAAACAGACCAGGCACAAGAGTAGCCAGTTGAGGCAAGAGGAGAGAAGGGAGGACGAGCAAAGGGAGGAGATGGGGGTTACGTTTTTAGCATATTTTAGCTATTTTTCTAAAAAGTACAGATCCAAAACCAAAACACACGAGGGCGGTTTTGCCAAATCCAAAACACAAAGTTAATTCAGATCCACAACCAGAACACGGTGTTCAGTGAAGATTTCTAGTCCACAGCAAGGCATTGGAAATTGTAAATAAATGTAATAACAATTACATTGAATATGGATGAAAATCAAACATTGGAAATTGACTCTTTGAAAACAACATTGCCAGTTAAGAGGCAGAGCAGGGAGAAAAGACTGGCAGATGAGCTTATAGATGATGAAGGAAATGTCTCAGATTCTCTAGCTGATTTTCAAATAAATGTGTTTAACCAAATAATGGACCTCATTGTCTAGGCACTAGGTTAACACTGCACAATACAAAAAGTTGTATAAAGATATATCCTGCTTGGTCCCGGAAAAGTTTAAAACTATTGCAGAGAAGGGCCTTGAAGATTAAGCATTGGAAGGCATTATTAAGCTGTCTTTACAAGTCAGCAAAGATCAAGTAATATTGGAATTGTTTTCTTTTGTTTTGACGAACTTTGATGTATTAAAGCTATTGCTTAATGATGGTGATGTTGTGTCTGTGTCTATCGTCATCAATAATGATTGTCCAATGCGGTCAATGTGGTTCCAGAGTACAATAGAGATTTAATAGCAATAAGCAGCAAAATAAATTAAGAATCTTACAAAGTATAACCGATACATACTCAGCGCACCATGACTCCAGAAACAGTCATCAAAGCTGAAGTTTGTTGGCAAAGAGACTGTTCCTGTACCAGAGGCCAGTTTATATACAGCTTGGTTTAGAAAAAACAATGATGATGTCACAAGTATACACAGATAACACTAAGACAGTTCTTCATTGGTACAGGGTTTATGATGTTTCAGTAGACTGCTGGTCATTTGTCAGTTCAATTGATCCTCTTTCCAAATATGGGGGCAACTCACTCCTACTGTTGTATATGTATATTCCCTCCCCCGAACACTAGTTTAAACTGACCCATAAACTGAGTGCTTTTAAGCATTAATCTCGTACTATTCATAACTAGCGATCACTATGTGCGATCGCTCCTCCGTTAATACCGGATTCCTGCTGGTAAAATATGGATTGATATAAGACCAAACTCCATACATTTATGAGAACTTGAACCATCAATACCTTTACTGCAGATTTACCTATGTATAAATAGTCTCTAATTGATTTATTAATGAACGAATGTGGGTTGGAACTTTAATAATGTGTCCTAATTACAAATGTAAGTGTAAATGTAAGTGTATGTGCTGTTTACCTGTGCAATTGTGTTATTAACCCTGGTATGAGGTAACGTAATAATTGCAATCGCACTGTAAGCCAATATTAATCAATTTAGTCGACTTCATCTAATTATTCGACTTCGACAGTGAGAATATGGATTCCAGTTGTAACAAGTGTAAAATTTGTAGCACTTGTCATCGTGTGTAATAAAAACTGTGGCATCCAACAGACTTTATGACAAGGCATACATATAAGCACATATCAGTTACTCAAGTCCAATGTGAGAGGACATTTTCAAACCTAAAGATCATAAAGACAAGGCTAAAAATGTCGATGTCTGTGGAGAACTTGCAATCATACATGTTACTGTCCATTGAAAAGGAATTGTTAGATGAATTGAATGCAGAAGCAATTATTGACAGATTCACACAATCATCTATTGAAGTCAAACTATTGCTCTTAATATAGTGGATTTTAGGAAATATGCTTTTGAACTACCTGTTAATGTGTAAAATGTTCAGTACAAGCAAATTATTTTAGAAATATCCACCATTTATTTAAAATAAAAATAAACTTTTATTGTGCTCACCGCTTTATTGTGCCATAAGAAAAGAGTTTTTATAATGATTGTTATTGTTCATTTATAAAATGCCAACATATCACCGTTTAATATTTTGAATAGATCATACTACAAATAAATAAAGTACAATGACATGACATAGAAGCTAAAGATGGCCTTACTGACATGATCTTTCAATGTAATAGGTGTGGGAACAAATGATACATAATTTACTAGCATAAGAATAGCTGCTGGTAGAGAATGTGTCTGACTGCTTTAAGACAGCCGCCAATATCACAGAAGCCATTGGCAACTGGCAGTTCTGTGCAGCTACTGGCAGTGTGGTACGGGTGGAATGAGAAGAGACAGTGGAGGGTGGAGACATGAAAGATGAACCAGTCACTAGAAACATTAAGACAGTCAGTTACTGACATCCATGACCGTCCAACACAATTTATCATAACTGAACCCTTCATCCTAGTCTGGCTCTGTGCTGCTAACTCAACTTGTTTGATCATTTTTGTTAAAGGTATTTTACACTTTATTTATGTTTACTACATCCAGTCCCTTCGGAAATAATGGTACTTTTATTGGTCACCCATCATTTACTCAATGTAGCAGTGTCCCAGTGCTCAAATAAAGCTTGGACCTTTACTGATCACCTCCGACTCTTGTGTCCCCACAGCTGGAGATGTCTAACCAAATTGCATTCATTAAAAGCCTTGGACCCTCAGCCTGATTCATTAAGAAGTGTAATTGGTGTTTTTTTTGCGTAAAATGCACATAATTAGTCTGCGCATGCCCTGATCGGATCATACACCACAGAACTCAACAACTTCCAATTCATCTTCGACCGCTAAGGACCCTTATTACAGCCTACAATTTCAGGGATAGGGCAGAGCATGGAAGGGGCGTTTGCCCGTAATCAATGTACAGTAAGGAAGTGCAAATCTAAAACGCATCAAGCTGCGTCTGGTTCAAGCTTTGGGCATCTCTCAGGTACTTATTTTTCAGCCGTATCTCTTGCTCCAGCTACATGTCTAGTCTAAGTGCCGATTACTAGTGATGACGGCTGAGTATGCATGCTCGAACATGTGTTTGCAATCAGTAGTAACTGTAAAGGACTGTTTAGCAGTCAATTGTTGCAAACTACTAGTAGTCTTTTTCTTGGTTGGATGAAAATTCACCCCCAGCAACAGCATGGGGACTAACGCTAAAGATTTCTTCTGAGGAATCCAAGATAGTGGAGGAGTCATCTAGCCTTAGCAACTTGGATGCAGGACTAACTCCGATTGCTAGTGAGGAAACTGACCAAGGTGGTGTTGTGGGTGTAGATTGCAGGTGCCGAGATCTAGGTGATGTTGGACTGCTTGTTGTTATTTTTTTTAGCATACATTTTTGATTTTTCCAAAAGCTTGCCATAAACTCTCTTGAACCATAAGTGAGGTTCCTAGATGGTTAAGGTCCCTACCTCTACTGACTGGGCTTTTCAAATGCTACAAATGGTTAGACAACTGTTGTCAAGATTTGGGTAAAATAATTCCACATATAAGAGGTGGATTTTTTGGTCTTATGCCCAGGCATGACAATGGCCTTCTTCTTATCACTGGCAAGAACTGCTTCCACTGGTGCAGGACTTACACAAACAACATAATTTTCATCAACATCCTTATTAGCACCGTTGTCAGCTACACAAATATCCCCCTCATCCTGTTGCACTTCCAAAGTGGCATCCTCAATTTGTGTATCAGTGGCTACACTTGGGCTACTCATTAACTCATCTGCAGAAATGCTAAAAGGAGGCTTCTATATGAGTACAGTATCAGAAAGGTCAGGCTTACACATAACATTCCTGAATAGACTCTCCTGAGGGATTTGTGTCATTTCTGAATCTGAACATAGTTTCATCCAATCCCCTACAGTTTTCTTCCAGCTCGGCTTTCACACAAAGTATTTGGGCAACCCTTTTTGAGACAGAATGACCCTGGTCTTGCATTGTCATGATTGACCTTACAAGAAGATGCCTCAACAACAGTTGCAAAACTAGCATTCTATCCTTGCCACTTCATGTGTAGAATGACATGTTGACAATTTTATTTTTTTCTACAGTTAACTTTGCCTTGATTGCAGGTGTTTTATTCTTTACCAAGGTAAAAGCTGTTTTTAACATTTTTGTTTCCCTGACTTTAACCACTATCCATTTTAAAATAGGCTTTAGCAGATGACATAGAGGGATTACTATCATCATGGCTTGTGCCAGCAGTTGCTTGGTGCTCCTGGTCTTTTGTTGACTGATGTGAATCCACATCGATGGCACAGAGCAATGTGACTGGAGATTTTTAAGAACACTGCCAAATTCCTTGAACACAGGGGAAATATTCTAAAAGGTAATCACATAAAAGATAGCACAACATTTTATACAACAACATGAAAATTCCCTTGAGGGTCTTCAGGTGACCAGTATAGGGCAACCAAAAAACAACTATAAGAGGAGGGACAGGTTTGCTTCCCTCTGTGAGAGGGAAGCTTTCTGGATTTTTTCACTAGATTCAATGTACCCACAGGGGTTAAATGATTGCGTGGAACTTAATATGTTTTAAGAACCAACTGGTAAAGATTGTTATTATTTTTAAATATATGGTTGTATACATGGTTGATATATACATAGATGGACAAATAATTTTGTAGTTGTAAATCAGGCCTGTCCAACCTGCGGCCCTCCAGGTGTTGTGAAACTACAAGCCTCAGCATGCTTTGCCAGTAGACAACCTGCTGATAGCTGGAAGGGCATGGTGGGACTTGTAGTTTCACAACATCTGGAGGGCCGCAGGTTGGACAGGCCTGTTGTAAATGTTTGAGTATATATATAATTAATTTATAGGTTAATTTAAGATCCTCTTTTCGAATGACCTATAAGGTTGATGTATTTAATTTAGAGTTAGAATATGTTATAAGTATTTTTGTTATCTCATCAATAG
Source organism: Mixophyes fleayi (assembly GCF_038048845.1). Taxonomy (NCBI): domain Eukaryota; kingdom Metazoa; phylum Chordata; class Amphibia; order Anura; family Limnodynastidae; genus Mixophyes; species Mixophyes fleayi. The sequence goes on along the minus strand of NC_134412.1, from coordinate 37,065,467 downwards.
AAACTAAATAGAGAGAAAATTGTGATATATATGGGTTATAGAATACTATAGATATTACAATAAAAACTTTTCAATATATCTGTCTGAACAATTAACCATCTATGAATGATTTGGCCTGTGGCTGAATAGGTTAGTGAAAAGCTTAGAGAACCAACGATTATTTCCTTCCCTTACGAGAAGTATATAATGAAAATATTATTATCTGTTTTTATGTATCTTTTATTTTTTGTTGCATTTTTTATATGTTTGTAACAAACTATGATTAGGATTTTATTAATTTTGAATTAGCATTGTTATAATTAAATGCCCACAATCACCATCACAAATTAATGTGAATGATTTATGGAAGAGGTAATTAAACACTCGTTTCTTGATTCTTTTAAAAGGAAGTCCAGATTCTAAGAAAAGCATCTCTGATAAAACCACAGTATTTGTGGAGAAATGCGTAAGATCAGTTATTACAAGGACCAGCATGTATTTTGTACTTTGGATTACATGAAGAGAGATTTTAACATCTGAGGATGAGGATCCAATAGTGCTAATTCTACTACTTGGGAACAAAAAATGTGACTGTGAGTAACATAACCACCAGGTATTTTGGAGACTGTGTCATAAGTGAATCACAAGGGAATGGAGGTGCCTGTAGTCGACGGAGAGTCAAACTGCCGATACAGCCTGTAAAGTTCCATCCGTGTATCATTTCCTTGAGAAGCGGAGAGTCTGTGTTCATTTCCAGCATTACTTAGTTTCTGTATAAAGTAGAGTTACTAAGTGGATTCTAATACTAACACGATTGCTTTGAAATAATTTCTCCCTATTCCTGACTGAGAGTTTGAATATTGATTGAATTTATTTCAACCATATGAAGAATCCCCTTTTTTTTCCTACAAGTGCACTGTAGGTTAGGTCAGTAATATAATAGCAAAATACGGTGTTTCCTTATTATCGGAAATCTAATTGGACTTTTTAAGATATGTATTATTTATAATTGTTTTTATATTTTTTTATATATTAACTTACCTATATTAATTAAATGAATACTTAACAAATCATTTTATATGATAATTAGAGCTGAGCAGTTCGGATTCCCTGAAATCCGATGAAATCCAACGTGGGGGATCCGAGTAAAAGCGAGCCGTGACTCATTTTTCGCCAGGGAGGGAGGAAAAATCATACCACCAGAGTAGGCTTCGTCCAACCCCTGAGTAAAGGGCTACAAAAATACACAGATGGAGGGATAAATAAGCGCTCCCTTTGCACAGATTAAATCAATAAATATAAGACAAGGTTCCCGCAAAAGACCACATATTGTCAAGTAGTCCCTTAGTTATTGGAGTTCTCTATGTCGATTACACAGAGGTCGTGAAAATGGTTTTCTCTCCTACGTTCTTTATAGGGAATATTCCAATATTCCAATAGTATCCTTTGTTGTGGATCACATGGAAAAGAAACTCTCATATTCATCCAAACCGATAAATTAGCAAAATGTCTCGTCAAAGAAAATAGAGTTTGGTGGGAGACAGTCACCTTGGAGAAATATTTAGCTGATCAAATTATTCCCAAAGGACTACTTATTACTAAATATCCATCCTTTTCAGAATCATCTGACAGTTTAAAAAAAAAATGGTCAGATATCCTGAACAATTGTTCTTTTTCATTGATCCAGGTAATCCTTAAAGAACGTAGTGGTAAAATGTCTAGTTTAGAGACAGAGATTGAAGAATTGCGAGCTCTTACTGACCCCTTTTTTGAACTTGAGGAATATAAGACCTTGGAAAAAGCGATAGAACATAGAATTCAAAAGGATACAAGGGAAATTATTAAGAGAAAACAGAAAAAGTACATGAGAGACAAAGTTAAAGCATTGGAAGAGGAGCATATAGGTATGGGAGAAAATATCCAGTTTACAGACATTTCTATCACCTGACCACATTATAAAGGAAATTTTTATAGATATGTCTCCTCGCTCCAATTGTGGAGAAACCTCTGAATGGGAAAAAGTACATAATAAAAGACGCCCTAAGAAAAGGGAAAAGTATATAGGGGATCATTCGTTTAACAATTATAGGAATAAATTTACAGGAGGCTATACAAATAATGAATTCCCCTCTAAGGAACATAGACATGATAGAAATAGGAGAGATAAATATTTGAGATACACACATCAGAATGATAATGGAATGGAAGAAAATGATTCATTACGTCATTTCCAAACCCATAATCGTTTTGATGAATTACAATGGAAGAGGAACTCAGATATGGGTAATTTCTCGAGAAGGAATAATAACATTTTTTTCCACTCAAGTCGCAAGCCCATCAAGGTAAAATAAGTGTGGATACTAAATACAAAAGGAAAAGGGGGAAAAGGGGCCAAATGAGTAAATCCATTAGGAATAAAAAAAGGGAGAAAAGAGATTAAAGTGAAACATTAGAAAGAGAATGTTCCTTTTAAACATGAAACTAAAATATTTAATCTCAGTTCACATGCTTTAACAAAAGAAGAGGAGTCTATTTTATCGAAGGGGTTTAAATTTGCTCCTACACATCAAGTAGACTTTTTTGAAATTTTCGTGGACTTACAGAAATTTCTCCGAAAATTGTCTTTAAAAAAGTTTTTTCATGAAAAGGAAAAAGTGAAAAGGATAAATGATGATAATGTTGAGAATTCATTAAATCCACCTGAAAATTGTAATGATGTATCTTAGACCTTTAAGAAAAAATCCACGTTTAACCCCATCCATAAGAGGGGTTGTTCCATAGATACTTTTGGTAAAATAGTACAAATGGAGATAGAGTCTCTGCCAAAAATCCATAAAGAGAAGTCTAATCTGACCAATAAGGAAAAGTGTGCATTAAAACAATTGCAGGAAAATTCCGATTTAATTATTAAATCAGCTGATAAGGGAGGGGGAGTGGTATTAATGGATAGAGAACAATATACTAAAGAAATCTATAGGCAATTGAATGAAGGTGAAACATACAGTATTCTAAAAGGCGATCCTACGGAAAATATTAAAGGTAATTTAAAACAGCTTTTGGAAAAATACTTCACACTTAAAACACTTAATATAGAAGAAGTAGATTTTTTAACCATCGAATCACCTAATATACCGGTCATATACATATTACCTAAAGTGCATAAGGATACTGCTAACCCTCCCGGGTGACCAATCATAGCTGGCACCAAGTCTTTGACCACCAATTTGTCCGAGTTCATTGATTACCCTTAACAGTCCCTTGTCATCCATAATCAATCATACCTTAAAGATACAACGGATGTAATTAAGAAACTCACCAACATAGAATGGGAGGATAATTTTATTATGGTGACAGCAGACGTTAAATCCTTGTATACATACATCGATCATAAAGATGGTCTTAAGGCTGTCGATTTTTATCTTGGGAAAACTAACATGTCTACATCGTTGAGAAATTTTCTTTTGGAAGGAATAAATTTCATCCTCCACAATAATTATTTTTATTTTGAGGGACAGTACTATTTACAGCGCATTGGAACTGCTATGGGCACCAAGTTCGCCCCAAGTTATGCCAATTTGTTCCTCGCCCATTGGGAGGAGCAATTTATTTGGTCAGAAAATCCTTTTGGGGCGAGCTTGGTGTCCTGGATGCTCTATATTGATGACGTCATGTTTATATGGCGGGGGGATACTTCCAGTCTGGATTCTTTTTGTAAATTTCTTAACGAGAATAATATTAATGTTGAGTTTAGTATCCATCATAGTCAAAGTTCGATGGATATCTTAGATTTAACCATATACATTGCTGACAATAATATATGCACTAAAACGTTTAAGAAACCTACTGATTCAAATTCATTTATTTTGACGTCTAGTGCACATCACAAAAGATGGTTGGATAATGTACCCACAGGTCAGTTTTTAAGATTAAAATGTAAACCTGAGATCTTAAAAGAGCAGACAATAGAAATGAAAGAACAATTCCTTACTAAAGGATATAAGAAACAATCACTACATAAAGCCCTAGAAAAAGTGGGTCTTATTGAAAGGGAAACGATCCTTAATAATGAGTCCAAAAAAGAAAAAAAGAAAAAATAACATAATAATTTGGCTTTCATCACAAGATATAATTCTAGTTACAATTCTATTGAAAATGTAATTAATAAACATTGGAATATTCTAATGAGTGATCCTATTCTGAAGACCCTTTTGATAGAAAAACCTCACTTCATATACTGACGGGCACCAAATCTACGTGATAGATTAGTTAAAAGTGCGATGGGTGATACCAAAAGAACGGGTGTCACTTCAAAAGGTTTTTTCAAATGTGGATTATGCCCAGCTTGCCGTATTACTTTTACAAACCAGAAAAATAAAATCCCTAATTTTGAAGTTAAAGGAGAAACGTACAAGATCAACCATTTCACTAGATGTAACACAACGAATGTGGTATACCTCATACAGTGTAAGTGTAATCTCATTTATATAGGACGTACTTCTTGTCCTTTAAGGGTGAGATTGGCAAAACATTTATGAAATATAAAAAAGGGTTTTGTCAACCACTCAGTTTCATTACATTTTAAAGAGTGTCATAGTTGTTCACCTAATCATATCAAGAATTTCTTGGCCACTGATAGAGTTGAAAATCATTGCAGAAATAGGGATATTTCCACGGCCTTGGCGAAATGTGAGATGCAGTGCATATACCGTTTAAAAACCCCGACCCCTGGAGGGTCATATGTGGTTTCTGAATGATAATTAATATTCCTTATTGGTCAGTCGGTCTTTCCCTGTGTATAGTCACCTCATGACATTTTAGCCGTTTTCCTATAGGTTGTTTTATATTTTAATTCAGTCAGGATCTTCTGCTAATTGTCGTAGGTTTACATACAGTTTATTTGGAGCAGTTGCTAGTGGTTTTTTTATTATTGCTAATATTATTTTTCCACTAGTATATCTTTTCACCAGTATGCTGTGCTTTTTTATTAAGCACTTACATTTGTAACTCAATATTCATATCCCATATCATTCTTGCGAGTATATGTCATTTGACATGAAAATATATTTTATTTTTCTCGTTTAGTCTCCTAATATGTTGATGAGTATATACAGATTGGGAGATCATTATTGCTATTCTCCATATTGCCTTGATCCCCATCTTTATGGTGATACTATCTATTTCATTTAGAATATGATTAATGTAACCATTCCTGCCTGTTTTTTCCTGTAAATGATCCTATTATACAAGTTTTATAAGGGGTTGTTTTCGGATGTGCAATATACATTTAGGATTTTATTGTTCGTTAGTGATGGAAGTTATATTTTCTATATATGCGTGACAGATGACCTGTGGTCGTTCCGTCCCTTCATTTATGCTGTTTAAGAATGTTTACTCTCTACTAATCTCAGCTCAGATTATTTTTATGGTTTAATTAATGATTTCAATATTTATTGCTTTTTAGTATTATATCTGGTATTCTGACTGCTCAATAGCGATGGTTTGTTAGGCATCAATGTATGCCATACCCGCTGCGGACATTCAGTATTTTTCAGTTAGTAAATATGTTAGATTCCATCTTGAAGAATCCCAAAAGGTTTTTTGTATAATAGGCAGTTCTATGTGTGTGTCCTGCTTGTTTATATTCACTGTTTTTAGATATATCATGTGGGTAACATTTGATACTGAAAGTATAACATTCATACATGGAATGGATTTGCTTAATTTGATTAATCTCCATTCTAAATGTTTTTATTGTTATCAAATGGAGATTGGATCTAATGGGCATGTGTGTCAGATATTATCAGGTTTCTTATTTTCTATTGAGGTGAATGTTCAATCATCATTTTTTAACACTTATTTAAGGTCCGTTATACGATTTTTAATAATTCTTTTTTCTTTTACTTTCTTTTTAATTCATTTATTTATTTATTTTGCCATCTAAATCCTTAGTTCACATTTCTTTAGCACATGAATTTGAGATTTAAGTTTATTGTACATTTTCTATATGCCGCTAATGTGGAGTCCTTATTATTCGTGTCTGCTTTGTTAAAAAACTACACATCGTGTGTCATTTGTGAAGTATATCAAATCTATATATTATAGGATATCTATAATACATATATGTTCTATTAGATGGGATGTACAATGAAGTTAATGTTTTTTTTTCTCTCCGTAAGCGATTGTCCGCAAGATGTTGGAACATATTATATTTCTTGTGGACATCGAGTTTCTAAAGTTATATACCTCTTTAGTGATTATGCCTGACCTGTCAGTTATTTTGTAGGTTTTCATATATGTGATAGTTTGATTCACATTTTGGTATTTTCAGGCAATTTGCCCGCCAGGTGTATCGGGCATATTCATTCGTATTAGTTATGCATTCATTTTGATTTTGATTTATTTTGTTATATTTATTCAGAATGTTCATAAATGTGATGGTAGGACTGTAATTCGATTCATGTTTTTGCATGATAAAATAATTTGTGAAATGTGTTTTTAATTGTTGAACTCCAACCTTTTGGAGTATAAAAGGATTTACAACCTGGATACCTGCTCCACCTTGAAAAAGACTATTTCTAGTTGAAACACGCTGGTGGATGTATAGCAGGCACACCTGTGAAGTCTTACTCTAAGATCGATCCATTGAGACGGCAGCAACCCGGGCATGTTAGCCTTGCTTCTTGGATGCATTTTTACCAAGTTCCATCTGGTATGAGTTTTACTTCTACAGAGTGTGGATTCTGTATTGTGTTTTTTAACAGCATGATGTATTTTTATTAAATGTGAGTCGTTTATTGTTACTCATGAATCGTGTTATTTTTTACACTATGTTGCTTTCTTTCTTTTTATCCTTTATATGATTATCGGTTTGGATGAATATGAGAGTTTCTTTTCCACGTGATCCACAACAAAGGATACTATAGGAATATTCCCTATAAAGAACGTAGGAGAGAAAACCATTTTCACAACCTCTGTGTAATCGGCATAGAGAACTCCAATAACTAAGGGACTACTTGACTATATGTGTTCTTTTGCAGGAACCTTGTCTTGGCAAGAACTTACGTCACTAGGACTAGATAAATCTAATCCTCTTATTATATTTATTGATTTAATCAGTGCAAAGGGGCGCTCCATCTGTGTATTTTTTGTAGTCTATCTCTGGACATATTTTTGGGTACTGTATGTCAGGAGGAATAGGAGCGGCATCCTTTAGTGCGTTCGGTTCAACTGTCACTTGCATTTCCCTGGGTAAAGGGGACTGCCCCGATCTTGCCACAGAGAAGGTCCCCAACACCTATGTATATAAATATGGAATGTATATAAATTATATTTATATGTTCTATTAGTGACTTATAAGAAATATGTAAAAAAGACATTTCAGATAGGCCAATAGTCACCTTTCACACACATACAAGTATGTATAATACTTACATTGATGCAGATTTGGTTACCCAAAACATGTCTTGATAATGCAATTGAAAGTCCACACTCTGAGAAATTAACAGGATAGATTTTGGACCTTGCAAAGAATACATATATAGATGGAGAAGTGATGCCTGATGCTATGTGATGGCGTTAGTGAACTGTTAATAAAGTTAATCATTTTTAGAATTGAATTGGAGAAAGCAAATGCACCAGTGGCAGATTTACAAAATCCTTTATTAAAACAACAATGAACAACTATGAACAGCAGCATTAGTAGACATTTAAAAGATGATAAGAAGGCACAATGTTAAATGGTGCAAGTAAAGATGGCATTGTCCTTGGAGTGAGGTACATCTGTGCTGTAATGCTGCCTTTCTGAATTAACCAGGGGAGTCGTAAATATTTATGTGGGGGCAGGGTGGAAAAATCATTGCCCCGGGGTAAGCTTACTCACTATGATCCCAGGGCAACCTTGATGCCTCATACTGCCGCTACGTACCAGCTAGTGACAGGCTGCCGGGTTGCGCTGCTGTAATTAAATTAAGAGACAAGTTATTGGATGGACACTGGTATGAGTGAATAGAGTTAGACATTTTGGAAAGTAAATAGACAAAGGTGTCTTGCACTCATACTACAAAAATTAAAAGATTAGGCAGCAATATATTGCCAGAGCATTCATTGGTAGCCAAGAGTACGGCTTTCCTACCTTGTTTTCCTCATAAGTTCTGTGCCGTAATGCTGGCCTTTTGAATTAAACTGGGGGAGTCGTAAACATTTATGTGGGAGGGAGAACGAAAAAATCATTGCCCTGGGGAATATTTTGTCCAATCCCGGGGTAAAGGGAACTGCGTGAAACTTGTAGTATCGGCGGTCCCCAAGAAGTGGTGTATTAACTCTGTGGCCAGTGCTGCTTCCCAGCTGGTAACATGGAGCCAGTGCGTGCAGCTTTTTAAATTAAATTATTTTTGCATTCTGAATGGACATGGGGGCATGGTCTTGGCCCCATTTCTCATATCTCCTTGCTACCAGTTCCTACTCATAAGCTTTAACTTAATTGAGTTAAGTCCTGTGTGCATCCAAGTACCTGTGAGTCTGTCCATCTCTTTGGGAGAGGCGGTTGCTATAGGTGAAGACCTCTCCTGCTAGTTCTAAAAGCTTATAACAGTTACTAGGAAGCTGTGACATTGTAAAGGATTATATCCTGGGACCAGTGGTGTAATGCCAATCTGACCTTCCGCTGTTTGGTTTTGCTATTAGTTGTTGACCTTTTGTAAAATTTACATTGGTGTCCGTGTGGTTATTTATTTATTCAATTACAGTAATAGTAAGTCTGAACATGCAAAGAAGGTTTGGGTGCAATGAAAGGGAGATATCAACACTCTTCAGTTTATTCTTTTGTATTGAATCAGAGAAAGCAAATGCAATGATGGCAAACTTACAAAATCCTTCATTAAGACAATGACTGGAAATTATTATTATTATTATTAATTTTTATTTATAGGGCGCCACAAAGTATCCGTAGCACCATACAAGGACAAACAATGGCACAGTACAAGGTGAAACAGCACAGTACAAGTAACAGTAAGCACTATAACTCTGGGGGCTCAGGCACAGCATGAAAGAGAGGGAGGGAGGGGAAAAGTGAGTATAGGCAGGTAACTATGGCCCAAGAGGGTGGGCACGGATGACAGGTTGAGAGTCACTGAGGGGAGCGGAGAGAAGCGAGAGGAGACAGAGGGCAGAGGGACTGAGAGGAGGTGAGCTGAGTAGCTGGAGAGCGCAGTTAAAAGTGATGGAAACAGAAGGTAGGAGAGCCCTGCTCAAAGGAGCGAACAATCTAAAGGGAGGGGAAGACAGACAGACACATGGATGAGATGTAGAGACAGGAGAAACGGAGACGGAGTCGAGGAAGGGGGAGAAGGGAAGAAGGGATGAGAAAGAGAGGTAGCCGACCGGTGGGAGTTTAGGCATGAGACTGGAAGGCTTTAAGGAAAAGGTGGGTTTTTAATGTTTGTTTGAAAGAGGACAGATTAGGGGAAGTTCTGATGGAGCGGGGGAGCTTGTTCCAATGGAGGGGAGCGGCGCGGGAGAAGTCTTGGATACGTGCGTGAGAGGAGGTAATCAGAGGGGAAGAGAGGCGACGATCGTTGGACGATCGCAGTGAGCGGGAGGGAGTGTGAATAGAGATAAGGTTAGAGATGTAGGGAGCAGTGGAGTTGGTGAGGGCCTTGTAAGTCAGAGTGAGGAGCTTGAAAAGGATTCTGTAAGGGAAGGGGAGCCAGTGAAGAGGTTGGTAGAGTGGGGATACAGAGGTGGAACGGCGAGAGAGGAAAATAAGCCTAGCAGCGGCGTTAAGTACAGATCTAAGGGGAGCGAGATGAGAGAGGGGGAGGCCGATAAGGAGAAGGTTGCAGTAGTCCAAGCGGGAGATAATCAGAGAGTGGACGAGAGATTTGGTGGCATCCTGGGAGAGGAAGGGCCGAATGCGGGCAATGTTGCGAAGCTGGAAACGGCAGGATTTGGCGAGAAAGTGAATGTGAGGGGCAAAGGAGAGAGAGGAGTCGAGGATGACACCTAGGCAGCGGAGTTGGGGAACAGGGGAGATAGATGAGTTGTCAACAGTGATGGAGAAGTCAGAGGGGAAGGAGGTACGAGAGGGAGGAAAGACAATGAGTTCAGTTTTAGCAAGATTGAGTTTAAGAAATCTAGAGGACATCCAGGAGGAGATGGCAGAGAGGCATGCGGATAGCCTGGAAAGAAGGGAGGGAGAGAGATCAGGAGAGGAAAGGTAGAGTTGAGTGTCATCAGCATAAAGGTGGTACTTGAGGCCGAAGGATCTGATGAGTGCACCCAGAGAAGAGGTGTATAGTGAGAATAGTAAGGGTCCAAGGACAGAGCCCTGAGGGACCCCGACTGGAAGGGAGCAAGAAGGGGAGAGAGAATCAGAGGTGGAAACAGAGAACGAACGGTCGGCAAGGTAAGAGGTGAACCAGGAGAGGACTGTACCGTAGAGGCCAATGGACTGAAGGGTGTGAAGCAGGAGGGGGTGGTCAATGGTGTCAAAGGCCGCTGAAAGGTCCAGGAGAATCAGGAGGGAGTAGTGGCCCATGGCTTTAGCCGAGAGGAGATCGTTCGTAACTTGAGCCAGGGCAGTTTCAGTGGAATGGAGGGGGCGGAAGCCTGATTGGAGAGGGTCAAGGAGGGAGTGTTCAGAGAGGTAGGTGGAGAGACGGTTACAGACAAGTCTCTCGAGTATTTTGGAGGCAAATGGGAGAAGGGAAATGGGGCGGTAATTAGAGAGTGAGGTGTAGTCAAGATTGGGTTTCTTGAGAATGGGTGAGACGAGAGCATGTTTAAAGGCGGAGGGGAAGATGCCGGTGGAGAGGGACAGAATAAAGAGGTGAGCGAGGTGGGAGCAGGTGGAGGCGGAAAGGGAGCGAAGAAGGTGAGAAGGGATGGGGCCCTGGGGGCAGGTAGAAGGGGGGGAAGAAGAAATGAGAGAGTGGACTTCCTCACCCGAGGTGGGGCGGAAGGAGAGAAGGAGTTGGTGGCTGGGGGGAGAGGAGTGAGAGTGGAGGGGGGAGGAAGGGCGAGAGGGGGGGTGGCGGAAGAGTGGGTGGAGGAGGAGATTTCAAGTCTGATGGCCGCGATTTTAGAGGAGAAAAAGGAGGTGAAGTCATTGGCAGATAAGGAGGAAGGGAGGGGGGGAGGTGGGGGAGACAGGAGAGTGTTAAAGGTAGCGAAGAGGCGGCGGGGGTTGGAGGATTGGGAGGAGATGAGGGATTTAAAGAAGGATTGCTTAGCGAGCGAGAGGGCAGAGCTGTAGGAGGAGAGGATAAACTTGAAGTGGAGGAAATCAGCCAAGGAGCGAGATTTCCTCCAGTGGAGTTCGGCAGTACGAGAGCATTTTTGGAGGAAACGGGTAAGTTTGGAGTGCCAGGGTTGGGGATTGGAGCAGCGAAGGTGGATGGGCTGGGCAGGGGCAACCGCATCAAGGGCGGCGGAGAGGGTTTGGTTATAGAGGGAGGCCGCCTGATTAGGGCAGGACAGGGTGGAAAGTGGAGAGAGGAGAGTTTCGAGAGATAGAATCGCAGGATCAAGGGTGTCGAGATCGCGCCTGGACTGGGTAGATTTGGGTGGGGGGAGGGGTGCAGGAGTAGAGGAGAGAGAGAATGAGAGGAGATGGTGGTCCGAGAGTGGAAAGGGGGAGATAGAGAAGTCGGACAGACTGCAATGGTGGGAGAAGACAAGGTCAAGGGAGTGACCAAGGCAGTGGGTAGAAGAGGAGGTCCATTGGGAGAGGCCAAGGGAGGAAGAAAGGGCAAGGAGTTTGACGGAAGCAGGGTCGGTGGGGTTGTCAATAGGGATATTGAAGTCGCCAAGGATAATGGAGGGGATGTCAGAGGAGAGGTGGTGTGGAAGCCAGGCAGCAAAGTTGTCAAGGAAAAGGGAGCAGGGCCCAGGGGGACGGTATATGACAGAGACGCGGAGATGGATGGGGTAGAAGAGACGGATAGAGTGGACTTCAAAAGAGGAGAAGGAGAGTGAGGGTTCAGGAGGAATGAGTCTGAAAGTACGGGTGGAGGATAGGAGAATGCCCACTCCACCGCCTGGGCGGTCTCCAGGTCTGGCGGAGTGGGTGAAGGAGAGGCCGCCATAGGAGAGAGCGGCAGGGGAGGCAGTGTCGGAATCGGTGAGCCAGGTTTCGGTAATGGCAAGAAGGTTAAGAGAGTTAGATAAGAAGAGGTCATGGATAGAGGGGAGTTTGTTGCGGATGGATCTAGCATTCCAGAGGGCACAGGAGAAAGGGAGGGAGGGGAGAGGGGAGATGGGGATAAGGTTGGCAAGGTTAGCGGTGCGCGGGGGAGAGCGGGGACAGGAGCGTGAAGTTGGGCGAGGTGAGAGTATGGGTATGGCAAGTGAACAGGGAGGCATGGTGAGGTGAGGGAGGGGTGGGGGAGGAGTGGAAGAAGTAGAGGGGACCAAAGAATCGTCTGAAGCAGAGGGAAATGAATGTTAGTGCTATAAATAGTAATATAGGAGCAAAAACAGCTCAAAATGACATTATTTTATCCATTTTCTCAATTTTTAATCAAATCCAAAGCCAAAACCTTTTGTGAAAGTTCGACAAAACCGGTAGCAAAACCAAAGCATGAGTTGGGTAAGAACCAACACCGGTTTCGAAACCGAAAGACGAGGGTCAGCGCACATCTCTAATGATAATTGAACAATTTGTGATGGTATAATTTACTGGTTATAAGAGATTTGTGCTTTTTGTTACTGTGTATATATTTTCTTCTAGATACTAGGGCTTAATACACAACAATAGAAGAACTGCAATCATTATTGCCAAGTTTATTGAGGAGTGGCTTTTTAAGATTGTGGAATATATTTTTTATTAAATTTCATTATTGAACTTTCACAGAAGCACCCATTTTTAATCCATCCCTAGGATAGAGATATAAAAAATAGTTGGCCAGTCTCTATTTACCTTGTTGGGGGTTCTCCTCCACACTCTCCTCATCATGAATAATCTGTTGATGGCTTCTCCTGTTCCACTTCCAGCCATTCCACCTCTGACTCCCTTTCTGCATGCTCTGCCTCCAACACATGCTTCAAGTCTGGTCCCTCCATCATATGCTCCACAACCACTGAATGTTCCTTCTCTGGCTTCTCCTATACATGTTCCACCTCCACCACCTCCTCTGCTGCTTCCATCTCATTTTCCTGGGGCTCTACCTCAGCGGCATGTTGTTATACTAGCTATAATGTTTAGCATTGTGTATGCACATTTTACATTTCTATGTCATATATGGTATAATTCATAAAACGAGATTATATCCTTTATGTGGGAAAAAAATGCAGGATCAAACTAAATACTAAAGAGAATTTATTGCACGGTGAGACACGGCAATATACTGCAAGAAGGTGACAGCATTCAGATGCCTACCTACATTAAATTGTTATAAAAATGAATTGCTAATGTAGTTAGTCATCTAAATGCAGTCACATTGTTCTGGTATATGACCATTCACAGTTTGACCAATATATCTACTAAGAACCTCAAGTTTTTTTCCATATACAGTCAAGTCCATAAATATTGGGACATCGACACAATTCTCATATTTTGGGCTCTATACACCACCACAATGGATTTGAAATGAAACAAACAAGATGTGCTTTAACTGCAAACTTTCAGCTTTAATTTGAGGGAATTTACATCCAAATCAGGTGAACAGTGTAGGAAGAACAATGGTTTCTATATGTGCATCCCACTTTTTAAGGGACCAAACGTAATGGGACAAACTAAACAATCCTACACCAAACTTTCACCTTTTTAATACTTTGTTGCAAATCCTTTGCAGTCAATTACAGCCTGAAGTCTGGAACGCATAGACATCACCAGACACTGGGTTTCATCCCTGGTGATGCTCGGCCAGGCCTCTACTGCAAATGTCTTCAGTTCCTGTTTGTTCTTGGGTTATTTTCCCTTTAGTTTTGTCTTCATCAAGTGAAATGCATGCTCAATCGGATTCAGGTCAGGTGATTGACCCTGTCATTGCATAATATTCCTCTTGTTAGCCTTAAAAAACTCTTTGGTTGCTTTTGCAGTATGCTTCGGGTCATTGTCCATCTGCACTGTGAAGCGTCGTCCAATGAGTTCTGAAGCATTTAACTTAATATTAGCAGATAATATTGCCCTTAACACTTTAAAATTCATCCTGCTGCTTTTGTCAGCAGTCACATCATAAATAAATACAAGGGAACCAGTTCCATTGGCAGCCATACATGCCCACGCCATGACACTACCACCACCATGCTTCACTGATAAGGTGGTATGTTTTGGATCATGAGCAGTTCCTTTCCTTCTCCATACTCTTCTCTTCCCATCACTCTGGTACAAGTTGATCTTTGTCTTATCTGTCCATAGGATGTTGTTCCAGAACTGTAATGGCTTTTTTAGATGTTGTTTGCCAAAGTCTAATCTGGTCGATTGTCCCATTACTTTTGGCCCTTTAAAAAGTGGGAGGCACTCTAGAGAGAACTAGGGATCAGCTTTCAAATTTCACCAAGTTTGGCAGCTTTATATAGGATACACGGAGAGCGCTGGTATATCTTTCTTTTTTGAGATGGTAAGTTGTCCATCATGAATAAAGTAGGACATCTGTGTATGTCTGTCATCCCCCGTAGGCGTTACAAAACCAAAAGGTAAACTATTCCACGACCCCACCCCCACCTTAATACTAGTTCTTCTCCTTTTTCTATACAGACCCACAAACATGAAGCATCATCTTGTGCCACTTTCTGGCACAAGATCTTGTGTCCTTTCTGAGGTACAACACCCTCACCAAGCAGTTCTCCTCCAGTCTCCCCCAAGATAGTAGCTTGGACAACTGTTTATAATCCACTGGGATGGACCTCCCCTTGATTAACAAACTGAGCAGCCATTTTTTTAGAGTGTAACAAAAGATATTGCAATTGACATTTTTAAGTATTCAATCAATAACACCGATTCTGCCACATTTCAGTGTCACTAAGTCATTGTCGCCATACCTCATCCTCTGCTTCTTCAAAAACTCTGTTCTAGACATTGCATTTGTTCCCATAGAGGTATGTGGGGACCTAAAGTGAGCATCCATTTCCTATAGACACTAAAGGCATTGATGGGATGCTCCTAATCTTTTAAAAGACGGTTGAGTATATCCTGGTGCATGCAGTACAGGTAAGGCATACCCCGGATCTGGCATTCCCCTATAAGCTCCTCCATACTAATTGTCTCTAGTGGATCTGTAGAAACTGCTAATGGGACAGATTCTATTAGTACATTTGCAGGGGATTCATCAGGCATGTCCCTGTGCTGTAACAGTCCACTTCTGCCTTGTTTGTACTACAATTATTGTTGTAACTGGATTTTTCCTTGGCCAGATTCTGTATAGTACAAATAACTTAATTTGTAAAATCATCCCATTTTGGTTCATCCTGAAAATTCCAGGCACTCGCTTCCTCTTTCAACATTGGAGCACATCAAACAGGTTCTCCAATTTCTCCTGTAGACTGGCTCCTTTCAACATAATAATGTTTGGGCACTCCTCATCCCAATAATCCAAAATGTGCTGCATTGTGGTGGGGTGGTTCAACACATCCATATCCCCATCCTGCAGACACTGCCATAGTCCTTCATCCCAGTACACCTTTCTACTTGTTGTACTGGACTGCTTCCTTCATTCCTTTGGGAACTTTTTCAACACTGGGCTATGATCTGCTCTCTTGTTTCCAGAGATCACACCCATCTTACTTCCAGGGATCACCTCACTGTGATTTGCCCTCTTTGGGACACGGTTCCATTTTCTGCTCTCCATTGGCGGTGTGCGCCTTCCCTTTATCAAACCAGCACTTTGGCTGCATTTTCTCTTGCCTAAAGCCCACAAAGCTTTTGTGACGCTTTGTAACTTAAAGCCTTTAGGAGTAAGTTCAGGATAATGTGATAACTGGTTTCTAGTGCTAACTGCTTTGCAGAGCCCCATAATGTAGCACAATACAGTTCCCTGCAGCTACCCAGAGAGGTCCTGGGAGTGACCCTATTGCTTGCCACCAAAAATGTGAAGATACCAGGTTTTCTGGCCAAATACTACCCACTTCCCGCTGGCTGGCCACCCACGGGTGCCTTCCTATGCTAGGAAAGACTAACCATTACTTTCTAGGTATCGTATAGTCGCTCAGGCAAATGCAGTTAGAAAAGTACAACAGTACATTTATTGTAATAAAAACAACAACAGATTATTATATACACACAGTAAATAAATGCCAGGCAGGTTTACCACATCATCTGTCCCTTACCCCACTAGCTTAAGAATTTACAGTCAGTTGGCTGTCCACTCTTGACAACCCATGGATCTCTCTCAGCTGCATATGTAGACTCTAGTAGAGAACAGCAACTCAAAACCAGATCTTGCACCTTTCATGAATGAAATCCCAGAATGAACAACCCCTCCCCCCCTGTAGTGGCTCCTTATATTTAGGGTCTAATTTCCACAGTCTTTTTCCCATCCTTGGGCAAACCCCTGGGTCTATTCTTCTTCACCATTGGTCAGTGCTGGACTAGGGGGGTTGCAGAGAGGAGTGAAGATGACCTGTCCTTCCACAGAACCTCCCCTCCTAGATGGCCTGTTTGGAGTAGCCTTCTGAGAACAATGGACACTAATTAGTTTAGCCCCGCCAGTATCTTTCAACCTGATTCCTACTCATAACCCCCCCCCCCCGGCTTCACTTTAAAGACAATGAATAACAACGTCATTGCCATCATCAATGTACAATACACAATATACATATTTACACTGAGCTGCAATGTCCCTTAGTCCAGGGGTCAGGTTACTTTTTTACCTTTTACCCTAAAAAATATTTAGATACGCCAACGTTACCCCCTTGATTTGAAAGGAAGCAAATCATTTATTATTAATTATTGGAATTCAAATTTTTATTGAATTTATTCAAAATTTCTTTGAAAGCTTCAACTTCAAAACTTCAGGTTTTGGAGAAATGATGTTGCTTCATTTTTTGATGTCAGAGCAATTTGAATTCAGTCTTCAGCGTCCAATCAATTTATCTGCTCATGTGCAATTTTGAATGCCTTTGCAGCTGTTGACATCCAAAAATATGACAGATCTGCTTTGTTTTCAAATGCAATATGTGTTTCATTATTGCATCAAAGCTCAAGAGGTGCGTCTGCCAACCCTTGAAGCTAATCTGGTACAACAGCAATTTCACATTTAAAGGGGTCTACGATCCAACTGACAGCATGTAAATCGGCAGCATTGCCCCCAGGAATTAAATTTTTACCCCATTTGGGGTAATTTACCCCTGTTCCCTGACCACTGCCTTAGCCACATGTAATTATGCAATGCAGTTATAGTCTGGTGAGCTGGGGAACAAAAGCAAGGGCTATAAAAAGTACTTGCTGTAATCCACATTATGTGAGAAACGAGAAACAGAATGGTTAGTGTTATCACACTTGTTTCGTCACATTTTACGTAAATCAAATAACGACACGGACACCAAATTAAATTTTGGAAGAAGGATATTAATTTATTAAAATCAACTGAGGACTGGATGGTGGACAGGGCAGTTAGACTATGCAAAGCCAATAACGGTGGAAAGGTCAGACCATAGTACCACCAAGATTCAGAAAAAAGACGTTGCACTAGACACACCAACTACACATCTCTTTACACATTTTATCAGTATTATATTCTCAACATTTCTAGGTATATGTTGCAAAAAATATTTTATTGAGGTGCTACCATCCAGTAACCAAATAGTCAGAAATAAACAAAAAAGAAAGAAAAAGGAACTGGATCTTAAAGGTGCACTGTGTAGTATTGGGTCCCTTATTTGAAATGCACATGTACCAAGTAATTGAAATAAAACATAACTTTTATTAGTAAAAGATAAAAAGTTTAATTTTAATTAAAAAGCAGCGAAATATAAATGTGAAAAAGTGAAAATAAAGTGTTTTAAAACTTGCAGTGCATGACTCTTATTCCTTATTTGTATGTAATAATAGAACACTGTATCTTAAATAATCAGCTTAGGGGGAGTCAACCTCCAAATAAGCAATAATTTACATAAATATGTTGATATTTCAGTAATATTGTCCCATATCAGTAATTGCTCGAAAATATATATATAAATAAATATATGTTATATTAAATTCAGAGGGGTCACATTATGCTATAATATATGTCCTTGAATAAACATGCTCTTTAAAGTATGATCCATAATGTGACCCTTCTGAATTTAATATAGCAGTCTGATATGCAACATCCTTATGGATTACTTACAGAGCTAAATTTAAGATGTTTTATTCCCTCTTTTTGAATTAAATATTTATT
The DNA here is from genome assembly GCF_038048845.1 of Mixophyes fleayi. Classification (NCBI taxonomy): domain Eukaryota; kingdom Metazoa; phylum Chordata; class Amphibia; order Anura; family Limnodynastidae; genus Mixophyes; species Mixophyes fleayi. The sequence goes on along the minus strand of NC_134412.1, from coordinate 37,047,174 downwards.
ATTTATGTTCTTTTAAGAGCTCTTGTATAATTCCTGAACTAAATTTATATCATATTAAATTGGTATGCCAGAATATACTGCATTGAATACATTAAGTATCCACAGACTTTCTATCTGACAACAACGGGTTAAAACTGAATTCTTCTTATCCAATCCAACACTTGCAAATCTGATTGGTTCTTTGAACTTTAAAAGCCTCCTTTCTGATGTTGGTCAGTTTGCCTTGACAAAGCTTAACAGTCAAACCTGTGTTGGCATTCTTTGTGATGCATGACTAATCCATTATCAGATATGTACTTAGTTTGAATTAGCACCTTATCAGCTTTTTGGTAGGACATTGTGCCAACCCCAAGCAAGAAAACTTGACAGGTAGTTAGCAATTAACTCCCAGTCACTGAGTGTTTATCCTTTTTATTTAACCTGTTTAACAACTAAGCTATGTCACAACTCTGATTATTTTTCTATACCCTGTGGATACTATTTACTTATTCCAAACAGTTTTATGATAGGAGAACCAAGCAATAGTAGCTCTGTTCTGATTTAAACAGCTAACAACTTGTCATGTCAGCTGGATCTGAAACCAAATCTATAATTAATCAGGGTAACTGACATCTAGCTGCAGCAGTTTGCTTAAACGATATCAGAAAAGGATTATAATCGATTTGAACCTCCTTTCTATTAGCTTTTGGTAGAATACTACTCCAACCTCAAGCAAAAAAACTTAGCAGGTAGTTGGCAATTAACTCCCTGTCACTGATTGTTTATTTATCTTTCTGAAAGGAGACTCAGGCTTTTGTCTCAGCAACTTGCCTAAGAACTAAGCTATGCCACAGTTCTGATTATCTAACTACATCCTATGGATACTATCTGTTTATTCCAGACAATATTATGATCGGAGAACTAAGCAATAGTAGCTTTGTTATGATTTAAACCGCTAACAAATTGGCATGTCAGCTGGATCTGAAACTAAATGAACTCAACCAGTGTGACTGACATTTTGCTGTAGGAGTTGCTCAAACAATATCAGAAAAGGATTATAATTAGAGCCAATATTTTTTTTACAGCCATTACTGTTTTGGGACAATATTAATGGAATATCAACATTTATGTAAAATATTGCTTATTTGGAGATTGACTCCCCATAAGCTGATTATTTAAGATAAGGTGTTCTATTACATATAAATAAGGAATAGGTGTCATACACTGCAAGTTTTAAAAATTTATTTTCATTTTTTTTACATTTATATTTTGCTGCTTTTAAGAATCAAACTGTTTGGGCCTGAGTCCCTAAGGAGAGCAAAGCATACAAAAGGAGTGATTTTTGCATCTGGGTAAAACCATGCTGACTGGAGGGTGAAGTAAATGAAAAATGTGGTGACAGATTTATATTTGGGGTAGGGCATATCCTAAATCCACTTTAATTTCAGTGTAAAAATAAAGCCAAGTATTTGTGTGTTAGCTGAACAAAAAGCCAGTATTTATATTATGTGCAAAATAATAAACTAAGTTGTACCACTTGCATTGTAATATGTTTTGTCCCGGAGAACATTTACTCCTTTTTTTTTGCCTTACTTTCCTTAAGGATTCAGGCCCTTTTTTTTCTTTTACTAATAAAAGTTATGTTTTATCCAATTACTTAGTACATGTGCATTTCAAATAAGAGACCCAATACTTCACAGTGCACCTTTTTTTAAGATCCATCTTTTTTTTTCTTCTCTTTTTTTGTTTACTTCTAACTTCATAGTATCACCAACCCAGGATCATACCTTCTCTATTGGCCGGTGCTAAAATCTGTCCAAGCGGCTTGACTACACCCCCTCTGAAACTGCCGGGATTAACCTGCACATACCAGCCAAGGGTCTTTCTCACAGGTGGACCAACCAATGTTGACACTGAAGGGGGTAATGAACTATGACTAGTTGAACCCAGCACCATATGCAAACCTACTGACTACAACACTCTCCTATCAATATGAGGAATATATGACCTAAGATGAAAAGGGGTATAACCCTGACTAAGTAAAATATGCCGGGGGGAGGGTGGCATCCGGATGCACTAACAAGAGGAAAAACTGCAGCAGCTGGTAAGTTACAAAGACTCAACAAGACCCTCCTCTTGCCTCCATTGTTTGTTATTTCCCGTATGCAACAGTTGAATGATGAGTACTCCTGTCACTTACCCGCATGAATTTAACTATGTTCTGGCTGAATGCCTCACATTAACTAAAATGCATAGTGTGGAAGTTTTTCCATCATACACAACCATTACAACTAAAATATAACATCTTAAAGCAAATATCGACACAGACACCAAATTAAAGTTTGGAAGAAGAATATTGATTTATTGAAATTAACTGAGGACTGGATGGCGGACGAGAGTAGAATAGTCAGACTATGCAAAGCCAATAATGGTGGAAAGGTCAGACCATAGTGCCATCATCATACCACCAACCCAGGATCATACCTTTTCTATTGGCTGGTGTTAAAATCTGTCCAAGCAGCTTGACTACACCCCATCTGAAACTGCCGGGATTAACCTGCACATACTGGCTGAGGGTCTGCCTCGCAGGCAGACCAACCAATGTTGACACTGGATGGGGTAGTGACTTGTGACTAGATGAACCCAGCAGCATATGCAAACCTACTGACTGCATTGCTTTCCTACTACCCGCCGCGATCTTTTAAGAGATACGCGGGTTGCCACTAATAGACCTAACCACTGCCCTCAGCTTCCAGAACAACTGATCTATGAAGAAACAAGTGGCTTCTACCATTGAATGCACCCCATCAGGTCTAAATAAGTGCTGGGACTCTGCTTTTAACAAAGGGTGAGTTATGACCAAACCCCCTAACGATCGGTAAACCTTGCTAGCTGACTACCTTTCCTAATTATGGATGCCATGGTGATGGTTATGTCGGCACTTCATGATAGTCGGGGAATTAAATAGGACCAACATAATTTAATATTGCGCCAATGCTGGGAGACAGCTGACAGGTCAGTGCGGATCTGAATAATAAGAGTCAACGATTTACCTACTCCCACGTCATTGCCCCCTAAGTGGATGACTAATATATCCGGTGTCCCCTGTTCTATAATTTCACTAGAAATGAGGGGCAAAAAAGAGGCCCATGTTAAACCCCTCTTCCCAACCCATCTGACTTGAACATGGGATGGCAAACAAGACCAATTGCGGGCCATACCGTGCTTGCTTGCCCAATAGACGTAGGAGTGACCCAAAATCCAAATTTGAATCCTCTTACTGTACATACCTAAGACAGAAAATAAGAAGTATGGGTCAGGATAAAGCTGGATACAGAGGTAAGCTCTCGTAAATAAAATGGACAATACAGTTTTTAAAACCGTATCTTGGTTATAAAAGACTCAATTGGATAGCATACTAGAAAGAAGCCAGAAACCTGAAATAATCTTACCCTGTGTGTGTGTGTGGGGGGGAGGGGGTGTACAGACTAGTAGCCAAAATGGCAGAACACCTGAAGTTTTAATAGCCGACATGCAATACATGCAATATATTCAATACATTAAATACAATGCAATATACAGTAGCTAACAGAGAAAGGAAAGGCAGCAACCCAAGTTAAGGTAATAACCCATAAAACCCCAGAGTATCGCATGAAACTGGAATCTCGTAAAGGATGACCCATCTCTGTAAACCAGCCATAAGTCGGCATGAGTGGGCCGTAAAACTGCTAGCTTATGACAGAGGGTAACCAAACATAAAATGGACATGTTGGCATGTGGGGCTAAAGACCTAAAGCGATTCCAATCAAAGCTGGAAAGAACTGCTATGCAATTATCTACTCCAGGAACGTTCCTTGCATGATCATTTAGGTCGTACTCCAGGCAGCAAAGCACGAGAAAGCATAGCAGGTTATCTGCTGGACCGGAGGATGCACTCTGGTGGTTGATTGCCCAATTTTTCACACCAGAAAGACACATTGCAGCCACCTAGCTGAGGGGCCCATTGCTCCAATACCACTATTATGGGGAATAACTTTAAAACCAGAAGGTTCCAGACCAGGCCACTATCTATCCATGTTTGAGGCCAAGAGGATGCACACCAATCCCCCCGGAAAAATGCCCTAAAACCCTCAGCCCCTGCTGCATCCGTGTATAAGTCCAAAGCCCTGGTGGATATTTGTGGGGAAGGTCAAATTCTAGTCCCATTGAATTTCCTTAGAAAAGTGACCCAAATTTTTAAATCTCTCTTGATCTCGTCATTTAATGGAATTAAAGAATGAGGTCTGCTCCGACTCTGTGGCTAACTGGAGTTTAAAGGACCCCAGCAAAGCTTGAATCTGACGTAGAGTGTTAGATTCAGAGGCTACTGGATATCAAACTCTTGAATTTCTTGATCTTGTCCGTAGGCAAATGACAGCAAAATTCTACTGTATTAATTTCTATTCCCAGGAAAGATAAACAAGTTGCGGGCCCCTCAGTCTTGTCCTGAGCTATAGGCAACCCCATTACATAAAAGAGAGCCTGAGCAGAGTACAATGTTCCAAGCTTAGATTGGAATTGGATGGACCAACAAATAGAAAATCATTGAGATAATGCGATATCCCTTGGTGACCTGTCTCTACCTGAATAGCCCAGTGAAGGAAGGAGCTGAAGGCCTCGAAGAAGGCCAAGATAGAGCACCCCATGGGAAGACACATATCTATGTAGTATCTGTCTTTAATTCTAAAGCCAATGAACTTTAATGAATCTGGATGTAGTGGAAGCAAACGGAGGCTGATTCAATATCCAATTTGGCCATAAGGGCACCTCCGCCGAAATATCTAATCAGTGATAGGACATCCTCAAATGATTGGTATACTACAGTACTGTTGTCCTGATCTATAGCATCATTAATAGAGCTGCCTGACGGGTGCGATAAGTGTTGTATCAAGCGGAATTTACCCTGGGGGAAATGACCAAATCTGGAATACAGGATGAGAGAAAGGTCCTACCATGTGACCCAGGCTGACCTCTCCACAGATTTTTTCATCCAAAACCTCTGGATAAGAATAAGCTGACTGATAGGGAGTCGGAAACCATCTTAAAAACCTTTGTGGTGGAAGGAGGCCTGAGAAGCATGAGGATAAAACCTTAGCCATTTCTCCAGTACTGGAAGGTTGATGGGAGAATGGGCTTTAAGGATTGCCTCCGTCGTTGCCATGACCCCTGCCTGAGGCCCACAAGACGAGTTACTGAAAGCAAATCATCTGTTAGGGAATTGGGGAACACTACATCTCAATCAGCTTACCGGGGTCCTTGCCAGAAGACGATGAAGAATCATTGCTGGTGGTGGAGACCGATGGACTAGGTGTGTGTACATACGCAACAAAAACATCACCAGACTCACCACCAACTGCTGCTGCTGTTGGCAACCCTGAAGCTGCTTCGGAAGTTGTAGCCTTTGTTCCACCCACTTCTATATGTACGACCGACTGCTGGAGAGTCCCCTTCTTCTGTGTCCTTGAAGCAACCGGGATGTCTGAAGATGGATGCAGTCCAGAAATGCACTATGATATTTGTGGGTCTGGCATAGATGTCCCTTTCAATCAAAGCACCTGTGATGTTGGCTCCTCCATGGATGCCTGGGTTGCTGAAGACAGAGATATGTTAATATCAGAAGTAATCTGCTGGGCTGCTAGCAGGGTGGGGGGATATGCTACCTACATGTTTGAGCTTGCAAATGTGGTAAAAAACCCGGGGGTGGCGGTCTGCCTATAGAGGTATAGCCTATTGTCTCAGCAGGCCCCTGGTTCGCATGCCCTTCCCCAACAGGCAGCTGGTTGATGTGAGATGGTACAGGGTAAGAATGCGTGTAGCGCATGGGGGTTTTGGTTAAGGTGTTGCAGAGGACGCAATGTTCCGTAAACTGGTTCTGAGGTCCGTACAGGGGTCGGGGAGGTCCCAGGTACAAGAGCTCTGGAAAACATAGGTCTTAGGTTTAACTTGGCCAAGAAAGTCCAATCCAAGGGTCCAGGAGGAGGACTGGAGTGTGACGTCGAACACCCCACAGGCGCTGAGGAAGAGTTGTGATGTAGGAGGAGCTGAGCCCACTTTATTGACCCCAAAGGCAGGCCTGAGATTGTCAGCGGGGGCAGTGGTGGAGAGTTGGACCTAACTGGTTGCTTCCTGTGAGAAAAGCAGCGGGGACATATCTGCGGGGAGTATTGGGTCATGACTAGGAAGCGGAGGGAGGGATGAAAGGCCACTGTCTAGTACTGCGCTACCTGTATGAGGCCTATAAACTGAGGCAGCGTAGATAGAAATGGGCAAGGGAGTGTTGTGACAGGTGGCCAGTGGGCTTGATCCTCATGCTTTCTGCTCCTAATAAAAGTGAGGTCACTGAGCCTCCTCATGTCTGTGAGGGGAGGGACATCTCATATAATAGGACCTAAACCACTGTAAGGGGATGGGGGGTTGTGAGTAAAGTGTGTTGATCCTGTGAGGAGGATGCCTGCGCTTCCCAGCTTCTAAAAGGCGACTGGCCGCTGGAGGGAACCTGCATTGGTGGAGGGGTCCCTACTTGCTAAAGTGGCTGAAAAATTAATTCTTCCTGCTGTGCCAGACATACTAGCGCTCTCTGGAGCACTTCCTCTGTCCTCTTGCTAAGAAACTCTATTGCCAGTGGTGGATGTGCCAAGTGAGTCACGTGACCAACGCCCGCGAGATGACCTGCGCATGGGCTTCCGACGGGGGAGCTGCTGCGAGAGGTCCTGTGGATATGCCACCGCCTCCCCTCTTGGCAGCCTCATCCTACTGCTGAATAGGAGGATGAGGCTGTCAAGACGGGAGGGATGCTGTCAGGGAACGCTAATAATAAATAAGACGGGCCAGAGCGATGCTCACTCTGCTAGGGAGGGACATGGTAACTAGGAGAGGGGAAGTATGGTCGAGAAAAGTAGAAGGAAAGCAGGTTAAGAAGATAATATGAACAGGAGCAAAGGGTTAAAAGCAGAGGCATAGACCGAGAAGATATATATAAAATAGAAAAAACAACTTTCACCGGCGCTCAAATAAGAAGATGCAGCTATTTATCCTTAAAGCACTTAAACTCCAGAAAGTGCTGAAAAAAACATAAATGTATAATGCAATAATAAAGGACAAAATGTAGCGCTCCTTCTCAATCCTCAAGGAACCAGATACCACACAATAAACTATCGAATAAACTGTTAAAAAAGAAAATATTTTTAAAGAGAAAAAAATATTGTGTGGAATATCAAAACAAGAATTCTTTGAGTCATCTTAGAAAAAGATATTTTCTGGTGTAAAAAATAATAGAACACCAGGGGGTAAATGTATCAAGCTGAGAGATTTTCAGCGGGTTTGAAAAGTGGAGATGTTGCCTATGGCAACCAATCAGATTCTAGCTGTCATTTAGTAGAATGTACTAAATAAATAATAGCTAGAATCTGATTAGATTTTCAAACTCGCCGGTAAACTCTCAGCTTGATACATTTTCCCCCAGATCTCCTCCCCGTAAATTCTCCCACCCGAGTCTCTTTCAAAGGAATCGTAGTATATGTAGTTGTGTGCAACAGGTGAAGCCGTGCAGTATGACTTGTGAGTAGAGATGGGCGGGTCCGGTTCCCTAAGAACTGAACCCACCCGAACTTTGGGAATCCGAGTACCGAGCTGAGTAGCTCGGTACTCTCCCGCCCGCTCCGAATCCAAATCGAGGCCGAACTTCATTGTGACGTTGTCAGATCTCGGGGCTCAGTTCTCGCGATACTTGAAGATTTTAAATACACGCCTCCACAGCAATCCATCGCCATTTGACAGAGGGAGAGAGCAGGGTGTAGTCACAGGCTGATTAGAGCAGGGACAGAGAATCCAATATTCTTATTCCAATTGTTGTAAAAAATATTGCTAGAGAAGAGAGGAGGATAGAGGTTTTTTTTCTTTTCAATATTTGGCACTCCCCAGTGCTGTTGGTGTGTCCCCCCTAATTGTGCATAAATATTTCTGGCTGTCAAAATTACTATCTGTCAGCAGTATCTTACCAAATAATTTTTAGCACTACAAGTGCTTTGGGCTGAGAATGGATTCAAAGCAGTCCACATATGAGCAGAATGGGCAACCAGGTTCTGTCACCAGTCCGGATGATAGTGTTCCCAGTACGTCATCTGGGCAAGGCGGTGTCAAACTACAGAGTGTTTCGAAATCCGTCCAAAAAACAAATTTTTTTTTTTACTGTGTTGAAGCGAAAAAGAAGTGTTACTGAGCAAAAGTTAAGTGCCGATTAAAAAAAAAAATTGCCAACATGCCATTCTACACACGCAGTGGCAAAGAGAGAATGAGGCCTTCACCTTTGGCTATTAGTGGCAGATGCTAAAAAGTTACCGAGCCTACAATTGGTGCACAACTACTGTTACACGTCAAAGCCGAACTGCAAGATAACAGTAAGGCATTAGAGGATAATGTTTGCTCTGATTCACAAATGACACCAATCCCTGTGGAGAGTCCATCCAACAGTGGGTTGTCTAATCGTGAGCATTCTGCTGATGCGTGCCTTAATAGCCCGAGTGTAGCCGGTGATACACAAATTGAGGATGCCACTTTGGAATTAGAAGAGCATGAGGGGGAGATTTGTGTAGGCGATGAGGGCGCTAATGAGGATGTGGATGAGGTTGTTTGTGTAAGTCCTGCACCAGTGGCAGCAGTTCTGGCACGTGACAAGAAAAAGGCCATTGTCATGCTTGGGCATAAAACAAAAAAAAATCCCACTTCTTTTGTGTGGAATTATTTCTACCCAAATCCAGACAACAATTGTATAGCTATTTGTAGTGTATGTCAAGCCACAGTCAGTCGAGGGAGGGACCTTAACCATCTTGGAACCTCGTCTATGTTACGCCATTTAACAAGAGTTCATGGCAAAGTGTTGGGAAAAGCTGAAAGTTCTTCCAAAAAAATTACAAGCACTCCCTCATCAGCTAAGACCCTCCGCTCACCGACATCCCGACGGCTACAAAATACACCCACCACACCATCCTCATCAATATCCTCAGTAGCGCTCGGAGTTAACCCAGCATCCCAACAAAGGCTGGATGACTCCTGAACTATTATTCATTCCTCTGAAGAAAGCGTTAGTCCCACTGCTGCTGCTGTTGCTGGGGGTGAATCGTCATCCCAGAGGCAGGTCAAGAAAATGAGCAGTCCTACATTTCAGCAATTAACTGTGAAACAATCATTTGCGAGGGGAAGCAAATATGCCAGCAGTCACCCAGTCGCCAAGCGAATAACAGACACCATGGCTGCAATGTTAGTGTTAGATCTGCGTCCAATCTCCACAATAAACGCAGCTCAATTTTCACAGTTAATTGAGGTTTTGTGTCCGCGTTACAGAATTCCATTGCGACACCATTTCTCCCGTAAAGCAATTCCACAACTATACCAAAAAGTGTGTAAAAATGTAGAGATTGCGCTGAAACATGCCATTCTGCCCACTGTCCACTTAACCACAGATATGTGGACAAGTGGAAGTGGTCAAACCAAAGACTATATGACTGTGACAGCCCACTGGGTTGGTCATTCACCTTCACCAGCAGGAACAGCAGCAGCATGTACACCACTACGTAATGTTTGTCATAGGCAGGCCACTCTTTGTATCACCGGCTTCACTAATGGGCATACAGCTGACAATTTGTTACGCAAACTGAGAGATGTGATTGATGCATGGCTTATACCACTTGGACTCTCCCCAGGGTATGTCATTTCTGATAACGCCAACAATATAGTATGCACATTACAGCTGGGTGATTTCCAACACATTCCCTGTTTTGCTCACACCATCAACTTGGTGGTGCAGAGCTTCCTATGAAATAACCGTGAGGTGCAGGAGATGCTTTCGGTGGCCCGTAAAATTTCAGGCCATTTCAGGCATTCAGCCACAGCATGTAGGAGATTACAGCAGCTCCAAGAGCAGTTTAACTTGCCCTGTCACCGACTTAAGCAAGAGGTGGTAACTAGGTGGAATTCCACCCTGTACATGCTTCAGAGGATGGAGGAACCACGCAAAGCCATCCAAGCATATTGCACAAGCCATGACATTGGGAAAGGAGGGGGGATGTATTTCACTCTTGCACAGTGGGGAATCCTTTTAGTGCTGTGCAAGGTGCTGACACCATTTGAAGTTGTGACGTGTGAGGTGAGTGCAGACTCTGCTAGTTTGAGCCAAGTCATTCCTTTAATTAGACTATTGGAAAAGCAGCTTGAGAAAATGAAGGAGGAGCTGAAAGCAAGCAATTAAGTAAAGTATGTTGGCCTTGTCGATCAAGTACTTAATTCGCTTCACAATGATCCTCGAGTTAAGATCTTGATCTTGGATCAGTACTATTTGGCCACTGTGCTTGATCCAAGGTTTAAGACCTACATTGAGTCTTTACTTGTAAATGAGCGAGATGTGAACTTTTGCAAGGAGCTATTGCTCAGCAAGTTGGCCGCTGAACTGGGCCTCGGCTTGACGACGTGTCCTCCTTCACTTTCTCAAGCTGCTGCTGCTCGTAAAAAATGTAATTTCCCAAAAAGAAGCAGGGAAGACGCAGGGGGCAGATCAGAACAATTTAACATCTGGGCTGGTTTGAAGGATTTTTCAAAAAAAATTGTCACTTTGCCCATAACTCCATCCAATACGAGCATAAACATGCAAAGGATGGTGGAGGATTACTTTCAAGAGGTAGTTGATATGGAAATGTCGGACAGTCCCTTTCCTTACTGGGAAGAAAAGCAGGCCATTTGGAAACCCATGTACAAACTTGCTTTGCAATACTTAAGCTGCCCACCCTCCAGTGTGTACTCTGAACGAGTGTTCAGCACAGCAGTGAACTTAGTCAGTCAGTGATCGCCGTAGAAGGTTACTTCCCAAAAATGTGGAGAAAATGATGTTTATAAAAATGAACTACATCTTCCACGAGGAAGGCCTTCACCATCCAAGACATCCAAGCACTGACTGTTCTCTAATAGCGGATTCAAGCGGCGATGAATTGATAGTCTGTGATGATGACATACACACTGATGAGGGTGAGGATGAAGCTGAAGATGATGATGATAACATCTTTTTAAAACTTTCTATGTAAGTGTAGGGTGCAATCTACCTCCAAAGAGGAAATGGACTTGTGGCATTTCCATATCGCGTACCATCTTGAAAGGCTGCTGTTTGGGCAATTTCTCCTTAAGGGTAGGGTGTCATAAATAGAGTGACCCCAAACTGCCTTTGTCCATTTCTCTTAATATTGTACAGTCTATAACGGCTGAATTTTTTTGTATTTTTGACAAGTGGAGGGGGGCCTAGAGAGACAGAAACCAAACTGGCTTTGTCCATTTCAACTAATATTGTACAGTCTATAACGGCTGAAATTTTTTTGTTTTTTAAACAAGTGGAGGGGGACCTGTAGAGACAGAAAGCAAACTGCCTTTTTCCATTTCTTAACATATTTAAGTATAAGTGTAGGGTGTAATATACATCCAAAGATGATGGCTGCATTGCCAATATGTATAGATGGAGAGGAAGACAATCTGTTTTGTGTGTAGAATAAATGACGGCCTACCTACCAGGAATTAAACTGTTTTTTGGATGATTTATTACCTCTACAATTAGATTACTTATCTATGAAACAGTTGGAGCACTACATTGGGTTATTTTAGGCACAAAAACATTGATTTTCCAACAAAATAGCAAAGCAAAGCAAAACCAAACAAAACCAAAACCAAAACACGCAATGGCGGTTTTGCAAAACCAAAACCAAAACACGTCGGTAATCCAGATCCAAAACCGAATCCAAAAGCAAAACACGGGGGTCAGTCTCAGTAGCCTCAGTAGCCTCAGTCTACTCTGACTACAGTATTCTAAACAGATATACTGTCCTCTGGGTCCCTTGGGATAGCAGCGGTATGTATCTTTTGGTATTGGTTGTACTGTACTGTAACATAATATAATCATGTATTGAACTGTTAAACTTTGCATCTGCTAAAATAAATCACTTTGTGCGTTAGAAACACAATACAATTGCTTGGGCAATGCTTATTTGAAAACGATACAATTACTTTAATAGTATGATAAACAACTTATTTTTGGGTATTCATATAGTGCCACCATAGCGCAGTACTATTTTTGAAAATAAAGTAAATATAGAAAGACTTTTTCACAGAGCTCCCTCCCAGTTGCAATAGAAATTCACTAAATCTTAATCATAACATAAACATATAAAATACATACAAAAGGCACACACCGAGGTACATAAAGGAAAATCATGCAACAGATCATGTAAGAGTTCATAGGGAAGTCCTAAAGGATCCAATGATAAAGTTCCTTTCATCATAGAAAAGTCACTGACAACTTCCTAGTTGTTTTTCTCACATACTCCTTCAACAGCGTGTTCTCATACGTCTCCAATCAGTCGAAAGTTAAAAAAATTATCTTTTATAGAGAAATCAGTGGGGATCATAAGTACCACGATCTCTTCTCGGAATTACCAAATGTCATGGATATGCAGAGAAAAAAGGAAACGCCAATATCTGGCATAATATCCTCTATCCAATTTAATAAAAACAATAGCATAAAAACAGCAGTAATGGCAGTACACAATCCTCGCTATGAGGAAAAAAGCAAGCTCACTCCTACCAGAGCGATGTGTTGAAATGAGCATAAAGGCATAATTGAGCATAAAGGCATAATTGAGCATAAAGGAGGATGAGATCCCAATTCACATAAAACGGACCCTCTCCTCCTCTCATGGTAGAGAAGACTTGCCAGAAAATGTTCAATTTCAACCAGAATCCTTGGGTCTTTATCAAGGTAATGAATGATACACGTATCCGATGTAGGTCTTTTATATATCAAACAGCCAATCGGAAATGTGGATGATGGATACGTAATTAGCTATTCAACATATCTGGAAAGTTATTTAACTATCAAACTCCGTGTTACCACATAGATATTAAGTTCATAAAATGTGTACAACATAGATCAATCCAAGATATCGAAGACAGCAACAATACGAATGGCTATAGTGCCAGTCACATGACTGCAAATGTTTACAAACTGGTATAAAGCAACTGAACATGGCCTTATAAAATGCTCATCTAGATAAATCAGAGATTAATCTGTTTTAGATATAGTCCTAATTGAAATATACACTGCATATTCCATCAAAGATTTCTATAAATTCATAGGCAAATCATAAACCCAAACACATGATAATAATGAAAAAATAACACATTGCTATATCATACAAAACGTATATTATACGGATCTAGCGCATCTGAAGGTCTCCTATACTGGTAGCAGCCAGATCAATACCTGCTAAACTTCCCTAATTAGACAAACTAAAACTCATTGTTGATGTTGTTAAAACACAGGTTTCTTAATCCAAAAACCATTTCAACTTGAAATCTGCGTTCAGCCCATTTGGTATCAAAGTGTTAAGATCGTAGATAGTTTTTTAATTTCTGCCATTGCCAGCTTTTCTCCAAATCATTACATTTCCAGTCCTCCCTAATGATCTAGATGCTACAAAAAGATATAATAGAATCTAAACTACAATGATGTTTCCTTACAGTGTAGGTATACAGAATGATTAGGATTTCCATTTTTTTTGTATTCCGAAGATGTTCACTAATCCGTATCTTTAATAGACGACTAGTTTTTCCAATATACTGTTTATTACATCTATAATTCCAATAGATAAATAACATTCTTAGAATAATGACAGATAATGAAATCATCTATGGAATATTTCCGTCCATTAGATGTTGATATATATTCTACAATCGTTTACCTGTCACTCTGTCTCATAATCCAATCTATTCATAATAACTATAGACCCACCTTTATCAGCGGGTTTAATTAAATGTTACTATTTTTTCTCAAGGATTTGATAGCTGACCTCTCTGCCCTGATAAGATTGTTTAATTTCCCATTGTTACTCTCCCAAGACTTTCTCATCCATCACCAAATTGTGACCCTTTTTGAGGTAAGCAGGAAAAAACATGGACTTCTTGCTAAAAATATTCCTTTTACGTGATTGTTCTTTTGTCTCAGTTGTGTCATCTTTGCCTACAAAGAATTTCTTAAGTGTAAGCTTTCTCAAAAGTTTTTGTACATCAGCAAACAACTGAAAAGGTTCAGTGGTGTTAGTGGAACAAAATTTAAGCCTCCTTTTCAGTAGGGCTTCTTCCTCCTCCTTTGTTAAAGTATAGGTACTAAGATTGTATATTTTCGTCTCATCTTCCTTTCTAGTAGTCTCCCTCCTTAACGCCTTCATTTTAACTCTCTTAAATTTTAGTTTAATTTTCCTCTTTTCTTTTCCACCTTTCTCCCCCCCCCCCCTTTTTTTCTTCCTCTGAATTATCTGTGTTCTCTTTCTTTTTTTGGATATTCTAAAAAATGGTGATTGTTTCTTCTATCAAACCATCTCTCTTTATTGAGAATTTGATCCCTTTTTTTAAATAGTGCCAATGTAGCGCTGTACCAACACTATTCCCTGGCAATCTCCTAGTAATAATCTGCACATAGCCACACTGCACCTGATTAATCAAGGCATGCATTCTGAGTGCAATGTGTGTTTGTTTAAAAACGCACATAATTTGACTTTGTGTACTCCTGAATTAAACAAAGAATGGATCTGAAGATACGTGTGCTGATGAATTCAGGTGTAGTTCTGCTCTGCTCTACTACAGAATGCGTCCAGTGCCTATATGGAATATGCATTAACAAAAGAACGTACAGAAAATAAAAATTTAATTATTGTGACCTGTTAGTAACATAAGCATTAATGGCAAAACAGTTACAAAAAATTATTTTATACCGAACATAAAATACATATCAGAATATGCCTGTATTTAGAGTAGAGGCTATCTTAGACTTGCTGTTCCTTACACGTGAAGAGGCCTATCTTTTGTGGGTAGTGGAGGCCTGATGTGAGGTACATGCTGATAATGTGACCAGCAACTTCAACTGCTTGTGAATGGCTGTTTGCATATTGATCCATCCAGCTTATTGTATTTTCTACATTAGTGTTGTGGCTATATTATAATAACCTGCGAACATCTTTTAAAATGTATTATTTTCTTGTTGAAGGACAGCAGATTCCCATTGGATTTTTAAAGTGGTAAGCAAAGTGTGGTGCGGCTTGTATTTATTTAAATTATATATGGAAATGCATTTTTTGCATTCATCACTAACACTGTAAAAAAAAAACTACCTAAACCATCATGCACTCATCAATAAATAAAGACTCCAACACAATACTTTGGCATAAGGTCACAGTTTATTGATTTTATGAAGCTTATGGTGACTGTGAAAGCCTTACAGTTGAACTACCAACTATTACCCAAACCAAAATCAGTGATAGGCCGTCCGGTACTCCACATTGTTGCTAGGGTATACTCCCTTGCGATTTTGGCTGGTGCTAAATCTGGTGTCAGAGTGACTACTCCCCTTCTGGTCTAACAATGACGTGTCCACACAAAACAAATCAAGGGATTCCCCGCACAAAAGGACCAAGAGCCACATTGCTTCGAAAGGGGCAGTGACCTGCGACCAATCAGCAATATCCCTGTATTTATTAGTCTCTGACCGCAAATGCTTTCCTGCTAACGCTGGAGTCCTTTAACGGACCCCCAGCCCTCCACCAATTGACCTCACCACATCATCTAACTTCCCCAATAATTCTAGAAAGAGCCACACCGTCCTCCAAGAGGTGCACTCCGTCCTTTCTGTACTGGAGAGTTTGCTCCACCGTGATTAACGGGTGGCAAATCGCTAAACCTCCCCACTTCAAGGGACTTGTCCATATCGACCAAGAACAATTGAGCTTTTTAACTAAGGTCTTCATGAAAGGGCTGGGATTATTGCTTCTCCAGACTCAGAATAATGAAGACAAAGAGGTGTATTTTAGACAGAAGGAGACTAAGAAGTTAATCAGATGTGCAAAGACACAAGCTGATATGAAAATGACCCAGTCAGTGGGTAGTAGTGGGTGTAGTCCCACTGCACATAAGTAGAAGCAAGGAAGAGGCCAGTAACTACTGACCAGTGAGTCTTACATCAGTAGTAGAGAAATTGATGGAAACACTCCTAAAAGAGAGAGTTGTAGAATATCTCAAATCCGGTAACTTACAGGATCCCAAAGAGCATGGATTTACTGGGGGGGGGGTCGCGTCTAACAAATCTTATTGACTTTTTTGGCTTGGTGACTAAAGTAATAGATCAAGGGGGGAGGTGTAGATGGAGGTTATCTAGATTTTAGTAAGGCCTGTGACACAGTCGCACATCAAAGTGTTAAACTTGAAACCTTGGGGTTGGATTCTAAGATGGTTAAACGGCTATGATCTTGGTTGCAGAATAGGAAACAGTTATATTTAATGGAGTGCATTCACATGAAGGAAAGGTTACCAGTGAAGTACCTCAAGGATCTGTACCAGTGCTTTTTATTATCTTTATTGGTGACATTGCAAATGGCATTGAAGGGAAAGTATGGCTTTTTGCAGATGACACAAAGATATGCAACAGGGTAGACACACCAGGAGGGGTAAAACAAATGATTGATGGGTAGACTAGAGGAATGGTCAATAGAGTGACAGCTATGGTTTAATACCAAAAAAATGCTAAATCATGTACTTGGGTTTCAAAAACTGAAAGGCTACATATAGTATTAATGACACTATAATGGAAACTACTGAGGAGGAAAGGGATCTAGGAGTCACTATTTCAGGTGATTTAAAGGCAGGTAAGCAATGTATCAAAGCAATGAGAAAGGCATGTCAGATGCTTGGTTGCTTAGGGGGAAGGAAGGTGGGTGGGTGCATGGCCTACAGCAGAAAACTTACTCAGAAAGAGTAAGTGTATAGTTTGGTGCTGAGAAGGGAATGGGGGACATGATAGAAGCTTTCAAATATATTACGGGTTTTAACAAGGTACAGGAGGGAAACATTCTTCAAAGGAAGAGAAATATTAAAACACAAGGACATGCACTGAAACTGGTGGGAAGTAGGTTCAGAGGAAATTTGAGAAAAAACTATTTCACAGAAAGGATAGTGGAAAGTGGAATAGCCTCCCATTAGAGGTGGGGAGGCTGATACAGTAGAGCAATTTAAACATACTTGGGATAGACATAAGGATATCCTTACAAATAATAAAGGATCAAATAGGATTTGAGGTTATCATAGGTTAAAATTGGGCAGACTAGATGGGCCAAACGGGTCTTATCGGCTGTCAAATACTATGTTTTTATATTTTTCCAAGATGGTCTGGGAAACACCTCTGACCAGTATAAGCGCACTTTGGGCCAGTTACTGTGAATGGCAGTAACTCAGATCCTCCCTAATGGATATCAAAATCCTAGCGAATCACATTTACCTTGGTCGTTCCCACCTAAGTGAAGAGCTAGGACATTAGAAGAACCTGTGGCGTACACTTTGGCTGAGAAGAGAGGCAGCAGGGCCGTCCAAACAATGCCTCTCTTGCCTTTACCACCTTACATTTATTTTGCGGGTGGAGGCTGACCAACCATGGGCCAGCTTGTGCTGAGCAGCCCAGAAAATATAGAAGTGTCTGATCACACATATCTGAACAGTTCTTCCACCCGCCCCTAAACAGGAACAAACAAACAAACAAATACCCATACAAAGTTTTGGCACTTGGCGTACCACCAATACCAGGCATGCCACACCATGGGTAGCTGAACCGAGGAAGGGAAGAATAATGGCAACCCATATAAAGGTAAACAAACCTGCAAATCCTGGAGGCACAGAGCTAATCAGGCTGAGTCCCAGGGAAAAATCAGGAAAACACCACTTATGCCTCCGCTAACAGCGACAAGCAGCATGCCTCAGGTTACCGACAGGGAAGGGAGGTGGGGGGAGGGTATACAACAGCCATGTGCGCTAATGTGCACTTAAACAGCACATTAAACTGATATTTGGTGAGTGGACACCGCTGGCATACCCCAACCAGAGCTCCCTTTCGATGGGTCTAATGCCCTCAAATTTAGAGCACAGTCGAGCCAGGCATATGTCCTCCTTATCATAAGTCGGACTCTGCATCCATTGCCCACGACCACTCTGACTAATAGGTGCTTCAGTTGCGCATAAACTGGAATTTGCTGAGGGGGGCAGCCCGCAGGCAGGGACTAACCGGACTAGCACATCCAAAGGGTCTACTACCCGGAAACAAGAACATAATTAATTGCCATAAATTCAGATCAATGTGGGCCTGTATTTGTTACTATTGGCCACGTCCTCTTTGTACCGAATGCCAACTCTCAATGCCAGTAGGCATTATACATGTCTAGAAGTTATCGGACTTTCATCATCCTAAGTGCTGTAATTCTGCAATGGAAGACATGTCCAAAACCGCAGCAGTATCTGTCCCAATCCTAAAGACTAGAAGATATTGTGCTTTGGTTAAGGGTGAAATATACCTGTGTCTCCATACCCCTCTGCAGCTTGCCAACTACGTGCCATGCAGATGTGACCAGAGATATGTCCGAAGCAGCCAGTGAAGGTCTGGCAACTCAAAGTCTGACATCAGAGTGAAATGGTATGTTCCTGTGAATTCAGAATACTATGTGTGCCCTTGATTAACCTGCAGGAAGTGAGCAACCTTGACCTTGAAGCATGTTTGGACTGCACAAAGAGATCCTGTAGTTACTGGACTCTCTCTCATCCTGAGCGCTTTATTGCTTCCCTTGAGATCTTGCCAAAGCTGCAGCAGTAGCTGCCCCAAACCAATCTAAATGGGTGCCTCAGATCTAAGCTGATAAATTAAAATGGTCTGCATCAAACTTAAGGAATGTTGCGGGAGAAAATTCCCATGTTTACCAGTATAAGTGACATCTCCCAGTGTACTAAATTCTTCCTATTGTCTACCTAAGTCAACCAGATAGGCAGTATGTGAGATGATGGCAACCCAACACCCATGACCTCTGACCTCTAGTTAGAAGGCAAGTAACACCGCACTAGATCAAGCAAAAAATCAAATAGTTGTAGTCCACTACCAGATTCTATAATTTACATAGCAATAGCATCCTTTTTGGTAATTTTAACTGCACGTGTAGCCATGGGGGTTCAACCACCGAGAACATATAACTTCACAACAAAGAAAACTAATGGGGGGGTGGGCTAGAGTTACTATGTGGCGCATCAATCCTAAAGCGTCTGAAAATTGCCACGTAAAATCACCATGAGGTAAACTCTAGGTAGTCCTTTTCCAGCAATGTGTACCCACGGTTACTTCATAAACATAGTGTAAATGTGTCAAGTGATGTGGGTCAATATTTTGTACCTCTGAATGATCTCATTGTTATCATATGTGTCCAAAATGCAGGCTATAATACAAAAGCAAATGGAAATCAGTGCAGAGGAAATATAACCACGACAAACTTGTCCCAAATTAGAAGTCTTAAGAGTTAAATAACTGATATAAGCTTTCTGGCAATCAATGATTAAAAGCTCCATTAAGTCCTGCAATCCCAAATCGTGAAATAGCTGTGCCACTGTAT
Source organism: Mixophyes fleayi (assembly GCF_038048845.1). Classification (NCBI taxonomy): domain Eukaryota; kingdom Metazoa; phylum Chordata; class Amphibia; order Anura; family Limnodynastidae; genus Mixophyes; species Mixophyes fleayi. The sequence goes on along the minus strand of NC_134412.1, from coordinate 37,027,663 downwards.
TGGATGCCACAAGTTTACATAAAGTATCCCATCAGATTGAGCCAACGGTGTAATTCGAAATGTATAGTGCTAATCGGTGAGCCCTAGATAATGTCTGTGTCAATATATTGAATGATAATCCAGAGTAACTTAATAGTATCACGCATCTCACTGGTTTAATTTCATTCTGATCTATTAGCTTCCCTTGGTTACTGATATCTGCTGTACAGCCTGGCATTCCTCTATCCTTGGACGCCACCTTGCCAAGTATTCTGCACATGCGCAGCCCCGGGAACTTTTTTAAAACCTCTGCTCCGCGGTGATTGGATGATCACCAGCCAGTTCCCTTTTATAAGGGTCCTCCTCCTTTCTAGGAGTGTCAGAGCATCAGGTCTCCCTACCGGATAGGAAGCATCACCTCTGACTCTTATTCATGCTCATAATTTTGTTCCTGACTTCGTGGTTTAGGCTGTTCATTCATCAGATGCTGCTTTGCTCATCATCAGTCCTGTTTCAGAGTTATAACACCTGTGTGGATCTCAGTGCTTCTGCTCTTTGCAGTTCATCGCTTCACAGCGTTACCTGTTCAGCTTATTCCACAGTCAAGACCTGTGACCTCCCTGCAGAGTATAGCTCATCGGCCCTGTTCCAGAGATATAGCACCTGTGTGGATCTCCACACTTCTGCTCTCTGCAGCTCATCACTTTACAGCTAAGCCTGTCCAGCCTAACCCGCTGCTAAGACCTGTGACTATACTGCATCGCTCAGCATCTGTCCTGTTCCTGAATTACTACACTAGTGTATACCTCAGTCCTTCTGAGTCCGGCAGTTCCTCACTTCACAGTACTACCTGCTCCGCCTATTCCACTATCAAGACTCGTGGCTATACTGCTGATCATCGCACAGCATCCGTCCAGTTCCTGAATTTCCATATACTTGAGGCTACATTCCATTCTGCCTTACAGTTACTTCGTAGTTCTCCAAATTATCTGCTCTGCACACCCTAGAGGACTGTGACCTGCGGTTGAGAGTAGCTAAGACCATATTCCCTGTGTGAATCCCTGATAAATGTCTCTCTTCTGTTAGACTCTGTACCTCTCTGGTGGTAAAGTGTCACTCAAGCAGAGATCAAGAGTATTCCCATTATCTGGCTTTCGTGACAAATAGCAAGACACAGGATATAGTTGGAGCCAGAGACTAGTTACGACCCAAACTTGTAGACCCACCGAGCGGGGATTAGCCATGATAACTGCTATACCTCCAAGTTCATACCGATACTGAATGAAGCTGTGTAATTTCATGAAGGCTTATAGCCTTATATTCACAGGCAATGATAATATCAATAGGCCCAATAACTGGGCAGGCTGAAATTTGTCAAGCCAAACCAATGATGCAAGCAATTCCTCTGTGACTTGCAAAAAATTGCACATTGAAAATAGGTGTACCCACCACTGTATTAAAATATTACCTATAACGTGGCTTAGACGCCATCTCAGATGGTCACCACATCAGAAAGCTCTACAGTTAAAGATCCTTATTACCACCGCTAAATGGATCTTTCATATCTGCCTTCCACCCTCATTTTTGGACAGCTCAACCAGGCACCTGTGGAGTCATTTTGAGCCCTGATCGACATAACACCAAACTATCTGAGACCACCCAGCTGCGTGTGCATCCTCCCTCCTTTACGGACCCTGGAGCTGGTACCTTTCTGACGCTGTAATGAAATCCACTGAGACCCCCTCCGATAATATTTAGTGTCTACATTGATCTACCTTGGCTGGGAGGCCCCTGGCGCTCCGATGGCCGTCTTCACTATCCACGGCCTGCTTCCAGCCTCTCAGCCACGGTCTCATGTGCCGCTTGTGCCTCACCTGTCGAACTTCCGGTTCTCAATATCCAACTTACGCTTGGCACATCCTTCACACTGCAACATCAGAACACAGTGCGGAGGTAAGGTTGAGAGGCGATTGCTCTCCCACCACCACCATTAGGAACATTTGGCCTCACTACTCAAGACACTGCAGTTGTCGTGTCCTCTAGATGTGGTGTGGGAGGCCCTAGTCACCGACAACATTGAATGCCTGGGGACATGGCAAGGATGCCATAGTGAGCAGACGTACCTACCTGTAGATCTCCCTCTGGGCAATTCCACAGTCATTAAATCAGACTCACAACTGCCGCATCTTGACCTCAACACATCAGACACTGAGTTGCACTATCTCCTGGAGAAGGGGAGCACAGCTACTGTTGGGAGACAGTCACTGTGTTGACCCAGGAGTCTGTAAGCAAGTGACAAGATTCTACCTGTAGAATTTCTGGAATAACCTCCGAATTGCAGGCAGAGCTGTGATCTTACCTTGCCAGCAGCCTGGACACAATACCTGTTGCAAACCGTATTATTGCATATATACTGCATGTGGATTTAGTAGTCTGTACCATTGTGTGATTGACACTGCAAGAATTCCTAATTCTTGGGCACCATCTGGTGGACACTGACAATATCACATCTGTACTTACTACAGCCATATCATGGTGCCACGCATTGCTGGGCTACACGACTATGTGCTATGCAAAGACTGTGTTATTGACCGGGATGCCAATCCACTAACACCTTGATGTCATGATGCCACTAACCCCCACCATGTGCTGAACTAATGTGGGTATGTGGCCGGCCTTTCTCCTCCACATATATTTGTATTGTCTGCCACTGATTCATCTGAAGTAACCTCACGTTAACAGACCTACCTCTACCTTCATGGGCAAAGATAAGAAGGCAGTGCCTAAAAAGGAGGCCACTTGTGGCAGCGACACTTCCCCCGCCCCCTGATCTGCGCGCCAATATCTCAGTGTGTCTTCCACTGCTTCTGCCTCAAACCCTATTCTGGGTAACAAAAACACTGAAGCGAACTACTGATCCTGCATCCATGGAGTCACATTCACCCCATAAAGACTCTGCAGACTTGCACAAGATTCTCCATCATATTAAGTCCCTATCAACCAGGCAGGATATACTAGACTTGTACCATAAAATGCAAGATACGGTTTCCACTGAGGTCTCCAGCATCCATACGGACATCTCCCATCTAGCTGCCAGGCTTACATCTCTGGAAGAAGACAGAGAATAATCTAATGAATATGTTGCTAAAGTACAGGAGGTAGTCTCATGCCAAGCCTCTGAATTTAGAGATCTCCAGGCGAAAGTAGATGAGCTTGATTACCAAGGAAGCCGCAACAATCTGCGGATAAGGGGAATAACAGAAGACGTCCTCGCTCAGGGCATTGTGGATGTCCTAACAAAGAATTTTAATGAGGTGTTGGAACTTGACCCATCCACCCGCATCATCTTTGATAGAGCCCATAGAGCTCTGCACCCCAAAGCCCTTTCCAAGGAAAAACCAAGAGACATTATATGCAGATTGTATTATCACACTCAACTGGAAGAGATTCTGAGGAACCTCAGAGACCTGGATATTATTGATTTTAATGGACATAAAGTTCAAATATTTCAGGATCTCTCCTGGCACACTTTACAACAGAGGCTCTCACTAAGGATTTTGACGGAGGAGCTCCACAAATGTAAAGTATCGCTGGATATTTCCCTGTAGTCTCCTCGCCCACCATGATGGGAAACAAGTGCTATTGAGAGACCCCTCAGAACTTATGTTCAACTTTGGACATTGCCCAGGTGCCCTTGACCAGAATGTCGAGTGAGCTCTGCTAGACTTCGCCCTCCGACTCTTCCACAGCGGAATCAATGGCAGCAAGTTCGTCACCAGAGCAGAAGTCCTAGAGAAAATCCTGCCCGCAACCCAACTGCAACACCGTGAACTGGTTTCGTTAGTCTGCCCCTTCAATAATGCCTTAAGTAAAATGCAAGGGTCTTTGTTCTTGGCCTTACTTGATATATTTCAATAGATTAAATACATATATATTTGCTTAATTATAATGCAGATTTACCATAGCCTCACTGATAATACTCTATTATAACATCTGGGGAGCTCCCCACAAACATAACATTGCAGTTAAGGGCTGTGTCTGCTTTCATGCGGCATCCCACTTTTAGTGTTGGATTTATGCTTAGGTTACTTTACACTAATTGTTGTTTGATTCTGATTTATATATATTTTATTCAGTTTAAATAATAGATTTTATACTCTAACATGTTTGAAATGGTGGTAGCCGCCATACCCGCATTCTCTACACCGCTTATCTTTTCAAACCTGTCACCATGTACCTGGTTGATCCCTAAATGTTCTTCAGGTGGGGTACACTGTACTTGTTTTCATGTTTGTTTTGCCTCTTTGTCAAATATCTACCCCCTCTTCCCACATCTGTCATCCTGTTCTCATTTCCACCTTTTGCGCTCCCTGCCCTCCCTATCCGGCCACACTTACATGCTTCACTGACCCCCCCCCCCCCCTAAATGATGCTGCCAGCAAGTAATACTACAGGTGCCCTTCCAGCCTTGGGTCAACCCCTCAAAATCTACTCCATAAATGTTAAAGGCCTAAATGTCCCTGAAAAAACGTCAGACACATTTATTCCACTCTGACCTGGCCGATGTGGTATTTATCCAAGAGACCCACTTTTAAATCAGACTCCGCACCCTTCCTACGAAATAAAACTACCTGAATGCCTTTTACCACAACAATTCTCATGGAAAACAAAAGGTTTTGCAGTTTTACTCTCTAAGTCTTTACAACTCTCTGCTTTATCTCATCATTCCTTTGGCGAGGACCAAGGACTACTTGTGAAATGTAAGCTTTTTCATCACCAATTTACATTTGTCAATGTTTATGCTCCTAATCAAAACCAGGCAACCTTTCTAGCAACAACTCTAGACTATCTGGAACCCCATTTGGAAGGTGTGGTAGTGTTCAGAGGTGACTTGAATTGGACTCTGGATCCGGCCTTGGACACTTTGGGTGGGGTTTCGAGACACCCATGTACTGTGTATCACAAGGTAAGGCGCATTTTCCATGACTTCCAGCTGGCAGACTCCTGGCGCCTAAAACATCCCCTGGACCATGATTACACCTTTTATTCACATCCTCACACAGCATACTCCAGACTAGACTACCTACTGGTTAGCCACAGACATCTACATTTGATCCGACATACAGACATTGGCCAAATAACCTAGTCAGACCATGCCCTCACTATTCGCATCCCTCATACCGTATCTAAACAATGGACGTGGAGATTTAACGAGTCCCTCAAGTATGACACTTACTGCGAAAGACAAAATAGGCGCTGCTATAGAAAATTATACCACTCATATTGACTCCACTGAAATGTCAAAGGTGACCATCTTGGAAGTTCAGAAATGTGTCCAACTGGGAGAGATCATTCAATGAGGGTCATTTGTTAAACATATGTACTGAGTGGATGGTCTCTTAGGTCAATATATAAATCTCTGAATTAAAAGTAATATGCCTTCATATAGGTGGAGAAACAAGCTATAGATCTATCCCCATTTTAGGACATGTCTTTTTTTAATGATATACAATATGATGGATACCTGTGTTCAAATGAGACCACAGTTAAATTTATTTAATTTGTCTGATATACCAATATTTCACAGCATGCAAAATCAAATTCTTTGGCAGTACATATGCTTTCATACTACAGAGTGCACCCTAATATGAGAATTGATATTTCAAGACGAAATACCTATAGTTGAGAATTGTATGTTATATTTCTTTATTGTGGGTGGTTAGAATTCTGTCATTTGTTAAAGAACAAAACAATGTTCTTAAAGCAGATCTCTTGCTTAAAATCAGATAAACATAAGTCCTCCCAAGTCGGGGGAACACTGTGAGAGTTGACAGAAGCTAGGACTCCTCTTAATAAATTACTAGGTGATGGAGCAAAATTGAATTATGATAGGTGCACAAATACTTTTCAATGAGAAAACAAACCCGAAAAATTGTTAGCTCGGGCATTAAGAGCCCAACATGTTGCTTCTTTAATTCATTCGGTGAAGGATGCAAGTGGAAAGGAAAGCCATTTGATGGGAGACATAGCTTCAGCGTTCCATACCTACTACTCCGGGTTATATAATATCAGGGGAGACTCAAAACAAGAGCAAATCAGTGACTACCTAAAAAGATGCAATTTCCCCACGCTTTCGGACTCTGCAGGGAGATGCTGGATCAACCTTTTACCCTGCAGATACTAGAGGAGGCCATTTCTACCACACCGACTGGTAAAAGCCCAGAGCCAGACTGGTTTACAATTGGCTATTACAAGATGTTTGGCCAGGTGTTATATCGTCTCCTTCTAGGGGCTATGAATGAAATTTCTGGAAAATCTGGCTTCTCTCGACAGCCACTCAAAGCACATATTACAATCATCCCTAAGGAAGGAAAGTACTCCCCCCATTGCTCCAGTTATCATCCGTTCTCCTCGATAAATGTAGATTTAAAACTTTAAGTGAAAATGAAGGCAAACCGCTTGAAGACTCTTCTGCCAGGCCTAATACAAAGTGATCAGATGTTCCGGGCCGCAAGACAAGATTATCGACTTGATGCATTTGATTGAGGGAGGTCAATTATCTACCCTACTGCTATCAACTGACGCAGAAAAGGCCTTTGACAAGGTAGATTGACAATTTCTAGATGGCGTGCTGGAGCATATGGAGAGAGACCAGCCTGTCTTCACAGAATCCTTTCCCTTTACAAGAATCCCACAGCTCGTATTAAGATCAATGGTTCTCTTTCCGTCTCATTCTCCATCTATAATGGTACATGGCAGGGCTGCCCGCTTTCCCAGCTGATATTTGTCATTTGCATGGATGCCTTGGCTTGGTCGATCAGGAACAATACCAATGTGTTTGGGGTGGTGGGGGGACGGAGCACAAACAGACCATTTTTGCGGATGTCTTGCTAGCAACGGTCACCAACCCATTTATCTCACTACCTAATTTAATGCTTGAGTTTGAGAGATTCAGGACATTTGCCAACTTTAAAATCAATTAAACCAACTCTATGGCTCTGAATCTCTTCATCCCATTCCCCACTTTAGAAGGCCTTGGGAGCTCCTTTCCCATCACCTGGTACTCCTCTCAAATTAAATACCTGCGGGTGCTGCTGCCAAAGGATCTCTCCACCTTGTATAAAATTAATTTTGCTCCATTAATCTCCAATGTCGGAGCGGAATTTGGATGCTGGAGTTTTGGGGGCTTCTCCTGGTTGGGGGAGGATCAATATAATAAAAATGAACATTTTACCAAAGATTTTATATCTTCTCTAAACCCTCCAGATACACATTCCTCCCAGGTTTTTTCTAGATCTGCAAAAATTGGTGCATGAGTTTGTATGGGCCAGTAAGCCACCCAGGTTTCACCATGATATTCTATATAGGTGGAAGACACAGAGGGGCCTTCAGGTACCCCACTTTTCTAAATATTATCAGTCTGTACTCCTTAATAGATTAATGGAGTGGACTAGATCGGAGCCTTCTAAGCAGTGGATCCATATTGAGAGACAGCCGATGGGGACTTCTACAACTATTCTTCCCTGTTTGCCCAAACTTTCACACACCCTACACCCCACCATTGGCCCTACACTCCAATGCTGGGCCAGGCTGCAAACTTTGAATCTAATTCCATCCCCATCATCGCCACTTACCCCCTGACTGCCAACCCAGACTTTACATCTGGACTTACACTAGGGGCCTTTGGAGCTTGATCCACAGGTAAGACAATCAGGAGTGGTCAGCTATTGGCCAATGGATGAGTAAGTGCCTTCTCATTTGTAGAACAAATTGGGCTTACCTGTGTGACAAGACCAGGTCATATTGGGATAAAATCGGATCAGCCCAGTCTGTCACAAGCGGGCCCAACCGAGTATATCGGTTCCCTTATACTATTATTAAATTTCACCCGGTGGACAGATCTACATGTGTCCAAGGAGCGAGGGGGAGATGTCCCCTGTTCCTGTCACAGGAAGCATGGATCAGCTGAAGCCTCTGTGACATTACAAAATAGTGCAAGGGATTAAACGGGGGAGGATCTGGCCCTGATCTAAATAAAGGGGGCGGATTTTATGATTGTGAACGTGACATGAAGCACCTAACCCCTCAGAATTGCTGGCAGGGAAACCACATGGGGGCCTTTGTTGAAAACACACTCCTTACCACACCACGGTCACCACACCTATGCCGTTATTACCAATGACTGTGGACTGTTGAAGAGGGGGGTGGGCCAGGGGGAGAGAGAGAGAAGTATAAACACAGGACCCGGGAGAGGCGTGGGGTGTGTGTGACGGGAGTTTTGAAGGAGAATGTACTTTAACTGGGAGAAGGTTATCGAACTCTGCCAGGGGACAAATACTGGTTGGACATTGCTATGCCAGTGAGAAACTTTGTTGGACACACTCATGATCCAGAGGAAACTGGTGAGCCTACTTGGAGTAGGGAGACTGCTCTAGGTCCCAATAAGCTAGTGGAGAGTTTGCTGAGCGGCCGTGATCTGCAAGATTGGAGGCCATCTACTTGAGACCAGCCCACTGGCCATCCTGTGGAATAACTTTGGGACTCATTTGTGGCCTGACTGGGACTCTGTGAAACTTCCTGTGTGGTGAGACCTCTCCTATGTGATGTTTGGGTGTTTTATTGCCACTGGTTATTAGCGAACATTCTTGTTTATTTGGTGGGGGGAGTATTTCTCCTTTGTGGAGCACTGTTTTTGCATCTACTCTTTGTGTACACATGTGTGAATAAAGGGATCATAATCTTTTTCTTGCACTGTTTATGCATTTACTCTTTGTGTACACTTCTGTGAATAAAGGGATCATAATCGTTTTCTTGCCTCCTTAACTCTGTGATTCCATGAACCTAGAGGGCTAGGTATCTAGTGAACTTAGGTTCTAACTCTGGTGTCCTCACAACCTGCTTCAGAGTTTTGGCTATACCTGCAGGCTAGACACTAACAATCAAAAAACATTATGGGGGTGCGGACAGGAACCTGACTAGCTTCGAGGAGCTGCTCTGCATTTCCACTGAACCAAAACACATGATATCAACGAATTATCAGCTCATCATTGTTAATCTATACCCCAAGCTACCTGGTTATGTGGTGCATAGGATGGAGAGTTGGGTAAACATACTTTTGAACACTTTTGGGCTTAAGCTTTCCAATATATTATGGTGAGTGCCTCTATCCTCTCTGTGGTGGGGACGTGGTACAAAGTTCTTTTGCCCCTCTAATGTCCTCAAAGTCAACCAGATTGCCCATCTCTATAAAAGTCGTGTGTAAGCAGGGTTGGCCACGAAGCTCAGCTATAAAATGATTGATCATATGAATGCCATACTAGATCCTCCTCTTATATAGCAAAGTTGTTTCTAATATGGAGATAACTAAAGCAGCTCTCGCCTGCCATGGAGCCCATTCACTATGTAAGCCGCTGCAACATATAAAAGGCCCCACAGCTAAGGTGGGTAGGACTTATAATACCACCACCCCAATGACCATCATCATGGATGCAATATTCTGCTCAGCCCTGTCACCACCCTGTGCCTCAAAATGTAAGGCTACTTGCTTATATACATTGATATTCAGGCAGTTTATGTGAGTGTGTAATAGCCGCATCAGGCGTTGCGGACCCTGGTCAGCATCTGAAGAGCCGGTACTGTACTACAAAGACCTGTTGTGTGCTGTGTAGAGACATGTAGTGTGTTGCTCATACTCATTGGAGATGCATAGGTGCTCCTGCATTCCTTTGTTCCAAGACGTCATGTTCAATAATGTCATTCTTTGGCAATAACCCCATCCGATCCGCTGGAAAACTGTGCCAAGCTCTTGAAAATCTTTCTCACCCTGAAGAATCTGCTGCACTGAAACAGGAAACATGTTAGAACCCAGCAATGTCTGCTCCTGTATTCCATGGGCACCTAATCACAAAGATGTGGAAACCTCATTAAACTGAGGTGAGTGGTCTAGGTGGGGTTGGAAGAAGGCAGGTGTGGGGGGGTGTACGTGACTGTGCACCAAGGCATGGGGCACAGGGACTGGCAGGGCTTGGTAGGTGATAAGGAACCTTGGAGCAAGGTGGGAATACCACTGAGCTGCATCCACCTCCTGCAGACAGAAAGGCCATGCAGAGGCAGGTGACCGGCAGGGTTGGCTGGAGGCGGAGGGCGGGTTTTCATGGACGAGGAGGAGCAGCTGCTAAAATGGAGCTGGGAGGGGGAGCAGACAGCATCCCCCGCATGGATAGCAATGGGTACCTGGGTTGAGGGGGGAGGGGACAGCAGGTCAGGGCACCCAGGGAAAAACACCGGATTCCCGGCCACAGTCGGGGATGTCTAGGGAGGGGCAGGGTGATGTAGAGGTAGGCTGAAAAAAGAGAAGTTGGGGGAGCAGGGGAGTCAAGGTATAGATTGCAGAAATGGTGCTGTAAGGGTATGCAGCTACACCCTCTGATAAAGCCCTGCACATGTCACCTATGTACTTGTCATCAGTGCCTGTCTACATACTCTTGCATGTGATGTATATCTACATTAAACAGCAAAGTCATTATATTTCCACATATTCCCCAACACATCACTTGAGGGGGGCTCAGTAACCCTTAGTCCTGGGGGTACCCCTCCCCTGGTAGAAGTCTGGCAAAAGATTTGAGTGCCTTACTTGGGGGGGGAGGTGGCTAGAAATGGGAGGAGTAGGGTTTGGGGATCTCTCCCCAACCACAGCTCCTTGCTATTCTGCGCCCTCATCCCTGGGAGCTGAGCAGAGTGGCTGCTCTCTCCGTGGAGCTGACAGCCAGGTGCTTGGTCAGGTAACACACCGCCAGCAGTGATAGGGGTGATAGACATAGACAAAGATTGTCTCGGAGCCCGAAGCAAACACACGGACAGAGAGGCACAAATTGTACCTTGGAGCATGGCTGTAAGGTGGGAGGTGAGAGGTAGTATGAATGATATAGTTGGGGAAGGATGAAGAATGGTGGTACAAATTATAAAGTGGCATTGGGGGGCAGTGTATGGTGCAGGGAAAAAGGAATGGAGACCGGGGGGGGGGGGGGGGGAATAAGGGGGTGTATGCAAGAGGTAAATGCTTTCTATTTACCCGATGGGTGAATAGAAAGCAAGGGGAGTGAGGGCTATATATGGAATATGAGTTGGGGAGTGTGGAAAGAATTGAAGCCAGAAGGAGTGGAGAAGAAAGGCGGGAGGCCAGAATACAGCAACAATGAAAAGATCAGAACAAATGAGACCAAGACAGCAATGCAACACTAGTCCTGAAGGCTGAGTTGTTCCTGCTCCACGAATTTGTGAAGCAAAGACAGGCCCAACAGCACTGGGGGAAGAATATATAGAGAAGCTAGAAGCCTTCAACCTATGATTCTATAGGCTGGAGTATGCAGTGTACTTAACCCCTAGTAGGTAAGTGCCTGACTTGGCACAAACAAGATTTGTTTAAGATCATTTGGCATATAGCCTTACTTGTCATTATGTTGTTTCAGACTTGGGAAATATGATTTTCACATTTATCCCGAATACTGTAATTAAATAAGTATATCCACAAAGAGAGAAGTAACCACTGCACAAGTTACATCTGAGTATATTCACATATACTCTTCACCCCCTTATTACACTAAAATCCTCTTATAGTTATATATAGTGGTGGAAGTGCAAATTTAGAAGTGGCGGTATGGAAAATATAAGTGGAATTTGTGTTTTACAATCAAAGCAATAGGAGAAGTGGTACAATGGCATACCACCATATACCAGCCTACATTAACCACTGGTTATATATCCTTAAAGGGATTCCTATTATTGTTGTATCTCTTTAAATGGGAAAGTGCTATCATCTGGACTCGGTTTTTAGAGTCTCAAGATAAATGAAAAGAGAGCCTTTTATAGCAATTGACTTAGAGGGTATTTTGTTAAAGCACATATGTTTTATTTGAATTCATTTTAAACAATCCTCAAGTCAGTTATGGCATTTAATTTTAAAATTTTTTGAATAATTGCAAAATAGAAATACAAATATATCATTGTAGATACAGTAATTTGCTTATCTTTTTCTGTGCACCTCCAATCCCCACTGTACACAGGGAAAGTATTGAATTGTAATTGTAATGTGATACCATCCTACTAATTGGTTTTCTTATACATCTATTCCCCTAATTTGTGTACTTTTTGCTCATCCTTCAATTGCTGCAGATACAATATTGTGATCAAATCCCCTTTTCATATCGAATTCCCTCTCATATGAATAGGAGAACTTTGTAATAAATAAATAAAATGTTCTTTTCATGTTTATTCTTTTGTTATCAACCTTCTTTAATTGACACTATAAGGTATTTAATGTATTATGTGCATTATGTAAGTTAATTTAAACAATAAGTTTTATCTGTAGATTTTTTTTTATTATGTACTGTATTCTGGTTTATATATTGTAGTAACTTCAAATGTCCAGATTTTCTTTTAGCTGGTCACATTAATTGCAATGTAGTTTTTTTAATTTCCTGCAATGTTAGCTTTTGTGTTTCATAATAATCTGCTGATCACTTTCTGTGCACCCCCCATCCCCGCTGTACAATTAAAGTATCAAACTGTAGTCGTAAAGTAAAAATCGCATTTTGCACTCCCGCTTTAGACTTATGTCCAACTCTACATGAGCCCCAATATGCATTTCCACATGTGTTTTGGCTTTTTCACATGTCAGCATGTTAAAAACACATATTAACTTGTATAAAATGAATAATGCAAACATACATAAATGCAATGTATCTTATTACTTACAAAAAATGCATTTCAAATGGCAGTTTGTATGTTGCCTATGAAAGTTCTACATTAACCTATAAAGTAAATAATATTGTCAGCATACATGATACACAAAATGAGTAAAGCATAGCAATAATTTTATTGCACTTTCACATTATATCTGAAATAAGCACTAAAAAAACGCTATTTCTAAATGAGTTAATTTGGAGATACTAATATGTGATTTTGAAAACCACTGTATCCAAAATACTTTCCCAGTGTTTATGCACTCTTTGTGACATTTATATCTCATTTGTATGAGACTTGGGACTAAACACCATTGACATGACATTCAGGTCAATTACTTGTGTTATAATCTCTACTGTTAGTGCTATCAATGAATCATAAATTTAATAACCTGGAGGATATCTTTGAACCTAACCTCACAGATGTTTACCATGTATTGTTATGCACACCATTAGCATGAAGGAATGAAACCCATCCTTAAAAAGTTGTGTAAAGTTTTAGTAAAAACCTCTGGCATTATTTTTAGTATGTCCAAATGTGGCTTGTACTTGGAAACAATATAAAAAGAATACTATTGTTTTTTGGTGGTATATTTAACAGCTATTCTAAATATTTACTCATATATAGATATGGCAACAGTGTAAGGCCAGCTGAAAATCATTAAAACCACTAAAAATTGACGTGAATAACATTATCTCCTTACAATGGCACTTGTCAAGGAGTGGGATATATAAGGCAGCAAGTGAAAAGTCAGAGTTCTTGAAGCTGGTGTGTTGGAAGCAGGAAAAAAAGTGTAAGGATCTGAGCAACATTGAAAAGGGCCAAATTGTGTTGACTAAATGCCTGGACCAGAGCATCTCCAAAATGGCAGGTCCTGTGAGGTGTTCCTAATATGCAATGGTTAGTACTTACCAAAAAAAAGGTCCAAGGAAGGTCAACTGGTGAAATGGCAACAGGGTCATGGGCGTCCATAGCTCATTGATGCGTGGGGCAAATGAAGGCTAGTCCGTCTGGTCAAATCCCACAGAAGAGCTACTGTAGAACATGTTGCTGAAAAAGTTGGTGCTGGCTATGATAGAAAGGTATCAGAACACACAATGCATCACAGCTTACTGCGTATGTGATTGTGGCTGTGTAGTCGCAGACCAGTTACAGTGCCCATGCTGAACGCTGTCCACCACCGAAAATGCCTACAAATAGGCATGTGAATGTCAGAACTGGCCCATGGAGCAATAAAAGAAGGCACCCTGGTGGGATGAATCCCATTTTCTTTTCCATCATGTGGACAGACGGATGCGTTCACGTTATTTACCTGGGGAAGAGATGGCACCAGGATGCACTATGGGAAGAAAACAAGCCGGTAGAAGCAGTGTGATGCTCTGGACAATGTTCTGCTGAGCAATCTTGTGTCCTGGCATTCATGTGGATGTCACTTTGATACATACCACCTACCTAAACATTGTTGCCTAACAATTACATCCCTTTATGGCTACAGTATTCGGTTATGGCAGTGGCCTCTTTCAGCAGGATAATGGCTTTGCTACAAATTTTCAGGAATAGTATGAGGAACATGAGAAAGAGTTCAAGGTGCCTCCAAATTCCCCAAATCTCAATCCGATCTAGCATCTGTGGGATGTGCTGGAAAAACAAGTCCGAGCCATGGAGGCCCCACCTCACAACTTACAGGACGTAAAGGATCTGCTACTAACATCTTCGTGCCAGATACCACAGGACACCTTCAGAGGTCTTGTGGAGTCCATGCCTCAATGGATCAGAGCTGGTTTTGCAGCAGAGAGGGCACTTACACATTATTAGGTATATTAGTGGTTTTAATGTTGTAACTGACAACTATACAAACATCTATGATACCATCTATTCTAATAGTGTAAGCAACATTTATTGATGTTGTATACTATGCTTACTACACTGTTTTATATTATGTATAAATTTGTTACAATTGGAATTTCAATTAGAATAAAAAACATTTTAAATGAAGCTACATCTTGCGTGCAGACTTTCTTGATGATATAATCATAAGCTTATGCTATAAATATTGGTACTGCAGATTTAGAATAGGAATTGTAATCCTTGGGATAAACCGGAAACTACCTTTGCAAGGAGATTGTTGATGGTGAAAGAAATAACTAATTTTTTAAATGGTCAGTAGCATATTTGCCATGCTATTAAGACCCTTAGAGACACTAAAGAGAGAATAAAAGTAGCCACTCTCCCTCTCTGTCAGAAACGCGCTCCCAGCATTCCTGACATTGGGTTGTTTACTGTATGGGGTTGCACACAATTCCAGCACTCAATCTTGCACTCACCTATCATCCAAGGTGTAGATTTGCTGAATTGCCCTCAATCAATGCTCTCACACCCATTTACACCTATGATCTGCCACCTATTGAACAAAGGCAATAGGACCCCAATTTACTGGCACAACCTCGAGCCCACTATGCTCTGTTACACACATTGGCAATGCACACACCAGCAATAAAAGGGTTAACATCTCACCATTCTGTTACACAAATGTACACATTGGCACACAATAGGCTTGTGAGTCAAATATATTAACATTTCACACCAGCATTCAAAGGGTTAACATGGTCAAGCAATATTCTTCATAAAAGGCTAATGTATTCGTTAGACTGTCAAGGACAAAACTTACTCAATTTTAGACTTAATATACAAAGGTACAGGGCATTTGAATATAATAAAAAAGAACATATAAGTTATATAAATGACATCTAAGAAAAAAATGCAATACAGTTTTAAAAACAAATGGGATGAAATTACAGGCATTGTCACCTGTCCCTCCATCACAACGTGTTAGTGCAAAAACAGGTTTAGACCCTAATGCAGTAATTTTTGGGCATTATCATTACGCATATTCTCAGCTTTTCAGGATTCAAAATTATCACAGATTCCGTCTGAATTTTCACACAATTCTACCATATTACAGTATTCAACATTTCTGCATGCTACCTTAGATGAGTTACACTGTTCAGTAAAAATGATGGTAGCAGGCATTAACAGTAACATAATGTGATATCAAGTGCTCCGATCAGAACCCAATAAAGCATATGTAGGAATATCATCAGACATTTCAAACCTACTTCATTCCAAGCCCCACTGCCCAATCTAAGTACACTCGAGCCATGGGAGCAGCGGGGCTGACACCTCCAATCCCTTTGTCAGTCCTGGTCTTTCCTGGAATCATATCCTCAGAATTCACAAGATCTGAACATACTAGTGTCATTTCAGCCCAATGTGTCTCAATCCCAGAGTGACAGTGCTAATCACAGTAATGGATTGTAAATGGTCAAATAGCTGGATCTGGGCCAGGAAGTAATAACAGGGTGTAGGCGTCTTTTTGTCAGGTCAAGAGATGGTGACACACAAAACACCTGTATGAATTAAATGCTGGTTTGGTGGATGAGACAGGGGCAGACCCCCCTAATGATCGACTGTCCAGCTTACCTTAGTCATGAGGTCCTGCAAAATCCTTCTGAGTGGTAATACAGTCCATGGATTCATTGTTGGAAAGTGACCCTCAGATTATCTACTACATCCGAGTAGCTCTCAGTAGGTCCACTTTCCAAAGTCTGGAACTTTTTGCGAAACACCTCTGGAGTGAGGCTATATTTCTGGATTAGGGCTTGTTTTATAGCATCATAATTCCAATTAAGGTCCTAAGGAAGAGCTGAAAATGCTTCCAGGGATTTGCTCCTTAAGTCTGGTATCAATGCCTTGCCCTTTCATCCTAGGGCAGCTGATATTATCTGCAAGTCTTTGCAAATCCTCATAAGAATATTTCCAAGTCCCCATCTTTTTCAGTAGCAGGAAAATACTCCAAGCAGGGGTTTAAAATTTGTTGCGCACCCTGGACTCATGTTCCTCTGGTGAGTCACTACGCCTTTGGAGTTGTGCCAACTCCAGTTGAAATTCTCTCTCTGCCTGGTGTTTTTCTAAAAAATAAATAAATGTATGCACATATTAGGATTACACGTACCCAACGGCTGAAGAATAGTTAACAGAGGAGAGTCCCTAACGCCCTGAGAACTGTGATTGCTGACATGTTCTAAATTAGACAGTCCTTGAACAGTGTCCACTGCAGGCTCATGTGGTGCTGTACTAAACTTCTGCTCAGATACTGTGAAACCATGCTGTCTCACATAATCTTACACTAATATATGGATCAGCACCACTTTTGTTTTATTAGTCCCATCTAGACTCTGCTGACGGAGGCTAAGCAAAGTGTCCTTATTTTGTCTCCTATATGTAACTGCCATATCCTCAGTCACATTGCAAAATAAAAGATAGAAACAAAATCAAGGGACCATGGCCTTATCTATGTGGAGTGTATATGTTCTCCCCATGTTTGCGTGGGTTTCCTCCGGGTGCTCTGGTTTTCTCCCACATTCCAAAAAAACATACTAGTAGGTTAATTGGCTGCTATTAAATTGACCCTAGTCTGTGTTTCTGTCTGTGTATGTGTGTGTTTTAGGGAATATAGACTGTAAGCTCAAATGGGGCAGGAACTTGTGAGTGAGTTTTGTGTACAGAGCTGCGGATCTAGTGGCGCTATATAAATTATGATGATGAAGGGAAAGGGAAAACTGTTTTGCATGTAGGTCTTAATAAAAAATAACTCCTGAGTTTCGTCCTTGTAAATATATTCCTACCAGTTCTTTAGTGCAAGGTTTAATTGCTTAAATCACATGCTTAATACTCTAAGAAATGAAAACTATCCCATGACAATGCCACCAATCTCTCAGGAACGCTCTGCCAGCGTCCTTGACTTTAAATTGCTTACTGTATGGAGTTAAAAACGATTCCAGCACTCAATCTTCATTCACCTATAACGCAGGTTATATATATATGCAGGGTGCTTTCACACCAACTATGATCTGTCACCACTTATTGAATAAGGGCAATAGGACCCCAATACACTGATACACACTATGATCCTTGTTACACAAGGGGGTGGGCAATGTACAAACCAGCAATGAAAGGGCTAACACCTCAAACCTCTGTTATTGAAATGTACAGTCTGGAACACACTAGGCTTGTAAGTCAAATGGATTAACAAGTCACACATTCAAAGGGTTAAAATGGTAAGCAATATTCTTCATATAAGGCTAGTGGATTTGCTAGAGTATCAAGGACAAATGTATTACATTTTAGATTTAATATACAAAGGTACAGGGCATTTGGATATAATAAACCAGAACAAATAATAAATGACATCCCCAAAAAAATGCAATACAGTTGTAAAAACAAATGGAATGATATCACAGAAAATAAAACTTATGTATTATAGTATGTCTAGGATAAAGCAAATTTACAGTCCTTCAATTAGATTGAGCCCTAAGAGCTGACAATCTGTCCACACACACACATACACACATACATACACACACACATACACATACACATACACATACACACAAACACACACACACACACACACACACACACAGTATTTAAGCAGGTTTCACTGGGAGGGCACTCAGAGGGGTAGAGTATACTAATGTTGGGAAGGAAATATTCCCTGGGTGTCAAATATAGTTTATCCAAAAAGAGTCAAAGTTTTTTGATCTTTGCATCATTTTTCTCGGACATAAAACTCCCTCATTAATAAACCAGTCATAACCTCCCACACATTTATTTATCAAACATGCTTGAATTACAACAATATTAAATATAATTTTAAAAGATATGGGACTACTGAGTAATAGTGTGAACCATAAATAAATAAAAAAATACTTATATTCAAATGGTGAAAAGATCCATATGTCAGTGTGATGATCATTTCTTCCTCATAGACTTGTAATAGTGCATGACATGTAAAAAGAAGTATAAAATACAACATAGTGCAGCATCATTTGGGTGATATTATTGGTTCATCATTACAAGAAATATAATTAGATTTTTCTGGAAGCAATTGTTTCATATAAATCCATATGGTTAATTTCCCCACGTTTCCTCTCCTTTGTGATCCTACTTACTAGACAGATATATATTCACCTTAATTGCTCCGAAGATTATAGTGTGTAATATAAGTTGATCCTTCACCATCCAAATCCTTATGTGAGAAATCTTACAAGAAGAAAATTTGGATCAAGCAGGGTATCAGAATGTCTTTGTTCCTGTCTTGCATCAGGGATAATCCCTCAGTAGGATATGAAAAATAAACGGATCTAGCGTGATACCGTTTAAAACTAAAAAAAACTCTTATTGCACATAGTAGTTGACATGGCAGCTTGCATCAAACATACATGAATTAGCACATAAATATTAAATCAATGACATTAAAAAACTGGAACGGAGATGTATTAGATGGATAGTAAGTAGAATCACAAAGGAGAGGGAACGTGGGGAAATTAACCATATGGATTTATATGAAACAATTGCTTCCAGAAAAATGTAATTATATTTCTTGTAATGATGAACCAATAATATCACCCAAATGATGCTGCACTATGTTGTACTTTATATATTTTTTTTACATGTCATATACCATTACAATTCTGAGGAAAGAATCATCATCACACTGTGACATATGGAACTTTTCACCATTTGAATGTAAGTATTTTGTTACTTATTTATGGTTCACACTATTACTGTCACGAGCCGCAGCGGTACGCCACATCCTGGAGTGTTCTAGCAGCTGGGCTCGTGCTCTAGTTTCTATGCTCTGTTATTATCCTTGTGACATAGATGTAGGAGGGGGTAGGGACATCCTCCAACTCCAGGGGGAGCTCTCATATATGATTTAAACTGGTTCATTTATATTTGTATACATGCTTCCTGGTTATGTTATTACCTATGCTAGCTCTAGCTAGTAATTAATTTGGTGCCTCCTGAGGCTGATTGTCAGCCCTGTCCTCCTCTGTCCTGATTGGCTCTTAGTACTATTTAACGCAGTGAGGTCTGAGCCTCACTGCCCGTTATATTGTTCTGTCCCAGTACTGCTGCCTGCTCCTGTTCCTGTCTTTGTTGTTGAAACCTGTGATTGATTACCCGTGTATGACATTTGCCTGTTCCTGGATTCTGAACCTGTGCTTTTGACCCTGATCTATTGCCTGTATCCGGATTCTGAACCTCTACTAGTGACCCTGACCTATCGCCTGTCCCTGGATCCTGAACCTGTGCCTGTGACCTTGACCCTTCTGCCTGTACCTGACATACTCGCTGGTGCTCTGGCCTGCCGCTACACCGTGTGCTACCTCCTGTACCTGTGCGCTGCCTTGTTAGCATAAACTCATACTACTCTGAGCATAAGACCTGGGGGCATCTGAGTACCTGTGAGCATAACCAGTCTCTACGGGAAAGGCGGCTGCTAAAGGTGAAGATCTCTTCTACCTGTTCTATGAGTTTATGCCGCAATGGTGGCCATAACAATTACTCATTGCAATTTGATTTCATAAAATTTGATTCTTCGTTATTTGATGTTGAAGATATGTTAATACACTCAGTAGCGCAGAATACTCTTTATGGATTCCTATTAGATAGTATCTCCCTTAAATGGGAAGGTGCTATTATCTGGACTCATATATCAGCTTTTAGGGTCTTAAGATATATGAAAAAAGAGCCTTTTAAGGTGATTAAATTTAGAGGGAAATTTGTTAAAACATATATTTTTTTATTTGAATGCTTTTTAAAATATTAATGTAGTAGTAGTAATAATAATAATAATAATATGCCTCTTAGTGAAGAAGATGTTACACAGAGTAGCCTGCCTCTGAAAAATGTGATATTCTTGGGTACATGCTGCTGCTGTCCCTGCTGGTGAAGGCGAATCACCAACCCAGTGGGCTGTCACAATCATATAATCTTTAGTTTGCCCATTTCCGCTTGTCCACATATCTGTGGTTAAGTGGACAGTGGATAGAATGGCATTTTGTAGCCCAATAATTACATTTTTACAAACCTTCTGGTAGAGGTGAGGAATAGCTTTTCTAGTAAAATGGTGTTGTGATGGAATTGGTAACGGGGATGGAAGACCTCTGTCACGCTGATCGTGAGGGAAACCCACCTTCTGGTATTGGCACCGCTACTCCAGGAGGCGCGAAGTCTAAAAGTACCCCTGGTCTTCACCAGGGACCCCCGCAAGGAAGTTTGGATTTCGCACCAGAGGCACACAGGTCGCAGCCCTCCGAGATAGCCACCAGAGAGGTGAGGGGTATTCGTACAAGCCGAGTCAGCACCGTGCGGGCAGAAGTACAGTAGGGTATAGGCAGAGCCGCAGTCAGGATAGCCGAGGTCAAACCAGGAAGTAGCATCCATGGGGAAAAGCCGAAGAGTAGTCAGGAAAGCCGAGTCAAAGCCAGTTGGGAGTCCAGAAGGATGAGCCAAGAGTTGTCAGGGATAGCCTGGTCAAAACCAAAGAGAGCTACAGGAACAGCAGGGATAGGTACAATGCTGGAGCACAAGGAAGACCAAGATACTCTGGCACCCTAGAGGTGCCAGAGTCTTCCTTAAATAGAGGGAAGGAGAGGCTCATTGGTGGCAGCGGGGTCGGTGGTCAGAATCAGCTGACTGCACGGCAGGAAGCAGAGACGGACGTCCAGCTGCCTAGCAACGAGGACGCCGTGGCTCTGCACATGCGCCGGCGCCTGCCAGGCATGGACGCGTCCCGTTGCTTAGCAACGGGGCACGAGGAGGCAGAGAAGGAAGGCGTCTGTCCCTGGCACTTCCTGTAAGTGCGGGGACAGCGCCCGACAACCTCAAGTAACTGTATAAAACCAGCTGCATTAATAGTGGATATTAGACACAGATCTAATACTAGCATAGTCGCCATTGCGTCTGTGATTCACTTTACGACTGGGTGACAGCTTTCATACTTCCTCTTGCAAAGGATTGTTTAACAGTCAATTGTTGTAAACTACTAGTAATCTTCTTCTTGGTTTGCTTAAGGGTTGAAGATCCACCCCCAGCAGCAGGAGCAACAGCTGAGGGCTTAACGCTGAAAAATTCTTCTGAGGAGTCCTGGGTAGGGAAGGGGTCATCTCGACATACAAACTTGGATGCAGAGCTAACTGCAATCACTTGTGAGAATATTGATGATATGAAGGTGTTGGGGGTGTGGATTGCAGGTGCTGGGATCTAGCTGATGCTGGGCTGCTTGTTGTTTTGTTTTTTTTAGCATATTTTTCTGATTTTCACAAAAGCTTTCTATGAGCTCTCTTCAAATGGCGTAACATGGGTGAGGTTCCTAGATGGTTAAGGTCCCTACCTCTACTGACTTTGGCTTTACAATGCTACAAATGGCTAGACAACTGTTGTCAGGATTTGTGTAAAAATAATTCCACACATAAAGGTGGATTTTTTGGTCTCATGCCCAGACATGACAATGGCCGCCTTCTTACCACTGGTGCATGACTTGCCACAATAGAGTTCATTAACAGTACTGTTTGCTTAGGTGCCTTTAACCCATTGCTAGCTCGTTTTGTTTGGGCCCAAACAAACCAAGCACTTCAGCCACAAAAGTGCCTCTGCTTGTCACTGGAGTGCTTGCTTTGTTGTACTGTACATGTCCTTTTCAATATCTTACATAGGGGTGGTTGGAAGGGCCCAAGGACATTTCCATCTTGCACCACTTTTCTTTTCTGTCACTGCTGTGTGGCAATGTTTCCTAGATGTGCTATGAACTACCATGTGTTTGTGTCATTGCTCTGTCGCTTAGCATCCAGCCAGGTCACTGCAGTCTTTGTTTGAAAGTGTATGAAAATAATATTGTGACTTGTGAGGTGGTCAAAATTGACTGCAAATGACTTGAAATTAGTGTTTTTGAGGTTAATAATAATGTAGGAAAATAAGCAAAATTATGTGACTCTAGCAAAAAAAAATAGAGATTTTAGAAAAAAATAGGGATCCAAAACTAAAACACGCTAGGACGGTTTTACCAAAACTCGAAGCTAATCCAGATCCAGAACCAAAATCAGAACATGGGGGTCAGTGATCATCTTTACCTTTAACTGGTCACATTCATTGCAATGTAGTTATTAATTTCCTGTAATATTAATTTTTGTGTTGCACAGTAATCTGCTGATCTCTTGCTGTGTGCTCCCATCCCTACTGTACAGTTAAAGTACTAAACTGTAGTGGTAATCGTCATCACCAACATTTATTTCAATTGTGCCAGCAGATTCCATAGCGCTTTATAATTGGGAGAAAACATTAATAAAACAATACTGGGCAATACAGACAGAGAGGTAAGAGGGCCCTGCTCGCAAGTTTACAATCTATAATGGGACTCCATTCCACTAACTTAATTTCTCTTTGTCCACTCATCCATTCCACTATTTTGTGTACTTTCCCCAACCTCCCATATGTGCCACTACAGTATTGTGAACAAAGAACACGCCCCTTACTGTACCCAGGCTGCACAATCCCACCTTTTCCTTCCCCATTTCGCCTTTCTAATCGTAAAGAAGTACAATGGGCACATTTGTGTCAGTCTGCATATAGACTAAGACGTACGTCGTTCAACTGTGCATGCCCAATACAGAAAAACGCAGTTTGCACTTCCATTTTGGACTTATGTCCAACTCTACATGAGCCCCAATAAGCATTTACAAATGTATTTGGCTTGTATTTTTTTAAAGAAGCATGATATAAACACATTTAAAATTAATATTACAAACATACAGAAATGCAATATATATATATTCACTTACAAAGAATGCATTGCAATTTCCAGTCTGTATGTTGCCTATGAAAGTTCTATCATTAACCTATAAAGTAAATAATTTTGTCAGTATACATGTTACAGAAAATTAATAAAGCATGTTAATTCTTTTTTTGCACTTTCACATTATATCTGAAATGAGCACTAAAAAATTGGTATATCAAAATGAGTAAATTGAATATAATATAATATGTGATTTCGGAAGTCACTGTACCCAAAATACACTCCCAGTGCTTTTGACATTTATATCTCATTTGTATGAGACTTGTGACTTAAACACCAAATGACATCCAGGTCAATGACTTGTGTTATAATCTCTACTGTTAGTGATAGTTGAATCATAAACTTAATTAACCAGGAGGAAATCTTTGAACCTAACCTCACAGAAGTTTACCATGTATTGTTATGCACAAGAAGAGCATGAAGAAATGAAACCCATCCTTATAAAATTGTGTAAAGTTCTACTAAAAACGTCTGGCATCAATTTTAGAATGTCAAAATCTGGTGTATATCAGGAAATAATATGAAAGATATAAAAAGATTGATTAATACTGATGTTATTTGGTGGTTTACTTAACAACTTTTCTGAATATTTTCTCATAAAAGAAATGGCAACAGTGAGGACAGATGAAATTCATTAAATTCACTGATAAGTGAAGTGAATAACATTGATTATCTCCTTACAATGGCATCTGTCAAGGGATGGGATTTATTAGGCAGCAAGTGAACAGTCAGTTCTTGAAGTTGATGTGTTGGAAAAATGGACAAGCGTAAGGATCTGCGTTACTTTGACAAGGGCCAAATTGGGATGACTAGATGACTGGTTCAGAGCCTCCCCAAAATGGCAGGACTTGTGGGGTGTTCCCGGTATGCAGTGGTTAGCATCTACCAAAACTGGTCCAAGAACGGACAGGGTCATTAGCTCCCAAGGCTCATTAGTGAGTGAGGACAAGCCCATCTGGGCCAATCCCACAGAGTTGCTGTAGCACAAATTGCTGAAAATGTTAGTGCTGGCTGTGATAGAGAGGTGTCAGAAGACACAGTGCATTGCAGCTTGCTGTGTAGACTCCAAAGATTCTAAAGATGTTATGAATCGTAAAAAACGGAAATTCTATAGAGACAGATTAAGCATCCAAGAGGATCCCACCAATACAACAAGGGACTTGGAAAGGAATAAATCTGGTAACCCTCAATCACACTTGGCATTGAAAAGGGAGGGAGTATATGCACACCAAATCAAAAAGAAAAGAGCGTTAGGATATTTAGATCACAATAGGTCCCATTACCTCCAACACAATCATGGGTCTACTAGCCAGGGTCAAGAAACCCCAATATTATATTGAATGCAAGAAAAAAAAGAATCACTACACACATCCCTGGAGAAGAGTGGATAGGGATAAAGGAAAATATGGGAAAGTAAGAGGTAAAACGAATCAATTTAAACTACCCCTCACAAATAAGTTTGATGTCTTAAGAGATAAGGCGGAGGGACATCCTTCTATGGAAGATTCAACTTCTTTTTTTAGACAAGGGATAGGGATCATGGTGGAGGTTTTGACTGAGAACCAACCTCTGGAGATAGATCCTAAGAAAGTTAGACGTGGTAATAGAGGAGGAGATCCTATTCGTAAAAAGATTTATCAAAACAATAAAAAGAGAAAATTCCATGATACCAATTCCGACAATAAAGTTGTCAGTTTGGAGCCCTCGGATAAGAAAGAGGTCGCTTTTAACCTTAGCTCCAAGACATTATCTGATGATGAATATTCAATTTAAAAAAAAAGGTTTGAAATTTGCACCTACTAGTCGTATTAATCACTTTAATACTTTTATTGATGTACAAAAATTTGTTAGATTACATTAAAGAAATTTTATCTGAATAAAGAGGCCAATTTGAGGCCAAGGAGATACAGGATGATCTTTCTAGTAAGTTTAGAAGTAAATCCCATTTTTATCCCACCCACATGAAAGGCAACTCTATAGACACCTTCAGTATGCTAGTGGTGGATGAGCTAAATGAGATTACCACTAATCAACCGATTTATACATAATTTGACTCAGGGAGAGAGAAAAACGCTTAGGATCTTACAGGAGAATTTGTAATATCACTATAAAACCTGCGGACAAGGGGGGAGTAGTCGTCGGATAAATAAGAAGCAGAAATCTTCAGACAAGTGAATGAAGGTAATACTTACATTAGACTCAGAAGTGACCCTACTGATAAAATTATAGAGGAATTGGATGCATTATTTGGAAAATATCAAGAAATAGGGGTGTTAACGGAGCAGGTGGCTAAGTATTTGCATGTATCTAATCCAACAATACCGGTTATGTACATTCTACAGAAAATACATAAGAGCCTCTCGGACCCCCCAGGTTGACCAATTATATCAGGATCTGGAAGTATTACAATGAACCTCTCTGAATTCATAGATTATCACCTACAACCAGTAGTTAAAGGGACTAAATCCTATATAAAAGATACAGGAGACTTTCTGCGAAAAATATCCTCGGTTGTGTGGCAATCAAATTACATTCTAGTCACAGCAGATGTTAGTTCCCTATACACAATCATTGAACACGATCTAGGTATTAAGGGAATTACATATTTTTTGAAAGATACTAAATATTCTAAAGAACTTACAACATTTCTTATCAAAGGCATGTTGTTTATCTTTATCCACAATTATTTCAGATTCAAAGATGTATATTATCTACAACGGGTTGGAACGGCCATGGGAGCCAGTTTCGCCCCTAGTTATGCCAATTTGTTCATGGCTTACTGGGAAGATCATCAAGTATGGCAGGGTCACGACTTTTGGCGAATCTGATTCCGTGGTATCGTTTTATAGACGACATTCTTTATATGGCAAGGCAATAAAAGTGAATTGGCTGATTTCTGTACATATCTCCATCATAATGAATATAATATTCAATTGGTTTTTGATTCCAGTGAAATCTCTGTTAGTTTTCTGAACATCTCTATATGTTAAAGATAATTCTATGCAAACTAAAACTTATAGAAAACCGACGGAGATTGATGGCTATATTAAATGTAACAGCAATCACCATCAGAATTGGTTGAAAGCAATTCCTCTTGGTCAGAGGAAGAGTATCAAAAGGAATTGTACAGAACAAGGAGTACTGGATAGTCAAATTCAAGATATGAGGAAATGTTTATTAGATAAAGGATATGACAAATCACATCTAGGAAAAGTAGAGTAGGATTTAAAACATATTGATAGGGATACTCTTCTCATACCTACTACTTCCAAGAGACTCATGTAGAAAGCGTTTTGAGTGGGCATTTATTACACAGTTTAATGTTGATCATAAAAGGATGGAAAATATGTTTCATAAATATTGGAAATTATTTAAAAAGGATGAGACTATTGGTGCATTGCTACCTAATAAACCTATATTTATTTACAAGAAGCCACCCCCTTTGAGGGACAAATTGGTTAGAAGTATGGCGTCTGTGAGTCTCGGCAGACCCACTAGGACCAAGGGTTTCCATCGCTGTGGCTTGTGTATGGCATGCAGGACATGTCCATCAAAGACAAGCAAAATCAGTGAATTTACAGAGAAAAGTAAAACCTATAAAATTGAGCAATTTGTTACATGCCATATGTATTATGTGGTTTATGCCATTGACTGCGATTGTGGTCTTTATATGTTGGACGTACATCACATCTGTTAAAAATATGTTTTAGAGAACATATTACCAATATCAATATCATCACTCATTCGTTGTCACTGCACTTTAAAAATGCCAACGCCAGCTATATTAATCATATAAGAGGATTTTGGGCCATTCAAAAAATTTACCATCAATGGCGCAATAGAGATATTGATGTGAGGTTAGCTAAAGTGGAGATGAAATGGATTTATACACTGAACACTATTAACTCAGGCGGTCTTAACTCAGATTTTGAGCTTAAATGTTTTTTTTAATATTTTCTGAATTCTATATTGGACTGTTTTGACTTTATATTGCATTTTACTAAATCAATTTTTCTATTTTGGAGTCTGACTTACTTGTAGGTATACAGAAGAAATATGTGGAAGCATCATCGAAAGACTAGATCTCCACTTATGTGGATCATAAAATATAGAAGATTTCACTTAGTATATTTTATATGATGTTGTATTTTGAATATATTGTTTAAAGATGACCAAATGTATTGGATAAATTTCACGATGTTTTAGAAAATGCTGCACCTTCACTTATGTGGAGTAAAGGATATAGGAGATTTGAAGCATTGTATGATGTATTGTATGATGTTGTATTTTTAATACAGTGTTTAACATGATTATTTATATTTGTTAAGCCATATGTTTTAAGAGATAGAAATGCCTTTAATACGTTTAGAATGTTTCGCATTTAGATTTGCCATAAAGGAAAAAAGATCATGTGATCTGAAATAGATAACAGATTCAAACCTCTATGTGATATTTCCTGACAGCCAAGCCTTGATGTGGCAATGAAGCAGCTTCATCGCTGCGTCACTTCTAATTTAGCTGTCGTGATCCCCGGTGGTAAACTGCAATCATATAAAGAGGGGAATGAGGTTAGTGTTACAAACTATTCTGCCTTAAAAAAGACTCCAGGAGGAGAGGAAACGCGTTGGGTATTTTGTTCACCATCAAGCCCTACCTGTTGCCGAGTACATCTACTAGAGGAAAGAAAATCTATTGTCATCTGTGGCCTCGGCAAACTCTTTCCCTATGCATTTGTATTCTGGACTTCTGGTAGGAGTTATTCACCCCAATTTATGTGGCTGTTTTTTATTCTATATATGTTTTACTACATGCATATTTTATCTACATATGTGTTATTAAAAAGTTAATACACTAGAGAGCTTCTCTCCTATCTCTTTTATGGTATCCTGTGGGAGTCTACTGTATCCAGAGAATCCTTTGGGAGGTTCAAACATCTTTATACAGTGCTGTTGATAAAGAAGTTTCTTGTCAGCATATAGTGCACAAGGGAGATGGTGGTGTGAAACACATTATTGAGGATATTTCATTCCTACTTTCACCGCTGGTTATCAGGAGGTCTTCAGTTTGATCTTGGGATATGTCTGGGACTTCCACTACATGCTGACAGATTTATATTGAATTTACTACACTATTATACTGTATTTTCATTTTACATGTTTTCTGGTATGCCTGTGAGAGTATGAGCGAGGACTTCTACTCATCTCTATGTATAAAACCTTGAGCGCTTTGTGTATGTATACTTTTTTCCATTTGCAGACCAGTCACAGTGCCCATGCACACACCTGTCCACCGCCAAAAGCACATACAATGAGCAAGTGAGCACCAAAACTGGTCCATGGAGCAATGGAATATAACAACCTCTATTATGGTATGTGTACCAATCTTTGTGTGTCCTGTCGGTGAATGGACTCTTTACCATGTATTAAGTGCCACACAGTGCCTCCACCTTGATCTAAGTACTGTAGGCTCTTCGTGAGGTAGTTACCTGGAGTTAGCAACACCTTAGAGACCAAGGAAACATTTGCCCTCCTATACTGAACACAGGCATGCACAAAGGAAATATTACTACACCAGGCTGGTCTTTAGAAGCCACACAAGCAGATTTATTAGTGTGGCGTGGACTCCAAAAGTTTTTGTAGATTTTTGATGTAATAAATATATCTCTTTGGCTCAAAAAATGGTTAAGGGTAACTTGAGAACAATACTAACTAATATCCACTACACAATTTACATAGGCCTCGCTAGTTTTATACCACTAAGAGGTACATCCATCCCTTCTAACCACTGTCTTGTAATATCTCTCTAAACACGATAGCTATCACTAGTAACATAAACTAAACTCTGTCACAGTTACTTTAACTTTGCTAACATTTATATCATAGAAATGCAATTGAATATTAAATAAGTACAATCCATAAAGCCTTTGCTAATAGGCAGTTCAGATACAGATCACTTCTTCTGATTTGATGAAACACACTTCCTTGTCCATTTTTCATCCAATTTAACATTAATGCAGAATACAATTTACACCAGCTGCTTCCTCTCATCTGACCCTACTTCCTTGTTATTATATCACAGTACCACAAATGGGTATTATGCAATATTATTCAGGTCTCCCCACCTGTTCCCTAACTGACTAGTAACCCAATACTCAGTCCAAGCAAATCAATAAAAAGGTAACATTGGTTATTTATACCAACTGGTCTCCAGTATCTGCATCCAAAATGGTTCCTCTCTGTTCAGTTGTCCGGTAAGCTCTCTCACAGAGAAGCCTTTAACACGCTCCCCTTGTGTCTCTGGGGCCTCGATTTCACTCAAACCTCTGTTCAGCTCTCCAGTTGTCTTGCTGCAGAGGACTCTCTCATGATATCTATCTCCCTGAGTCCCCCTCAGAATTACAACTGCCGTTTTTAACTGCTCCTTCACAAGGTCCTCCTCCCCACTGCATGCTGGGAGATGTAGCTCTCTGCCTGTTGGGGAAGAAATGGCAACAGGATGCACTATGGAAAGAAGGCAAGCCAGGAAAGGCAGTGTGATGCTGTGGGCAATGTTCTGCTGTGAAACTTTGGATCCTAGCAGTCATGTGAATATTGCTTTGACACATACCACCTACCTGAACATTGTTGCAGACCAAGTACACCTCTGCATGGCAACAATATTCTCTGATGGCAGAGGCCTCTTTCAGCAGGATAATGCACCCTGCCACATTGCAAAAGTTGTTCTGGAATGGTTTGAGGACCATGACCAAGTGTTCAAGGTGTTGACTTGGCCTGCAAATTCCCTAGATTCCAATTTGTGGGATTTGCTGGAAAGTAAGTCCGAGCCATGGAGGCCCCACCTTGCTAATTACAGGACTTAAAGGATCTGCTGCTAAAGTCTTGGTGCCGGATACCATAGAGGTATTGTGAAGTTCGTGCCTTGACGAGTTAGAAGTGTTTTTGTGGCATGAGGGGGACTTACATAATAGTTGGTTTTAATGTTGTGACTGATCATTGTATATATCAGACAATGAAAGAAATGTGACACCTATGCAAACATCTTTGATACCGTCTAGGCTAATAGAGCATACAAAACATGTTGATGTTTTATATTATGTTTATTGCATTATTTTAAATTTTTATGTATAAGATTGTTACAATTAGAATGTCAATTAGAATTAAAAGTGTTTTAAATGAAGCTAAATCTTGCTTCATCAGCCTTTCCAGATGATATAAGTATAAGCTTATGATGTAAATCAGGCCTGTCCAACCTGCGGCCCTCCAGGTGTTGTGAAACTACAAGCCCCAGCATGCTTTGCCAGTAGACAACCTGTTGATAGCTGGAAGGGCATGCTGGGACTTGTAGTTTCACAACATCTGGAGGGCCGCAGGTTGGACAGGCCTGATGTAAATATTCGTCCTGCGGTTTAGAGCAGATTTGCCACACTATTAGACCCTCACAGAGACTGGCCCAGAATCCACCAAGACTGGATTGTCCAGCGCTTAATTTGGCATAGGAAAAACAACACCCCTTCTGGACTCACAATGACGTGTCCACACAAACAGGTCAAGAAGTCCACCACACAACGGACCACGAGCCAAAGTACATCAAAGGGGGAAGTAACCTGCAGGCAATCAACAAAATCTTCTTGCATTAGCTGCTTTCCTGCCACACTGTTCCTTTTAACAGACACACAGCCCACCCACCAAGTGACCCAACCAATCCCCCAACTTCCAATATATCTGATTAATGAAGAGCCACAAACCCTCATCTGTAAGGTAAACCCCATCATGCCTGAACAAATTAGCCTGGTCCACTGTAAGGGGTGTTTAATTACCACTCCCCCAAGTTCCCTGGCTAAATTGTCTGTGGACCAGTTCAGGATTTTCAGAATTCACCTCATAATGGTTTCACGAACCTTACCCAACAAGCAGCTCTTAGGGATAATATCCACCCAGCACAATTTAATTGCTAGTTATCTATTCTTGATCCTTCTAAAATCCTCGCTGATTTTAATCAGCAACTCCCTGGATCTGCATTTAATTAAATTGTTCCCTCAAAGATGCATGACAAGTTTGTTGGGAGGGCCACGATTCTCAACTTCTGAGACAAATATGACCATAAGATCCAGACAGCAAAAACCTCTCCTACCCAACCAGCGAACCTCAACACGGTAGGGAAAGGATGACACTTATATGGATGCCCAGAACACAAATGAATGACCAACCACTCATACCCGCATCTTCATCATGCATACACCTGGAAACGAAATGCCCTTATGTTAAACGACGTCTCAACAGACAAAAATATAAATCAACCATCAAAGAGTTGCCAAGCATAAGGAGTAGGGAGCCTTCTAAAACGCAGCGGTAGCTTCCCCAAACCTAATTAAATGGGTGCCATACTTTTTTGAACCCAACCCGATGAACTCAATCGACCACTTAATCATTGCTCCAAATGGAAATTTAGCCAGAAGAGAAAAATTCATGTGTATCAAACCTGGTGACATCTCCCTGCGGTCTAACAGCTACATTCTTCTTTCCTAAGGCAACGGAACAAATGGTTGGGTCTGCATGTGAAGTGATAGAGACCCAATTCCCTTTACCTAAATGGTCTGTCTTGGACCTCTGAAGCTTAGGCAAACATGGAGTATTGCCACACTGATCTATTTATGAACACAATGGTTTTAGTAGACCCCCAGATTTCAAATTTATATAGAAGAAATGTTATCCTTTTAGTTTATTTTAGTATTTTTTGTAGACACAGGGAGTTTGGTACCACTTGGCACAATAGGGAGTGTGACATTGGTGCACAAAAACTAAAGAGTCTGAATGATGTTACACATATTTACATTGATTGAAACACAACATGTATTCTTCAGGAAAACAGACTTGTTATCTCAAGAGTGTTTCAGCAAAATTATCAAAATGTGTAAAGTGTAGTGAGTTATAAACCGGACTTTGGAATGGTCTCATTGTTATAGTATCTATCTATAATATGAACTCTAAATTATCAGCATAGGTTAATGGTAACTGAGATAAAGAGTTGTTAGTCATGCTCCAGAGTCACGAAATTGCTGCATAGCTGTGAGTTTTTATATTGGTTGTGTCGAAGATGAATAATTGAAAGAAGTAATTTTACATTAATAATTATCGGTTTTATAGCATTTCGTACTTACCGGCGTACGAATGTTAAATACGCACATAGGAAAACACAGCAAATATACTTACATTCACACGTGCATTTCTAAATAGTTAATTTTTAATAAAGATCCAACTCACATCATTTTTATTAGTAAGACTTAAATAAAAGATAAATTTTTACATTAAAGGTGTTTATGGTTCAGTTCCTAAGAAATGTATGGTGTTTGGCCTTATATTATTCCTCATTTCACCAGCAGAAATCCGGTATCAGCGGCTAAGTGATCGCACACTGTGATCGCTAGTTATGATTATTATAAGATTGATACTCTATAATATTGTATGCAGCACATGTTAATAGGTTGGCTTAAACTGGATTTAGGCAGTTCCAGAGGCAAGACACTTACACAGCTGTTTTCCATTGACGTGGGCAGCCATAGTGCTACGCTGGATAGGTGGAAGAAAACACCTTTCTGGAAGGGGACAACTTTCTGGAAGATGCTTGAAAATCTCCGGGCATCAAATGCAGTTGGAGTAAAAGGCCACTAAGAACCGGACTGGAGTGTGGGGGCATGCGGTGGTTAAGGCGGCTAGTGGGGAAGGTATGAGGTATGGGTGGGCTGACAAGGTGAGGACTCTGGAAAAGGGAGTTGTGAAATGGACAGACAGGGCACCCAGGGGATGGGTGGACTAGTAACCCCTGGAATCCTGGTAAAAAAGGCAGGAAGGTAAGTACTGGTAAAATGGTCTACCTCCACATATGTTGGTGAATGCAGGGGAAGTTGGGAACAGGTTTCGTCTGATGGCAGGGGTGCAAGATGTGGGTGGGATGGGGTTGGTGAGGTGGGCGGGAGGGGAGTCGGGCAATAAAAGGCATGCGTGAGGAAGACTGGGTGTAGGATGCGGGGGTTATGTGAGATGTGCTTGAAACAGAAGAGGTTAAAAGGTGGGGAGAATTGGTGGTTGGACTGATGGGGTTGCATTATCTGGGTGAGAGGGGAAGTGGGGCTGTTTGGCTGGGGGGTAAGCTGAGAGAGGTTAATGATTAGGGGTTTGGGGACTGAAGGACAACACCTCCCTGTGGGCTGCGTAATGAGGGACATGGGAGATGATGCCCAGGTAAAGGAGGTGGAAGGGGGCGCAGTGAGATGGCCCACCTGCCTGAGTACTTGTAAGCAGCTGGGGTAGTAGGTGGGTACGTTGCTGATTAACTTAAATTGCACTGTGTGGCACAGGCAGGGGGGCACTGCATGTGTCACTTCTAGGAAGTCAGTGCGAGCAGAGCGAGGAGATAAGGATCCTCCCTTCTTTGCACACAATCAGATGGTCACTGCTCACTCTGGGACTCATGGAATGAAGCCCCAGTCTAGGGGAAAGGTAGTGTATGGGTTGTGGGGAGGGTTGTATGATAGCGGAGATTTAGATGAAACGGGAGTGGCACTCTAGGAAGAGGAGGGATGGAAGCAGAGGTCGGATGGTGGCGGTTGGAGCACTATAGAGGAGGGTGGATGGAACTGTATGAGGTATGGAGACAGGGAGGCGATGGCAGTGGAAGGGATGTGAACATGTCACTGGTCAGAGAGAATAGAAAAAGAAGAGAGAAACGTGAGGATATAATACAAATTTAAACAGTTAAGAAATAAAAGTGAAGTGACAAATACTGAACATTTTCTTTACAGGTGCACAGGGTTTTTTGTAGGAAAAGTGGCAGAATGTCCAAGTGAGGGGTCCTTTATAGGTGTAGCACTGGCGATCCGAGCAGGCCGCACATGTGCTTTAGATACCTCCCCTGCAGGCAGAGAACAGTATCTCCAAGCATGTAGTGGGGAAGAGGAGCTTGTGAATAAGCTGTTGAAAAATGGCAGTTAGAGAGGCTAGTTTTAAAGCAGCTGAAAGAAGAGGAGAAGGAAGGAGAAGCGAGTGTGTGCTGGCAGGACAGGGCTGCAGAGGTAGGAGAGCGGAGGATACACGCAAGCAGGGCAAGGAGAGACCCCCTGTATGTCAGCCAGAGCGGAGATCTTAGGGAAGTCAGAGGTCTGGAGGAGAACAAAGGACAGCTGGGAAGAGAGAGATAAAGCATTACTGGACGTTTGCACAGAGAGTAGCCATTTTGGGATCCAGAGACTAGGAGCAATACTGATAAATAATCAATGTTTATTTCACTTTTGAGTGACTGGACTGAGCCATTCTTTATACGTTAGGTAGGGAAGAGGTGGAGACAGCTGAAGAATATTGTGTTCTGCCGTTTTGTTGGACTGAGATTTAATAACTGCCAGGGTTCCCAAGGTAAGACCACGGAGAGAAAGTAGGTGAACGAAGTGGTTTTATTAGAGACACAGGTAACACAGGTTCAGAATGCAATAACTGGTAAGGCAGTAATATAACCACAGATCTTAACAGCGGAATAGGCAATACTGTAAAGCGATAGTGAGAAGCATTAGTCAGCGGATTGCAGGGTGGGTACCTCTGGAAGAGGAGGAGAGATAGGTAGCCTGCGAAATGCAGGGATAGATACCTCTTGAAAGGTGGTGAGATGCTGAAATACTTGAGAGCAGACAGCAGGTAAAGGTGGAAATAAGCTGAACAGGTTACACTGAGAAGCAATGAGCTGCAGAGAGCAAAAGCACAGAGATCCACATAGGAGGATCAGAGTAGACGCAGGAACAGAGTAGATGAAGCTGTGTCTGCGGCACTGGAATGAACAGCAAAAACACAAAGATACAGGTAAGTATAACCAGGAACAGGAGTCAAATGAGAATGCTTCCTATCAGGTTGAGTGACCTGACGATCTGTACAGACTGCAGGGCGAGGCTGTGTTTTTAAGGAGAAGCAGCAGATGTAAATTAGCCTGAGTAAACAAGCTTAGTTCAGCAGGAAGGGAAACAGTTCAAGGGCCACAGTGGCCTCTTTGGTGCCATGGTGGTACTGCCGGCTATATATATATATATATATATATATATATATATATATATATATATATCTATATCCAGAAAGTCCAACATAGCTCCTGACAAACAGGAGCTGCAGGAGGCAGATCGTGACAGTACCCCCCCTCCCCCCACCCACCTTCTAAAGGGCAGATTCCACCAGACGCCCATCAAACCGCAAGCTTAAGATCTGTCAAAGAAATCAGAGTCGTAGTCTAGAATTAGGGTACTGTTGGAGAAGTCCTCGTCTAAGGAATGCAGAGATCCCGAAGCCCTAATCCTTCCATTTTTTTACCTTTCTTTTTACAGCTTTTAGAGGGTTGCTGGAATTGGAGCGAGGCAAAAGACAATCTCACAGTTGGAGTAGCCAGAGATAAAGAAAGTGGCAAAGAAGAAGCACTAAGAGTAGGGTTGGCAAATTCTTTGAACACTGTTTCAGTAAAAAGCAAATCTGACAGGATAGGACCTTGGGTCTCAATAAAGGGGTTTGCCCACTCCAGGGCTTTCCCTGTAAAGTTGTATAGCATGAAAAACACTTCTTTTGGGCATCTAGGAGGTCGGGTACTGATGGAAATGTAAGATATACAAAATCTTACAAGAGTATTAAATTGCAGGATGTCCCCGTCAAAGGTAGGTAGTGGGAATTCAACAATGGAAGCAGAGTCAGCAGTTTTGGCAACTTTAGGTGATTGGGTAACCGCAACCTTGGGGGGGACGGACTTTGGATCGAGTACAAAGATCCCCAACTGGGACGGCAATAGAGGACTCGGACAGAGCACATAACTTGGAGGAAAGCTTGGGGTGGGCAAACTTCTTGGAGAACTCTGGTTCATCATATATATCTGAAGGCCCTGACTGGGCACACAATATAGCAGCACTGTGAGGGGAAATGCTTGTAATTTTAGTTCAGTATACAATAGCAACTTCTGACAAAAAAGTCTAAACACCGAAGCAGCAAACTTTGTGAAAACCAATACTTGAGTCATTCTCAAAACTTTTGGCCATGACTGTACAATTTTAGGGCGGCAACAGAGTGGGGAAGGGGCAGATGCACATAGGCAATGTACAGTAAAATCATTCCCCTGTGCACGCAGGAATACGCTGTTTTTCAGACCTAAAGCCTTCACCTTGCTCAGAGTCTAGTTTAAGTCACTACTGACAGCAATGAACAAACACTGCTTCACACACGCATCATCTAATGCAAGTTTAAACTATAATCCTGGATACACCAGCATACTCATTACATTATACTCCAATATGTAAGACCCATGGAGGGAGAATACTATGGTGCCATTTAGTCTGTACGTTGTATTAAACGTCTGTTATCTCCTATATGTGATTTTGAATACGTTTATTTCCTGATTCTTCAAAAGAGCTATATTTTTTTTTGTCATGCATTGCATACGAATTGCACTGAATGTGAATGGTTTAAATTGTAATTGCTGTTAATTATGCATTCATACATATTTACCATAGTAAAGTACCACATTACTAATGCTTGTCTGTTTTAAAATGTTATGTGCCTGTTAAATAGTTTATCACCAGCTTGCATAGATTAGCATTGTGTGTTTAAGTGTTTCAAAGTCTTGTCTATGTATTCTAGTATATATGCGTATGTAGTAACATACATATTTTTTGTGGATAAATGTCATTAAAATGTCTTTTTTTTTTTTTTGTATTTGTTGTCATGTTATTTTTGTGTGTCTTTTTTGGCAGATATATTGAGCCTGGCAAGGCCAGTTGTAGGTCTAAGTATGTTTGCAATCTTTAATTTACAAGCAGACTACAAAGGTTGCAAGGCATTAGGTAATTTATTTATTCACCCCTTCATCATCTTTCTTACATATAATCGTTCATGGACATGCTGCAGGCAAGGAAGAGGAGGGTAACAGACGTTGACTCATTTGAAACCAGCAACTGGTCTACCATTGCCAGCCCAGGGAGCGTGTCTTCAGGCCATGTGTCAGATTCTTTGGGATGGCAGAGGCTGAGGGGGTCCATTGCTGTCAACTCCCACTTCATGTCATCAGGGACACACTGCGCATTGTGCATCATCCCAACAGCAATACCGCCATTGACCAAACTTTTGGTTGTATTGAGCTTTTGTGCCACTGGGTCCATTCAGATCACAGTGGGTGTTGTGGCAGGTCCCAAGCCACTTTTAGTTGTATGCTGAAGGTTGGGTTGTGGGTATTCCTGTCATGTATCCGGCGATTTATGCATCTGCCACATGATGAGGAGTCCCTTGTGACCATAAAGTGGCAGTTTTCCACCATAGTCGGATTTCCTCTTGTTATAGGGCAGTAGATGGCACAAATGTAGCCCTGGTACTGTTGGGTGGGAATTCTTTGATTTATTTGAATTGGAAGCATTTCCACTTGATAAACGTCCAGGCTATATGTGATGCCTCTCTCCAATTTTGAGATCTAGTTGCTAGATGGCCAGGGAGTACAAATGACTAATTTGCCTTCAGGCAATCAGGGAAGTGGCGCAGATTGTAACAGAGGCAATGCATGGCTATTAGGTACTATTTTATATTTTATCATTATTTATTAATAACCTTTTGTTACCCTAAAGACCTTGCTATACATTGTAGTCAGAAATGGTAGGTCTACTCCCTTTAAATATAATATTAACACTCTTTGCAATATGGTGCATGTTACAATGCAAGTGGTGGAAATTAGTTATTATTTTATATGTATGGAAAATACTGGCTGCTTTTCGTGGAGCACACAAATACTTGATAGATTTATATTTACACTGAAATTTAGGGCTGATCAAGGACATGCCTTACTCCATCTATAAATCTGTGCCCATATTTTAAATTTACCTCTGCCTCTAATGCAATATGGTTTTGCCAAGAGGCAAATTTTCTTTTTTCCCCCCTTTGCATGCCTTAAAGTATCAGCTCCATAGACTCAATTACCAAATATTGTACCATTACAATAGAACCATAGCATGTTAGAAGATCTCCAGAATTATTTATATGTTTGGTTTCTCATTGCTAACATTTTTATTTTGTATTTTTGTTACCCTTTCTAGGAGACAACACATACATTTCTGCCTTTGGCCCTTATTCCTCTTTTGAATCCACACACAGGGCTGGAAGTTACGCATGTATGTGTAGAGGACCATGCTCTGCGTGTGGTCTTCCATAACATTGCTGTGTGTGTGTGTGTGTGTGTGTGTGTGTGTGTGTATATGTGTGCGTGTGTAGATATAGATATATATAGATATATATAGATATATATATATATATATATATATATATATAGATATATATAGATATATATATATATAGATATATATATATATAGATATATATATATATATATATATATATATATAGATATATATAGATATAGATATATATAGATATAGATATAGATATAGATATATAGATATAGATATAGATAGATAGATATAGATAGATACATACACACACACACACAACATTGGCAAAAGACTAATAACACAAAACTAGCCATCGCTAATAGTTAATATGAATACTTTAACCCAAGGTAGAAGATTGGTAACGATAATGTCCAAGTTTGTAATGTTACTAGATACTTTGGACAATGATTTTAAGTCACTTAAAAATTAACCTGACTTGTACTAGGAATGCAGAGCACAATATATTCATTAGTGATCCACACTGAATACATTATCGATTTTTGACCTCAGTCACTGTTCGAGAAATCGGTACTGCAGCTTTGACCTGCATTGTGATATTCTCCCATATTCGGCCTTTGGCTGGTGGCGGAGAGATGCTGGGTGGTAGAGTGCAACCTCTCTGCCACCAGTTGCACCACCTCCACCTCATTTGGTGTGAAATATGACTGCATCTGCTTTGAGGCTGAATCTGAGGAGCCAGATGCCTGACTTGGGCTTGGCTGTTTTTGGTCAGACATTTTAAAGAGAAGTAAAATAAACTGTGATTAGTAATATTCCTTAAATGGCCTGTAAAGTGGCTTGCATAGGGTCTGGTACTCGCCACAAATACTCTTTTTGTGCCACAAAGGTGAAGGCTGGTTGCTGTGATATAAGTGATTTGTTGTCTAAAGAGGATTAAAAAAAGCATACATTAGTGAAAGTACTTAAATGACCTGTAAAGTGACTCACATAGGGCATTGTACTCACCAATATATCCCAGGGGAGGGCAGACTGAAGACAAAAAGTGATGGATGGAAGTCATGTTTTTGAAACTATAGAATTCTAAACTGGGCAAAAGGCAGTCATTAGTAACAAGCAATTCTGTGCATATACGCTGTCTAACATAAAGCTTGGTATCCACCAATATTACAGAAGAAGAAATAAAAGTCAAGTCTGAAAAAACAGTTACAGTAATTTCGCACCTCTCTACTCTGAGATCATTAATCACAAAATGGCAGAACTGAATGCTTGTCTCTTCAGCTCTTATATAGGGCATGCAGGGACGTTCTCCTTTGATTGTCTGTGAATGACTGGGTACGGATGATTATTGTAATTAATTTACAGGTTAGTCAGCCATCTTACATATAGAATTGAAGGGATCCGTGATCCCATACGTGCACTAAGAACCAATCAGTGCGCAGCATTTTGAAAAGTTACACTTGGGCTGCTCACCCATGCATCTGCAGAAATGCTGAAAGGAAGCTTCTTTATGGATACAATATCTGAAACCTCAGGTTTACACATAGCACTTGTGGATAGACTCTCCTCAAGGATTTGTGTCATTTCTCAATCTGAAAATACAGTTTCTTCTAACACCTTACTGTTTTCTTCCAGTTCACCTTTTACATGTAAAAGTATTAGGGCACCATTTTTTGAGTCAGAATGACAAGGTCTTGCTTGGTCATGACTGACCTTACAAGAAGATGCCTCAGTGACAGTTGCAGAACTAGCACTCATAGAGAAAGGCGAAAGTCTGATTCTTTCCTTGACACTGCGTGTGTAGAATGGCATGTTGGCAACTTTAGTTTTTCTGAAGGTAACTTTGCCTGGATTACTAGTCTTTTTTTCTTTACCAAGGTAAAAGGTGCTTTTTTTACAATTTTTGTTGCCCTGACTTAAAAACGCTATGCACTTTAACTTAGGCTGTAGCAGATGTCGTAGAATGATTAGCATCATCATGACTGGTGCCAGCAGCTGCTTGGTTCTTCTGGTCTTCTGTGGACTGCTTTGAATCCATTTTGAGGACACCGTAGAATGTCACTGTAGACTTTTAAAAACACTGCCAGCCCTGTTATTGGATTTTTTTTTCACCATTAAACACTGCCACCTCTCCTGTTTCTAGGTGAGCTATGGCACAGTAGAATGTCATTCGAGCATTTGAAGATCACTGCCACCCCTTCTCTTTCTGTTCTAGCTATGACGCTGCCCTACTGTACTGGAGACTGCCAACAACCCTGCTACCCCTTCTCTATCTCTCTGTGAAATGGTGCAGGATCTTTATGGAGGGCGGTATTTATAGAATCCAAAACTTGCAAGATCCGAAAATGTGACAATGACGTTTTGCCTCGTTTTCAGTTCCACAGGCACGCGAAAGTACCGAGCTTGCTTGGCTTGGTACTCGGATCTGCTATGTTCGGGTAGGCTCGATTATCTGAAAACCAAGCCCGAGCATCTCTAGTGTAGAGGTGTGTTTCTTTGTCCAGTGATGGCACAAGTGTGGTATTGGATACATCACATTGAGAGAGACAAAGATGGGCATGATATCATGAAGGCTCTTTCCACACCTATAGGCAATGGGTGTGGAATAATAGTAGTTTAATTAATGTCAAATATACATTTTGTCCCTGCCGCACTACAGGTCCCAAGATGGCTAGGCTGAAATTAAGTGTCTGGGCATGCTGGCGCTTGTAGTGCTATAAGCACCAGAATTCTTATGGCTGCCAGGGCACACTGGCACTTGCGGAGCCACTAGTTCCAGTATGCCCTGGTACCCAGGGCCCACTGGGACGTATACTGCACCAAAGAAAAATGTAAATAAGTATAAAAGATCTTTTGACTTTACTATCGACTTGATCAAGCAAAGTAATTTGAAATCTGTTCTTTGTTTTAATATATGAGTATGCAGAGCCGATTTATGTGCGCTCCAAAACAAATGTACGTGGCGCTCTGTATGTGTGCCTTGAGGAATCAGAGCCATTGTGGTTAAGTGCGTTTGGCTATAGGAGACTCTATTATTTTCTCAGCATACATGATACAGAAAATTAATAATGCATATCAATTACTTTATTGCACATTATATCTGCAGTGAGTACTAAGAAGCAGTATCTCAAAATGAGTAAATGAGTAAATTGAAGATATTGTAATATGTGATTTCAGAAGCAACTGCACCCAAAATACTCTTCCAGTGTTTTTGAACTCTTTGTGACATTTATATCTCATTTGTATGAACGTATGACTTTAACACCAAATGACATTCAGTAACTTGTGTGATAATCTTGCTGCTCTTGATCCTGTGATATTTGCCTCTACACTTGAAACTCTCCTCTCCCCTCTATGCACCCTGGCCTGCCCCAACCAGGTGGCCTCCCTTTACAACCACAACCTCAACACTGCTCTTGACTCTGCTGCCCCTGTCTCTTCTTTTCCCCTTCGCTGCTCTAACCCCAACTTTAGCACTCCAAATTTACCCAGTTCTTTCAAAAATACACACGTACCACCAAATGTCACTGGAGGAAATCTCGTTCCTTGACAGACTTCCTTTATTTCACATTTATCCTCTCCATCCTACAGTTCCGCCCCTTTCCCTTGCTAAACAATACTTCTTAAAGTCTCTCATCTTTTCACAGTTCAACAATCTCTGCCATTTTATTGCCACTTTCAGCACACTCCTTTTGGCCCCCTCCTCCATTACTGCCACTTACTATACTTCCTTTGTCACTTACAAAATTGAGGACACAAAATCTCCTCCTCCCATCACTCTTCTGCCACCCCTGCCACTCTACCTGACTCTTCATCCAGCCAATCACTTCTTCTTGTGCTCCTTCCAGCCCACTATGGGTGACAAAGTTCATTCTTTTTTATTATCCTCTCCAACCTCAACCTGTCCCCTCGATCCCATTCCTTCTCACCTCCTTCGCTCCCTCACACCCACTGCCTGCTATCACCTTTCTCTCCTCTATTAATCTGTCCCTCTCCACTGTAATCTTCTTCTACTCCTTTAAACAAGCTCTTGTCTCACCCATTGCTAAAAAACCCAATCTTGACCCCATCTCACTCTCTAACTACCACCTAATTTCTTTTCGCCCTTTTGCCTCCAAAATACTTCAGCAGGTTTTCTACAACCGTCTCAGCAGCTACCTCTCTGACATCTCCCTCTTTGATCCTCTCAAATCTGGATTCCGCCTTCTCCACTTTACAGAAACTGTCTCGACGAAAGTCACCAATTATCTTCACTTGGTCAAATCCAGGGGCCATTTCTCCCTGCTTATCCTTCTGGACCTCCCTGTGGAATTTAACACCATGGATCACCCTCCCCTACTCCACAGCCTTCAAACCATTAGCCTTTCGGACACCACCCTTTCGGGGTTCACCTCCTACCTCGTCAGTCACTCCTTCTCTGTTTCTATCTCTGGCTCCTCATTCCCACCATCCATCCTTCAGCTAAGAGTTCCACAAGGTTCTGTCCTTGGTTCTCTTTACACCTAATCCCTGGGTGAACCTAGTTGCTTTGGCCTCCAGTACCACCTGTATGCCATCAATACTCAACTCTACCTCTCTACTCCTGATCTCTTACTTTCCTTTCCCTCCTCTTTCAGGTGTACAGTTGCCTCTCTGCTATTTTCTCTTGGATGTCCTTATTCTTTCTCAAACTTATTGTTTTTCCTTGATAAAGAGTTTTCTGCCCTTCTGACCTCCCTATCAGTGTTGACAGCACCACTATCTCCTTTGTTCCACAACTCCACTACCTGGGTGTCATTTTTGACTCCTCCCTCGCCTTCATCCCACACATTCAATCTCTTGCTCAATCCTGTCACTTCCAGCTCCGTAACATTGCCCGAAACAGACCCTTCCTCTCCCAGGATGCCAACAAAACTCTTATCCACTCACTGATCATTTCTCATCTCGACTACTGCAACCTTCTCCTTACTCAACCTCCCCCACTCCCATCTTGCTCGCTCCTCTTCGATCTATACATAGTGCTGTAGCTAGACTTATCTTCCTCTTATCTTCTCCACATCTGCCTCCCCTCTCTGCCAAACCTTACACAGGCTCCCCTTACCCTTCAGTCACTGAAAACCCATCTGTTTAGTAAAGCCTACCAGTCCTCCACGTAACCATTTCACCATGTTGTATATCTCACTATCTTTCATCCTTCATCTCTCTAACTCTTGCTTCTTGCCCTCAGATCCTATTACATTGGCTCACCCCCATGTGTCAACCATATGTATGCCCCTTTCCCTTTGAATTGTAGGCTTTAGTGAGCAGTACTCTTATCCTCCTGCTCTCATTATCTAAAACTTGTTTTCTCACCAGCTACACTGTGCACCTCCTCCTTGTGCTCTCTGCCTATTGACTCCACTCCTCCATTTTCTTTGCACCTATGTCAGTGGCTCTAAAACTGTTAGATGCGCCCATGCTAATGGGCACAGGATTCAGCCTGTGCTGAATCAACCCCTTGCACCCCAGTATCTGTGTTGAGAGTTGTAGGGTTATTTGTTTACTGTATTGTACTGTTATACCTTGTACTGTCTTGTCATTTGCCCTCTGTATGGCGCTGTGGACCTTTTGTGGCACCCTATAAATAAAGTTTAACACTAATATTAATAACCTCTATTGTTAGCGCTAGCAATGAATCATAAACTTAATTAACCAGATTAAATATTTGAACCTAACCTCACAAACATTTAATATGTATTGTTGTTGTTCACACCAAGAGCATGAAGGAATAAAATGCAAATCATGTACAATTTTATTAAAATCCTCTGGCATCATTTATAGTATGTCAAAATGTAGTGTGTGCTAGGAAAATAATATAAAAAGATATAAAAATATTGCTTAATTCTAATGCTGTTTGGTGGTATGTTTAACAGCTATTCTGAATATTCACTCATAAAGAAATGACAACATTGTGAGGCAGATGACAAATTACCAGGCTGAACCAGGCTAGCTGTGGATTTTACCTTTAGCAGCCCTCTTTCCCTTAGAGTGAAAGATACTTACCAGTAATTTGTTGTCCCCAGGACATAGGAATGTAGTGGTAGGGACTTATTTGAGAACCAAACTTGGCGCTATAGTACACAACGATCAACTGGTACTTTACGGTGAATGAGAGGTACTCACACAGGCCTGGAGAAGAAGTCAAACACCCTCAAAGGAATGATCAAAGTCTAAAC
The DNA here is from genome assembly GCF_038048845.1 of Mixophyes fleayi. NCBI lineage: Eukaryota > Metazoa > Chordata > Amphibia > Anura > Limnodynastidae > Mixophyes > Mixophyes fleayi. Next base: position 36,982,872 of record NC_134412.1, on the reverse strand, counting down.
CAGAGATCAGAACATACAGTGTTTCAGAGAGTAGTCAGGTTCAAAGCAAGGATCAGGGCAGGCAGCATTCCAGAGAAATGGTCATGTCTAAAGCGAGAGTCATAGCAGGCAGCATTCCACAGAATAATCAGATCCAAATCAAAGCTCAGGGCAGGCAGGATTCCAGAGAGTAATCCTAATCCAAGCAGAAATCAGAAACAGAATCTACGCAAGAAATGCTGACATGCAGACTTTATACAGGATACCGTTACTGCTTCTATACTTGGCACAGCAGTCAAGAGCTTCATGCACTATAAAGTACAGGAAGGCAATCAGAAGTTTCCTAGCAAGCTGAACACCCCTAAGCCTGATTAGCTGATTTTTTAATTTTTTCACTCATTCAGTGTTTCAGACCCCCTTCATCATTGGCATCCTAGGAAACCGCTTATGTTCACTTAATGGTAACGCTGTCAGACTCTAAAGCACAATAATTTTTCTTTACTTGTCTTGGCTATATAGTTGTAAACCATACCTCCCAACCATTCTGATTTTAAGAATCTGTCAAACTGTCTCATCCAGGAACATGTGGAAACATTGAGGGGAAGGGAGATTTGTAATGGGCAGCCTAGTGCTTTAAACCACCAGGCAGCTCTCTGGGGGTGTGGCCATGCCCCATTCTGATGAGGCCACATCCCCTGAACCACTGGCAGTGACTTTCATGTTGGGGGGTTTGTGCAAATCATTCCCATTGTGATATCAACTAATGTATTTTTTACAATGCACTGACTGCAAAAAATTCTATTTTATTTCTGTACTTTTCATTAACTTTATTAGCTATATTGGTTTACATTTATCCAGGCAATAAATGCATTGTGATATCAACTAGAGATGAGAACATTTTCAAAACTATTTTGTGGTTTATTTGCATGATTCTGCATTTGGAATCTGAATTTCACATGTTTCTCCAGTTGAATTTCCTTTGTGTTCTGTTCATTATTTCCTCTATCATTTTTGTTCAACTTTTCTCCCTTATGTGTTCAGTTCCATCTCATGAAGTATCACATTTCACTTGTGCAAAACAGAACACACTATAACAGTGACTTCCTCCACAGTAACTTGTGGTTTCCTCGTCTCTGAGGAAGTATTATTATTATTATCTTTGACTTATAAAGCGCCACAAAGGGTCCGCAGCGCCGTACATTACATATACAGAAAACTGTACCAAGATAAAACATGATACAAAAATGTATACAAACACAGGTGACAGGGTAAAGCAAATCAGATAATATCTGGAACAGATAGAGAAAGGGATTGTAGAAATCAGCGAGAAGAAGGCCAAAGCTTAAGAAGACAGGGAAAACAGGGCTAGCGAAGCAGGCCTAGAGGTACAGAGGGTGAAGGAACAGTTGAAAGAGCACACAAGGAAAGAGGGCCCTGCTCATGAGAGCTAACATCCTAAAGGGAAGGGGGGAGACATAAATAGAGTGGTACTAACTGGGGAAGAGAGCCAAGGAAGTTAGGAGAAGGACTGATAGACTTGAATAAAGAAATGAGTCTTAAGGGCAAATTCCTGAAGACGAGAGTGAGAGGAGGTGATCAGTGAAGAAGTGAGGTGGCGGTCACAGGCAGAGCGGAGAGGGCAGGTAGGAGTGTAGGTAGAGATGAGATTGGAGATGTAGGGAGGGGAAGATTGGCTAAGAGCTTTAAAGGTGAGGGTGAGGAGTTTAAATTTAATTCTGTAGGGTATGGGGAGCCAATGTAGTGACTGTTGCAGGGAGACTGCAGATACAGAGCGGCAGGAGAGAAAAATGAGGCGGGCAGCAGCATTAAGGATAGACTTAAGTGGGTCAAGGTGAGAATCAGGTAGGCCAGAAAGAAGGAGGTTACAGTAGTCAAGGCGGGAGATAGCAAGCGAGTGAACAAGGGTTTTTGTGGCTTCCGTGGTGAGAAAGGGACGTATCTTAGATATATTCCGAAGTAAAAGCATAAGTTCTTCTCCCTGTTAATATAATGGTGGCTACAATGGGTGAAATGGGGACAGGGTCATACGGAGCGAGAAGGAGGAAGGCTTATTGTATTAGATATATACTTCCAGAAACAATGCATCTCCTCTAGCAAGGTTAAACAAGAAATTAATTTCTTCCCCTGGTCATAGAAATTAAATATTAACCTTACCAAAATATACAAAATATAAAAAATAAGTGCATGTGCAATTATATAAATAAGTGCCCTGCGCTATTTCTTTTAAATAAATTTATACCATAACTTATTTGTAAGTGATTCAGTCACACCCCCTCCCCACCCCTTATCCATGCAGCAATCAGAGTGCCATGTCCGAACGATTTGGTTCCTGGGCCGCAGTCTCGGAAGATTCGGCTCTTCCTGCCGAGGCAGCCCATCCGCATTGCTGTAAATTATGTCAAAGTCATAAATTTGAAGTGCAAGGCTCCAGCGCAACAAATGGCCATTTTCCCCTGAGGTGTGTTGTAGAAACTTTAAAGGATTATGATCAGTCACCACAGTAAAATGTCGTCCATACAAGTAAGGATGACATTTTATCACTGCCCACACAATGACCAAACATTCCTTCTCAATTGTGGCATACCCCACCTCCCGGTTTAGCAGTTTTCTGCTCAAATAGGTCATAGGTTGCTCCTGCTCATTTGGCCCCACCTGGCTAAGTACTGCTCACAATCCATACTGTGCTGCACTGTCAGTTTACACAAAAAAGTCCTTGTCATAATTAGGCGCCAACAGTACTGGAGCACGAACCAGGGCTTCCTTTAATGACTAAAATGCCAGCTCACAAGCGGGTGTCCTGTCTACTACTTTGGGGAATTTCTTCTTAGTGAGATCTGTTGGGGGCTTCGCCACAGTGCTGCAGTTCGTGATGAAACGTCGGTAGTACCTTGATGACCCTAAGAAGGCCAGTACTTGTCTTTGGGTTATGGGCCGATGCCAGTCTCGGATTGCCTCTACCTTAGCTGTTTCTGGCTTAACCCTACCTCCCCCCACATGATGACCCAGGTAGTGCACCTCTGACATCCCCATTTGACACTTGTCTTCTCTGATGGTCAGACCTGCCCACTGAATTTTCTCCAACACTTGCCCTACATGTTTCAGATGATCCTCCCAAGATTTACTGAAAATGGCAACGTCATCCAAGTACACCTGAGCAAAGCCATTACACCCTTCCAGCAGGTAATCAACCACATGCTGGAATGTGGCTGGCGCATTCTTCATCCCAAATGACATGGACTTAAATTTGAACAGGCCAAATGGGGAGATGAATGCCGACCATTCCTGAGGCTCGGGGGTTAACGGTATCTTCCAATACCCCTTGCTCAAGTCAAAGGTGGAAATATACTTTGCTCCAACTAACCCGTCTAACAGCGTCAATTCGGGGCAGGGGATGGACATCAGACATGGTCACCTCGTTTAACTGGCGGTAGTATACGCAAAACCTGGTTGTTTTTGTCCTTCTTTGGAACCAATACAACGAAGGACGTCCATGGACTATGCGATGGCCGGAAATATTTTTTGGTTAAATACTTGCAACAAAACAAATACAAGCTACAACAAAGGGTGGCACCCAGACTGTAAAATGAAAACTAAAACCAGGGATTGCTCCCATCAAGAGTCCAAACAAAAAAAGAAACAAAGGGCTATGCCCATAAAAGTCCAGCATGAATACAAAATATTAATAGGGTAAAAGCGTATACAACAGAACAGGTGCCACCCCTAAACAATACATAACCAATTGTAATACAAAAAAATCACACATTACACCCGCCACGAAGAAGCAAGCTGTAGATGTATGTAAGCCATACTAGAAAACCATACTCCTATAACAAAAACTAGGGGGTGAAAGGACAGAAGGAAAAAAAGCCTTAGAAGGAGAAAACACCAGTCTTTGACCTCACTATGGAGGTCTCAGGCCCCTCCAGAGCCTGGGACAGTTGGCATTAGTCAACCAGCGCTTTTCCAAATCCCTCAATTTCCATACCTAGTTGATAAAATCACCCACCACCCCTTCGCAAGTGAGTATTTTATGTCTGGAGACCTCACACCTCGCGTTCCAGGTAAAATACCTAACCACTAAGCTGACTAAGAAAACAGTGCAGAAATCAAAAGCCTACCACCTAGCCTTGAACACCCCATAGACCCATTCAGGGTAACTGAGCCCTGAAAGACAAGGGATCTCCAGGGACCTGGAAACTCTCTTGTAAATGTCTATGTTAAAGGGACACTGAATCAAGAAGTGGTCCATAGTCTCCTCCACCCCTAGACACTCCTCCCGTGGACAGCCACGATCATCGGCACCTGTGTACCAAAGGTTCCCTCTCACATTGTTAGGAACTCCTCCAGAAAGTACAGTAAAATCAAGAGTCTGCACCGAATGTCTGGTGTTCACTGTTGACCCTAGTGGTGGGGACAGACTTGGCTGCAGACAAACAGAGGGTCGTGAGCTGTGCACTGGCTGGGGAAAATCCAGGAATAAAGTTACAGAGGTCATAGAGTAGAAAGTGCAGGAGGAAGTCTGGCAAGACACCGAGTGGATGTGTCAAGACTGATATATCACTCTCGGCCACTGGGATAAATAAGGAACAGTTGATAGAGAAGTCCCCTTATACACAGCAACTTCTGTACCGGTGCTTGTCCGGAAAGGAACAGAACTTGCAGTGATGGGTAAAGATGATGAAACTGAACATAGGCAGTAGCCAAGGGTAACTACAACCCACAGTACCGGTGAGAGTCCGGAGATTTAGGGGTAACAGTTCCTAGGCAGTTGCCAGGGGTAACTACAATTATAGGCACACAGTGATATATGTAAACAATCAATAGTACCTGTGGAAAGATTGAGTCCGGAGCCAAAGAAAGATAGTACAAATCTGAGTGCAGAGATGCTGCAGGGGCTGCGTCTCCGTATAAGGTTAGGATAAGCAGAGGAGCTGCAGATTACGGCGGATTCATGCCTGGGAGCACGAATTTACCGGGGTCCAGAAGATAGCTGACTGGAACTGGTGAGCAGATAGTAGAATCGTCAGTAACAGAATCAGGTCTGGTACACGGGATATCAACACAGGAGAAGAGTCAAAGCAGAGCCGAGTCGGTACACAGGGAAATCCAATGAAGAGTAGCAGGAACGAAAATGGTCTGGTACACGAGAATATACTAAGCCGGCAGGAAACAGGAACAGGTAACAGGGCAAACACAATGGAGCAGAACACTAAGGTAAACGTATTACCTGCAATCCTGCAGAGGATTAGCCGGCTATTTAAGGAGAGAAGAACCAATAGGCTGCAGGTGATAATGAGGAAGCCATGTGAGTAAGCTAGGAGAAACAGGCTGGCCAGGTGAGGCATAATATAGAAATGACAGCATGAATTGAGGGCAGATTCTGACAGAAAACAGACCTAACTGACCCTATCTAATACCTATCTGATCTACCTAAACTAATCTAAGAACTAAACTAACTATCTATCTAAACACCCAGTGGATATCTAAACTTACCTAACTACCTACCCCTATCTATCTATCTTTCTACCTATTTATATAGTTATTCTGACAGAGAGACCGGCGAGTCATAACACACGTAGAGTCTCCCATGAAATGAGAGCCAGGTAATGTCCCAGAGCTTCAACGGTATTCACCCAGACCCTGAAGCCACCCACTCACTGAGGAGGGGTCTCAACAAAGAGAATACTCAGGTGCAACTTTAAAAAGTTGTAAGAAAGAAAAGCACTGGGTTAATTATATCCAGGCCGCCATCCTTCCTCAAATCTGTATGACCCCGCCTGCTGGACCAGGTTCAGCATATTCCCCCAAAGTGAATGGAAGAAAACTGCATAAAACCCTAGACGATAAAGACTGTGGCAATAGGCACACACAGCTGACATACAGGAATACCAGGATCAGAAAGGTCTTAACAAGGTCCACCCTTTTCCTGAGAGAGTGTTTCCAGCTCTCTCTCTACCTTCCGGGAAGCTTCCTTCAGCCTGAGCTGCCAGTTTTCTTGGCATAATCGCCAGGGCCAAACTGAATACCTAAGATCTTGATATTGTTACTGGCCCGGGGAAGACTGTCTGGAATGCCACCTGACTCGGAGTACCCGCAGACCGGATATGCTGCCTCTATTGCTTCTGCAGGACTTGACAACACAACAGTGACATCATCGACGTAGGTCACGACCTCTAGAGGACACTCCGGACCCAACAGCACCCCTCCTATCGAGCCGCCTTCAATCCTTCGAACAAAAGGATCTATTGCAAACATATACAGGAGGGGGCTTAGAGGGCAACCCTGCCTACACCAGAGGACCAACCCAACCATTCATGAGTGGGAAGCACTCGGCCTGCTTATAAATGGTATGAAGCCAATTCACCACCCGGACTGGAAGACCATACCTCAGAAGCCGCACCCAAAGGTACTTATGGTTTACCCTATCAAGGCCTTTAACTGGTCTAACACTAAAAGGTACTTCACCCACTTCTCCGCACGACTCCGCTCAATTGCCTCCCGAACTCCCAGGACAGCACTGAAAGTACTTCGGCCCTTCACAGTGCAATGCTGAGAGGGAGAAAGCAACTGGCCAGAGAACTGCATCAGTCTATTAAAGAGCATCTTCGCAAAAATCTTTCTGTTGGTATTGAGAAGAGCGATGGGGCACCAATTCTCAATATGTGACTGAACCTTCCCCTTAGGCAGCAAAATAAGGGCAGAAACCCTCATGTAGGGAGGCAATAAACCTCTACCGAGGCTCTCATAGCAGACTTCCACAAGGCGTGGGGCCAGGATGTCACCGCAGATGTTAAAAAAACTCAGATGTTATACCATCTGGGCCCAGGGTCTTCTTGATGGACAAACCATCTATCGCCATCCTGACCTCTTCCACCGATACCTCACTTCGCAAGGACTCAAGTGAGTCGCTTAGATCCTCAAGGCCAGGAGATTCCCTCAGGAACTGGTCCATCTTTTCTTTATCTAATGACTTCTCTGACAAGAGATCAGAGTAGAAGGACCGCACGACACCAAGGATGCCCTCCTTATCCTCCCTGAGCATCGTGCAAGCCCCTCACCTCCCTAATATCTACCGAGTTGCTACAGCTCTGAAAAGGCGCGGGCAAGTGGTATTTTCTGTAGTCCCTCTCTAGAATCAAGGAAGCGTACCGGTCATATTGTATTTTTCTCATCTGAGTCTTCACTCGGGAGATTTCTCCATCGGCTCCCCGGCCAGAGATCAGGAACCCAAGTTTCTTTCTCAGTGACAGGTAGGTTCTTACTTTCAACAAGTTATTTCTAGCTGCCAGGCCATGGAAAAAGTCCAGTGTCCTCTTTTTAAGCACCTCCCACCACTCAGACCCACTAAAACCAGCCTCCAAAAGTGTTTCCTGGGATTCAAAGAGGTCCCTAAAGGACTGTCTTACCACATCCTCATCTAGGAGTTTAGAGTTCAGACGCCAGATGCCCCTTCCTTTCAGAAGAGTCTCTGAGGCATTCAAGGACACAGAGAGGTAAACGTGATCGGAAAACTCTACTGGCCTTAGCTCTGGAGCCAAGGTTTTCGAGCTCTCCTTAACAAAAAGCCTATCTATCCTAGACCTACAGTTACCTCTGAAGTAGGTGAACCCCTTGATTTCCGGAAAATGGCGAACATGCACATCCACAAGACCAGCCTGTCTAACCATACTAGCTAAAAATAAGTCATAGCCCAGAGAAGTCCTTGAACCTTCCCTGTCTTTAGGCCTAATGATGGTATTAAAGTCACCATCAAATACAATCAGCCGGGCTGAGAAAAGGTATGGCTTTATCGCACTGAAAAGACACTTCCTCTCCCGCTTGGTTTGGGGACCGTAGACATTAATCTCAGGTCATGCCCTCTCAGGTTGACATCTAAGACCATACATCTACCTACTTCTATTTCTATAAGTCGTTGGACAGTTATCATGCTGGTAAAAAGCATCGGCACCCCACCGTACGACTCAGCCGCAAGAGACCAGTAGGAGGACCCACACCTCCACTCTCTTTTGGTATTATGTAGGTCCGCTAGAAGATCTAATTTGGTCTACTGCAAAAATAAAAAGTCAGCCTCAACCATGCTGAAAAAGTCAAAGGCCATGTAACGAGCATGTTCGGACAGAATAGACGCCACATTAATGGTGGCGAATATTATTAGCTGGGAAGCCATCCTTCAAAGTTAAAGTAGGAACCAGTTCACTTTTTCTTCACCTGATTCCCCGATTCCTCATCGGAAGACCCCAACCTTTTATAACTCACACTGGCCGATAAGCATTCACCCACCTGGGGATCAACCGCCACCCGGCAGGGGAACCCTCACGAGCTTCGGCTGCAGCAGAACCCGCAACCTCTACTGAAGACACACCACCATCCTTCACACTTTCTAAAGAGCCTATACCTTCACTCCCTATATTAGGGGGAACGTCAAGGGGTAAAGCACCAGGATCAAGGATTGGGGCAGGGACTGAACTGCACACCCCAGATGCATCTACTGAAGGCACCATCCCAGAGGGGACCAGGAAGGAGGGGACAGGAGGGGGAGGGGCTACATTCTCGACAGAGGGAGCGACCAAAGAACCCACAGGCGTTTTAAGAAAATCTATCTTCTTACAAGGGTCTGTAGACCCGGCCTTAGACTTGTTCTTAGACTTGTCCTTCGGTTTGTGATACAGTACCGCCTCACTCAGAGTGACACTCAAGGACGTCTTCCGTTTTCTTGCAGTATTCGGTCTAAATAAAAGATTTCCCTCACTTGTTTTCACTACCTCACCCTCACCCTCACTTTTACCCTCTTTTTCACTGGAAAAGCAAAAAACTGATTAGACAGTATAAGATCTGCACTATCACCTTTTCCTCGAACTTTCTTACTCTTTTTCCTCTGCATAGCCCATGACCCGTCTCCTGCATTAACTGGCACCATAGCTAAGTTATCTGACTGGATTGGAACTGCTACGTGAGGGGGGGGAGGACAGACACAGACGGCACCCGGGCAAGACCAGCAGATGCCTCTACGCTCACCTCCCTTTCAATGTTTTCTACAGCCTGAACCAAATCTGCATCCGGAATATCAATCGAGCTCACATTATGGGAGGCGTGCGGGCACCGGCTAAATGGATGTCCCATAATCTCGCATAAATTGCATCTAATTCTATCACAGGTATGGGTCTCGTGCCCGGAATTTCCGCAGTACCCGCACTTAAGAGATGGACAGTTGACACTGAGGTGGCGGAAGTCCCCACATCGGTGACACATCCTCGGCTGGCCCGGATAGAAGCATTGTATTCTATAGCGTCCTGGGAACGCCGCAAATGGAAAATGCAACAGACCAGCCTCCATCCACGGCAGGTCTACCGTGGCCGACCGCCCTCCACCCCAGACACCATAGCTCTGGTCAGGCACCTTGATCAACGGGGACACTAAGTTTGGTAACGCTTAAGCCAATATGTTAAATCTGATACATGAATGAACTCACTCAGGATCAGGTCAAGCTGACTGTCCTGGTCAGAACGGGTGACTGCCACTACCCAAAAAATTCACCCACGGGTCTGCCTGCCTTCATCCACCCCAACTGTTCCAAAAGGCTTGTAAGCCACTATAGTAGATGAAGCTCACATCATACTCAGGTGTATTCACAGGGTGAATGCAGGCAAACAGGTCCGTAGGCACAAACTTGAAAGAAGAGAAACAGTTTCATAAACTCTGCCCTGCTAGGAGGGTCCTTGCCCATGTATTTTAGCTGAACTACATTTCGCCTTTTGGGCGGTTGACCTTTTCAGGGGGCCATAACAGGCCTCTGTGTACCAGAGCCAGATACAGTCTCAGCATATGATAATACCCCTGGAACTGGACTGGGGACCGGAGCAGGGATAGAGGGGGGAGGAATTTGAACCGGGGAAGGGAGCAGGAGGGGGGGCAGAGGTACAAGGAGGTGGCACCAAGGCTAAACCAACTGCAGGCGTACCAGACACATTATCCTTAACCATCTGCCCACCAGAGTCCATACCAGCTAAGACACTTATTTCTCTTATGTTTCTCGTACTACAACTAGCCCTTTGAGGGAGCATACCGGGCATCATTTGGGACATCTTTTCTATTAGGACTACTGCTCTTTTAGACCTTTCTGACATTTGGATTGGGCCAAAGATAGTATCAAGGATGTGGCCCTGAACCCCATTATCTGCGCCAACCAACTACTTAGAAGTATTTACATTATCTGGCATTGTTGTCACAATCCGAGAACCCAGGACCTTACTGCTCACTGGTCTTACAAAGGCAGCTTCACATAGATAATGGCTACCAGAAAATAGCTCACTTGGAGGCAGCTCTACAGTCTGACCTGGCCTCCTGACACTTGCTGCACAGACATCTCCACACTGCCAGTTTGCGGTTGCGTCTTCACCGGACCTGGCTCGACCAGGCAGATACTCCCACTTACATGGTACCCGGTTGTTCCTTAACCGGGCCCAAATTGCGAGCAGACATTCCATCCCCAGCCTCCAGTTGTCTCATAGCTGGAGCTGCTTTGTCTTCCCCAGACTCCAGTTGTCACATCACTGGAGCCACGTGATATAGAAATTCACATTTATTAAAATAACAATCAATATAAAACAGAAAAATAGCGTTGTATACAAATGTATATCAGTACACTTGAGTGGTAGCCTCTACTAAGACACAATGAACATTTGAAATGATTCTCGTGGCAAATACATAGCGTGGTATCAATAGGCCCGATAATAAATAAAACTCTCCTTCCTCACAACAGAGTGTTATGTTGAGATATACCAAAGCCACAAACGTTGCCAGTCCATACGATGTTCAAAATATCACGTGAGAATAGAAACTACCATCACTAATGGCTACTGATAAAATCACTTGCAATAGAATGGTATCCCTGTATAGTAGCCATCAGATCTATTAGACTTGGGTACATAAACAACGATGAGATAGTGAATGATACCGTGATGTCCTTCCGTGGACAATGGAAGCAGTCTCTCCGGAGTGTTCTGGATTATCCAGGCCGCCTGTCAGCTAATATAACCGGCAGCAATCCACTCGTTCTCAGTGGTATGATCGGCTCTCTCTGGATAGTGCAATCAACTTGAGCTCAATTGTAGTGAACCGTCTCTCCGGGAGATCAAACACACCATGAGCGGATGAGGCAATCGAGCTCCGAGGATATCTTTAATCCTTTGGGGTTCAACCATACCCTGGTAGCCAGATAGGAAAATAATTTCAGTGTCCGGTAGGACAGCATGTATTCTGGAGGTAGGAACCGATCTTCCTTTGGTGAGAATATTGAAGCGGTACCGCGTAACTCACCCTCATATAGAATAAAAAATATTACAATGAAAATAGGTCCAAGTCAGTGACTCAACGTAAATAGTCTATGACAGATGGTAATGTAGAAGTACCAATAAAGTGCTTAATGGTCCCAATAAACCCTGAGGCGTTTCATCATTAAAAATGATTTCATCAGAGGTAGTGAGGTTACTGACCCACCATAAGCCTTTTATATAGTCTGTCCAGGGCTCCTTAGTAATCGGTAACATCAGGTGTGTGTTTAATCAATCAATTATATCTTGACTCATTCCTTCTGTGTTGTGGATGATACCAACTGGAATCATTAGTGAAATACTTCACATTTTAAAAGTCCATACCCTGTCAAACCTCTCACATTAATTTTATGTTCATTTTAATTTTTATTAATATTTTTGTTTTTATTCTTATATTTATTACATCACGTGGATTCAAAAATTCATCAATATTATCAATTTGAAATATTCTACAAATGTACATAGTTTTTATGAGGAGAAATCCCTATACATCATGGTGGAAGTATGTCCAAAATTAAGATATAATAAAATAATTTTTTTATATTAAAATACTTTTTTAACTTTTTATAATAAAATTTAAATTAAAATTAGAACGACCAAACTAAAATACACTCAACAAACTGTGAGTAATTCACACAAGATCTAAAATCACATTGAAATCCCTAAATTCTATACATTTAGATCATAAATAATTAGTTATAAACTCATTATCACAAAGGATAGACATGATAGAGAATAGAGAACCCAGATACAAAATACACATAGTAACATTAAGGTTGGCATACTAAATATCCCGCACATACTGCAGAAACTAACTCTAGGAGTTCCTATGAAATTACTTCATTTAATTCTATCACTTTATTAAGTCCTACGGGATTCAAGGTGTTTAAACAATGGATCCAAATCACCTCTTGGGTACATAATTTCTTAAAACGATTGACACCTCTGAGTGTACTTTTAATATGTTCCACTCCACAGATCGTCAAATCTTTGATATTACCCTCATGTACCAAATGAAAATGTCTTGAGGCACTATGATTCATTTTTCTATTGATAATGTTCCTTCTATGCTCTAGAAACCTGACCTTGATGGCGATGGGGACCAGGTCCGCGCCAAACCCGCCCCCCCACACATGGGCCTCCTCGATTGAGCCCATGTATAGGTTGGCGTAGCTCGGCGCAAACCTGGTCCCCATCGCCATCCCCATAATCTGTAAATAATAACTCTACTCAAATAAAAAATAATTATGTGACAAAATTAATCGTATTGAATCGACAATAAACTGACTATATTCCTTGGTCATAGTCACATCATTAATCATCAAATCCTGCATTACATCAATTCCTCTCTCATGTAGGATGTTACTATAAAGAGACTCCACATCTAGAGTAATAAAGGCATATGTCTCCTCCCTCCTTAAATTAAATTATTGATCTTTTCCATTAGGTGCATCGAATCTCGGATATAGGATTTGAGTCTAACTACTCTAGGTTGTAGTACCGAATCAACATATGATGATAGGGCAGAGGTTAGTGACCCTATCCCTGAAATTATAGGTCTTCCTGGGGGCAAAATAAGACTTTTATGTATCTTCGGCAAGTGATAATTAGGGATGTGCACTGGCCACTTTTGGTGTCTCGTGTTTTGTGTTTTGGATTCGGATTTGCTTGAGGTTTTGGGTTCGGATTTGTTTCGCAAAACACTTGACGAAAGGTTTTGGTTCGGATTTTTTTTTAAAAAAACATAAAATGTGTTAAAAACAAGTTTTTTGGTTTATTTTCACTCCTACGCTATTATTAACCTCAATAACATTCAATAACAATCATTTCCACTAATTCCCAGTCTATTCTGAACACCTCACATCTTACAATATTGTTTTTAGTCCAAAATGTTTCACCGAGGTAGCTTTCTGGACTGCATAGTGCAGTGGTCCCGGTACACAATTTGGTACCGGGGCCACAATACCTCCGCCTTCAAATGGTCTGAATTCCACTGCACAGCTGCCTGCTCCTACATCCTCTGCAGCATATACAGGGTGTAGTTCGAGCGTGTCAATTCCTCTTGTTTTTGACGATGACAGGTCATTTTCATTAATTTATGATTTGGCAGCAACAGTCAACGTTGTTTAATATCTGATACGCCTCTATCTGGACTGCATAGTGGAGTGGCCCCGGTACCCAATTTGGTACCGGGGCCACAATACCTGCTCCAAATTTTAAGTGTAGTGTTTATAATTTATAAAAACGACAGTAGTTATAGCACGTCAATAACTCTTGTTTTAGACGACCATGGTACAGAGCATTCATCATTGAGATCCCATCAAGTATGTGAAAGACAGACAGGGTCGAAGTGTTATTTGTTGACTTTGTTAAACCCAAAATTGTCACTGTTGCAAATATTCGTGCAACGAAGAGTGACTTTTTCTATTAAAGGCTCAAGCTTTCAAGTGTAGTGTTTCTAACTTATAAACACTACAGTAGTTCAAGCACGTCAATACCTCTTGTTTTTGATTATGACAGGGCATTTTACTTTTGGTTTAATTTGTTGAATTTGTTTTAATTTTGTTTTACTTTGTGCTCATGGCAAACGACTGTTGAATGGTCTCATAATGGCAATAAAAGAGTTGCAAGATGGAATTGTCCTTGGGACCTCCCACTCACCCTTATGTTGTTGAAATAGGACATGCACACTTTCTCACAAACCAATCATTTCAGTGACAGGGCCTACCAAACAACTGTACCTGAAATGATTGGTTTGTTTGGACCCCCACAAAAAGAGCTGGCAAAGAAAAAAAAGAGTTGCAAGATGGAATTGTCCTTGGGCCCTCCCACCCACCCTTATGTTGTTGAAATAGGACATGCACACTTTAACAAACCAATCATTTCAGCGACAGGGCCTACCAAACAACTGTGGCTGAAATGATTGGTTTGTTTGGGCCCCCACAACAAAAAAGCTATTCATCTCTCCCTGTACAAAATAAACAGGCTCTACTGAGGCAAGATGTCGTCCTCATCCTCAACCTCTGATTCCTCTCCCCCTACAGTGTGTACTTCCTCCTCCTCACACATTATCAATTCGTCCCCGCAGGACTCCACAACCACAGGTCCCTCTGTACTATCTGGAGGGCAGTGCTGTACTTGATTGAGGAATTGATAATTCATTTTTATGAACATCATTTTTTCAACGTTGTGAGGAAGCAACCTCCTTCGCCGCTCACTGACCAGGTTCCCCGCTGCACTAAAAACTCTTTCCGAGTACACACTGGAGGGGGGACAACTCAGGTAAAATAGAGCCAGTTTGTACAGGGGCTTCCAAACTGCCTTTTTTTCCTGCCAGTAACAATATGGACTGTCTGACATGTCTATTTGGATGGTGTCAGCAAAATAATCCTTTACCATTTTTTCTATTGTGACAGCGTCCAATGCAGCAACAGTAGACATGTCTGCAATGGTTGGCAGGTCCTTCAGTCCGGCCCAGATGTTATCAGCATCCCCGCCAGCGGCTCTTTTAGGAAAACTGAGCTTTTTCCTCGCAGCCACAGATGTGGAAGAAAATGAGGGTGGAGCTGTTGGCATGTCACGGTCCTCTTCAGAGGACAATCTCCTGACCAGCAGGTCTTTGCACCGCTGCAGACTTGTGTCCGCCGGAAACAGAGACAAAACATACGCTTTAAACCGAGGATCGAGAACGGTGGCCAGAATGTATTCCTCTGCCATTAAAATAGTGACCACCCGCGGATCCTGGCAAAGCGTACAAAGGGCTTCATCCACAAGAGCTACATGCTTGGTGGAATCGCAATGGTTTACCAGCTCCTCCCTCACTTTCTCCAGCTGCTTCTGCAACAGCCTGACCAGGGGAATCACCTGACTCAAGCTGGCAGTGTCGGAACTGACTTCTCGTGTGGCAAGTTCAAATGGCTGGAGAACCTTGCACAACACGGAAATCAGTCTCCACTGCGCTTGACTCAGGCGCATCCCCACTCCTTTGCCTATGTCGTAGGTGGCGGAGTAGGCCTGAATGGCCTTTTGCTGCTCCTCCATCCTCTGCAGCATATAGAGGGTGGAGTTCCAGCACGTCACAACCTCTTGTTTGAGGTGATGGCAGGGCAGGTTCTTGCTTTTTTGATGTGACTCGAGCCTGCGGTAGGCACTGGCAGAATGCCGAAAGTGTCCAGCAATTTTGCGGGCCACCGCAAGCATCTCCTGCACACCCCTGTCACTCTTGAGGTAATGCTGCACCACCAAATTAACGGTGTGGGCAAAACATGGGACGTGCTGAAAATTGCCCATATGCAATGCCCGCACAATGTTACTGGCATTGTCTGACAACACAAATCACCAGGACAGTCTAAGTGGGGTAAGCCACTGCGAAATAATTTCCCTCATTTTCTCTAATAGGTTGTCAGCGTTGTGCCTCTTAATAAAAGCCTGTAATACACAATGTTGCCTGCCTTTGCACGAGCAGACGTTGTGTAGATGCTGCTACTGATGCAGCTGCTGCTGTTGCTGCGGAAGGGGATGCATCTACCCAGTGGGCTGTCACAGTCATATAGTCCTTTGTTTGCCCAGAACCACTTGTCCACATGTCCGTGGTTAAGTGGACAATGGGTGCAACTGCATTTTTAAGAGCACTGAGGACACTTGCTCGTACTTCTCTGTACATCTTTGGTATCGCCTGCCTAGTGAAGTGGAATCTCGACGAGATTTGGTACCGGGGACACAATACCTCCATCAACCCTCTAAATCCCACTCCACTGATGGCGGACACCGGGTGCATGTCTAACACCAACATAGCAGTTACAGCCGCAGTTATACGCTTTGCAATAGGGTGACTACTATCGTATTTTGTGGTCATGGCAAATGACTGTTGGACGGTCAATTGTTTTTTGAAAGACGTAGCGGTCTTACGACTTCCCCTCTGGGAAGATGACCGACTAACAGCAGCAACAGCAGCAGTGGCAGTAGTAGGCGTACCGCTGCAGGATTCCTCGGATGAATCCCGTATAGAAGAGGACTCAGTCTGGCTGGTGACATGGCCTGCAGTTCTAAATCTGATGGAGATCGTGGAGGAAGTTGACGAGGAGGGTGTTGGTGGTGTGTATCCAACAGGACCAAGGGATTTAGGTGTCCCTGTACTGATGACGGTCCTAGGCCCAGTTCCTGAACTAACCACTGAACTATGAAGGTTATTCAGGTGACGTATAAGGGAGGATGTCCCTAGGTGGGCAAGATCCTTACCCCTGCTTATTTGAGCTTTACATAAGCTACATATGGCCATACATTGGTTGTCCGGATTTGGATAAAAATAACTCCAGACCGAAGAGGTGCATTTTTAGTTCTTCTGACCAGGCATGACGATGGGCTTTTTCATCCCATGGACATCAGCTGTTTCCCCCCCTGGTGCCTCATTTACAATAACCACATCACCATCCTCATCATCAAGTTCCTCCACAGCGCCAGCTACATCAATAGCCTCCTCCCGGTGTACAACATTGACACCTTGATTATCCAAATCAGGATCTATACTGTGGGTGATCCTTCCAACATATGCAGAGGGTGTGCTGCAAATGCTGGATGGAGTCACCTCTTCCCGTACAGTGATGGGAAGGTCAGGCTTCACAACCACTAACACCCTTGGACTCGCCTTGAAGATTTGTGATGTCATCTGTTTAGAAGGCAGAGTTCTTTGCTGTTTTGTTGTTGTTGCTGACAGCATAACTCTCTTAATTTTTTTGTAGGGGTCGGTGAGGAATGCTTAGATCCTTGGGTGAAGCTGGACCACTAGTCATGAACACGGGCCAGGGCCTAAGCCGTTCCTTGCCACTACATGTCGTAAATGGCATATTGCCAACTTTACGTTTCTCCTCAGATGATTTTAAGTTTCTCTTTTTGCTACTTTTTGAGAACTTGGGCTTTTTGGATTTTACATGCCCTGTACTAGGAGATTGGGCATCGGGCTTGCCAGACGACGTTGTTGGCATTTCATCGTCTATGTCATGACTAGTGGCAGCAGCTTCAGCATTAGGAGGAAGTGGGTCTTGATCTTTCCCTACTTTATCCTCCAAATTTTTGTTTTCCATTATATGTAGCACAAGAGAGCGTACCCCTAAGCCACACACACTCGGCAAAGCCTTTAAAAATTATATGCGGCACAGGAGAGTACCACTGGACTTATACAGCAGAATAGGTGAACTTTGTAATATAGCAGTACCACTGGACTTATACTGCAGAATCAGTGAACTTTGTAATATAGCAGTACCACTGGACTTATACTGCTGAATCAGTGAACTTTGTAATATAGCAGTCCCAATGGACTTATACTGCAGAATCAGTGAACTTTGTAATATATCACTACCACTTGACTTATACAGCAGAATAGGTGAACTTTGTAATATAGCAGTACCACTGGACTTATACTGCAGAATCAGTGAACTTTGTAATATAGCAGTACCACTGGACTTATACTGCTGAATCAGTGAACTTTGTAATATAGCAGTCCCAATGGACTTATACTGCAGAATCAGTGAACTTTGTAATATATCACTACCACTTGACTTATACTGCAGAATCAGTGAACTTTGTAATAGCAGTACCACTGGACTTATACTGCAGAATCAGTGAACTTTGTAATATAGCAGTCCCACTGGACTTATACTGCAGAATCAGTGAACTTTGTAATAGCAGTACCACTGGACTTATACTGCAGAATCAGTGAACTTTGTAATAGCAGTACCACTGGACTTATACTGCAGAATCAGTGAACTTTGTAATATAGCAGTCCCACTGGACTTATACTGCTGAATCAGTGAACTTTGTAGTATAGCAGTCCCACTGGACTTATACTACAGAATCAGTGAACTTTGTAATAGCAGTACCACTGGACTTATACTGCAGAATCAGTGAACTTTGTAATATAGCAGTCCCACTGGACTTATACTGCAGAGTCAGTGAACTTTATAATAGTAGTACCACTGGACTTATACTGCTGAATCAGTGAACTTTGTAATATAGCAGTACCAATGGACTTATACTGCAGGATTGTTTTGGGATATTTTTTATTTTTTTTTATAACTTTTTTTGAAATTTTTTATAATTTGGGAATAATGGGGAAATAACAATGCCCTTAGAAGGACAGAGCACAGGACACAGCACCACTGGACTGAACAGGACACAGCACAGGACCCAGCAGCACCACTAAACTCAGAAGGACAGAGCACAGGACACAGCACCACTGGACTGAACAGGACACAGCACAGAACTGAACAGCACAGCACAGCACGAGATATAGCAGGACAGAGGACCACCTAACACAACCTCCCTCTACCCTGATCAATGCCCGAGTGAAGATGGCGGCGACTAGCGGGGAATTTAGAGGATCCGAGTATCGCGAGATCCGACAGCGGGATTATGAATCAGAGCCTCGGTTTCAGTTTTGCAATTGGCGGGAATACCCGGATCTGTCTCGGATCCGGCTCGGATCGGCAACGCTCGGGTGGGCTCGGATTTCAGATATCCGAGCCCGCTCATCTCTAGTGATAATATATTGCCGTTAGTGGATACATAGGATAGAGAAATTTGAATTCATCTTTGTTTATGACTTTATTCTCCAAAGCAAAATCTAATAGATCTTTAAGTTCCTTTTGGAATAATATAGTGGGGTTCTCAAAAAATTATTCATAAAAAGATCTATTACTAACCTGTCTATAGGCTTCTGCTATATAGTCTTTGCGGTCTTGCACCACAACTCCTCCTCCCTTGTCCGCAGAGCGTATAACAATGGAGGTATTGTTTTTTAGTTTCTTCAAAGCTTTCCTTTCTTTGTTACTTAAATTGGAATAATTACTCTTAGGTCTATCACAAATTGTTTTCAGATTCTCCATCGTCACCTGGTAGAAACACTCTATGTGAGGTCCTTTGACCGATAAAGGATTAAATTCAGATTTAGCTCTAAATCTTTTTCTGCAAGAGGATTCCACCTTTTCTTTGCCAGCATCATAAATTGGTCTCAAGTCTTCAGAATCATCCCTAACACCTTCAGATTCAAGATCCTCCAAAATCTCGAGGCATGTATAGTCCGCCTTGTCTAAAACTATCTGTCTACAATCGGAATCTTCTTTGTCTAATTTTTTATTTGCAAAGAATTTCATCCTGCAAAGTGTACGAACATATCGATTCAGTATAACTTGCGATTTACGAGCCGCTATAGTACAACCGATATGGACTTTTTGGATCTGCAGTTTACTGTTAGAGATGGGAGTGTGGAAACGTCCACTTTCAAAAAAAGAGTGGACGTGGCTAATTACTTACATTACAGAAGTGCACACTACTCTAGTTGGAAGACTAATATACCGAAGGGACAGCTGATGTGGCTTAAAAGGAACTGTACCTCAAAGGAGGTTTTTGACAGACAAGCTAGGGATATGCTGAATGATTTCAGAAAATGAAAATATCCTGAATTATTACTTAGTAGCTCCTTAGAAGAGGTTAATAACATGAATAGAGATGCCATGTTGAATAAATATGCAGTGGAGGATCGAGTCGAAAGAAAAAGTAGGGAAACTTCAAGACCCATTGCTTTTATTTCCAAGTTCAATAAGAAATCGATAGCAATTAGCAATATTATTGAAAAGAATTACCCTATCTTGAAACAGGATAATACACTTAGACAACTACTTCCAGAGCACTAGAGAGTGATATTTAAGAGGAACGTTAATTTAAAGAATATCCTAGCCCAAAGTCTTCTTAGAAAAGATCATCCAGTTTTGGAAATACAATCTCAAATAAACAACTGGATTCCAAAGAGGATAGAGGGTTGCTACAAGTGTGGGAGCACTAGGTGTATCACTTGTTCGCATTTGAATAATAGGATACAATGGCTTATGCATATGGGCAAGAAATTTAATATTAAAGGGTTCATCAATTGTAATACTTGCTATGTTATTTACATATTGAGGTGTAGTTGCAATATGATTTATGTAGGGAGAACAACTAGACTCATCAAGGTCAGGTTCCTAGAGCATAGAAGAAACATTATCAATAGAAAAATGAATCATAGTGTCTCAAGACATTTTCATTTGGTACATGAGGGTAATATCAAAGATTTGACGATCTGTGGAGTGGAACATATTAAAAGTACACTCAGAGGTGTCGATCGTTTTAAGAAATTATGTACCCAAGAGGTGTTTTGGATCCATTGTTTAAACACCTTGAATCCCGTAGGACTTAATAAAGTGATAGAATTAAATGAAGTAATTTCATAGGAACTCCTAGAGTTAGTTTCTGCAGTATGTGCGGGATATTTAGTATGCCAACCTTAATGTTACTATGTGTATATTGTATCTGGGTTCTCTATTCTCTATCACGTCTATCCTTTGTGATAATGAGTATATAACTAATTATTTATGATCTAAACGTATAGAATTTAGGGATTTCAATGTGATTTTAGATCTTGTGTGAATTACTCACAGTTTGTTGAGTGTATTTTAGTTTGGTCGTTCTAATTTTAATTTTAATTTTATTATAAAAAGTTAAAAAATGCGGTCCCCGCATAGGCGCTTTAACCAACAAAGCTGATATTTACTGCCAAAGCAGTGACCCTGATACCGCAAGCCCTGACCCACAGAGTCACAGAAGATATCCCGATTCTGGACAGTTTGGATCCCCTATCAACTGCTGCAGAAAACGGCTATCTAAACCTGGGGCCAGACAAGGGAAAAATATTTTGGCGCGAAAAATACCAGTTGGTGGGAGAAGGTGAGAAACATCAGCTCTTAGGTTTAAGAAATTAAGCAATATAAAGAAGAAGTAGAGAAAGAAATAAAATAAGGGAAAAAGGAAAAAAAAAAAAGGAAAAAGATAAAAAAGACAAAAGTTTATTTGCAATAAATAAAAATATAGAGGAAAGAATTACAATTGTACACATCTGCTCCTAATCTATCTAGATACCGCAGGAGCATAGAGCATTAATAACATTGGAAGTATTGAAAATATTAACAAAAAAAACATTTATTCTTACTGTCCTGGACACTTTTGCAAAGATATATATCAGCAGTAGAGGTGATGATACCCCCTCTAGTGGTTTGAAAGTCCAGTGCGGTATAGCCTATACTTTAATACATAAAGCTGTTCTTAGCTGAAAGCACAGCAGCAAAAGTGGAACTTATAACATAAGGCTTTAGAACAACTGACCTTGAAATAATCTTTTTTCTATAAAACAAATAAGAAAGTATTCCATCTATATCCGTGAATCTTCTGAGATGTAACACTCAAATGTAATTGGGAGGGAGCACTGCCCACTCTAAAGTTGAAGGGGACTATTCTAAAATTTAAAGTCATTCATCTGGTGATCTGTCTTTCGATCTATATCATCTATAATGGATAAATATGTTAATCCATCCACGGGTGGCAAGACGCAACGCACTGAATCTGAACGCAAAAGAGGAGCGAGGCATGTTGGGCAAGGCAACAAAATGAGTGACAAGGATGTAAGCGATAACTCAAATACCAGTTCTTCATCTCCACCTCGTGCTAATCACTTGACATCAGATACACCAGCCCTCTCTTATGAATCAGTGGTTCGAGCCATCAAAGAGACTATGGAACCATTAATGCAACAGCAAATGAGCACTCTTACAGCTGCTATGCAAGAGCTTAAAGACCAGGTCTCGCAGATCACTAAACAAGTCCAGGTAAATGAATTACGCATTGGAGAAAATATGCGTGATATCGGAAACCAGAAGACTCTCACAGACTCACTACTCAAAACTCAAAAACAGATGCTAAATAAGCTGGATTATTTGGAGAATAGGTCCAGGAGAAGTAACCTAGGGCTGGTATGTCTGCCAGAAACGGTTAAAGGCCCAGACCTTCTAACATTTGTATCTAAAGAGTTACCAAAACTTCTGGGGATAAGCAAAGATTTCGCCAATATGGAGATTGAACGTGCACATAGATTGGGGCCACCAAGAGAAAATATGAAGGAAAGGCCTCGCACGGTCATCTTTAAATATCTTAATTATACGCGCAAAAATGCTCTCTGGATGGCCTCAAAATCATCAGGCCCGATAAAATGGGAAGGTTTCCCCTTGCTGCTCTTCCAGGATTTTTTGACAGAAGTAACTAGGGCACGGAAAGAATTCTCTATGGTCTGTTCTATGATGGTAAAGAAAGGGAAAAAGTTTGCTCTTTTATACCCAGCACGCCTGAGGATCTTTGAAGGCCAAGATTATAAGGACTTTATGACTGCAGGCGACGCGCAAGCCTATCTACAAGAACTGGAAACGGAAGCTGAGTCAGCAAGTCGAAGAGACTAATTAGGTTCTGGACTTACCAGCAACATGTTCCAACTTGTTACGACATTTGAGCTGTCGTGGTAGATGGTTTCATTTTCATGGTCACGTAAATATGCCTTTCTTGTCTTAATGTGTTTATTTGCTTAGATCATACTTTTACTCCTAGAATGTTAGTTATTTAGAATTTCTGCGGCAGAAAGCTTTGTCAGTAGAATCTGGTTTACTTAAATAGACTCAACATTAGATAAGCTTGAGATTATTAAAACTGGTATCTGAAATATCTCAGGCTTGTATTATACCCATTAAGGCCGCAACGTTAACTAAGATTATGTTTAGTATTATAGTATCACTCATCTAAACTGTATTCTGATCTAATGTGGTTTTCATGTTTTCGCCCTACCGGTCAGATCTAGACATAGCGCATTTGTAAGCTTTAATACAGAGTTGTCCCCGTTATATTGTATTGTATTGCACTGTACCGCATTAGTATGTAATGATGATGGTAATTGTGGGATTTTACCGCCAAGTGAGTGGGCTCTCCCTCCTCTCTCTCATTTTAAACCCTCTATCCCAATACTATGCTTGGGTTAGTATTTTTCATTCAATTTACAATTAATATGTCAAGATGGTGGGCTGGTCTCCGGCACTCTAAAATAATTGGAGTTCACAGTGATTATGCTGTGCCACACCTATTTCTTTCACACCCAATGTTTATGTCCCCACCACTACCTTACCTTAACAGTAGTTGCTCTTTTTCAAAACTTAGACAAAACAAAAAAAAAAAAAAAAAAAGACCTGATCAATCGTCAAATTACAGTATGTGGGAGGAAAGACCAGCACACAAAATACTTTTTAGTACATTTGTGGTTATATCAGAGGTATTCATTTCTAACTTATATTTACTGTCTAAAGATTACTGACATCATTCGAGAATATATAAATATGAAAGTTAGATGTCAGCATTAAAAATTTGCTCATGGAATGTTGGTGGTATCAACTCACCTATTAAACAGAAAAAGCTGCTGACATATTTGAACAAGTCTAAAGCAGATATATCCTTACTTCAGGAGACCCATCTAACTGACACAGAGCATGACAAACTTTCTATGTTGGGACATAAAATTTTAGTATATGCCTCTTACAATAAGAAATCGAGAGGAGTGGCAATCCTATTTAGAAAGAACCTTCAGGTGGATATTCACCACAAAATAATTGATAAAGAAGGGAGATTTGTTATATTAGAGGCTACTATCGAGGGCTTCAAATATGTAATCTGTAACGTTTATGCCCCTAATACGCAGTCTAAAACATTTTTTCTACAACTGATTAACAAACTCTATACATACTCAAGTTCATCTCTCATAACTGGGGGAGACTTTAATATGGTGGCTTCTAGACATCTAGATAGATCAGCTCCCTTAAGACAGAAGAGATCTGGTGGTCAAATTGATATAAAGTATATAGGTGAACAGCTGGGATTGTTTGATGTATGGAGAGCTAGACATCCAGTCGATTTAGAGTTCACATGTCTATCAGCAGCTCACAACACACTCTCCCGCATAGACTATTTTCTGATCTCACACACTCTAAGCAATAAAACCCTATCAACTGGTATTGAACCAAAAAGTCTCTCTGATCATGCCATGATTTGGATTAAAATAGAAAAACAGACCCCATTAGGTAAGCACAAGCAATGGAGATTCCCAGCTAAACTTTCTAAGTCCAATAAGTTTCAAGATATGTTAAAACTAGCATGGGACGAATATGTACATAATAATCAACAACATGCCGATGACCCTTTATTATTCTGACAGACTGCCAAAGCAGTCCTGAGGGGGGAGATCATTTCATATATGACAAAATATAATAAAGATCAGCAGAAGACTTATCTGGAAGCTCAGAGTGAACTGACAAAGTCCTTTGAGTTATATAAAGGTCGGCCCACTGCAGAAAATAAAAACAAATATAGGCAAAATCAAGTGCATTTTGATAAGGTAGTGCAGCACCAATGTACACGTCAAGATATGGCAAGTAAGTTTAATTTCTATAAGTTTGGCAGCAAATTCAGTAGGATTCTCTCGAATTTATTAAATGGTACTAGGCTAAATAGTAATATTTCATCATTACAATCACATGATGGATCCGTAAAATATAGAGGGACAGAAGTTCTAGAGATCCTAAGATCATTCTATTCTAATCTTTATTCCCAGGACACAATTGATAGAAACGCACAATCTCTGTTTTGGGGTAAAAATGCTCTGCCCCAATTGACAAAAACACAAACAGACTCCTTAATTCAGCCCATCTCATCTGAGGAGGTATCACAAGCGATTAAGCAATTGAAATCTTTTAAGTCCCCGGGCCCAGACGGGTTTAGTGGAGAATTTTACAAAATCTTGCAAGACAGAGTTGAAGCTCTGCTGACAGATCTCTTCAACTTGATACTCTTGGAAAACAAAATCCCAATTTATTTTAATAGCGCCATTGTCAAGGTGCTTCCCAAGCCGGGACGAGACCGCGTGCTACCAGGATCTTACAGACCCATATCGCTGCTTGATGTCGATTATAAATTATTCACGAAAATAATGGCAGAACGCCTTAAAATCCTGTTGCCAACTATTATTCACAATGATCAAACAGGCTTTATATGGGGGCGGCACTAAGTAACCAATGTTAGAAAAATCCTGACGGTCCTCCAGGCCTTGGAGGGTTTGGGGAAGGAAGATCCAGCATTATTGCTCTCCCTAGATGCCGAAAAGGCATTTTACCTGGTAACATGGGAACACTTATTCACTACCCTTCACAAATTCGGATTCCCGGCACAATACATTAACACCCTGAATGTATCACTCTCCTAATACGCAAATCCTGTCCAATGGTTATTTATCAACTCCATTTAAAGTAGAAAGAGGTACCAGACAGGGATGCCCACTATCCCCATTATTATTTGCGTTGGCGCTAGAGGCCCTCGCAGTGGCTTTAAGAAAAAATTCAGATTACATAGGCATAAAAGTTTGGAATCAAGAAGTTAAATTAGCACTTTTTGCAGATGACATGTTATTGATGGTGTCTAACCCAGAAAAATCAATCCCGGCTATCCTGAACACAATTCAGGAATTTAGTTCCTTCGCAGGATATAAGATAAACTTTGATAAATAAGAAATGCTCCCACTGGCAGGCACCCAAGCTATAGTGAATAATTCATTCCTCACATCTCAGTTCACGCTGAGCCATACCAAAATCAAATATCTAGGGATTCATATCCCAGCTAAGCTCCAAAACCTGTATGGAGCCAATTACCCAGCCATTATCAAACAAATTTCAATGCTTCTAACCAAATGGCATGATCTCCCGCTTTCTCTCCTGGGGCGTAATGCGGTCATAAAAAGTGTCATTTTCCCAAAGCTATCTTATCCAATTCAAATGCTTCCTATAGGTTTAAACAAGTTGGACACGCATGTTTGCATAAAATTGTTTTCCAAATTTATTTGACACTCTAAAAAACCTCGCATACCAAGGTGCAAATTGATTCTTGGAAAAACACAAGGAGGAATAGGCTTGCCCCAGATATAAATTTATTCAACATTATTCAGATACATCTCTGACTGGCTTTTTCAACGTAATCGCTATACTGATAAAAAACTTGAAAATGCTCTATTTCACCCATACTCCCCGGCAGCACTTTTACATTTACCTAAAGTCTTGATACCACCACAATTTGACAGAAATATCTTTTTTAAGGATACACACAAAGCATGGATCCATATTAACAAGAAATATAATAGAGACTTCAAAACCACCAGTTTTCTTCCAACTTGGGGTAATCCTGCATTTCAACCCAGCTTAGAAAATGTAAATTTTCTCGCATGGCGTGATAAAGGGATAATGGCAATAAGGGACATTTTTGACCCGGGTGGCAGGATCTATTCTTATGAGCAATTAAAAGGAAAACTAGGGATTCCTAACTCGCAGTTTTTTATGTATCTCCAACTTAGGCATTATGCAAACTCAAATCTAGTCCCGAGGAATTCTATAGAAAGCCCAGATAGTTTGGAAAGTCTGCTCTCCTTTTTGAAAAACATCAAATTTAAAATTAGGTATATATATGCAGATTTATTATCCACACAAAATATAATCCCCTGGAGCCGAACAGTGAAGGCGTGGCAAAAAGACATCTCTAGTATAAGTGAGCCAATCACTTTAACTCGGCACTTTGAATTCATTTGGAAATCGTTATCTACTGCTCATCTCCAGGAAGTACACTTGAAGGTGATTCATAGAGCATATATACCGCAGTCAAGACGTAGGTTTATTGTTGAGGGAGAAACAGGTCTTTGCCCAAAATGCAAGTCTCAAAAAGCGGATTGGTTACATAACTTCTGGAATAGCAGGAAGATTAGGAAATTTTGGTATAAAGTTGTTAACTTTATTAATAACACATTCAAATCAGGGGTGGCATTGGCCGCAGAAACCCTCTTGTTGGCTGATTTCAGTAGCTGGAAGGAATACCTACCCGTATCTGAGATATTATCTGCTCTAACAGTAATAGTTACAGTAGGAAAGAAATTGATTTTACGATATTGGGCATCGCCAATGCCTCCGTCTCTGGAGGTACTTAAAATTAAAATTTTGAGTATTATTTATTTGGACAGAAGAGCCACTCTCCCAGACATAGAAAAAGGTGGAGAGAGATTTCAGAAGAAATGGGGCACTTATATTGAGTCGCTAGAACCCTCGGTTCAACAAAATATCTATAAATTATTCGATTATACTACTTGATATTTACTTAGACAATTAAGCTGATTCTTGACTCGCTTAATGAGAAAAGTCTATTCTGGCCGAAGGATACTGCTGGTTCTCTTGAATTCTGGGGACTTGAATGCACTCTAAACATAGAGAAAATTACAAAAATAATTTCTAGTTCTATTCCCTCTATACTACCTTAAAGACACAGGTAATTATTAGGTTGGAAAAAGATTGATCTGTAAGGTTGGTCTGGCTTCTGCTTGCTAAAATTAGCAACTACCCCCCCCCCCCTTCCCCCGATTCCAGGTTTCCTTAAAAACTGTGTTTTTTGTTTTTCTTTAATTTGGATTTTAAGTTGGTATAAACATAAAGTTACACATAATGTTGATGTATAATTTATACAAATTCAGTCACTGGACTAAAATTTTGAATGTATATGAACACATCTCTGTAAGTAATTGGTATTGTATACTTTGTGTCTGTTATTGTTGCTGTCATTTTTCTGATTTATGAGAAAACCAAATAAAAAGATTTTAAAAAAAAAAAAGTTAAAAATGAATTTTAATATAAAATTTATTTTATTTTATTATATCTTAATTTTGGACATACTTCCACCATGATGTATAGGGATTTCTCCTCATAAAAACTATGTACATTTGTAGAATATTTGGAATTGGTAATATTGATGAATTTTTGAATCCACGTGATGTAATAAATATAAGAATAAAAACAAAAATATTAATAAAAATTAAAATGAACATAAAATTAATGTGAGAGGTTTGACAGGGTATGGACTTTTAAAATGTGAAGTATTTCACTAATGATTCCAGTTGGTATCATCCACAACACAGAAGGAATGAGTCAAGATATAATTGATTGATTAAACACACACCTGGGGGTAAATGTATCAAAGTGTGAGTTTGCCAGCATGTTTAAATCGCGGAAACCCGCAATTTTTTTTTTTAAAAATGGAAATGTATCAAGCTGCGATTTTGACACACATGTTCAAAATCGCTGGACATCTCTGGCGATTTTGAGCGATGTAAACACTCACGAGTTTAGCTAACTCTCATGTGTTTGGCAAACTCTCCTGTGTTTTGCAAACTCTCCTGTGTTTAGCTGACAATTTACATAGCCTCCAGATAACTGAGGTCTCATTGGTTGTCAGTTTGAACTCGAAATCCTGCGTGATTTTAACCTCACTCACATTATAAAAACTGTGTTATTTCCTGATTTCAGTTGACAGGGGTTTTAGGAGTTAGAGAGAGAGCTAGAGCTAGAGAGAGATAGTGAGAGGTAGTGACAGATTTGGTGAGGAGTTTTTTATTTTATATATTTTTTTTGTTTGTTTTTTTCCTCCTTTTTGGTTCAGTGTGTCTTTTGTTCATTTGTTTCCCTTTTAGTGGTTTGCATTTGGGTTTTTTTTTCCTTGCCTATTTGGTTTTGTTGTTTGGTATTGTGTGTCTTCCTTTGGTCTGTTGTCTTTCCCTTCTGTTTCTCATTTTTATTTTATTCCCCCCCTTTGTGTGACTATGTTGCGAGGAAGGGAGAGTGGTGAGGAGGAGAGACAGGAGTTAGCAGGTCAGGAGGAGCAGGCAGGCCCTTCTGCTGGCAAAACTAAATCAGGCCGAAATGTTAGGTTTAGTTTTGCAGAGAATTGTGCTTTGGTGCACTCTTTAGTGCCCATGTATGAGAGGATTTTAGGTAGCCTTGCTGCTAAAACCCCATTTATTCGAAGAAAAAAAAACCTATGGCAAAGTCTTACAGATGCAGTCAATGCAGTAGGGCACATAAAAAGATCGGTGGACAACTGTCGAAAGAGAATCAGTGACATTAAAAGGAGGGTGAAGGAGAAGATGGCTGAGGAACGTCGTGCTGCTGCAGGTACTGTTGTTGGCCTTTACATTAATATATCACCCAGGGGGATCCAAGGATTCTGTTTTTCTTAAATACCTCCCAAACATACATCTTCCTATTAAATGGGAGCCCCTGGCTCTAAAGTGCATATACAGAATATTTTACTCTAAATTAACAAACACTACTTAATAGTATTAATGTCCCAGAAATGTCTGAATCTGAGGCATCAACTTCTAAAACTTTAGAGGGCAAATCATAACATTAGTTTGCTGTACCTTAGGATGTGTTCATTTTCCCTGCTTGTAATGACATAATATAGATGGGTTTTGTTTGTTTTTTTCTACAATTTTTGGCCCCTGCTCAAATGTTTCAGCTGATTAGCCCTTTGTGGTTATGAGTATATGTTTATTTGGTTGTAATTTCTGTAATAATTGTCAAAGTTGTGTGTTTTTTAGTTCATGTTTTTATTCAATAGTGAATATTGTAGGGTACCTTTGTAACCCAAAAAAAAACCTGTCTTATATTTTTTAGCCACTGGTGGTGGTCCCCCTCTTCTTGTGTCATATACCTCCTATGAGGAGGAATTTAAGCAGTTGATACCTCCTGAGGTCCTGGAGGGCATCAATATACGAGACACAGACAGACCTGTGTCTCAGGCAATGGCTGGTGAGTATTGGTTAATGATGTCCTGCTGTACATTGTATGTTGTAAACAGTTATCCTGCAGGCTGCTTTGCAATGAGTTTAAATACATATAGCACATAAGTCATTATTTGTAAAGAAAATTTATTTACAAGGGTCATTATTAAGTTCACAGAAAGGATTAATGTAATGAATAATTACACATGTATTTCAATGCAGCCTCCACACATGATCAGCCATGTCCAGTGGCAACAGGGCCGGAGGTAGTTGCAGCACCATCAGCATCAGCAGCACCGGCAGCACCATCAGCAACATCAGCAGGATACCCAGATGTGGAAGATTCTGGAGAAGGTAAATCCACCTATGTTTGTTGGTCAAAAAAAGATAAATAAATTATTTTTCCTGTAATGGCAAACACCTGTATCTGGTAGTGAGTAAAGAATGTGTCTTTTGAAATATTAATTTTGTATTTTCCATTAAGGGACATCACAAGAACACCCCAGTCAGAATGTTGAAGATACAGATGACTACGTGATATTACAGCCCATGTCCGATGTTCCACAACTACTTGTGCAGGTTGAATCACAACCGTCACCCACTGACCCTCAACCCCCAGACAGTCACCCACAAGGTGAACCTGCACCCACATTGGCCGATTCTATTAGGCAATTTTGTTCTGTGCAGGAGAATCTGGTGGGATTTCACCAAGATTCGATGCGGGGGATCCATCGGCAGCTCCAGCGAAGCTCCCGAATCATGCACCATATGCAGGATGAGCAAAGACAGATTGCAAATACACTCAATCGCATAGATACATCCTTGAACCATATTAATACTTCCATCAACAATCAAACCGGGGCAATGCGAGAAATGTTCTCAACCTTTATTGGAGTTGTGGGCGAACTAATAACTAGACTGCCACTACCCACCACATCAGCAGGTACTAGCCTGGACACTACCCCCAGCCCCTTATTACCTACAACTTCTGTGCGGTCCAGTGTTCGCCTCAGAGGTGGGAGGCGTCCATCCACGAGTCGTGGAAGGTCTCCTGGCCCTACTGGGAAGAGACCAAAATAATGTTATGTTGTGTCATTATGCTCCAGTTTAGACATTTATTTTTGTGATTGCAAATCTGGCAAAAAGGTGTGATTTTTGGTTAAGTTTTGCATTTTGCAGACAAATAAACCTGTATTTGTATTGACACAGTTAATTGTAAAGGTCTTTGTTCTACAGAAGTGAACATGTACTCATTTACACCACTTTGAATAACTTTTATGGTTATATAGAATCAGAAAGTCATTTGAAACAAAAATACACATACCATATAAAAATGGCTGTTGGAATGGGGAACATAATGTATGGTGAGGATGTAAAAGATTAATCTATAAATGGGAGAAAAAAAAAGGTTATTGTTCAATCCATAACATTTTGAGAAACTAAAGAAAGCATACTCACCTGTAAAATATCTTTGGATAATGGTTTCTCACCTGCCTCCCCCCCTCTGTATTATCCACATCAGCTGATGGAATGAGCTCTCCTGCCTCGTTACTGTCTACTGCAGGTATTACTGGGAAAAAAATTTTTAGGGCCAAATTATGCAGCAGACAGCAGGCCAACACAATATCTGCCACCTTACCTGGGGCATAGAGAAGCACACCACCAGAAGTATCTAGGCACCTGAATCTGGTCTTCAATAGTCCAAAGGTGCGTTCTATCACCCCTCTTGTGGCTGTGTGCGACTCATTATATTGATGTTGGGCTGGAGTCTGTGGATTCAACAGAGGTGTCATTAACCAGGATTGACACCCATATCCTGAGTCACCTAGAATGTACAAAAGCAATAACGAGGTAATGAAAACACAAACTGCAACCTGAAAATGAAACCCCCTATAAAGACATATAAAGACTTACATACCCAGTATTCAAATGTTCAAATTTTTGATAGAGGGATGACTGGCGCAGGATATAGGCATCATGGCAAGAGCCAGGGAAGCCTGCAACCACACTCATTTTCATGTTTGCATCACAGACCACCTGCACATTCATCGAGTATGAATGGTGCATGTTGGTATACACATGTGCCCTTGCACGAGGTGGTCTCAGCCCAATGTGTGTGCAGTCTATAGCTCCCAGGACATTAGGGAAACCTGAGAGTCTATAGAATGCTCCCTTCAGCTCATGCCAATCACAATCCTGGTGGGGGAAGCAGATGTAGCTAGGCACCAGTTTGTTTAGTGCAAATAATACCAAATTAAAATGTCTGGAAAACGTTGCCTGGGTGAGGCCTACAACATGGGCACAAACTGACTGGAATGACCCAGTAGCAAAAAAATGTAGCGCACACAAGAGCTTATGGATTCCCAGGTAAAGCATGTGTGCGGCACGTAATTGGCTCTAAATCTTGTTGCAAGTGGCCATAAAGGAGCTGTATGTTGGCTCTGTTGAGTCTAAATTTTTGGAGGATATCCTGGTCTGTCAGGTTGTCAAAATGCAATCTTTGGCGGAAACAACGGGGCCTGCGGAGCAGACGAGGTACCACTTGGTGCTCTGGTTCAAAAATCCTGGACAACTCAGACTCCATTTGCTCATTTGCAACAATAACAGCTATCACCAAATTCCCTATCAACTCCATTGCTAACAACCCACACATTAAAGTTACATTGGGGATCTTTATATAGTCATCCAGAGACTGAATAGGCCAATAAAGTTATTTTTGGGTTGAAATTGTTAATTGTAAACAGCTGGTTAAAGTGCATCAAAGTAAAAATCATACTTTGCTAACACGATCAAAAGTCATTACAATTTGGATATGCAGCTGTAACATATGCATACCTTTATGTTTCAATTGTGTATGTCATTTATTTAATTTCTACAACTACACCTGTATTGGGTTTTTTAACACACACTCAGATGTAATTCCCACACATAGCCAAACATCGTATAAATCAAATTAACCTTTGCCCCTCTATAAATTCCACAAAGAATGTGTTAATAACTGTTTTACTGCGGTTTTTAATGTTAAAAAAAAAAGTGTGGGGTCCCCCCACTATTTATGCTTAACCCTAGTGCTGCCTGACTAGTGCTGGTCCCGTGAAAATCGGGGAAAAATTTTGCGTGGGGCCCCCCCACGATTTTCACTTTACCAGCACTAGGCAAACCAGCCAGGGTTGGCGGCACTATAGCAGGGGGATGCGCGGCAGGGGTCCCCCTGCCATAATGACTAACCAACCCTAGACTGTTCAGCGCTGGGCTGGATTCCCTAGGGAGTGGGGTCCGCTGAAAAAAACAAGCGGGCTTCCCCCTAGAAAGAACCAGCCCAGTGCTGATAGCACTAGGGCTCTTCCTACTACCCCTGGGCTGTGGGTAGTAGGGTAATACGGCGCTAAATGGTTAAAAAAAACAAATTGACACCAATTTTGTTTGTGGAACTACAAGTCCCAGCTAGCCAGGTTGCCAAAAACAGTGTGGCCATGCTGGTGCTTGTATAACTACAAGCACCAGCATACCCATGGCATGTTGGCACTTGGAGAACCAAAAGTGCCAACATGCCCTGACATTCCTGGCTTGCTGGGCCCTGTAGTTCCACAAAGAAAAAAGTTAACAAAACAACAACACCCTCATACAAACCACACATATTTATTAAAAATAATAAAACCCACAATAAAGACACTAACCACCCTCTTTTAAACCACAACTATTTATTAAAAATAAAAAAAAACAAATACTTACCGATGATGTCTTCTTTCTTGATCCAATGTCCCTTATTATTTGTACATCCACCTTGCCGGATTGCCCCAGTCCCAGCCATTTGTACCTCCATAAACGAATCTGTGCCAACTGGAACACTTCACCCAGAAGGGGCACATATTTGTAATTTCCCGATTCTTTAGTCTTGATTGAAGTAAAAAAAAGAAAAGCTAGGAGCCGCCGCAAAAACCTCCTTCCTAGTAGGAGGTCCGTTTCGCAATGCTCTTACGCTGTTTGCGTAAGAGCTAAGTACTGTATTATGGAATTTTCCCACGCTAGTGGGGAAATCACATATTACAGTATTTAGCGCTTACGCAATTAACGTAGCGCATGCGCTACGCTACTTGCGTAACCTGTAATACAGTAAATACAGTTATCTTTCATCTCTTTTATCTGTCCCTGGAAGACATCATCATCCGTACAATTTCTTCTGACTCTTAGAATTTGGCTCAAAGGAACATTATCAAGCCAAAAACGGTGATGATTACTGTCGTAATTTATGTAGCTGTTCGTATCTGTTGGCTTGTGGAATGTCTTAGTCTTTAAGATGTTGTCCTCAACATACACAGTAATATCGAGAAAGTTCACACTGACCTTACTACATTGAAATGTTAATTCAATGTTACATTCATTATTCAGATGATTCAAGAAAATTTGTAGGTCAGCTTCTGAGCCCCTCCAGACAAAGAGCACGTCATCTATGTATCGGCGCCACGACACCAGGTCTGCCCCAAAACCATGTCCTGACCAAACATTATGGTCCTCCCATTTAGCCATAAAGATGTTGGCATAGCTTGGGGCGAACTTGGTGCCCATCGCCGTCCCGACACATTGCAGATAGTAGTCCTCTTGAAATCTGAAGTAATTGTGTGATAACACAAATTCTACTCCCTCCGTAATAAACTTCCTCAATTCCTCCGTGTATAAAGTCCCCGACATGCTTCTTTTTACTGATTCCAATCCTATATTGTGTGAGATGATGGTGTACAGGGATTTAACATCCGCTGTAACCAGAATCATATTCTCATCCCACACTATTTCTGGTAGGAAACGTAAGAAGGTGGAAGTGTCCTTTATATAGGATTTAGCCTTCTGTGCCAATGGTTGCAAGTGATAGTCAAGGACCTCTGACAGATTGATGGTCACTGACCCTGATCCCGAAACAATGGGCCTACCGGGGGGGTTCTCTTGGTCCTTATGTATTTTGGGAAGCACATATAGCACAGGTGTTCTGGGGTATTGTATGAGTATATAGTTCGCTGTCTCTTCATCAATAGCCCCCATGGACTTATGTTGATCCATAAGAACTTTGAGATCTTTATTAATCTGTTCTAAAGGATCTTTCGTTAATTTCCTATATGTGTCATCCATGTGGAGTTGTCTTTGTACCTCTTTAATGTACTTCTCCCTATCCATAATGACAACCCCTCCGCCCTTGTCGGCTGGTTTGATGACTATTGCATGATTGTCCCTAAGAGTTTTGATAGCTTTTCTCTCTTTGGCATTCAAGTTGTATGAACTCTTTTTGGCCATCAATTGTTTCCTTTCTATCTTTCTAATATCTTCTGCTACCACTTGGCTGAATGTATCAATAAAGTTACCCTTCAGATATGAGGGAAAGAACGTAGATTTATTCTTAAATCTCTTCTGTCTGCCTGATGTTTCAATATTCTCAATTTGATCATCATCATTCTTTAAATGGAAGAATTTTTTAATGGTGACCTTCCTCACAAATTTTTGTAGATCTATGAAGGTGTCGAATGGGACGATATCGTTAGTCGGGGCATATTTTAATCCCTTCTTGAGTAAAGAGGTTTCACCATCCGACAGTGTGTGGGAGCTCAAGATGAAGATGTTGGACATCTCAACACCAGTCTCCCCATCAACGGAAGGTGGCTTCCCCTCAGACTCTTTGTTTGAGTCTCTATTCTGATTCGCCCTATTCTCCCGTTTTCTTTTCTTCCTATCTTTCCTATTCCCTCCTTTCTTCCCTCTTTTGTTATTTTTGCCATTTTTCTGCACTGTTATCTTCTTATCCTTTCCCTCCTGTCCCGATCTAAAAAAGAAGAGGAAGTGCAGGGAGAATCCATATGTATATCTCTCAAATTGGACAAACCTTCAAAGGTGTTTCTGGTAGGTATGGTCCATTCTGGCCTCAAGTCCCTCCCAACTTCATTTTGAGTGAAATCTTTACGAGAAACATAACTCATCCCTTTTTGTAGGGGTGTGTTGTTGTATCTATTATTCCCCCTCCACCCTCTATCAGATTGATTGTTGTGGGTTTTATCTTGGGGTCTATCTTCTCTTGGGAATTTTCTTCTAACATATGGAGACTTCCCTCTATATTTAGGAGGTGGGTTAACTTGTTTCCTAAAACCCCTCTTTTGTCTCAAATTCTCAATGGGGTAAACCTCATTCTCATGTTCTTTAGGCAATCTTTGTGTCCCTATCAGCTCTACATTCGAAGATGTTCTATAACTAGTGAGCTTCTTTTTCTTTCTAAACATAATATCCCCATTGTCTTTCTTCAGTTTTTTTGTAATTGCTTCCTCGCAATCTTTAAAATGACTAATTAGCAACCTGTACTTGTTGATCTCCTCCTCTAATGCAGTCAATTCTTTCTTCCTCTCTTTAATAATTAGGTTAATGAGGGAAAAGGAACATGTCTTGAGAATATTGTTCCATTCATCTCTAAACTCACTAGTGGCATTATTAAACGATGGTTGCTTGAAAATCGTTAACCCCTTAGGGACAAGTTGTTCAGCTATATACTGTTCCAAGCAGACAACTTCCCACCATATACGATTCTCTTTTCTTAATGTTTTTTCTAATTGATGCATAATATCAATATAATCCTCCTTATCTGAATTGATCCTAGCAGAACTTCCAGAAAAAGTATCTGCAATTAGTGTGGATCTATAATCTCTATGTGCGAACATGATGCAGCCTCAACGGCAGTAATTAGTGGAAAAAATAGTAGTATTGTAGGCAACTGCCACCGTAGCGCTTAACTCAAATAGCAGCCAAAATATGTAACTGAAGATCTCCTTACACTTCTAATTTAAACATACATAATACACAGTTGTATACATACATATGGCGCTGTCTCTACGCACATGAGATCCGAAGATGGACGTGTCTGACACAATCTTCTACACAGTAAATGAGGGGTAACCTTCATATACACTGCTGGTTGAGTATGAATCGATACAGACAATGTTTGTCCCTTCCGTAATCTGAAATATATGGTATTGGTATACCCAACAAAACAATAATGATTGTGCAATCCGTTTGACATGTATCTTCAAACCACAAATAACGTAGTGGGTCCAACTATGTCCCGTGTATAAATCTACAAGTAGATAGCACCCTGGTCATGACACCTCCCTTATGGGTGTATGCTTACTCAAATGCTGTGATGATCACGTCTAAAACGGTCAAAGAATGTTCCTTCTCCTCTCCAGACCCCGTACTCAGATTTTTCATCCCAAAAACAGAAGGAAAAGGAACAAATATGGCGTAATACCCTTTATTAAAAACAATGCGGGTAAAGCATAAGCAAATGGACCCGTACCTTGGGCAGATGATATGATCGCGTCACAAATGATATAAAATGCTGACAAATTTCTATCACGACCGCGAACTCCACCATTAAGTCCCACTCGGTCGGGTCTCACTCGCCTCCAAAACAAACCAACGCGTTTCGACTTATAATAAAAAGTCTTTTTCAAGGTATAAAAATGAACCAAACACATTCTCCTTTTATATCCGTATCCCATGTCATCTGGATATGAAAGAGAGGCTTGGCTGTCTCCTACTTGCGTAACTTCCGGTTACGGCTCTTTCCTATATCTAAGCGTAAACTACATAAAAACTCTTCACAAATGAAACATATACATATTGATGCACCTTACAATAAGAAGTCCTTGATAGAATGTAGAAATACGACGATCCAACGTTCCCTTTGTTTCCGTTAGTAGTGACATCTGAATGCGAAAGAGAGCCTTGGTATTTTCTCTTATCAAGTTGTTTCTAGCTACCAGGTCATGGAAGAAACCATGGGTCCTCTTTTTAAATACCTCCCACCACTCCGACCTACTCCAACCTGCCTCCAAAAGTGAAACTTGGGATTCAAAGAAGTCCCTAAAGGACTGTCTTATCACCTCTTACTCTAGGAGCATAGAGTTCAGGCGCCAAAGGCCCCTACCTTTCTGAAGAGTCCCTGAAGCATTCAAGGATACACTAAGGTAAACGTGATATGCGAACTCTACCAGCTTTAGCTCTGGAGCCAAAGTTTTCGAGCTCTCCTTAATGAAAAACCTATCTATCCTAGACCTCCAGCTTCCTCTATAATAAGTGAGACCCGTGAGGTCTGGAGAATGGCGAACATGCACATCCACCAGACCCGCCTGTCTCGTCATACTAACTAGAAAAATGGAGTCATAGCCCAGATAAGTCCTTGAACCTTCCCTGTCTTTGGTCCTAAGAATAGTGCTGAAGTCACCACCAAAGACTAACTGCCGGGCCGAAAAAAGATATGGCTTTATCTCCCTGAAAAGACACTTCCTTTCCCATTTGGTTTGTGGACCATAGATGTTGATCAATCTCAGGTCTTGTCCTCTCAGATTGACATCCAAAATCATACATCTACCTACTTTTAGTTCTATAACTCGTTAGACAGTTATCATATCGGTAAAAAAGATCACCACCCCACCGTACGGCTCGGCCGCAAGAGACCAGTATGAAGGCCCACGCCTCCACTCTCTCTTAGCGTTATGTGGGTCAACTAAGCGACCTATTCTGGTCTTTTGCAAAAATAAAAAATCAACCTCAACTGTGCTGAAAAAATCAAACGCTATGTAGCGAGCAGGTTCGGACAATACGGATGCCATATTAAAGGTGGTAAACATTGTAGGAGTTATAGAAAGTAGGACCCTGCTTACTTCTTCTTTACATGTTTGATGGAATCCTTGTCTGAGGAACCCCATATTTTCACACTTACCCCAGGTGGAATGTTATCATTTTCTAACAGCACAACATCTTCACCTTCCACTTCACCCACCACCTCACCCACAGGAGCCATACCAACCCCTGGTACCACATTATTACCCACTACCAACTTACTTTTCACAGAAACCAGGTTAGTACCGAACATAGATGGAGAAATTTGAGAAGATCCGGGGGAGGGTGGACCAAGGGAATGGAAGGGGCCAAAGGGACTTCCACTGTAGGAACTTACAAACTATGGTCAACCTTGGAAGGAATGGGACCCTGGGAACTAGTGGATTCAAGGGCAGGGGAACAAAGAGAAAGGGAATAGGGACCAGTATTACCTACAAGGCTAATATTCGCTTTGGAGTCCGTCAATGCTTTAAATAGATCTCGCCCTGGTTTACTGACCACAGAATCCACCACTCTGTTCTTCCTCTTATCGTTTGGTTTTATATACAAGACTTTTGGATCACAAGGGACTAAGGACTTTTGCTTATTTTTCCAATTGTTTTTCTTGGGTTTCAGGATTAAGCTACCATCTTCTTCCCTAATGACCTCTCCTTCTGATTCTTCATCGCTGGAGAATACTAAGAGCCTGTTAGCCAGTACCAGCTCCTCCCTAGCAACCATACCTGTGCTCTTTTTCTTCCCCCACTTTTTTTGCACAACAAACTGCTCCCCCTCCTGCACCTTAGGTTGCTGATTTACCAATGGAACCGTATCAGGCACAGAAAGATCAGGATCAGGTGCTTCAGATCTATCTATCACCATCTCAACCTGCTCCTCAACCCGAACCAGTTCACTGTCTGGTACCTCATAGTGGAAAGCTTGAAGACACCGGCTAAAAGGGTGGCCTTCCAAACCACACAGATTACACCTAATGATGTTACACGACCATGCATTGTGCCCCAGGCCCCCACAATGGCCACACTTAGTCACCGGACAGTTCATGCTAAGGTGACGAATGTCCCCACAGCAATGGCACATCCTAGGCTGGCCAGGATAGAAACATTGAATGTAATCTCGGCTGATAAAGGCCGAGGATGGAACATGCGCAGTGCCAGCCTCCATGCTCTTTAGTTTCACTGTGGCAGACCACCCGCCACCCCAGACATGCCGGCTTAGGTCTGGAACTTTTACCAAAGATGTTATAATATCTGCATACCTCCTTAACCAAAAATTCAAATCTGCAACAGGTAAAATTCATTTCTCACTAATATAGTGATTTTAACCCTTTCTTGTCTGGTAATCGGTACTGCCCTAAAATAGCACCAGGGATCAGAATCTTTACAATTCGGCCTCTTAAGCCAAAAAGCTTGTAACCCATGGCATGTTTGAAAGCTAACATCGTATTCTGGAGACCACGTAGGGTGTATACAAGCAAAGAGGTCTTCTGCTCTTAACCCAAAACTATCAAATAAAGAATCCAAAACTCAGGTCTTGCTGGTGGAGATGAATCTTTGCACATAAACCTTAACTGCACCACATTTTTTCTTTTAAAAGGTTGGCCAAACCCAACACCTGGTTGGGGATCACCTACCCTGCCTCCTGCTACAACACTAGCATAAGTAGATATAGTAGGTGTAGAAATTGTAGGTACAACATTTTTATCCTTATCCTGCTCTGCTGATCTCACCACAGGTAATTTAATACCAGAACCTTCACCAGCATTACTCTGCCTAATTAATTGTTTATTTTTGTCATCCATACCTTTAATGAAAACATATTTGGCATCCGCTTGGCTGCAGTTTCCATGGCAACTATAGCCGCACGAGACCTCTCCAAGACTTTAATGGGACCGAAAACAGAATCTACAATAACTGCTTGTGTTTCTGAAAAAGTGGTCTTATCTAATAAACATTCTTTACCTGGGGATGACTGCGGAGACATTACTTTAGATTTTGACACATTACTGCCAACCGAAAGTGACATTTCGGAGGAACCGGAAGTAGCCGCTCCGTCACGAGACACACTTCCCACAGCTAACAGAACACTGCTTTTGCCAGATACACACTGCACACCACTGCCCGTTACCATTGGTTCCTCCATCAACATTGCACCACACGCCCATGCACCATCCGCCACCTCAGGTTCATCGCCCACCGTTGGGACAGAGGTCAGAGGGAGTTGATCCAGCTGCATCATAAGCTGCTGAACCTGCGACCCCCTCTCCTCACTACCCGCCGCCTGCTCACCTGTCATTGGTGTGTCTCCCTCCAGAGCTCTGATAGAATCATATAATGGATTTACATTAGAGCCCTCTGTTATCAGAGTCGGCATGTTTAGTGGTAAAGACACTGATGTTTCAAGATGTGAAGTAGTCACACACACCTCGGTATTTAAAGTTTTCTCTAATGAACTTATGTGGTCAAATTTGCTTGCTAGAGACGGCTCCATTTCCTCTATTTCTTTTGTGTATAGCACTCTATCTGTGCTATATGCACAGTTCCTTTTCTTTTTTTCAGACCGATCTGACGACATAACTTAGACACCTCCTGTTCAAGTTGATGAATCTCCTCTTTCAAAAATGCAGGATTTGCATCACTGGATTCAGAAACAGATAATTCCATGTCCATGACAACTT
Organism: Mixophyes fleayi; assembly: GCF_038048845.1. Classification (NCBI taxonomy): domain Eukaryota; kingdom Metazoa; phylum Chordata; class Amphibia; order Anura; family Limnodynastidae; genus Mixophyes; species Mixophyes fleayi. The sequence goes on along the minus strand of NC_134412.1, from coordinate 36,941,684 downwards.
TTAACCCCTGATAAGCCATAGCTGACAGTTCAGATGCTGTTTCTGCTGAATCATTTATTTGGCTTAATATTACTGCCGCTACTGTACCTTTATCATCCACATTGCAGCTTACCAGGGGCCTGATTCATCAAGCTACGCAAACGCATCTGTGTTTCATACTTTGAGTGACGCAAACCGTTATATTTGCGTTGGAGTTTGAGATTGAGTTGACTTTGAGTGCCGTATCTGCTCTGTTTGTGCTGCGTTTGTGGTGTTTTAAGTAGCTCAAGTCCCGTTTAGCAGATGTGTATGCGTTTGCGCACTTTGATGAATCAGGCCCCAGGTCGGCAACAGCTTGCTTATTTCCAGATGAAGTTACAATACAGGAACCTGTGTCGTCTTCCTCAATTTGCTTTGTGCTGGGGATCTTTGTCACTTTTGCAAAAACCTCTGCAGGGTTCTTGGGATCCTTATCTTGATCTTTAATAGCCAGATCCGTACCAAGGGAGTACCCTCCTTTTGCCTGCTGGTCACCACTGGAACAGTTCGGATCACCTGTTGAAAAGCAGAATGGACTTTGCCCTATGATTTTCGGACCTGAACTAGGCCCTGAAGCCTGGGAGCGCTCCCCCATCTCTTCCCCAGAGACTTGCTCTTGAATACTCTGGCCTAAGCTAGGCCTTAGAAACTGAGGGTTTTCCTTCACCCCTTCCACACTGGCTTGTCCTCTAACTCTTGGGCCTGGAATAGGCCTTTTGGGTCTGGGGACTTTCCGCCATCTCTTTGCAGAAGTTGAGGAAGGTAATTATTAAAAAATTCTTTCAAATGAAGAATGAAAAAGTCAGTGAAGAAGTTGTAGAAACACCAGAGACACATAAGAGATTTAAAAATAAATCAACCTTTTTTACCCTCCCATGTGAAGGGGAATTTCATTGAAACCTTCAATCAGATGGTTGCAGAAGACATCAAAAAGATAGAGAGAAAACAATCAATGGTTAAGAGAAAAGTATTCAATTTAAATGATAAGGAGAGAAGGGCAATTAAAACCCTGAAAGATAACCACCAGATAGTTATTAAACCCGCCGATACCCGCCAGGGTGGGGGGTGGTCATAATGGAAAGGGTTAAGTACATACAAGAAGTTCAAAGACAGCTCCACATAAATGATACACTTCAAACCACCAAAAATCACAACAAACCATCAAAATATTCTTAAGCAAAGAAGAAATAAACTGAATGTTTAGATGTATGTAGCCATATATAAAAATACCGGTAATTATTCACTGAAAATCTAAGGGAGGTGAAAAGATAGGCAGCCACAGATGGGAAGACATACCGGACCTTGGCCCCCCTACGGAGGTCTCAGACCCCGCCAGAGCCTGACCCAGTTTGCATTGGTCATCCGGCGCTTCTCTATATCCCTTAATTTCCACAGCTCAAGGAGAATGTCACCCACATCCACTCCACAGAGGAGGACCTTTTATCTAATGGAAACCTGACACCTAGTGTTCCAAGTAAAGTATTTAGTAACTAAACTAAGTTAACAAAGGGTGCCAAAGTCAAAAAACCGCCACCTATCCTTGAATGCACCATAGACCCATTCAGGGTAACTGAGCCCATGGGCAACCATGATCATCGGCACTTCTATACTTCAGATTCCCTCTCACATAGAGTCTCCCATTGAAAAAGAGAGCCAGGCAATGTCCCAAAACTGCAGAGGAACTCTCCCAGAATTAACCAGGGAAAGACACTCTGAGCATACATTACCTGTGCAGTCTCTCAGTGACAGCTGAGCCCAGAACTGAGAGTGCAGGACTCTCCTCTCCAACTTTCTTCTAGAGAAGTTTCTAACTTCCCCCGCCTCCAGGCTCCAATGCCTTGTCACTTTCAATCCCAGAGATGTATAGGTCGAGAGATACCCATGACAGACCCGGAAGGTCCTCACCCTGCCACCTTCCATCCAAACATTAAGGAAGGGATGCACCAGACCCTAAAGCCACCTACCCATTGAGTAGGAGTCTCAAGAAAGAGACTACTGAGGTGCAACTTTAAAAAAGTTGTTAGAACAGCAATGGGTTAACTATACCCAGGCCACCATCCCTCCTCGATCTGTAGGTCACAGATCGCTTGATCAGGTTCAACCTATTCCCCCAAAGTAAAAGGAAGAAAACTGCATAAACCCTAGACCATAAAGACTGTGGCAAAAGGTACACATAGCTAATGTACAGAAACTCTGGGATCAGGTAGGTCTTCACAAGGTCTACTCTTTCCCTAAGAGAACGTTTCCACCTCCTCCAGCTCTCCACTTTCCGAGAAGCTTCCTCCAGATTTATCTCCCAGTTTTGATTGACATAATTATCAGGTCCGAATTAAATTCCTAAAATATTGATCTTACTACTGGACCAGGGGAAGTGGTCCGGAAGGTCGAATTGACAACCTTCCTCCCCCATCCAGAAAACTTCACTCTTTTCCTGGTTTACATTCGAGCCACTGGCCTCGGAGTATCTGCAGACCAGAGATGCTACCTCCATTGCTTCCGCAGGACTCGACAAGATAGTGACATCGTCCGCGTAGGCCACCACCTTCAAAGGACACTCCGGACCCAACAGCACCCCTCCTATCGAGCCGCTTCAAACCTTCGAATAAAAGGATCTATTGCAAACACATACACATGAGGGGGCTCAGAGGGCAACCCTGCCTTACTCCAGAGTTGACCACAAAGGATGGACCTACCCAACCATTCACAAGAGGGAAGTCCTCGGCCTGCTTGTAAATAGTACGAAGCCAATTCACCACCCGCACTGGAAAACCATACCTCAGAAGTAGAGCCCACAGGTACTCATGATCCACCCTGTCAAAAGGCCTTCGACTGATCCACAGCTAAAAGATACTTTCCCCACTTCTCAGCCCGACACCGCTCAATGGCCTCCCGGACCCCCAGGACCGCACTGAAGGTACTTCGGCCTTTCACAGTGCAATGCGGTGAGGTGAAAAGCATTTGACCGGAGATCTGCATCAGTCTATTAAAAAGCACCTTTGCCAAAATCTTTCTGTCGGTATTGAGAAGGACTATGGGACGCCAGTTCTCAATATGCGACTAATCCTTCCCTTTGGACAGCAAAATAAGTGCGGAAACCCTCATGGAGGGAGGTGATAAACCTCTCTCCAGGCTCTCATTAAAAACCTCCACAAGGTGTGGAGCCAAAATGTCCACAAAGATCTTAAAGAACTCGGAGGTTAAGCCACCCGGGCCCTGGAGATTTCTTTTTAGACAACTCGTCTATGGCCATTCTGACTTCATCCACCGTTATCTCGCTGCCCAAAGACTCAAGCGAACTGCTGAGATCCTCAAGACCAGGGGGTAAATGTATTAACATACGGGTTCTTCAACACCCGCGAGTTCAGCGTCTACGGCGATTAAATTTAAAGCCGCGCTGCATTGTAAAGGGAAACTTCCCTTTCTTCTTTTGTCTCATCACTTTAGGTTGAAAAACCAGGTTACCTGTACCATTCCTCACCACCTCTAACTCCTCATCACTGGACAATACTATAAACTTGTTCACCAGGATCATCTCCTCACTTTTACCCTTTCCTGTACCATTCCTCTTCCCCTTTTTCTTCTGAACCTTAAATTGCCCATCGTCAACCTGACTTGATGAGGCTTTATCCGGGGAATCAGCCTGAGCCGAACCCCGAGCTAAACTGGACACTGAAGGAAGAGCAGGAGAAGGGGGGGTGGAGGGGGTATAGGTGCATTGTTTTCTACTTACATTTGCTCTGCAACCTTGGCCAATTCACTGTCCGGGATGTCCTGACTGTTATGGAAAGCTTGCTAAAATGATGGCCTTCTAGCCCACATAGATTACATTTTATGATGGAACATGTCTTGGCCTCATGTCCCAAACCCCCACAATGCCCGCATTTGATGGTGGGGCAGTTCATGCTGAGGTGACGGAAGTCGCCGCAGCGATGACACATCCTTGGCTGGCCGGGGTAGAACACCTGGATACGGTCGCGACCAATAAAGGTCGCCGATGGAATATGCCCCGTGCCAGCCTCCGTGCATCGAAGTTTTACCACGGCTGACCATCTGCCACCCCAGACATGAATGCTGGGGTCCGGGACTTTCTCCAAAGGAAATACTACATCAGCATAGCGTCTTAGCCAGTAAGTTAAATCCGCAACTGGAATGGACTCAATGCGAACAAGCAACGTTATTTTAACCCTCTCGACGGGTAACAGGGATGGCACGAAAATTTAACCAGGGTGTTGTACCTTTAAAACTAGCCCACTTCATCCAAAAAGTTTGCAGCCCTTGGTATGACATAAAGCTCAAGTCATATTCCGGGGAATTAATCGGATGAATGCAAGCGAAGAGATCAGTAGCCCTAAAGCCAAAATGCAAAAACACTAAGTTCAGAAAATCTGGCCTACTTGGGTGGGAATCCTTCCCCATATACCTTAATTGCACTACATTCCTTCGTTTAAAACAGGGGTGGGCAAACCTGTCCTCAAGGGCCATATCCAGTTCATGTTTTTAGGATTTCTGTCTGTAGAAACAGGTGGGATAATTACTGACCCAGCCAAATAGATTAACTCAGCTGTACATGATTAAAGAAATCCTAAAAACATGAACTGGATATGGCCCTTGAGGACAGGTTTGCCCACCCCTGGTTGGCCAGATGACTGAGCCTGGGGTTGGGGGTTATGCACTCATTCCTTTGAACTGCCTGATACAACATTCACATAAGACATAACGCCCGGTATAGATGCTGCCAATACCCCATTATTTACCACTGCGGATGGAACTGTGGAAACCTGACCAGACCCAGAAGTAGAAGGACCGTCACCAGGGCAAGTGTTACTCTGCACAACATTCTTTATCACTTTCGAAATGTCAACCCCTTCTACCTGTGGAAGCATGCAAGGCTTTGTTTTCACTGCAATTTCTATAGCATTTAACGCGGCCCTGGTACCTTCTGACACTTTCAGAGGGCCAAAAATTGATTCCACTATCATAGTCTGCACAGGAGACAATGTACTCCTATCTAATTCAGATTTGCCATCAGAGGCAGCATTTACAGAAGCAATATCAGAAACACATATAGTATTTAACTTAGGCAAGTCATTCACACTCAAAGGGTTAACTTTACCGATTACTGAGTTACCAGTGCCGTCTTCTACACTGCCGTTTGCCATGACACTCAGTCCCAAAGCATGAGACTGATTTACTTTGTCTTCCGGTACAACCGGACAAACCGGAAGTGACGCGCCCACTACCCCTTCCGCCCTCAGGGTACCACTCACATCCGGCTGCTTTGCCGCATTCGAGGCTGGGGAAGAGGACGCTGGCCCCGCTGCACACACTGACGCCGGACCAGTGACCTCCCCCTCCTCTGCACCAAACACTGGTGGCCCCATCACTGGCGGCTCCCCTTCCAGGGCTCTAATATAATATAACGGGTTAGACAGCATGTGGGCATAGTGGGCATATTAGCAGGCAACGGCTCAGAGTTCGTTAAGTGCTGACCAGTGTCCATTTGTCTTTCCTGATCCAGACGATCTTTCAGAAAGTTCATTAAACAAATCTTCTCAGTCAACACTGACTCCATTTCCACAATTTCACGAGAATACATTGCACGATCAGAACTATATGCGTTATTACGTTTCTTTCTTTTTAGGCTAATTTGGCAGTTTAACAACCAAGGACTCCAGCTGACGAATTTAATCAAATAGGGGAACCTCCTCGGGCATACCCTCAACGTCTTGTGGATTAACCCTTGCTGCGCTCTCCTCAATGTGAATGGAAATAGTACCAATGTCAGGAACTGTAGTTGCAATTTTTGCATCTGGGTTTACTCTGGACTCGGAGGTTCTATTCCCATCTTCCTTAGGATCAGACACACCAGAGCAATGCCCCCTGCTTAACTGCTGACTAGTTGTTACTTCACTAGTTAAACCAATCTCTGATGACATATTTGACACACTGTTGCTGCTGTCAGGCCGTACCTCAGGAACAACAGATTCATTGGGCTAGATTTACTAAGCTGCGGGTTTGAAAAAGTGGGGATGTTGCCTATAGCAACCAATCAGATTCTAGCTGTCATTTTGTAGAAGGTACTAAATAAATGAAAGCTAGAATCTGATTGGTTGCTATAGGCAACATCCCCACTTTTTCAAACCCGCAGCTTAGTAAATCTAGCCCATTGTCTTTCTCTAAGAACAAAGATGATTCTGGAAAACACACAGTTTTTAAGATAGCGCATGCATCCACACTTGTACCTGGCTCCACGCTGGCCGGATTCATACCCTTTTTACACAGGTCATTACTTTCATGACACTCCACTGCTTAATCCACATTCTTTTGCTCAGCTGGGCTCGGGCCTAGGCTTTGCCTTAAAGTCTGGGGAGTCTTTATTGTATTTTCAGTAGATTTCACTACCATGCTTACATCTGATTTCTTGCCAGAGGAAATGCTTTCTGTCACCAGATGAACATCGCAACTTTCTTGCTTTTCCCCAACAGAGGCCTCAGCATGATTTTGCACTGCTGGGCCTGGGCCTGGACCTGGACTAGGCCCTGAAGCCTGGGGAGTCTCCTCCACTCCTCCTCCACTCCTCCCCCAGGATCCTCCATGCTTCCCTGGGCATTGGCCCACGGATCACTGGTTCACAGGAGCTCTGCAAATGCCACTGCATACCACAGCTGCTGAATCCAGACTGAGGCTGGAAATATTTTTATTTATCATTTTCAACATAACATTACATATAAACAAAGAAACTTTACCAAAGGTGGCACCGACTTATATTAAAAGAACCAACCGAAAGCCATGGCTAACCGCCAAACTTAAACCAAAAGTTCAAAGGGCCATTGCCCTATAAAATCACATAAAATCAAGAAGGTGCCACTACAGAACACTACAAACCCAACTTATAGACATACATCACCATACCCAACTAAGAAGCAGGTTGTAGGTGCATGTAAGCCATACTTGAAAAGATTTAGTAACTTTCAAAATCTAATGGGGTGGAAGGACAGTGAGAAAAGCCACACTAGAAAGGAGGGGTGCCAGACTTTGACCCCCTAAGGAGGTCTCAGGCTCCACCACAGCCTGAGCCAGTTGGCATTGGACATCCGGCGACCCTCCATACCCTTCAACTTCCACACCTCGTGGAGAATATCTTCCACCACCACTTCACAGGGAAGGACTTTCTGCCGGATGGAGACCTGACACCGTGCGTTCCACGTGAAATACCTGACCACTAAACTGACTAGAAAAAGTGTACAGAAATAAAAAGCCCTCCACCTTGCCTTGAATGCCCTGTAGACCCATTCAGGGTAACTAAGCCCTGAAAGGCAGGGGATCCCAGCGACCTGGAGACTCTTTTATAAACCTTTACATTAAAGGGACACTCAAGCAAGAAATGGTCCATAGTCTCCTCCACCCCTAGACATTCCTCCCGTGGGCAGCCACGATCATCAGCATTTCTATACTTGAGGTTCCCTCTCACATAAAGTCTCCCGTGAAAGGAGAGCCAGGCAATGTCCCAAAGCTTCAATGGGATTCTCCCTGAATTAATCAGGGAAAGCCCCACCGAACTCACATCACCTGGGCAGTCTCTCAGTGACAGCGGAACCCAGAAGTGGGAGTGCAGGACTCTCTTCTCCAGCTCCCTTCTAGAAGAGCTCCCGACTTCCCCAGCCCCTAAGCCCCAACGCCTTGTCACCTTCAATCCCAAGGAAACGTAGGTCGGTAGATACCCATTTCGGACCCTGAAACTTTTCACGGCGCCCCCTCCATACCATGTACTGAGGAAGGGATCCACCCATACCCTGAAGCCCCCCACCCACTGAGGAGGGGTCTCAAATAGAAGACTACTAAGATGCAACTTCAGAAAGGTTGACATAAAGAAAAGCACAGGGTTAATCATACCCAGGCCCCCATCCTTCCTCAGTCAGTAGGCCACAGCCCACTTGACCAGGTTCAGCCTATTCCCCCAGAGTAACTGGAAGAAAACTGCATAAACCCTAGACCATAAAGATTCCGACAAAAGGCACACATAGCTGATATTCAGGAATACCGGGATCAGAAAGGTCTTGACCAGGTCCACCCTTTTCCCGGAGAGAGTGTTTCCACCTCTTCCAGCTCTCTACCTTCCAGGAAGCTTCCTCCAGCCTTAACTCCCAAATTTGTTTGGCATAATCACCAGGGCCGTAATGAATCCCTAAAAGTTTGATCTTCTCACTAGCCCGGGGAAGACTGTCTGGAAGGTTGAATTCACAACCCTCCTCCCCCATCCAGAAAACATTACTCTTTTCCTGGTTTACTAATGAGCTGCTGGCCTCGGAATACCCGCAGACCAGAGTCGTTACCTCCTCAGCTTCTGCGGAACTCGACAAGACAACAGTAACATCATCAGCGTAGGCCACTACCTTCAAGGGACACTCTGGACCCAACAGCACACCTCCCAACGAGCTGCCACCAACCCTACTGATGAAGGGATCTATGGCAAACACATACAGAAGGGGGCTCAGGGGATAACCTTGTCTTACTCCAGAGCTGACCTCAAAGGACGGACCCACCCAACCATTCACAAAATGGAAGCTCTCGGCTTGTCTATAAATAGTACGGAGCCAATTCACCACCCGGACTGGAAGACCATACCACAGAAGTAGAGCCCAAAGGTAGTCATAATTTACCCTATCAAAGGCCTTCGACTGATCTAATGCTAAAAGGTACTTCCCCCACTTCTCCGCACGACACCGCTCAAAATCCTCCCGCACCGCCAGGACAGCACTGAAAGTGCTTCGACCCTTCACAGTGCAGTGCTAAGAAGGAGAGAGCAACTGACCGGAAACCTGCATCACTCTATTAAAAAGTACCTTCGCCAGAATCTGCCTGTCGGTATTGAGAAGAGCGATGGGGTGCCAGTTCTCAATACACGACTGATCTTTCGCCTTGGACAGCAAGACAAGGGCAGAGACCCTCATGGAGGGAGGCAATATTCCTCTGCCCAGGCTCTCATTAAAGACCTCCACGAGACACGGAGCCAGGATGCCCCCAAATATTTTAAAGAACTCAGATGTAAGACCATCTGGGCCTGGGGCTTTCTTGACAGATAAACCATCTATCGCCATCCTGACCTCGTCCACCGTTATTTCATCACCCAAGGACTCAAGCAGGCCGCTAAAATCCCCAAGGCCAGGAGTTTCCCTTAAAAACGGGTCCATCTTCTCTTTGTCAAGAGACTTCTCTGATAAGAGATCGGAGTAGAAAGACCGCACAACACCAAGAATGCCCTCCTCCTCCTCCCTAAGGACACCCTCAGCATCACGCAAGCCTCTCACCTCCTTAGCATCTACCGAGTTCCTACAGCTCTGGAAAGGGTCGGGCGAATGGTACTTCCCATAATCCCTCTCCAGAATCAAGGAAGCATACCGGTCATGCTGTATCTCTCTCATCTGAACCTTCACCCGGGGGATCTCCCCACTATCCCCTTGGCCAGAGATCAAGAATCCAAGTTTTTTCCTCAGTGCCATGTAGGTATTCTCTTTTAACAAGTTGTTTCTGGCTACAAGGCCCCGGAAAAAGCTCCGGGTCCTCTTCTTCAGCATCTACCACCATTGAGACCTAATCCAACCCGCCTCCAAAAGTGTTTCCTGGGATTCAAAGAAGTCCCTAAAAGACTGTCTTATCACCTCCTCCTCTAGGAGCTTAGAGTTCAAGCGCCAGAGACCCCTACCCTTCCGAAGAGTCTCCGAAGCATTCAAGGACATAGATAGGTAAACGTGGTCGGAGAACTCTACCGGCCTCAGCTCTGGAGCCAAGGTTTTCGAGCTCTCCTTAACAAAAAACCTATCTATCCTAGACCTACAACTACCTCTAAAATAGGTGTAACCCGTGTGGTCTGGAAAATGACGAATGTGTAAATCCACCAGACCAGTACTCCATACTCGCTAGAAAAAGGGAATCATAGCCAAGAGAAGTCCTTGAACCTCCCCTGTCTTTTGTCCTAATGACGGTGTTAAAATCACCTCCAAAGACTATCTGCCGGGCCGTAAAAAGATATGGCTTTATCGCACCGAGGAGGCACTTCCTTCCCCACTTTGTTTGGGGACTGTAGACATTAATTAGCCTCAGGTCGTGCCCCCTCAGATTGACATCAAGCACCATGCACCTACCTACCTCAAGCTCAATAATGCGCTGGATGGTTATCATGCCGGTAAAAAGCACCGCCACCCCACCGTACGGCTCGGCCACAAGAGACCAGTAGGAGGGCCCACGCCTCCACTCTCTTTTTGCTTTATGCAGGTAAAGCAGCTGACCCAATCTGGTCTCTTGCAAAAACAAAAAATCAGCCTCAACCGTGCTGAAAAAGTCAAAGGCCATATAACGAGCTCGTTCGGAAAGAATAGACGCCACATTAATAGTGGCAAATCTAATGGGCTGGGAAACCATCCTTCAGAGCTATAGACAGTAGTAACAACTCACTTCTTTTTAATTTTCCTTTCTGAGTCCTCATCTGAGGACCCAAACCTCTTATAGCTGAGACCTGCTGGCAGAGTCTCCTCCCCCCTGAGAATAACCTCTTCCCCGGAGGTAGGGACCCCACTCGGCCCAGACACCTTACTCACAGTCCCACCAGGGACTCCCCTACCCAAGGACTTGACTTCTAATGACCCTACCGGATCAGGGGCCAGATCAGGGGGGCCATAGAAGGAAATCTCAGGGGGAACAGGAGAGAGGGCAGGATTTAAAGGGACAGAGCATGAAGGAAGATCCTGCTTATGAGAAATATGGACTGGATTGCTACCCGGAGCTGAATCCTTCATCTCCAAAGACTCTGGGACTTTGCCTGAGGGGCTAACGTCTATGGGAGGGGTAGGGGGGATCCCGTACTGGAGGGGGGACGAGGTCTTCTACAGAAGGGGGGCCTCATGGAGATGCCTCCGTATTCTTCAAGAACGACCTAGCTACCTTTTTGTCTCTAGCTTTCCTGACAATTTTTGCCACCTCACCCAACGGTAGGTCCCTAGATTTTTTTGACTTTCTACCTGGCTTGGTTCTTTGCACCAGGTCACCCCCCTGAGTTCTCACAATTTCTCCCTCCTCCATACTCTCCTCTTCACTAGTCGGAAACTGGAACTTGTTTGACAAGATAACCCCTTCCCTTTCTGCTCTATTCTTTTTGCCCTTACCCTTCTGTTTGATCCATTGACTTGTCGGGACCTTTGCGAGTGACAAGAACGATACCTCGGATGGTTTGGCAACAGGGGGGGAGGGAGCGGAGGGACGGGACGGGACGTCCAATGGGGTCCACCGGTCTCTCCATTGACTCAACCCTTTCTACACACTCAGCTGACCTCACGATCTCCTCATCTGTGATTGTAGCATTATGGGCCGCATGAGGGCATTTACTAAACGGGTGACCTATTACCCCGCATAGGTTACATCTAATTTGGTTGCAAGTGCGAGATTCATGACCTATGTCACCGCAACGTCCACATTTCTGCTGAGGGCAGTTGGCGCTGAGGTGGCAGAAGTCCCCACACCTGTGACACATCCTCGGCTGGCCTGGGTAGAAACATTGGATTCTGTCCCTACCAATGAAAGCTGCAGATGGTAAATGCACCAGGCCAGCCTCCGTGCACTTCAGATCTACCATGGTGGACCAACCGCCACCCCAGACGCCGTGGCTCGGGTCAGGAACCTTTACTAGCGGAGACACTATGTTAGCAAACCTCCTAATCCAGAAACCCAGATCTGCCGCAGGGATAGACTCGTTCCTGACTAAAATAGTTATTTTTACACGTTCCTGACAAGTTATAGGAATCGCTTTGTAATTAAACCATGGATCTCTTCCCCTGCATCCACCCCACTTATTCCAAAAGACTGCAGACCCTGGTAAGAGAAAAAACTGACATTGTACTCTGCAGTACTGACCGGGTGGATGCAGGCAAAGAGATCCGCTGGAACGAACCCGAATGAATCCAGAAAAGCTCTCAAGAATTCTGACCTACTTGGGGGGTCCTTCCCCATAAACTTTAACTGGACCACATTGCGGCATCTAAAAGGCTGTGCCACCGCTGGGCCCAACACCGTACTTTGAACATTTGCTCCGGAACCTGAACCCAGTCCAGACACCACACCCACTTATAACACGACACCCGGGAGGGGGCCAGGGTGCTGAGCAGGAACACTCTTCTGTACCCTATTATTGCCACCCCCACCAGGACCAAGGTTTTGCTGTAATGAGGGGCCAGCCACTACAGAGGCTGCGGTTTGGGCCATAGGTCTATTCAACGTTATACCACCATTAGCTAACATATTGGGCATTCTTTTAGAGGCATCTTCAATTAATACAGTTGCCCTCCTAGCCCTGTCCGATAAACTCAGGGGCCCATAAATGGTTTCAATAATTTTAGCCTGGATCGAACTAGGTTCTTTTGCTTCAGGGTTTTCCCTGCCTTTTTGTGTTGTATATTAACAGACCCACTTACTTGCTCCACAGACAGCGTATTTACAAGTTTCTCTGCCGTCCCACACACAGCGTTATTAATATCAACAGTATCCCCATTACCAATAACATTATCAGAAACACTGTTCTTATCAGACCTAACAGTATTAATGCTATTAGCTATACCATTGTCGACAGCATCAGCAGCCATGCCTCCCGAGGGAGTCCTGCACAACAAATTCCCTGGGGGTGCTGGGTCAGGAACTACAAATATATCAGCAGCCTTCTTAGACCCATTGCACGCTAATACACCGGGAACTATAGCAGAGACCCCCTCAGTCATCAGCACAGATTTCGTAGGGAGACTTGCCACCATAGACTTATCACTAAGCACCATATCAGACTTAGGCTTTATAGCATGAACGGCAGGTGTACTGACCGAGACCGTCGGGTCCGCCTGGCAGAGAGACAGCGCCACAGAGGACGGCGCAGCTCCTGCACTACGGGCTAACTCACAGACACCCTCAGGCTCGGTCTCGGTAACAGATACAATATTGCCAGCATTAGATATCATATTCATAATATTAGCTTTATCATGTTTGAACTTGGAAACATCATCAGAGCTCACCAGTCTCCAGGCTGACGTACCACTTCCAACATCCTCCGGAAATGCCGCGGACGGCTGGGAGTACAAGCTAGCCACCCCGACGGCAGCCTGTACCGCACTCCCACCGGGGACACCCTCAGCTTCCGCCCGGCCCTTCACTGACAGCTCTCCCTCCATCTCCCGGATCGTGTCGTATAGACACCCAGTCTCGACCTCCTCCTCCGAGCCGCCCACCATATTGGGAGGCAGCGGTACCGAGTTCTCCAGGAGCGCTGCTTGTACAATCGCTTTTAGCTTTGTTAGCGACTCTTCCTTTTCTTTCAGGACAGCCGCCAGCTCCTCTATCTCTGCCAAGATAATTGCCCTGTCCCGGCTGTAAGCCCGATTCCTCTTCTTCTTTTTCCGGTTTATTTGCTTGTCCAGGTTCACAATTTCAGGCTCCAACACCTCTATCTGCGACCCGATCTCCAAATCTTCTGCCTCACTCTCCTCCGTATCAGGGAGGCAAACTGATGCAGGATCCTCCGTGTCTCCGGGCACGTCATCCATCCGAACCACGGCACCCGAACTCAGACCTCAGTTGCATCACTGAGGTTGATGCTTGATTCCCCAGGGATTCTTCGGGTCCCATATTAAACTCCATATGGGAGCCCTCTCCCCCAACCTGTTGTAGAAGCACAGGCTGCGGTGTCCCAATGACTACACAAGGCTTCCTGTTAAGCTTCACAGGCCGCCTTTCCTTAGCCCCCAGTTGTATCACTGGAGCTTGGACGTAATCCTCCTCCTCATAACCCCCTGTATTAGACTTCATACAGGAAGATTCAGGCCTGGCAGTCTTAGAAGGCCCTGGGACTTCATCCACCTCATCCGGGGGGGTCACATTCATAGACGCAGAATAGATACTCTTGATTACAGGGTCCAGAACCGTGGCCAAGTTGGTATTTGGCCAGCAGGAGATGTTATTTTCCTTAAAAGACACAGTAGGCCCAGGAGCCTGGGGGGCTCTCCTCCTCTCCTTCCCCATGTCCCTCCATCACTGGCTGGGAAGCGTAGCAGAACAAGCCTGTAACACGGGAGCTCACACCAACACGTCTGCACACCGCGGCTGCTGGCACCAGACTGAGGCTGGATGAACCCTAGCTCAAGCATTTCCTGTACCAACTTGTATATACGTTCCCTGGCCACTAGTGATACCCGATAAGTGGGTTGCTTAACTGGCCTATGCACACCAGTGTCCACATGGTGCATCACCAAGGAAGTCCGACCGGGCTTCCTACTGAACTGAGTCACAAAGGGCCATAGCACTGCTTCAAGGGGGCACTCAACTGCTCATCCCAGCCTACTTCCTCTACACCACCTTCCTCTCTGGCATCTACGAGGAGGTCAGGTAGTGGGTCACTTCCTAGTTCCTAAGTCGGTAAGCAGCAAACTGATGCTACCGACACCACACACTCGTGGTATGCCTTCAACATATTTACATGGTAGGTCCTCTGCCCCCTACCGTCGCTATCAAATGACACCATATAAGTGATGTCACTCAGACATTTTGAGACCGTGTACGGTCCAGCCCAGGCAGCCTGGAGCTTGTTCTGGCGCGTGGGCTTTAGAACATGTACCTTCTTCCTACTTCAAACACCCTGGCACGTGCGCCCTGATCATACCAAGTCTTCTGTTTCGCCTGCGCATCCGCTACATTAGCCTGCGCTAGCGCCATGAGAATCTCTGAGAATCAACACATACTCCACCACAGAGACATCCTGGGTGGGTAGCTCCCCTTCCCAAGACTCCAGGAACAGGTCAAGAGGCCCACGGACTCTGCGGCCATATATTAGTTCAAAGGGGGAGAAATCGCCAGTTTGCTTCAGAGTGCCATTGAACCTCTCGAACAGTCCATTAGTCTGGGGATGGTAGGGGGCAGTACGGAGTTGTTGCACTCCGCACTTTGCCCAGAGACACTGGACCAGTTCACTCATGAACTGTGTCCCTTTATCGGTGAGAATCTCACTAGGGAACCCTACTCTGATAAATACTCCTAGCAGCGCGTCCGCTACCTTTTCCGCCGTTATGGAGGACAGAGCTAAAGCCTATAGATACCGGGTAGCGTAGTCCACCACGGTGAGGATGTATCTCTTTCCCGATCTACTGGGCACAAGTAGGGGACCTACTATCTCCACAGCCACTAGCTGAAAAGGTTCCCCAATTATTGGCAAGGACCTGAGGGAAGCACGAGCACTGAGGCACCCAAGACGCTGACACACATCACATGACTTAGAGTAGGCCCGGACGCCATCTGACATCCCTGGCCAGAAAAATTTCTGTGTCGGGTGCTTCAGTGTTTGTTCTCTTCCCTGGTGTCCTGCCATAGGTATTTCATGGGCAACTGACATTAGTTTCAAGC
Organism: Mixophyes fleayi; assembly: GCF_038048845.1. Taxonomy (NCBI): domain Eukaryota; kingdom Metazoa; phylum Chordata; class Amphibia; order Anura; family Limnodynastidae; genus Mixophyes; species Mixophyes fleayi. The sequence goes on along the minus strand of NC_134412.1, from coordinate 36,926,243 downwards.
GAAAGCCCCGTGGTACCACCAGTTGAATTTATTCCCGGACTGGTCTCTCCCCATCTACCTTCCTAGCTACACGGTACAACAATCCTTTACGCCAGGGCACACTCCCCACCTCTATCGCTGGAAGGCTGCCACCAGCCTGGCGCCTCATGCCTTCCAGTGAGAGATCAGAGAGCTGTGGTGCCTTGAAATCTTCCCTGCAGCCCTTACTATCTTCTAAGTCAGGATGTGCTGCAGGGGAGTCTATGTTGGGGTGACTAGGGTCAGTCAAAGTGGGGTAAGTCAAAGGGAGGTCACTGAGGTCAGCTATACTCACCACTGGAGCTGGCATACTGCTAGGGACAGGAGCATCACCGGGCACCCCACAAGATCAGGTTGACAAAAGACAATATCCTTTGCATTGCTAGGGGACGTAGTCTTTCCAGAGGCAAATTAGCTGGCTGTTTCCTGAAGAAATAGCAGATGTGGTCTTTTCCTCTGGGCTTGCTGAAGCTGTGGTTGCTGGTGTCTCCCTATTTTCTAACAGCTGTGGTCTTTTCTTCTGGGCTGGGTTGTGACGGTGTAGATTCAGAAAACTGTAACTTAGCAGCTTGGCTCCGGGTAATAGAGTTGAGAAAAACGGTCACAATTCCACCCCCAACATCGTTGCCCAAAATCACATCAGTTCGGCAGCCATCCATAACGGCAACATCTCAGAACTCCTGGCCATCTCCCCAGTCCAGAAACACCCTTGCTACAGGCACTTCTTTCTCCAGTCCATCTGGCACGTTAACTTTGACAGTACGATCCTGCAATACTGCAGCAAGATCAACAAGATTGGGACTGACAACAGTAATTGAGGACCCTGAGTCCCTCAGTCCTTCATCCTGCAGGGATCCCACTTGAACCGGCTGCAGGTTCCTCCACATGTTTTTGGGGGGTCTTTTGGACACACAGGTGACTCTCACTGCTGAGTCACCTTCAGACATGCCACACTCCATTTGGCTTGTAGAGGTGGAAACAGTCTCTACTGGCTTACCTTTGCCAGTTAATCAAGTCAGCTGGGCCCCAGGACTCAGATTAGGGGCACGAGTCTGGGGTGTTGGGGCTGTGCGACAGTCCATCCTTAAATGACCAGTTTTACCGCAGCTGTAGCACTTTCTCTCCATCCTGAGCTCCGATGGTCTCTGATAATTTCTAGGGACAGGGTGGGGCGGTGGCTGGAGAGTGGTACCTGAAGGGTTAGGTACTTGCTTTTGGGGTGAATAGAAGAGGGGTCCCCCTGTTTGTACAGTCATTTGGGGTTGGCTGTTATCCTGGCACTTCTACCAGTGTGGCCTCACTGCCACATACTGATCCGCCAGTACCCACTCCTTCACCTCTGGTGTGCATCGGCGCTGAAACTACTCTTTGCAAATTAAGTCCACTAATTCTTCCCAGGACTTGGCATCAGATCCATTAATCCATCTTATTGCCAACTGTCACAACTGGTTGGCAAATTTCTCATGGCTGATATGGGTTCTTTTAGCCAAGTCCCGAAACTTCTGGTGGTAGGTCTCCAGAGTAATAACATAACGCTTAATTGTAATCCGCACCATCCTCTGGGGCCACTCCTCATTAAGCTTCCACTGCACGACCTTGTAGTGTGGGAACCAGATATTTTACCCACTCCTGTTTGGGAAAGTCATGGAGGCTACAAGACATTTCAAACACCTGCAAATGTCCATCAATATCTCCAACAATGTCATCAAATTTGGTAAAGTGAAGAGATCCCAATCTGGGCGCAGCAGATGACTGTTCACGGGCTGTTTCAAGAGGCGGTGCCCACAGATTGCCCCACAACTGAATGATAAGCAACCGCTCCGCCTCAGTTTTGTCTCCCAGGGACCCCAGCTGCTGCATTAGCACAGAGAAGTTACCCTCATCACTCTGTTGAACTTGCATCACTGGTTCACTCTGTGGGAGGGGACTGTTGCTAGAAACAGGTGCTGTGTTCTGAGATGTTACTGCAGGTACCTCTAGGTGTGAAGTTAATGTCTGCTCCAGGTCACTGTCAGCTTCCTCATCTGCTAAACCCATACTGCGCATTCCAGGCTCTCACCGCCTTTTTATTTTCGCTCCTTGCCACTGTGTAAGAAATTTCCAACTTCTTTGCTTGGCACAGTATCTCACGGTCCGCCTTGGACATTTTACTGTATTTAGACATCCTATGCATTCTCCTGCCTGCAGTTATTTCTGCCCTGAATAACTCTGCTCTTCTGACAGGTGCATAAAAAACTGCCTGGGGTTATCCCGCCGCTTGCCACCAGATATCTGTGACAGGATGGACCGCCTATGCCACCCTGTCTGTTACTGCTGGGAACCGGCTGGGCTTACTTTGCCACCGTTCGCTTTCGTTATGCCAAGTGCGCCCTCTTGCCGCAGTAGGAGGTGCTTAGAAATGTTGCCACCACTGGACTCCTTACTGGCATCCAGAACCGTGTTTCTTCTTTTTAACTGACGCTGCGAGTGTACCTCGTTACGTGTGTACCTGGGCTATTACTCCGGACCTTCTTACTATGAATCAGGGTTGCTGTGGATGGATCCCCCCTGGCCTATCACACTGACCAGAGCAGCAGGGTAGCAGGCAGAGTGGTGGTTCCAGAAAAGATGGGTCCAACCTTGGAAACAGCCGGAGAATGGATTAGATTTAGGGTCTAATCTGCAGGTCACAGGAATACAGCATGGAAGATATTTTCAAGCAGATCTTTGAAGCAAGTGATGTTTATTTGCTCCTCACTGGTTAAAGGTACCAGGTATCAGTTCAGATGAAACAAGAAGAACACTTCAGTGTTCAAGACAGTGCTTTTTATACTGATTTGGACACAGGCTATTTTTAGAATCAGGATGCGATATGTTTACACAAACATGAATTTACATGCATTGCAAAGCCAACAATATTTACACTTATCTCTGAAATTCTAAAGATGCTGTGATGTCCTGCATCTGATTTTCAGATGCAGAGAATCTAGGAGTCAGTCTTAATTAAAAGTTCCTGCCTTCAATTTTGGACCTTCACACATCAAAAGATCTAATTAGCATGGGGCCTCTCTTCAGAAAGTTCAGAATACACATTCCCAAAACAAGGTACAAACCCCAAAAAAGCCATTCCCCACATCACAATACACAAAAGACCTCTATCCACAAAGGCTTATTGAACCAAATATATACCTCCAGAAATAATGCATCTCCTCTAGCAAGGTTAAACAATAATCACATTTCTTGCCCTGGTCTCAGAAATTAAAGATTTCCCTTACCAAAATATACACAATATCAAAAATTAATGCATGTGCAATTATATAAATAAGCGCACTGTGCTATTTCCTTTAAATAAATTTATACCATAAGTTATTTGTAAGTGATCCAGTCACAGCACGAAATTCAGGTACTAGACTTTATGTTCATTAACGGTAGGCTTTGGTAAAATTTATTCCCTGTCTGCATTCTGTGATTTGTAAATGTGAACTGTGGGTTTTGAGTTAGGGTAGTACATGACACCTAGTGCTAGGAGTTTATAGTTGCACAACATCTGGTCACATAGTTTGGTTGTTAGGACCGGGGTGCTTTTTTGTGCTATTGTAGCTAGCGCTAGTGTGGGAAGTACATACTAGTCTGGTAGACAGCATTGTGGGTGAGTTGTCGTGCGTCGCCCCTTTTATATATATATAATATATATATATATATATATATATATATATATATATATAATCTCTATATATATCATATCATACGATATGCATTACACTTTAATGGTCTGAATAAATAAATGTAGCAACAAAGGCACAACATGGTAGTTTGGACTTTATGGATATTGTCAATCCATTTTATTTTTGATGTTTTTAAAATAACCCTACATATACACACACATTAAAAATGGTATGCATTTTACATGTTGAATTAGTAATGTGTGTAATTACTTGTAAACAAATCTACATATATGATGCCAAATGTTGTACAAAGTAGATTATAATGTTTATGTCCCATGTAAAAGAATGTAATGAACTGAAACATACATAATTTTTCTTTCTTGCATTACGTGAGCTGTACATGTCGAGGAACCACAGGTCTAGGGTGAGGAACCCTTGATCATGGCGAGGAACCCCGTGACAGTTATGAAGGAGAATAAGAACCTTCTGAAAGGCCATTATCACCATATCCTGAGCGGCAAAATGTCACAATAGCCAGAAAATGATGATGGATATGCAGGCGATCAGCAGCAAAGTCCAAAATACTTTAATGCAAATCTGTCAACATTTAAAGGACCTGAAAGACAGTCAGATTAAAATGCTGCAAACTTTGTAGCATTCTTGTCAGACTATGATAACAAACTTTACAAAACATCCCACTGGGCCCTCTTGCAACTGCTGCTTTTGATGGGGGGGGGGGGGGGGGGGGGCAGAACAGGCAGAGCCAGGGGCTGTACTACCTTCTACTCAGTCTGCTCCATCCCATCAGGCATTGAATCTGGAGCAATGCATCACATATGCCCTGAACATTTATCGAGTTAAATGGTTTCTATTCCTAAAAATATCTTAATTTCCACATGATGGGATAAGGGCTATATGTGTATCATCTACTGTTCCTATAAAATGCAGAAAGGCATCTATGCTTGCAAATTACTGCTTTATGAGGAACTCCTCATTGAGTGGCGATTGGATAAAGTGACAGATGCGTGACAAAAAAGCCTGCAACACCACCTTTAGCACACGGCTAAAGGTGGGCTTGGAAAATCCTGCCACAACACCCACGGTTGTCTGGAATGACCCAGGAGCACACAAATGTAACACTGCCAAGAGTTTGGTCAGCGTTGGTATTGCTGTAGGGATGTTGCGCAGAGGCTCCAGGTCATTCTGCACAATGTGCCCACTATCCATGATGACACGAGGTGGAAGTTAATAGTGACAGATCACCTTAGTATCTGACATCCAAACAAGGCTGACACGTGGCCTGAAGACACACTCCCTTGGCCGGCAACAGTGTTGGCTTTAGAGGAGACGCCTGCTGTCCTCCAGAATCACTCACATATAGCAACATGTTGCACAATGTGTAAGATGGGGGAGTAAATACTTAACTTATGCAATGGAGATTTTTCAGACACTACTTCCGTGTTTTCAAAAGTAATTTTTTCAGGTTCTGTGTGGGAAAAACAAACAAAATGAACCGAATATATTTTATCTCAAAAATAATGTAATTGTCATTTAGTATAATCAAGGGTGTAAATGTACAAATGTTTTCAAGCAAATATTAAACTAATAAAAACAGCAATGCTAATCTATGGAAATGCTTAAAAAATACAAATGCTTGTTTTTGTTTGTTGCTACTGAGATACATGTGTGAAATTTTCACCTACCTCTTTAACTTTGAGCACTGTTTGTGCTTACGACAAACAGTGCTCAAAGTGGACTGGCATGCACTCATTTGACATACCGGCACTTCTCCCCACTTCCTTTCAAGCTGGTCACATGCTGTACACAGACTGCTAGCAAAGTAACCCTATTGAACTAATTGACTTGATTTGTCTGATTAATTACAATAATCACTGCTCATCTCATAGACCTCTCCGGCCCTAGTACCCAGCAGTGCAGCAATAGGATCTCTCACAGGTCAGACAGTTCAACTTAACAGAATTGATATATGGGAGCCTAAGAGCTGTTAATCAAGTAGCAATGTAAATCAGCCTAGGGAACAACTAACTGTAAATCCCTTCCCGACACCCCAGGTACTTACCTGATCCTGATGGACGATTATGGGATGAACCTTGTACTACTCACCAGGAATCTCATGGTCTCTTCTTTGTGTTCAAACCCCTCAGGACTTCAGTCTAGGAAAGAAACCAGACAGGTGACTGAAGGGTAGGGATACTGAATGGAAAGGGTGGGTTTGTCCGAGGTGATGAACACTTTTCGCTCTTCTCTGATCTCCATTCCTTTGACTTGCTCTAGGCCTGGGCGCAGGACTACAGATATTCGGGCCAGGGAAGAAGAATCACGCCCAAATACTCTACTCGCCCGTATACAGGTGAGGACCCTACTAAGAGAGAGATTTAATCAGAAAATGGTACTCACAGGGAAAAAAAATGCCTCCTCTTGATAGCCGTCTGCATGCTGTTACTTGAAATAGAGATACACCACACGCCTCTCACACTAGCGTTAACTCTTACAAACAATAAAAGCAAAACAAAGCAGCGCCCGGATCCTACCAACAATCTATGAGATTGACAGATGCACAACTCTAACGGTACTAATACTGGTTGTAGTGCACTGCTCTAATTCACCCCATTGTTCCAAGGCACAAATCAAAAAGTGCAAACGTTATCAGATACCAAAAGCTTACCTTTAATGGTGATACACAGTTATATATAATACAAATACCGTGCAAAATCCTAGGGTGACTGACACACAAATGGTAACCAGACTACTCTGCCTTACAATACAGAGGACACCACACAATGACTGCTTATGCCTACAATGGGGACAGACCAGGTGTGGTCCCACTATGGGAATTACTACCTATGGTGGCTGGCTTAATGCCACTTTACACCCAGGCCTATAGCCTTCTGTATGCCACAGGCATCAAGCCTGGCTCTGTGCTTCACAGGCCTCATGACTGACCCTGTGCCACTGAGGCCTCATGCCTCACTCTGTGCCCCAGAGGCCTTACATCTGATCCTTCTGTGCGCCTCAAGCATCACGCCTGTCTGGTGTCTCAGGTCTATAGCCTGATATTGGTGCCTCAGGCCTAGATTGTGCCCAGAGAAAGATCTACTTATTTCCCTAATTAGCCAGGGCCTGGTGCCTGACCTGTTCCACAGGTCTTGTGCCCGAACTACAGCATTTACATTGCCTTTATATTGACCAGCATTACGCTTTTATTCTCTTATGTTAATGTTACATATTGTTTTTATTTCATATATGTTTATTCAATCTTTCTGTTTGATATACCGTTCAGATGCTATTGATAACAGTTTTCTTTCTTTTTTCTTTCTATAAACTGAAGCTATGTAATATGGTTCTGGGTGGGATCAGGTGGTGGTAGGACTGGATTAGATTAGGCATCATGGCCCAGGAACCTATTGCTGTAGTCACAAGTTTTGTTTTCTTTGGTGCAATGATGACATCTTGCTCACATGCTGTTTACAGGTTTTCACATATAGTCGCAATGAATTGAAAATGTGGGGGGTCTCAGCATTTGCACAAGAAAATACTCTTTAAAATAACACTAAAAATTGATATTCTTTGCATAGGATATACTTTAAAACTGGGAAACTTGTCTCAAAACTGGATTTTTCCTACACAGTTTCTTCATAGATAGTTTTTGACATAAATAATTTACAATAAGAAAGATAGTTAATGGATATATTTTTTATGGGGGAGATTCAATTAACCGTGATGTTCTTGAGAACATTGCTAAAACGGTAAAAATATACTCTCATTTTTGATCGCACCTCTGTGGGGTATCTACTAGAAATGTTTAAAACTCTTCAGCAACATATTCAACCACATTCCACATTGGCTGTAATGTAGCTGTTTCTACAGTGGAATATGCTTTTAGGTATTGTGCATGGAATTGCCCTATACATTTTTTTCCACCTGGTCTATTCCTTTATTTCATACTGAGTCATGACATTTCACATGTTGCTCATGCGAAATGCTGAATACACTATAAAACGCTCAATTACACTAACTGCAACTTTGAGAATTGAATGACGGTTTTCTTAAACCGCCGAATTGAACCAGTTTATGGGTGTGTTTTAAACCACTCACTGTATTATGGGCAAAACTGCCGACAAACTTGCTAAAATCTGCTGTTACATCCAGCAAAGCGTTCAACATCGCCATCCTGAAAATTTTACTTTGACTACTTACAAACCGTTGAATGTATGAAAACAATTTTTGTATGCCCACAAAGCAGCCAAAACAAAAGATGTGGTTGTGAAAGGCGAGATTGCTCAAACAGCTTCTGTGCGAGTTATCTTACCATTCATAACATAAGAGGAGGCACGATTGACATATGAATAAATTGTATCAATCATTATTTAATGATTATAGGGTAATTTTTTTGTTGTTTTATTATATTAAGGTTACAATATAACTATGTAATTATTTTAAGGGACAATAATATTTGATTGCTAATGGTTGCAATAATTATATATGATGGGGCAGCACTAATAATATGGCACTACAAGTGCCAGCCTACACTTGCACACATGTGCATGCTGGTACTTCTAGTGCCGAAAGTGTGCAATATAAATGATGCACCCATCATGAAATAATAAGTTGCCCCATCATAAATAATTATTGCATCCGTTAACAATCAAATATTATTGCCCCATAATATAATGCATGTAAAGGAGAGTGAAGATGAGGGAGAAAAGATGAAAGGAGAAAGGCAAATGGTTCTATTTACAAAATTTTATGATAGAACTGTTTTTCCATCACCATTTATCTCAGCGATAGAAAACCTATTATTGCCTAATTTGCATAATACTCAGCAGCTTGTTTGTACTGGCTGACAGCAGTAAGATAAGTCTAGTTGAATATGCACCTCTTTGACCTGGCTTGCTGGTTCACGTATGCACAGTGGAACTGGATGCCCTTGACTTGGGCTTCCAGTTCCACTTAAAAAAATATTAAGTTTAAAAATGTTAAAAAAATAAATAAGTTGATGACATTCATATTTGAAAAAATGCCTTATTTAAATAAATAAATTTGAATTTGAATATAATGACATCCATTAAATAAATGCAATACAGTTGTAAAAACAAATGGGATGAAATTACAGAGAATAAAATTTACATATCATAATATGTATGCCTGGGACAAGACCGAATCATATGGACTGTTGTTCAATTAGATTGAGCACCGAAAGCTGACAATCTGCCATCTCACACACACAGGGTTTTTAAGCAGACTTAACTGGGGGGGGGGGGGGGGGGCATTCAGATGGGCAATGTATAAGCTAATGTGGAAGAGGAAATGTGTCACTTTTATAGTTTGTCCAAAAAAAGTCCAAAAGCTTTGACCTTCCAGTCACATTTGCATATCAAATATGATGGAATTATAACAATATCAAATATCATAATGAAAGGTATGTAACTAGTGTGGTTCTCCTCTACAGTTGGTGTATATATATACTTCACAACCTTTGTGCGGTTTTTTGCCCCTAAGTACAGGGTGAAACAGTGGTTTCCCAAAATATAAAAAATGAAGGCATGTTCTTTGCAGTTAATATTTCCTATATACATGCATAGGTAGCCTTAATCCTTTCCAATCAGTGGCGGGCTGGCCCGGGGGGAAGGGGGGCAGCGCCCCCCCGGGCCGCTGGGTTAGACGCCTCTTAGGGCCGGGGGTAGGCCGGCCAGCCGCCCCCCGGATGCAAAAAACAGTTTCTCCCCCCGCGGCCGCATCCGATGTCATTAGATGCGGCCGTGTCAGCGCACAGGCGGCCGCATCACATGACAGGGGATGCGGCCGCTTCATCAATGACGCAGCCGCATCCCCTGTAATATGATGCGGCCGCCTATGTGCCCCCCGGCCACGCCTCTCCCAGCCCGCGCCTGTTTCCAATGCCTAAAAAGGTTCTCTAATGTACACCTAGTGGGCTACTCTGTTTTTACCATGCCTTAATTAGACAGTCTACTCAAATTAGGAAAGAACATGAATGACCAGAGGGAATGCAAGGCTGTGAGCTGCATTTGTAAAGTGAGTTTTCGGTGGCGTAGTGGTTAGCACTTCTGCCTCACAGCACTGGGGTCATGAGTTAAATTCCCGACCATGGCCTTATTTGTGAGAAGTTTGTATGTTCTCCCCGTGTTTGCGTGGGTTTCCTCCGGGTGCTCCGGTTTCCTCCCACACTCCAAAAACCTACTGGTAGGTTAATTGGCTGCTAACAAATTGACCCTAGTCTGTGTGTCTGTCTGTGTGTGTGTATGTTAGGGAATTTAGACTGTAAGCCCCAATGGGGCAGGGACTGATGTGAGTGAGTTTTCTGTACAGCGCTGCGGAATTAGCTGTGCTATATAAATAAATGATGATGATGATGATGATAGAAGGTCTGAGCTTAACCAAATTACCTCCCCCTGTACTGACTGACCAAATATTTTTAAACACTTTTGTCTGAGGGGAAATCGGGTACATTCATATTTATAATTTAATATTTTAATCAATTTAATATTACAATGTATGATAGTAGTAATACTAATAATAATAAAATACAGTGATAAATATTATCATTAACACAATACTCTTCTGCGATAACAAAAATATCCAGTAGTCAAATTGCAAATTTAAAGTGATTGTATGGAAAATGTAAGTGAATGGAGTTTGATCATTTTATTACAATAAAAGCAGTGGCAGAAGTGTCAGTTTGTTAAACCACCGTATAGCAGCCCACTTCGACCACTGTGTATATACTGCAGGATACGTCCAATATCTATGTGTATGTATGTATGTAGGAGAAAAAGCGGATGACACCCAGTATGTTAAGTATTCGCACAGAAAAATGTAACTAAATATTCAAAACTATGTCCTGGATATAAATTAATTCCTGTTACTTTAGCAATTGTCTTCACCATAGATGCATATGTAAAAATGCATAGTGTAATCCTGTCACACAACATTCCTCTTGTGAAATTATAAAAAAACAATTCACACTGTCACGATCCGGCACTCAACTGAGCCTGCATGATGTGTGAGACACAGGCTTAATCCTAAACAAGCTCATGGTCTGTTAAAAATGAATAAAATGCTCCCTGTCTGTCCCACACACTAAATTTGCATTAACAAATATGCAACCACCTAGGTTTTTGTGAAGATCTGACATTCTTATTCAGGAAATCTTTGGTTCTTCCTTCAAACCAATATATCACAATTTACTTTCATCAGAGTAATCATAAACTAAATGATCTCCTCTGATTCAACTATGTAGCGTTCTAATACCAAGCTAAGTCTGACACGTGGACTTGTAAACACACAGAGATCCGAACTTATAAATCCACAATGCTTAAGACAAATAACAAAATGTCAAACAAAGATATAATACAATAGAAAATTGTAAACTTACGAATGATCAATTTCTGTCTTTCTGGGAGGGCTTGAAATAAAGGGACACTCCATATGAAAATGACTCCCAAAAAGTAAACAAATTTGCAAGAGTTACAGGGCACTTTAAACATGCTGCAGGTACCCATAGCCCCCTTCCACTGTTAAGTACCGGAAAGACTGTGTAAATGCAAATTAGTTTTTTATGACCTCTGTTCAATCACCTGTCAAGTAAGGTTTTATTAACACTGGCCTAACGTCTTACAAAAATGTCCTAAAAAATAATTTTACCTCCATACAACAAGTTATAACTTTCCCTATGTTTGCATACCAATCAAGACTCATGTAAGTATGATATTTGAGAAAATATGATATGACATTTTCCTGTGTCCTTATTTCCCTTCATTCACACTTATCCCAGCTGCCCCCCATTGAGATGTTACCTCCTGTTACTGAGGTAATTATAAAGGGAGATTTTAAAGACCTCGGTTTTTACGAGTAGTGGCATGTATTGGTACTGGGCACTCATCTGTCTAGAGTTCTCTTATCCATAAATACCTCATGAGGAAAATAGAAGACTTTAGCACAATACAAAGATATATTAAGTTAGCCTCCCCCTTTCAGGTTTCAACCCATGGATGGACACAGAGGGCAGTAATTCATCAAGGCACGTATACTGAACATAATGTACTTTTGTTTTAAAACACACGAAAATCAGCTCTGTGCACTCCCAAATTCAACAAGGAATAGATCTAAAGATACGTGCACTGATGAATCGGGTGTAGGTCTGCTCTGCTCTACTACAGTCATGGCCGAAATTTTAAGTATTACACAAATATTATTTTTCACAAATTCTGCTGCCTCAGTTTTTATGATGGCAATTTGCATATATCAGATGAATTGCAATTAATTTCAAACTTTATCCCAAAAACAACATTTCCACTGCACTTCAGCCCTGTCACAAAAGGACCAGCTGACATCAGGTCAGTGATTCTCTCGTTAACACAGGTGACAGTGTTGGCAAGGACAAGGCTGGAGATCACTATGTCATGCTGATTGAGTTAGCGTAACAGACTAGAAGCTTTAAAAGGAGGATGGTGCTTGAAATTATCTGATAACCATGGTTATCTGCAAGGAAATACATGCAGTCATCATTGCTTTGCACAAAAAGGACTTCACAGGCAAGGAAATTGCTGCTAGTAAGATTGCACCTAAATCAACCAATTATCAGATCATCAAGAACTGCAAGGAGAGAGATTCAATAGATGTGATGAAGGCTTCAGGGTGTCCAAGCACATCCAGCAACTGCCAGGACCTAAAGTTGGTTTAGCAGCAAGATCGGGGCACCACCAGTGCAGAGCTTGCCCTGGAATGGCAGCAGGCAGGTGTGAGTGCATCTGCACAATCAGTGAGGTGCAGACTTTTTCGAGGATGGCCTGGCCAGCAAAGAATCCACTTGTTAAACATCAGGGACAGACAGATATTCTCCAAAAGGTACAGGGATTGGACTGCTGAGAAATGACGTAACATCATTGTTTGGGGCATCTGGAAAAACGCTTGTCCGGAGAAGGAAAGGTGCGTGCTACCATCAGTCCTGTCTAATGCCAATAGTAAAGCATCCTGAGACCATTCATGTGGGGGGTTGCTTCTCAGCCAAGGAGTGGGCTCACTCACAATTTTGCCTAAGAACACAGCCTTGAATAAAGAATAGTACCAAAACATCCTCCAAGAGCAAGAGCAATTCTCTCAACCATCCAAGAACAGTTTGGTGATGAACAATGCCTTTTCCAGCATGATTGAGCACCTTGCCATAAGGCAAAAGTGGTAACAATAGCCCTTTTTAGTGCACTGTCTGGCACCCTGGATTGTTGTGTGTCTGATATAAGCACGCATCCCTGGGGGGGGGTCAGCGCTCGTTGCCATGTATTAGCTGTAGAATTACCTCACTTATCCAAGAAACAGGTGGAGCGCTCGTTGCAATGTTTCCTAGATGTGATAGGAACTGGCATGTGTTTAAGTCATTGCTCTGTCGCTTACCATCCAGGGAGATAGCTGTAGTATTTGGCTGAAAGTGTATGAAAAGCATATTGTGACCTGTGAGATGGTAAAAATTGAAGGGAAATCACTGGAATTTAGTGTTAGTGAGGTTAATAATAATAATGTAGGTACAAAATCATGTGATTTTACCCAAAAAATGGAATTTAATAAAAAATAGCTAAACAAAACCGAAACACACAAGGGCGGTTTTATCAAAACCAAGACCAAAACCTGAAGCTAATCCAGATCCAAAACCAAAACCAGAACCCGGGGGTCAGTGAGCATCTCTATTGATTAGGCAAGAATGGGTGGCCCTCAGTCAGTATGTGGCCCAGAAGTTGATTGACAGCATGCCAGGGCAAATTGCAGAGGTCTTCAAAAAGAAGGGTCAACGCTGCAAATATTGACTCTTTGCATAAACTTAATGTAATTGCCAATAAAAGCTTTTGACACTTATGAAATTCTTGCAATTTTACTTCAGTATACAATAGCAATATCTGACAAAAAGGTCTAAAAACACTGAAGCAATAAACTTTGTGAAAACCAATGCATGTGTCATTTTCAAAACTTTTGGCCATATGATACTGCAGGATAGGTTTAATACCTATGCAGATTATAAATTCACAAAAAATATTGAATTAATGTCACCTGTTAATTATATAGGCGTTACTGAAAAACAGTAAAAATAAATAAATAAAAAAGTGGGGGGTTTTTTCATTGCTTTTTTTCCCATGAAATACATTTGTTAAGTGGCTCTTGACTATTGAACATTAAATACATTTTACAAGTTGCTCCTGATCGCAAACACATGTTATAATATGTATACAAGACTGTCATCTCTACTGATCAGACTAGCTTTGTAGCTGTAGCAAGAGATACAGCAGAAAACAAGTAACTTTGAGATGCCCAGAGCTTGATTCGGATGTTGCTGTGTGAACTTGAGTTTGGCCCTTACTGTAAAATGATCAAATGCCCGTTCCTTGCCCTGTTCACTCCCTGAAATCTTAGGGTGTAGTAAGTGTCCTTTGCGTTTGAAGACGGAGCAGACATGGCTACGTTTACTGGCATATGGTCCAGTTCTGGGCATGCGCAGTGTGATTTTGCACACAATACCCTCAAAATCGGCAGATACATGGCTTAATGAATCAGGCCCAAAATTCACCTGAGCCACACCACGCTAATACTATGAATTCATCCCCAAACATATATTTGCAGTTTTATGTGCCTAGTAATTAGCTTGCATATGAAACCTACCAGTGCTGTGCAATAGGGGCGACCGCCAAGGGCGCAGTGCTGAAGGGGGGAGCAGTTTATGAATATTTCAGGTTCATTTGGTTAAAATTAAAAGCTAGGGGGGCAGCATTTTTATTTCTCGCCCCAGCACTAAAATTTTAAGTTACAACTCGGAAGCCTACCTATTATAAAATAGTGAATGCTTATATGTACGACTCTAAAAGCAGTAGGAAAAAAAACTGTTGTTGTAGACTATGAAATTCAAACAGCTTATCTGGTCTGCTGAAGTTCACCACCAATCTCCTCTTCCATGAATTATAAATGCTCATAAAAAGGAATTATCTAGAGCAATACCATAGTGTAATATGTATACACAATCTGTATTTAAAAATATAGCACATACTTCAATAAAGATTTAAAAAAGATCATCAGAATTCTTTATCTTTGGATCCATAGGTCAAATATAGGAGATGATTTTTCCTTTCTCGGAATGTGATTTCAGTATAAGTCCTTAATGTATCGAAGTCCACTGAGCACAAAGTAACAAAGATAAAGTACTGGATACTTGCAAACACAAGGAAGTAGGAAAAGTGGCAGTATGGCATTCCAGCCCACTTTGACCTATATACACTATATGGCAAAAGTATTAGCCCACACCTGTTAATTATTGAATTGAAGTGTTTCAATCGGACACGTTGCCAGAGGTGTATAAAATCCAGCACCTAGCCATGCAGTCTCCATTTGCAAACATCTGTGATACAAAATGGGTCGTTCTGAAGAACTCAGCGACTTTACGCATGGTACTGTGATAGGATGCCCCCTTTGCAATGAGACGGTTCGTGAAATTTTATCCCTGCTGGATATTCCATGGTTAACTGTAAGTGATATTATTAGAAAGTGGAAGAGTTTAGGAACAGCATCCAGGAAGCGGAAGACCACAAAATCACAAAGAGGGGTCAACAACTGCTAATGCGCATGGTGCGTAAAAGTTGCCAATGCTCTGCTGATTCCATAGCTAAAGAGTTCCAAACTTCCACTTGCATTAATGGAAGCACAAAAACTGTAGAGCAGGAGCTTAATGGAATATGTTTCCATGGCCAAGCAACTGCATGCAAGCCTCACATCCCCAAGACCAATGCAAAGCGTCGGATGGAGTGGTGTAAAGCACATGTACACTGGACTGTAGAGCAATGGAAAGGTGTTCTGTGGAGTGATGAATCGCGCTTCTCTGTTTGGCAGTAAGATGGGTGAGTATGGGTTTGGCAGATGCTGGTATTACGTTACCTGCCTGACTGCATTATGCCAACTGTGAAGTTTGGTGGAGAAAGGAGAATAGTATGGGGCTGTTTTTTTAGTGTTTGGGCTAGGCCTGCTATCTCCAGTGAAGGGCAATCTTAATGCTTCAGCATCCCAAGTCATTTTGGATAATGCTATGCTTCCAGCTTTGTGACAACAATTTGGGGAAGGCCCTTTTCTATTCCAGCATGACTGTGCCTCAGTGCACAAAGCAAGGACTACAAAGACATGGCTTGATGAGTTCATTGTGGAAGAACTTGACTGGCCCACACAGAGCCTGGCCTCAACCCCATCTAAATTTTTTTGGATGAACTGGAAAGGAGATTGTGAACCAGGTCTTCTCGTCCAACATGAGTGACTTACCTCTACAGAATAAATGGGCTCAAATTCCACAGAAACACTCCAACATCTTGTGAAAAGCCTACCAAGAAGAGTGGAAACTGTTATCACTGCAAAAAGGGGGACCAACTCCATATTAAAGTATATGTATTTGAATACAATATCACTACAGTACCTGTTGGTATAATGGTCAAACGTCCGAATACTTTTGTTCATATAGTGTATATACACAGATCATTGTTGTAGACCTTAAAATTCATTTGACAGTTTTTTCACATTTCCAAGTACTTGTAAATCATAATAAAAACTAATACTGTAACATTGCAAAATGCCATACACACATGTGCAAAATATTGATGAGCCTGCTCACCCAGGGCCTGATGTAGAGTTGGATGCAATTTACACTTAAATCGTAACTGTAAATTACACCCCGTAATTCAAATAGGATTCTGAGTCACACGTATCTTTAGATCCATGCGACTCAGAATACTATGCAAATTGCACTCACTGCTTTAAGACACACCTCTTTGTGTCTTACGGGCCGGTGCGACCCAGTCGAGTCTCAGCGACCCATAAGGCAGATGAATCAATAAATAAAAGTAAAAACAAAAATGGCTTCCCCAGCCCAAAACAGCAAAACTAACCCTAGTGCTACTAGCCTAGGCTGGTACTAGCAAAATCATCAGGACAAAAAATGTGGAGTCCACACAAATTTCTTATTGCCAACACTAAGCTTTGTCAGCACTGCCATAATGCCAAACCAGCCCTAGACCGGTCAGCACATGTCTGGATTCCCTAGGGCGAATGGGTCTGCAAAAAAATGTGAGCCACCCCCTAGCTTTAACCAGTGCCGTGCTGATAGTACTTAGGCTCTTCCCACACCCCTGGTGTGGTGGGTGTGGGGTAATTTCAAATAATTATATGCATAAATCTATTTTTTCCCCGGTGCATTAGAGGATCCAGAATGCCGAGGAAGGTATTAAGTGTTTGGGCTTGCAGGCTCTTGTAGTACTACAGGTGTCTGCATACCCATGGCTACCAGGGCATGCTGGCACTTGGGGAACTTGAGTTCAGGGCTGTGGGAATTCCCCATGATATATATGACTGTACTAATGCTAGGAGCTCATTTGCGGCAAGAGCTCTTAGGAGCTGGTAGTGCGCTATGGGTGTTAGGGCATGTTTCCAACCCCCCCCCCCCAATAGCTCTTGCAATAATTTTCGACGTGAGCTGGAAGAAGATGGCTGTATCTAGGCAATAATAAGTAAACTGTGGCTGCACATGACCAGGGCACAAAGTACACAAATAGCAGTATAAACAAACAAACTATGGCTGAACTTTAAAGAGAAAATATTTTACACATGGTCTTATAATTGAAATATAATAATAAAGTGGAGTATGATAATGAAATAATAAAAATAACAAAAAGTCACATAATAACCTATAAAAATAAAACAAAATAAAACAGTATAACATTATAAATGGACCCAAAATAGCATAAAATGACACCAAGACATCATGAAAAACACAATGTGGAATAACATAAAAATAAGTAAAAGTCAAAGTATATGATATAAGTTAGATACAGGAAATGTAGAATACAAATATAATTGGGAAAAGAGAATCCGAGAAAACAAGAAAATGTAAAGTCTTCATTCAAACCCCTGGGGGCTAGCCTACCAAATTTATCAATCCATTTTAAATCCAAACGCAGGAGTAGTGTGCCACGATCAACTCCGGAAGGAAGCATCTGGCCACAGGCACAAGGGACACATCAGATTCAATGGTAGAACTAGACAAAGGTTTCTTGACTGATCAATGTATCGCAAAACTCGCTTTGAGCATCTTTACAGATTTTTCTTACGTACAGTTTTTTACAAGGACACTGTATAATGTATACAGTATAATGATTCTCACAAGTTTAGTTTATATCACTGACCAGTGATAGGACGGAGAAACTTAGGACCAGTCATAAACTTTCAGCTGACCAATCTGGTGCATCTAAAAGCGCCTCATTTTTTTCGCTTTGTACAGTAGATGCTATATCACTATGGATGATTTGACCTTGAATATTCCTCCCACATTTATAACAAGAGAGCAGTGCTCCAGATAATAGCTTGTATAAATTAGAGACAGTGGCAATAATATGCCAATGATGTAGAATGGCCTTTTTACACAATCGCGCATGTGTATTAAAGGTTGTGCAGATGTGCAATCTGATATTCACTGTCATCTTTAGATGTTCCCATAAGAAGTTGTTCACAATACTGTACAGTTGTAAACAGTCATTTAAAGCCTTTATTACCTCCTTTTCATCATAACATCTGCAGATTAATCTTTTCCCAATATCTTGGAGTTATGACTTTAATACATCACGTTCAGAAGTAATTCTCACAATCCTTAACATTTGTGGTTTATGGAGTCTTTTCAGAGCAACAGGATGAAAGCTATTAACATGTAGCATTATGTTTTTTTCTGTTTCTTAATGGCATTACCAAATGTCAAAAAGATTACGATATATAGTCATGTCCAAAAGATTTACAGCAATAGAGCTAAATAAATTGTCTATATACCTAACATAAAAATATATAGGGCCCGAGTCATTAAGGAATGTATCTGACGATTTTGTGTGTGCCATTCACATGTTCAAAACCAGACGATATGCAACAGAATGCAGCCATGTCCAAGTCCTCTTAGAACCACACAGAATAAACCTGCACCGAAAGTCGTCACCACATGTATCTTGAGATCCATTCCTAGATGACTTCGGGAGTATGCAGAGCCAATTTACATCATACTTGCCAACTCTCCCGGAATGTCCGGGAGACTGCCGAAATTCCCGGGCTCGTTGGCATTTCTCCCGCATCCTGGATTTCACCGAGAATTGCGTCGATTGACGCCATTTTGGAGGGCGGGAGGGGGCAGGACGAGGCCAATCGCGTCATTTTGGCCCTGCCCCCCACAAAGTAAATTACGTTTACGCCCCCTCCCGCCCTCCAGTCACGCCCCCTCTCCCGGAAACTTGTTTCCGAGAGTTGGCAAGTATGATTTACATACATGCATCAGGCCATAACAGTGTAATATCTATAACCAACCATATTTCTTACACAAAGGAAAGTTATCTTTTTTCACAAGATGCATAAACATCATAATAGAAGGGAGACCCACAGATATTGTAATCAAACAGCAAATTAATATATGTTGAACTTTAAAATGGGGTTTGTGGATATTTAAGAGATGGCTTGAGGTAGTGTTAAGTGAATTGACAAAGATCTTTGCAGGATCGAAACAGCCACTCTCTGTCTAAACGGATGTTTTCTGACTGCTAGCTATGGATTCATTGTGATTAAAGGATTTGTGGAATGCTAACCTCTTCTGCCTTAAGAAGTTTTATGTATATTGAATACTTTGCACCAGCAAGTCCCCCGGACCAAAGTAAATGCATAACACATATATTTCTTGTATGTATGTGGATATATATATATATATATATATATATATATATATATATATATATATATATATATATATATATATATATATATATATATATATATATATACATAGAAAGATAATAAGCAAAAGGCGCTTAGTGCAGTATTAGAAAAACACCAAAATGTGTGACAATGATTTACATATATATGTGTGTACCTCATACACCATATAAATATAAAAAACATACAAATTTACGCAGCAGGCAGCTCCTCAAAAACAAGCACTCATTTGCAAGTGCTCAAATAATTCTAAAAGACAAAAAAAGAGAAGCGCCACGCATAGTGTATTAAATGACCAACAATTAGTCTTCTCAATGTGGCAAACAAGTGAATTGGCCTCGTACCAAAAGACAAATAATAAACAGCTTATCTGTAATTAGATTCCCGACATCCTATATAGACTCCTTGATGTCCAGTCCTTATGGTTCCAGAAGTTCAGATCACTATGGACTCAGAGCAAAACTATTATGGTGTAGTATGCCAAATAAGGCTACCAACAATTCCTCAAAGCTGGGTACCAACACAAGCTCATAACATTATGATCCATAAAAGTGTTTTATTACAAAGATAAAATCCTTAATATATATAAAATGCGCCCGTACATCATATAAAACAAATATAGGCTTATCTGCAGTCTTTCCTGATGGTAATCACGGATCTCTCAAAACCACCTGGCCGGGGTAGATGTGGTGATCCACGGAAAACAACACACAGAAAACGCCTTATCCCCCTCAACGCGTTTCGTCACTCGACTTTTTCAAGAGGATTCTGGGTATGTAGTACATACCCAGTATAAGCCTATATTTGTTTTATATGATGTACGGGCGCATTTTATATATATTAAGGATTTTATCTTTGTAATAAAACACTTTTATGGATCATAATGTTATGAGCTTGTGTTGGTACCCAGCTATGAGGAATTGTTGGTAGCCTTATTTGGCATACTACACCATAATAGTTTTGCTCTGAGTCCATAGTGATCTGAACTTCTGGAACCATAAGGACTGGACATCAAGGAGTCTATATAGGATGTCGGGAATCTAATTACAGATAAGCTGTTTATTATTTGTCTTTTGGTACGAGGCCAATTCACTTGTTTGCCACATTGAGAAGACTAATTGTTGGTCATTTAATACACTATGCGTGGCGCTTCTCTTTTTTTGTCTTTTATATATATATACATATTAGTTTATTATTTTGCACACAAACACTTGATAGCTTTATTTTTACACTGAAATTTAAAGTTGATCTTGGACATGCCCTACCCCAACTATAAATCTGTCCTCACATTTTAAATTTATCTCCCCCTCCAATTAAAAATGGTTTTGCCAAAGTGCAAAGTTACTCATTTTTTTGCTTTATTTTCTTTAATGAATCAGGCCCAATGTGTTTTGGTTTCAAAAATGTAAATTTGATGAAAAATGGCAGAAAACGTATAAAAGTTTGTAATTTATGTATTAAGCTGTGTTTTTGATCCTACATTAGTGTTCATATTATATACATATGTGTGCTGTGTTGGGATAAGATAGCACTTAAGGCCAAACACTGCTGCAAAAATGCAGCCAAATGAGGAATGAAGGGATTATTTTGCTGAAAATTTTGCTCATCTTTGTTTCATGCACATTTGTAATATAATTTAATCATAATACCCATGTCAATCATACTATGTCGATATCCTTTCTACATTGCTTGTACTGTAAGTACCTTGAGCAATAATCGAAAACAGTGGGAGTTTACAACCCAGGTAGATAGTAAAAAAATTGTGCATGGAAAGAAATGGCAAGAGAGCCCTTAAGCCGAACTAATTTAAAATAATGTGTTTGTGTCTTTCAAACACTTACCCTCACGGAGCTAAGGCTTCAGAAGCTAATAGCCAATACCAGCCGAGGGGAGTGTCCATGCTTCAGCTATATATGATCACAACACCTGGGAATTGTCTTCTTTTCTGTTATTCTGATACCGGAAGGTCGTGCTCAGAGACAGGCTTAGTATCTGTTAAGATTGTCACTGCTGTTAATCTTGTTTTCAAACATATTTCCTCTCATAATCACCTTCCTTTTAGTCTTTTCAGCCTCATTCCCAGCCCCCAAGCTCTGAAATACCTTCTCTCTTTTCTGAAATTCGAATCTCTAATTTTTCTCAGCCCTTACTCTTATTTTCACCAAAGTCCCCCCCCAACCCCTTCCAGCTTACAGCCATACTCAACGAGTCATACTAAATAATTCCCCAGATTTATCACCCTCGGAGACATGCCCTCCCACAAGAGCACCCGGTCCACCCCAGCAAGGTACGCTCAGCTTACTCCCCCGCCATCAGGGGAGTCACACACGTGATCCAGACGTGGCGGTATACATCATACCGTCAATGCTCGGACAGGGAGCAAGATCACATGCTCCGGAGCTGGCGGCTATGCTGCTCATTTCTGGAGCTACTGGGCCAACACCCACCGCATCTTCAGTACCGTGGAGGTTATCCCCTTCCTCATCTCCCACATGTCCATGGGACTTACAGTGGGTGCTTCACTTAGCACCACGGGGGCCACTGGAACAAATACAAGTTTGGACACGGGGATACACCATCCATCCTCGCACAGAAGTTTGGGGCCAGTTATTGTTGATCCAACTTCCCCTCACCGACATTTTCAGAAGGGTCCAAGACCAGACCGGGAGGCTGCTGAATGCCGGCGCTGCAGCAGACCAAGAGGCTGACGAACGCCACGCTGCAGCAGACCGGGAGGCTGATGAACGCCACGCTGCAGCAGATCGGGAGGCTGACGAACGCCACGCTGCAGCAGACCAGGAGGCTGACGAACGTCATGCCAAATGCGAATACCAGTTAGAGCTAGACAGGCTCAACGGCCAGTCGGCAGACCGAGGTCTGGGCAAGAAAAAACCCAGGCACAACCAGTTCCCTGTGTTGGAAAAAGACGTTAACCTGGATTCATTCCTGAGGGGATTTGAAAGGACTTGCCGACAGTTTGAGCTGGACTCCAGTGAGTGGGCCAGCTATTTAACCCGTGGACTGAAAGGGAAAGCTTTGGAAGCGTTTGCAGATCTTCCCCTGGAACTGGATGGCGATAATGTCGCAATAAGGAATGCCTTATTACTTCATTTCAACATAACTCCTGAGGCTCAAGGCGCAGTCTCTCTGATACCTATGCCAAACTCTTAGCGCAATTATCATCATTCATGATGCATCAATGGACTGAGGGATTGCAGGTGCTGAACTATGATAAGCTAAAGGATCTTATTCTCCAGGAGCAGTTCCTCACACTGTACCCAACTGAGGTGAGAGAATCGGTTGTGGATCATGACCCTAAGACAGCGCAAATGGCTGCTAGCCTGGCCGACAAATACACAGTTACCAGAGCTCCTGTAATGAAGAAGAGTTGGGGAGGGCCAGGGCAAACTATGTGGAAAGAGAGGCTACCTGGAGGAACACCCCTGAGTTCCCTGTCAACCAAACCAGCTGTTGCTGCACCTTTTGGGGGGGGTTGGGGGAAGCCTGTTTTGGCAACTGGCTGCAGGTGTTTTACATGTGATGAAGTGGGGCACATCAGTGTCAATTGCCCCAAAATTAAAAAAAACACTCCTTCTCCTGTGGGGGGCCCAGCAGGAAAGGCAGTGCCAGACGTCCTGTGTGCAGGAGGACCCTAAGAACACTCCAGAGACAATCTGCAAGCGGTTAAGGTAGGACACCAAGTCACACTTGGATTGTTAGACTCTGGCGCAGACCTGACACTTGTATATCCAGGTCTAGTGAGCCCAGAAAACATTATTCCCGGAAAGACTATTGCTGTGAGAGGAGTGGGGGGGCCTACATTCTGCTGTATCCCTAACCAGAATGTATCTGAATTGGGGGTCTTGCAGAGGAATACGAGATGTGGGGTACTAGATAAACTGCCTGCCACGGTATTGTTGGGGACTGATTTGGGAAGGATGCACGCTGCTTATATAAATGAAAGTGATGTAATTTCTGATGCACTGGTGCAAACTAACTCTATTCTTCCTCAGGTGAACTCAGCTGACCCACATAGAATAAGTGCAAAAATATGTAATGAAACTTCATGTGCTGCTGAGAACACTCATGCAGATTTGCAGGTACCTGTGATGCAGAGGGAGGGCTTATGTGTCAATGTATTCGATGATAATGCTCTTGTTGGAGAGACTACCCCTTTACATCCCCTAGGTTTTGAATTTGATCAGGGCAAAATGTGTGAGATTGTGCCTAAATGTGTTGCCATGTCTGCTAATGTTTTAGGCAAGCAGGTCAATTTACATGTACCCAATTCTGAAGGTGTCCCAAAGTTTGAAAATGTATCAAATGTATTACCACTAGTGACCCGGAGAGCAGCACAGAAGAGCTGTGCATTAACCCCGGAAAGTGTGCAGGTAAGTTCACTAGAAACTAATCCCCCTCCACCCCCCTCCCTCACTGTAGAAATTGCAGGCTCAGGCAGTGATTTGAATGGGCAACCTCATGCTGTGTTACTCACAGACATGCTTGGAAGTGATATCTTCAATGTGGCACAAAACACTAATCTTAGTTTATTAGCAGAGAGGAGAAAGTCAGCCAAACTTGTCTTGAAGGTGAAGAAGACAGAATTTTTGTGGAAAATGGCCTTTTGCACAGAGAGAAAAATGTCACGAGTTTGCATCCACATGTAGTTGCTGACAGACAGCTTGTTGTACCATTAACTTATAGGGCAGGGTTGCTGAAAGTAGTCCATGAGAATCCCCTAGCAAGACATTTGGGTGTTGCCAGAACTAAAGCTTGTTTTTATCATCATTTTTACTGACCTGTCATGCTGACTGACATAGCCAAGTACTGTCGCTCATGCCATGTGTGCCAGGTTGTTGGGAGGTCTGGTGATGTGGGACACCTCTCATTCCCCTGCCAGTCATATTAAAAACCCTTTGAGCGGGTATCTGTGGATATTGTGAGTCCCCTATCCATTCCCAGTAGCTCAGGAGCTAAGGGAAAGAGTACGTTCTGACTGTAGTGGATTATGCTACTAGGTACCCAGAAACAGTAGCTCTTTCCTCCATTCGCTTAGACAAGGTAGCAGATAACTATATAACTATTTTCTCCAGTGTAGGGTTCTCAAATGAATTAACTGATCATGGTACCCAATTCATGTTTAACCTTATGCAGAGTCTTTGCAAAAAGATGCAGGTGAAACATTTAATTACATCCCTTTATCACCCACAGACCAACGGGTTGTGCGAGCGCCTTAATGGCACCCTAATATGAATGTTTAGGACTTTTGTGGAGTCGCAGGGAAGAGACTGGGAGAGGTTCCTACCACACCTCCTCTTTGCATGCCGCGAGGTACCACAGGAATCCACTGGCTTCTCACCCTTTGAACTCCAGTATGGGCGCCGGGTACGCGGCCCGTTAGATTTCATTAGGGAAGAGTGGGAAGGGAAATTGATCACCCAAGACACGGCAGTGGTACACTATGTAGTGCAGTTCAGGGAAAAATTGCAGTCCCTATTGGGGATGGCACAGAGCAACCTAAAAGCTGCGCAAGAAAAGCAGAAGCTGTGGTATGACCGCAGTGCGAGAGAACGCATATTTTAGGTGGGGCAAAAGGTTCTGGTTCTGATCAATATGCAGCAGAACAAGTTGCAGGCTGCCTGGGAGGGCCACTACACCATTGTACAGCGCATTAATTATGTCAATTATGTTGTGGCAAAGGATGAAGGCCAAAAGAGGCCGAAGGTATATCACATCAACATGCTCAAAGCTTACCATGACAGGGAAGGTTGTGTATTAGCTGTGTGTAGCTTGTCTGAAAGTGATCAGAAGTATGACCCCTTTGGTTGGATTTAGCAGCTGTTGCTAGAGAGGGAGGGTCCCTAGCAGATGCTCACTGCAGTGTAGAGCTGTCTGATGATCAACTAGAACAGCTAGCTGACATGCTAAAGCCTTATCAGTCTCATTTCACAGGGAAACCTAGAAAAACACACTTAATCACACATCATGTAGGACACAAGCAACCAGACCCCCCCTCAGACAGACAGCATATCGTACTTCCCTAGAAGTGCTTCAAGCCATTAAAAGGGAGACAGATGAGATGCTACAGCTAGGGGTAATTCAAAAGTCTACTAGTCCCCAAGAAATGTGGGGGCACCTCGATTCTGTGTAGACTATAGGAGGTTGAATCATGCCACAGTGTTTGATGCTTATCCTATGTCTAGGATAGATGAATTGTTAGATCAGCTTGCCCAGACACGTTACATCAGTATCATGGATCTTAGTAGAGGGTACTGATCCTATTGTCACATGAGGCCTGTGAGAGGTCTGCATTTATCACCAAATTTGGGCTATTTGAGCTTTTGGTCATGCCCTTTGGAATGAAAAATGCCCCTGCATCCTAGCGCCTGGTCAATGACCTGCTACAGAGCCAGGAAGGACATGCGGTTGCCTACCTGGGTGACATTGTGGTGTTCAGCTAGATCTGGGAGGAGCACCTGATCCATCTGAATAGTGTGTTAGGCCGAATTACTGAGGCAGGTCTGATTATCAAGCCAGAGAAGCGCCAGTTAGCATGCATGAAGTGCAGTATTTGGGGCACCGTGTAGGAAGAGGTACCCTCCGCCCAGAGCCAGGCAAGGTAGAGGCTATCACGGCATGGCCAATACCTACCACGAGAAATCAAGTCATGCACAGCTGGGTATTATAGAAAAGGTGTGCCCCATTATAGTACTCTAGCCAAACCTCTGACTAACTTAACAAAAATGAAATTACCACAGGTGGTTAATTGGACAGAGGATTGTGAAAATGCATTTACAACTCTGAAATCTGCTCTGGCTCCATCCCCTGTGCTACAGGCCCCAAATGTCAAACTGAGATTTATAGTACAGACCGATGCGTCTAACTATGGATTAGGAGCTGTCCTTAGCCAGGTGACAGCGCAGGAGGGAGGAGCACCCTATAATTTTCCTAAGTAGAAAACTACTCCCCCAAGAGGTGGCGGATGCTACCATTGAATGAGAGTGCCTAGCCATCGTATGGGCAATACAAAAGCTATAGCCCTGCCTGAATGGACGGGATTTCACCATTATCACAGACCATAATCCTCTAAACTGGCTGAATAAAGTTTCTGGGGATAATGGAAAGCTGTTAATGATGAAGTTTAATTGTGCAGCAATATAACTTCACCATTCAGAACTGGTAGAGCGCAAAACATGGAAACGCAGATGGCCTCTCGCGCCAAGGGGCAGAAGGGGCAATGCGCAGGAGTGACAGTAACAGGTCACAGTTCTCCGTGCCCTATGTTAGGGGAAAGTGTGACAAAATGTAGTATATCTAATGACTGATTGTTATTTTCTGTTGAATCTATGTATAACACTGTGAATATTTTATGTAACCTTCCAAAGTGTATTTTGTTAACTGACCTGAGTCTGACCTAGGCAAGTGTCAATGGTCTTTTGAAAGTAGCCAGGCCCAGAGACAGATCTGGGAGTAGTATGTGTATGCAGAGGAGTTGGACTTATCCAGGCAGCAAGAGCAGAGCTGAGAGATTCTCTGAGGTGCCCAAACATATATCTAATTGATAGATAATTTACTTCGGAAAGCTCTATGACATTTGGGAGATCAATCTGTCTTTATTGACAAACTAACTTCCTAAGGTAGGGGGTAAAGGGCCAACAAGAAATGGTCTGAAATAAGGTATTTATTTAAAAATACTTAGATATTTCAGACATCAGATTATCCAATTCTTTCAGGAGGGTCTACCACGGCTGAAATGTGCCATACTTCTCAATGTATACTCCTCACATGCCAATATCTGAACTTTTAACTAGGGGTTCTGGTTTTATTTCCTATCTTATTTTCTGTAATTCATTTGTGCAACCTATAGTATGTCTGTCTGTTTTTTACCTTTTTTTTTTTTTTTAAATAAGCCTTGGAGACATTTTTCAGATTAAACATATTTTATCTAGTGTACTCTCCAGGAGGGGTATGAGGTGATCAACTCTAATATCCATGCTGACTTAGGAAATAAGATCCCACAGTATCCCGGATATCCTAACAATACATCTTGGAGGAAATGCTGTGAGAAAATGTACAGCACTGGAGCTCATTATTCAGATACGGGAGCAACTGCTTTAAATTCACGCACATTGGCCAACAATTGAGATTTGCTGGTCAAATATTATTCCATGACTTTCATGGAGATCTTTTATCCTGCCCTGTAGTTATGGCTCATGTAATCAAGAAGGCCAACAAAGCTATAGGGAGGGTTATGGAGAACTTAGGCGGTATTTCTAAAGAGCACCCTCTATTAGTCATGTCCTTGCCCCACCTTTTCAGCGCAGATAGGGTACATCTGACTGAGGAAGGAATGTGGTTTTTCATACAACAAATATTCTGGAAACTGAAGGCAGTCGTTAGGAAATTTGGTGAGAGCATCGCAGTCAGCAGCCGGATAGCATATTGTGCTGGTCATTTGTGTTCACAAGTCACTACCACCTTCAAAGCCACCAGAGTCTTGGGATTCTCATGAGGAGGACCCCTTGACATGCTAAAGGTCGCACGTCGCTGTCAAGTCCAGAAGGGGAGTAGTCACTACGCTGACTAATTTTGCACCGGCCAATAAATAAGGTTTACCCTGGGTTGGTGGTACAATGGTCTAATCTTTCCACCGTTATTGGGTTTGCAAGTGTAGCTGACTGCCATTCCTGATCTTGCCCCCACCGCTGTTTGGTTTATAATTAGATTTAATAAACTGTGTCCTTTTTCCAAACTTACAGACGTGTTATGTCTTCATTTATTAAGGTATATATTATATAGTGTATTATCTCTGTGAGGTGGTGTAACTTGAAAGTCAACATCAACGCTATACATTTTAAGAAGTTTTTTCTTTGATCCAAATAGTAAAAATGTTATACAGGTTTTAGTTTAAATTTTAATTTAAAATTAATTAATTCATTAAATTAATTTGAAATTACATTTTAATTTAAACTACAATGTGGCTTTTAAAAAAAAGTAATATTAATAGCACAGTCATAGGAAAGCCTAAATTCAATGCCAAGTTATTTACACAATAAAGATGACCAAATCAATTCAGATGGGTTTGAAAGTCAGCCAAATTTCAGAGATTCGGTGGTGTCACAAATTACTAGCACTTCCACCTTTACCAATGCTGCCAACCTCATGCTGTAAAAGGCTGAGGCTCTAACCAAACTCCCTGGGCTGTGATCAAGAGGGTAATTATTATGATAGGAACCTCTGGGGTGACAATGTTGCACCCCAGTTGTCCCAGTTAAATGAACAGGGGTTCCCTTGTCGAATATACCAAAATAGTAAAAACAGAAAATAAACATAATTTTAAAATACGCCTTACTGAAATAAAATGCTTGCCAAACCCTTCCTCACCACTTTACAAAATATATAATAAAGTCTTATTTCCTTATTTGTTGATCCATTGTTGTCCAAAGACCTTAATTACAATGCAAATTATCTGTTGGTGCGGGCTATCCTGTAGGCTGATATAATATCAGTGTCATTTAGTGATTTAGCATCTTTTGGGCATTATTTTGTCAGCAGCTCCTGTGATTTAACATTAAAACATAGTAAAAAGCATACCACAGTTAAATAATTTATCCATCAGACAGCACAAAGTTAGACAATTATTTTCCATTATTAATACAAGTTACATGACAATTCCTCTAGGGCTATCACAACTGAACGACCATTTAATGATGATTGGTCTACATTCAATCAATACCGTTCATAGTATTTTAGGTTGAAAAGGGCATGAAGATGACAAAAAAATTGATATGAAGATATTTCAGGATATTAAGGGGCATATTCAATTCCGATCCGATCCGCGGTAACGCGCGTTACCGCGGAAAATGCGCACTACTGCCGGTAATACGGTATCGCAATAACGCAGATTTTCGTACGCAGCCCTATGGGCTGCGAACGAAAATCCACGTTATTGCGGTACCGCGGATTAGGTTCGCGGCCGTTCCGGCGCGATCCCGCGAATCGGGATCGGAATTGAATATGCCCCTAAGTGTTTTATATGTGACTGTCATAAGCTCTATTGCTAAATTTTCATTATTGCCACTATATAGTTTTTTATATCCTAGTTAAACAGCCTACAAAATCAGCAAACAGTGTATGTGTGTGTGTTTGTTTGTGTGTGTGTGTCTGTAAATGATTGAAGAGACACGGTTAAGTAATTAGTATACAATAGCTAACTGATAAAATAATAGATAAATATATAATAGTTTATGAAATGAACTAAGATGGAATCTTGAAATTTGTAAATACAGTGCATTATCATAAGCATTGCCTCATTTACATCCAGAATGTGGATGTGTAATATTTATTTTGTGTAAATGTGCTTGTAGTATGCTCCCATTTTGCGTTTTCATTTTTGTACATATTGGTAATTTAGCCTTGCATGACTCTTTGGGGACACAGATGTCAGGAAAAATTAACAGCACCTCCTAGTACTGCCAACTGTGTGCCTCTTTTTATGACGTAAAAAACAGCAGTACAAAATCCTCTGTACACTACACTTTGAACAAGTGCACCTAGATTTCCACAAGAAGGGCATGGATTTGCAAAACATCAGTAGTTTATTGGCTAATGGCAATGGTTGGTTGGGTGGAGTGAGAGTGTTCCTTGCAGAGAATGGGGTAGGTGACTTACTTTGCAGTGCAGGGAGTGAGATTATTGTTATGAGATAAAACGGTTGAGAAGGCAAGCTAGGAATGTTTCTTGCTATGTGGAAGGGAGCACAGCCATTTCCACTCCACGAAGAGCCTCATTTTTACACCAGTATTGAGCTGGCAGATATCAAATCTTGTCCATTAATTTATGAGGAAAAAAACACTTTTCGTACACAATAGGCTATGTTTCAAAAAATCAAACAGTCTACCACACCCCACAGATGCTTAGTCACACCCAGCACTAGATAGCTTAGGCTGGTTACTACTATAAACTGTATCCAGCCATTGCATGTGAATAGTGACATCACACACAAATAACATATATAAACCCCTGGCTATTACGGCACATCACTCATAATCTTATGGTGCATTTGTGCGCACAAGACACAACATGATTGCCTCCACTTTAACCAGTCACATACTGGTTAAGTAGAGTAGGCTGATACCACAGATGTAACTTGGAACGACTGCAGAGGAGTCATTAAACAGCAGTAGCTCTGAGAGGCAGAGGAGTGAGAGAACCGAAGCTGACACGATAAAGGTAACTCAGGTAGCGGTAGAGGAGTCACTGGAACAGCGGGGTTCAATGCTGAAGGAGAGCAGGCTGATACCACACCACGCAGGCCACACAGGAAGACAGGATCCAGATCCTAGAGCTACAGAAAGTGAGCTTGAAGAACAGGCAATAGGCAGGTGAACTCGGGAGATTTAAATAGTGCTCCACGATCCCGCGGCCAATGAGGGAAGAGAAGAGGTTTTCAAAGGAGAACTGCGGTTCTGCACATGCGCAGACCAGACTGCGAGATGGTGCCTGCTAAGAGACTGATGCCAGGATATGCTGACATCACCGCCTGTGAGGAGAAGGTAAAGGCACAGGTGCCCGCAAGCGGGACCGGAGCGTGACAGTTGGTTTGGAGGTAAGACTGCTTATATTATCATTTCTTTAGACATTCGGATTTTAGGTGTAGGACTCCTCGGTGTCAAAATTTTCTGCACCGTTAAAGTGTACCCAACCAGAAAAAAGAGCCTGTATTTAACTTATGTGCAAAATAATAAACTCATTTGCACCCCTTGCATTGTAACATGGTTTGTCTAAGAGAGCACTTACTCGTTTTTTGCCTTACTTTTCTCAATGACTCAGGCCCAAGGAGTGTAAGTGAGAATTAAGTAAAGGAGAATCTATTTAGCAGCACAGTGGCTCAGTGGTTAGCATTTCTGGCTCACGGCCTTATCTGTGTGGAGTTTGTATGTTTCCTCTGGGTGCTCTGGTTTCCTCCCACACTCCAAAAACATACTGGTAAGTTAAATTAACAAAGTTAACCCATGTCTATGTGTGTCTATCTGTGTGTGTTAAGGAATTTAGACTGTAAGCTCCAATGGGGTAGGGACTGATGTGTATGACAAATATTCTCTGTACAGCGCTGTGGAATTGGAGGCTCTATATGAATAAATGATGATAATATTGAAGCCAGGAAGGGGAGATGCTTTATAACACCCCCCTCTGGACTTCTTAATGCTCTCTGTAGTGTAGGGTATTATTGTCTGGTGATCAACAGTAAGTAAGTACTATGGGCACCTTATATGAAAGAGGGGACCTTCCTCCTTGAAACACGGATGACCCGGAACCTCTTAGTGCCAGGATGGGGGATTCTGTGAATTACATAACCCCTCCCCCATCCTGAGCTGTTTAATGTTTTCTGTAGGGTATTATTGCCTGGTGATCACCAAACAAAAATTACTATGGGATCATATAATTTTAAAGAGGGGACTCTCTTCTTTCAAATAAGGATGCTCCCGATTTTTTTTAAGCCCATGATTATTTTGGAGGGAGACCTGTCCCCTTCTCCTTGACTGGACTTGTGCTTGGATGAAGAAAATAGAACACTTTTAGTGCCCTCCTCCATTCCATGGCAATTCATTATTTTTCTGTATCCAGTAGATGATGTCATTACAAATACATCTTAAGCTCCACCCCCTATCAGCCACCAACAGGAAATAGCTCATACTTGCCTACTCTCCTGGAAGCTCTGAGAGGCTCACAAATTTCAGGGAGTCCTCCCGGACTCCGGGAAGAGTGGGCAACCACCCAGACTCTTGTGGAGACAGGGCTTAATGACATGATCACACCATTAAGCCATGCCCCATCATTCAATACTGTGAATTTTGGATTTAATTATTGCGCAAAAGTACAGGAGCGTGGCATGGGCAGATCAGTCGTAGCTTGTCCTTTGGACACCAGTTGTCACATCGTGTTCACTATGAGTGTCAATCTTTTCCTGTTCAACTGTGAGCAGTTCTATAGATGTCTTTTATATCTGCACTGAGCTCCCACAGAATATTATAGTGGCACAGCCCATTTCTCCTCATTGGTGAACAGAGGAGAAGGGGGCATGTAAACATGTAAAAGAAGATATGCTGTCTGTTTTTCACAATGCTTCTCTTAGCTTATAGTTTAAGCAAGAGTCCCAATCACCTAATCACCAAGTTCCCAAGATATCAGTAACCTGGAGCTAATGCATCATGTGATCAGAAGTTTGTAAAGTACACCAACTCCTGATGAATAACCAGGAGGGTGAAAAATAACCAAGGGTGATAAATAATCAAGGGTCATGTTGATGAATAACGAGGGTGGTTGATGAATAACCAGAGAGGGGGGGAACTGATGAAACCGATTCCCAACTAAGCCCTTATCTGTGTGGAGTTTGTATGGTCTCCCCGTGTTTGCGTGGGTTTCCTCCGTGTGCTCTGCTTTCAGCCCACACTCCAAAAACATACCAGTAGGTTAATTAGCTGCTATTAAAATTCACCATAGTCTCTCTTGGTCTGTGTGTGTGCTTGTGTGTGTTAGGAAATTTAGACTGTAAGCTCAATAGGGCATGGACTGATGTGAGTGAGTTCTTCTTACAGTGCTGCGGAATTAGTGGCGCTATATATAAATAGCTGATGATGATAACCATGAAAGGGGTGTGAAGAATAACTGAGAAGGAGCTTAATGAATAACATGGTAGGAGGGAGGTGAGGAATAACAGGGTTAGGTGTTTATGAAAGGGGTGTTAAATAATATGAGTGGGTAGATTAAGACGTTAAAGGGTGGTGATAAATAACCTTAATGGGGACTGATGAAAGAAAGATGAATATCAGGGATGGTATGGTTAAGAAAGGTGGCAATGAAGGGGAGTGATAAATAAGAGGTGTGGATGGTGATAAATAGGGATGGTGGGGGGATGATGAATAACAAGACTGGGAGTGTGATGAGAGATGGTGGGGGATGTTAAATTTAGAGAGAAGGTGTGACGTTGGAATTACAAGGTAAGGCTTTGGGATGAAATACGTTACAGTGAGCTATGCCTATCTATCTAATTACCACACATCTGTTTAATATGCAGTCTAATATATTTGGAAAGGGAGAAGGCAGGAGCTAGTTCTTGTGCTTCTAAACCTCTAGGCATGTCTATTCCACACTGACAATGCTCCCATTGGCCATATATTGATGCTCAGTGGTGATATGTGAGCTTTTATACCAATAGGGAACGGGGGGGTGTGAGCATGTATTGTCTCCAGCTGCTATGCCACCTTCCTACACCACTGATAAGCTCAAACTACCATGATCAGCTATCTCCTCCCTAAGACCATTTCCCCAAATAAAGCACCTTCTTAATATGCTACAGGAATAAACTTTACCTCTACAAACTGTACTGAGGTATAGAGGTCAGGTCATATCAAGGGAACATAGCAAATAATAATAATAATAATATTCTGAAACTCAACTCTGGAGGAGGAAGCTATATAGTATGTGCTAGCTCCTAGTTATATAGAGCCATGGAGGGACCCCATTTTTGAAATGGTAAGGAAAGCTATTTCTATGATGAGTTCACCTGATTACCTAATTTACAAAAAAAAAAAAAAAACACTTTACAACTGCCACAGCTCAATCTTGAATAGTCACACATGACAAAAAATATCTTTGGAAATTTCGAAAACTACGAGGTTTAAATTGTTTTACAATCCAAAAAAAAACAAATGAATAAAAATGAAGTAAGTACACATAAAAAAAATATTATCTTATCAGATTCCATCAAATAACTTTCTATTAAGTTTCTTGTACAGAAAGTAACAGTTCATGGATTGGAAACAAAATTAATCCATTTAGGGGGAATGTCTCTATTATTAATAACAGAAGAGAGCTGTGGGTCAATAACGGTGCTTGTTCTGTTGAGCTTTATGTTTCATATATTCCATCCGCTATTTGGGAATGTTTATATTGATGCTCTGTTAAGAATGGTGAAAAATTAATACTATAAATTTTTATTAAAAGGAAAGGTCTGCGGGAATCTTTTTTAGCATCCCTCAAAACACTATTTTGACAACCCAATTTGAGTAAGGCCTTTTAATAAAAAAATGTCTTGTATGTTGCTCTGGACTTTGAGAGCCTGCTAAAAGGCATATAGTAGGACATTGCCACCTAGTGACCACAGATTGCACTGTTTAATGTCAAAATGGTTTGCAAAGTATTTTTTTTTGCATTTGTATAGGATCATATAAAAGTGATTAGAAATTAGCGAAAGATCCGCAATAGTTTGTACAAAGTGAGTTTCACAGTGTAATAAGTCACTTCACAAGGTGTGAAATTCCAACAATATAATCTTTGAGATTTACTTCTTGAATGCATAATGGAAGAATACTATTATGCACTGTAAATTTCTAAATTTCCCATTTCACTGATTATTTATGCAGAACAGTTTGAAAAATATTGCCTATCTCTTCAAATCATCTGTCAGGTTTGCTCACGAATGATTGGGTGAGATAATGCTGTCTCAATGGGTATTGACTAAACTTTCCTGGAGGCGCTGAGTCTAACAATATGGAAGGTGTTCACCAGGGATTCCAGCAAGGGAATTTTGGCTTCCGCGGCTTCTACCCTGCAGGTCGCGGCCCTCCATGGAAGCTCCGAGTGAGACAGATAGAGAACAAGTTACACAGCAAAAGAATGATCCAATTCGGACATCAAATGGTGATAACGAAGATTACCACTTTATTATAAAACATAAATACAAGAGTTCAATAAAGACTTGAATAATTGCAAATAATGATCACGAAGATATGCAAGAGTAGTAACCGTCAGCAACGTTCAATAGTACAGACTGCATACATAATGATCAAAGTCACAACAAGTACCACTGAAGAGTGGAACACAATACACAGTTCAATGAAGATCTCTGAATATGAGCAGATCTGCGGAATCTTGAAATGCAGAAGATGACCCCAAGCTCACCACTGAGATGTAACACTAGCCAGCAGTTGAGCACAATGCAATAACATAGATAGTGAGCGATGATCACAGCAATAATCAGAAGTAGTAGAATTGATGCACAGAGAACAGCAAAGTCCAGACATACACAGCAGCGATGAAACACAGCTTACCACGGATTGTGAAACAGGATAGCAATAGTCAGCAGTGCAGGCCAAGTAGGTAACATGTGTTGATCATAACATTTACCACAGGCAGTGGAACAGGTATGCAGAGATCGATGAAGTCCAAACATACAGCAGCGATGAACACACAGTAACAATGAAACACAACTTACCATGGATTGTGGAACAGGATAGCAATCACAGAGCAGGCATAGAATTAGGTCAGGTATGACTTGAAGAACCAGCAAGGAAAAGGTGAAAGGAGGGGCCTTATAAAGGGAGGATGACCAATGACAGAACTGACTAACACACAGGTGAAGTAATCACAGGTGCAACCGTGGCTGACGGCCTGTACTAAGAAGAGAGATTTAAAGTGATAGTCAGTGTTTGAGGCTTGGGTGGAGATACCCGGGAAACGGAGTGTGACATCATCTTTCTTTATAAGGCCAACATAAAGACCAGCAGACCAAAACTAGTGTTATAGAGAGGGTACTGGTATAAAGTAGAGATGTTCACTGAACCCCGTGTTCTGGTTTTGGATCTGGATAACTTTGTGTTTTGTTTTTGTTTTTGGAGCCCGATTATTTTTGAAAATCCTTATTTTTTTTTGCTAAAATAACATATTTTTGCTTTTTTTTCCCGCTACATTATTATTAACCTCAATAACACTAATTTCAAGACATTTTCAGTCAATTTTAACCACCTTACAGGTCACAATATTATTTTCATACACTTTCAAATAAAGACTGCAGATTTAGAAGACCAAGCCTGCCAGACCTATTATTTCTATATCAGCAATGACAATTAGCAATGGTGCTCTCCTGAATATCACTGGAGACTTTGAAGAACACTGCTACCCGTCCTCTTTCTTTTCTACCTATGATACTGCCCAACTATACTAGATACTGCCAAGAACTGTGCTACCCCTTCTGTGTCCCTCTGTGAAATGGCGCTGGATTGCCGTGGAGGGCGGTACTTAAAGAATCCAAAGCTCGCGAGATCTGAGATCCAACAACGTAATGATGACACTTTGCCTCATTTTCAATTCTGAGGGTACGCAAATGTACCGTGCTGGTTCAGCTCGGTACTCGGATCTGCTAAGTTCGGGTGTGTTCTTTTCTTGGAGAACCGAGCCTGAGCATCTCTAGTATAAAGTTGGTGACATATCATGGATTTAAAACATCCTAATGCATTTCTGTGAAGAGAATATATCTGGTGAGTCACGTCATTTTGCCCCCTCCCAATGACGCAATGGAGCTTACTCTTCATTTTATAGTGGGGGCGGGGCCAAAATGAAACGATACCATGCTAATCATGTAATTGTGGCTCTAATCCTGATCAAATGATGATCTGTGTTTTGGAATGATAATCTTTCATCATTCCAGGGTACACAAAGCTGTGATATCAGGCCACTCAGTGGTTTATTGTCTGATTTGCAAGATAATCGGCTGAAAACACAGTAGTGTGTACCCAGCCTTAGTTTTGTAGAGTAGTATAAATTTGGTTAGATGGTCAGATTTATGTTAAACCATAGTCACAATATGTACAGCTTGCTTAATGCTTCATTCTATTTTATGCAACATTTTAATTGATTTATGTACATTTTACTGTTCTAATTCTAGTTTGCATATCTGACCATAGTACTACTGCCTAATTTCTGTTTTGCATGCAATTCTGAGGTGTTTTGCTATGCTGTATGTATGGGCACTGTACAGTACCACTTCTCTTTGTCATATTCATGCTGTACATATATACACTGCACAGTAACACCTCTATTTATGTCATGTTCATGTTGTACATATGGACACTGTGTAGTATCACTTCTCTTATGCAATTCTCATGCTGTACATACAGCCACTGCACATTACCACTTCTCTTTAAGCAATTCATATGCTGTAAATACGGACACTGCACAGTACCACTTCGCTTTATGACACTCTCATATTGTACATTTGGGGAATCTCAGCTGTACATGCACCACCAAAAATCTGGCACCGGCAAGCGCGGGCTGGCATGTTTCAGGCCGGGGGCGCACAGGCGGCCGCATCACATGACACGCAATGCGCCGCTGCCTGTGCACTGACGCGACCGCATCGCATGTCATGCGATGTGGCCGCCGGTAATATTAAGAAATAATTGCATCCACGGGGGGGGAGGCGGCCGGCCCGAACAGCCGTTAGACTGAGCGGCCCGGGTGCCCGCTGCCCCCAGGTCCAGCCCGCCCCTGGGCACCGGCTATGTTTTTTTTAAAAAATAAAAAATATTCAAATAAGTTAGGATTTTGTGGGGCTTCATAAAATTTTCCTGATAAGAGTCAAGTTTCCTGAAAATCGAGAATAAAACCAGCAAGTGGTGCAACCGCCGCTCTGTAGCTGCTTCTGCACCAGTTGTTATGAGTACAGTTGTACAGAGTATGTTTTACACTCTGCAACTTAACTAAACTTCTTATTTACGGTCAAAAAAGTTTATTACAAAAAAGTGTCTGTTGCCAGCTTATTGCAGCAAGTTTGTTTGTTATTTATTTTATTTTCCTTTGTTCCAAAATCAAACATTTGGAAACCATTCTCAGGAAATCCTTCATTTGATCCTGAGGGTTGTACAATCCATTTAATTAAGAGTGGGCAAATAAGACCTATATAGCAAGTACGTGATTGTACCATAGCAATGGAAGTTTCCGGTATTGGATTTTGTAAAACTGAACTCTGTCTATTGAGTGAAGAAGACTGGGTTTAGTAAACAATCCTAATATTTGTGAAAATCGATTTTCAATATCCATTCAATTTTTAAAGTGAAATGCAGCAACTTTTAGAATAATCAAACATTTACATTCAAGCTAAGCAGGGCTGTAGTAAGTTCTGTTTTATATTAATAGATTTTTACAATATTGTATATTTTACTATTGCTAAAGGAGCAGGTAAAGAACTGTATAAAGCATATAGTCCATATTCAAGTATATTTTCCTGTATGCTTTT
Source organism: Mixophyes fleayi (assembly GCF_038048845.1). Classification (NCBI taxonomy): domain Eukaryota; kingdom Metazoa; phylum Chordata; class Amphibia; order Anura; family Limnodynastidae; genus Mixophyes; species Mixophyes fleayi. The sequence continues at coordinate 36,887,717 of NC_134412.1, read as the reverse complement.
TTAAAAGCTGCAGACAGACCCAATCCAATATCCATAGCAGCCCATGTGGCCCAGAGGTTGGACTGAATATAGTTTTGATAGTTTGTATCAGGGTAAGATTTAGACCACACTTTGCAGGGGCTAGTTGCCAAATTTTAGCCTGGGGGAGGAGTGAGTTTTGGCTCAACATCCTATTAGGATCATTTGTTACCTGGTTTCCTTTAAACCAGGGAATACGGTAGCCCTCTATGGGACCGTCCCAGGGGAAAGTTAATTCCCTGCCCCCCAGCCCAGCCAGTCCCTGTAACATGCTGGATCCTCAGTGTCTTTCTTTATTCTGCCTTTTCTTTCACCTCCTCACTTTCTTGTCAATATAAATTTTTGGGTGACAGACTCAGAACTAATTATTATTTAAACAAATAAGAAGAGGAGACATTAAACAAGGTGGATGACAAAATGTTGAGTGGTAATTTTAAAAACTGATGGTGAAGATTATGGTACAATCAGAGATTTAAATTCATTAATATTTACATGAATCCAACCATAATGTTACTTTGCAGTTCCCACTCCATTCCTATCTTACCTCCCCACTATGTGCCTCTATAATTACATGGTGGCATGGCCAGACTTAGATATAATGAATTTCACCCTCTCTCCATCTATGGGATTGTCACAATTAGCTTGCAAAACTTGCCTTCATGTTAGTGAGTTTTAGTGTGCATATAATACTACACTTATGATGGCTTCTGCTTTGGATTTCTGCATTTTTAACAACATGGGTAGAGAGTAGAGAAAAACACAAGATTTTAGAGAATGCATAACAAATCGTACCACATTTCTTATATATGTATAGAATATACATAATATACAAACAAGTATTTAAATGCCAAATGCATGTGACAAATGAACCCCTACCATAGTAAAGACTACAAAATAAATTGTATAATAAGGATACAATTTTAATGGAAGGGTTATGTATTTGCCACAGTCTTCCTGCAACATTTATTTATTTATTATTTCACAAGTTAACCCGTGCATGATACTGATGCATTCTAGTCAAATCAAGCTACTTAAGGTGTTAAAAAAGTTCTTGTCATGCATTTGGGCCATAGCCCAGGCCTCAACCACCAACCACTCCCCACTGTCACCCCCGGCAACCACCAACCATTCCCAACTGTCACTTCTCCTTCAAGAAATATATATATATATTTTTTTTTAAATCTTTATAAACACTTTTAACAATTAACAAATTAAAAACATCTTAGTATACCAAATTTCAGCCCTTTCTGAATTTTTTTTTACACACACACTAAGAATTTAGTAGGTCAGTGTATAACTCTGCCCAGCAGGTGGCGCTGCAGCTTGGTTTTATTTTTTCCACACACACACACACACACAGACAGACTAACACACGCCACTAGACATTTATATTATAGATGTTGTTTTAAAAAATATTTATTGGTTTAGACCGGTAGACAACTACTCCCACATCAAAAATACACCAGTGATGGCGGGATTGATCCACAAACATTTTTACACTATGATGGACTGTGCAACTGCAACCCCCCCCCCCAAAAAAAAACCATTAGAAGTATTAAGAATGTAAACAAGGATCGAATCATCTTTATGGTCTGTTTCATATGCTTTTTGTATTCATTTTTCATCATTTACTCTTCTGCCATGTCACCAATTTTGAACTAAGTAGAGATACAAAAACCTGTAACCAATCATGTAATTGCAGTGTTAACATCACCACACAAATTTTCAGGAGAGTTAGACTTGCACAGTGACTTAGTGGTTAGCACTTCTACCTAACAGCACTGGGGTCATGAGTTCGATTTCTGACCATGGCCTTACCTGTGTGGAGTTTGTATATTCTCTAAGTGTTTGCATTGGTTGGCTGGTGCTCCAGTTTCCTCCAACATTCCAAAAACATACTAGTAGGTACATTGGCTGCTATCAAATTGACCCTAGTCTCTCTGTGTGTGCGTGTATGTATGTTAGGGAATTTAGACTGTAAGCTCCAATGGGGCAGGGACTGTTGTGAGTGAGTTCTCTGTACAGCTCTGCGTAATTAGTAGCGCTATATGAATAGCTGCTGCTGATGATGAGAGGGGTGTTCTGTAAGATGAAGTGACCTTTCCACTCATGTGATTATGTTAAAAAGAACAGGGCTGCATGTGACAAGGGCAGTGTCTAGGACTCCCATGAGTCCTGACTTTTCCAGCACAGTGTCCATGTCTTCATCTCAAAATCCATAATTCACATTACGTATTTTTCTAGAACTTAAACCTCTGATGAACCCTACATTAAGAGGATAATGGGGAACAAGTTCCTAAACCTGATTTAGTTTTTTAAAGAACTAGTGAAATATGGGGTGTGTGTTATGACTTTATCAAACTTCAGGTCATAAGGGTGATCTATGTCTTAATTTTAAAATTATGGGAACCACGGCAGTGTTATAAGGGCCACTGTGAGGATTCCCGGGCCCTGATGCAGCTGCTTATCATGGGACCACCTTAGGTTGTATAAACAGTCCCTGCAAAAGCCAATGCTGCAAGTGCAGCCTAGAGGGTGTGGCTGCACCAACCCTCTTCACCAGGATGTATAGGCAGCTTTGGCAAAAGCAGGTGCTGCGTGAGTAGCCCATGGATGTTGCCCATGAAGGCCAATAAGAAGTTACAGTCACTCTCCCCTGTACACAAATCTGAAGCCCTATCCAATCCTATCTAATTACCACCAACAGCCTCTAGGGGAAACCCAAGGCCAGGTACACTGTACCTACTCCACCTTCAGAACCCCAGAATGTTATGATATGAGGGGGTAATGGAAGGACATAGAAGACACAGAAGTCACAGTCTAAGAGTTAAATAGTAGAAGGAGTAGTATCCTCAACAGCAGGGAATATTGATTAGAGGTTTCTGTAAAATATTGTGGCATTATTATTATTATTATTATTATTACTAATAATATTAATATTATTTATTTATTTATAAGGTGCCACAGATTATGTATCGCTGGATACAGAATCAAGTAACAAATAGATGAGGTAATACATGTAAGTAGCACAGATGAGTGTGAATAACGCTATGGGGACTCTCACAGCGTGCAGCAAAAGACATGACAGGATGCACAAGGTAATCAGAAAATAGACAGACATGGGACAAAAGGTAGAGGGGACCCTGCCTCAGGGCCACCTTAACAACATTATGGGCCCCCGGGCAAAGCAGTGCAGCGGGGCCCCTACCCCTATGTATGTATATCATATATATATATATATATATATATATATATATATATAGATAGATAGATAGATATAGATATATTTGCAGGATTTTTCATTTTTTTTTGCAGGATTATTTATTTAACTTAAGAGCCCTGTCTATGGGGCCCACTTGCCTGTGGGGCCCCCTGGGCACCTGCCCATCGTGCTCAATGGAAAAGATGGCCCTGCCCTGCCTATGAGAGCTTACATTATAGAGTAAGGAGTGCTGAGACACTGTAGGACCAACTGGGAGGAGATAGCAGGTGAAGGAAGATGATGTGATAGATTAGATGGTCATGAGGTGGTAGGATAGGCGAGTTTGAAACAGTGATTTTTGAGGTTTTGGACATTTGGTGGATTGAAGGTTGGGGGAGACTCGAATGAGGCACTGTATGGTGTTCCAAAGATTGAGGGCAGGATGGCAAAAGTCTTGGAAGTGGGCATGGGAAGAGGTAATGAGAGGTGAAATGAGGCAGAGGTCAGAGGCAGAGCTGTGTGGCTAAGTGGATATGTACCTCGAGACAAGTTCCGAGATGTGGGAGAAATGTTGGTAATGGCTTTGCTAGTGAGAGTAAGGAGCTTGAATTGAATACTGAAATGGATAGGGAGCCAATGAAGGGTTTTACGCAAGGGAGTAGTGGAAGAGGAATGATGAGAGAGGAAGATGTGGGTAGACGCAGCATTCTGGATGGATTGAATGCCACAAAAGTGAAAGATGGGCAGGCCAATGACAAGGTGGTTGCAATAGTCAAGATGATAAATGATGAGTGAATGGACCAGGATTTTGGTTGCTTCCTGAGAGAGGAAGGGATGGATTTTCGTGATGTTAGAGGAAGAACTGGCAGGATTTGGGGAGGGACTGGATATGAGGGGTAAAGCCAAGGGCAGAGTCAAGGGTGACTCCATGGCAGTTGGCTTGGGTGAGAGGAAAAGAGTTATGTTGTCAACTAAAAAGGAGATATTGGAGTGGATAGCAACATTGGCAGGAGGAAAGAAGATGAGCCTGGATTTGGAGATGGTGAGTTTCAGGAAGCGCTGTGAGATCCAGGCAGCTCCAGCAAAGAGACAGCTAGATACTTGTATTAGGAAGGTGGGAGAGAGGTCCAGGGAGGAAAGGAAAAATAGATTTGCCTGTCATTAGCATAGAGGTGGTATTGAAGGCCGGATGAATGAATAAGTTAACGAGAGAGGTTGTGTAGAGAGAGAAGAGCAGAGGGCCAAAGACAGAGTCTTGGGAAACTACAATAGAAAGAGGAAGTGGGGAGGTAGAGTCATAAGCAGAGATGCTAAAGGAGCAGCCAGAGTTGTAGGAGGTAAACTGGGAGAGAGCTATTTCGCAAAGACCTAGGGAGTGTAGGCTGTTGAGGACAAGAAAATGATCGATTCTGTCAAAAGCAGCAGAGAGGTCGAGGAGTACAAAAAGGGAGAAGTGACCTTTGGATTGGCTGAGAGGAAGTCGTTGAATACTTTAGCAAAGGCAGTAACAGTTGAGTGAAGGGGACGGAGGCCAGACTGGACAGAGCCAAGAAGAGAGTGGGAAGAGAGAAAGTTGATGAGATGATTAAAAACAAGTCGATTGAGAATTTAAGAAGCAAATAGAAGCAAAAGATGTACGGGGCGATAGTTGGAGAAAGAGGATGATTCACGGGAGGGAATAGGGGAGATCAGAGCATTATATGCCTAACTTGTTTTGGATGGACTAAGTATAAAGGGTTAATTGTGTAATTAGCATTTTAAAACCCTGCTTGTAGCATAACAAAAGAAAGGAGTACAATATGTTATGAGCGTTTTGTCGCTATCCAATAAGGATTGTCGAATCTTGATATGTGTTTTCAACGCACAAAGATTTATTCTCAAAAAGTAGCAGTAGATATATCTTAGCGAAATAATAATAAGTACAGCCGTTACTTATCGCAGGCGCTCTGGATCCAGTGTACAGTCATTCAATCCTGAAGTCTGGGGACAAGATGTCTGAACACTAGATGAGGAGCTGCTGCTTATATGCAAACAGTGATACAGTAAAACAATGCAAAGGGTATGGCTTGCTTCTATTGGTCCAGGTTTCAGGAGGGTCCAGGGGGATTATAGATCATAGGCTAGTTTAAGCTCAGGAATCCAAAGGAGGGGGTCATCTCTCCATGGGATGGGCTCTGATCTTCCCGCCAAGAGTTCTCATCATAATAGTCCATAATGCCATAACATTAATAACTTGCGTATGCACCCTGCGATCCCTTCGCAAAGTGAACCGGACAGAGTGGGAAATGCGAAGGGGATAAGTATGATACCACACATGACTTGATTCCTTCAATGTGTACCATATGTTTTACTGGTATGCATATAACTCATAATATTACACATAAATACTACTATATTTTGAGAGAAATGACTATGTGTTGCAACTACCATTAATGTGTACTATTTTACAAGTGTGCGTGTTTGTGCGAATGTATGCAAAAGATTAAATACTGTTGTTGCCACGTGTTACAGCTGCGTACGCCCTTTCACGCCGTAGCGTGCCCTTTCACGCCGTAGCGTACCGTACGCATCTTTTCAAACAAAGACAACCAAGTTTGCTCGGTTTTAATTGAAATGACTTTATCCAATTTGCTGACTTCGACAGCTCCACCCTTTGATAGTAAAATAAACTATCACCTAATCACCGTTTCAAGTTCAGGGTTATATATCACTTCTTCACATACCATGATCTTTGTGTCTTGCACCACCCTTTCAGTCTCGTTCTCAGTGTTTCTCCCAGAAGACTGTTTTCCACACTTCAAAACAGTAGGAACACATTTGACACATAAACCAATTGCTAAGATGACACCCAGTATAAGGAGAAGGGGCTTACCTACACTAGCAACCATTTCCTGTACCCACTTCCCCAGACCAGAGAACCATTTCACAGGGTTCAACCATGAGAACCAACCTGCCACCTTTTCCCCGACCTCATATAACGAAGAATTATGGTTTCTTCGAAATTCCCATTTCAGTTACAGAATTTCATCCATCTTCCGGTCTATAACCTCCTTAGGGTCATCCGTATTATTGGTGATGTACGTGCAACATTTTACACCGAACTGGGTGGCCAGTGTCACACAGTACCCACCAGTAATAGAGGTGAGATAATTTAGTACCAGTCTATGTTGCACCAACTCCTTCTTGTACGCTTGTAGCTCCCTTCCAGTATACCGGAAAGTGTCATCATACATCTCGGTGATATTATCTATTAATTTAGTTAGGTCTTGGATATATTTAAAGTTTAATGTTCCCCGCACGGTCCTGGTGAGATCTAGAGCAACCATAACTTGAACCCCAGCGGTTTCACTAATCAATTCTGTAGCTATGGGCTCCTCACCAGGAATCATATTTCTCTTGCCACGGTGTTCATACTGTGAGTGTATGTATGGTGGTGATGTAGTCTTGTGAATACCAACCATTTCTTCATGAGTAATAGTCATAATTTCAGGAACCAGTTTAGCTAAGAAACACAAGCCCTTGAAACTCGGAGTCACCGAGGAATAAGCTTTCCTCCCGCAAACAAAGTACACATCATCGGGGAGAACATAAGGAACAGTATGTCCATTAACTATATCACACAGAGTTTCGATAAAACTACCCATGCCTAGTGTCTCCATTTGCTCAAGACACGTGTCAGCATGGATGACATTTTTACAATTATCTATAGAGACTTTTCCAATGGATACTTTCTTATGTTTGGTTACACGCCCTAATTTGTGACTTCCGTCAACATTCCTGCTTATTGGTGGCCTTAGCCTCCCTCCAAAATGAGCATGGCGAGCCATTGTCTGATCTGATAGGTCAGCTTCCCAATTCTCCAGACGCTTTGCATGAGAGATATTTAGACACAGCAAAGATCTGTCTACAGAGTATTGTCGAAGCGTTAGACTAGGGGACCTTGTGTTATTGTACCTCCCCTCTATGGGCCTCCCACCCCTCAATTCGAGTATTTCGGAGATGTTTAATGGGAATGGCACTAGTCCTATGTTATGCTGCCCCTGCGGCACATGAGAGCACACCCAGCACTCGGTTTGGTTTAGCACCTTTCCCACCAGGGAGTGATAATCCTCCAAAAGATGCCCGCCCACATTCAGATTACCAGTGGACTGACATCGCTGGAGGCATCTCTCTTCAACTAGGGAGTCACAGAACTTGCAGATACAATACTCATCAGACAATAGCCCCTCACACTGCCTCCAAGTTCCCGAACTAGCAGACCTTTTCATAATCCCTGGACCAAGCTTGATGATGGACTGCTCTGGGTATTCTAATAACTTTTCCTTAACCTTTATTTCATCTGTATCACTGCCAGAGCCTTCCTCTATCCTCCATCCTCCTTCACAAAAATAGAATGTCCTAGAAAAAGTAAAAACAAGGAAAATCCTGGAACAAAAGAAAAACAAAAACCGCCATTCCATAGCTGGAAAGATAGCTCTGATGCAACGTCTCTGTCTCAGGTGTCTTGGCTGCGGGCCTTAGGTCTCCCGGAACAGATTTACAAGTGACAGATCTGTGTCGTCGGTCTCAGTTTTATCTCGCACTTTCTCCGGGTTATTGACTCTCCTGCAGTGGGTGAATTGGACCCAAGTGTCTCTCTCTGCAACCTTCAGTGATGTAGTACTGGTCAGCAGCACTTGGTACAGGCCTTCCCAACAGTCTGTTAAACAACCTGAACATAAGAAATTGCGGATCATAACATAGTCCCCAGGTTCAACATCATGACAGTTCGTTTCTGGCATACCAGGTGACAGCATTTTGAGTTTTTGTTGTTGTTTTAGCTGTATGCTCATTTTTATAAGATATTGCACAGTCACTTCATTATTACACTTTAAGTTGTCTTGCGGACTCAAGATCAAATGAGGTTGTCGTCCGAACAGTATCTCAAAGGGGGACAGATTAAGAGGAGGTCTAGGAGTGGTTCGAATGCTATGGAGGATTAGTGGCAAAGCTTCAGGCCATGCCAACCCAGTTTCAGCCATTATTTTACCAAGCTTGTTCTTTATAGTACCATTTACTTTTTGCACCTTACCACTGGCTTGTGGTCGGTAAGCGGTGTAAAGTCTGCTACTGATTCCCATGAGCTTACACATATTCTGGAAGATATCACCAGTAAAGTGGTACCCCTATCACTTTCAATGATTCTAGGGATACCGAACCTACACACAAAATCTTGTACAATTTTCTTTGCAGTGAACACAGCAGTATTAGTGGCTGGCGGATATGCTTCTACCCAACCGGAAAACACATCAATACACACTAACACATACTTAGATTCCTGCACGTTGGTAATTGGATATAGTCAATTTGTATTACCTGAAAAGGTTCGTCTGTAGGAGGGATGTGGGATGGCTCAGTTGGAATAGTTTTCCCGACATTTTTCCTCAAACAAGTAAGACATGACATTGCTCTCTTACCAGCCTGAGAGGAAAATCCAGGAGCACACCAGTATGCTCTCACCAGTTTACACATACCTTCTTTACCCAGGTGAGTCAGACCGTGTGCTGCTTCAGCCAGGCTTGGATAGTATGTTCGGGGAGCTACAGGCTTACCTTGTCCATCCCTCCAGAGTCCTGAGGACTCTTGACCACATCCCTTCACCTTACAGACCACCTTTTCCTGCAGGGAACACAAATCTTGCATTTCAATTAATTTCTGCATGTCTAATGTCTGAAAAACCATCATAGTCTCGGTCGATACAGTCATAGGTTGCCCTGCTGCCCATTTAGCAGCTTCCTCTGCCCTGTTGTTGTCCAATAACACTGGGTCTTCTTCAAAGGTATGGGCTTTGCACTTTATGACGGCTACTGTTCTGGGTAACTGTATCGCTGTAAGAAGTCCTTTTATGTGTTGTGAGTGTGCCACTCGCGTACCTGCTGCTGTCGTAAAGTTTCTAAGACGCCAAAGGGCCCCAAAATCGTGCACTACCCCGAAGGCGTACCTAGAGTCAGTATATATATTGGCTGATTTACCCTCTGCCAACTCACACGCTCTCCTTAATGCTACTAGTTCCGCCACTTGGGCTGAGTGAGGTGGGCCAAGGGGTTCAGCTTCTACCACATCCTGATCGTTTACCACAGCGTAACCAGTACATAGCTCTCCCGTCTCTGTCTGTCTATGACAACTCCCGTCTGTATAAAACGTAAAATCTATATTTTCTAAGTGGATGTCACGTATGTCGGGCCTTGCAGTAAAGGTCTGGTTCAGGTGTTCCATACAATCATGCGTGTCAGTACTCTTGCCTAACTCATCATCAACCAGGGTCTCCTCACCTCCCACCCTTTGTGTCTCTAGACGCACATATGGAAGGTATGTAGCTGGATTTAGGGTGCTACATCATTTGATGGTGATGTTTGAGGGTGCCATCAGGGCTGGTTCCCACTTTGTGAATCTAGCTGAAGAAACATGTCTGGTTTGGGCTGAATTTAACAGAGCTGATACAGCATGGGGTGTATAGACAGTTGAATTATGTTCTTATACTACGTCCTCGCTCTTACTTACCAGAAGAGTCGTTGCTGCTACGCTTCTGAGACATGTTGGGAGTGATCTAGCCACTGTGTCCAATTGTGCACTTTAGTATGCTACCGTCACCATGTTTCTGTGTGAGGACACCTGCTGCACAACCATCAGCTTCCGTACAGTATAGCTCAAAAAGTTTTTCATAATCAGGTATTCCCAATGCAGGTGCTCTAGTCAGACTATCTTTAAGATTAAAGAACGCTTGCTCTGACTCTTCTGTGTGTACGACACGTTCTGGTTTTGAGGAAGAGACGAGTTCCTGCAATGGTAAGGCCAGAATAGAAAAACCTGGGATCCAGGATCTACAGTATCCACACATCCCCAGGAAAGTACGAATCTGCTTCTTGCTCTGCGGCAGAGTCATGTGTTGTATGGCCTCAATCCTGTCGTTTGTCAGGTGTCTTAGCCCCTTGGTGAGGCAGTGTCCTAAGTATTTGACCTTAGTCTGACATGGCTGTAATTTATCCTTTGCCACCTTGTGCCCTGTTTGTGAGAGATGAAGCAACAACAATTTAGTATCATGTAAACATGACATAAAAGAATCAGAGCACAGCAACAAATCGTCCACATATTGAATTAGATCAGACCCATTGCGGGGTTGAAAGGATTGCAAACAGTCATGTAAGGCTTGGGAGAAAATACTGGGGCTGTCAATGAACCCCTGGGGTAGTCTGGTCCATGTGTATTGCAATCCCCTGTAGGCGAATGCAAATAGGTATTGACAGTCAGGGTGAAGAGGGACTGAGAAGAAAGCAGAACATAGGTCAATGACAGTAAAATGACTAGCAGACGGTGGAAACTGCATGAGGATGGCAGCTGGATTCGGCACTACGGGGAATTGGCTCTCAACAACTTTATTAATTCCCCTTAAGTCCTGGACTAATCTTTAGCCCCTCCCCCCCACTCTTCTTCACAGGGAAAATTGGACTATTTGATGTGCTTGATGTACGAATTAAAATCCCCTATTGCAACAGCCTTTCAATAACAGGATATACCCCTAGTTCCACCTCTGGTTTTAATGGATACTGTGGGATTTTTGGAGCTATCCTACCACTTTTTGGATTAACCATGACAGGGGCTACGTTTGCCATCAGTACAGTGTCCTGTCCGTCTCTGGTCCATAGTGAACCTGGTATTTCCAGCAACATCCCCTTTACTTGAGATGGACTTTGTTCTATAACAGTGGAGTGTAACATTAACCTTTGAGGGGTGTCCACTATATCCTGTACCTCATGAGCGACCTTCTCAGGTATATCTGGGAACACACCATCTGAAGTACAGTATATGACACATCCCATTTTACATAACAAGTCTCTCCCTAGTAAGTTAGTAGGAGCCGCTGCAGCCAAGAGAAATGAATGCTTAGTATTCAGAGGTCCGATAGTACCTTCAGAGGGTTTAGTTAGAGGATAATGTAACACTCTTCCCGTTACCCCCATAGCTGGAACAGTTTTACTGGTCACCTGTAGATTAAAAGGAGAGGTTATCACAGATCTGGCCGCCCCTGTATCTACAAGAAAAGATTGTTTTCTACCAGCTATGTCAACTATCATTTTTGGTTCTTCTCTCAGACTCTCAGTTAACCTCACTGGCTGTAGACTACAGGTATGACCTGACCCCTAGCGCTGACTATCATTTTCCCATGCAATATTTGCTGCTATAACATGCGCAGGTAGCTGTGTGTTATCTTGCCTATGTGTGTTTCTCTGTGGAGGATACCTATATGATTCCTCCCTTGATGTTTCTTTCCTTGCTTCTGGACAGAATCTCCTTATGTGTCCCTCTTTATGACAGCGAAAACATACCATTACCTTCTTACCTGTGTCGTATGCTTGGTATGTTTGTGGTTGTGTGCGTGTTCCCTCTAAAGCCTGAATACTCACCGTCATCAACCTATCGCCTTTCTCTTCTTTCTTTCTAAAGATATTTTTGCCATTTTCCACAGCAGACTCCCTAAGAGAGTCTACTGTGATACCTCTCCAATTAGGTAATGAGGTTTGTACTCTGGTTTTTAAATTTTCCCTAAGACCATCCATTAACACCCCTACAGCTACTTCCCTGTGATGTGGATCCTCTCTTATGTTAGTTACTCCGGTAAAGTGTGTCATTGATGCTAGAGCCCTAGAAAAATAGTCCGCTGCTGTTTCACTATCCTTTTGCTTAATGGTGAAAATTTTACTCCAATTTACCACTACTGGAAAATAGATGGCTAAATGTTTGACAATTTGTTCTATATTCTCTTGGTTAATCTCATTCGTCAAGGTGTCATCTTCATCCAACAAACAATCTTTAATACATTTTTGTATGTCAGTATTGGGAGGAAGACAAGCCCTCAACACTACACGCCAATCCTTATTGGTTGGTTCATGTGCATTTCCTAAGTCTTTAAAAAATTTCTGACACTTAGCCAACTCTTTTCTAGGATCTGGAAATTCGGTCATAATGGAATGCAATTCTGATCTAGTCCAGGGACAATGCATTGTAACATTTTTTAAAGGAACTACACCATCCTTGTCCGCCTTCCCATTGGGAACTGATATTGTGCGGACTGGATACGTACCCACTGGTTCACTATCTTCAGAAGAATCTACAGGATTTGCTGTGTCAGTATTTTAAATTTTATCCCTCCTGGTGGTCACACTACTCTCACCTATCTCAGCCATTGCCCCCTTTCCATACTTACGCTGAACCTCTAACATATTAACAGCATGGGCAATGGCTGAAATTACCGTGGGTTCATCCTCTTCTTCAGAAACACTTGCTTTAAACTGACTTAAAACAGGATATAACTTAGCAATTTCCTTTTTTTCATTTTTAATAACGGCTGCACTTACTCCTCCCGCCACATAAGGTGGCGGGGGTGCGCTTGCGCTGAGTTCTCCACGCTTCGCAACGGCTACTTCTGCTGTGCACGCGCTTTTCGCCACGCCTACTTCCGCTGCGCACTCGCTGCTCTGCCACGTGTTGCCTTCCATTTGCCACAATTTTAAACAGTCATTATGTCTATTTCTCAGTTTTGTTGACTTAATCAACCACACTTTATCTTTTACGTTATTTAATACCTCTGAATTAAAACTTCCTATTGTTGGGAAAGGCCTATCACAATCTTTGGTCATTTTGACCCACGTGTCGCAATACGCAGTTGCGTATGCACCATATTTCTTAAACATAAGCTACCTAGCCGACCCCAGCGGTCCTTCCTTAAGCAGCACAACATCAACCATCTCTAGCGTTTGCTTAGCACCCATTGTGAAAACAACCTATTTCTCAACACTACGCAAAAATACTTTTTTACCTGTTCTCCTTTCAAACAGAACCTACTAAAGATTTATATCCGTGGACGGTTTCACAGGCTACGCCCACACACCTCCTAACACAGAAATATCACTATGGACAACAGAAATATCAGCTCTTCGATATCCTGGCTCTCCACAAAATTCTGTTGAGTATTACTGAACTGGTAGTATCGGAGTTTACCCGTTTGTACCAGCGTAATTCCTCCAGCCGTTCAACCCAAGTCGCAAGCACGGTTGCACAATAAACCATGCGGTCCGATCGCACTGCTTAGCAATACTAACTATCGCTAAACTTTGCTATCACTCTTGGGGAGAAAGTTTCCAAAAGCTTTTTAACTGTTCTCTTTTCAAACAGGGCTTTTGCTGCCAGTATACCTGCCTTGTATACTACCTCAGTTGTCCTGCCCGCCTCGTCAATCGGCAACCGATATCCCTGTCTTTTCAACAGTAAATCAACTTTCACTTCAAAATCATACAATCACCAAACACCTACACCTTAGTTTTCTGCGCAGAAAATCAACAATATTCCCAACAATAGTAATAACGTTTCAGAGACTTTCACAAGTGATTTATACTATGCATGTATAACTATCAAAACGATTGTTTAACCACATGGCAAATCTACCAGAAGTTCACATACGCAAAGCAGGAAGTACACATACGCTATGCAATACAATATAACAAAACGCAATATGACAGAAAAAGAAACAGTTTTCTCTTTTGTTCCTAGATTCTAGTTAGCGCACCTTCAGATTATGCAAAACGGACATTCGGTTTCACAACACAGAGTAAAATTCAGGTTTTGAACACATTGCGTTCTTACCCGTATATGACGCGTCTCCACCCTTTGTTGCGGACCCGAAATCCGTTGATCTTGCGTATCATCCAGTGACGAAACCTCCGCTGCGAGCCCCCAAATTGTTATGAGCGTTTTGTCGCTATCCAATAACGATTGTTGAATCTCGATGTGTGTTTCCAACGCACAAAGATTTATTCTCAAAAAGTAGCAGTAGATATATCTTAGCAAAATAATAATAAGTACAGCCGTTACTTATCGCAGGCGCTCTGGATCCAGTGTACAGTCATTCAATCCTAAAGTCTGGGGACAAGATGTCTGAACACTAGATGAGGAGCTGCTGCTTATATGCAAACAGTGATACAGTAAAACAATGCAAAGGGTGTGGCTTGCTTCTATTGGTGCAGGTTTCAGATGGGTCCAGGGGGTTGTAGATCATAGGCTAGTTTAAGCTCAGGAATCCAAAGGAAGGGATCATCTCTCCATGGGATGGGCTCTGATCTTCCCACCAAGAGTTCTCATCATAATAGTCCATAATGCCATAACATTAATAACTTACGTATGCACCCTGCGATCCCTTTGCAAAGTGAACCGGATAGTGGGAAATGCGAAGGGGATAAGTATGATACCACACATGACTTGATTCCTTCAACGTGTACCATATGTTTTACTGATATGCATATAACTCATAATATTACACATAAATACTACTATATTTTGAGAGAAATGACTATGTGTTGCAACTACCATTAATGTGTACTATTTTACAAGTGCGCGTGTTTGTGCGAATGTATGCAAAAGACTAAATACTGTTGTTGCCACGTGTTGCAGCTGCGTACGCCCTTTCCCGCCGTAGCGTACCGTACGCATCTTTTCAAACAAAGACAACCAAGTTTGCTCGATTTTAATTGAAATGACTTTATCCAATTTGCTGACTTAGACAAATACAAGGTCTATGCATTGAATTATTATTTTCAAAATGTATTGTTTAATATCTTTTTAGCCGTTTTGGTCAGCAAGTATTGATGAGTTTCATCTTGCCACGTGTTCAAATAAATAAAAAAAAATATGTATTAAGTGGTCTAGTGGATAATCACAGAGGCCCGTAAACAATATTTCAATTAAATAAGTGTCATAGAAACACAGACAGATGGTAAGGAATAAAATAAAATCTTGTAACTGAATAAGAAAGGGATAAAGTAGACCTTAGGAAATAGGATTACAAGTGGAAAGAAATGGTTTGAGAAAATCCAATTTTCAAACTGAAAACGGATCCTTCCATGATCATAGTCTGTAATAGGAATGCATCCAGAATATGTTTTTTGGAAGAGCTCAATAGAACCTTGCATGAAATAATTATCTGTTTAATTTTTTTCGCATAGTTTATCTGTCTGATCGCTATAGTGGTAATGAGAAAAATGTATAATTAAGTGGCACCATTAGTCTATTAAAATAAATAATATCTCAATTACCAGCATTAGGTAACAATTATATAATATATACAAATATACAAAACATGTTTATAAAATGTAGGGTTGATGCAATTTGCAGTTCCACAAGTCTGATGTGTCTATAACTCCTTACACCCTGAGACAATAATTGCTGACTGGTAATTTTATTGCATTGGTAGAAATCAACTATAAATACACTTTGCCGTGTAAAGAGTGCCTGGAAGGTGCAAAATGCTTTCTATTAAAGGTATAGGCCGAGAGCTGTTTTTCACCACCTCTAAGAATGTGTAAAATAACTAAATTACCTTATACGTTCTGCAAGCAAAGGGCAAAGAAGTTTCTCTAGCTTGCTCTTATTTATCAGTGCTCCAATATTCCTGTTTTCATCCATTAGAACATGAAAAATTGTAGATCCCGCCATCTTTGCCACCTTTCTATATGATTTTTGCAAAAATGGTGAATATCACAAATGTATTTATTTTTTCATGTGCCTTTATCACTTTTTCTTTGCACTGCATTCTCACATATACCTAACGCTATTGCTCTCCATGCTCCACCCACCTCCCCACACAAACACCAAGATTGCTTTCTATCATTATATGTAGAGATGAGCGCACTCGGATTTATGAAATCCGAGCCCACCCGAACGTTGCCGATCCGAGTCGGATCCGAGACAGATCCAGGTATTGGCGCCAAATTCAAATCTGAAACTGAGGCTCTGACTCATAATCCCGTTGTCGGATCTCGCGATACTCGGATCCTATAAATTCCCCGCTAGTCGCCACCATCTTCACTCGGGCATTGATCAGGGTAGAGGGAGGGTGTGTTAGGTGGTCCTCTGTCCTGCTATATCTCGTGCTGTTCAGTTCAGTGCTGTGCTGTGCTGTACTGTGCTGTGCTGTGCTCATTCCAGTGGTGCTGTGTCCTGTGCTCTGTCCTTCTGAGGTCAGTGGTGCTGCTGGGTCCTGTGCTGTGTCCTGTTCAGTCCAGTGGTGCTGTGTCCTGTGCTCTGTGCTTCTAAGGGCATAGTTATTTCCCCAATATTCCCCTGTGTTTAAAAAAATAAAAAAAAGTTATTTAAAAAAATACCAAAAACTAATTTAATTTTTTTTTAATTACCACAAAATTTGCACAACCAATCCTGCAGTATAAGCCCATTGGTACTGCAATATTACAAAGTTCACACATTCTGCAGTATCAGTCCAGTAGTGCTGTGTCCTGTGCTCTGTCCTGCTGAGTTCCGTAGTGCTGCTGGGTCCTGTGCTGTGTCCTGTTCAGTCCAGTGGTGCTGTGTCCTGTGCTCTGTGCTTCTAAGGGCATAGTTATTTTCCCATTATTCCCAAGTTTTGAACAAATAAAAAAAAAGTTATAAAAAATATTAAAATAAAAAATTAAAAAAAAAAAGTAATTATAACCAAATTTGCAAAACCAATCCAGCAGTATAAGTCCATTGGTACTGCAATATTACCAAGTTCACACATTCTGCAGTATCTTGTGCTACATATAATGGAGACCAAAAATTTGGAGGATAAAGTAGGGAAAGATCAAGACCCACTTCCTCCTAATGCTGAAGCTGCTGCCACTAGTCATGACATAGACGATGAAATGCCATCAACGTCGTCTTCCAAGCCCGATGCCCAATCTCGTAGTACCGGGCATGTAAAATCCAAAAAGCCCAAGTTAAGAAAAAGTAGCAAAAAGAGAAACTTAAAATCATCTGAGGAGAAACGTAAAGTTGCCAATATGCCATTTACGACACGGAGTGGCAAGGAACGGCTTAGGCCCTGGCCCGTGTTCATGACTAGTGGTTCAGCTTCACCCACGGATCTTATCCCTCCTCCTCCTCCTTTCCCCCCCCCTACAAAAAATTGAAGAGAGTTATGCTGTCAGCAACAAAACAGCAAACAACTCTGCCTTCTAAAGAGAAATTATCACAAATCCTCAAGGCGAGTCCAAGGGTGTTGGTGGTTGTCAAGCCTGACCTTCCCATCACTGTACGGGAAGAGGTGGCTCGGGAGGAGCCTATTGATGATGTAGCTGGCGCTGTGGAGGAACTTGATGATGAGGATGGTGATGTGGTTATTGTAAATGAGGCACCAGGGGGGGAAACAGCTGATGTCCATGGGATGAAAAAGCCCATCGTCATGCCTGGTCAGAAGACCAAAAAATGCACCTCTTCGGTCTGGAGTTATTTTTATCCAAATCCAGACAACCAATGTATGGCCATATGTAGCTTATGTAAAGCTCAAATAAGCAGGGGTAAGGATCTTGCCCACCTAGGAACATCCTCCCTTATACGTCACCTGAATAACCTTCATAGTTCAGTGGTTAGTTCAGGAACTGGGGCTAGGACCGTCATCGGTACAGGGACACCTAAATCCCGTGGTCCAGTTGGATACACACCAGCAACACCCTCCTCATCAACTTCCTCCACAATCTCCATCAGATTGAGTCCCGCAGCCCAAGTCAGCAGCCAGACTGAGTCCTCCTCAATACGGGATTCATCCGAGGAATCCTGCAGCGGTACGCCTACTACTGCCACTGCTGCTGTTGCTGCTGTTAGTCGGTCATCTTCCCAAAGGGGAAGTCGTAAGACCGCTAAGTCTTTCACAAAACAATTGACCGTCCAACAGTCGTTTGCCATGACCACAAAATACGATAGTAGTCACCCTATTGCAAAGCGTATAACTGCGGCTGTAACTGCAATGTTGGTGTTAGATGTGCGCCCGGTGTCCGCCATCAGTGGAGTGGGATTTAGAGGGTTGATGGAGGTATTGTGTCCCCGGTACCAAATCCCGTCAAGATTCCACTTCACTAGGCAGGAGATACCAAAAATGTACAGAGAAGTACGATCAAGTGTCCTCAGTGGTCTAAAAAATGCGGTTGTACCCACTGTCCACTTAACCACGGACATGTTGACAAGTGGTTCTGGGCAAATGAAGGACTATATGACTGTGACAGCCCACTGGGTAGATGCATCCCCTTCCGCAGCAACAGCAACAGCTGCATCAGTAGCAGCATCTACAAAATGGCTGCTTGTGCAAAGGCAGGCAACATTGTGTATTACAGGCTTTAATAAGAGGCACAACGCTGACAACATATTAGAGAAACTGAGGGAAATTATCTCCCAGTGGCTTACCCCACTTAGACTCTCATGGGGATTTGTGGTGTCAGACAATGCCAGTAACATTGTGCGGGCATTAAATATGGGCCATTTTCCAGCACGTCCCATGTTTTGCCCACACCATTAATTTGGTGGTGCAGCATTACCTCAAGAGTGACAGGGGTGTGCAGGAGATGCTTGCGGTGGCGCGCAAAATTGCTGGACACTTTCGGCATTCAGCCAGTGCCTACCGCAGACTAGAGGCACATCAAAAAAGCATGAACCTGCCCTGCCATCACCTCAAACAAGAGGTTGTGACGCGCTGGAACTCCACCCTCTATATGCTGCAGAGGATAGAGGAGCAGCAAAAGGCCATTCAGGCCTACACAGCCACCTACGACATAGGCAAAGGAGTGGGGATGCGCCTCAGTCAAGCGAAGTGGAGACTGATTTCCGTGTTGTGCAAGGTTCTCCAGCCGTTTGAACTTGCCACACGAGAAGTCAGTTCCGACACTGCCAGCTTGAGTCAGGTCATTCCCCTGATCAGGCTGTTACAGAAGCAGCTGGAGAAAGTGAGGGAGGAGCTGGTAAACCATTGCGATTACACCAAGCATGTAGCTCTTGTGGATGTAGCCCTTCGTACGCTTTGCCAGGATCCGAGGGTGGTCACTCTTTTAAAGTCAGAGGAATACATTCTGGCCACCGTGCTCGATCCTCGGTTTAAAGCGTATGTTGTGTCTCTGTTTCCGGCGGACACAAGTCTACAGCGGTGCAAAGACCTTCTGGTCAGGAGATTGTCCTCTGAAGAGGACCGTGACATGCCAACAGCTCCACCCTCATTTTCTTCCACATCTATGGCTGCGAGGAAAAAGCTCAGTTTTCCTAAAAGAGCCGCTGGCGGGGATGCTGATAACATCTGGTCCGGACTTAAGGACCTGCCAACCATTGCAGACATGTCTACTGTCGCTGCATTGGATGCTGTCACAATTGAAAAAATGGTGGAGGATTATTTTGCTGACACCATCCAAATAGACATGTCAGACAGTCCATATTGTTACTGGCAGGAAAAAAAGGCAGTTTGGAAGCCCCTGTACAAACTGGCTCTATTTTACCTGAGTTGTCCCCCCTCCAGTGTGTACTCAGAAAGAGTTTTTAGTGCAGCGGGGAACCTGGTCAGTGAGCGGCGAAGGAGGTTGCTTCCTCACAACGTTGAAAAAATTATGTTTATAAAAATGAATAATCAATTCCTCAATGAAGTACAGCACTGCCCTCCAGATAGTACAGAGGGACCTGTGGTTGTGGAGTCCAGTGGGGACGAATTGATAATGTGTGAGGAGGAGGAAGTACACACTGTAGGGGGAGAGGAATCAGAGGTTGAGGATGAGGACGACATCTTTCCTCAGTAGAGCCTGTTTAGTTTGTACAGGGAGAGATGAATTGTTTTTTTGGTTTGGGGGCCCAAACAAACCAATCATTTCAGCCACAGTTGTTTGGTAGGCCCTGTCGCTGAAATGATTGGTTTGTTAAAGTGTGCATGTCCTATTTCAACAACATAAGGGTGGGTGGGAGGGCCCAAGGACAATTCCATCTTGCAACTATTTTTTTGGCATTATGTGACCATTCAACAGTCATTTGCCATGCTCAAAAAGTAAAAGAAAATGTCAACAAATTCAAAAAATTAAATCAAAAGTTAAATGCCCTGTCATTATTTAAAACAAAAGGTATTGACGTTCTACAATTAGTGTAGTGTTAATATGTTATAAACACTATACTTGGAACTTGGAGGAGGTACTGCGGCCCCGGTTCTAAATTTAGTACCGGGGCCACCCCACTACGCAGTCCAGATACTTGTTTGGTGGAATTCTGACCAGTTGAGGGTGTATTTATTATATTGTGGCCCCGGTATCAAATTTAGTACCGGGGCCACCCCACTACGCAGTTCAGATACTTGTTTGGTGGAGTTCTGACCAGTTGAGGGTGTATTTATTATATTGTGGCCCTGGTATCAAATTGGGTATTGGGGCCACCCCACTACGCAGTCCAGAAATTTTTTTTGGGGAATTCAGAGCCGTGGAGGGTTTTTTATTAATTATATTGTGGTGACTACTCCTCTACGCAGTCCAGGAACATTATTCGGTGCGATTCATACCAGTTGATGGTTTTCTTATTATATTGTGGTGACCACTCCTCTACGCAGTCCAGGTACATTATTCGGTGCGATTCATACCAGTTGATGGTTTTCTTATTATATTGTGGTGACCACTCCTCTACGCAGTCCAGATACATTTATTGGTGCGATTCATACAAGTTCATGGTTTTTAATTTATATTGTGGTGACCACTCCTCTACGCAGTCCAGGTACATTATTCGATGCGATTCATACCAGTTGATGGTTTTCTTATTATATTGTGGTGACCACTCCTCTACGCAGTCCAGATACATTTATTGGTGCGAATCATACAAGTTTAGGGTTTTTAATTTATATTGTGGTGACCACTCCTCTACGCAGTCCAGGTACATTATTCGGTGCGATTCATACCAGTTGATGGTTTTCTTATTATATTGTGGTGACCACTTCTCTACGCAGTCCAGATACATTTATTGGTGCGAATCATACCAGTTGATGGTTTTCTTATTATATTGTGGTGACCACTCCTCTACGCAGTCCAGATACATTTATTGGTGCGAATCATACAAGTTCAGAGTTTTTAAATTATATTGTGGTGACCACTCCTCTACGCAGTCCAGATACATTTATTGGTGCGAATCATACAAGTTCAGGGTTTTTAAATTATATTGTGGTGACCACTCCTCTACGCAGTCCAGATACATTTATTGGTGCGATTCATACAAGTTCAGGGTTTTTAATTTATATTGTGGTGACCACACCTCTACGCAGTCCAGGTACATTTTTTGGTGCGATTCATACCAGTTGATGGTTTTTTTATTATATTGTGGTGACCACTCCTCTACGCAGTCCAGATACATTTATTGGTGCGATTCATACCAGTTGATGGTTTTCTTATTATATTGTGGTGACCACTCCTCTACGCAGTCCAGATACATTTATTGGTGCGATTCATACAAGTTCAGGGTTTTTAATTTATATTGTGGTGACCACTCCTCTACGCAGTCCAGGTACATTATTCGGTGCGATTCATACCAGTTGATGGTTTTCTTATTATATTGTGGTCACCACTCCTCTACGCAGTCCAGATACATTTATTGGTGCGATTCATACAAGTTCAGGGTTTTTAATTTATATTGTGGTGACCACTCCTCTACGCAGTCCAGGTACATTATTCGGTGCGATTCATACCAGTTGATGGTTTTCTTATTATATTGTGGTGACCACTCTTCTACGCAGTCCAGATACATTTGTCGGTGCGAATCATACAAGTTTAGGGTTTTTAAATTATATTGTGGTGACCACTCCTCTACGCAGTCCAGATACATTTATTGGTGCGAATTATACAAGTTCAGGGTTTTTAAATTATATTGTGGTGACCACTCCTCTACGCGGTCCAGGTACATTTTTTTGTGCGAATCATACCAGTTGATGGTTTTCTTATTATATTGTGGGGACCACTCCACTACGCAGTCCAGAAAGATACCTCGTTGCAACGTTTTGGACTAATAACTATATTGTGAGGTGTTCAGAATACACTGTAAATTAGTGGAAATGCTTGTTATTGAATGTTATTGAGGTTAATAGTAGCGTAGGAGTGAAAATAAGCCCCAAAACTTGATTTTTGAACTTTTTATGCTTTTTTCAAACAAAATCCGATTTCAAAACCTTAAATCCGAACCAAAACCTTTCGGCAGGTGTTTTGCGAAACAAATCCGAACCCAAAACATCACGAAAATCCGAATCCAAAACACAAAACACGAGACACCAAAAGTCGCCGGTGCACATGCCTAAAACAGAGTGGGGTCGAGGCAGAGTTGGCAGCAAAATTAGCACAATTTATATATAAAAAAAGACATCCATTCAGCGCTGCATCATCAGCATATGCACCATAATTAAGCCAAGTGCAAAAACAGCACATTTAGGCTTCTATGCAGAGATCTCTGCCGCTGCTCTTCTTAAGGTTTTAAAGCACCAACACTAGTCTCATATGTAAATGTTTTAATGTCTGAAACACATCTCATCTGCACTACATTAGAATACTTTTAGTAGAACCTCAATAAACCAGTAATATGCAAGTAGTTCATTTTGTTGTGTTGTGTTGACTGTTCTGAAACTATTCTCATATTAAACTATAGAAATATAGAGAGAAATATATTACATGTGTGTATTTGCTAATGCTTTTACTACTTCTCTTTCTTACACCAGTTCCTCTATGTATTTACCATTAGCAACTCTTTAGGTACATGTAACCCTACTGTCTCTGCAATACCATAATCACACTTTTTTTTAAAAAAAATACATTCACTTATAACTAATATATTCTAATAATTTGCAAAGAGACAACTAGATGTAATTTAAAAATATATATTATTTATTAGAAACTTAATTAAATTATTTTAATAGATGTATTTAATTTAGAAAAAAAGATTTGGATGGAGCCTTCCATGAAGTCCAGATTCTGGACAATAATATTGTAATTTTGTATAAATTACACTACATACATAATTTTGCTAAGTGTCGATTATTTGTCATGACAATTTTGCACACTGGTGAGGGTGAGGATGAAGCTCCAGATGATGATGATAACATCTTTTTAAAACTTTCTATTTAAGTCTAGGGTGCAATCTACCCCAAAAGAGGAAAGGGACTTGGGGCATTTCCATATCACGTACCGTCTTGAAAGGCTGCTGTTTTGGCAATTTCTCATTATGGGTAGGGTGTCATACACAGACTGACCCCAAACTGCCTTTGTCCATTTCAATTAATATTGTACAGTCTATAACGGCTGAATTTTTTTGTATTTTCTACAAGTGGATGGGGGCCTAGAGAGACAGAAACCAAACTGCCTTTGTCCATTTCAATTAATATTGTACAGTCTATAACTGCTGAATTTGTTTGTATTTTCTACAAGTGGATGGGGGCCTAGAGAGACAGAAACCAAACTGCCTTTGTCCATTTCTTTACATATTTAACTATAAGTGTAGGGTGTAATATACACCCAAAGACGATGGCTGCATTGCCAATATGCATAGATGGAGAGGAAGACAATCTGGTTTGTGTGTAGAATTAATGAAGGCCTACCTACCAGGAATTAAACTGTTTTTTTTGCTAATTTATTAGCTTTACAATTACATTACTTATCCAAGAAACAGGTGGAGCACTAAATTTGGTTATTTTATGCACAAAAACATTGATTTTCCAACAAAATAGCAAAACAAAACCAAACAAAACCAAAACCAAAACTAAAACACGCAATGGCGGTTTTGCAAAACCAAAACCAAAACACGACGGTAATCCAGAACCAAAACCAAAGCCAAAAACCAAAACACGGGGGTCAGTGAGCATCTCTAGTTATAACTGTATGTGGGCTGTTTTCCTATCCTATCTTGTCATATTTGCATGTTATAATGTTTTGTTAACATAGGTAGAAATTAGAGATGAGCGGGCTCGGATTGCGCTAATCCGAGCCCACCCGAACAGTGCGGATCCGACGGGATCCGAGCACTGTTCGGGTATTTCCGGCGGCCAAAAGAAATGAAAACGAGGCTATGACGTCCAAGTCTCGCGTCGGATCTCGCGAGACTCGGATTGCATAAATTCCGCGCTTGCAGCCGCCATCTTCAGTCGGGCTTAGATCATTGAAGAGGGAGGTCGTAGTTTGGTGCTCCTGTGTCCTGTGTCCTGTCACTCTGTCCTGCTTAATCCAGTGGTTACTTAGTCCTGTGCTCTGTCCTGCTGATCAGTCCAGTGGTGCTTTGTCCAGTGCTCTGTCCTGCTGAGTCCAGTGGTGCTTTGTCCTGTGCTCTGTCCTGCTGAGTCCAGTGGTGCTGTGTGTGTCCTGTGCTCTGTTCTACTAATGCCATTGTTATTTAAAAATTATTAAAAAGGTATAAAAAAATGTAAAAAAAATTATATAAAAAAATTATACTAAAATAATTAAAAAAAAATATTAAAGTATACAGAAATAATTAAAAAAATATATAAAAAAAAATTAAAAAAGTATATAAAAATTTCTACTGCAATATATAAATACGTTCACTGTTCCTGCAGTCAAGAAATATTAGTACTGCAATATATAAATACGTTCACTGTTCCTGCAGTCAAGAAATATTAGTACTGCAATATATAAATACGTTTACAGTTCCTGCAGTCCAGAAATATTACTACTGCAATATTTAAATACGTTCACTGTTCCTGCAGTCCAGAAATATTAGTACTGCAATATTTTACTACGTTCACTGTTCCTGCAGTCCAGAAATATTAGTACCAGAGATTAAACTACGTTCACTGTTCCTGCAGTCCAGAAATATTAGTACCAGAGATTAAACTACGTTCACTGTTCCTGCAGTCCAGAAATATTAGTACCAGAGAATAAACTCTGTTCACTGTTCCTGCAGTCCAGAAATATTAGTACCAGAGATTAAACTACGTTCACTGTTCCTGCAGTCCAGAAATATTAGTACCAGAGATTAAACTACGTTCACTGTTCCTGATTGGTTTGTTAAAGTGCGAATGTCCTATTTCAACAACATCAGGGTGGGTGGGAGGGCCCAAGGATAATTCCATCTTGCACCTCTAGCAAACTCTTGCAAACTGCCATCCTGTCTGCCACTGCAGTGCCACTCCTAGATGGGCCATGTGTTTGTGCCGCCCACTTGTGTCGCTTAGCTTAGACATCCAGCTACCTCGGTGCAACCTTTTGGACTAAAAACAATATTGTGAGGCGTGAGGTGTTCAGAATAGACTGGAAATTAGTGGAAATGAATGTTATTTAGGTTAATAATAGTGTTGGAGTGAAAAAAAAACAAAAATATGCATTTTAGCACTTTTTATGCTTTTTTAAAAAATAATCAGAACACAAAACCCAAAATCAGAACCAAAACCATTCGTGGGGTGTTTTGGCAAAACAAATCAGAATCCAAAACCTCAAGCTAATCAGAACCCAAAACCCAAAACACCAAAAGTGGCCAGTGCACACCCCTAGTAGAAATATGCCTATAAATGTGCTTTTTTTGCCATATAAAGTGTGCATGGTCAGTGAAAAAGGCTTCCTATTGAAAATATAGGCTGATGTCTGATATCTGTCATCTCTGAAAAAATGGGGGCCAGGGTAATCTGCAGCCAGTTGATAAACTGGGAGCACCACGGGTGGTAGGGCCAAAATGGCATGATTCGCCACAAATCGAGTAATGTAGGCCATACTTGCCAACATGGGCAAGATGATTCCCGGGAGGTTCGGTGTGCAGGTTTGTGTGTGGGGGCGGGGCTCAAAGAATCGTCTCATTAGCTCCGCCCCCAAATTAACATCACTATTCAACCAATAAAAACAGGGGGTGGGGCCACAATGGCATGTCCATAATGTCACTAGGCCCCACCCCCTCCGTTTAGTTTACACAGCAGGCCAGGATCAGGGAGAATTGCCTGCTCTCCAGGGAGTCCTGGAGGACATTCCGGGAGAGTAGGCAACTATGATGTAGGCCCTATCCTTCCCCCTTTCACTAGGAATGGACAGGATGCAGGAGAATGGCCTGCTCTCCCAGGAGTAGGGGAGACCTAACGGAATTTGGGAGTCTCCAGGACATTCTGGGAGAGTGGGCAAGTATACCTAAATAATGCTGTAAGCCATGTCCTTTTTGCATACACAATAGCATTGTCTCACAGAACAGTTTTTATACTGAGCACTGGCATTTTTACAGATCTACTTGTCTTAGGTAACGTACCCTCAGTTCTTGATATGCAACTCCCAGGATGCTATGCCAGGTAGCTTTCTTGTTAACAGTTGATTCTGCTGCTCCTGTTTTACCCACATGCAACCTATAAAGTTAACTTTTAAGCCTGTTCAGTAACTTTTCTTGATTTTTTTTGCTGTCACTAATTTTTTCTATAAGTATTTCCAAATTATCATCAAATTCTCATTTTATGTTTCTCTTGGCAGAAATAGACTTTCACACTGTTCTCTCTGACTCACTCCTGAGAGTGTTTTGTTCGCTTTCATGCTAAATCATTCTGTCGTGCATTAAATCTTTAAAATCGCCATATTTATTGGCAGACATCCATGCATATTATTTTTATGCATTGATTTTTTTTCTTCCTTTTGACCTAAATGTTGATGAGAATTCAAGGACTGTAGAGCTTAAAATTATTAATTTACTGCAATAAATGTCACCAAAATTCTTTCTTGTTGAAATTAACCTCTTTATAGTTTTGTGCAATGCAGTATATTTAAAGAAATGAATAAACAACTTGATTTAATTTCAGTATCACATTTTACTACAGGATGTCATGATATGCAGCTGCAGCAACAATTACAGACTAACATCCCATTAATCTGTAGCTAATCTCTATTACTGTGGTTAAGTGCACTACTGCCTACTCTCTAGGTCAGAGAGGAAGTTAACACCAATATTCATCTGAGCGTATGCTGTTATACTTACAGAAATCCCACTGATCTTTTCTAAGACTATTCAGGTAAAAGCAGTGTGATACTCTTACATTAAATTATATGGATAGTGCTCATCAGTGTTACAGCTATGTAGAGATCACTGTTACAACCACAGTTGCTATGCTGTGATTCTGGAGAGATAAAAAATTGTTAACTTGAAGAAACGGGAACGCTTACTATTCCTCTGACAGCAATCTGAAGAACACAGTTGCATCTCTCCAATACTGTATTGTTGCTGTAATAAGGGCAAATGAAATGGGACAGTAATGCATACTGTAACATACATGTACAGTGTGTATATCACTGACTCGTATATCACTGTCTATCAAGGTAACTCAGAATTTAACTGAATTTAATTGATTCTCATACTTAATTTGGTGTTTCATTTGTACATATGCACTATAAATATGCAATATAACTCGGTACAGACAAACAAAATAAATAATTATACTCTTTGAAGTGTGTGGACATAATTTTTTTTAATCCTTCTGAAAAGTAAATATAACCGACTTTCCACTGCTGCTGTGTGACAAGTAAACTATAATGGATTGTTCTTCCAAGTAATCAAGTATAGGGTGTTGAAACTAGGGATGAGCGCGCTCGGATTTCTGAAATCCGAGCCCACCCGAACGTTGCGGATCCGAGTCGGATCCGAGACAGATCCGGGTATTGGCGCCAAATTCAAAAGTGAAACTGAGGCTCTGACTCATAATCCCGTTGTCGGATCTCGCGATACTCGGATCCTATAAATTCCCCGCTAGTCGCCGCCATCTTCACTCGGGCATTGATCAGGGTAGAGGGAGGGTGTGTTAGGTGGTCCTCTGTGCTGTTTAGTTCTGTGCTGTTTAGTTCTGTGCTGTTTAGTGCTGTGCTGTTTAGTGCTGTGCTGTGCTGTGCTGTGCTGTGTTCTGCAGTATCAGTCCAGTGGTGCTGTGTGCTGTGCTCTGTCCTTCTGAGGTCAGTGGTGCTGCTGGGTCCTGTGCTGTGTCCTGTTCAGTCCAGTGGTGCTGTGTCCTGTGCTCTGTGCTTCTAAGGGCATAGTTATTTCCCCAATATTCCCCTGTGTTTAAAAAAATAAAAAAAAGTTTTTTTTATAAAATACCAAAAACTACTTTAATATTTTTTAATTACCACAAAATTTTCACAACCAATCCTGCAGTATAAGCCCATTGGTACTGCAATATTACCAAGTTCACACATTCAGCAGTAAAAGTCCAGTGGTACTGCAATATTACAAAGTTTACACATTCTGCAGTATCAGTCCAGTGGTGCTGTGTCCTGTGCTCTGTCCTGCTGAGTTCCGTAGTGCTGCTGGGTCCTGTGCCGTGTCCTGTTCAGTCCAGTGGTGCTGTGTCCTGTGCTCTGTGCTTCTAAGGGCATAGTTATTTCCCCATTATTCCCAAGTTTGTAAAAAATAAAAAAAAAGTAAAAAAAAATAAAAAAATTAAAAAAAAAAAAAAATATATAATAATTATAACCAAATTTGCAAAACCAATCCAGCATTATAAGTCCATTGGTACTGCAATATTACCAAGTTCACACATTCAGCAGTAAAAGTCCAGTGGTACTGCAATATTACAAAGTTTACACATTCTGCAGTATCAGTCCAGTGGTGCTGTGTCCTGTGCTCTGTCCTGCTGAGTTCCGTAGTGCTGCTGGGTCCTGTGCCGTGTCCTGTTCAGTCCAGTGGTGCTGTGTCCTGTGCTCTGTGCTTCTAAGGGCATAGTTATTTCCCCATTATTCCCAAGTTTGTAAAAAATAAAAAAAAAGTAAAAAAAAATAAAAAATTAAAAAAAAAAAAAATATATATAATAATTATAACCAAATTTGCAAAACCAATCCAGCATTATAAGTCCATTGGTACTGCAATATTACCAAGTTCACACATTCAGCAGTAAAAGTCCAGTGGTACTGCAATATTACAAAGTTTACACATTCTGCAGTATCAGTCCAGTGGTGCTGTGTCCTGTGCTCTGTCCTGCTGAGTTCCGTAGTGCTGCTGGGTCCTGTGCCGTGTCCTGTTCAGTCCAGTGGTGCTGTGTCCTGTGCTCTGTGCTTCTAAGGGCATAGTTATTTCCCCATTATTCCCAAGTTTGTAAAAAATAAAAAAAAAGTAAAAAAAAATAAAAAATTTAAAAAAAAAAAAATATATATAATAATTATAACCAAATTTGCAAAACCAATCCAGCATTATAAGTCCATTGGTACTGCAATATTACCAAGTTCACACATTCTGCAGTATCTTGTGCTACATATAATGGAGACCAAAAATTTGGAGGATAAAGTAGGGAAAGATCAAGACCCACTTCCTCCTAATGCTGAAGCTGCTGCCACTAGTCATGACATAGACGATGAAATGCCATCAACGTCGTCTTCCAAGCCCGATGCCCAATCTCGTAGTACCGGGCATGTAAAATCCAAAAAGCCCAAGTTAAGAAAAAGTAGCAAAAAGAGAAACTTAAAATCATCTGAGGAGAAACGTAAAGTTGCCAATATGCCATTTACGACACGGAGTGGCAAGGAACGGCTTAGGCCCTGGCCCGTGTTCATGACTAGTGGTTCAGCTTCACCCACGGATCTTAGCCCTCCTCCTCCTCCCCCCCCCTACAAAAAATTGAAGAGAGTTATGCTGTCAGCAACAAAACAGCAAACAACTCTGCCTTCTAAAGAGAAATTATCACAAATCCCCAAGGCGAGTCCAAGCGTGTTGGTGGTTGTCAAGCCTGACCTTCCCATCACTGTACGGGAAGAGGTGGCTCGGGAGGAGGCTATTGATGATGTAGCTGGCGCTGTGGAGGAACTTGATGATGAGGATGGTGATGTGGTTATTGTAAATGAGGCACCAGGGGGGGAAACAGCTGATGTCCATGGGATGAAAAAGCCCATCGTCATGCCTGGTCAGAAGACCAAAAAATGCACCTCTTCGGTCTGGAGTTATTTTTATCCAAATCCAGACAACCAATGTATGGCAATATGTAGCTTATGTAAAGCTCAAATAAGCAGGGGTAAGGATCTTGCCCACCTAGGAACATCCTCCCTTATACGTCACCTGAATAACCTTCATAGTTCAGTGGTTAGTTCAGGAACTGGGGCTAGGACCCTCATCGGTACAGGGACACCTAAATCCCGTGGTCCAGTTGGATACACACCAGCAACACCCTCCTCGTCAACTTCCTCCACAATCTCCATCAGATTCAGTCCTGCAGCCCAAGTCACCAGCCAGACTGAGTCCTCCTCAATACGGGATTCATCCGAGGAATCCTGCAGCGGTACGCCTACTACTGCCACTGCTGCTGTTGCTGCTGTTAGTCGGTCATCTTCCCAGAGGGGAAGTCGTAAGACCGCTAAGTCTTTCACCAAACAATTGACCGTCCAACAGTCGTTTGCCATGACCACCAAATACGATAGTAGTCACCCTATTGCAAAGCGTATAACTGCGGCTGTAACTGCAATGTTGGTGTTAGACGTGCGCCCGGTGTCCGCCATCAGTGGAGTGGGATTTAGAGGGTTGATGGAGGTATTGTGTCCCCGGTACCAAATCCCCTCGAGATTCCACTTCACTAGGCAGGCGATACCAAAAATGTACAGAGAAGTACGATCAAGTGTCCTCAGTGCTCTTAAAAATGCGGTTGTACCCACTGTCCACTTAACCACGGACATGTGGACAAGTGGTTCTGGGCAAACGAAGGACTATATGACTGTGACAGCCCACTGGGTAGATGCATCCCCTTCCGCAGCAACAGCAACAGCTGCATCAGTAGCAGCATCTACAAAATGGCTGCTCATGCAAAGGCAGGCAACATTGTGCATTACAGGCTTTAATAAGAGGCACAACGCTGCCAACATATTAGAGAAAATGAGGGAAATTATCTCCCAGTGGCTTACCCCACTTAGACTCTCATGGGGATTTGTGGTGTCAGACAATGCCAGTAACATTGTGCGGGCATTAAATATGGGCAATTTCCAGCACGTCCCATGTTTTGCCCACACCATTAATTTGGTGGTGCAGCATTACCTCAAGAGTGACAGGGGTGTGCAGGAGATGCTTGCGGTGGCCCGCAAAATTGCTGGACACTTTCGGCATTCAGCCAGTGCCTACCGCAGACTAGAGGCACATCAGAAAAGCTTGAACCTGCCCTGCCATCACCTCAAACAAGAGGTTGTGACGCGCTGGAACTCCACCCTCTATATGCTGCAGAGGATGGAGGAGCAGCAAAAGGCCATTCAGGCCTACACAGCCACCTACGACATAGGCAAAGGAGTGGGGATGCGCCTGAGTCAAGCGCAGTGGAGACTGATTTCCGTGTTGTGCAAGGTTCTGCAGCCATTTGAACTTGCCACACGAGAAGTCAGTTCCGACACTGCCAGCTTGAGTCAGGTCATTCCCCTGATCAGGCTGTTGCAGAAGCAGCTGGAGAAAGTGAGGGAGGAGCTGGTAAGCCATTGCGATTACAGCAAGCATGTAGCTCTTGTGGATGTAGCCCTTCGTACGCTTTGCCAGGATCCGAGGGTGGTCACTCTTTTAAAGTCAGAGGAATACATTCTGGCCACCGTGCTCGATCCTCGGTTTAAAGCGTATGTTGTGTCTCTGTTTCCGGCGGACACAAATCTACAGCGGTGCAAAGACCTGCTGGTCAGGAGATTGTCCTCTGAAGAGGACCGTGACATGCCAACAGCTCCACCCTCATTTTCTTCCACATCTATGGCTGCGAGGAAAAAGCTCAGTTTTCCCAAAAGAGGCACTGGCGGGGATGCTGATAACATCTGGTCCGGACTGAAGGACCTGCCAACCATTGCAGACATGTCTACTCTCGCTGCATTGGATGCTGTCACAATAGAAAAAATTGTGGATGATTACTTTGCTGACACCATCCAAGTAGACATGTCAGACAGTCCATATTGTTACTGGCAGGAAAAAAAGGCAGTTTGGAAGCCCCTGTACAAACTGGCTCTATTTTACCTGAGTTGTCCCCCCTCCAGTGTGTACTCGGAAAGAGTTTTTAGTGCAGCGGGGAACCTGGTCAGTGAGCGGCGAAGGAGGTTGCTTCCTCACAACGTTGAAAAAATGATGTTTATAAAAATGAATAATCAATTCCTCAATGAAGTACAGCACTGCCCTCCAGATACTACAGAGGGACCTGTGGTTGTGGAGTCCAGCGGGGACGAATTGATAATGTGTGATGAGGAGGAAGTAGACACTGTAGGGGGAGAGGAATCAGAGGTTGAGGATGAGGACGACATCTTGCCTCAGTAGAGCCTGTTTAGTCTGTACAGGGAGAGATGAATAGCTTTTTTGGTGTGGGGGCCCAAACAAACCAATCATTTCAGTCAAAGTTGTTTGGTAGGCCCTGTCGCTGAAATGATTGGTTTGTTAAAGTGTGCATGTCCTATTTCAACAGCAGACCTCTCAACTGCAGCTCATCCCTCCTCTGCGGGGATAATGTCTCCTGTGCTCTGACACGTCACTCTGTGTACTCTCAGCCTCAGGATCTGACACTACAGCTACCATGCCTCTTGTAGCAGCCCTCACTCCAGGGCCTCTTCCATGTGCAGTGTCCCCCTCTCTCTTGGGTTCACTATAGTGGCATGGAGTTCTCCCCCTCATCCAGGGCACACATTCCTTGCCCTGGCTCAGTCACCACGCTCAGACTTCCAGGCAATGCTGGGGGAGCCTGGGAGCTTCCACCCCAGGTCCCCAGCTACAACTCTCCTCTCCTGTGTCTTCTCTCTCTTTCTGACACTTGAAAGATCGTGCCTTTAAATGAAAAAGTCAGTCTTGATTGCACGACTATGTGCAAGTGCAACAGGGACATTTTTTTGGGTTTACAAAGTCAAACAATAACACTACGACCCTGTCTGTCTGGGGTCTGTCAATGACGAATTGTCTGGAGCATGTTTTGAGGAGGTATTGTGGCCCCGGTATCAAATTGGGTACCGGGGCCACCCCACTACGCAGTCCAGATACTTGTTTGGTGGAATTCTGACACGTGGAGGGTGTATTTATTTTATTGTGGCCCCGGTACCAAATTGTGTACCGGGGCCACCACACTACGCAGTCAAGATAGATAGATGCGTATCATAGATAAAGTACATTCAGTGGTGTGGGGCAAATTGAAAAATATTCAAAATGCACTGACATTATCAAAAACAAGAGGTTGTCACATGCTAAAACTCCAACATGTATATGATGGAGAGGATGGAGGAGCAGCCGTATGTGTAGTGTAATGCAGACCTGTTGAAGGTTTTTTATATATTTTATTGTGGTGCCCAGTGCCCACTCCTCTACGCAGTCCAGGTACATTTATTGGTGCGAATCAAACAAGTTGATGGTTTTCTTATTATATATATTGTGGTGACCCACTCCTCTACGCAGTCCAGGTACATTTATTGGTGCGAATCAAACAAGTTGATGGTTTTCTTATTATATATATTGTGGTGACCCACTCCTCTACGCAGTCCAGGTACATTTATTGGTGCGAATCAAACAAGTTGATGGTTTTCTTATTATATATATTGTGGTGACCCACTCCTCTACGCAGTCCAGGTACATTTATTGGTGCGATTCATAAAAGTTCAGGGTTTTTAATATATTGTGGTGACCCACTCCTCTACGCAGTCCAGGTACATTTATTGGTGCGAATCAAACCAGTTGATGGTTTTCTTATTATATATATTGTGGTGACCCACTCCTCTACGCAGTCCAGGTACATTTATTGGTGCGATTCATAAAAGTTCAGGGTTTTTAATATATTGTGGTGACCCACTCCTCTACGCAGTCCAGGTACATTTATTGGTGCGAATCAAACAAGTTGATGGTTTTCTTATTATATATATTGTGGTGACCCACTCCTCTACGCAGTCCAGGTACATTTATTGGTGCGATTCATAAAAGTTCAGGGTTTTTAAGATATTGTGGTGACCCACTCCTCTACGCAGTCCAGGTACATTTATTGGTGCGAATCAAACAAGTTGATGGTTTTCTTATTATATATATTGTGGTGACCCACTCCTCTACGCAGTCCAGGTACATTTATTGGTGCGATTCATAAAAGTTCAGGGTTTTTAATATATTGTGGTGACCCACTCCTCTACGCAGTCCAGGTACATTTATTGGTGCGAATCAAACCAGTTGATGGTTTTCTTATTATATATATTGTGGTGACCCACTCCTCTACGCAGTCCAGGTACATTTATTGGTGCGATTCATAAAAGTTCAGGGTTTTTAATATATTGTGGTGACCCACTCCTCTACGCAGTCCAGGTACAATTATTGGTGCGAATCATAAAAGTTCAGGGTTTTTAATATATATTGTGGTGACCCACTCCTCTACGCAGTCCAGAAAGATACCTTGTTGCAACGTTTTGGACTAATAACTATATTGTGAGGTGTTCA
This sequence comes from Mixophyes fleayi, assembly GCF_038048845.1. NCBI lineage: Eukaryota > Metazoa > Chordata > Amphibia > Anura > Limnodynastidae > Mixophyes > Mixophyes fleayi. Next base: position 36,853,327 of record NC_134412.1, on the reverse strand, counting down.
GAATACACTGTAAATTAGTGGAAATGCTTGTTATTGAATGTTATTGAGGTTAATAATAGCCTAGGAGTGAAAATAAGCCCAAAAACTTGATTTTTAAACTTTTTATGTTTTTTTCAAAAAAAATCCGAATCCAATACCTTAAATCCGAACCGAGACCTTTCGTCAAGTGTTTTGCGAGACAAATCCGAACCTCAAAAATAACGAAAATCCGGATCCAAAACACAAAACACGAGACCTCAAAAGTCGCCGGTGCACATCCCTAGTTGAAACAGAACAAAAGTTTAAAATGACAAAACAAAAAAGGGCAGTTATATGTAAGCACTTGGAGACAAACAACTTGTATGTCAATCCATCGCCATACTTAATTAGTAGACTGCAAGCTGTGCATTTAGGCTTCAACTGACAATGAGCAAAATAATGGCCTCCCAGTGGTAGGCCAATTATTTTAACTTATAGTCAAACTTTTACTGCCTCATGGAAATGTTAGTGTGCAGGAGCACTTTCGCTCCGTCTCCTGTATGTTGCCATGGTTACCTTGCTTTTCCCGGTGGTCTAGGAGGAAACAGGAAGTGGGGCAGGACTCCAATGTCCGATTTGCGCTACTGGTATGCCCAGACCTCCGAAACCGGAAGTTTAGCTTTCTCGCCGTTACTTCCATCCAGACTTTATAGAGACAATCAGCTATAGAAGCTGCGTGCCCACAATAATATAAAGTCCCCAAAAGCTCTCATATAGATGACCGGAGGCTTCCCTAATATAAGAGGAGTGTCTGTGCCCACAATATAAGCTGCTGCAAGACTGTGGAGTATAGTAAAGTGCCTGCATGATATGTACATCTGCATACCAGCATACATACAAGTGTGTACTGCATATAAACTGTATTGCCTGATTGCTGCAGCTGTTGTTACTGGTCAATACTGCTGTACTACAAGCAACTGTGAGTAACTGCCTTCATCTGTTGTTGTCATCTTTAAATAAACAGCAACCTGTGTAAGTTACAAAAGCGTTCTGGCGTAATATCCACATTAACACTGCTGAACACCTTTAGTAACATCAGAAGGTGTAACCAACAGGTTATGGGCCCAGCACCGTGTGTTAAAGTAAACGCTTCAAATGTAAAGAACTATAACAGAAGTGCAAGAGAATAAAAGTAAGCTTTTATTTTTGGACGAATAGTCCTTTATTCACTATACAAAGCACAATGCATAGCACAGGCACTAGTATGAACTTTGCTAAATTAAAAGGTTCTGAAAATTATGCAACATGAAAATTATGCAACCATTGGCTTAGGTGTAGAAAATCACGTGTATTCTATCATAAATGATAAATTTATAAATAGATTCAGCAAATGAGATGTGGACTGATCTGGAAAATAGGCGTGAAGACAAAGGTCTGATGAGAAGGATAAACTTGAGGTGCACACTGTACGGGACTAAATTGAGTACTTGTGAGAGCGTGCATGAGTACATAGACAAAATTCTGTTAGTATCCCAGAAATTGGCATCTGTGGGAGCACAGGTGGACGAGGAGGAAGTCGCAATGGCGATGCTGCAGAATCTCACATCAGAGTATGATTTCCTTGTAATAGCTTTGGAGTCCAACGATACCAAGTTAACAACAGAAATTGTGAGAGCTAAGCTGCTTCAATTCAAACAGAGAATTCCTGTCAAGGCAAATGCTGAGAGTACCGCTCTACTCACAGAAGGTATGAAGTCCAAGAAGCCCAAGTACAAATGCTTCATGTGTCATAAGATGGGACACAAGGCATCTGAATGCAGACTAAAAGTCTCAAGTGGTGCGCAACAGAAGAAGCGTGAAAAACCTAATGAGCAGCATTGAATGTAGCAAATAGTCATAAAAAAGAATACTGGTATATGGACTCGGGGGCCACAAGACATTTTAGCTGCAATCAGAAATTGTACAGTTCATTGAAACCAAGTGATCCAGTTACGGTAAAAGGAATCGGTGGAAAAGTTCTTACTGCAACAAAAGTCGGGACTATCACAGTTTGCCTATATATAAAAGGGGAAACCATCATCAAAAATATCCAAGATGTCTTGTATGTACCAGAGTTGGGAATCAACCTTATTGCTATAAGCATCCTTGACTGAAAAGGTTACAAGGTCAAACTTGCAGAGGGCATATGTGTGGTTAAAAAACAGAAAGGTAGGGTAAATGCAACATCAACCAGGTGTAACCAACTTTATGTCCTAGACACCGAAAAATGTCATGCGATGGCGGCTTCAGATAACAATAAATCAATGGAGTTGTGGCATAGGGGATTGTGTCAATTGGGATATGACAACGTCCAGAAGCTCGCTGATGGGTTGGTGACAGGCATCACTGTGAACAGTGATGAGAGACTGAAATGCGAGAGCTGCATAAAGGGTAAGCAAACTTGTCGCCCCTTACCCAAGTCAGCAACTAGAGCTGAAGTACCCCTAGCTCTAGTACATACTGATGTGTGTGGTCCAATGGAGGTGAAATAAGTCAGTGGCTACAGATATTTTCTCACACTCATTGATGACGCAACTAGGATAACACATCTAATTCATAAGAGCTAAGAGTGAATTCATAGAGAAAATTGCAGAATACAAGAGCCTTTTAGAGACTCAAACGGGTCTGAAACTAAAGGTCTTGAGATCCGACAAATGGTGGACAATACGACAACGGGACTTTAGCAGAATTGTTAAGAAAATATGGCATACAGCACCAATTAACAAATGCCTACACACCAGAACAGAACGGTGTGAGTAAGCAAGCTAATATATCAACTGTTGTACGAGCACAGACTATGTTGAATGACGCACGTCCGGAGATAAGTTTTTGGGTGGAAGCAGTGTCCACTGCAGTCTACCTTAACAATCGAGCGCCCATAGTAGCTGCTAAAGGTAAAACACCACTGGAGGTGTGGTCCGATAAAAAGCCAAGTGTAAACCATCTCCGTGTATTCAGCGTATTAAGGCATATGGACATATTCCTAAAGAAAAGCAATGTAAATTAGATACCAAGTCAGTGGAGTGTATCATGCTTGGGTACTACCAACAGAGTAAAGGATACAGACTTTGGGACATTAACAACAAATGTCTTATCAAATCCAGAGATGTGATGTTTCACGAAAACACGCCACCTAGTGAAGTAGTGGAACATCAACCACAAGAAAAGTTAGTGACACTGGATGTTCAGGCAGCAGAAAGCGTGTCTAAAGCAGGAAATGTAATTGCGGATACCCAACCGGAAAACAGAAGTTCTACGAGGATTAACAAAGGTATTCCCCCTAGGAGATGTAGCGAGGAGTATGCTAATCTAGCCTTTTGTGAACTGCAAAACATTGAAGAGGCAAAATCAAGCGAAACTGGGAACACTGGAAAATGGCTATTGATACAGAGTTAACAGCTCTGGATGACAATCATACGTGGACTGTAATTGACAGGCCAAGTAACTGCAAAATGATCAGGAACAAGTGGGTCTTTTGTAAGGAAATGAATGCAGATGGTACCATTGCTTGCTATAAAGCCCGCCTTGTTGCCAAGAGCTACATACAAAAGTCAGGGATCGATTACGGAGAGATCTTCTTGTCTGTTGCCAGATACAGCACCCTGAGGTTAGTGATTGTCCTCTCCACTAACCATGATTTGTTGTTGTATCAGCCTGACTTTGACTCGGCATTCTTGAATGAGGAATTGTTAATGGAGATTTACATGGAGCCACCTGAACACTACCACGTGGGTATCTACCAAGAAGATAAAGTCTGCCTCCTAAAGAGATCACTTTAAGGAGTTAAAAAAAAGTCGTCGTTGTTGGTACATAAAACTTGATGCTATACTGCTAGACATGGACTTTAATAGGTCAGAGAGAGATCATTGCTTGTATCACAAAACCATTGAGAAAAATATGTTCTTCCTAGTTGTGTACATTGATGATCTGTTGCTAGCAGGCCAAGAGAGACACATTACCAGTACCAAACACCCAGTGAAACAGAAATTCATGCTCCACCTGTTTCTTGGATAAGTAAGTCAGTAGAAATGCCCAAAGCATATTTTCTGTTTAGCTTTAGTGTCCACCCAAACCTTCTTAGTGCAAATTAAGAAAAATACAGTTAAATCCCTGATAGGCCGTCCTTAATTCTAGCTAGAGATGCTCACTGACCCCTGTGTTTTGGTTTTGTTTTTGTTGTTGGATCTGGATTACCTTCGTGTTTTGGTTTTGCAAAACCGCCCTTGCATGTTTTGGTTTTGTTTGGTTTTGTTTTGCTATTTTCATTAAAAATCAATGTTTTTGGTCTTAAAATAACCAAATTTAGTGCTCCACCTGTTTCTAGGATAAGTAATGTAAATGTAAAGCTAATAAATAATCCAAAAAACTGTTTCATTCCTGGTAGGCCTTCATTAATTCTACACACAAACCAGACTGTCTTCCTCTCCATCTATGAATATTGGCAATGCAGCCATCGTCTTTGGATGTATATTACACCCTACACTTATACTTAAATATGTAAAGAAATGGACAAAGGCAGTTTGGTTTCTGTCTCTCTAGGCCCCCCTCCAGTTGTTGTAAATACCCAAAAATTCAGCCGTTATAGACCGTACAATATTAATTGAAATGGAGAAAGGCAGTTTGGGGTCACTCTTTATATGACACTCTACCCTTAAGGAGAAATTGCAAAACAGCAGCCTTTCAAGACGGTAAGTGATATGCAAATGCCCCAAGTCCCATTCCTCTTTGGGGGTAGATTGCACCCTACACTTACATAGAAAGTTTTAAAAAAATGTTATTGTCGCCGCTTGAATACGCCATTAGAGAACAGTCAGTGCTTGGATGTCTTGGATGGTGAAGGCCTTCCTCGGGAAGGATGTAGTTCATTTGTATAAACATTATTTTCTCCACATTTTTGGGAAGTAACCTTATACGGCGATCACTGACTAAGTTCCCTGCTGTGCTGAACACTCGTTCAGAGTACACACTGGAGGGTGGGCAGCTTAAGTATTGCAAAGCAAGTTTGTACATGGGTTTCCAAATGGCCTGCATTTCTTCCAAGTAAGGAAAGGGACTGTCTGACATTTTCATATCAACTACCTCTTGAAAGTAATCCACCACCATCCTTTGCATGTTAATACTCATATTAGATGGAGTTATGGGCAAGGTCACACATTTTTTTGAAAAATTCCTTAAAACCAGCCCAGATGTTAAACTGTTCTGGTCTGCCCTCTGCGTCCTCCCTGGATTTTTTTGGAAAATTAAATTTTTTACGAGCAGCAGCTGCTTGAGAAACTGAAGGAGGACACGCCGGCAAGTCAAGGCCCAGTTCAGCGGACAACTTGCTGACTGATAGCTCCTTGCAAAAGTTCACATCTCGTTCATTTTGAAGCAAAGACTCAATGTAGGTCTTAAACCTTGGATCAAGCACAGTGGCCAAAACGTACTAATCCGAGCTCAAGATCTTAATAACTCGAGGATCATTGTGAAGGGAAATAAGTACTTGATCGACAAGGCCAACATACTTTGCGGAATTGCTTGCTTTCATCTCTTCCCTCAGTTTCTCAAGCTGCTTTTCCAATAGTCTAATTAAAGCAATGACTTAGCTCAAACTAGCAGAATCTGCACTCATTTCACACGTCACAACTTCAAATGGTTTCAGCACCTTGCACAGCACTGAAAGGATTCCCCACTGTGCAAGACTGAAATAGATGCCCCCTCCTTTCCCAATGTCATAGCTTGTGCAATACGCTTGGATGGCTTTGCGCTGTTCCTCCATCCTCTGCAGCATGTACTGGGTGGAATTCCAGCTAGTTTCCACCTCCTGCTTAAGTTGGTGGCAGGGCAAGTTAAACTGCACTTGGAGCTGCTGCAATCTCCTACATGCTGTGGCCGAATGCCTGAAATGGCCTGAAATCTTATGGGCCCACAAAAGCATCTCCTGCACCTCTCGGTTACTTCGTAGGAAGCTCTGCAGTTGATGGTGTGAGCAAGACAGGGAATGTGCTGTAAATCATCTAGCTGTAATGCTCGCACTATATTGTTGGCGTTATCAGAAATGACATTTCCTGGGGAGAGTCCAAGTGGTATAAGCCATGTATCAATCACATCTCTTAGTTTGAGTAACAAATTGTCAGCTGTATGCCTGTTAGTGAAGCCGGTGATACTAAGAGTGGCCTGCCTGTGACAAATGTTACGTAGTGGTGTACATGCTGCTGCTGTTCCTGCTGGCGAAGGTGAATGACCAACCCAGTAGGCTGTCACAGTCATATAGTCTTTGGTTTGACCACTTCCACTTGTCCACATATCTGTGGTTAAGTGGACAGTGGGCAGAATGGCATTTTTCAGCGCAATCTCTACATTTGTACAGACTTTTTGGTATAGTTGTGGAATAGCTTTACGGGAAAAATGGTGTCGCGATGGAATTCTGTAACGTGGACACAAAACCTCAATTAACTGTAAAAGACCAGCTGTGTTTATTGTGGAGATTGGACGCAGATCTAACACTAACATGGCAGCCATGGCGTCTGTGATTCGCTTGGCGACTGGGTGACTGCTGTCATATTTGCTTCCCCTAGCAAATGATTGTTTCACAGTTAATTGTTGAAATGTAGGACTGCTCTATTTCTGGGCCTTCCTCTGGGCTGACGATTCACTCCCAGCAGTAGCAGTGGGACTAACGCTTTCTTCAGAGGAATCAATAAGAGTGCAGGAGTCATCCAGCCTTAATAAGTGGGATGCAGGGCTAACTCCGAGCGCTACTGAGGGTATTGATGAGGATGGTGTGGTGGGTGTATTTTGTAGCCGTTGGGATGTCGGTGAGCGTAGGGTCCTAGCTGATGATGGAGTGCTTGTAATTTTTTATGGAAGAACTTTCAGCTTTTCCCAACACTTTGCCATGAACTCTCGTCAAATGGCGTAACATACACGAGGTTCCAAGATGGTTAAGGTCCCTCCCTCAACTGACTGCCACTGGTGCAGGACTGACACAAACAACCTCATCCTCATCAACATCCTTATTAGTGCCCTCGTCACCTCCACAAATCTCCCCCTCATCCTCTTCTATTTCCAAAGTTGCATCCTCAATTTGTGTATCACCGGCTACACTCGGGCTGTTCAGGCACACATCAGCAGAATTGCTGAAAGAGTCCTTCTTTATGGGTACACTAACAGAATGCTCACGATTAGACATCCCATTGTTGGATGGACTCTTCACAGGGATTGGTGTCCTTTGTGATTCAGAGCAAACATTATCCTCTAATGCCTTACTGTTATCTTGCAGCTTGGCTTTGACCCGTAACAGTAGTTTTGCACCACTTGTAGGCTCGGTAACATTTTTTGATCTGCCACTAATAGACAAAGGTGAAGGCCTCATTCTCTCTTTGCCACTGCGTGTATAGAATGGCATGTTGGCAATTTTTTGTATCGGCACTTAACTTTTCCTCAGTTACACTTCTTTTGCGTTTCAACACGGTAAATTTTTTTTTTGGTGTGTGTTTTTTTGACTGATTTCAAAATACTGTAGTTTAACATCACCTTTCCCAGATGACTTACTGGGAACACTACCATCAGGACTGGTGACAGAACCTGGTTGCTGATTCTGCTCATATGTGGACTGCTTAGAATCCATTATGAGACCAACGCACTTGTAATGCTACAAAATGTTTTAGATACTGCTGACAAATATGACTTTTGACAGCCAGAAATATTAATGCAAAAGAATGGGGGACACCCCTAAAGCACTTGAGAGTGCTAAAAATTATTTTAAATCTGCTGACAGATAGTACTTTTGACAGCCAGAAATATTAATGCCAAAGAATGGGGGACACCCCAAAGCACTTGTAGTGCCAAATATTGAAGAAAAATAAAAGACTCCTCTATCTTCCTCTCTTCTCTATCGATTGTTATCAGAATTGGAATCAGAATTGTATTGTCTGTCCCTGCTCTAATCAGCCTGTGACTACACCCTGCTCTCTCCCTCTGTCAAATGGTGATGGATTGCTGTGGAGGCAGGAATTTGTAATTTCCAAGTATCGTGAGAACCGAGCCCCGAGATCCGACGACGTCACGATGACGTTCGGCCTCGATTTGGATTCTGAGCGGGCGGGAGAGTACCGAGCCTCCTCGGCTCGGTACTCGGTTAGGCAAACCGAGCCCGCCCATCTTTAATTCTAACACTTGCCTGCAAATTATACAGACAAGCCTGCTTGTCTTCCTCTCCATCTTTGACTATTAACAATGTAGCCATCGTCTTTCGGTATATATTATACCCTACACTTGTAGTTAAATAGAAAAAAAGCCAGCCAGTATAGAATGTACAATAAGAATATAAATGGACAAAGGCAGTTTGGTTTCTGTCTGTATCAGAAACCCCTCCACTTGTAGTTAAATAGAAAAAAAGCCAGCCGGTATAGACTGTACAATAAAAATAGAAATGAACAAAAGCAGTTTGATTTCTGTCTGTACCAGACCTCCCCTCCACTTTTAGTTAAATAGAAAAAAAGACAGCAGGTATAGACTGTACAATAAAAATAGAAATGGACAAAGGCAGTTTGGTGTCAGTCTGTATAGGCCCCCTTCCACTTGTAGCTAAATAGAAAAAAAGACAGCCGGTATAGACTGTACAATAAAAATAGAAATGGACAAATTCAGGTTGGTTTCTGTCTGTATCAGACCCCCCTCCACTTGTAGTTTAATAGAAAAAAAGCTAGCCGGCGTAGACTGTACAATAAAAATAGAAATGGACAAAGGCAGTTTGGTGTCAGTCTGTATCTCACACCCTCCACTTGCTAGTTAAATAGAAAAATAGCCAGCCGGCATAGACTGTACAATAAAAATAGAAATGGACAAAGGCAGTTTGATTTCTGTCTGTATAGGCCCCCCTCCACTAGTAGATAAATAGAAACAAAGGCAGCCGGTATAGACTGTGCAATCAAAATAGAAATGGACAAAGGCAGTTTGGTTTCTGTCTGTATCAGACCCCCCATCCACTTGTAGTTAAATAGAAAAAAAGCCATCCGGTAAAGACTGTACAATAGAAATAGAAATGGATAAAGGCAGCTTTGTTTCTGTCTGTATCAGACCCCCCCTCCACTTGTAGTTAAATAGAAAAAAAGACAGCCGGTATAGACTGTACAATAAAAATAGAAATGGATAAATTCAGTTTGGTTTCTGTCGGTATCAGAATTCCCCTCCACTTGTATTTAAATAGAAAAAAAGCCAGCCGGTATAGACTGTCGGTAAAAATAGAAATGGACTAAGGCAGTTTGGTTTCTGTCTGTATCAGACCTCCCCTCCATTTGTAGTTAAATAGAAAAAAAAGACAGCCGATATAGAATGTACAATAAAAATAGAAATGGACAAAGGCAGTTTGGTTTCTGTCTGTATCAGACCACTCCTCCACTTGTAGTTAAATGGAAAAAGAGACAGCCGGTATAGACTGTACAATAAAAATAGAAATGGACAAAGACAGTTTGGTGTCAGTCTGTATCTTACACCCGCCACTTGCTAGTTAAATAGAAAAATAGCCAGCCGGCATAGACTGTACAATAAAAATAGAAATGGACAAAGGCAGTTTGGTGTCTGTCTTTGTAGGACACCCTACACTTATAGTGAAATTGACAAAACAGCAGACTTTAAAGACTGTACGTGAAATAGAAATGCCCCAAATCCCTTTCCTGTTTGGGGGATAGATTACACACTACACTTATAGCGAAAGTTTTTAAAAAAAGATGTCGTCTTCATCTACAGTAACATCAGTGTGTACATCATCATCACAGATTAATAATTCATCTCCGCTGGAATCCGCCATTAGAGAACTGTCAGTGCTTGGATATCTTTGATGGTAAAGGCCTTCCTCGTGGAAGATGTAGTTCATTTTGATGAACATCATCTTTTCCACATATTTGTTCGGAAGTATCCTCCTACGTCGATCACTGAAAAGGTTCCCAGCTGTGCTGAATACTCTTTCAGAGTACACACTAGAGGGTGGGCAGCTTAGGTATTGCAAAGCAATTTTGTACATGGGTTTCCAAATGGCTTGCTTTTCTTCCCAGTAAGGAAAGTGACTGTCTGACATTTCCATATCAATTACCTCTTGAAAATAATCCTCCACCATCCTTTGCATGTTAATAGTCGGATTGTATGGAGTCTGTCTGTCTGTGTGTGTGTGTTAGGGAATTTAGACTGTAAGCTCCAATGGGGCAGTGACTGATGTAAATGAGTTCTCTGTACAGCGCTGTGGAATTAGTGGCGCTATATAAATAAATGGTGATGATGATGATGATGGAGTTATGGGCAAGGTCACACATTTTTTTGAAAAATCTTTCAAACCAGCCAAGATGTCAAACTGTTGTAGTCTGCCCCCTGCGTCATCCCTGCTTTGCTTTTAAAAGTTTAATTTTTTCCGAGCAGCAGCTGCTTGAGAAACTGAAGGAGGAGACGTCGTCAAGCAAAGGTTTAGTTCAGCGAACAACTTGCTGACCAATAGCTTCTTGCAAAAGTTCACATCTCACTCATTTTGAAGCAAAGAATCAATGTAGGTCTTAAACCTTGGATCAAGCACAGTCGCCAAAACGTAGTGATCCGAGGTCAAGATTTTAATTACTCTAGGATCATTGCGAAGCAAATTAAGTACTTGATCTACAAGGCCAACATACTTTGCAGAATTGCTTTCTTTCATCTCCTCCTTCAGTTTCTCAAGCTGCTTTTCCAATAGTCGAATTAAGGGAATGACTTGGCTCAAGCTAGCAGAGTCTGCACTCGATTCACATGTCACAACTTCAAATGGTTTCAGCACCTTGCACAGCACAGAAAGGATTCCCCACTGTGCAAGAGTGAAATACATCCTCCCTGCTTTCCCAATGTTATGGCTTGTACAATACGCTTGGATGGCTTTGCGCTGTTCCTCCATCCTATGAAGCATGTACAGGGTGGAATTCCTTGTTAACACCTCTTGCTTAAGTTGGTGGCAGGGCAAGTTAATTTTTTCTTGGAGCTGCTGCAATCTCCTACATGCTGTGGCAGAATGCCTGAAATGTCCTGAAATTTTACGGGCCACCGAAAGCATCTCTTGCACCTCACGGTTATTTCTCAGGAAGCTCTGCACCACCAAGTTTTGTGTGAGCAAAACAGGGAATGTGATGGAATTCACCCAGCTGTAATGCTAGCACAATATTGTTGGCGTTATCAGAAATGACATATCCTGGGGAGAGTCCAAGGGCTAGATTTACTATCAGGCGTGTTTGTAAAGCCGCCGACTTTCGGCGGGTTTGCCGGCGGTTTAGCCATCGCCGGATTTACTAACGCTAAACCCGCCATCCAAACGGCCAGAAATGATGTTTTCAAACCCGCCTCTGTATAAAGCGCCGTGACGGTTTCAACAATGCTCCACATACAAACAGCCGGATTTACTATTAGGGGGTTTATAAAGGCGCCGGAAAACCGCCATTCAAAAGACCAAAATGAAAGCGCTGCTTGTGAGCGGCGAGATTGTTCAAACAGTGTGCTGTTTGAGGTATTTGGTCAATCTGAACAGAAGGGAAAGGGCCATTTCATGTGCAAAGTTTGTCCCTTTGGGATTGTATATGTTAAAAGGCCAGTGTCTTGTAATGGCAGTGTAATTTGGGTTTCTTTTTCTCTTCTGTTTTCCCACGATGCAATTTTTTTACTAAGTTCAACATTTGTTTAATATTGCAACAAATCCCTTAACAGAGTGTAAAAGCAATTTTAACTGTACTCAATAAAGAATGGGTTTCTGGCTGATGACTCCTCTGCTGCATCCTCACACATCTGCACAGCACAAATTCAGGCACAAACCCACTAGTAGAGGTGTGTTATAGCGTACATTTGTACTTTGGTAAACCAGGTTCAGCTTACTAGAATAATCTGGTGGGGTGGTTATGTATGCACCTGAAAAGGGGTCTGATATTATCCTGGCTGGCTGTTTTATACATAATCTCAGTGCCGTAACTAGACATTTCGGTGCCCTGGGCGAGACAGGGCACCGGCGCCCCCCTTCGAAGTGGGAGGGACATTTGCCAAGTGGGTGTGACCAACCTAATGTGGGGGTGTGGCTAGAACTTTACTGAAAGAATTCTGTTACACATATTTGCAAATGCATGATATATATATCTATCAGAGCCAGATTTACACCTCATGGGGCCCTAGGGAAGATATTGGTTTGGGCCTCCCCCTTCACACACACAGTGGCCCCTCACATACACATAATACACACACAGTGGCCCCTCACATACAGAGCTGGATTAAGGCTTTGGGGGGCCCGGGGCACTTAAGGCAGGGGGGCTCCTATGATGTAGCATGGTTATCATTTTACACAAATAAACAGGCAATACAGTGTGCACTACTGTTAGTTGCACACAGCTCTGCCTGCACAAGCAGTACGTGGTGAAGCGGGGACATACCTCCCAACTGTCCTTTTAGTCGGACCAAATCCTAACTAAGCGAGACAGCCACCCAAATTCAGGGCTGTCCCATCAGATTCAGGACAGTTGTCAGACTGTCCTGCTCTCTCCTACCTGTCTTGGTCACTTTCATCACATGTAGCAGCTGGTTTCTTTAGCTCCGTTCCTTCTTGTCTTGATCCTGTGGATCCCTATTTTGAAAAAAATGGGTACATGAGATTTAGAAAACTCCAACCAGCCCCGTTGTTAAATCAATAGCACTCACGCTTTATAATTAGGCCTCCCCCCATTCCCAACAATAATATTCAGATTTAATAAGTAGACCTATTTCCCTCCAACCAGCCCCAACATTAAATTGACAGTATACCCATTTAATCAAAACTTATTTCCCTCCCTCCAAACAGTCCCAGCAATAAATAGCATTTACATTTAATAAATATAACCATTTTCCACAACCATCCCCGGCAATGAATAATTCATATTCACATTTAATAAATAGCCCTCCTCTCCAAAATCAGCCCCATGTTCAAATAATAGCCCCAAACCACCCCAGCATTAAATTAAATATTCTGTCACCTCACCTTAAATAATTAGCCCCCACCTTCACTCCACCATTAAATAGCCCACCTTCCACACTATATTAAGATCCTCCTTTCCCTCACACGCCTAATTAAAATACTGCAGCCACACACACTATATTAACAAACTTTCACTCCCCCCCCCCCTGCAGCCATGGTCACTCACTCAGCCCCCCCCCAGCCGCCATGTTCACTCACTCAGCTCCCCCTCACAGCAGCCATGTTCACTCACTCAGCCCCCCCCCAGCAGCCATGTTCACTCACTCAGCCCCCCCCCCCCCAGCAGCCATGTTCACTCACTCAGCCCCCTCCCCCCCAGCAGCCATCTTCACTCACTCAGCCCCCCCCAGCAGCCATGTTCACTCACTCAGCCCCCCCCCACAGCAATGTTCACTCACTCAGCCCCCCCCCACAGCCATGTTCACTCACTCAGCCCCCCCCCATGTTCACTCACTCAGCCCCTCCCCCCACAGCAGCCATGTTCACTCACAAATGTCTTGCTATTGCCTTGAAGTAAAATAACTCTGCATCCATTTTATTTGAAATGTAGAGCACAAATTTTTACGATAGCTGATGTTTCAGTAAATTGTTTAATGGAAAGTGGATTTAAATGTTAACTCATTGGACTGTATATCTAAGCAACATTTGCTAAATATCTTGTTTGATACTTCTGTCTCCTCTTGCGTGTTTTTAGTTATTTATTTTTTTGCCATGCAATACAATACAAAGTTGATCTCTGGATAGGTTTGTGCCCATTGCAGAGAGCCCAGAGGTTGGAGATAACTAAAAGAAGCTACACCCCCCCCCCCCTGTACACATGTTCACTTATTCCCCGCTGTGAAGTCTTCTTTACTTATTCCTCCCCCTCCAGTACCTGTCCCTATCCCCCGAACAGAATAAAGACTCTAAAAATAAAGACAATCAAAAACACTCACCTCATCAGCCTGCAGGAATTCACTCTGCGCCGCACTCAACACATTGCGAGTGCACGTCAGCCAGCCACCACACTAGCCCCTCCCCCCTCTCGCGGCATCCGACCCCCCACTCCCCCGACTCGCGGCAATCCCCCCCCCCCCCGCACGAGTCGTGGGGGGAGGGGGGGTGCCGCGAGTCGGGGGAGGGGACACAATTTTTTTTATTTTTTTTTAAAAATGTTTTCTTTTTTTTTTTACTCTGTGCCAGAGGGGAAGGTAGCGGGCGGCTGCTGCGCCCCCCTCGGGCTTGCGCCCTGGGCGACAGCACCGCCCGCACCACCCTAGTTACGGCTCTGCATAATCTAGCATTACATCAATTTACCCCACCGATTAGTGCAGTACACACTGAAGCAGAAGGGGTCTGTGTCACATCTGGTGATGTGCAGAGCACAGAGGGCGGAAGGCAGATTAGAGTCCGTCTCATTACAAACTACTACACAATAGGAAAAACATTTATTTCTCTAAAATGTGTTTGATGTGAGTGCAATGTTTGTGACAGTCAGAGGGCAATGTGTAAATGATTTGAGTGCCTAGTTTTTTAAAACATCACTATACTCTTGTTTAATTAGCAGAAAATAAACACTGACACCATAGAAATTTAACTGCATTTATTGCAGTACAACACAATAAATAATAAAGGATAATGCTTATACAAAGTAAAAAAAGCATGAGGCAATAGTCATGTGTTAGCGCTAGCGACGCCTTTTTGCTTGCATATCGCTATGTTTTGCCCCACTCTGTCCTCTCTCTGGCCCACCCCTGGTGCGAGCACCTCTCCTTGGAGGAGTACTCTGTGCCGATCTGCTTGGCGTACTAGCGGTACTTGTGGTGGCCGAGGAAAAGGGTGAAGGCAAGCGGGCAATGAGTTCTTGCTGCAGTTGGCCTGCCAGCCGGGTCAGGTTCGCATTCCCCTCGCGAACGGAGGAATTTAATGCCTCCACAGCCCCAGTCATTTGGGCCATCTGCAGATTGGATTGCTCCCAGGCATTAGCCAGACGATTGATTGCAGCAGGAATTTGGCTATTTGTGCGGTGTATCCGCCTCAACTGGGCCGCAATTTGGGAAATGTTGTGAGTTTGGCTCTCCATGAAGACTGATTGCTGCTGCTGGAAAGCACCAATAGACTGCGCCATTTCACGGGCTGGGTCCATACTCTGAGGTGCCGGCTGCTGGTGTGCTGGGGCTTCAGCAGGGCCAGGTGCAACATCCTGGAAACCAGACACAGGGGCATCCACTGTTTCCAGGGTGATTATGGTTTGCTCATCTGGCTCAGGGGACATTTGGAGGGACTCCACCTGAGGTGCCTGGTATGAAGAGGGCCCTGTGTATGAAAATGACGGTAAGTATATAGGATATAATATGTTTGTATATTGCATTCTGAACACTTGATAGGAAAGAATAATCTTTACAAACTACAGATTGTTTCACAATTTTTGCATTAATGATTTATTGTCCTATGCTACCTGCTTAAGGATGCACATATTATCCTTTTAATACCCAGTATCATATGAACTATGTATGGTTGAGGGGGCTAAAAAAGCATAGTATTTGTAACCTACAAATATTGTGATTTATTACGCAATATCTGGCTAGACCGTGCCTTGGGGTACACAAATCCTATTTCAGTCCTCCCTCTGTGTAGTACATGCTGGGTATTTTGACTTAACTGCGTGTGTAAAAAAGTGAAGACGTTGCCTATAGCAACCAATCAGATTTGAGCTCTCTTTTTGTAGAATGCAATAAATAAAGTAAAGGTATATTCAGATTGGTTGCTCTAGCCAACATCTCAGTTTAGTAAATGTAGCCCTAAGGTCGCATAGCACACCATATTTTAATAAAAAAAATTTTGCCAGCAACATTTCCACAGAAAAACAATTAACTCCATTATTTAGCACAAAAACATAAATCACACACCTGCTTGCTCTTCTGTGGGCGAATCTCTGACTGAAGGTGGAGGTGTAGCTGTAGGAATGGGACTCAACTGTGGTCCAGGTGAATCTGGATGTATTAGAAAAAGCATACAATGTATTTGCAGCAAAAAGCCTTTTACAAATAATAAATCTTTGGAAGACATGTGTTTGCACATTAAAAAACAGTTATAAACAAAATTATTGCCCTTTACATACTGATTGAGTAAAAAAGACACTTTTACAATAAAAAAACATTTTCAATATTGTTAGCTTAAAAAGGACAAATCACTCACCAACTCCTTGGGCAAACGAGGGCGAATCTGTGTCTTGCACATTAATTCCCTCCACTATTTCACGGGGCATTATCTGCCGCAGCTCCTCCTCATAGCTGGTATATTCAACGCGAAGAGGGGGGCCACCACCCGTGCGTCTTGTGGACCTCCTTTCCTGGGCCATTTTTTCCTTCAACCTCCTCTTAATGTCCGAAAATCTCTTGCGGCAGTGCGCCACTGTCCTCTTTAGTGGGCCCACCGCGTTAACAGCGTCGCACACTCTCCCCCACAATTGGTGGCGCCGCCTTAGCGGAGTCCGGGCTGCCAGGTTCCCCAAGATCACCTCGTAGCAGGGAATGATATTGTGCACCAACACACAATTCTCATCATGTGAGAAGCGCACATTCCTCCCTGTCTTGGTCTTCCTGCTCTGTCCTGTCTCCTCAACCTCTCCCTCTCCCTCCTCTGACCCCTCAACCTCCATCTCCCTCTCCTCAGCCTCTGCTCCCCTCCTATCTCTGGACATTTTTACCCAGAAGACAGAAAAACACAAAACACTGAAGGACTTACAAACACAAAGAACAAACTACACTACCTACAGACACACTCTCCACACAGTCACACACAAGTAACACAGACAGAGGACAAGTCAAATACAAAAAATACAAGACAGAAAATAAATGAGAATATAAATGTACAAAACAGGAAAAAACCACAGGACTACTCACACTTCAATCAGATATCGCTCCACCAATCCACCAAACACCAACTCTCAGCAAACCACTATCCTCCAAACTCCTCTCACAAAACTCCTCTAAACCCTATCAGAGAAAAAAGTGTCAGGCCAGTGGTTTATATAGGGCTTGTGATGTCAAATCTCCTGAGTTTGAAAATAGCCAATAGTAACAGGCCAGGAGACAGGTGTAATTTTCAAAAAAACCGCCTTTACACAAAAGCGCCGTCATTTAAAGCAAAAGCGCCATGTTCTATTCAAAGCCGCCGGCGGCTTTGAGCATTACATCCCGCCGTTACATCGCCGGCGGCTTCAAATTGAAGCTGAAATGCGCCCATTAGTAAATCCGGCTGTTTGCAATGCAAACACGCCGGAAAACCGCCGCGATGCATGGCGGTTTGAAGCCGCCATGCATCACGCCTGATAGTAAATCTAGCCCCAAGTGGTATAAGCCATGTATCAATCACATCTCTTCGTTTTCATAACAAATTATCAGCTGTATGCCTGATAGTGAAGCCGGTGATACAAAGAGTGGCCTGCCTGTGACAAATGTTACGTAGTGGTGTACATGCTGCTGCTGTTCCTGCTGGTGAAGGCGAATGACCAACCCAGTGGCTGTCACAGTCATATAGTCTTTGGTTTGACCACTTCCACTTGTCCACATATCTGTGGTTAAGTGTACAGTGGGCAGAATGGCATTTTTCATTTTTACAACCTTTTTGGTATAGTTGCGGAATTGCTTTACGGGAAAAATGGTGTCGCGATCGAATTTTGTAAAGCGGACACAAAACATCAATTAACTGTGAATTACCAGCTGCGTTTATTGTGGATATTGGACGCAGATCTAACACTAGCATAGTAGCCATGGCGTCTTCGATTCGCTTGGTGACTGGGTGACTGCTGTCATATTTGCTTCAACTAGAAAATGATTCTTTCACAGTTAATTGTTGTGATGTAGTACCACTCTATTTCTGGGAGGAAAATTTTGGGAGGATGATTCACCCCCAGCAGCAGCAGCAGCAGTCGGACTAACGCTTAAACATTCTTTAAAGGAATCAATTATAGTGCAGTAGTCATCCAGCCTTACTAAGTGGGATGCAGGGCTAACTCCGAGCGCTACTGAGGATATTGATGAGGACGGTGTTGTGGGTGTAGATTGCAGCCATCGGGATGTAGATGACAGACGGGTCCTAACTGATGATGGAGTGCTTGTTATTTTTTTGCCATAACTTTCAGCTTTTCCCAAAACCTTGCCATGAACTCTCGTCAAATGTCATAACATGGATGAGGTTCCTAGATGGTTAAGGTCTCTCCCTCGACTGACTGTGGGTTGACATACACTACAAATGGCTATACAACTGTTGTCAGGATTTGTTTAGAAATAATTCCACACATAAAAAGTGGATTTTTTTGTTTTATGCCCAGGCATGACAATGACCTTTTTCTTGTCACGTGCCAGAACTGCTGCCACTGGTGCAGCACTTACACAAACAACCTCATCCTCATCAACATCCTCATTAGCACCCTCATCGGATTCACAAATCTCCCCCTCATCCTCTTCCAATTCCAAAGTGGCATCCTCAATTTGTGTATCACCGGCTACACTCGGGCTGTTCAGGCACACATCAGCAGAAATGCTGAAAGGGCCCTTCTTTATGGGTACACTATCAGAATGTTCATGATTACACAAACCACTGGTGGATGGACTCTCCACAGGGATTGGTGTCATTTCTGATTCTGAGCATATATTTTCCTCTAATGACTTACTGTTTTCTTGCAGCTCAGCTTTCATGCGTAACAGTAGTTGTGCACCAGTTTTGGACTCCAAATTACTTGGTCTTGCTTGCTCACGAGTGACTGTACAAGAAGAAGGCTCAGTAACATTTTTCGATCTGGCACTAGTAGAGAAAGGCAAAGGCCTCATTTTTTCCTTGCCACTGCGTGTGTAGAATGGCGTGTTAGCATTTTTTTTTATCAGCAGTTAACTTTTCATCAGTTACAGTTGTTTTTAGCTTGAACACGGTAAAAAAAAATTTGGGGTGTGTTTTTTTTTCACTGACTTAAAAAGACTATGTACTTTTACATAGGTGGAATAGGAGTTGGGATGAAGAGGATGCTGTAGAAGCCGGATATCTGCAATGTTCTCTGAGCTGGGGTCCATTGTCCAGCCGAGTAAGTTCTGTCTCTGGCTAAACATTTGATAAAGCAGCCAGAAGTAAGTTACAGAGCACCTGGTCTGTGAAGTGGCTTGTTGCAGTCTGTACTGTGTCAGTGCAGAGTGCCGCGTGGGGAGTACCTGGAGCTCCTCAGATGTCAGCTGGGTGGTCCTGTGAAGTTCCAGCCAGACAGAGACCTGCAGTGTGCCAGGGGTGCAGGTGTAGGCTTAAGAGGGGTGTCTCCAGGGAGTGATGAGGCTGCAAGGATCCCTAGCAGATGGTAGCAGATGGCAGGAGGGCAGCTCTCTCAATTTCCGGGTCAGTGTCACCAAGTTGGAGCCCAAATCGGTGCCGATGAGGGTCTGGTGCGGCTCGGATACTGTGGCCGCTAACTGGTGGCAAGTGAGGTGTCTAGTTCCCTAGTTTTTATGGGGATTAAGGGAAAGCAGAAAAAAGCATTCTTAAAATGTGACCAGCACAAATGGTGTCCACACCACGCCCCCTTGTCTGCACATTTTTTAACCTATGGTTACATATATATAGAGGAGGAGAAAAAAATATAATATATAGTGTAGTAGGCATAAACTCAATCACCTACTTACATAAGTGTGAATTGCATCCCATAATTTACTCAGTATACAAAACTCAGGGAACGGCTGGCAAATTTTAGCCCAGGGGTCAAGACTCGACTCAGCAGCCTATAAGGAACATTTTAAAGGAAGACAAATGGAGGTGGACAAGTCACCCAGCACAAGGTAGCTAACTTTGGGACCGGCCTGGAGGGCAGATGCCCCCTGCCCCTCAGCCCAGCCTGCTTCCTCTTCCCTCTTGCTTGTACAGGCAAAATCAGGGGGAAAAAAAGCACTAGACTATGCACTATCATTGGGAAACCTGCAGTGTGGAGTCGCCCTGCCATAGTGCCAAAACAGCCCTAGCTCGGTTTGCATGAAGCTGGATTCCCTAGAGTGGTCTGGCCCACTAAAAAGAAACCCCCTACTACTTGGTTTAACCAGCCCCATACTACAAGCTCTAGGGCTATTCCTACACCCACGGGTGATGGGTGTTGGTTCATTTGTAAAAACGTAGAATTAATTATTTTGTCTGTGGTGCACTATAGGTGCCAGCAGGCCCATCACATGGGCATACTGGTGATTGTAGTATAAGTGTCAGCATACCCTTGGCTGCCAGGGCATGCTGACACTTGCTGAACCGCAAGTAATGACATGACCTGAAACCTAGAGCCCCCTGGTACCTGTGGTACACCAAGAAAAATGTCAAGAAATACACCAGTTTTAAAAATAAATTTTTATTTTAAATAAAATACCCCGAACAATGCCCTCTTTTATCCTCTGTATTTCTTACTTAGTATACATCCAAGTCTTGACCAAATAGCACACAACACAAAGTGCTGATTCCAGTAAGAGCTTTTGTCGCAGATCAGTTCTTATGCAGTCATATTTATAACTTGGGGATTTCCCATGACCTTAACTTACAGCACGGGAAAACCCGCAATCTAAGTGACTTTGGCCCTGGAAAGATTGTTGGTGACAGACACAGTGGTTTGGTTTGAGTATTTCAGAAACTGCTGATCTGCTGGGATTTTCATGTATAACAGACTCTTGAGATTTCTGAGAATGGTGCGCAAAACTAAAAACATCTAGTGAGTGGCAGTTCTGTGTGGACAAAAACACCTTGTTAATAAGAAAGGTCAGGGGATAATGGCCAGACTGGTTGAAGCTGACAAGAAGGTGACAGTGACTCAAATAACCATGCGTTACAACAGTGTTATGCAGAAGAGCATCTCTGAATGCACAGCACATAAAACCTTGAAGTGGAAGGGCTACAGTAGCAGTACGCCACACTGGTTTCCACTCCTGTCAGCTAAGACAAATCTTACCAAGACATATAATGTGGTGATTTTGTTTATCATGTTTACTTGAAACAGCAGTTCACGTTAAGTGGGACATTCAAAAAAGCCATATAAGTGGAAGCACCACAGTGGAGTTTTCACAGTGTTGTCTGTAAAATAGGCTCCAACTAATACATTAGAGAATCCCTCTCTACATGGGGAAGAACCTAATCTCCAACTCACAAACAAACAAACAACCAATGTCCATTTGTTATAAACAAATAGCAGTTTTCTCTCCCTATGGAGGATTCTAGTCTCTTTCCTGAGAATCTTACTGAGCAACCTAACTGCCTTTTAAACTATACCTTGGAGGTGCAAGTGTTAAATAGCCTGCTTTGTGACTGCCAGGTCTGAAGACCCAAAATGGACCTAATGAATGATTTTGCCATTCCAAAATCCAATCTTTGGCAATTTGTGTAGATTTTACAACATCTATCCCGTCTGTGTTTCAGTCAAACCCACGGAGATTAAACACAAACTCGTCCAGGATTGAACAGAAAAAAAAGCATGCTGCTTGAGCTATCTGGCCAATGTTAACATAACGGGAGACGCAATGCAAGTTTTAAATATGAGGGTAATTATGATTTATGTTTTAAACGGGCAAAAATTATTAATTATCTTACGGAGACAAATGATTTTATGAATAAATTAATGGGCCAAGTTTCATTAATGATTATATGTAAGGGATTTTTTTTATTACTTGGCTTTGGCATGAGAAGTGCTGCTGTTTACCTCAGGAGATGGCACCGCTAACCTGATCTTGCAACACAATATATATAAACTTGGCTCTATTACATACACAAAACATCACTACACTCCTTACCCCACCATAACATTGATACACCCATGTTCCAAATTAACATTAATACATCCATAAATATGTTACTTTCCAAGCTTTGAAGAAAGAGCTCTGTTATCTGTATGCAGAGTGCAGCAGATAACATTGAATGTAGAGGAGAAAGAAGTAAGAGGCAGAGAAGAATGGGAAGGGGAATCAGGTAGGTAGGAGAGAGAATGGATCTTTGCTCCATGGCGTAGTGTGTAAGTGGCTGTTCTTGGGGTTAGATGGGGGGAAGCTTGGTGATCCATCTCTGATCCATCCATGATTCAACATGATCAGCAAGTCCCTGCCCACTGGTACATTGTAGTTCCAGTCCTCATTGGTTGGCACAGTGCAGTTTATCTTCACTTAACACTCCAATCTATATATTCACTGTCCTGAATTGAGCCCAGTGTGCTGCCTCAGCTCTGTGCCCAATACCCAGCAGTCTTGATCCAAAGTGGTCAGCAGCAATTTGTCAGAGTAACCAGAAATGAGGTGTGGGAGCAATTATACACAAAAGCATAAGCAGTAACAAGTACTGGTGAAGGAGCTTGCGGTGGCCATAGGATGCAATTGACCATCACATTTGGTGAGTGACTGATGGTCAAGAAACACCGGTGGGAGTCGCCAATGAAATCAGGTCACTGGCTGAAAGTGAAACCAGACATTAACTGATAAATTGGCAAAATAAGCCAATCGTGTTACATTAACATTAAGGGCTGCAACCCAGTTTGGCATAAAAGATGGGATCCATAAAAGCTGCTTGTTCGTATTGCCCCTTGGATTACAAAAAGGATAGTCCAACTCATTATCATCATCATCAGTTATTTATATAGCAACACTAATTCCGCAGGACTGTACAGAGAACTCATTCACATCAGTCCCTGCCCCATTGGAGCTTACAGTCTAAATTCCCTAACATACACACACACACACAGACTAGTGTAAAATTAGATAGCAGCAAATTAACTTACTAGTATGTTAATTTGTGTGGGAGGAAACCCGGAGCTCCTGGAGGAAACCCACGCAAACACAGGGAAAACTTACAAACTCCACACAGATAAGGCCATGTTCGAGAATCGAACTCATGACCCCAGTGCTGTGAAGCAGAAGTGCTAACCACTAGGCCATTGTGCTGCTCATTATAAATTGTAAATTGAGATTACTCAGTGCCAGAATAAACCTATAATTCCCGCTCTGCACTGAGAGCAAATGGCTCTGGGGCCAATCTGGATGACCAGCAACCTCTACAATGCTTGCCAGCTATAGCTATTCTTCTTCTGAGGACCCCTCCAACTTTCTCATGACCTGCCAATTTGGGTCAAAAAGCTCCTTCTACTCCACACCTTTTCTACTAGCCCTTTTGTTATCCCCCTTAATTGTTTAATCTCAGACTCCACTGAAACAGTGGTCACAATGTGTCACTTTTAATAACTTCATCCAAAATCACATTTGGAAACAAAGTCACCTACTTGAGGCCAGCTTCCACCCTTCTAAGAATGTGCCCTTCCTGCATGCCACTTTCAATATAAGATCTGAGTTTCCAGCCTTAGGCACTCAATAGCAGGTGGTTAGTATCATATCCTGAATGGCCTGACCATCAGTGTGCATTTTGCCTCAGTCATAGGGTTCTTGCCAGTACATGACTGCCCCAGCAAAGGTCTTTCATCAACTTCCATTCATTGCTGATCTCTTCTGCCAGTCCACCATAAGTTTCTTAGGTGTCTGGCCTTTTATCTGGCTCCACAGCCATACACATCTATAAAAGTCCAGCAGTAGATCACAGAAATGCCTCTCTGCAATTACAGACACACACAGCTCTGAAGCAACAGTCTTCCTTCTTACTTTTGCTTCTCTTCCCTGGGATAGTCTCTCTGCAGGTGGGTTTTTGGAGAGATACACTCCCATTTGCCTCCTACAGCAAGCATCATTCTAATAAGATTTCTCCAATTTACCACCCTTTTTCTGCCTCCAGCCTGCTGCCACTAGCCAATGGCGGGAAAAGGTGCCATCTTTGGCAGAGGTGAAGCCACTCTAGGGATACCATGCACTCTGCTCCTAGAAGTGCATTTTTAACTTCACTGATATGTCTCTAAATATTGCTCCTGGGGTGCTCATACAGGTAGGTCTCTGATAATTTGACTGTCTTTTGCCGTCCTCAGCTGGTTCCAGAGGAGGGACAATGTACAGTAAATCTCTGAAAATCTTTCTTGCTACACTTGACTTCTGAAATTAAAGCTGCATCTCTTTCCCCCACACCCACTTCTGTCTGTCGCAGTTATTAAAGTAATTTTATCATTTTCCAATAAGCATTGTCTATGCGATTTTTGGGGTTCCAAAGCAGTAGCAATTTAATTAGCAAAAGCAAAAGTTTAGCAGTTCAATAAATAAATAAATACAGTAAAGCCGATACATGATACATACATACGCTGCGCTCTCTGCTGGATTCAGCTAGACAGTCCTTCAGTCCAGAAGACTGTGGTCAGTGTGATTGCTTAGCTGCTCCCTGGGAGCTGTATATAACATTTAGTGATACAGTGAAAACAATACAGGTGACTTGGCAAGTTTCCATAGGTTCAGGCTCCAGGAAGGTCCGGTGTAATGTAGTCCATAGGTCAGATCAAACAACTCCCTCCAAGGGTGGGGGGTTGCATTCCAAGGGTGGGGGTCAGCTCTCCAGATGATGCCTACTTAGTTTTCGCGCCAAGAAACTGGTTCAAACTGGTCTATTAGCATTACACAGACAATATCATTCTAATCATTTATTCCCTATCATCGATAACTAGCGCACGCAATGTGCGATCCTTTCGGCGAATGAATCGGACAACTGCGGATAAATAGGGGATTAGAATGACACCAAACATGCTTCCCGTGACCTGAACTTTAAATATCATTAAAGTGTACATATAACATTATAATATATAACTATAAACCAAATAACATTTGCTCATAAATGACTGTGGAGTGGAACCATTATAAATATGAAATATATATATATATATATATATATATATATATATATATATATATATATATATATGAATGTGTATGTCACAGAGGTGACTTTAGTACCTGCAAGTATTGGCTCAGCTACACAAGGAGGCGCGGAGTCTAACACGCCGCCGGTATTCACCAGGGACCCCCGCAAGGGAGTTTGGACTTTGCAGCGAGCGACGTGCAGGTCGCGGCCCTCCCAGGTAGCTACTTGCGAGGTAAGGCCTAGCAACGGGACGCTCAGAGAGAGTCAGACGTCCGTCAGATAAGGTACCAAATCAGGAGGCAGAGGATAGTCAGCAGGCCAAGGTCAAACCGAAGTAACAAGGCAGGACACAGGGAGAATCCAAAGGCGAGCTCAGGAAGCCGGGTCAGTAACAGGAATCAATAGATAGTATACAATAAGGTATAGCTGGAACGCTGGAGGCTAGATAACTAGTTGCTCTGGCATCCTAGTGATGTCAGAGCAGGATATATATAGGAAGTCCTTCACACTCATTGGTGGGCAGTGATTCGGCGGTCAGACAGCTGGCCGCCGACAGGAAGCTTCAGCAGCGCGTCCCGTTGTCATGGTGACGGACGCGCATGCGCACATCGCCGCCGGAAGATGCGTCTCCGTTGCCTAGCAACGGGACGCTCAGAGAGAGTCAGACGTCCGTCCCTGCTTAGCGTGGAGGTGTCTGACAGTACCCCCCTCCTCACAATCGGAAGGCCCATCCGGTAAAGAGCGCCGTTTAAGAAAGGCAGATAATAATCCTGGGGCATGCAAATCTTCTTTAAAAACCCAAGACCTCTCCTCTGGACCAAAGCCTTTCCAATGTACTAGGTACTGTAAACGTCCTCGAAATTTACGTTCCTCCAGGATTTGACTAACCTCATATTCGTCCCCCATAGTGGTTGGAATAGCATGAGGAACAGGGGTGACATGGGAAAACTTGTTGAGTATCAGAGGTTTAAGGAGGGAAATATGGAAGGTGTTATGGATCTTCAGTGCCAGAGGAAGTTGGAGTCTAACCGTTACTGGGTTAATGATTTGAGTAACTGAGAAGAATCCAATGAAGCGGGGTGCCAGTTTCATGGAGTGAACCCGAAGTCTCAGATTCCTAGTGGACAACCAGACTTTGTCCCAACCTGGAGGACTGGTATGACTCTTCTATGATTATCAGCGGAAGATTTATAATGACGTCCAGACTTGAGAAGATTCTGCTTGGTGGAAACCCATAGTTTAGCCATATCTTGAGTCATAGCGTGGGCGGCAGGGACCATGTGGGGGGTGGGAAAGAAAACGAGGGAAGAATGGGATGGGTCCCATATACAGTGAAGAATGGGGAATATCCAGAAGAAGAATGATTACGGTTGTTGTGGGCAAATTCGGCCCAAGGTAGCAGAAGACTCCAATTGGATTGGTTGTGTGAAGAAAAGCAACGAAGAAACAATTCTAAATCTTGATTTACTCGCTCCGTCTGACCGTTGGTTTGTGGGTGGTACCCAGAGGAGAATTTAAGACTGATACCTAAGTCCTTGCAGAAGGCTCTCCAGAAGCGAGAAATAAACTGGACGCCACGGTCCGAGATTATATCCAGAGGACAACCGTGGAGGCGGAAGATCTCTTTAATAAAGATTTGTGCTAGTTTAGTTGCAGTTGGAAGGCCCTTTAGGGGAACGAAGTGGGCCATTTTAGAAAATCTGTCGACAGTGACCCAGATGGTGTTGTAGCCGTTGCTGGGTGGTAAATCGGTGATGAAATCCATTGAGATGCTAGACCAAGGGTGATCAGGAATTGGAAGATGTTGTAACAGTCCAGCGGGAGGTTGCCTAGGTACTTTATTCTGAGCACAAATAGTGCATGAGGCTACAAACTCCCGGACGTCAGTACGGATGGTGGGCCACCAGTATTGCCCAGAGAGTAATGAAAGAGTCTTCTCTGATCCGGCATGTCCAGCAAACTTAGAAGTATGTGCCCAGTCTGGAGTGTGGAAGCGCTGTTTGAGACTAGCAGTACCTGGCTTGGGGTATGTAGAGTCACCTCCTCGGAATCCACGCTGTATGCTTTGCCTGTGGAGCTCTGGGTGCACCTAGGTTGCTTGAACAGGGTCTCATCGGCTGCTTCTGCTGTTTGTCAGACCAGAGCCTCCAATATTGTTATCTCCTGTATCTATTATACTGAATCTCTGCTGCCACCCTGTGGTGAAGATTGCAAAGTGCAAGCGCTAATACTATACATCATAACACCTTACACAGGTTTTACAGTATCAAATCTGTTCAAGATTATCTAACCCAGCTACATCTGAAAAGTAAAATTTAAAGCCTTTCTCTGAGATTAAAGTCTCTTTGTACTCTCAATTCCACTGACTGTCCTTGTGAGATCTATTTTTGACTGACGGTGCCCTGACTCGTCCGCATAAAATAACATCTTCATTTGGTATGTGAACTTTACTATGTTGCCCGACCCTGGGTAGGACCCCTCTCAACTGAGCCGATATCGGTGTGCATCCTCCCTCCCATCTTCCTTCCTCCTCCCCCCCACCTGACCCCGTCCTTTCTACCTCATCCAACGGCGAGACCGGCTAGCTTGATTACACCATGGCTGCCAAACCTAAGAAAGTGACTGCAGGAACATCAGCAAATTTCTTTGGATCAAAATCGAAGCCCTCCTCTCCACAGGCTGATCGCCAGGGGACATCGGGTTCTTCTTCGGCTGAAGTTGAGCTTGATCCTCAGATACAAGCGGTAATGAATAGCCTTGTGGAGGGGGTGAAAACTGCTTTCTATCAGGAGCTGACGAAAGTGGTCAACGAGTTCAAAACAGAGTTGAATGCTTTGGGTAATAGGACAGATGCCCTGGAATCAAAAACCGATGACATTTGTCGCTCTAACTCTGCAACTGACAAGGAACTCTCCCGCCTCCGTGATGAGGTGGAAATCTTGAAAGAGAAACAAGAAGATTCCGAAAACCGATCCCGCCGCAATAATGTTCGAATCAGAAATGTGTCCGAAGAAATAGGCAATGCAGACCTCCATGCTTTCCTCAGGGACCTCTTTATCCATCTTCTCCCGGACATTTCTGAAACTGATGGTCTTATGGATCGGGCTCATCGTGCCCTGAGAGCTAAACCTCCTAGTGGTCAACCTCCTCGGGACATTATTGTTCGCCTGCATTATTTTCGGACCAGAGATCGCATCCTTACTGCTACAAGAGATTGCTCTGTGGTCACATTCCGGGACATGGACATTCAACTATTCCAGGACTTAGCTCCTTCCACGATACAAAAACGGAGAGACCTTCAGCCTGTCACCAAGATTTTTCGACAGCACAACATCCGGTACCGTTGGTGCTTCCCTTTCCAACTTCAAGTATTTGCTGATAACTCCTCCCATTTTGTCAAATCGCTGGAGCAGGGTCAGAGTCTCTTGGATAGACTGGGCATCCTTCCTGAATCGTCAGCTCCTCAGGCTACTCCTTCCCAGGCTCAACGCCCGGCGCTCCCTCAGCCTGAATGGTCCCGGTCCTCAAGACGTCGTCCCCGAGAGGCAGAGCCTCCCTGAACCGGCTATCTCTACACGATTGGCTCTTCCTGTGTCTCCACTTGCCTTTTCTCTGTTTTGATTCTTCCTTTCTAGGTGGACTCTCAACGTCAGCCGGTATGAGGGCCAACGGGACCTCTAATATCCTCTTGAACCAAAAATTGTTTTGTTTTTGTGTTTTGTTTGCTGGTTTGTTTGTTTTTTGCTCTGCGGTCCTATTTTGGTCATTGGTAGAGAGAGCAAATGCCCTTTTTCTGGATCCCCCCTTTTCCAACCCCCCTTAATATCCTCTATCCCCCTTCCCTCCCCCCCCTCCCTTTTAAATTTTTTTTTTTTTTCCCATCCCCCCCCTTCTCCCTCCCCCCCCCCTTAATGTTATAAATGTTTTATGCATACGTTGTATTTACCTTGCACACCGTTTTTCGGCTAGATTTTGTTTATATATTTATATTTGTTACTGTTGCTGTTTTTTTTTTTTTTTTTTCTTTATTTTTATTGTTAGTAACATACTCGATATGTGGGTCCCCCGGAGTCTCGGCGGCTCCTCACACCGCGTTAATTCAGGGACCACCCCCCCTCGCACCCTTTGACATTGTTACTTTTACTGTGTTCTAACACTGGATAATGAGTTTGAATCCGTACAGGATTCCTTTTTTTCAGGGTTTTCGCCCAATTGGGCTTCTTTTTTCTCTATCCCCTTTCTCCTTCCTTTGTGACTTTGATCCACCTTCTTACTGGTTTACTAAGCTTGTGTCCTTCCTGCAAACTAACTGGTTTTGTTCCCCATTTAACTGTCTAGTGCTATCTTTGGAAACTGGCTCCCCGCTACCGCCATGGCTTTGAAGATTTTCTCCGTTAATGTGAACGGCCTCAATTCTCCTCGAAAGAGAGAAAAAGCAGACATTGTATTTCTTCAGGAGACTCACCTTACGGGAGCCCATACACAGCTTCAGGGTAAGCAATTTTCCCAGACTTTCTTCGCCTCAGCAGACTGCAAGAAACGGGGCGTTGCTATTTTAATTCATAGTAAGGTTCCCTTTCTTCACTCCAAAACTCATGCAGACCCAGAAGGCCGCTTTCTGTTGGTGATTGGCACTCTCCGTTCTGCTCCCGTTACACTGGTATCGGTCTATGCCCCGAATCAGAAGCAAAAACCTTTCTTCACCAGGCTTTTTAGGCGAATTGAGCAGCTGGTCCAGGGCCATGTTATCATGGGAGGTGACTTTAATGTCACTCTCGATCCGACATTAGATAGGTCTCCCCCTTCCTCCTCCCGGCGGGGTGTCTCCTCCTCTCCTGAATCCGCTAGTCTCTCCACACTCCTAATACACCATTGCTTACTTGACTCGTGGAGATTATGTAATGCGGACGCTAAGGATTATACTCACTTCTCTGCCCCGCATCAACTTTACACACGTATAGACATGCTACACATTTCGCAATCACTCGCTCATCATGTGGTACGGGCAGACATTACCCCCCTCTCCTGGACAGACCATTCGGGCGTATCCATCGCATTAGATCTTCTTAAACCGCCCCCTCAGCGCAGTAGATGGCGTCTAGATGATTCTTTATTACTTAATGTATCTACTTGTCTAGATATTATGACCTCCATTACCAATTATTTCTCAGATAATTCAACCCCTGACATAACACCGGGAATTGTTTGGGAGGCGCACAAGGCTACCATACGAGGTCAACTGATTAGTCAAGCAGCGGCGGTAAGAAAGAAGGCTGCCGATGAAGTAGCATCTCTGGAACTTGGAATAGCCTCACTCCTTACGCAGCATCAGACACACAATGACCCAGCCTTACTGCCCAAAATTGCCTCACTGAAGGGTCAACTAAATACCATCCTCTCCCGCAGAGCAGCGGTCACCTTGCAGAAACTTCAACAGCGTTACTACGACAAAGCAGATAAAGCCGATTCTGTACTTGCCAGAAAGCTCCGGAAAAAAACTGCCCTGCAACATATTGATAAAATTTGTTCTACTCCTTCCGGAAATGTAACGTATGACCCAACAGGGATAGTCAGAGAATTTAGAGATTTTTACTCTTCTCTTTACAATCTGGAGGCTCCCCCCCCTCGTCTAGATCCCTTGGCCCCTACTTTGTCTGACTATCTTTCATCTACTCTCCTCCCAAGAATTACCACCACGCAGCAATCTCAGCTAAATGCAGATATTACCCTGCTAGAGGTTTTGGCAGCGATCAAGTCCTTGAAGTCTTCCTCAGCCCCTGGCCCGGATGGTCTTACTCCCCAGTACTATAAAAAGTTTGCCAAGGTTCTCGGCCCTCATATGACAATATTTTTCAACGAGATACTTGAGGGAGCCTCCTTTGACTCAGCTACTACTAGAGCAAATATAATCGTTATTCCTAAACCGGGGAAAGATCCCTCCCTCTGTGCTAGTTACAGGCCCATCTCGTTATTGAATGTAGACCTGAAGATATTTGCAAAGATTCTGGCCTTTAGGTTGAACCCACTGCTCCCAGCCCTTGTCCATCCTGACCAGGTGGGCTTTATCCCAGGGCGCCAAGCCCCTGATAACACTAGAAGGATTGTTGATTTAATTCATACAATAAATAACGATGGTCTTCCTTCCCTCATTATGGCGCTAGACGCCGAAAAGGCGTTTGACCGCATCTCCTGGTCGTTCATGGAGGGGGTGCTGCGAGCGATGGGATTTACAGACAGGTTTTTGACAGGTATTTTAGCTCTCTATCGATCCCCGTCGGCTACTGTGTCTGCTAATGGCCTGACCTCGACGCCCTTTCAGATCACGAATGGCACTCGCCAGGGATGTCCCCTCTCCCCACTCATATTCGCCCTTATCATTGAGCCTCTGGCCGCTAGAATCCGAAATAATCATGAAATATCGGGCATCCAGGTGGGCCCCTCTATACATAAGATCGCTCTGTATGCGGATGATGTCCTACTGTCTATCACTAACCCCAACACATCGGTGCCCCCCCTTTTAGATGAACTGGACCTCTATGGCTATTTTTCGGGCTACAAGATTAACCCAGACAAGACAGAAGTTCTAGACTTTAACATACCGACTACAGACAAGTTGCTGCTAGAGCGTTCCTTCCCTTTCCAATGGGGTCGCCAAAAAATCAAATATCTGGGCGTTTTTATTACTAAACACTATCGGCATCTTTTCCAGGCTAATTTTCCTCATCTACTTGACCAAGTAAAATCAGACCTTACATCGTGGTCTCAGCTCTATATCTCCTGGATTGGTCGTATTAACGCCGTCAAAATGAATATCCTCCCAAGACTGCTGTATTTTTTTTCAGACTCTGCCCATTCGCATCCCTCCACATGTTTTTAAATTTCTACAATTCCACGTTTCTAGATTTGTTTGGTCGGGTAGACGACCCCGAGTCCGACTCAAGGTACTACAGAGGTCCCCGCGGGGAGGAGGTTTGGGGATCCCTGATTTCCGAAGATATTATCTTTCTGCCCAGCTTGCTCAATGTGTCTTGTGGTCTGGTCCGACGAAAGCCAGAGTCTGGTCCAAAATTGAGGCTGAGGGTCTGGGATTGCTCTCTGTATCATCGCTCCTATGGCTCCCAAGATCACGTCGCTCTAAACGACTGTTACTTCATCCAGTAGTTGCACACTCTTTATCCATTTGGGACTCGTCATCCCAGAAATTTGCCTTGTCTCCCCATCCCTCTCCGGTTATACCGCTATTTAACTCTCCAGAATTTCCTCCAGGCCTCCATCATAGCGCATTCCAGCCATGGTACTCGTGGGGAGTCACTTACCTTAATCATTTATCCACATCGGCTACTTTTCCACAGTTTTCTGAAATTCAATCACACATTCAAGTCCCCTCAAAACACTTTTATCAGTTTTTGCAACTCCGCCACTTTCACAGTGTCGTTAAAGATCGTCTCCTATCCCGACCCCTCTCCACATTTGAAGCCCTTAGTCTACGCCAATCTTCAACCAAAGGACTAATTTCAACATTGTACTATGAACTTGCCCCTCCCTCTTCAGCCTCTAGAGCTTCTCATGAACAGGCCTGGGAGCGGGACCTTGGTGAGGAGCTCTCGGAAGAGGAATGGTCTGACATCTACGAAAACGCCGCTTCTAGTTCCATCTGTGTTAGAATCAAGGAGAACGTCTATAAAGTGTTATACCGATGGTACTATGTGCCTTCGCGTCTATCTAGAATTCTCCAAGACTCATCTGATCGGTGCTGGCGAGGGTGCTCCCAGGAAGGCACATTCCTCCACATATGGTGGTCGTGTCCAAAATTATCAGGCTTCTGGGCTGAGATCAGAGACCTGATTAGTGCAATCCTTCAGGTGGACATTCCCCCTGATCCTAAATTCTTTCTACTCCCTTTGGGGGCTCCCTCAGCATCCCGACACCAAAACAAACTGATTAGGCATATTGTGTCGGCAGCTACTTGCCAAATAGCGGCAGACTGGCGTATGCTATCCCCTCCCTCCATGCAATCCATAATCAATAGAGTCTGGCAGACTCATCGGATGGAGTATATGACCAGCATTATTCGGAACACTTCGAGGGCTTTCACCAAGGTTTGGGACCCATGGCTAGCCTTCTTTCAGGCCTGCCCACCTTTCACATAATCCAGTTCCAATACCTTTCCTTTCTTGGACTTCTCTTTTCTTACAGTGGATCTAGTCACCTCTTACCTCTCCCCTCTTTCTCCTTTTTCTCTCTTTCCTCACTTTCTCTATTCCCTCTTTTTCTCTCTCTTTTAAAAACCTGAGGTCATTTCCGGCTTCTACATTCAAAAGTTCGTTTGACTGAGTGTTTTGCTACTTCTGTACTGAGCAATGTTTTGATCACTTTTTGTCTAATTGGTTTGTTTGGTTTTTTTTTCTTCTCAATTGTACTCTTGTTGTCAAACGTCTGTTATTTTGATACTGACCTTTTACAAAATAAAACTTTTAAAAAAAGAAGTATGTGCCCAACGGAGCGCCTTCAGGCGAAGGTGTGGTTCCAGAAAGGAGCAACCGACAGGCGGTGTCCAAGTGATTGCCACAATGCAAGAAGGTTCTAAGACCGGTGGGGGTTCTACCGAGTGAGGAGTATCAGAGGTATCGAAGGAACGGGACAAAGCATCAGCCTTGGAGTTTAGTGAACCAGCACGGTAGGTGAGTCTGAGATTGAACTGAGCAAAAAATGAGGACCATCTGGCTTGACGGGGATTCAGGCACCGAGCCTCCCGAAGGTAGATGAGATTCTTGTGATCGGTAAGTACGGTGACCGGGTGGAGAGCACCCTCCAGGAAGTGACACCATTCTTCGAGTGCAGACTTTACAGCTAATAACTCTTTATCTCCGATGCCGTAATTAGACTCAGAAGGGGAAAATCTCCTAGAGAAGAACCCGCAGGGTATTAGTCTCCCAAAAATAGATTCTTGCGACAAGACTGCCCCGACACCAACCGAGGAAGCATCAACTTCGACTAGAAATGGTTTGTTCTGATCAGGTTGAGCAATCACTGAAGCAGAAGAGAAGGCTTTCTTGAGGAGTTCAAAGGCGGTAATAGCTTCTGGAGACCAAACTTGAGGATTCGCTGTTTTTCTGGTCAGATGGGTAATGGGTGCAATGATGGAAGAAAAGTGAGGTATGAACTGTCGATAGTAGTTGGCGAATCCAACGAATCTCTGAATTGCCTTTAGTCCCAACGGTCTGGGCCATTCGAGGATAGCAGATAATTTCACAGGATCCATCTGCAGACCGACTCCAGATACAATGTAACCCAGGAAGGGGATCTGTGATACCTCAAAAACACACTTCTCAAGTTTGCAGTATAACTTATTTGTTCTTAACCGGGAAAGAACCTCTCCTACATGAGCACGATGGGTGGCCAAATCTGGAGAGAAGATTAAAATGTCGTCAAGATAGGCTA
Source organism: Mixophyes fleayi (assembly GCF_038048845.1). Classification (NCBI taxonomy): domain Eukaryota; kingdom Metazoa; phylum Chordata; class Amphibia; order Anura; family Limnodynastidae; genus Mixophyes; species Mixophyes fleayi. Next base: position 36,819,153 of record NC_134412.1, on the reverse strand, counting down.
CTACAGAAACGTAGAGAAGGTCTTGAAAAATCTCGTTAATAAAAGACTGAAACACAGCAGGGGCGTTGCACAATCCAAAGGGCATCACAAGATATTCAAGTGACCCTCTTTAGTGCAAAAGGCAGTCTTCCACTCGTCACCAGAGCGTATACGAATGAGGTTATATGCTCCTCTCAGATCTAGTTTAGTAAAGATCTTAGATCCAGAGATCCTATCAAACAGTTCCGAGATGAGTGGCAACGGGTATCTGTTTTTAACAGTGATGGCATTCAATCGCCGGTAATCGATGCAAGGCTGTAAAGTCCCGTCTTTCTTTTTAACAAAGAAGAATCCTGCCCCTGCGGGAGAGGTAGACTTCCTTATAAATCCATGCTGGAGATTTTCAGATATATAGGTAGACATGGCAGCATTCTCGGGAAGAGATAATGGATAAATTCTGCCCTTGGGAAGCAGTTTATCAGGAAAAAGTTCAATGGAGCAATCCCAGGCCCGATGAGGAGGTAAGGCCTCGGCCGCAGCTTTGCAGAACACATCTCGGTAGGAGTTATATGAAGATGGTAATTCAGTCTGAGGAGATGTCCGCCGACAAGGAAGAGTAGAGTGGCCAGGTTTTAGACCAGACAAGCAGGACTTGAAACATTGTGGGCCCCAAGAGGTAACCATAGCACGATTCCAATCAAATTGGGGTGAGTGAAGTTTGAGCCAAGGTAATCCTAGAATGACAGTGTTGACAGAACGAGGAAGAACCAAAAACTCGATAAGTTCAGAATGTAGCACCCCTACCGTCAGCCGAATAGGAGAACAGATGTGGGAAACCGACCCGTTGGAGATCCGATTCCCATCCACTGCGGTGAAAAATAACGGCTGAGGCAATTTTAGTGTATTTAATTGGAGTTGCGATGCCAGAGTGGCAGATATAAAATTTCCGGCAGAGCCGGAATCCACAAAGGCTAGGGTCTCAAAGGGGCCGACAGCTTAATCCAAGGAGATGGGCATGAGGCAATCTGTGCTAGCAGTAGTGTAGGGAGTAGTAACTCCAACTCCTAAGTCGGCCTTCCTGCCACCGACTAGGAGGGGGCGTTTCCCGGTCTTTTAGTGCAAGAGGATATGGTATGACCAGGATCCCCGCAATATAAGCACAGATTCTGTTTGAAACGTCGCTGACGTTCTTCAGCGGAAAGCCGAGATCGGCCAATCTGCATTGGTTCCTCCTGAAGTATCGGATTTTGGAACATGGGAGCTAGGCGAGTAGAGACCCGTCTGGAGGCAGAACGTTCCTGTGTACATTCTCGAAAGCGTAGATCAATGCGGTTGCATAGGGTGATTAATGAATCCAGATCAGTAGGAAGCTCCCGAGACGTTAACTCGTCCTTAACTCGATCTGACAGACCTTGCCAGAATGCCGCTACTAAGGCTTCGTTGTTCCAACTGAGTTCAGAGGACAAGGTGCGGAACTGAATGGCGTACTGACCAACTGTCATGGATCCTTGGCGGAGGTTAAGGAGACTGGAGGCAGCTGAGGATATGCGACTTGGCTCATCGAAGACCTTACGGAAGGTCTCAATAAAGGTAGAAGCGTTAGAAAGCAGTGCGTCACTTCGCTCCTACAAGGGGGAAGCCCAGGCGAGTGCCTGTCCGGATAATAGAGAAATGATGAAAGCCACTTTGATGCGTTCTGAGGGGAACGATGCTGGATTACACTCGAAGTGAATAAGACACTGGTTCAAGAATCCCCTGCATCTCTTAGGCTCTCTGTCAAACTTCTCCGGCGGGGAAAGTCTCAAAACAGCAGTGGATGCCACGGCAGGAGAGGAGGAGGTTGCTGCAGCTGCAGAGGTAGTCACGGGAACATTTTGAGCTGCGGTCATAGAGGTCTGGAGAGTCTCGAGACGTGAGGCGACTCCTAGAATGCAATGAAGCAACTGTGCTTGCTCAGCCTCTTGTTTCTCAACTCTATGCGCCAAATGGAGTAGTAGGTCACGTGCTGAAGGTTCATTAGACGACCCGGTCGACATGGCCAGAGCAAACTGTCACAGAGGTGACTTTAGTACCTGCAAGTATTGGCTCAGCTACACAAGGAGGCGCGGAGTCTAACACGCCGCCGGTATTCACCAGGGACCCCCGCAAGGGAGTTTGGACTTTGCAGCGAGCGACGTGCAGGTCGCGGCCCTCCCAGGTAGCTACTTGCGAGGTAAGGCCTAGCAACGGGACGCTCAGAGAGAGTCAGACGTCCGTCCCTGCTTAGCGTGGAGGCGCGGGGACGGCGTCTGACAGTGTAAGTGCGAGTGTATGTGTGCATGACTTACCGTGCGATTACGCCATAATACATTTGTAAAACAATATTAGTCAATATACTTTCTTTCATCCAATTACACGACTTTGACAGCTCCACCCTTTGACAGTACACAAAACTATCACCTTAAATATTTTATTTGCAGGATCTCAGTAGTACGTTTCATTGTTCAGTAATGTATGGCCACTCTGTAGATATCAGACAGTTTACCAATAAAGAGAATAATACTCCTAGAAACAATTTTTTCTTTTACTATGGAACATATACCCTTGGAGCTTGGAGATAACCTTTTGTATGCCCTTCAAGAGTGTGATAGAACATGTATCAATAATATAGAATATTCTACAACAGTTCTTCTTGCCTAACCTGTTCATCTGTCAACATTTAAGCACTGTATGTTCACCTATAACATCATCAACCTGAGTTAAAATATACACTCCAATAATATCAACATTTCATTTCTTCAACACTTGTGGGGCGGGCTATTGTCTGTTCGTTCTTCCCAGTCTCCCAATATTAAAGTTTATTTGCATGTGAAACAGTGATTGGCCTGCCACATATTGGGCGACTTCAAACTAGCTCTTTCACCTTTCCCATAGTGACCTCCCACTCCATAATTCGGGTACCTCAGGAATATTTAGTGGAAAGAGAACTAGTCCTACTCGATATAATCTCTGAGACACGTGAGAGCACACCCAGCACTTAGTTTGGTCTAAAACCTTACCCACCCAAGAATGATAATCATTCTCAAGGATGCCTGCTCAATTTTGAATATTACTGGACTGGCATCGCTGGATGTACCTCTCTTCAACTATGGGGTCAACGTACTTACGGACGTAATACTCCTCAGACAATAGCCCCTCGCACTTTCTCCAAGCTCCAAGGTTTCCAAATTTTCCTTCTACCCCTGAATTGAATAGAGTAATTGGCTGGACTGATTGTGTTAACACCTTCTCCTTTATCCCCAACTCCTCAATATCACTACCTGAACCAGCATCTGTCACTTGTTCACAATTGAAAGAGTTGACTGTCCTGAAAAGAGAATAAGAGAGAGAAACACAGAACAGGAAAAACAGGAAAAACTACTACTTCATGCTGGACAACTGTCTTTGCAAAAGTCCGTGGCTCAGGTGTTGTCAACTGCAATTGGGGTCTCCCAGAACAGATTCACGAGTCAACACCCAGAACCTTCTCTGGGTGTTGACTCCTCTGCAGTGGATGGAATGGGTACCTGTGTCTCTCTGCTACCCCTAAGGACGTGATGCTGGTCGTCAACACTTGGTACCTGTCTGTCAACCAACCTGAGCATTGGAAATTACAGTTCCACAACTTACTCTCCCAGTCCAACAACATAACCGTTAGTGTAACACCTCAGGGGACAGTGTTTTGTACGTTCTCGGTTGCTGTCTCACTATTTGCTTTTCCTCTCAAGGTCTAGAACAGTCTCTCCGATTACAAATTCATCACAAGAAAAAGTCAAAAACATTTCAAAAGATGACAGGTTAAGAGGCAGTTTAGGAGTGATTTTGATAGTGGGGAAGACTAGTGGCCAAATCTACCAGCCACTCCAATCAAGTTTCAACCCTCAATCTATTCAATTCGTTCTAGCTAGTACCGTTACTCTATATTCCCACTGTTTTGTGGCTAATCAAAAGTATGTAACTTCCTATCAGTGCTCATACATTACAAAGTTATTGCCAGTAACATGGAGACCCCTATCACCTTTTATAACTTTAGGGATACCACATTGAATAACAAAAGCCCTGCGTATGACACAGCAATACATTAGAAACATTTCAATACACCTTTACCCAGATATATTTCATCGGTACACTAGTGCATACTTGAGGATCCTGCAAGGTGGTAATTGGATGAAGTGGATTTGTTTTACCTGGAGAAGGTCCACCTGTAGGAGGGGTATGGAATGGCTCTATTAGTATTGTCTTCCTGACACTTTCTCTAAATCAAGACAGGATATTGCCTTCCTACTAGCTTGAGAAGAAATGTCTGATGCACACCAATATACTCTTACCAGCTTGCACATACCTTCTGTACCCAGCTGAGCCAGACCATTTGCTGCCTCCGCTAGGCCTGGAAGATACAGTCTGGGAGCTACTGGACTAACTTGTCCATCTCTCCAGGGTCCAGCAGATTCCTGACCACCTCCCTTCACCTTCCAGACTGTTTATTCTTCAGGTAATACAAATCTCATATATTAACTAATTAGTGTGTTGTGTGTGTGTGAACACAATTTAAAACAATACAAAGAAAAACAAAACAAAAAATAGATTTGTCAGCTGTCTCATAAAACTCTGCTGTCTATTTGGCAGCCATGTCCACCCTGGTGTGACAGTCATGTACAGTAATGTGTGTGAGTGTGGAGATAACTAACAGCTACTTCAGTTAGAAACTGTGTCACTGTCACGAGTCATCAATTTAATGTCCTACTTATGTACTGCTATTGCTATAAAAAGTTTTTCAGTCGCCTCAACGTCGCCCCCTAGACTAGAAAAATACATTAAGACCAATGTATATCAATTGATTTTCCCTCTGCCAACTCACATGCCATTTTCAATCCCACACGTTCAGCTACTTGGCTAAGTGAGAAGGGCAAAGGGGTCCATTTCTATAATACTTTCTTCAAATATAACAGTATCCAGTACATGTCTGTCTAACAGTAAAAAAAATATAAAACATGAAAATGTTACATTTTCTAGGGTTTCACATTATGTCAGGTCTTGTGGCAAAAATCCTACTCCAATGTTCTAGACAGAGATGCATATCTGTATTTACTTTCAGCTAGTCTCCTGTCTCCCACCCTTTGTGCATATATAAAGGCACACTTTGCACAGGAGACAAAAAGGCATATATGCAATCTATAAAACATGAATCCTATTTCCACAACAAAAACCTCTCTGCTTAAAATTATCAGCTTCTTTACACATAAAAACAAAACAAACCCCTAGCTACTTCTGTGACTTATGTCATTCTAGTGTCTGTATCCCTGACTTTGTCACAAATATATTAGCCCCATGAATGTCAACATGTTTTTGTATCTCTTTACAAGAAAAGAGTGAGATACTGACAAGGGATGTAAAAGCTATAAAATAGGAAAGCAGAGAAATAATAAGAACACAAGGATTTGAAAACAAACAGAAAAGCTGAAAAGGATATTTTACAGCAAACATGACAGCTGGATTTTGGACACTATGGGAAAATGGCTCTACTTATTCCACTAATCCCCTTAGCTATTCACTAAACTATAACCCCTCCCCATACTTCTTAAGATTAACTGGGAGTCACGCCATCTGTCCAATCCAGTGTCGTCCATCGTTAGCTCATATGGAACTTGGTATCACAATAATTATATACCTTTGCAACAGACTTCCTGACCATAATAGAGAAGTGCAAAATTAACCCTTAGTTACGCATACTTTGTATCTCACATGTGTTTCTACCTGAAATACATAAAAACAACATTAGAACAAAGTATGTACATCATTTTGATTAATGAATCTCAGCCAAATAAATTATCATGAACCACTTCAAATAAAGAAGAGTTACAATGATCCATTGTTAATTTGTCTTTCAAGAGAAATTTTTGCACTCCTCTATAAATCCCCTTAATTACTAAGCATATACTCTTTTGTTTGTCCTTATCTATTGGAAAAAGAAGAACAAGATAGTTATTTTCAAATAACAAAGAGAAACAAACATTTTCATTCCTTACCATCGGCCAGCGATCAGGAAATTAAACACAAGACAACATAAAACAAACAAGCAATAACAACAAAGTATACTTTTAAGTCAATTCTTTCTAAATCTGCACACTGATACTTACTACCGATTAACATTTACCTTGCCTGGTCCTAATCTCCTGGCTTTCACTCTAATTCGTTTAAAACAAGTGTATCAGAGGATGAAGATGAACCCACTGTGAATTCGGCCATTGCTCATGCTGTTAATATGCTAGAGGTTCAGCGTAAGTATGGGAAAGGAGCAATGGCTGAGATAGGTGAGAGTAGTGTGATCACTAGGAGTGATAGCGTTCTAAATCTTGAAACAGCAGATCCGGTAGTGACTTCTGAAAACAGTGAACCAGTGGGTGCGTACCCAGTCCGCACAATATCAGTTCCCAATGGGAAACCGGATAAGGATGGTGTAGTTCCTTTAGAAAATGTTACAATGCATTGTCCCTGGACTAGATCAGAATTACGTTCCATTATGACTGAATTCCCAGATCCTAGAAAAGAGTTTGCTAAATGTCAGAAGTTTGTTACCGATAACCAACCGATAAGGATTGGCGGGTAGTGTTGAGGGCGTGTCTAACTCCCAATACTAACGTACAACAATTCATCAAAGATTGTTCGTTGGAGGAAGATGACACCTTGACGGATTAGATTAATCAAGAGAATATAGAACAAATTGTTAAACATTTAGCCATCTATTTTCCAGTAGTAACGAATTGGAGTAAAATTTTCACCATCAAGCAGAAAGATAGTGAGACAGCAGCAGATTACTTCATTAGAGCTATAGCAGCGATAACACGGTTCACTGGGATATCAAACATAGTTGAGGACCCACATCACAGAGAGGTAGCTGTAGGAGTATTAATGGATGGCCTTAGAGAAATTTAAAAACCAGAGTACAAACCACATTACCCAATTGGAGAGGCATCACAGTAGATTATCTTAGGGAGTCTGCTGTGGAGCATGACAAAAACCTTTTTAGAAAGAAGGAGGAGAAAAGTGATAGGTTAATGACGGTGAGTATACAGGCTCTAGAGGGGATGCATACACGACCACCAGGACACAACCCACATAATAAGAAACATAGAGTGATCAGATGTTTCAATTGTAATGAAGAAGGACACTTTAGGAGGGATTGTAAAAAGGACAGATACAACCTTAGAGGTGGGACACATAGATATCCTCCACGGAAGAACTCACATAGACTAGAAGACTCACATCTACCCGCACATATTATAACAGCAAATATTGCGCGGGAAAATGATAGTCAGCGATAGGTGCCAGGTCATACCTGTAATCTACAGCCAGTGAGGTTAACTGAGAGTCAGAGTGAAGAACCAACAATGATAGTTGACATAGCTGGTAGGAAACAAACCTTTCTTGTAGATACAGGGGCGGCCCGATCTGTGATAACCTCTCCTTTCAATCTACAGGTGACCAGTAAAACCATTCCAGCTATGGGAGTAACGGGAAGAGTGTTACATTATCCACTAACTAAACCTGCTGAAGTTACTATCGGGCCCCTGCATACCAAGCATTCGTTTCTCTTGGCTGCGGCAGCTCCTACTAACTTGCTGGGAAGAGACTTGTTATGTAAAATGGGATGTGTCATATACTGTACTTCAGATGGTGTGTTCTTAGATATACCGGAGAAGGTCGCACATGAGGTACAGGATATATTGGACACCCCTCAAAGGTTAATGTTACACTCTCCTGTTATAGAACAAAGTCCATCTCAAGTAAAGGGGATGTTGCTGGAAATAACAGGTTCACTATGGACCAGAGACGGACAGTACACTGGACTGATGGCAAACGTAGCCCCTGTCATGGTCAATCTAAAAAGTGGTAGGATAGCTCCAAAAATCCCATAGTATCCATTAAAACCGGAGGTGGAACTAGGGGTATATCCTGTTATTTAAAGGCTGTTACAACAAGGGATTTTAATTCGTACAGCCAGTACAGCAAATAGTCCCATTTTCCCTGTGAAGAAGAGTGGGGGGGAGGGGCTATAGATTAGTCCAGGACTTAAGGGGAATTAATAAAGTTGTTGAGAGACAATTCCCCGTAGTGCCGAATCCAGCTGTCATCCTCATGCAGATTCCACCGTCTGCTAGTCACTTTACTGTCATTGTTCTATGTTCTGCTTTCTTCTCAGTCCCTCTTCACCCTGACTGCCTTTTTGCATTCTCCTACCGGGGAGTGCATTACACATGGACCAGACTACCCCAGGGGTTCATTGACAGCCCCAGTATTTTCTCCCAAGCCTTACATGACTGTTTGCAATCCTTTCAACCCCACAATGGGTCTGTTCTACTTCAATATGTGGACGATTTGTTGCTGTGCTCTGATTCTTTTATGTCATGTTTACATGATACTAAATTGTTGTTACTTCCTCTTTCACAAACAGGGCACAAGGTGGCAAAGGATAAATTACAGCCATGTCAGACTAAGGCCAAATACTTAGGACACTGCCTCACAAAGGGGCTAAGACACTTGACAACCGACAGGATTGAGGCCATACATCACATGACTCTGCCGCAGAGCCAGAAGCAGATTCGTACTTTCCTGGGGATGTGTGGATACTGTAGATCCTGGATCCCAGGTTTTTCTATTCTGGCATTACCATTGCCGGAGCTAGTCTCTTCCTCAAAATCAGAATGTGTCGTACACACAGAAGAGTCAGAGCAAGCGTTCTTTAATCTTAAAGATAGTCTGACTAGAGCACCTGCATTGGGAATACCTGATTATGAAAAGCCTTTTGAGCTATACTGTACGGAAGCTGATGGTTGTGCAGCAGGTGTCCTAACACAGAAACATGGTGACGCTAGCAGACCGGTAGCATACTACAGTGCACAATTGGACACTGTGGCAAGATCACTCCCAACATGTCTCAGAAGTGTAGCAGCAACTGCTCTTCTGGTAAGTAAGAGCGAGGACGTAGTATTAGGACATAATTCAACTGTCTATACACCCCATGCTGTATCAGCTCTGTAAAATTCAGCCCAAACCAGGCATGTTTCTTCAGCTAGATTCACAAAGTGGGAACTAGCCCTGATGGCACCCTCAAGCATCACCATTAAACGATGTAGCACCTTAAATCCAGCTACATACCTTCCATATGTGTCTCTGAAGACACAAAGGGTGGGAGGTGAGGAGACCCTGGTTGATGATGAACGTACTATCCAAGCCTGGCTGAAGCAGCACACGGCCTGACTCACCTGGGTAAAGAAGGTATGTGCAAACTGGTGAGAGCATACTGGTGTGCTCCCGGATTTTCCTCTCAGGCTGGTAAGAAGGCAATGTTATGTCTTACTTGTTTGAGGAAAAATGTCGGGAAAACTATTCCAACTGAGCCATCCCACATCCCTCCTACAGACGGACCTTTTCAGGTAATGCAAATTGACTATATCCAATTACCACTGTGCAGGAATCTAAAGTATGTATTAGTTTGTATTGATGTGTTTTCCGGTTGGGTAGAAGCATATCCGGCAGCCACTAATACTGCTGTGTTCACTGCAAAGAAAATTGTACAAGACTTTGTATGTAGGTTTCTTACACTGAATCTAATTATGGTATTCGAGACAAGAAACTCCTGGCTATCAAACTCGCCTTGGAAGAGTGGCGCTACTTGCAGGAGATAGGGAACTTTCTGGTCACTGTGTTTACTGACTATAAAAATCTCACCTATTTACAGTCTTCCCAAAGTATAAACTCCCGGCAAGCCTGTTGGTCTCTATTCTTCATCAGATTCCAGCTGATACTGACCTTTCGGCCAGATTACAAGATTTTTATGGCTGATGCTCTCTCCCGATCCTTTGGTTCCTCCGATTCCAAATCCTTTATTGCATCCAAACCCATCATCAATCCTGTTTAGATTCTGGCCTTGATGCAGTCATCTATCAAGTCTCCTCCTCTTGGATGTTTCTTTGTCGATTCCCATCTGCGCAGCAAGTTGTTGAAGTGTGCACATAATTCCAAATTTGCAGGGCATAGTGGTGTTAAGCAGACAGTGGCACTCCTTTCTCTTTCTTATTGTTGGCTCTCTTTGATCTCCGATGTACAAAAATATATCCTTACCTGTGAAATCTGTGCCTGACACAAAACTTCTAGACACTCTCCTGTTTGACTCATACTTCCGCTTCCCATTCCAGAATTTTCATGGTCCAGCATGAGTATGGATTTTATTACTGACCTTTCTAGCAGTCATGGTCACACTTGCATATGGGTAGTTGTTGACGGATTTTCCAAATTCGCTTATTTTGTTACTCTCACGGGACCATCTGCCTCCGAACTGGCATCCTTGTTTATTCCACACATTTTTCATCTGCCTGGCAATAGGACGCACTTCCGGATTCTGCCAAGACGCTGCACGCGTGCACGGTGAAGTCGCGTCCCGTTGCCAGGCAACAAGATGCTCTTCTCTTCTATTATCGGTGGTCAGGTACATCTGACCACCAAAATTACCTGTGTCCTTTCAGAGGCTGGCCACCACTACTTTAGGCTCCTCCTTACCCAAGTATGGTGCCAGAGTATTGGTTCACCAGTTCCAGCGTTCCTGATTCCAGTTCCCTGTTCCTGTTACCGTTGTATGGTGCTGACTTCTGGCTTGTTCCTGACTATTCTCTTTCCCTCCTTTTTTGGTACAGCTCACTTTTTGGATTCTGATCTCTGGCTTGTCTCTGACCATTCTTCTTGATCCTCTGTGTGTACTGCGACATCGTTTCGTATCTGACCCGGAGTGCACGACCATTCCTGTACGCTATCCATTGCACTGGTAACTAACTTAGGAGAATCGTGACCTGTACACCTAACGCAGCCAGGTCCATACCTCCTTGCAGGGGTCCCTGTTGAATTCCGGGGGTGTGTTAGACTCCGTGCCCCTCCCTGTTTAGTTGCGACAATACCAGTCAGTGTCATCTATAGTGTCATTAACGTGACAATGCTAAAGTTGCTAGATTAATAAAGGAACAATATATTATAATAAGCAGGGACTAGGGTTACAGCCTGTGTTCTAATCCCTTATGGGCCACATATAGCTGTCTGAATACAAACAGGAATTAATTGTGTTTTGAAGGTGAAGGGGCAGTTTATAAAAAGTTGAGAAGATTATTTTACACAAAAATAGGGAGTACTTTCAGATTTAGGTGACTGGGGATCATTGTTTGCTTTGTATTATGCAATATCTGAGAACATTTTCCTGCAGTGTATACCTAACCTCGGTGTCCAGCCTGACTCGTCAGGCAGCAAACGATATCCCTGTCTTTTCAACAGTAAATCAACTTTTACTTCAAAATCAACACACACATACACCTTAGTTTTCTGCACAGAAAATCAAGTTCCCAACAATAGTAATAACATTTCAGAGGCTTTCACAAGTGATTATACTATGCATGTATAAAAAACTATCAAAACGATTGTTCAAACACGTGGCAAATCTACCGGAAGTTCACATACGATAGGCAGGAAGTACACATACGCTAAGCAATGCAATACATTTAAAAAGCAACATGACAATGAAAAGAAATAATTTTCTCTTTTGTCCCTAGATTCAAGTTAGTGCTCCTTCAGATTATGCAAAAACGGACATTCTGTTTCACAACACAGAATGATGAACAGGTTTTGAACACATTGAGTTCTTACCCGTATATGACACATCAATCCACCCTTTGTTGGGGAAGCGAAATCCGTTGGTCTTGCGTATCGTCTGGTAGGGTAACTTCCTCTGCGAGCCTCCAAATTGTTATGCACGCTTTGTCGCTATCCTATAACGATTGTCGAATCTCGATTTGTGTTTCCAACGCACAAAGATTTATTATCCAAAAGCAGCAGAATAATTCAAGCGAAATAATAATAAGTACAGCCGTTACTTATCGCAGGCGCTCTGGATCCAGTGAACAGTCATTCAGGTCTGAAGGCTGTGGTCAAGGAAGACTGTTCACTAGATCAAGAACTCCTGCTTATATGCAGTCAGAAATACAATAAAACAATGCAGATGATGTGGCTTGCTTCTATTGGTCCAGGTTTCCGGAAGGTTCAAGATGTTGCAGATCATAGGCCAGTTCAAACCAAAATATCCAAAGGTGGGGGTCATCTCTCCAGGGGATGTGCTCTGACTTTCCCGCCAAGAATCCAGTTTCAACTAGTCTATTAGCATTTTATAGTCAGTATTACTTTAAACATTTTTCCCTAACATCGCTAACTAGAGTATGCAATGTGCCATCTCTTCGACGAAGGAACCAGACAACTGCTGATGAATAGGGGATTAAAATGATACCAGACAGGACACATTTCCTACAACCTGAACCATATGTTTTACTAACATGCATATAACTTATAATATTAAACATAAATTCTACTATATTTTCAACATAAATAACTATGTGTTGCAACTACAATTAATGTGTACTAATTACAAATGTGTGTGTTTGTGCGAATGTGTGTAATAGTGTAAAAACTGTTATTGCCACGTGTTGCAGCTGAATACGCCCTTCCACGCCGTAGCGTGTTCTACGCATCTTTTCAGGCAAAGACAACCAAGTTTGCTCGATATTGATTGAAATGACTTTATCCAATTTGCTGACCTCGACACCATGATGTCATAAGAGGTAGTCCTTTCTTGTTGGCCCACTGCCAGGTTCTTTTTCCTATTTTGAAGAGATGAGTAATAGGGATTCCATCTATTTTCTGTTTTGGAACACCTGAATGTAGCAGACCTAAAAACATTGTTCTGTGTGTAACTTTAAAACAGGTATAATTTTTACGATCCCTAATATATTTTTTGTTATCCTCTGTAACCCCCTGTTGTTGATATTTGCGGGAACTCTTTTCTAATTCCCCCAAATGAGTGTTAGGAATAGCAAGTAATTGCTGTTTTCTTCTTGGCTGCTGGAGTGTTGTTTTCAGCTTGAGTGTGATCACCTGAACTCCTCTCATCTGCAGCTCTGTCTGACACCTGCCCTGATTGGCTACTACTGGTTTAAATACCTGTCAGCTTCGCTCTGTCTTTGCCGGTTGTAGCGTTAACAAGCTTGCTTCTTCGTGCTCCTGGTTCTGTGATTTGTCTGCCAGTTTCCTGATTATACCCGTTGTGATCTTTGCCTGGATACCGACATTGCTTGTTTGCTCGTGACCTTGACCTCTGCCTGAATACTGACCTTGCTTGTTTGCTCGTGGCCCAGAACTCTGCCTGAATTCTGACTCTGCCTTTTTGTCTGAGAGATCTCCCCTCATCCGCAGGATCGTGACAGCTATTCGCTCCTTCAGACTCACCTGTGTCTGCAGTGTTTCACAGAATAGATTACTGCTCCATCTTGCTTTAACATTTTCCCTGACTCTGTGCTGCTCTCTAGCTCCATCTCACACATGCCTTAGCTGGTGCTACACCATCCTCTACTTGGAAGGTTGGTACTTCATCCTGTTACTACTCAGTGTTCCTGCTTTATCTGGTCCTGGAGTATCTCTGCCCAGCATCCCACTGTCAAGTCCTCTGTGGTGCCTACCTACCGGAGTTGAGTTATCGCTACTCGAAAATAAGTCCTGGGGACAACCGAGTACCGGCGGACATATCTGGTTCTATGGGAAAGGGGGTTACTATAAGTGAAGCTCTCATCAACTACAGGTTCTGATAACTCAACTCGTTGAGGGATGACTAAGCATTGTTGCAGCAGAGAACACTGAAACAGTGTCTTGAAAAGTACTCCGCAATGTATCTGAGGGTATGAATTCATCTAGCGCCTGAAAATCTTGAAAAACAAAAAAAATCCTACAAAAGAGCTGGAAAGCACTCAGCTCACATCGCAATGCTTATTCAATAACCTTTCTGCAGTGCCAATATATAATTACACCAAACTTATACCAGATAGCAGGCCAGCGTGCTAACGTCAGTGAAGATTATTTGTGCTGGAATATATTGAATGATATCGAATGATAGGAAGTGATTTTTTTTTCTTTTTTTGCACTATTATTACATAATGTCACACTTTTCTGGTCTCTACTAACTAGGATCTTTAAACTATATAATTGGAACTATAATTGGACCTATTTGCCTGGTACAGTATCCTGCTGATTTCAGTAATGGTTTAGTCAACATATGGGTGCAAACCCTTGTTATTGACACTATCATCATCATCATCATCATCATCAGTTATTTATATAGCGCCAACATATTCCGTAGCGCTTTACAATTGGGGACAAACGTAATAAACTAATAAACAAACTGGGTAAAACAGACAAAGAGGTGAGAAGGCCCTGCTCGCAAGCTTACAATCTATGGGACAATGGGAGATTGACACATGAGGTTAAGTATACATTTTGCATCTTGGCCCAGCCAGACTGCAAAGGTAGGGTGACTCATAAGCTAAATGATCCTGTCACACAATAATGTTGGTCCGGGGGTAGTTGTCTTGTGTGAAATTGTGTAAAAGGCTAAAGGTAGTGAGGTTAAGATGGTGGTTGAGGAATATTATACGCTTGTCTGAATAGGTAGGTTTTCAGAGAACGCTTGAAAGTTTGTAGAACAGAGGAGAGTCTTATTGTGCGAGGGAGAGAGTTCCATAGAGTGGGTGCAGCCCGAAAAAAGTCCTGTAACCGGGAATGGGAGGATGTAATGAGGGTGGATGAGAGACGCAGATCTTTTGCAGAACGGAGTTGCCGAGTTGGGAGATATTTTGAGACAAGAGAGGAGATGTATGTTGGTGCAGCTTTGTTGATGGCCTTGTAGGTTAGTAAAAGTATTTTATATTGGATTCGGTAGAAGACAGGCAGCCAGTGTAGAGACATACAGAGTGATTCAACAGAGGAATAGCTATTTGCAAGGAAAATCAGTCTTGCCGAAGCATGCAAAATAGATTTTAGGGGTTTGAGTCTGTTTTTGGGAAGACCAGTAAGGAGGGAATTGCAATAGTCAATGCGGGAGATGATTAGTGCATGAATTAAGGTTTTAGCAGTGTCTTGTGTGAGATATGTGCGGATTCTGGAAATGTTCTTTAGATGTATGTAACATGATTTAGATATAGAGTCAATGTGGGGAACAAAGGATAGGCGTGAATCAAGGATTACACCTAGGCAGCGAGCTTGTGGGGTGGGATTTATGGTCATGTTATCAACAGAGATAGAAATGTCAGGTATGCTCTTGTTGGCGGGTGGGAATATTATTAACTCTGTTTTAGAAAGATTAAGTTTGAGTTGACGAGAGGACATCCAAGATGAAATGGCAGAAAGACAGTCAGTTACACGGGACAACACAGATGTCGAGATATCAGGAGAGGATAGATAGATTTGGGTATCATCCGCATAGAGATGATACTGAAAGCCAAAGGAACTTATTAGATTTCCAAGAGAAGCGGTATAGATAGAGAACAGCAGAGGACCTAGCACCGAGCCTTGTGGTACTCCAACTGATAGGGGAAGCGGAGCAGATGTGGCTCCAGAGAAATTAACAGTGAAAGAGCGATTAGAGAGGTAAGATGAGAACCAGGATAGAACTGTGTCTTGAAGACCTAGGGATTGCAGCGTTTGTATGAGAAGAGAGTGGTCAACTGTGTCAAATGCAGCCGAGAGATCAAGGAGAATTAGGAGAGAGTAATGGCGTTCAGTCTTAGCAGTGATCAGATCATTAACAACCTTGGTCAGCGCAGTCTCTGTGGAGTGTTGAGAACGAAAGCCTGACTGAAGAGGATCCAACAGGTTGTTTGCGGAAAGAAAGCGTGTGAGGCGAGTGTAGGCAAGTCTCTCTAGAAGCTTGGAGGGGCAAGGGAGCTGAGAGATGGGACGGTAATTTGAGAGAGAGTTTGGGTCGGAGTTTTGTTTTTTAGAATAGGAGTAATCACTGCATGCTTGTATAGTGATGGAAAGATGCCAGTAGAGAGTGAGAGATTACAGATTTGAGTTAGAGGTGAAATGAGCACAGAAGACAGGGATCTACCAATTTGCGAGGGAATAGGATCAAGAGGACAGGAGGTAGAGTAGGAAGATAAGAAGAGCGTAGAAATTTCCTCTTCATTTGTGGGGTCAAATGAAGAGAGGGTGTCAGAGGGTAGTGGGAAGGAAATGAGCTGATGGCTTGTTGAGGAAGAGGATACCATTTCTAGTCTGATCTTATCAATCTTGTCCTTGAAGTAGGTAGCAAGATCCTGAGCACTGATAGTAGATGGAGGGTTCGGGGTGGGAGGATTGAGAAGATGATTAAATGTATTGAAAAGGCGTTTGGGGTTAGAAGCCTGAGCATAGATAAGAGATTGAAAGTATGTTTGTTTTGCAGTGTCCAGAGCATTTCGATAGGAGTGGTAGACAGAAGTATATGTGAAGAAGTCATTAGAGCTTCGAGATTTACGCCAGTGACGTTCTGCTTTACGGGACAGTTTTTGAAGATTTCGTGTTGCTTTGGTGTGCCACGGTTGACATCGAAGTCGACGTGTAGTATGAAGTGTCGCTGGAGCCACTTGATCAAGGGCCGTTGCTAAGGTTAGGTGAAAATGAGGTACTGCCATCTCAGGGGATGAGAATGTAGAGATAGGGGAGAGAAGGTGTTGGAGAGAGGTGGAAAATTGTTGAAGATTAATAGAATTCAGATTTCTACGAGTATGAGGAGGCTTGGTTGAGTTAGACAGTAGAGAGGTTAGAGCAGTGGGGGTGAGAGTGTAGCTGATAAGGTGATGATCCGAGAGGGGGAAGGGTGTATTAATAAAGTTAGAAACTGAGCATAGTCTAGAGAAAACAAGATCAAGGCAGTGGCCATCCTTATGAGTAGATGATTCAATCCACTGGGAGAGGTCAAGTGAGGATGTTAGAGAGAGTAGTTTGGAAGCAGCTTTGGAAGGTGGGTTATCAATGGGGATGTTGAAGTCACCCATGATGATGGTGGGGATGTCTGAAGATAAGAAGTGAGGGAGCCATGCAGAGAAATCCTCAATAAATTGTTGGTGTGCTCCAGGGGGACGATAGATCACCGCAACACGTAGGGAGAATGGATTAAAAATGCGAATAGCATGTACTTCAAAAGATGTGAACGTGAGTGATGGGACATTTGGTAGAACTGTGTATGTGCACTGTGGGGAGAGAAGTAGTCCAACCCCACCTCCTTGTCTGCCTTCAGGTCTGGAGGTGTGGGTGAGATGGAGGCCACCATGTGAAAGTGCTGCAGGTGAGGCAGTGTCTGATTGCATGAGCCATGTTTCTGTTATTGCCAGAAGGTTGAGGTTTTTTGAGAGGAAGAGATCATGAACGGAGGTAAGTTTGTTACAAACAGATCGTGCATTCCAAAGGGCACATTTAAAGGACTTGGGAAGAGAGGGTAGACAGGTGATGTGTTTGAGGTTTGCTATAGAACGGTAGTGTTCTGATGTATGTGTGTGTGAGGAGTGTGGGGGACCTGGATTAGGTGATATATCACCAGCTAATAGAAGCAGAGTGAGCGAAAGATAGGCAAGGGGATTGTAAGATGTGTGGCCTTTTATTTTCTGGCGACAGGTGGAGGCTGTACTTGTTAGAGATAATAAATAGGACAACAGTTCATGGGTGTTAAATAGAGGTGAGTGGAGTAATGCAGGTGCAATATGAACAAATTTGTGTGTTGGTGGAGGGGTGAAAGATGACACAGTCCTAAAGATCATGCCATGAAATGAGACTAAGAAAAGCAATTTGTGAAACATTGTGAAAAAAGGGGTAAAAGCAAAAAGCAAGGATATTTTAAGAATTACCTCTTAGCAGTATTCCATATAAATAGACAAGTAGTGCAGAAATAGGCTGTGGCAGATGTTGCTTATTGCTGGGAGTTAAATCAAGTCAAATGTAGTCCAATGTTTGGCCAACTGTGTTGTCTAACTGTGCATTTTCGTCCACTTTGTGAGAAAATCCCACTTAGTGCAGAAATCACACACGTCTAACCCCACATACGTCTCCCCATAGAATGAAGCCAAATGTAGTCAGTCTAATTTAGGAATACACTACAGATGTGCTAATTGGTCAGCTAATCAAAGGAAAAGAAAACATTTGTGGGAAAGGATAGAGGAGGCCAGATACCTATCATAAATTAGGCAGCAATAAAAGACTGTGCCAACCTAAGTTTAAACAGATAACAGTTTCCTATAACATACTTAAACACAGATTGCAGGGATGAAATTCACAGAATAATGATCAGAGTAGTAGTAGCAGCATGGATGAACATACTTAAACACAGATTGCAGGGATGAAATTCACAGAATAATGATCAGAGTAGTAGTAGCAGCATGGATGAACATACTTAAACACAGATTGCAGGGATGAAATTCACAGAATAATGATCAGAGTAGTAGTAGCAGCGTGGATGAACATACTTAAACACAGATTGCAGGGATGAAATTCACAGAATAATGATCAGAGTAGTAGTAGTAGCATGGATGAACATACTTAAACACAGATTGCAGGGATGAAATTCACAGAATAATGATCAGAGTAGTAGTAGCAGCATGGATGAACATACTTAAACACAGATTGCAGGGATGAAATTCACAGAATAATGATCAGAGTAGTAGTAGCAGCATGGATGAACATACTTAAACACAGATTGCAGGGATGAAATTCACAGAATAATGATCAGAGTAGTAGTAGCAGCATGGATGAACATACTTAAACACAGATTGCAGGGATGAAATTCACAGAATAATGATCAGAGTAGTAGTAGCAGCATGGATGAACATACGTCTAACCCCACATACGTCTCCCCATAGAATGAATATAGCAAAAGTAACTAACTTTTACAGCTCTATCATCATCATCACCATTTATTTATATAGCGCCACTAAATCCGCAGCGCTTTACAGAGAACTCACTCTGCCCCTGCCCCATTGGGGCTTACAATCTAATTTCCCTAACACACACACACACACACACACACACACACACGCTGACAATGACTCACACAGACAGAGAGGCACAGACTAGGGTCAATTTGTTAGCAGCCAATTAACCTACCAGTATGTTTTTTTGGAATGTGGGAGGAAACCGGTGCTCGCGGAGGAAACCCACGCAAACACGGGGAGAACATACAAACTCCTCACAGATAAGGCCATGGTCGGGAATTGAACTCATGACCCCAGTGCTGTAAGGCAGAAGTGCTAACCACTATGCCACCGTGCTGCCTCTGCCCTCTATTCGCCTAAATCACCAGAGCCTCTTTTGACATTGTCTTTATCCAGGAGACTCATTGGAACTGTCTTCAGGGAATGATTTTAAATGCTCCTTGGATTCAAGATTGCATTGCTGCCACTTATTTGACAAAAAAAGCAAGGAGTTGCAATTCTATTGAATAGAATATTGCATTATACTATTGAGGATTTGTTAATTGATGTTGATGGCAGATATGTACTTTTACATTGCGATGGGGAACATTTTACATTCTTGAATATTTATGCTCCTAATATGCCTAATCATAAATTCTTTACTGAAATATCTGGACTTCTGCTTCAAAGGGATACTCCCAATCTCATTGTCGGAGGAGACTAAATATGGTTGATAATTCCCAGCTGAATAAATGAATTATTCCTTCCTCTTATCCCGGTTCTAGATAGGATAATATTCATTATTTTAAAATAAACTTTGACTTATTGACCCTTGGTGGATTTATAATCCTACTGGTAAAACATATACAGTCATGGCCAAAATTTTGATAATGACACCAATATAATTTTTCACAATGTATGCTGCCTCAGTTTATATGATGGCAATTTGCATGTACTCCAGAATGTCATGAAGAGTGATCAGATGAATTGCAATTAATTTCAAAGTCCTTCTTTACCATGACAATGAACTTTATCCCAAAAACAACATCTCCACTGCATTTCAGCCCTGCCACAAATGACCAGCTGACATCAGGTCAGTGATTCTCTTGTTAACACAGGTGAGAGTGTTGACAAGGACAAGGCTGGAGATCACTCTGTCATGCTGACTGAGTTAGAATAACAGACTGGAATCTATAAAAGGAGTGTGGTGTTTGAAATCACTGTTCTTCCTCTGCTAACCATGGTTATCTGCAATGAAACATGTGCAGTCATTGCTTTGCACAAAAAAGGCTTCACAGTCAAGGATATTTCACCTAAATCAACCATTTATCGGATCATCAAGAACTTCAAGGAGAGAGGTTCAACAGTTGTGAAGAAGGCTTCAGGGAGCCCGAGAATGTCCAGCAAGCGCCAGGACCGTCTCCTAAAGTTGATTCAGCTGCGGGATCGGGGCACCACCAGTGCAGTTTGCTTAGGAATAGCAGCAGGCAGGTGTGAGTGCATCTGCATGCACAGTAAGGTGAAGACTTTTGGAGGATGGCCAGGTATCAAGAAGGCCAGCAAAGAGGCCACTTCTCACCAGGAAAAACATGAGGGACAAACTGATATTATGCAAAATATACAGGGATTGGACTGCTTAGGACTGGGGTAAAATCATTTTATCTGATGAATCCCCTTTCAGATTTTTGGGGCATCTGGAAAAACGCTTGTCTGGAGAAGGAAAGGTGAACGCTACCATCAGTCCTGAGTCATGCCAACAGTAAAGCATTCTGAGACCATTTATGTGTAGGGTTGCTTCTCAGCCAAGGGGGTGAGCTCACTCACAATTTTGCCTAAGATCACAGCCATGAATAAAGAATGGTACCAAAACATCCTCCAAGAGCAACTTCTCACAACCGTCCAAAAACAGTTTGGTGACATACAATGCCTTTTCCAGCATGATGGAGCACCTTGCCATAAGGCAAAAGTGATAACTAAAATGGCTTGGGGATCAAGACATCAACATTTTGGGTCCATGGCCTGGAAACTCCTCCGACCTTAATCCCATTCAGAACTTGTGGTTAATCCTCAAGAGGCGAGTGGACAAGCAAAAACCCACAAATTCTGACAAACTCCAAGCATTGATTACGCAAGAATGGGTGGCCATTAGTCAGTATGTGGCCCAGAAGTTGATTGACAGCGTGCCAGGGTGAATTGCAGAGGTCTTCAAAGAGAAAGGTCAAAACTGCAAATATTGACTCTTTGCAGAAACTTAATGTAATTGTCAATAAAAGCCTTTGACACTTATGAAATGCTTGTAATTTTACTTCAGTATACCATAGCAACATCTGACAAAAAGGTCTAAATACACTGAAGCAGCAAACTTTGTGAAAACCAATACTTGTGTCATTCTCAAAACTTTTGGTCATGACTGTCCTTCCATTTCAGGGTTCATTATACATTTTCTCGTATTGATTAATGGTTTCTAATTTGTTGCTTTCGAGAATTAGTTCACCTCAAATTGGGAGTATTTTGATTTTATCTCCTCTTTTGTTAACTTTAAATATATACTCTGCTATCTCTGCTCGCAGGTCTTGGAGGTTCCCAGCATATCTGGTTGTTCAATGACTTTGCTGAATACCTTAACCATAAATGGATGGAATTCATACATGACAATTTAGGTCACTGGAATGACTCAGTGTTATTTTGGGAGACCTCTAAGATGGTTATGCAGGGATCATATCATTGCAGACTTAGTTAGGCAGAAATAAGAATATCAAGCTAAATATGACCCTCTTCATAGAGCCGTACAAGTTACATTTGAAGGCTATACTTAATGTCCATCAGTTTCTTCTTTTGATTTTTATATGAAAGAATGACAGCTTCTTAAAAATCTACTGGCCTCTACCACAAAGTCTAGGTTAAGCTATTCTAAAAATAGGTGGGACAATAAGACAGGGAAGATTTTGGTGAATATGACTGAATGTCAGGGTTAAAAATAACATGTAGAGGCAATTAGAGACTCAGTTTTGGGCAATAGATACGTTGCATCTTCTGAAATTGTTTCTCAATTTTGTTTTCTTCATCAAATTCTGTATACTGCCAATACGTGTGACCAATCCCTCTATCATGCTGTTTTACAGACCTCTAAGCTGCATAAACGTACTCACTTTCAACGTTTCATCCCGAATTAGAAAATTACTGAACGAGAAGTCGATTTGGTTATTAAAGCTTAACTTTTTAATAAATCACCTGGGCCTGATGGTTTAAGTGGGGAATATTATAAAAGCTTACGTTTCAATATATTATCATTTTTGTCTTTGTATTGTAAATGACATATTAAGCAACTTCCCTTTCATCACTTCAACTAAGTATATACAGTTTTTATTCTCAAGCCAAAAAGGATCCAGAAGCTATCTCCCCTTATTGTCCTTCTACCTTGTTAAATCAAGATTTAGAAATTCTAAAATAATGGTGAATAGGCTACAAAGCATCCTCCTTGATTAACTTACTTCTCATCAGTTAGGGTTTACTCATGGTAAGCATTTTATGCGAGGGGTACGGACGACCACTGCTGCAACTATTCAATCTACACATTCTTGTAATGAGACGGCAGATATTTTGTTAAGTTTGGATGCTGAAAAGACAATTGATAAGATATCCAGAGGCATTTATAACTGAAATTTGAATATCAGGAGTTTGATAGGGAATTTGACCAGTTTATCAAATATATTTACAACAACCAAACTACCTTTCTATCTCCAATAACCATGTCTCGGGGGCACACGGCAGGGGTGTCCAATGATGCCCTTGCTTTTCATTTTGGCCTTGGATCCCCTTTTGCTTATTCGGACTAAGATGACTGATTTTCATGGTATTTCTTGGGGGTTTGAGGAGGTAAAATTTGTAGCCTTTGCTGATGATCTTCTTTTGTTTATTTCAGATCAATACCTCTATTTACACCAGTGGTAGATAAGATTGCAGAATTTGGGAAGGTTTCTGGATTCTTAGTCAATAGGAAGAAATCAGTTACAATGGCGTTAGATGCGGTTACGAAACCTACATGGAGTAGAGCATTCAAACTTACATGGGTGGCCATTTCATTTACCTATTTGTGGACCCAGCTTCCTAAAAATATACATATTCTTTACTCCTTGAAGGTTAGTCCTATTATTAAAGAAGCTATTGTTCAACTTAGTGGTTGGAATTGTGTCCCACTTTCATATTTAGGCCGAGCCAATTTAATTAAAATTACTATTTTCCTAAAACGTTATACACATAACAATTACTGCCAGTGTTGCTTACGGACGTGATAAAAAGTTGACAAATGGTGAATTTTGTTGTTTCATTTGGAAAAATCAGCAGTCTGGAATTGGTTTACTTACATTATAACAGCCTCTTTCAAGGGATGAAATTAATTTTCCTAATTTGAAATTATATAACTATGCTTGAATAGACAGGTATGTATGTGAATAGCTTCATGCCTGAAATTTTTATGCTGATTTGGGGGCCGATAGTTTTTCTGTGACTAGTTGCAATTCAAATTATTTTCTGCATCTATCTAGATGAGCTCTTTTGGAGGAATGGTTTGATAACCCTTTATTCTTTACTGCATAGAAAGTTTGGCAGGAAACTCATATTAAGTATTACCTTAATTGTACCTATTCATTTTATTTGCCATTTTTGAAGAATACAGCCTTTCAAGATAGGAGAGTAATACCCCATTCATACTGCACCAAAATCCCGGGTTTTTCCTGGGTCGAGCTTAAACAACCCGGGTCTTGGTGCAGTATGAATGGTACAAGTGAAAAATCCCGGGTCTAAAAACCCGGGTCTTCAACCCGGGATTTATCGAGGGGTAATTCCCGGGTCTGACTCGGGTTGCCTGCACTATGAAGAGAGAGAGATTTTTTTCATATCCCAGCTTTCAGCCAATGAAAAGTGCTCTGGTGATGAGTCCTACAAATTGCCAGGGCACAGACTTGTGCAGTATGAATGGGGTCAACCCCGGAAATTCCCGGGTCCAAGGTGCAGTATGAATGGTGTTTCTGAGCTGGGACGCTCCGAGCCACTGCAAAAACCCGGCTTCAAATACCCGGGATATTGCAGGGGCGGCAGTATGAAAGTGGTATTACATATCCTTTTAGTTTGTGGCAGAGGAACAGTATTTATAATATTCGATCATTGGTGGATCTGCATACTAGGAAACCGCTAGCTGTAGTTCAGATTATTACTAAATTTGACATACCCAATACCCATATTTTGCATTATACCAGGCTCAATATTATGTTTCTTTTGTTCTTAAACATCTCTCTTCCAGAGATTGGTCCAATGAATTAGATTTGGTAGTCCCCAAGCCTTTGCTGGGTCAAAAGGCGATTACTGTTCAAACATCTGCAAATAATGTTTGATTTTACAAATATCTGTTTGGGTCTGTCTTATTGGTTTAATCTGTTTCTCTGTGTGATTTTGGATTATATTTTCATATTTGCAGTTTTTCTATTTTCCATTAAGACTTTACCTGCTAGTACATATAGGGAAATGTTCTATAATATTTTTTCATAGGGGTTATTTTATTATTATTATTATTATTATTATTATTATTATTATTATTATTAATTTTTATTTATAGGGCGCCACTAGGTGTCTGTAGCGCCGTACAGGGACAAACGAAATTACAATATGAGGTGAGATAGCACAGTACAGTAAACAATAAGCACAGTAACTCAGTGAGCTCAAAGCACAGCTAGAGGGACGGTGGAGGGGAGAGGGGAAGGTTCGCATACGACAGAGCCCACGAGGGAGGGCACGGATGACAGGGAGACCCCCAGAGGGGAGAGGAGGGAGCGAGAGGGGACGGGGGGAAGAGGGTCCTCGAGTAGGAGGGCTAGGTAGCTGGAGAGCAGAGTTAAAAGTGGTGAAGACAGTAGGAGAGGTGACCCTGCTCAAAGGAGCGTACAATCTAAGGGGTGGGGTAGACAGACAGAGAGACACGGGGGAGATTATTTATCCCTACATCGTTGTCACGGTGTGGGTTTATCTGACTCTGGTTCATGTTCAATGTGTCATGATCCTGATGCCTAATTTTTTCACTGCATGTGAGAATGCCCTTACATTAGGTGGTTTTGGTGGCAGGTTCACCAATATGCATCTACGTATCTCCTTAATTATGTACTTCTGTCATCTGAATAGTCTGTGCTGGGTATTGTAATAGTGTCTTCCTGCAGAAAGTTACTTTTTATTATTTCTGCTGCTGCTCAGAAAAATATTTTGCATATGTGGACGCAGGATCAACCACCATGTTTAGATATGTTTCATGAAAAACTTTTTTTCTGTTTAAAAAGGACTGCCTCTAATCTTTTTTGCATAAGGAGTATCAAGTCAAGAGGTTTTTTTTGAAGAATGGGAATGTTTAATTGATTTGCTGCCTGATATATTATAATTCCAAATCTTCTCATGTTTCAAACCCACAAGTTGATATTAGATTAAAATAGTTTTATAGGATCCTCCTATTACTATATCTAATGAGTTGTAATTTTCTTAACTTAACTTCTCTTTTTTGTGCGGGTATAGTTTTTTATCCTTTGAGTATGGCTACTTTTTTGACAATTGACTGCACCTGGAATCCTGAAAAATGAATAATAAAATAAACTGTAAATTTAAAAGTAATTATATTACAATAATTTTATCTTGAAGTTGAATTATATGCCTATTATCATGATATCTGATTATGAATTGTTTGGACTGGGTTGTGTGATAATGTGTATTTTTTCTAATAAAAGCATTATAAAAAAAAACCACTTATATTCCACACGGTTATCCCATTTTTATTTCTACAAATTTCTCCATCCTCCCATTACCAATGAGGTATACTCGCTATAGTTTATCCACACATTTCTTCCCACTTCCCTCTATACTTAGTGTACATCTATAGACAAACACCATTTAATTTACTATCATCACCCCTATACCCAATGGTTAAAGTGGAACTTTAGAAGTGGTGGTATGAAAATTTAGAAGAGACAGTATGATAAAATGAATGTAAGTGAATGGAATGTGTTTTACAAGGAAGGAAATAGGAGAAGTGACGGTATGGCTCCCAAACATATACACCCCCCCTTTGACCACTGCCTATACCTAGTATTTTCTGCATATTTTCCAACATATTTTTATTTTACTATTTGTCTTTATTTTTTTATTATTGGAAACATTATTATATTATTAGTTCCTTTAGAACCACTCATCTATGCCCAGCATTGAATATATATCCCCAGCAAAATAGAAATGTGAGAACACACATTCTCTCCCTACCACCTATTGGGTCTAATTTATAAAGGAATGTAAATGCCGTTCCATGCATATTATGAATTAAATTGCACTGCACAAGCTCAAAAAAGGACTATGATCCAGTGAACGCTAGTACATCCAATTCATCTTTGAACGCAAATGGGACTTCCAATAGTCTATGATTTCATAGATGAATGGTGAGGGGAAAGGGTCATTTGCACATAGGAAATATACAGTAAGGGTGTAGCATGGTGGAGCACCCGTACATCTGTCCGATACAAGCTCTCGGTATCTCTTAGGTACTTGATTTTCAGCCATATAGCCATATAAGCACCCAGGGCCGTCTCTTCCATTGGGCATGATGGGCAGGTGCCCGGGGGCCCTGCAGGCAAGGGAGGCCCGTCCGAATCCTAAAAAAAAAAAAAAAAATTTTTTTTTTTTAAAATACTTACCTTGCGGTCACATCAGCGGTGATCCGGCTCCCTCCCTGGTCCCCTCTTCCGTGCTGTGCTCACAGTGAATACTGGGCGTGATGTCACGCCCAGCATTCACTGCAACCACAGCACGGAAGAGGGCAGAAGAGACTCAGCGGCGCGGAAAAAAGAAGAGGATCGGACTTACGGTAAGTTAAGGGGGCCCCTATATATATATATATATATATATATATATATATATATATATATATATGTAAAAAAAAAGTGATTATATATATAATCACGTTTTTTTAACATACACACATATTTTTTTTACACACACACACTATATATATATATATATATATATATATATATATTTTTTTTTTTAGGGGCCCGGTACACTGCATTGCCCGGGGGCCCATAAAGTTGTTAAGGTGGCCCTGTAAGCACCTGCTACAGGGTAGGTGTAAGCGCCAAGTGATAGTGATGATGGACGTGTATGCATGCCTGAACATGTGCTAGCAATTAGGAGCAGCTAAAAGTCATTTTATATACAGTACGCATCTCAATAGATGTATTTGGTTGAAGAAAAAGTTTTGTTTTTTTATTTTTCAGTGTATTTTTCATTTACAGGTGACAATAACAGTTCGTACTGGTTGGTATTTACATTGCACATAAGTATTGTTCGTATCCTGCAGTGAGTTGTGTCTGTCTCAATACGGCAAGTGCCCTGTATGCAAAGCATACCTACACCCATAGTCAACAAGAGACATTTCTTCAGATCCCCTTGTTGTTGAATACAGACATGCTTATGCCTGTATTACATATGTTTTTTGTTTTGTAAAAAAAATGGACATTCCTTCATTTTGCATGCCTTGATGAATTGGGCCCATTATGTACATGTGATTACCACTCTACTTTATATTTTCCTCTTTTCCCTTATCACTCCTTCCTCTTCTTTCCCTATCTCTTATCCCCTTCTCCTCTCTTATCCCCTTCTCCTCTCTTGTCCCCTTCTCCACTTTTTCTCTACTTATTTTTATTTTAATGTAATTAATGTTATTTTTATTTTTTTACTTTTCTATTAGCATTTGTTCTTAAACTATTATTAATTTTTATTCAGTTTTAATTCAATTTAATTAAATGTATTTCTAATCCGTAATCCATGTTCTTATTTTTTATTTATATTTTTATTCTAATTGCATTTCCATTCTCATTACTGCAATATTCGTTTGTCTCTTTCTATGTCTATAGAACCAATAGAATTCTGATTTTGACTGTACAGACTAACTGTACAATTTCCCTCCTTACAACTCCACTCCTCTTCCATGAGAAAAACCATATGGACCACATACTCCCATATAACATCACTACAGATATCTACATACAGGATATCAAGACATCACACACAGCATTTTACAGAGACAAGTTCAGCCAAGCATCAATATTTCTAGATTTAATAGGTGGTGGATACTATGTTGGCAGTGCATCCACCTAACCCCCCCACAACCACCATAGCTAAGCTCAATATTTCATATGTCACTTCTTGCATCAACAGATACACTTGACAGGAGGTGTATTTCTTGCATGTACTGAAGGGCTTGTGCGATGATATAAAAAGTTGATGATGTCTATCAGTACTATCTAGTAGCTTCTGATTGGCTAATTGCATATAGCCCCTTCCAACAATTAGCAACACAATTAGCAAAACTAAAGCTATATTATATTAAGTCTCGGTCAATGGCATTACTTAATTGACATTGGCATTTGGACTATAGCAATAAAGAAATACAAAAGCTGCTGTTTACCCTTTAATAATCACATTGAAATGTTAACAAACTTTTACTTGGGAAATGCAACTTTCACATTTATTGATAGCTGTAAATACACTATTTTCCCTTAAGTATAGGAAACTTTGTTATTTTATTATATTGTGTCCAAATAGAGCAAAGCCTTGATAGCATTTACTTCTAATATGGTCAGCCACATCTGTATGCTATCGTGGGGAGTTTGCATACATACTTGTATGCCTGATGTATATCTGGCATAAATACTACTGTCTTTGAACGGGAAGCATCTTGAGTTGTGTTTGACTAAACATATATAAGTTTACACTTCTATGCATGCGTCCTCTCTTACATACGTTTGGTTCACAAATGCATCCAACTCTAACTGATCATCTAAATTAAGGATGAGCGGACTCGGATTCCTGGAATCCGAGCCCCCCCGAACAGTGCGGATCTGAGTCAGATCCCGCCGATTCCGAAACTTAAAACGAGGCTCTGAGTCATAATCCCGCTGTCGGATCTTGCGATACTCGGAACCTTTAAATTCCCCGCTTGCCGCCGCCATCTTCACTCGGGCATTGATCAGGGAAGAGGGAGGGTGTGTTAGGTGGTTCTCTGTCTTGCTATTTCTCGTGCTGTGCTGTGCTGTGCTGTGCCCTGTTCTGCTGAGTCCAGTGGTGCTTTTGCCAGTGCTCTGTCCTGCTGAGTCCAGTGGTGCTTTTGTCCTGTGCTCTGTCCTGCTGAGTCCAGTGGTGCTTTGGCCAGTGCTCTGTCCTGCTGAGTCCAGTGGTGCATCAGTCCAGTGCTCTGTCCTTGCTGAGTCCAGCGGTGCTTTTGTCCTGTGCTTTGTTCTGCTAAGTGCATATTTATTTTAAAAGTATTAAAAATTCTTCCATAAAAAAAAAAAAAAAAGAAAAATTCTACAAAAATCCTTTTAAAAAAATATTAAAAAAAAATCAAAAAAGTCATTGCTGAGTCCAGTGGTGCATGAGTCCAGTGCTCTGTCCTTTCTGAGTCCAATGGTGCATCAGTCCAGTGCTCTGTCCTTGCTGAGTCCAGTGGTGCATCAGTCCAGTGCTCTGTCCTTGCTGAGTCCAGTGGTGCATCAGTCCAGTGCTCTGTCCTGCTGAGTCCAGTGGTGCTTTTGCCAGTGCTCTGTCCTTGCTGAGTCCAGTGGTGCTTTTGTCCTGTGCTTTGTTCTGCTAAGTGCATATTTATTTTAAAAGTATTAAAAATTCTTCCATAAAAAGAAAAAAAAAAGAAAAATTCTACAAAAATCCTTTTAAAAAAATATAAAAACAAAAAACAAAAAAGTCATTGCTGAGTCCAGTGGTGCATCAGTCCAGTGCTCTGTCCTTGCTAATGTTTTTTATTTAAAACTTGCAACATAACATTACATATGAAACAATAAAACCAATAAACTTTACTAAAGGTGGCACCAACCTATATTAAAAAAGACCAACTGAAAACAAAGGCTGATTTGCCTAACTTAACCGAAAGTCCAGAAGGGCTATTTGCCCAATTCATAAGTCCAGTAAATACAAAAGGATAAAATCACATAAAACAAGAAGGTGCCACCATACAAACAACAAACCCAACTCATATACATCACCGTATCCCACTAAGAAGCAAGTTGTAGGTGCATGTAAGCCATACTTGAAAAAATTTTCTACCACACAAAATCTAATGGGGTGAAAGGACAGCAAGAGAAGCCACTTAGAAAGGAGAGGCACCAGACTTTGACCCCCTAAGGAGGTCTCAGACTCCGCCACAGCCTGAGCCAGTTAGCATTGGACATCCGGCGACCCTCCATGCCCCTCAATTTCCACACCTCGTGGAGAATATCTTCCACCACTACCTCACAGGGAAGGACTTTCTGCCGGATGGTGACCTGACACCGTGCGTTCCATGTGAAATACCTGACCACTAAACTGACTAAAAAAAGTGTACAGAAATCAAAAGCCCTCCACCTTGCCTTGAATGCCCCGTAGACCCATTCAGGGTAACTAAGCCCCGAACGGCAGGGGATCCCCAGCGACCTGGAGACTCTTTTATAAACCTTTACATTAAAGGGACACTCGAGCAAGAAATGGTCCATAGTCTCCTCCACCCCTAGACACTCCTCCCGTGGGCAGCCACGATCATCAGCATTTCTGTGCTTGAGGTTCCCTCTTACATAAAGTCTCCCGTGAAAGGAGAGCCAGGCAATGTCCTGAAGCTACAACGGGATTCTCTCTGAATTAATCAAGGAAAGCCCCACCGAACTCACATCACCTGGGCAGTCTCTCAGTGACAGCGGAACCCAAAAGTGGGAGTGCAGGACTCTCTTCTCCAACTCCCTTCTAGAAGAGCTCCCAACTTCCTCCGCCCCTAAGCCCCAATGCCTTGTCACCTTCAATCCCAAGGAAACGTAGGTCGGGAGATACCCATGCCGAACCCGGAAACTCTTAACGGTGCCTCCCCCATACCATGCACCGAGGAAGGGATCCACCCATACCCTGAAGCCTCCCACCCACTGAGGAGGGGTCTCAACTAGGAGACTACTAAGGTGCAACTTCAGAAAGGTTGACATAAAGAACAGCACAGGGTTAATCATACCCAGGCCCCCATCCTTCCTCAGTCAGTAGGTCACAGCCCGCTTGACCAGATTCAGCCTATTCCCCCAGAGTAACTGGAAGAAAACTGCATAAACCCTAGACCATAAAGACTCCGGCAAAAGGCACACATAGCTGATGTACAGGAATACCGGGATCAGGAAGGTCTTGATCAGGTCCACCCTTTCCCGGAGAGAGTGTTTCCACCTCTTCCAGCTCACTACCTTCTGGGAAGCTTCCTCCAGCCTTAACTCCCAATTTTGCTTGGCATAATCACCAGGGCCGAAATGAATCCCTAAAATTTTGATCTTCTCACTCGCCCGGGGAAGACTGTCTGGAAGGTTGAATTCACAACCCTCCTCCCCCATCCAGAAAACTTTACTCTTTTCCTGGTTTACTAATGAGCCACTGGCCTCAGAATACCCACGGACCAGAGTCGTTACCTCCTCAGCTTCCGCGGAACTCGACAAGACAACAGTAACATCATCAGCGTAGACCACTACCTTCAAGGGGCACTCCGGACCCAACAGCACACCTCCCAACGAGCTACCACCAACCCTTCTGACGAAGGGATCTATGGCAAACACATACAGGAGGGGGCTCAGGGGACAACCTTGTCTTACTCCAGAGCTGACCTCAAAGGACTGACCCACCCAACCATTCACAAGAGGGAAGCTCTCGGCTTGTCTATAAATGGTACGGAGCCAATTCACCACCCGCACTGGAAGACCATACCACAGAAGTAGAGCCCAAAGGTACTCATGATTTACCCTATCAAAATCCTTCGACTGATCTAAGGCTAAAAGGTACTTCCCCCACTTCTCCGCACGGCACCGCTCAAAGGCCTCCCGCACCATCAGGACAGCACTGAAAGTGCTTCGGCCCTTCACAGTGCAGTGCTGAGAAGGAGAGAGCAACTGGCCGGAAACCTGCATCACTCTATTATAAAGCACCTACGCCAGAATCTTCCTGTCAGTATTGAGAAGAGCGATGGGGCGCCAGTTCTCAATACATGACTGATCTTTCCCCTTGGACAGTAAGATAAGGGCAGAGACCCTCATGGAGGGAGGCAATAAACCTCTGCCCAGGCTCTCATTAAAAACCTCCACGAGACGCGGAGCCAGAATGTCCCCAAAGATTTTAAAGAACTCAGATGTAAGACCATCTGGGCCTGGGGCTTTCTTGACAGATAAACCATCTATCGCCATCTTGACCTCGTCCACCGTTATTTCATCGCTCAAGGACTCAAGCAGGCCGCTAAAATCACCAAGGCCAGGAGTTTCCCTCAAAAACTGGTCCATCCTCTCTTTGTCAAGTGACTTCTCCGATAAGAGATCGGAATAGAAGGACCGCACAACACCAAGAATGCCCTCCTTCTCCTCCCTAAGGACACCCTCAGCATCGCGCAAGCCCCTCACCTCCTTAGCATCTACCGAGTTCCTACAGCTCTGGAAAGGATAGGGCGAATGGTACCTCCCATAATCCCTCTCCAGAACCAAGGATGCATACCGGTCATACTGTATCTCTCTCATCTGAGCCTTCACCCGGGGGATCTCCCCACTATCCCCCTGGCCAGAGATCAAGAACCCAAGTTTTTTCCTCAGTGCCATGTAGGTGCTCTCTTTTAACAAGTTATTTCTGGCTACAAGGCCCCGAAAAAAGCTCCGGGTCCTTTTCTTCAGCATCTCCTACCATTCAGACCTACTCCAACCTGCCTCCAAAAGTGATTCCTGAGATTCAAAGAAGTCCCTAAAAGACTGTCTTATCAACTCCTCCTCTAGGAGCTTAGAGTTCAGGCGCCAAAGACCCCTACCCTTCCGAAGAGTCTCCGAAGCATTCAAGGACATAGATAGGTAAACGTGGTCGGAGAACTCTACCGGCCTCAGCTCTGGAGCCAATGTTTTCGAGCTCTCCTTAACAAAAAACCTATCTATCCTAGACCTACAACTACCTCTATAAAAAGTGAAACCCGTGTGGTCTGGAAAATGACGAATGTGTGCATCCACCAGACCAGCCTGCCTGACCATACTTACTAAAAAAAGGGAATCATAGCCCAGAGAAGTCCTTGAACCTCCCCTGTCTTTTGTCCTAGTGACGGTGTTAAAATCACCACCAAAGACTATCTGCCGGGCTGTAAAAAGGTATGGCTTTATGGCGCTGAAGAGGCATTTCCGACCCCACTTTGTTTGGGGTCCATAAATATTAATCAGCCTTAAGTCATGCCCCCTCAGTTTGACATCTATCACCATGCACCTACCTACCTCAAGCTCAATGACTCGCTGGATGGTTATCATGCCGGTAAAAAGCACCGCCACCCCACCGTACGGCTCGGCCGCAAGAGACCAGTAGGAGGGCCCACGCCTCCACTCTCTTTTGGCTTTATGTAGGTCGGCTAGTTGACCTAATCTGGTCTCCTGCAAAAATAAAAAATCAGCCTCAACCGTGCTGAAAAAATCAAAGGCCAGATAACGAGCTCGTTCGGAAAGAATAGATGCCACGTTAATAGTGGCAAATCTAATGGGCTGGGAAGCCATCCTTCAGAGCTTTAGACAGTAGTAACAACTCACTTCTTTTTTATTTTCCTCCCTGAATCCTCATCAGAGGAGCCAAACCTTTTATAACTAAGGCCTGCCTGCAAAGACTCCTCCCCCTGAGGACAACTTCTTCCCCCAAGGGAGGGACTCCACCTGACCCTAGCATCCTACCCGTTGACCCACCAGGATCACCGCCACCCAGGGGCCCTGCTCCCAACAACTTAACCGGATCATGAGGCAAACCAGAGGGTTTGCTATGGGGGACCTCAAGGGGTTTCTGATTAGGAGGTACAGGACACACGGGAGGATCCTGACTCTGAGGAACAAGGACCGGGTCACTCCCTGAAGACCGATCTCTCACCACCGGGGACTCTGGCACCCCACTAGGGGGGCCGGCTTCTATGGGATGGCCAGGGGGGGGATCCTGTATCAAGGGGGGAACTAGGTCTTCTACGGAAGGAGGCCCAGATGGGGTTGTCACCTTATCCTTCAAATAGAGCCTAGCAGTTTTCCTGACACTGGTCTTTCTCATTATTTTTGCTATCTCCCCTAAAGGCAGGTCCCTTGACTTTTGTGTTTTCCTATTTTGCCTGGTTGCTTGGACTAAAGCACCTTCCCTATTCACCCTAATCTCCCCCTCCTCCATACTTTCTTCCTCGCTTGACAAGAACCGGAACCTGTTTGATAGAACTAACCCTTCCTTCCCTGTACCCTTCTTCTTGCTTTTGCTCTTTTGCCTGGACCATTCATTTGTCTGAACTTTGGCTATCGAAGGTACTGATAACTTAGTTACAAGGGGCAGGGGATTTGGCGGAGGAGCAGGACTTTCCATGGGATCTGCCGGTTTCTCCACTGGTTCCACATTTTCTACCACCTCGACTGCCCTCACTATTTCTTCATCTGTAACCGCGGCGTTATGAGCTGCATGGGGGCACTTACTGAAGGGGTGGCCTATTGTGCCACATAAATTGCACCTGATTTGGTTGCATGTCCTGGTTTCGTGGCCCATGCCCCCACAATGCCCACACTTTTGTTGGGGACAGTTGGCACTGAGGTGGCGGAAGTCCCCACATCTGTGGCACATCCTCGGCTGGCCCGGGTAGAAACATTGGATCCTATCACGACCAATGAAAGCCGCGGACGGCAAGTGTACTAGGCCAGCCTCCGTGCATTTTAGATCTACCGTGGTGGACCATCCGCCACCCCAGACGCCATGACTTGGGTCTGGCACTTTGACCAGAGGCGAAACCATCTTTGCAAATCTCCCCACCCAAAACCCAAGGTCCGCTGCTGGTATAGACTCGTTTCTTACCAATATAGTAATTTTAACTCGCTCCTGGCGAGTTATGGCGATAGCCTTATAATTAACCCATGGATCTCTCAACCTGCACCCACCCCACCTGCTCCAGAAAGTCTGCAGGCCCTGATATGACACGAAGCTTACATCATACTCCGCAGTGTTAACAGGGTGGATGCAGGCAAAGAGATCCGCTGGGACAAACTTAAATGACTCTAGGAAAACTTTTAAAAAATCTGGTCTGTTAGGGGGGTCTTTCCCCATATATTTTAGTTGTACAACGTTGCGACACCTGAAAGGCTAAGCCGCCGTTGGGCCAGGCCCTATATTCTGGGGGTATTCATACTGGGCCTTAAACCTAAGTTAGATACTGCACCCGCATATGACATCAGCCCTGGGTGAATACTTGGCCCCGGGAGAGGCCTCTTAGGACTAGTATTTGGCCCCGGGAGGGAACTTGGATCTACCTGGCCTGACCCCGGGAGAGAACTTGTACTTGGCCCCGGGAGAGGATCTTTTGACCTCATAATCGAGCCCTGGACAACAATATCTCCCTGTACCCTAAGACTGCTACCCCCCCACAAATTTTGACGCGATGAAGGGCCTGCCTCTTCTGAGGCTCTCATACAGACTCCAGAACTGCTCACTAGTACATCACCACCAACCAACATGTTAGGCATAGTCTTAGACGCACTTTCTATTAAAGCAGCCGCTTTCCTGGCTCTGTCTGTTATGCATAAGGAACCATATGTAGTATCAATGATTTTGGCCTGAGTCGGGCTGAGTTCACTCCTCAAATTACCCCCCCCCCGCTCCTTATGCTCAATCGCAACCACCCTCTCATCTGTACACACCGAGACAGCATTTTTAACTACTCCAACTGTATCAGTAGCATTATCGGTAACATTAACATTATCTGCGACATTAGCATTATCAGCAATATTAGCACTGTCAGTAACATTAATAGCTACGTTAGCATTATCAGTAACATCAACATTATCTGCGACATTAGCATTATCAGCAATTTTAGCATTGTCAGTAACATTGATAACTACGCCAGCATTGTCAATAATATTAGCATTATCAGTAACGCAAGCATTACCAGTGACATTAGCATTGTCAGTAATATTAGCATTATCAGCTACATTAGCACAATCAATAATATTAGCATTATCAGTAGCATTAGCATTGTCAGCTGTACTGATGTACTGATCAGGATCGCTGGGTCAGGCCGACAGCGAGACTGCGCCACGGAGGACAGCACAGCTGCTCTGTCACAGGCTACCACCCTGGTACTCCCTGGATCAGACCCCGCCTCAGCTGCTGCCACATTACCGCTAGGTATTGCTTTTATTACATTAATCTTAACATTCTTTGAGTCCGAAGGGATCATGGAGCTTACCGGTCTCTGGGCCGATTCGTCACTTCCGGTATCTTCCGGAAAAGCCGCAGGCGGCTGGGAATACAATACAGTCCCCCCTACAGAAGCCCGCACTGTACACCCACCGGGGACACCTTCGGTTCCTACCTGGCCCTTCACCGACCTTTGCTCACCCTCCAACACACGGATCTCGCTGTAGAGACCGCCATCTTCGGTTACCTCCTGCGACCCGGCCGCCATGTTTGGAGGCAGCGGCGCTGAGTCTTCTAGGAGCGTTGCCTGTTTAATCACTTTTAATTTAAGCAGCAATTCTTCCTTTTCTTTCAGAGTTTCGGCTAGCTCTTCAATCTCCGTCGAGTACATCGCTCTGTCGCGGCTAAAAGCGTGATTCCTTTTCTTTCTCTTTTTAGTGATAAGTCTGTCAAGACCGCTGATTTCCAGTTCCAGCGTCTTGATCTGAGCACCAATCTCCATCTCATCTGGCTCACTGTCCTCCGAATCGGGCAGACACACTGTTGCCGGATCCACCGCCATATTAGGCCCGTCCTCCACCTCACCCGATCCCTGTTGCAGCACAGAGTCAGATGCCTGGATCTCCCGGGCCCCTCCAGACCCCATCCTGGGTCCCGTACGGGAGGATCCTCCCCTAGCCTGTTGTATCAGCACAGGCTGCAGGGTTTCCAAGTCCACACACGGCTGCATGTTCAACCCCGCTGACAGTTTCACCTCGGGCCCCAGTTGCCTCACTGGAGTCAGGGTACACATCTCCACCTCCTGCCCCCCCCATATTAGACTTCATACGGGATAGCTTAGGCCTGGTAAGTTCACTAGGCCCTGGGTGTACGTCCATCTCCTCCATCCTACTTAGGGAAAACACATCCACAGATCCCGGGGAAACCCCTTCAGTTGGAGGGACCAGATCCGTGGCCCGGTTGATATCAGGCCGGCTGGCAGTATTATTCTCCATACATAACTCCATAAGCCCAGAAGCCTGGGGGGCTCTCCTCCACTCCCCCCCCCCAGGATCCTCCATCAAGGCTGGGCTAGGCACAGAACTTTACCCTGCAGGCTTCTGGAAGTCAGAGCTAAAACAAACACCTCCTCTCTCTGTCCTGCTGAATCCAGTGATGCCCCGCCCCATGCTCTGTCCTGCTGAGTCCAGTGGTGCATCAGTCCAGAAACTGAGGGAAATAATCTCTCAGTGGCTTAACCCACTTAGACTCTCCTGGGGATTTGTGGTGTCAGACAACGGCAGTAACATTGTGCGGGCATTACATATGTGCAATTTCCTTTGTGGCTCCATTATCCCAATTACAAGGATTTTTACCTGTTGGTGTAATGATGTTATAAACACTACACTTGAAAGCTTGAGCCTTTAAATGAAAAAGTCACTCTTCATTGCACGAAGATTTGCAACAGGGACAGTTTTTTTGTTCACAAAGTCAACAAATAACACTTCGACCCTGTCTGTCTTTGACATACTTGATGGGATCTCAATGATGAATGCTCTGTACCATGGTCGTCAAAAACAAGAGGTAGTGACGCGCTCGAACTACACCCTCTATATGCTGCAGAGGATGTAGGAGCAGCCATATGTGCAGTGGAATTCAGACCAGTTGAGGGTGATATATATTGGGGCCCCGGTACCAAATTGGGTACCGGGGCCACTCCACTACGCAGTCCACATAGATGTGTATCAGATATTAAACTACAGTCACTGTTGCTGCTGTACCCAAAAATAGATACTGCTATTTCAAAATACGTTCACTATTGCTGCTGTACCAAAAAATCAAATATTGTACCTAAAATCAATATTGTGAGGTGTGAGGTGTTCCGAATAGACTGGAAATTAGTGGAAATGATTGTTATTGAATGTTATTGAGGTTAATAATAGCGTAGGAGTGAAAAATAAACAAAAAACTTGATTTTAACCCTTTTTATGCTTTTTTAAAAATAAATCAGAACCCAAAACCCTAAATCAGAACCAAAACCTTTCGTCAGGTATTTTGGCAAAACAAATCAGAACCCAAAACCTCAAGCTAATCAGAACCCAAAACCCAAAACACAAAACACAAAACACTAAAAGTGGCCGGTGCACACCCTTAATCTAAATCTGGGGTAAGGGGACTTTTTTACCTTTTACCCCAAAATATATTTAGATACTCCAACATTACCCCTTTGATTTGAAAGGAAGGAAATCATATATTATTAATTATTGGAATTCAAAATTTTATTGTATCTATTAAAAACTTCTTTGAAAGCTTCAACTTCAAAACTTCAGGTTTTGGAGAAATGATGTTGCTTCATTTTAGATACGAGAGCATCAATATTGGGGCATTTTGATGTGAGAGCAATTTGAATACAGTCTTCAGCATCCAATCGATTTCTCTGCTTTGCTTTTATGTTCGTTAAAGTGGAAAATCCTTGTTCGCAAAGGTAGGTTGTTGCAAAAGGCAGCAATTTTTTGACTGCCTCCTCATGTGCGATTTTGAATGCCTTTGCAGCTGTTGACATCCAAAAATATGACAGATCTGCTTTGTTTTCAAATGCAATACGTGCTTCATTATTGCATCGAAACTCAAGAAGTGCCTCTGCCAACCCTTGAGGCTCTTCTGGTACAACAGCAATTTCACATTTAAAGGGTCTACAATACAACTGACAGCATGTGAATCAGCAGCATTACCCCCAGGAATTTCATTTTTACCCCATTTGGGGTAATTTACCCCTGTTCCCTGACCACTGATCTAAATGTAATCTACATGTGCATTTCTGTAATATATCTTTAATGTATTAATATAAAAAATAAACCAGTTTGGGTGCTCTGTTCCCAAGAAAAAAACAACAGCAGCGGTGATAAAGGAGGTGGTCTATTATTATTATCATCGTAGATATGTAACGCGCTACAGTGCTCTGCAGCGCCGTACAGTAGGGAAAAGAGGACATACATAAAACGGTGACAGACAAGGTAGACAAAATAAATGCAGGCATGGAAACAAAGGGTAGGAAGACCCTGCTCATTAGAGAGCTTACCTTATAAGTAGAAGAGGGCACCACTGAAACAAGAGGAGCAAGTGTGGCTCAGAGTGGAGATTGGGACAATTGTGAGGGTACATTAGTGTGAATACTGTTTTCAGGGATAAGTTTACCTCTAAATGAAAGATGGGTTTTCAAAGAGCGTCTAAAGATTTGGAAGCCTAGCTCCTTATAAGGGCACCCTTACAATATAGACACTATAGACCTCACTAAAACTGAAACGACACTTCAGGATAAATTAATTAGTTACAACCTGAAAAATCTATCATAAATCAAAGTATATTAAATTGAATCTATAAAATTGGGTTGCTTAAAAAAATATTATAATTTTATTCTAAAAACATCATCAATAAAAACCACAGTAAAAATCTGTCTACATAAATCAAGTATGACATCATAAACAACAGAGCTAGTGCAGCACACCGTCAAAAATGAATGATAACATTCAAATACTCTAAACAAGAATTCATCTGTCCATTGTTGAGAGGACAATAAGACTTGTTTGAAGCATTAAGAAGTTACTTAATTAAGAATGGGAATATTATCCCCTAACACTAGAATGTTCATGTATGCAGTGTTCACAGACTCAAGCAAAAAGCATCTACGGAATACTCAAAACCTCCAATTAGAATTCAATCAGTCCCATTTCACAAAAAAAGTTATAGCATTTCCATTCACAGGAAGCACTTGAAAGAAAATATATGAGCTGTATATAATACACTGTTCCATTCAATTAGGGAGTCTCTTTAAAGCACCAAGTTCGAACAGACTGTTTGATGAAATTTATAAATATGCTCTCACCACTCTGATCTAATGTATTAATTCAGCAATCTATAAGAAGGTATCTTTTAAGTCTATGGGCTTTATATACTGAACTGCTTCATTCAATTAGGAAGTCCTTTTAGAATCAAGCTTGAAATAAATACGCTCTCATTGCTCTGTTCCACCAAACACTGTAGTATAGTGTTTAGCCACTTTAATCTCTTTATAATCTCTTCTTCCCAAAGGAATATTACATTAGAAAATTGTTTGAAATGCAGTAATAACAGAAACATGACAGAGGTGATAATCATTTTGTGGTTCATTTCTGGATGAATGCTCAGTATGTAAGACACAACTAGAGAAGTGCATTTATTCATACTTGCCAACTCTCCCGGAATGTCCGGGAGACTCCCGAAATTCGGTTCGTTGGCATTTCTCCCGCATCCTGGATTTCACGGAGAATCGCGTCAAATGACGCGATTCTCGGTGATTGATGCCATTTTAGAGGGCGGGAGGGGGCGGGCCAATCGCGTCATTTTGGCCCCGTCCCCCGCAACGTAAATCACGTTTTCACGGGGGGCGGGACCAAAATGACACGTTTGGCCTCGTCCCACCCCCTCCCACCCTCCAGTCACGCCCCCTCTCCCGAAACTTGTTTCCGAGAGTTGGCAAGTATGCATTTATTTGCATACGTCAGTCAGATGCCTCTCCAGATGTGAAAACAGCAGCATTTGCTCCAGACGTACATTTGTATACTTACACCCCATGATAGAGAAAGCGAAAAGATGTGGCTTCATAGTGTTAGTACAACATGCTAAAGTCGCCTTATTCTATTTGTACACAATATATGAATATTGTGTAAAATAGAATATGTAATGAAGTGGCATGTACTTAAGAGTGAAAATCATCATGACAAAGTTATTTTCATTATAAAATATCATTAAATACAACAGAAAAATACAAATTAAACTAGATATAAACAGACGCTGTTTTCCCCTTTAAATATTCTTCCCTCCAGTAATCCAAATAGAAATGTAAACCATCAAGCGACAGTGGCTAGAGAGTGCTGCTGATCATCACCATAATTATGCATGGTTGCACCATCCTTCCGGTACCCACAAGAGATACGCCTTCTAAAAAACGTATGTGCAAATCTAAGCCTAATAGTGTCACAATACCCTTACTGTACTCGGCCTATGCTTGCATGCTACCACCCACCTCTGCCTCTATGGGTGTGACAGACCCGGGCCTTATATTGAGAATATCCTGCCAACCTGGTCTGTCCTCAGTGGGCCAACTGAACAACCATGGCCAGAGTTGGATTAAGGCTCTGGGGGGCCCGGGGCACTTTAGGCAGGGGGGCCCCTATGATGTAACATGGTTATCATTTTAGACAAACACACAGGCAATGCTGTGTGCACTACTGTTAGGTGCACGCAGCTCTGCCTTCACGAGCAGTACAGGGTGAAGCAGGACATACCTTCCAACTGTTCCTGTAGTTGGACCCAATTCTGACTACACGAGACAGTCACCCAAATTCAGGACTGCCGGACCAGATTCAGAACAGTTGGAAGACTGTCCTGTTCTCTCCTACCTGTTTATGTCACTTTCTCCACCTGTGGCTGCTGTTGTCTTTAGCTCAGTTGCTGCTTGTCTGGATCTTGGAATGTTGTGGGCCCTATTTGGTAAAAGAAATGGGTACATGAAAATTAGAAAATTCCAACCAACCCCGATGTTAAATCAATAGTATTCCCATTTAATATATAAACATATTTCCCTCCCTCGAAAAAGCCCTATCAATAAATTAAATGCCATTTATGTTTAAAATATATAACCATTTTCCACAATCATCTACGGCATTAAATAATTCATATTCACATTTAATAAACAGACCTAATTTTCCCCAAAACACGACACATTTATTTATGAGCTTCCAAACCACCCCAGCATCAAATTTAAAGGTCCAATCACCCCATCTTAAATTGATAGCCAACACTATTATATTAAATTGCCCCACCATCACTTCACAAATAAAAGATCACCCATTAAATAATTAGCATCCACCTGCAATCCAAGTTAAATTAAGAACCCCCCTTCCCTCCCACATTATATTAACATACTACACCCCTCACACACACACACATTATATTAACATACTACCCCCCTCACACACACACATTATATTAACGTACTACCCCCACTAACTTTGTTTTATCCGCTCGCTGTATGACCTTGTTTCTCTTCACAAATGGGACGGCACCTGTCACGTGGTGCACGTCCCATGTGACACCAATAGCAGCCACACATGGGGGAAGGGGAGGATGGATCGTAGGAATCCGCAGCCAATGATAGAAGGTGGCTGGTCTTGGAGGAGAGGCCAGCCATCAAGTAATAGAGTCTTGGGCCAGTGCAGGGACCGGCCCAAAATAGTCCTTTTTTTTCTGCCCAGCCCAGCGGGCATATGCCCCCCAGCTCCCCGTCCCAGCCCGCCTCAGAAAATAGTATTGATACGGCACATTAAAAAAAAAAAAGAAACACTGATAAAATGACATCAGTTTTAACATAAATATATATATATATATATATATATATATATATATATATATATATATCAAAATTATTGACATGT
Organism: Mixophyes fleayi; assembly: GCF_038048845.1. Lineage (NCBI taxonomy): Eukaryota > Metazoa > Chordata > Amphibia > Anura > Limnodynastidae > Mixophyes > Mixophyes fleayi. The sequence goes on along the minus strand of NC_134412.1, from coordinate 36,776,657 downwards.
TATAAATGTTTCTTTCTTTTTAATGTGCGGTGTGTATATATATATATATATATATATATATATATATATATATATATATATATGTAGACACACACAACAAATATGTTATGGGATCCCCTTATTTTGTTAGTAATTAAAGTACTTATGCCTTTTCTATTAAATGTTTAATTAACATATACATACACACACACATATATACATATATATATATATATATATATATATATATATATATATATATATATATACACATAACCACATACATACATACATACATACATACATATACACATACATATTCCAAGTGAATGTGTGACTCACCTTGGCAGCCATGTTCAGCACAGCATCCCAGTAGCTTTTGGTATGTGAGGAGCTGCTGCTGCACATGCGCAGCAGCTCCATTTCGGCCATCTTAGAATAGCCTGATGTACAGCACCGCGGCTGCTGTACATCAGGGCAGCTGTCAAATTCTGCGGGGGGCGGTGCGCCTGCGTCAGGGGGGCCGCACAAGCAGCAGAATCGGATCACCAACTGACAGGTGATCCGATCAGCTGGCGGCCGGCGGCGGGGGGCCCTCAGGGAGAGGGGGGCCCAGGGCACGTGCCCCCTCTGCCCCCCCCTTAATCCGGCCATGACCATGGCCCACTCTGTTATTAAATGCCGCCCGGTGGCCAGATCTGTTATTGCTGTGGTGTCCAGAGAGGGAGGGGAGAGGCAGCTCACAGGAAGTGTGAATCAGCTGTGGACCCTGTGACATCAAAAAGTAGTGGAACGGGTTAAAAAGAGGAGGGTCAGGACCTTATCTAAAATCAGGAGGGGGTCTCTCCCTGTTTGCTAACTATTGTTCTAGCAAGTCTGCAACACAGTCCGAATGGCACCATTACCGCAGGGGGGAGACCACTGATGTCATGCACTATTTCCACCCCTGTTACCATCCAAACTCTCCACACCACCAATCAGAAGAGGACAATGAGTGGGGGGTTGTGGAAGGGACAAAAGGCAGTTGTTGGAGAATCTTGAGAGAGTGAGGACTTGGACTGTTGGAGAGTAACCGTATTCTCGCAGGGCCTTAAAGGAATGCTTAAGGCAGGAGCTTCTTGACAGAGATCGGACAGTGTACCTCTAGGACTGATTCTGTTACAACTCCATTGGGAGACACTCGCAGATTCTGGGGAATTGGGGAGCCTACATCGGTAGGGAGACTATACCCAGGGTCCCACCAAGCTGGTGGAGAGTTGGCCAAGCGGCTGGGATCAGCAAGATACACAGACCCACCTTAAGGATCAGAAACCGGGGCCCACTTGGATTGTTAGCTGTGGATTTTATTATCAGGAGTTTGGGCCTGCTAGGACTCTGTGCTTGGAGGTAACCTGCTGGGGACTTTGTTGGGGAGTTTTTACTTGCACTGGTGATTTTCTGCCACTTGATATATTTGGTGGGGGAACAAGTTTCTCCTTGGGGAGCACCGTTGTATTTTACTAAGTGTGTACACTTTGTTTAATAAAAGGGATTATTATTTCTTTCCTGTCTCCTTACCTGTGTGACCTGTGAACCTAGAGGACAGGGTATCTAGTGAGCTTTGGTTCTAACCCCGGTGTCCTCACAATTTTGGTGGCAAGCAGTGGGGTCACACAGTCCCAACGTTTGGGTAGAGCGCAGGGACTCGTATCCAGATACGGTCAGGCTCTGTAAGGACACAAGGCAACAGTCTGTCAGCACCAGTGTTAGTAAAAAAAGAACCTAGCTGGGAAGTCAGCAGCAATGGCCACAGAAGCAGAGCAGATCAGTTTAAAAGCCACAGAGAGATTCTATATGAAAGCAAGGAAACAACACTTGCAGGGGTTCTGCAGAACCAAAGGGGTGGACTTTGATGACACAGACGTGCGTGAAGTTCTGGTGGCCAAACTAATGGAATGGGAAAGGGCTCACCTGAGGAGATGGAAGAGTCAGAGGTGGAGGAGGAGGAGGCCAAAGGCCAGCCACAGAGACCCCCCAGTGGGACACAACCCAGACCACCGTCCGGCACTCCAGCAGTGCTTCAAGATTGGCTGACAGCACTGGGGGAAAGAGCAACCCTGCATGAAAGGGCAGCCGTACTCCAAGCAATGTTGGGGGTAGCAATTGAGGTATCCCAGATTCAGAGAGAAGAAGGTCGGGGAGAGGCCCGGTTGAGACCTCAGCTGGGATATAGTGGAGTCCCAATTTTTAAAGAGGCAGATGCAGACATTGATACCCATCTCCAGGTTTTTGAAAACTTTATGGGAGTCCATTAAATTGAGGAGGAAGAGTGGTCCAAATATCTGGGACCCAGCCTGACTGGGAGAGTGCTGGAAGCTTACCAGGCTCTAAGCCCTCAAGAATGTGGGGATTATGGTACGGTGAAAAAGGCGCTGATGGTAAAATTCCAGTTAAATGCAAAGACCTACAGATACAAGTTCAGGACTTTAAATAAAGGAGGGTCACAGTTGCACCAGGAATTTGCCAGCCAGCTACAGAGGGCCTGTGAGAAATGGTTGGAAGGGAAAGGGGCTTGCTCCGCTAAGCAAATTAAAGAGCTCATTATGCTGGAGCAGCTGACTCTAAAAATGGCCCCAGAGATCCGGGAATGGCTGGCGGACAGAAAACCTGAGACCCTGGAGGAGGCAGCAGGGCTAGCTGATGAGTATGTGGTGAGTCGACCCAGGTGGAGAGCCCCTAGTATGCCTAGTCAAGCAGCTGCAGGGAGGGGGAGCCGACCAATTCCAGCAAGTCTAGCGACACCTGGAGGCCCCTTTATTAGAGAGAACTCTGCCCGGAATCCAAGAGATGAACCAGTCCGATCCAGACCCTGGGACCTGAATCCAAAGAGGTGCTATCGGTGCAACCAGGTGGGGCACTTCCAGAGAGGTTGTCCCCATACCAAAGGTCCGATGCCAGGAGCCACAGCTGCACCAGTGGCCGCTGTACAGTATGCCCCAGGAGATTTTGAAATCGGCATTGAGGCCGAGCCACCCTGTCCTGATGTACCAGAGGCAAGGGACGGGGTGTATGTGGTGAACCTGATTTTGGGGGAGGGGAGGCAGAGCCCTAGGAATATGCAGGGTCATCTACAGGACGTGTGGGTGGGGGACTGCAAGGTCCAGGGGTTGAGAGACTCAGGAGCATCCCTGACCCTGGTGGAGCCTGATATAATTAAAATATCCCACATTATGGAGGGACAGCAGGTCCGGATTTCCACAGTGGGGGTCCATCTTGCAGATATTCAAGTGGCCCGGGTACATTTGGATTGGGGGGCGGGATTTGGAATGGTGGAGGTTGGCATCCTGGATGGACTACCAGCAAAAGTGATTTTGGGGAATGATTTGGGCCAGGGATTGGTCACTCACTTTGTGCAAGCTGTGACCCGCAGCCAGAGCCGAGTGCAAGCCACAGCTGCACAAGAAGCCGCAACGCCAAGGAGACCACCAAGATTAACCCCAGAAACCAGAACCAAGGAGCCAGAGGCAGCACCGTTGGTGAGTAACCCTAAAAAATCTGATGTTGTACCAGAAATTGATTTGGGGGAGGAGGACAGAAGGGAATTTAGGAAGGCCCAACAGAGTGACCCATCCCTAGCCAAACTGAGGAGTGCAGCAGACGCTGGGGGAGGGGAAGTGGCAGGCAGTAAAGTAGTGTGGGACAAAGGGCTGTTATATAGGGTAGTCACCCCCACCCTAGATCAAGACGCAGGGACAGAAGTGAAGCAGTTGGTAGTACCCTGGGCTTACCAGACCAATTTATTAGCGCTGGCCCATGACATTCCAGCAGCGGGGCACTTTGGCACCAGAAAAACGTTGGCCCGGGTGTTGCGGACTTTTTTCTGGCCTCAAGTCACCCAGGATGTGAAACGGTACAAAGCCTCCTGTGACACCTGCCAGAGAATAGGGAGAGCCCCTAAGAAAGTCCCACTACAATCCCTGCCTATAATTGAGGAGCCCTTTGCACGGGTGGCTATAGATATCGTAGGTCCATTAGCCATTCCCAGTTACACCGGAAAAAGATTCATCCTCACCCTGGTGGACTTTGCCACCAGATACCCAGAGGCAGTAGCCCTGTCGTCCATAGACGCAGAGCATGTGGCCCAGGCTCTGGTGGACATTTTCAGCCGGGTAGGATATCCCAGGGAAGTGGTTACTGACCAGGGGACCCAATTCCAAGGGGACCTAGTCCAGACCCTATGGGAAAAGTGGGGCATTAAGCCCCTGCGAACCACTCCGTACCATCCCCAGACCAATGGGTTATGTGAGCGTTTCAATGGAACGCTGAAACACCTCCTGAAGGCATATGTACAGTCTGAAGGGAGAGACTGGGACAGGGCCCTGCAGCAGCTTCTGTTTGCATACAGAGAAGTGCCCCAGGAGTCCACCGGATACTCTCCTTTCGAACTTTTGTATGGCCGGAGGGTACGAGGCCCCCTAGACCTGGTTAGAGATAGCTTGGAAGGAACGTTCCAGGCTAATGAGCAGCCTATCCTTAAATATGTAGAGAAGATGAGGGAGAGGATGAAGAGGGTAGCGCAGCTGGCGCAAGGCCATTTAAAAGGAGCCCAGGCAAGACAGAAAGAGTGGTACGATGCCCACACTCAGGATAGGAAGCTGAACGCAGGACAGAAGGTGATGGTGCTAGTCCCAATGAGACGGAATAAACTTCAAGCCACCTGGGATGGCCCATACAAAGTGGTGAGGCAGGTAGGGTCAGTCAACTATGTAGTAGCGCTGGATGATGAGGAAACCTGGCTGAAAACCTTCCACATCAATCGACTAAAAGGTTATGTGGAACGGCAGATGGCAGCAATGGTGGTGTGTTGTCCCCCCATGGGTCCCACAGAGGTAGACCCCCTACTGGAGATGATAGGGGAGGTGAGAGAGGAAAAGGGGGTGGAGACAGTGACAGTGGGGACACAGCTAGGAGAGGGACAGATGCAGGAAATGAGGGAGGTGCTGGAGAAGGAGCAGGCCCAATTTACCTGTAAGCCCGGGCGTACCCACCTAGCCACCCACCATGTAGACACGGAGGAGGAGAAGCCCATAAGGCAGGTAGCATACCGCATGACCCCCACGGTACTGGCCCAAGTACGGAAGGAGATAGAGGAAATGCTGGCCTTAGGAGTAATTAAGAAGTCAAATAGTCCATGGGCTGCAGGGGTGGTATTGGTCCCGAAGAAGGATGGGACCACCCGCTTCTGCGTGGACTACCGTAAACTAAATGAGGTCACCACCACTGATGCTTATCCCATGGCCCGAATAGATGAGCTACTAGACAGGCTAGGGGCAGCCAAGTTTGTGTCCACTTTGGATCTGAGCAAGGGCTATTGGCAAATTCCCCTCACCCCCAAAGCTCAGGAGCGGTCAGCCTTTATAACCCCACTGGGATTGATTGAATGTACGACCATGCCCTTTGGGATGAAAAATGCTCCAGACACATTCCAACGGATGATTGATGACCTGTTGGGGGGTGTCAGGAATTTGTCCAGGCTTACTTAGATGACATTGCCATCTTCAGCCAGACGTGGGAGGATCACTTAGTGCAAGTGTCAGAGGTCCTGAGGAGAATCGGGCAGGCAGGGTTGACCATTCGCCCAGACAAATGCTTCATGGGCATGGCAGAAGTGCAATACTTGGGGCACCGTGTTGGTGGGGGAATCATACGACCTGAACCGGCAAAAGTAGAGGCCATTGTTCAGTGGCCCCGACCCACCAACCAAAAGCAGATACGAGCGTTCCTCGGGATCGCAAGGTACTACAGAAAATTTGTGCCTCAATATAGCACTGTTGCCAGGCCCCTTACTGACTTGACAAAGAAAAAATACTCCAGACATATAGAATGGACCCCAGAGTGCGAGGGAGCCTTTGACGCTCTGAAGCCAGCATTGACCCAGTCCCCAGTGTTAGCAGCCCCAGACTTCAAGAAACGATTTCTGGTACAGACAGATGCTTCAGGGTGTGGACTCGGTGCTGTGCTCAGCCAAGTGGGCGAGGATGGGCATGAGCACCCAGTGGTTTATTTTCCCCAGTAAGCTGGTGGATAGAGAGGTAGCCTATGCCACAATTGAAAAAGAATGCCTGGCCATAGTGTGGGCCCTAAAGAAATTACAACCCTACATTTATGGGCAAGAGTTCACAGTAATTACAGACCACAGCCCCCTTTACTGGTTACAAAGATCTTCTGGGGAAAATGGAAGGTTATTACGGTGGAGTTTAGCATTACAAGGTTATAACTTTACTATCTCACACAAAAAGGGGAAAGACCACTCAAATGCGGACGGACTCTCCAGAAGAGAGAAAGAGAACCCTTCATTAAGGAACCCACCGTGCCAAGGAGAACATCTGGAGCCCGACCACCAGACTCCAACTGTCCCCTTGATTTAATAAGGGGGGGGTATGTGACAGACCCGGGCCTTATATTGAGAATATCCTGCCAACCCGGTCTGTCCTCAGTGGGCCAACTGAACAACCATGGCCCACTCTATTATTAAATGCCGCCCGGTGGCCAGATCTGTTATTGCTGTGGTGTCCAGAGAGGGAGGGGAGAGGCAGCTCACAGGAAGTGTGAATCAGCTGTGGACCCTGTGACATCAAAAAGTAGTGGAACGAGTTAAAAAGAGGAGGGTCAGGACCTTATCTAAAATCAGGAGGGGGTCTCTCCCTGTTTGCTAACTATTGTTCTAGCAAGTCTGCAACACAGTCCGAATGGCACCATCACCGCAGGGGGAAGACCACTGATGTCATGCACTATTTCCACACCTGTTACCATCCAAACTCTCCACACCACCAATCAGAAGAGGACAATGAGTGGGGGGTTGTGGAAGGGACAAAAGGGAGTTGTTGGAGAATCTTGAGAGAGTGAGGACTTGGACTGTTGGAGAGTAACCGTATTCTCGCAGGGCCTTAAAGGAATGCTTAAGGCAGGAGCTTCTTGACAGAGATCGGACAGTGTACCTCTAGGACTGATTCTGTTACCACTCCATCGGGAGACACTCGCAGATTCTGGGGAATTGGGGAGCCTACATCAGTAGGGAGACTATACCCAGGGTCCCACCAAGCTGGTGGAGAGTTGGCCGAGCAGCTGGGATCAGCAAGATACACAGACCCACCTTAAGGATCAGAAACTGGGGCCCACTTGGATTGTCAGCTGTGGATATTATTATCAGGAGTTTGGGCCTGCTAGGACTCTGTGCTTGGAGGTAACCTGCTGGGGACTTTGTTGGGGAGTTTTTACTTGCACAGGTGATTTTCTGCCACTTGATATATTTGGTGGGGGAACAAGTTTCTCCTTGGGGAGCACCGTTGTATTTTACTAAGTGTGTATACTTTGTTTAATAAAAGGGATTATTATTTCTTTCCTGTCTCCTTACCTGTGTGACCTGTGAACCTAGAGGGCAGGGTATCTAGTGAGCTTTGGTTCTAACCCCGGTGTCCTCACAATGGGCATAAGGTGACACAAATCGACAATATGCAAAAGAAGTATGTATGCGTACGTTGCATACGTTGGTGCACATGAGCAACAAGGAAACTCTAAATGAATCCCATTATGTTTGCTAGTCACAAGTTAACTAAATTAAACCTTAATGGCCAGCCATACTGGTTCTTGATATTAAAGTTATCATATCATTTTTCTTGGTGCTACAGAGGCACAGGCCATTGTGGATCATCAAAACTTATTTGCCACTTTTACTCAAACATGATGTCAGCTTGATAAGCAGCTTCAGCAGTATTATGTGAGCCCCAACAACCTACAATACTCTAAAATGTTTTCTGTCATTTTCTCTTGGGTGTTACCTTGAATACCTTTTTAAGTATAGTTATATTTTTAATAAATATCTATTGCATTTATATTAAAGCGGAAATCCCACTTAGAAGCCATACACAGACACAGGCTCACAGCTCTCAGCATGTCATTTGATGGCAGAGGGGAAAGACGTAATATATCACAGTGCAGACAGAGCTCAGAGGGAAGTTCCAAGGGCTTAATGCTCACTACATCATGTACCAAGCTATTGTGTCGTGGGTTTTCATGGTAGTCCACAATCATAAATCATTAGTAACAGCAGAAAAAAAAAAGAATGTAGATGGCAAATAGCAACATTGGCCTGATTCATTAAGGATCTTAACTTGAGAAACTTCTTATTTCAGTCTCCTGGACAAAACCATGTTACAATGCAAGGGGTGCAAATTAGGATTTTGTTTTGCACATAAGTTAAATACTGACTGTTTTTTCATGTAGCACACATATATCAACTTTAAATTTCATTGTACAAATAAGCTAAGGGTCACACTGGACCACCTCACGTTTGTTTCATCCCCAATCGTTGCAGGGGTAAAGGAATGCATAACGGGACAGACAAAATGACCAATGATTATATACAAGATATACACTACATGGACAAAAGTATTTGGACGCTTGACTATTACACCAACAGGGACTGTAATGATAGTATATTCAAATACATATACTTTAATAGGGAGTTGGTCCTCCTGTTGCAGTGATAACAGCTTCCACTCTTCTTGGAAGGCTTTCCACAAGATATTGGAGCGTTTCTGTGGGAATTTGTGCCCATTCATTCTGTAGAGCATTTATGAGGTCAGGCACTGATGCTGGACAAGAAGGCATGGCTTGCAATCTCAGTTCCAGTTTATCCCAAAGATGTTCGATTGTGTTGGGGTCAAGGTTCTGTGAGGGCCAGTCAAGTTCTTCCACACCGAACTCATCAAGCCATGTTTTTGTAGTCCTTACTTTTCACACTGGGGTACAGTCATGTTGGAATAGAACAGGGCCTTCCCCAAAGTGTTGCCACAAAGTTAGAAGAATAGCATTGTCCAAAATGACTTGGTATGCTGAAGCATTAAGATTGCCCTTTACTGGAGATAAAGCCCAAACCCTGAAAAACAGACCCATAGCATTATCCCTCCTCCACCAAACTTTACAGTTGGCATAATGCAGTCAATCTGGTAACGCTCTTCCGGCATCTGCCAAACCCAGAATCACCCATCTGATTCCTGCACAGAGAAACTTGATTTGTCACTCCACTGAACACGTTTCCACTGCTCCACAGTTCAGTATCGGTGTACTTTACACCACTCCATCTGACGCTTGGCATTGGTCTTGGTGATGTGATGCTTAAGCTCCTGCTACACAGTTTTTGTGTTTCCATTAATGTGAGTGGAAGTTCGGAACACTTCAGCTATGGAAACAGCAGAGCATTGGCGACTTTTGCGCACCATGCACCTTAGCAGTCATTGACCACGCTCTGTGATTTTACATGGTCTTCTGCTTCATGGCTGAGTTGCTGTTATTCCTAAACACTTCCAGTTTCTAATAATATCACTTACAGTTGACCATTTAATATCCAGCAGGGATGAAATTTCACGCACCGTTTTATTGCAAAGGTGGCATCCTATCATAGTGCCCCTTTTGAAGTCACTGAGCTCTTCTGAATGACCCATTTTGTATCACAAAAGTTTGCAAATGGAGACTGCATGGCTAGGTGCTTGATTTTATACACCTCTGGCAACGCATCTGATTGAAACACCTATGTGTGCAGTTCTCATATCCTGACCTAAAGATGTATTGTTATAGCATTATTTCATTAATCAAACTTAGTTTATGGGCATTAGTTTTGCAATGAATCTACAAAATTGTCAATCAAAACTAAAAATTATCATAAAAATATGTGCAGAAATCTTTTTCTTTTTTTCAAATATCACATCCAACATGTATAAAGGAGGATCTTTTTAATGATATGTGCCACAAAAGTGCCAATAAATAACGGAACATATGTTAATTTTAAAGGATTCAGTTCACAGTATATGGTCAGTTAATACTCTGCCCTAGGAATGCAAAATTCCCATGCTGTTGGCAGTGTTGAAGGAGAACAGAGAAGGATATTGCTTACCGAGCTCATCATACTCTCTTGTAGTCCTATTTTCCATCTTTATCCAAAGAGGCACTTGCATTCTTCTGGCCTGTTCTTTACTACATGCAGTAGTTGCTGTAGTGCATTTAGATGGGCAATTTCAATAGCTTGTGGGAAAATAGAATTATAACAGGGCAAAACTCAATGATTCTGTGTGTAATCTGATTTTTGGTATTTCTCAGGCCACACCATATCTCACAGCTTGCTGTGTTTCATTACCCATTGTTAGATTCATCAGAAACTAAAAGAATTCAATATCACAATGTTTTTATAAGTGAGGTATTTCCAAGCAGGTATGTGTATTAATCACCTCTCACCTGTATTTAACTTACTTGAATAATACATGTTTAAAAACCATTTTATATAAAAAAACATATCACTTAAAAAGTAAACCAATCCTGACCATCTTATTATATATATATAATGTATAGATGCTACTTTTGTAATGCAATGTTTCTTTTATGAAGATCTGAAGATGAACACAAATAGTACTAAAGATCTCAAATTTGCCATTTGCTCACAGAGTTTAAAGCATTATATTTTTTCCTCCTGTTTTATATTTCTCAAAGGCCTTCAATTGTTGGATTTATACAATTTAAAATTTAAAACATAAAACAGATGAATCCTTCTGCAACTACAATACACAGGGGAAAAAAGGGGACACATAATAATATTGCCTTAAAAGCCTTGTTTCCCCATGTAATCCTACATATCTCTCAAGAAATGGTCAGGTTTTATAACCTTTTTGTATTTTGCAACTGACAACATAGATAAAGACAGCTTTTAATAATTCCATTCAATAAAATAAATTTCAATTATGCTCAGGGCTTCTGTTGCAGGGTAGAGTTATGTTTTGGTCAATCTGTATAGACTAAGAAGGGTGTTAATGGGAGGAGCTTATCTTTGTGTAGCAAACCACTCAGGTTTGTGTGTAGGGTGTTTATGAGAACAAAGTTTTGAACGTTTGGTGTATCAATTGTCCTTGTAAGGGTGTGCAAATTCTCTTTGTAGTATGGGTCTGTTATGCTTGAGGTTCTCTCTAGATGATGGGTGTATCAATTATCCTTGTAGGGATGTATCAATTCTCCTTGTAGTGTGTACCTGTTGCCCTTGTGGTTCTTCCAGTCTTCAAATGTGTGCTTGCTTACCTATAAGTGGGAGAAAATAGGGGAAGGGGGAAGAAGCCTATAAATGTTATAGGTAGATAGTTTGGGAAGAACGGAGTAATAGGGAGATGGGTGGAGAAGTAGTAAGAGCAAGGGAGGTAGAGAATTACTATAGCTATGGTAGTATAGCTCAGATACAACCCTGGTGGCCTATTTACTCATCAAATTCAAGTGAAAAGAAAGCACACTATTTTTGGTCTCTTCAGTTGTTGCAATAAATCTGTTGCTATGATTTCAAAGCATTATAAAAACTAATTGTTTGACAGTTAGGTACCTCTCTTCTTTTATACTTAACTATTAGCAATGGGTTCCTGTGATCTACCAGCAGATCAACCTTTTGGTCATATGTGTCCTAGAAGATCCCCACAGCCCACTAAATGGTGCACACATAATTTCTAAATAAACTAGAAGTGTAAAGAATTACCTGGTGGTCTAGTGGGGATCTAGGAAGTCCTGGCCGTATTAAAGATATGTAAATTTAATATCTAGGTAATGATATCTAATGAAAAATCAAATTTACCTATACACAGTCCTGTGAATAAAAGTGTACAAAATAAGAGTTATTACCCCATGTAAAATTGTCTTTGCACTACATTATTGTGGTGCATGAATGCACTTAAAGGGACTGCTCTTATAAAAACAATTTGAGCCAATATACACAATTGCTGTTAAGATCCTACTTGCTCCTGTGAAATGCTAGACCCTGCTGTGTTGCTGTTTTCAACAGATTGAAGCACACACTTTAATCTATCTCACAACCATCCTGTGTTGATCCTAGCATCCTGAATTAGCACTGCATCAGAAACAGATCTGGTCTACAGTAAGTGGTCAGGGTTCAACCACAGAGGTGCTGCATCATCAAAGATGTCATCAAATTTCATCAAAGAGGTGCTGCAGTAGCTTCACATTGCCCATTAAGCTTGAGAAGCTATGGGTGTCAATATAGAAGCCTGATGTTGGCATATATTCCTTGCTTTAAAAGTGTGGTGATCACCATAAGCACTTCTCACATGGGCTCCACATGATTGACAACTGGCCCTGCAGAGTGATCACATGTATCAGAAACAATTTGGGTAGATGGACATTTATCTAAGTGTCAGGATCTGGACATACAAGTGTGACAGTATGGACTTGACAAGATACCACACCCTTGCTGTCTCTCTTACATCACCTGAGTTTTTGGAGTTCATCTGCTTTGACATACACATTTACTCCTCTATGGACTATTCAACTAGTCTATTCATGCATCTGAAGTGTGACACATAAATATAGCCAGGTGGGTTACAGCACATTTCTGTTGAATTTCAAAATGGTTACTCTCCTATTTCCTGGCATTCATCTCCATCACTCAAAAATAACCAGAAAGTTAGCAGCCCCTGAAGCCCCTTCCATGTCATAAAAGTTTGGAAGGGGTTAAAATAAGAAGTCGCTCTTCATTACCTAAGATTAAGATTCTCATTAATTGGTTATAATCACTATTGTTCTTCGCTGAACTTTAACAGACAATGACTCAGCAACTCAGCAAGTACAAATTATTTGTGGGGAAGCTCTTAGCCCTTGCGCCTATTCATCCCACAGATAACTCCTGGTCAATCCCAACACCAGTGACCTGGAAATAACTCTGCAGGGAAGGACCTTCATCGTGAGAATTTTGAACAGTTAAAGAATGCCTTTTACTAACCCGATCGTTGCCCCTACTTAAACTTTTGTGGCTCATACACAACTTCTGCTAATCATCTTACTAGGAGATAACCCTGCTCATGAATCTGTCCACCTGGTGTGACTACTGGAGTAGGGTGACTGGGGTTCATGTCCCTACCACCTTGGTAGGAAACTTTTGCCGAGCAGCCAGAATCCACAAGATTTGAGGAGCACAGCAACAACTTGACTGGGAGATGCCATTGCCGTCTATGAGTAGAACAACTTGGCCAGGAGTTTATACTGGAGGTCTATGGGTCTGAACAGCTTGGACAGGAGATAGCAAAATACAGCTTGGACATTGGAATGATTTAGTTGACCTGAAGGCTTCATTGCTCCGGTAACAGCATCAGGACCACTAGACTTAAACAACAGCTTGGACGTGTAAGGTTCTCATAGGCTTAAATAGCAGCTAAGAAATTTTGACTACTTAAAGCGAACTGTGTTAAAAATAACAGCTTACCTCAGGGCCACAAGTAAAACAACAGTTTGCCCAGAGAATGTCTTTATACAGCTTTGCCCGATTAAAGAATAGTCTGTATTGTATATAGCGATTTAGGGATAAAAGACACGGGGATGCTTTTGGGAGTTGTGTGAAGTGTGGTGATCACTTGGGTGTAAATTCAACGTGTTCACAGTATATATTTGCTATTGATTACAGTTGTTTCTGCCATCTCTAATAAAGATACCATATTTTATCTATCTCTCTTTGCATGTCTGATCCTGAGCCTCTAGATAACAGGGTTACCTAGAGGGCTCTCACCCAAACTCCCTGGTATCCTTATAACAAAACACAGGGTAGCATTAGAATTTGGTTGCTCAGGGTGCTGAGAGGCTAGCTTCTGGAAAAACCGATTAATTTTGTAGCATATCATCTATTCCTGACAGATCATCTTCAGATATATCACCTGCCTCAGAAATAGCTGACCATGAATCGTGATCATAAACAGAATAATAAACAATGGAGATTGGATAACAAATTCCACCTTCAGACAAGATATAACAGTCATCCTTCTAAGTCAGAAGGAATGGACTCCAGAGCAGGAACAGAGCAGCTTTCATTGATAGTGAAGCAGGGGATTAAAGACTAGTATATTCAGATAATTACAGTGGTAATAGCGCTGAACTCAAACGCTGTTATGTGTGTAAATACCCAAAAGTGATTAACATATACAGTACATTGATAATGTTTGATGGACATTAACCCATACTGTTGAATCATTGTACTCTCCCATCTACTCTGTCGTTCCACTGCAAGCTTGCCTCAGAGCAGAAGGTACATGTATTAAATATTATTAAATACAATTATTTACTGCACTAGTTTCTCGTTGTCCATATTTTCCTTACTTTCTCTGATATTTTAAGGATGCATTACTACTATGAAAAGAAGGACGGAGAGGACCTGCACAGTATATATATACAATAAACAACCCTAAGAAATATATTTGTTCTGGATTGTAATCTATATTTAATAAAAACATTTAGCATATATGGATGAATTTACTACATGTCACAAGAGCCAGGTAGTTGGAATGGTCTTGATCTCTGCTTTAGTGACAGCTACCCCCAGAGAGGAGTGGAGTCTAACAGAGAAGAAATATTCTCCAGCGATTCGCACCCGGAGGAGCAAAAGTCGTAGAACTGGAGGGAAACCAATCAATAATAAATGGTTTGATGAGTGAGACATGGAACATATTAGCAATCCGAAATGAATCAGGTCATTTTAGTTTGACTGACACAGGATTGATCACTCAGTAAATGTTGCATGGCCCGATTTAATGGGGTGCAATTTCATGGATGGTACTCGAAGGCGAATGTTCTTGGTTGATAGCCAATCTTTGTCTCGTACTTTTAGTGGAGGTACTACTCGATGTCTTCTATCTGCGAAACGTTTATTTCTGTGAGATGCTTTCCTGAGACATTTGAGAGTCCGATCCCATATGGACAAGAAGTCCCGGTGGAGTTCACTGGCTGCAGGAACTTGAGGAAATGGCCCTGAAGCTGAGCAGGTTGGGATATAACCCATATACAATAGAAAACGGGGTGGATGAAGTGGATTCACGGTAAAGATTGTTATGGGCGAACTCTGCCCATGGTAGAAGGTCCACCCATTTGTCTTGTGAAGCTGAGGAGTATAAACAAATAAAAGTCTCAAGATCCTGATTTACCCTCTCGGTTTGTCCGTTAGACTGTGGATGATAGGATAAGGAAAAATTAAACTGAATGTCCAGTAGTTTGCATAAAGATCTCCAGAATTTTGCAGTAAGTTGAACTTCCTGATCCGAGACAATTTCGAGAAGGCATCCAAGCAGGCAAAATATTTTCTTTATAAATAACTGTGCAAGTAGGGGAGCAGTAGGCAGTCCAGTCAGAGGAATAAAGTGTGCCATTTTTGAAAAGCGATCTACGACCACCCAGGTAGTATTGTATTTCTTACAAGGTGGAAGGTCGGTCACAAATTCATGGAGATGTGTGTCCATGGTTTTGAAGGAATTGGAAGTAGAGATGTTCACTGACCCCTGTGTTCTGGTTTTGGTTTTGGATCTTGTTTAACAAAACCAAAACCGCCTTTGTGTTTTTTTTTGTTTTGGTTTTGTATCCCAATTTTTTTTCTCCAAAATCCCTATTTTTTTTTTATAAAATCACATAATTTTTCTTTTTCCCCCCTCTACATTATTATTAACCTCAATAACAGTAATTTCAAGTTATTTGCAGTCAATTTTGACCACCTCACAGTTCACAATATTATTTTCATACACTTTCAAAGACTGCAGCGACCTGGCTGGATGCTAAGTGACAGAGCAATGGCAAAACACACAACAGTTCATAGGACATCTAGCAAAGTGGATCACAGATGCCATGGCGACTATGGTAGTATTAGATCTGAGTCCAATATCCACTATTAAAGCAGCTGGTTTTAGACAGTTACTTTAGGTCTTCTGTCCCCGTTACCAAATTCCATCAAGACACCATTTTACTAGAAATGCTATTCCTCACCTCTACCAGAAGGTTCAAAAAATGTTATTATTGGGCTACAAAATGCCATTCTACCCACTGTACACTTAACCACAGATATGTGGAGAAGCGGAACTGGGCAAACTAAAGATAATATGATTGTGACACCGCACTGGGTTGGTAATTCGCCTTCACCAGCAGGGACAGCAGTAGCATGTACCCAAAAACATCACATTTTTCAGAGGTAGGCTACTCTGTGTAACATCTTCTTCACTAAGAGGCATATTATTATTATTGTGACAGACCCGGGCCTTATATTGGGAATATCGTGCCAACCCGGTCTGTCCTCAGTGGGCCAATTGAACAACCATGGCCCACTCTGTTATTAAATGCCGCCCGGTGGCCAGATCTGTTATTGCTGTGGTGTCCAGAGAGGTAAGGGGTAGGCAGCTCACAGGAAGTGTGAATCAGCTGTGGACCCTGTGACATCAAAAAGGAGTGGAAGGGGTTAAAAAGAGGAGGGTCAGGACCTTATCTAAAATCAGGAGGGGGTCTCTCCCTGTTTGCTAACTAACTCTGCAACAGAGTCCGAATGGAACCATCACCGCAGGGGGGAGACAATTGATGTCATGCTCTATTTCTACCACTGTTACCACCCAAACTCTTCACACCACCAATCACAAGAGGATAATGAGTGGGGGGTTGACCCAGGGAGGGGACCAGGATCAGGTGTCTTGTGAGAAGGGACAAAAAGGAGCTGTCTGGGGGAGGGGGTTGTTGTTGGAGAATCTTGAGACAGCGAGGACTTGGACTGTTTGAGAGTAACCGTATTCTTGCAGGGCCTTAAAGGAATGCTTGAAGCAGGAGCTTCTTGACAGAGATCAGACAGTGTACCTCTAGGACTGATTCTGTTACCACTCCATCGGGAGACACTCGCAGATTCTGGGGAATTGGTGAGCCTACATCGGTAGGGATACTAATACCCAGGGTACCACCAAGATGGTGGAGAGTTGGCTGAGCAGCTGGGATCAGCAAGATACACAGACCCACCTTAAGGATCAGAAAACCTGGCCCACTTGGATTGTCAACTGTGGATTTCATTACCAGGAGTTTGGGCCTGCTAAGACTCTGTGCTTGGAGGTAACCTGCTGGGGACTTTGTTGGGGAGTTTTTACTTGCACTGGTGATTTTCTGCCACTTGATATATTTGGTGGGGGAACAAGTTTCTCCTTGGGGAGCACTGTTGTATTTTACTAAGTGTGTGCACTTTGTTTAATAAAAGGGATTATTATTTATTTCCTGTCTCCTTACCTGTGTGACCTGTGAACCCAGAGGACTGAGTATGTAGTGAGATTTGGTACTAACCCCGGTGTCCTCACAATTATTATTATTATTATTATTATTATTATTATTATTATTATTATTACTATCATTATTATTATTATTATTATTATCATAGATTTGTAAGGCACAAGACATACATAAAACAAGAACAGACAAGGCAGACAAAATGAATGGAGACATGAAAACAAAGGGTATGGAGGACCCTGCTCATTAGTGAGCTTACATTCTAAAGGGAGGGGGCACAGCTGAAACAAGAAGAGCGAGTGTGGCTGAGAATGGAAATTGGGATAGTTGTGAGGATGCACTAGTGTGAATAGTGTTATCGAGGATAAGGTCACCCCTAAAAAAGAGATTGGTTTTCAAAGAGCATCGAAGGCTTTAGGAAAGTCTGATTGAACATGGTAGGGAATTCCATAAGTGGGGTGCAACACGGGAGAAGTCTTGAAGGCAGTAGTAAGAGGTGGTTATCAGTGACGAGACAAGGCGCAGGTCAGTGATAATAAAGCTGAAAACCTGTTTGAATAACTAAGGGATGTCATTGCAACATGGCTTATCCTGTTTGGACTCTCCTGAGGATATGTCGTTTCTGATAATGCCACCAATATTGTTAGAGCGTTACAGCGGGGGGGATTGGACCGCATTCCCTGTTTTGCTCACACAATAAACTTGGTGGTACAGAACTTTTTCAAAAAGGACAATGACATGCAGGAGATGCTGTCTGTGTTCCTAAATATTTAAGGTCATTTTCGGGATTCTGCAACTGCACGTAGGAGAATGCAGAAGCTGCAAGAAGCATAGAATTTAGGGGGAATGTATTTAAGTCCAGCGCAGTGGAGAATACTCTCCGTGCAAGGTACTGAAGCCGCTCGAAGTCACCTGTGAAGAGAGTGCAGACACTGTTAGCTTGAGTCAAGTGATTCCCCTAATTAGACTTTTTGAAAAGCAGCAAGAGAAATTGAAGGAGGAGATAAAACAAAGCAATTCCACTAATTATGTGGACTTGTAGATTAAGTATTTTATTTGCTTTGCCAGGATCCAAGAGTTATCAACATCTTCAAATCGGATCATTACATTTTGGCAACTGTGCTTGAACCTAGGTTTAAGAGCTATGTCTTCACTTTCTTTCCAACTGACCCAGATCTCAAGAGATGCAATGAGCTCCTGGTCAGCAAGATAACAGCTCAAGTGGTACATGACACAATGACGTCTCCTTCTTTAGTTTCTCTGGAAATTGCTGCTAGGAAAAAACTTATCTTCCCAAGACCCCCAGTGGTAATGCAGATGAATCTGCACAACATTTTGACATTTGGTCTGGTCTAAAAGAATTGCCCAAAAATCGTGACAGCTCTTCCATAAAATGAACTACAAATTCCATGAGGAAGGCCATTACCGACAATTACATCAAAGTACACAGACTTCTGTGATGGTGGATTTCAGAGGGGATGCATTAGTATTGTGTGAGTTTTATGTACACACTAATGAGGTGAATATGATGTCAGTGTCAATTTTGACCAACTCACAGGTCACAATATTATTTTCATACACTTTCAAACAAAGACTGCAGATTTAGAAGACCAAGCCTGCCAGATCTATTATTTCTATTTCAGCAATGACAATTAGCAATGGAGCAATGGAGCTCTCCTCTTTGTTTGTTACCTATATAACACAGTACAATGTGACTACAGATTTAGAAGACAAGGCCTGCCAGCCCTATTATTACTATGTCAGCAATGACAATTAGCAATGGAACAATGGAGCTCTCCTGAATATCACAGGAGACTTTGAAGAACACAGTTACCCCTCCTCTTTCTTTTCTACCTATGAAGCTGCCCAATTGCACTAGAGACTGCCCAGAACTGGATGATGCAAAGTATGTGAAGATAATTCAGAATGGTTCAATAATGGATAGTTCCATAAATTGACTGTAGAAGTCAAATGTGTCCAGATGTTATTGTGGGAAATATTGTCAATAACTCATGTTTGTGATAAGATTTTGCTTGTAGAGTAGTGACGTTCCTCTCCAATAGTTTGGGCACTCCTTCCCGCCCCAACTGCAGGTGGTACTGCTCGCTCGTGGGTCCCGTTGGAGACTTCTAGTTTCGAAGGCTGCACAGTCTGACTTTAGTTTGCCGGCTGGTAATGAAGCCGCGGCTGATGTGGTTGCAGAGTGCGTGTATGCGGGCAATGTTTGAATAGTTGTGGCAGCTCCTGGTGTTGAAAGTTGAGAAATATTATGTGTTTCCAACGCGTTTTGCCCCTCAAAAGAGTATGGGCTTCCTTAGGGAAATGTGCAAACAAACTGACTGCTTGTAGAGTAGAGTAGAGCCAGTATTTATGTAAGCTAGTCACTTGTTCCAGGTGTAAGTAGTCCATTATTAATCAATGACCTGCAGTGTCTGTTGGGTCCTAAGAAGACTCACTTTATACATCTAATGACCAATATTATAGTACGTGAACAAAGTTGTCGTTTAAACATAATACTTGTTCGTTCTCAAACATAAAATAGCAGAAAGTCTTTAACTATTGAGACAACCAACTGTTATATGCATTGATGTAACTGTTAAAGGCTTTCAATTTCTGTAAAATGCAGTTAGTTTGAAGAGTTCTTAATGTATAGTGAGGGTTGATAAATTTGCTGTGTCGTGGGGTAATGTAGATCTACGATATGTTGGGAGGTAAGTTAGTGCGCCACAGGTAGTGGTTAGTATGTGGGCACTGAGCCTTGTGTCATAAATTGCCTGATTGTTTTTGGATAGTTACAGGAAATCTATTATTAACTGTTCAGAGAAAAGCCAAGGTCAAAGTCCACATTGAGGCCTCTAGAGCTCAAAGTTTTAAGAGTGTAAATCCACCTGGCCTCTTCTTTTGAGATCTGTGCAATAAAATCTCTCCCTCTCAGGGCTTGTGGACTTGTCAATGTCAAACGCTGCTCATTCGGCTTCCATAGACAAAGACTGAGACATTCACCTGTGTCTCATTAGCAGACCTCAAAACTCTAAGTTCTGATCTGCGCATGTGCAGACTGATTACCTGTCTACTTCTAATTGAGATTTCTATTGGTTCCTGTTTTGGCTCCAGACTTGAAAAGGCACTTCCTCTCTTTTCTTTGGGCCTGTTGATCAAGTTACCTGCCTGGTTAGGTTCCTACCTATTCTATGAGCTCTGACCTGGATTGTCAGTGCCTTTGCTGTGCTGCTGTTAAGGACTATACACCTCAAGCTGCACCTTCTCTGCTGTGTTGCTGTTTCAAGGGCTATACTGCTCAAGCTGCACCTGTCTCTACTGTTATGCTACTCCACGGGCTATACAACTCAAGCTGCACCTGCCTCTGCTGTGTGCTACTCCACGGACTAAACAGCTCAAGCTGTACCTGTCTGCTGTGTGATACTCCACGCTCTATACAGCTCAAGCTGCACCTGCCTCTGCTGTGTGCTACTCCACGGACTATACAGCTCAAGCTGCACCTGTCTGCTGTGTGATACTCCACGGGCTATACAGCTCAAGCTGCACCTGCCTCTGCTGTGTGCTACTCCACGGACTATACAGCTCAAGCTGCACCTGTCTGCTGTGTGATACTCCACGGGCTATACAGCTCAAGTTGCACCTGTCTCTGCTGTGTGATACTCCACGGGCTATACAGCTCAAGCTGCACCTGTCTCTGCTGTGAGCTATTCCACGGGCTATACAGCTCAAGCTGCACCTGCCTCTGCTGTGTGCTACTCCATGGGCTATACAGCTCAAGCTGCCCCTGTCTCTGCTGTGTGATACTCCACGGGCTATACCGCTCAAGCTGCACCTGTCTCTGCTGTGCGATACTCTGCGGGCTATACAGCTCAAGCTACACCTGTCTCCGCTGTGTTGCTACTCCAAGGGCTATATCGCTCAAGCTGCTCCTGTCTCCGCTGTGTGCTACTCCACAGGCTACACTTCTCAAGCTGCACTTGCCTCCATTGTATTCCTGTTCCATGGGCTGGATTGCTTAATCTTCACTTGCCTTCATGGCATTGCTAATACACGGGCCGTGCTGTTCAACTGACATGTGAACCTACCACGTCTTCTACCTGGGCTATCCTAGCCCAGGTAGAAGACTGGCTCAGTGGCACTACAGGTCGTATCATCAATCTGCTTGTTTGTTATCTTTTCTTTCTGGCTGAACTGTTCCTGTATCTATTAAATTATATTAAGGCATTGTATGGTTCCTTCCTCTGGCCGCATCTGTTTGTGACTATATTGTTGCCTGGACTGCTACTCTCCCCACGGATGCATGCTGCCCTATTATGTTACCATATACCTGCTGCCTTATTATCTCCACCTTGTTGCGGGACTGTTCTTTCCATTGCCATATTGAATTATATCTATACTGTATTTATTGCATACTATACTGCTGGTGACTCCGCTCAGCTTATACTACGTTCCTAGTGTGTGTGTGTGTATATATATATATAATATATATTGAGACTTTCCTGTTACTTATCCAAGTCATCATTAAATCACTGTTTGTACTTTTATCTTGCATCTGTTATCTATTTATCCTCTGGGTACTACTATCACTGCCCAAGGACCCATTCCTACAACATCTACTGAACGGATCCAGAGTCCAGAATACCAAACCGTGACAGTCAAATTCCTAGGAATTCAAGAGTAGATGGGTTATGATCATGAAATTTTGCAAAATGGGCAGACACACTGTGAGTTTCCAGCTGGTTTTTGATGTTCCGCAGATATACTGCGATTCTCACATGTAATTTACGGATAATGCGACCTACATACTGACGGCCACATGAGCATTCTAAAAATTGGTCTGGCTCATCAAAATTTTTTCTAAATTTAACCTTATAGCACCAGTGTTTGGACTGAATTAAGAAAGTGCATTTTAATTCTAAAGGTATGCTTATCTTTCACTGTTTGTTTAAACCTTTTATTGCTAGTGTTTGTTGGTGGCAGTTTATTGAAGGTTTGATTGAAGAACTGATCACATGTGTTTGTTAACCATATATATTCATTGTAGAATGGCTGCATAGTTAGTGTGTATAGTTCTAAGTGTATAGTTACAAGTGTAAAAAATGTAAATAGCATAATACAGAGTTATACCGGAGTTAAACAGGAGGAAAGAGGAGAAGAACATTCTGCCTATTATCACAGCTACACAAGGACAACAGTCAGTATTTACCTAAAAATCTGTATTCTACTCCTAATGTTTTCATTTCTCCATGGCTACAAGCTTCACACCACAAGAAGACTGTTTTGGAGTCTGCTCTTATTTTCTATTGAGCTCATGAAAGTTTGTTTTATCTGTCAGTTTATTTTCCCTGCCAAAATCCCCTCTGTTTTAGCAGCCTGCTCTACTTCTTGCTCAGCCACTCCCTACCCATGCTACAGCCATTTCAGTTCCCTATCTCATCATTGTACTTTCAATTCTACTCAAGGCTTTGTCTGCCATCACAAGTAGGAAGAAGAGATACTGACTTTGAACCACTCTTCTCTCTCATGACTCTGCAAGAACTCAGCTACTCCATCACCTGTTCTTATTTACTCTCCATTCAACACTTCCACCCACTCCACCCCACTTCCACCCCACATCATTACTCTATACTATCCAGACATCCATGTGTAAACTACATTTGCTGCAGCCTAGCTCTGCACTACTTCTCTGATTACACAGGATATTGCATTTAGGTAATTTCTTTAATTTTCTAATTTTTTGCTATTTTACTCATTAATCCCAATGCTGGCCAAACTATTTTTCTTTCTCTCTTTTCATGGCATTATCTTTAGGATTATATCATCCCTCACCTATCCTGCAACACACACCTCTGTCCACATTGCCCCTTCATTACTTCAGTCACCTCTAGTTAACACTCATGAACTCTTTTCCTAATTAAATTCAATAACTTTAACAGCCTCACCCTGTCGCCAGAAACTAAAAACACACACATCTTACAATCATATTTCCTACCTTTCTTCCTCCCTGCGTCTATTAGCTGGTGATACCTAATCCTGTTCCACCTCACTTCTCCCACACTTATATATCTGAACGCTACAGAAATCCAGCAAGCCTCAAACGCATCACCTGTCTCACCTCTGTTCCAAAGTCATTTAAATGTGATTATTTCCTCTCAAACAACCTAAACCTTCTAGCAATAACAGAACAATGGCTCATGCAATCAGACACTGCTTCACCTGCAGCCCTTCAACATGGTGGTCTCCATTTCACCCACACCCCCTGACCAGGAGGCAGACAAGGGGGTGGGTTTGGACTACTTCTCTCCCCACAATGCACTTTCACAGTTGTACCAAATGTCCCATCACTCAAGCTCACATCTTTTGAAGTACATGTTGTTAGGATTTTTAACCCGTTCTCTATGCGGGTTGCTGTCATCTATCGCCCCCCTGGACAACACCAACAATTTCTTGAACACTTCTCTGCGTGGCTCCCTCACTTCTTATCCTCTGACATCCCCACCATCATCATGGGTGATTTCAACATCCCTATTTCTAATCCACATTCCAATGCTGCTTCCAAACTACTCTAACATCCTCACTTGACCTCTTCCAGTGGATTCCAGTGGCTTCTAACCCCAAACACCTTTTTAACTCATTTAAATCTCTTCTGAATCCTCCCACCCCAAATTCTCCAACTACCATCAATGCAATATAAACAAAACAATCCCCGGTGCTAGGAAAAAACAGAAAACTGAAGACCAATAATGCTGAAGATAAAAGTAATGTGGTGTAATTCCACAACATGTAAAACAAACATAATATAATGTATAACTACCATCAGTGCACAGGATCTTGCTTCCTATTTCAAGGACGAAATCGATAATATCAGACTTGAAATGGTATAATCTCCCTCGACAAGCAATCAGCTCAATTCCTTTGTAGCACCCTCTGACACTGTCTTTGCATTTGATCCCACAAATGAAGAGGAAGTTTCTACTCTCTTCTCATCTTCCTACTCTACCTCCAGTACTCTTGATCCCATTCCCTCACAAATTAGTAGGTCCCTGTCTCCTGTGCTCATTTCCCCTCTAACTAAAATCTGTAATCTATCTCTTTCTACTGGTATTTTTCCATTATTATTCAAGCATGTAGTGATTACTCCCATTTTAAAAAAACAAAATTCTGATGCAAACTCTCTCTCAAATTATCACCCCATCTACCCCTCCCATGCCGTACAGCAAACAATGTACTGGATTTTCTTCAGTCAGGCTTTCGATCTCAACACTCCACAGAGACTGCGCTGACCAAGGTTGTCATTGATTTGATCACAGCAAAAAGTAAAAACCATTACTCTCTTCTAATCCTCTTGGATCTCTCTGCTGCATTTTACACTGTTGACCATCTCTCCTCATACAAACGCTACAATCCCTAGGTATTGAAGGCACTGTCCTATCCTGGTTCTCATCCTACCTATCTTATCACTCTTTCAGTGTTAATTTTTCTGGATCCACCTCTGCTCCACTTCCTTTATCAGTTGGAGTACCACAAGGCTCAGTGCTAGGTCCTCTGGTATTCTCTATCTACACTACTTCTCCTGGAAAACTAATAAGCTCCTTTGCATTTCAGTATCATCTCTATGCGGATGATACACAAATCTATCTATCCTCTCCTGATCTCTCATCATTGGTGTTGTCTCGCGTTACTGACTGTCTTTCTGCCATTTCATCTTGGATGTCTTCTCGCCAACTCAAACTCAATCTTTCAAAAATTGAATTAATAATATTCCCACCCAAAAACAGTCCTGCCTGACATTTCTTTTCTGTTGATAACATGACTATAAATCCCATCCTGCAAGCTCACTGCCTAGGTGCAATTCTTGACTCACAACTATCATTTTTTTCCCTACATCGACTCTATATCTAAATCCTGTTACATACATCTAAAGAACACTCACATATCTCACACAAGACACCGCAAAAACCTTAATTCATGCACTCATCTCCCATATCAACTATGCATTTCCCTCCTTATTGGTCTTCCCAAAGTCAGACTTGAACCCCTATAATCTATTTTGCACGCAGCGGCTAGATTGATCTTCCTTGCAAACTGTTGTTCCTCTGCTGAGCCACTCTGTCAGTCTCTACTTTGGTTGTCTGTATTTCAACGAATCCAATATAAAATTCTTTTACTAGCATACAAGGCCATCAACAAAATTGCATTGACATACATTTCTTCACTTGTCTCAAAATATCTTCAAACTTGACACCTCCGTTCTGCACAAGACCTGCGTCTCTCTTCCACTCTCATCACATCCTCACATTCCCGGTTACAGGACTTTAATCAGGCTGCACCCACTTTGTGGAATTCCCTCTCTCGCACAGTAAGACTTTCCTCTAGTCTTCAAGCGTTCTTTGAAAACCCACTTCTTCAGGCAAGCTTATGATATTCCTGAACCATCATCTTAATCTCCCTAGGTTACCCTAATACCACCCTCTACACAGCTAACACAAGACAACAAAACTTTCACCAACATTGCTGTATTATTGATCACACAGCCCACTCAATACCTTTACCTTTGTATTCTAACTGGTCCAGTGTGCAATATGATGTAGCACATGCCCTTGTGTTTCAAACTCCCATTGTCCCATAGATTGTAAGCTTGTGAGCAGGGTTATCTTACCTCTCTGTATGTATGTATTACCCAGTATTGTTTTATTAATATTTGTTCCCAATTGCAAAGCGCTGAATTTGCTGTCCGTAACGATGTCTGTAACAATGTCAGTAATGTGAACTTTGAAGGTAAAATCGTATAAAGATTACATCACAAACAGTGTCCCAAAGATATTCCAAAGATGTAAAAGGTGCCAAAGTCTGTTAAATTGGCTATGGCTAACAGCAGAGACTTCCTCCTTCTAACGACGGTGCACCGCCAGCTTCGGTTAGTCCAAATGAGCTCCTCTGTCATTTCTTATACTTTGGAACGCAAGTCTGAGTTTCAAATGCCGAACTTCCGGTTCAGGTGGCTGGAGCGCATGGCAGCGTTCTCGTGCTGCCGGATTAATGTGAAGATGTAATCCTTTTCTTTAGTTAATGCAACAAAAATATAGTATTTTAACAATAAATTGATTGCATTTATTACTTCAATTTCTGCTTTGGAGAGCATTGGGTTGGCTTTAGCTGTCTCCCATACTATTTAGCGCCATGGGTCATTATTGATTCATTATTGGGAAGTTTGGAATTCGTCCCGCACAGACCCACATTGGCAGCTTTACATTACTACTATTTAGAGCAGCGCTGTTGTCCTTAATCTTTTTCGCTTTTTTATGTGTGTAATTCCACTGGGTACTAGCTGCGCTCTGAACCATCACCATATATTTGGATTATTATCTATATTATTAGAATTATCTGTATCTACTGTTCTATTTGGGCATTATCCTTTGAGATATAGATATGATTTCAGCTCAAAGAAAGGGCAGACTGTCCAGATTAGATGAGATTTTTCTCTAATTCAGAAAGTAAGGAAGTTAAATTGGAGGTTGATGAGGACAATTTATGTACTTTATTTTTGAGGTATGAAAAGTTGTTGAATACTGAAGTTAGAAAATGATTTGAAGCCACTATTTTAAAAAAAATATATTGAAAATAACCTTTCTTTTTTTATTTTTTCTCATGGACTATTTTCCAGTTACTATAAATTTATTGCATTTATTACTTCAAGTTTGTTTGCTGTTTATTTGTGCTTAACCCTTTCCTTTATATTTTGCCTATACCTCCATTATAGTACTGTTATAGAGGACTTTGGACTGGCTCTATTTATTATTCATTCATTTTTAATTCACTTAATTACAATTTCTGCTTAGGAGAGCATTGGGTTGGCTTTAGCTATCTCCCATACTATTTAGTGCCGTGGGTCATTATTGATTCTTCTTGACTGTAGAATAAGCTGAACAGGTAATGTTGTGAAGAGATGAACTACAGAAAGCAAAAGCACTGAGATCCACACAGGTGTTATAACTCTGGAACAGGCTGCAGCTGATGAACGAACGGCCTAACTCGCGAAGACAGGAACAAAGGAATGTTTAAGCATGAACGGGAGCCAGAGGAGATGCTTCCTCTCAGGTAGGAGACTTTATGACACCCATAGAAAGGAGGAGGACCCTTATAAAGGGAGCTAGCTGGTGATCCTCCTATCACCGTGTAGCAGAGGTTTTAAAAGGTTCGGGGGTTGCGCATGTGCAGAATGCTTGGCAAGATGGCGTCCGAGGATAGAGGAATGCCAGACTGTACAGCAGATAGGAGTAACCACGGGAAACCCATGTATATGGCTCAACATGGAACTAAACCGGTGAGATGCGTGATACTAAACAGTTTGTTGTTCCTGTTCTCCTTGCTCTTTCCAAAGCTGAAAGGACCGAGATCACACTAGAAGAACTAGATTTTGTAATAAAAAGGAAACTGCTATATAGGGTTGCAGTGGTACAGGAGAAAATAGTTCATTATCCCTTGGTGCCACAGGTACTCGTCCCTTTGGTATTGACAACAACCCGTACACAACTTTCGGGGGGCATTTGGGAGAGAAGAGAGGAGGTCCTCTGAGTGCTGTTTTTCCACCTCTGAGCATTACTTGGGTGCCTTTTTGGGCACAGTCACTGCCAGCTCCTTCCACCAGCTTATTCCTTGAAATACGTTTCTCAAACCAGAATCGGAAGAATGTGCGTGTGCTCAACCTCGGCATGCCATCACTGTACATTGCCTATGTTAGTCCGCCCCATCCAGCCTCTGTTATGCCCTTCAAGTTCGTTGGCAGTTGGAAGTGTGATTTGCGTGTGGACATGAATTGCATGCAATTGTGTTCACTGGCGTAAGGTTCAATTCTGAGCACGCGGAGAGCAATTTCATGCAATGGGAATTACATCAGAAGATGAATCAGGCTCTTAATCACTGCCACCACCTGTTATATTAGGGAAAGAGGGCCCTAAAACTCAACTTTGTTACCCAAATGTACACTCTGGCACACACTATGCTCTTTGTTAGCCATACTCTAGTATTTAATGTATTTATTATTTTGTGTTTACCAAAAATGTTTAAACTTATAAGATATTTATGCTTAAACATTATAATAGTTTTGTTCGGATTAACTTTTTTTCTATAGGTTTTAAATTAAGTTCTTTCTGTGCAATGTTTTGGCTTAATTTGTTACAAATCCTTGCTGACTTTACATAAGCATTTATTATCTTCAATTTGTCTGTATTGACTGCAATAGAATACTGATTTTGCATAATGTAATATAGCTTTATATGAAGAGAACAGGTCCATTCAGTCAATCAATTATAATTTGTTTCTGTTTGTTTATTATTTTGCCTTGGATCATATATTGAAGCTGAGCTAGGAGAATCCTTCAGTCCACAATGTAAGTGAACAGGCATAAAGCAATGCATGAAATTACATAGTGAGTCGACTTTCTTCAGCTCCCTTCCGGGAGCCAGCCAGTGGAGGGGGGCGTGAGGGGGGCGAGACGGCCAAAATAGCGTCATTTTGGTCCCGCCCCCTGTGACGGCATGACGCAACCGCTGTCATATGACAGCGGGGCCAAACGCCGCGATTCACCGGGAATCGCGGCGTTTGGGATCTAATTCTGCCCACTTCACTAGGAAGTGGGCAGAATTCGGGAGATTGCCACACTCGTCCGGGAGACTCTCGCAAAATGCAGGAGTCTGCCGGACAATCCGGGAGAGTTGGCAAGTATGGTGTACTTATGTCAGAGATAGGCTGGAGCAAGGATAATATTGGCTTAACCCTTTTGTGTTGTTCAACTTGTTCATGGGAGGCAATGTATTTGTTATGCATTTATTGTATTCTACGATGAATGATGACAATCCTTTACAGTGAATTTGTTAGGGACCAATTTTTGCAAAAGTGTTTAAAGAAGTTGGTTTTTTTTGCAGATCTGGATTAAGGGGGCCCCCTGGACAAGGTAATGTATGGTTCTTGTTGCTGTCCCCAAATGCCAGTATACAGGGGACAGCACAGAGTCCTGCGTTAAGTGCTTCATTGACACCAGCTGCCTAGAGTCTCATCCTTCCAGTATTATAGTAATACCATGCATGGTAGCGATTATATTTTTTATGCCTTCTGTGCTTCCATAATGATAACACTGCTGTCAGAGCAACAGAGAGGAGAAGAGCCAACTCCTGGGCTTAAGGGGAGTAAAGATCTTGAGCTGAGGTTATAAGTGAGAATTGGGGGTTACCATGTAGTTGTAAAGAACCAGGAGAGAGTGCGTGTGTGTGAAAGGCATTGAATGGGGGTGGGGGACCTCCTGGAGGGTGTTGCAGAGGTTGAACCCAGGCAGGGAAACCCCACTGATTATTAGACAGGGGTGGAGATAAAGAAGGGGATTGAGGAGGAATGAGGAGTGAGAGGGAGGATAGAGAATGTGTTTGAGGGATAGAGGAGTAAGAAGAAGATGGGGATTGAGGAGTCATGTGGTAATAGCAGTGAAATACACAGTGGGATGATGTGGTGTGCAGACATGGGTATATTAATTTTCCCCTATGGTAGCTTTTCATGTGGACCCTCTCTCCTTGCCCCTGGAAAATAGCATCTAGAAAAGTGAGCTTTTTGAAAGACCGAAGAAAATGACACAGCAATATTGTACAGTTACAATTGTGCCATGGATGTAAACTAATGTCTCACTTTGTAGATCCACATGGACAATTGTACAACCTGTCAGGACACACCCAGCCACAATTTACCACATGTTTTTACCGCCACTGGACATACACTTAGGTAACATGGAAAAGTACAACAAAGCCATGTAAAAATGTTATTATTAATCCAACCAAACAAAAATTTCATAAGGCACCTTCATGCTAACTGTCATAACAGGCATTAAAATCTGTTGTTTTGCTACAAATCCAGGCCTGCAAGTGCTTAGCTGGACTAGGCTGGTAGCGATGACCTATATATTATTATTATTATTACTATTATTTATTTCTCTATAAGGCGCCACAGATTTTCGTAGCGCCGGGCACAGAAGCAAGTAACAAATAGATGAGATAATACATATAATTAGCACAGATGAGTGTGAGTAAAGCTATGGGGACTCACACAGAGTGCAGCAAAAGACATGACAGGATGAACGAGGGAGTCAGTAGGCAGACGTGGGACAATAGCTAGAGAGGACCCTGCCCGCAAAGGCTTACATTGTAGAGCAGGGGTCAGGGAACTTTTTTACCCTTTACCCCAAAATATATTTAGATACTCCAACATTACCCCTTTGATTTGAAAGGAAGGAAATCATATATTATTAATTATTGGAATTCAAAATTTTATTGTATCTATTAAAAACTTCTTTGAAAGCTTCAACTTCAAAACTTCAGGTTTTGGAGAAATGATGTTGCTTCATTTTAGATACGAGAGCATCAATATTGGGGCATTTTGATGTGAGAGCAATTTGAATACAGTCTTCAGCATCCAATCGATTTCTCTGCTTTGCTTTTACATTCGTTAAAGTGGAAAATCCTTGTTCGTAAAGGTAGGTTGTTGCAAAAGGCAGCAATTTTTTGACTGCCTCCTCATGTGCGATTTTGAATGCCTTTGCAGCTGTTGACATCCAAAAATATGACAGATCTGCTTTGTTTTCAAATGCAATACGTGCTTCATTATTGCATCGAAGAAGTGCCTCTGCCAACCCTTGAGGCTCTTCTGGTACAACAGCAATTTCACATTTAAAGGGTCTACAATACAACTGACAGCATGTGAATCAGCAGCATTACCCCCAGGAACTTCATTTTTACCCCATTTGGGGTAATTTACCCCTGTTCCCTGACCACTGTTCTAGAGGGAGGGGTGGTGAGAGATAGAAGGACCAGCTGTGAAAGATGAAGATGCCAGACAAGGAAGAGGGGGTGATGGATAGAATAGTTATGAGGTGGTAGTATAGGTGAGCTTGAAAATGTGAGTTTTGAGTGAGCGTTTGAAGGACTGAAGGTCGAGTGAGACTGGATAGGGAGTTCAAATATTAGGGGTAGCATGACAGAAGTCTTGGAGGTGAGCATGGCAGTAGGTAACGAGAGGTGAATTGAGGCGAGGTCAGAGGCAGAGCAGAGTGTCTGGGTAGATATGTTCCTTGAGATAAGGTCAGAGATGTAAGGGGGAGAAGCGTTGGTAGAGGGTTTGTAAGTTAGGTCTTGAACTGAATTCTGAAACGGATAGGGAGCCAATAAAAGGATTTACGCTGAGAAGAAGTAGAGGAGTGGCAGTGGGAGAGGAAGATAAGCCTAGCTGCAGCATTCTATAAAGATTATAGGTCAAAAATGTGAGAGTCAAGAAGGCCAGTGAGAAGGAGGTTGCAATATTCGAGACAAGAATTAATGAGTGAATGGACCAGGATTTTGGTTGCTTCCTGAGAGAGGAAGGGACAGATTTTTGTGATGCTACAGAGGAGGAAGTGGTAGGATTTGGTGAGGGACTGGATGTGAGGGGTAAAGCTGAGGGCTGAGTCAAGGGTGACTCCAAGGCAGCTGACTTGGGTGACACGAGAAAGAGTGATATTGTCAACCAAGAGGGAGATATCGGGAGGGATAGCAACATTGGCAGGGGGAAAGAGGATGAGCTCGGATTTGGAGATGTTGAGTTTAAGAAGCACTTTGAGGCCGGGGCGTGGCTTGGAGGCCATCCTGGCGGGTCGCAGTATTCAGTTGCTCCGCACAGAGGGGATCAAAAACGACAGGTATTCGCGGTCTTCAGCCTCTAAAACAACCTATAAGCCCAGCATAACTCAGGGGGTGCCCTCTCCTCCCAGTGGCTCGAAGTTTTGAGAATCGGCGGAGCTGTGATCAACACTGAGTAGCACGCCCTGCCGCACATCCACTATCACTAGGACACAGGTGACTTGCCTGTCCGGGGTTGTGCCGACTTCCTTGTGCAGCGGATTGGGTTGGCCCTTGTGCTCGGGGCTTCTTTCTCTCGCGGCCTCTGTCCCCGCGGCGAAACCGGAAGTCAGCGGCTCCGAACTTCCGGTGCTGGATGTCCGGATCTCGACCGCTGATTGTAGCCAGCTGTCACAGCGTTCTTCACTGCCGGCAACTCAACAATTCTCCTGCCTGCTCGGTCCACTCCCCTGGAGTCGGCATGCTCTTTATTTGAAGGAGGTGTTACTGAGCCGAGCTCCCGGTCGACTGCTGAAGAATCCTACACGGAGGGGACGGAGAGAGCTGAGTCCCTGCATTATCCGGAGCGCAGACTACCCGCTACAGGCTCCTATTACCTGCAGGCTCTGCTATACAAGCCTCCTTATCTTCTACAGCAGGTCAGTGTATGGGGTCCCAACACTCCACAGCCCTGGACATAAAGTTGGGGACATCAGGTGCAGCTAACCCCCTCACTACTTCTACTCAGGGGCGAATCTAGCCCCCCAACATACAAGCTGATACGGGGTGTGCCTTTACCCCCTTAGCTGACCCCTTTTATTCAACCAGCTTTGCGCATATCGGGCCTCACATACCCCTCAGTGCCTGCGGCTCTCCCTCCCTGATCCTGAGCCCATAGGGGAGTGGTACCTCCATCTAACCTCCTAACCCTGAGCCTTTTATAGACCCGCACCCATTGAAGTGACACTCCACCGTGGAGCTCTTCCAGCAATAACATCAACAGTCATTTCTATTCCTCTACATTCACCCGTATTGAGGGAGCAGCGTCATAGAGGATATACCTATTTGATTTAATTCTCATCTGATACTCCAATCCGATCTACCCATGTTCTAACTCCTCATGTCTCGCGGGAGCGGGCCTCTTTTTGAAGCATTACCCTGAAAGTAATCTCATTGCCTCTTCTGATTTCTGTTCCTCCTGGTGGTGGATTTGCGTGGACTGGCCATGTCGCATAAATCAAAGAAGAACCCTTCGACTCAAACGCCCAGTATGTTTTCTAGAGGTGGCAAGGCTGCTCCTCCACCCTCCTCTGCCTTGGCATCTTCGAGTTCGGACGATGACTCGCCACAGCCCTCCATGGCTGAGATAGCGAAACAAGTGAAGGCTACTATTCAGTCGGAATTTCAGGCATTAGTCTCAGAGCTACGTACGGAAATTGCTGCCCTAGGTACTCGTACCGATTCCCTGGAAAAAACAACTACAGAATTCTGCTCCTTCCAGACTCAAACTGACCAGGACATAGTTGCTATACGTGCCGACCTGGACTCTCTCAAAGACCAGTTTGAGGATGAAGAAAATCGTTCCCGTAGGAACAACATCAGACTCAAGAATGTTCCTGAGTCGATTTCGGCAGAACTACCCACATACCTGCAGGGTCTCTTTTCCACCTTGGCTCCAGAGCTTGCCCCCGCTGATTTTCGTTTGGACCGGGCAGACCGGGCCCTTCGACCCAAGCCTCAACCTTCTCAACCTCCCAGAGATGTCATCATTCGTCTTCATTATTATTTCACTAAGGAGAAGATTATTCTTGCTGCCCGAGACCAACGAGACTTTTCCTACTCCGGGACAAACCCTCTCTTTTTTCAGGACCTTTCTCCTATCACATTAAAGAAACGACGAGACCTAGCTGACATCACCCAACGCCTACGTTCAGCTGGCATCCGTTATCGCTGGGGGTTCCCCTTTCAACTTTCTTTTTCCCACGACAACCATGCATATTCAATCAAGCTCCGGAACAAGGTCGGGACTTATTACAATCTTTGAAATTCCCAGACCTGCCAAGTTCATCTGCCGCCTCGTCAGCTGCTACCCGCAAACGGCCTCCGCAAGCTGATTGGTCCACTACATAAATAAGACTAATTGAACTGTTCATATTTCTAAAAAAAAGTCTTTTATTTGTTATACTTGCTCTAATTTCACTGACGAGCGTATTTTGTTGTAGTGTTCACACCTGCTCGAGGCCTAGCCGTCTTGGGGGCAACTCAAAGCCTTAGTCCCGGCCCATATGTCTGAGGGCAATACCGGGGCCCTTTGCCCTTTCTCACTGGCTCTCCCCTACTGTGGCTAGGCACCTAACCAAATTTACCGTTCCCAACCTAGGATGCTGTTTTATATGTTACACACACCGTTGTGTCCTAGCCGTTATGTGTTTATTTCTATTGCTCATCTTCCTAGGACTTGCACTGATATTTGATGTTGTGCTATTCCCGTCCATGTTATAGTTATAATACAGTTATTTAAGCTTATCATATTCCCTGTGGTTCCTCCCACGGATGGGGTTTGCTGCCTCGGCGGACACTGGACGGCGATGTTCTGCTTCTATGTAAAGGGGTCTTCCTTTGAGTCCACGAAGCTGCCGCTGGGTGTCTGTTGTCGCGGTTTGCCCCTCCCCTGGGCTCGCCACAGTTATAACAGAATGCTCAGTTAATTGATTTTCATTGATATGACCTTTTTTTTTTTTTTTATCCCCTTGTTTGGTTTCACATGCTGGGTTTATTTGTAAAAAATTCATCATTACAGTCCCTCTTTGGGTATTCTCATTCCCTGATGTTTGACCCGTGATCCCGCTCCCGCGACCCCTCAAAGGTCGTCTCCTCCGTTCGCCCTTGGCTGTCCAAGCCTTGCCCCCCTTTTTCCGGTACCTATGTTGTACCTCTTATCTCGAACCTGGACTGGCTTCCCTCCGGGGAAGTTGGTCTCCCGCCTTCCCTTTTTTTTCTTCTTCCTGTCCTTAATCGCTAGCGCTGTTGCTCCGTCCAGGTACTTAGATTCACCATGACTCTTAAAGTTATCTCCATTAATGCTAATGGCCTCAATTCTCCCACCAAATGCACACTTTAAGATTCCCCACCCTCAAATGACATGTAAAACTTACCCACAGACTTATTATGCATCTTCCGATAGTAAACAAAGGGACACTGCTATCCTCGTACATCACAACATCCCCTTCTCCCTGGAATCTCTTTACGCCGACCCACTGGGCAGATATCTAATCTTAGTTGGATCTCTAGGACATGCCAAACTCACTCTAGTCTCGCTATACGCTCCTAACGTGGGACAGGGTGCCTGCTTCTCCGCATTTTTTGAACAACTCTCCACTGTTGCTCAAGGACAAATTATTATAGGTGGCGATTTCAATTCCACCCTGGATCCCGGGATGGATCGCTCCCCTGTCTCCTCCTCCCATGCCTCTGCTCGCCGCGAATCTAAAACCTTGGTATCCCTCCTTAAATCTTATAACTTCCATGACGCTTGGCGCCTTGCCCACCCCTCTGGTAGGCAATACACCCATTTTTCAGCCCCACATAACATCCACACTCGCATTGACCTTATTCTTATTGATCGCCTCACCACCACAACTTATTGATTCTGACATACTCCCGGTTAGCTGGTCCGACCACGCACTGGTTCTCCTCGAAATTACCCTCCCTCGCCCACGCTTTTCTCCCCCAAAATGGCGACTGGACGATACTATTCTTTTAAAGCCCGATCAGATTACCTCAATTTCCGACTCCATTAAGGAATTTATCTCTCTGAACTCTTCGCCAGATATTTCGCCCACAATTCTCTGGGAAGCGCATAAAGCTACCATACGCGGCACACTGATTCGACTCTCCGCCTCTCGCCGTAAAGCTGAACTCATCCGCATTGCGGAACTCGAATCAAAAATCGCAGCTCTCACATCATTACACGAACGGTTCCCGAAACGCAAGACTCGCCTCAAATTAATTAATCTTCGCGGACAGTTGCAGCAACTCCTTTCTAAAAAGGCAGCCAAAACTCTTGGTTGGCTCCATCAGAAGTTCTACGAGAAGGGAGATAGAGCGGACAGACTCCTAACCCAGAAATTACGAGATAAACGTACTCGTAACCGCATCGCCTCTATCAAAAATCACTCAGGAGACCCCACTTCCCTGAATTCTGTTATCACCTCTCTGGTTCATCCTGACCAGGTCGGATTCATTCCGGGCCGTCAGGCATCGGACAACACCCGGCGTTCAATTGACCTGACCTATGTCTCTAACTCACGCAACATCCCTACCCTGCTCATAGCCTTAGATGCTGAGAAGGCTTTTGACAGGGTTGGTTGGCCCTATATGCAACAGACTCTTGCGATCATGGGCATGAGAGGCCCTTTCCTTCGGGGCATTGCATCTCTCTACTTTAATCCGACTGCCTCTGTTTTGGTCAACGGCTTTTAGTCCTCCCCCTTTGAAATTCGAAATGGTACGCGACAGGGGTGCCCACTATCTCCACTTATCTTTGCATTAATGATTGAACCCCTGGCTCGCAAAATCCGTATCAACCCTGATATTTCTGGTATCCAGGTGGGCTCCTCTGAACACAAAATATCTCTATACGCAGATGATATCCTTTTGACAGTTACAAACCCCCTTATATCACTTCCAAACCTACTTAAGGACATCTCTCTTTTTGGCACTCTTTCCAATTATAAAATCAATGCTTCCAAATCAGAAATCCTCGACCTTAACATCCCCCCTACTCTGCTCACATCCCTCAAAACCAACTTCGACTTTAGATGGCAGCCCCACAAACTAAAATATCTCGGGGTTTACCTCACTCGCTCCTATGACCAGCTGTACGCTGC
The DNA here is from genome assembly GCF_038048845.1 of Mixophyes fleayi. Classification (NCBI taxonomy): domain Eukaryota; kingdom Metazoa; phylum Chordata; class Amphibia; order Anura; family Limnodynastidae; genus Mixophyes; species Mixophyes fleayi. Next base: position 36,740,077 of record NC_134412.1, on the reverse strand, counting down.
AAACTTCCCCTCTTTATTTTCAGCCATTAAAACTGACCTATTAAAGTGGGACAAGCTCATTATCTCCTGGACGGGAAGAATAAACTCCCTTAAAATGAACATTCTTCCTCGACTTTTATACTTGTTTCAGACCTTACCCCTCAAAGTCCCCGCTAACTCCTTTAAACTTCTTCAACAAATGGCTACTAAATTTATTTGGTCAGCTAGGAAACCCAGGATTCGTATGCAGATTCTCCACAAATCAATCCAGGAGGGAGGTCTGGGAGTTCCCCACTTTCTCAAATATTATCGTGCTACCCATCTCACCCAGTGTGTTCTCCTTCACTCTCCCCCGGGACAGAGAGTTTGGGTGGACATTGAAGCCGCTCTCACAGACACTTCCTGGCCCTCTTTGCTTCTTTGGCTTAAACCTCAACACAGGCCTCCTCCCTCACGTCTCCCCCCTCCACTAGCATTCTCACTTGCTTCCTGGTCTCACACAGTCTCCTCATATAACCTAGCTCCTAACTCATGGCGAATGACGCCTCTTTGGAATAATCCCATCTTTCCCCCTGGACTTCGTCCGATCCAATTTCTCTACTGGACGCGATGTGGCATCAACTTTCTCTCCGACATCATGCCGCTACAATTCTTTCCCTCTTTCGCTGATATCCAAGCGCGCTTTCGTATTCCCTCGTCCTGCTTCTTTCAATACCTACAACTTCGACATCTATATAACTCTATCCGCCGTACAGTCACTGATATACACCTTACCTCTCCTTTGGTCTCGTTTTGCCGTCTCCACTCTTCTTCTCAGGGCTTGATCTCCACATTCTACCGCCTTATGGTAAAACACAATTGCCCTTCCAAGGATTCTCACGAGCTTAAATGGGAGGAGGACATGGGGGAGACGCTCCCTCCCGGGGAGTGGATTAAGATTCACCTGAACCTCTCAAAGACCTCTATTTGCGTTAAGATAAATGAAAACAGCCGCAAAATCTTCTACCGTTGGTATTTGGTGCCTCATCGTCTTCACATGATATATCCAAGCTCCTCACCGCTATGTTGGCGCCAATGTGGTCGGGAGGGTACCCTGTCTCATGTATGGTGGCACTGTCCAAAACTACTTCCTTTCTGGAAGTCGGTCCATCAGTTAATCTCCAGTATCACTCAGATATCTCTTCCTCCATCTCTTTCGTACTCCCTACTTCCGCGCTATATTCCCAAGATATCTAAATCAATGCAGAAACTTATTACACATATACTTAGTGCTGCTAGATGCCAAATTGCCCTCTTTTGGAAAAACCCGACTCCAACCTCCTTGCCCTCGGTTATCAACCGCATCTGGCATATCTTTCATATGGAGTATATGACTAGCATTCTCCGCCGTACTCCTATTCAATTTGATAAGGTCTGGAGTCCTTGGACTGAGTATCACGGAGCCTCCCCTCCTCTAGCATTTTAGGGCCTCTGAGCCCTAACTACTAATCTCTAGCCTTGTCATGGTTCTCCATCTTCTCCTCACTTCTCTACCCATCGCCCTCGCTAGCGATTTCCCCTGTCCTTCTTTCTCCATTTCCTTTCTTCTCTCTTTTCCCTTCCTTCAACTCTCCCTAAATTTTCTTTTGTTTTTTCATATCAGCAACAATACGCTACTTACATTACTTGGAAACCCTATTGCAATTTTGTTTTTCCTGTATTGTCTATTTCCTTCTCTCGCTGTATTGTAAAACTCAATAAAATATCTTTTCAAAAAAAAAAAAAAAAGAAGCACTTTGACATCCAGGTAGTTACAGTAGAGAGACAGCTAGATACCTGGGTTAGGAAGGTGGGAGAGAAGTCAAGGGAGGAAAGATATATTTGCGTGTCATTAGCATAGAGTTGGTATTGGAGGCCAAATGGTTGAATGAGTTCACCAAGAGAGGTAGTGCAGAGAAAGAATAGCAGAGAGCCAAGTACAGAGGCTTGTGGGACTCCAATACATAGTGGAATAAGTAGGGAGAAGGAGACAGAAGCAGACACTTTAAAAAAGCAGTTAGAGAGGTAGGAGGCAAGAGAAGGGAGTGAAGGGTGGTGAGGAGAAGAGAATGATCACCGATGTCAAAAGCAGCAGAGATGTCAAGGAGTACGAGAAGAGAGAACTGACTTTTGGAATTGGCTGAGAGTAAGTGATTTGTTACTTTATTGAGGGCAGTTTCAATTGAGTGAAATGGACGGAAGCCAGACTGGACAGAGTCAAAAAGAGAGTAGAAAATTGGTCAGATGAGATAAAGGCATGTTTGAAGGTCGAGGGAAAAATACCAGTGGATAGAGGTTAAAAAGGTGAGCAAGGTGACAACAGGCACTGGAAGAGAGAGAGGAACTTGGAGGGGACAGGATCAAGAGGACAGGTTGCAGAAGAGGAGGAGAGAAGAGAGAATCTCAGGCACAATTACAGGAGGGTAACTGTGCCTGGGTAACATCATGGGGTGTTGCCCACAGCAACCAATCAGTTTCTAGCTGTCATGTATCTAGTACATTCTAGAAAATGATAGCTAGAATTTGATCTGTTGCTGTGGGCAACACCTCCACGTTTCCTTTTTAGAAGGTTTGATACATTTATCCCATGATGTCTCTATTTTCATCATTAATTTAAATAATAAATAAGCTTAATCTGTGTAGTATTGTAGGAGAACAAAATGAAAGTTTCTTGTAATGAAATTGGTGGTACTAAATTTGTAGGAGTTTGGTTGTCATGCTTACACTTTTCACAATGCACCTCTGAAGATTTATTCAGCCTCATCTTTTATAAGGGTAGGTATGCGCCTTGAAATGTGCTGGAAATACCATCCATATGCACGTTGTAACCCATTAACCCCAAAAACCCATCCTTTTCATTCTGTAGGAATGACTGGAGAGTTTGTATAAGCATTTCTAGTCAATACACAAGTAATGACTCCCTGTCAGATGCAGCACCAAATGGGCATATATTTTGCTTGGAGCTTTTCACAAACACACCAGTTCAGATCACAATGAATTATCTATGTATTTTTACTCCTAGATAGGTATTCCTGCAAATGACAAGTACAGAAATTATATTTTTTTGTGGTGGTCAGTGTATTGTAGCAAGGGTATAAAATGTGTAGGGAAAAAGGTAAATCAGCAAGACAAAGCTGCAACATTGTGTGGAAATAGAATAATTGGATGAAGTAGGCTAAATTGATTATTATTGTTTTACAGTGCAATTGCAATTAGTACGCTATGATTAATAATGCAATCACACAGGAAAACAACACACACACTTACATTTACAGTTATATTTATAAATAGTACACATTTAATAAAGTTCCAACTTACATCACTTTATCAGTAAAAGTTAAAGTTTTTTTTATGCAAAGATAAATTTACATTACAGGTATTTATGGGTCAGGTCCTAAGAAATGTATGGTGTTTGATCTTCTATTATTCCTCATTTCACCAGTAGCAATACGATGATAGCAGAGTAGCGATCGCACTTAGAGATTGCTAGTTATGAATAAAATAAGACTGACACTCTACGATACTGTAGGCAAAACATGTTTATAGGTTGGTTTAATCTGATTAGGTCGGTTCCCTCAGGCACTACATGTGCTAAACTGTTGGTGTAAGCTGCCCCACCTTTGAAGAGGAATCCTTTGAACTGACCTATGACCTGCATTGTACTGGACTGACTTGACCCCTCGACCAATGAAGAAAGACCTAAGTTTATCTTTGTGTACATTGTGACATTATCACTGTTTTTTGTTTACTCATACTGTATATAAGCAAGTGAATGGAATTTGATAGTTGTATAATGAAGGCAGTAGAAGTGGTGGTATGGCATACCACCATATACACTGCTAACAATAATAATATCACTAATTGTACTCATTTTGACTCAGGAGAAAATGCAGCTAAAAGGTGCAGTGTTGCATCTTGGACAAACCATGGTGCTCAGCGGGGTGGGGGGAGCAGGGCGGCGTGGATTCAAAATGTGCGGACAGAATTATGGTCGGTAGAGGATTATAGCTTAATGCTAAATCTCTGTTTTACCATAAAGTTGCCCATTATCTGTGTGCAACATGCAAAGCAGGCAGTATTTTCCCTGCATGCAACAAGAAAAGGCAATTTCAACATCTTGCATCACAATATGGAGTTTATCTAGGTTCAAATTTGCATTCTAAATGAGACCCCATTTATAGAAATGCAGTGCCCATACAAGGTAGTCTGGGCTACTAATATTCAAGTCACTGAGAACACCCAGAGATGTTTTCAACTAATACAAAACAGAAACAGCAGAGTATTCAATGTCATCATCATCATTTATTTATATAGCGCCAACATATTCCGTAGCACTTTACAATTGGGGACAAACATAGTAAACTAATAAACAAACTGGGTAAACAGCTCATTTTATAAGGCTTTAGACCTGTGACATTTGTTGATGCTTGCTAATTGGCACAATTTATTAAGCTATTTTTTGGCAAACCTTAATAGATTTGCTAAATATATTGCTGACACCAAATTTCAGAATTGGCTGAATCGATTTGCCCATATCTGTTATAGTTCTGTTCAAAACCAATTCCTTGATTACAGCCATGGAGCCAGACACATGATATAAATGTTTAAACTGTTTATTGCAGAAAAGGTATAGTCCAGGGAAGGCAAAATAAACAGTAAACAGTTCAGGCTGAATGAAACAACGGATTTCCAGATCTTGGCAAACAACAGGTAAATAATAATGAAATGCAGCAAATAACTTAACTGAAACCAGTTAGCAGTAGTAGCCAGAAACATGCAGGTAATCCAGGGATAAAGACACATGAGCAGGCTAGGAACTTCAATGACCAGCAAAGGATTCTGGAAAAGGCAGGCATATATAGCCCACAGACAGGTGTGGATGATTAACTAGCAGTGCTAGTTAACCCCTGATAGCAGGGAAGGCCGAACAGCAGCACCTCTGGAGGATCACAGGTACTGCAGGGTAATATGCACACAGGGAAACAAGGCAAATCATAACACAGGGTAAAATGCACACAAAGATACAAGGCAGATCATAACAATATCTAGATATTGCAAATGCCAAAGCCATTTGCAAAAACTGGTGATCACCAAACTGAGTAAAAATGAATAAGGAGGTGCTACAATTTTAGTTATTTGAATAAATAAATCTGTGTTTTGTGTGTGCAGGGACCATAATCTACTGATTTGGGTACCTGCTTATTGATAAAAGCCTTACGAGTTTGGACTTTTGCTTCTTTTGGCAGCCACAGTATAATTATTAAGAAAGCTACTTTAATAACTCTCAGTTTATATTCCATGCCTATATTTTCACACTGAGTTTCCATGTAAACATAAGCAGAGGAGCATGTGAGGCATGTATTGGCAAAGCTGGTGGGCAGCGGGAGACATGTGTGAGAAAATTTGTCAGGCAGAGTGAGAAAACAACTTGTGGGTAGAGGCTAGAATGGAAGAGAAAAGCTGGTGGGCAGGGGGCATGTAAGAAAAGCTGGTGGGCAGTGGGCATGTGAGAAAAGCTGGTGGGTAGGGGGGCACATTTTTGTTTTCAAACAAATGGTCTGCACTGTATTTTTATATGAAATATAGTTCCTTTGAATGTTTAATTGTAATTCAATAAAAACATATTAATGTCTTATATTATTCCGATATTGAGATCTGGGAATATATATTCTTGTAAGACTCATATAATATTCCCCACTATCAGCAGCCTTGGCTGGGGGGTAGGGAGGTATCTCCCCCCTGGGCCGGTCCCATAGTGAGCTCTCTTGGGCTGGGTCACTGGGCCATCTGCATTTTTTTTCCTTTAAAATGTTCCTAAAAAGCTGCTCAGTCGAGCCTTGCCCCCCGGGCTAAAATTTGCCAGCCCTCCCCTGCCCACCATATACTCTTAGCTCATGTGTACTTAGTATATATTGTGCTACAAAAAGGCAGGAAAGGGTATGCTTTCTTATATTAAACTTTATTACAATTCAGGTCAAGGGGGCATGTCGTGGAGGTATGGCCGGTATGGCTGTGAGGGGCCCGGACAGTGTAGGGGATGGGGGAGGGGCCCTGCCAGATTAATTAGTACTGGGTACTAGTTTCTAATGACAGCCCTGATACCAGGTTAGTGATATTGGTGTGTGACCTGTGTTTAGTGATCAGTGTGTATTAGGTGTGTGTTGTCAGATTGACCTATGTTTAGTGATTAGTGTGTATCAGGCGTGTGATGTCAGATTGACCTGTGGATAGTGATCAATGTGTATGGGGTAAGTAAATAGAGTAGCATGTTTGAGAAAATATGATGGGCAGGGGAGCATATGAGGGAAAAGCGGTGGTAGTCACATTTACAGTACTGATAACACCGACAGTGACTACCACAACAAAAAATTTACAAAAGTGACTTGCCCAACAGTTAATAAATGCAGACTGACCTTTATAATGACAAAAGAACTACCCAACAGTCTTCTGACAAATCACGAATAGCAGTAATGACAGCAGAGCGTTTTGACATCATTAAAAATGGCGACTGAGATAGCAGCACTTTTAAAGCGGCAATGCCGGTTGTCATCTAAATTAAGTGTCAGAGATAGGATTAGGGTTAGGATTACTTTTAGGGATAGGATTAGGGTTAGGGAACCAGCAATGCCGCTTTATAAATACTAATACAGCGGTCACCATATTAAATTATGTCAAAACGCCCTGCCGTCATTACTGCTGTTCGTTATTTTTCAGAAGACTGTCGGGTAGTTCTTTTGTCATTATGAAGGTCAGTCTGCATTTATTAGCTGTCGACCAAGTCACTTTCGTACATTTTTTGTTGTGGTAGTCACTGTCGGTGTTATCAGCACCATTAAGTCGTACTCCACCTGGAAAAAGTTAATGGGCACTAGAGCATGTCAGTGTGTACCATATTGATGTGTGAGACTGGTGTATAGTGATCAGCGTGTATGAGGTGTGCAATGTCAGGTTGATATGTGTATAATGATCAGTATGTATAAGGTAAGTAGAGTGCCCGTTGCCGACATATTGGGGCAAATTTTTTTTCTTTGTTCTGAAATCTAACATTTGAAACCACTGCTAGAAATCCTGCATTTGCTCCTGCACAGCAATGGAGCCTGGACAGTATTCTGTGTCAGACAACAGTACATCTGGACATCAGTGCATCTGAACTGCAGCCTTGCCAACCAGACAAGAGAATATACAAGTTATTATTTTTAATTTTACAAATTACAAACATATGATGGGCTGGGAAGTGGCTATATGGAGAGGAGAAAGTTCGGTCTACTTGTAATGATGTGCTTTATTAATAGTGTATGCTGCTATAATCAGACTCTCAATGACTCTAAAATGATGATGTCATTATATTACTTATATTTAATATTGCCCTCACTTTTTCCTCCATTCAGCAAATGTAACTTCTTAGTGATTACTGCACAGACTTTATGGTAGACAAAGATTATAGAGCAGCAGCCTTGATTATTAATGTTTATTAATAGTTATTTATATATTACGCAAAGCTTCACAGAGAATATTTAATCATTCACATCAGTCCATGCCCCAGTGTGGGTTACAATATGTATTCCCTACCAAACAAACACGTACACTTGGGTAAGTTTCATCAGAAGCCAATTAACCTCCTACTTACGTCTTTGGAGTGTGAGAGGAAACTGGAACACCCGGAGGAAACCTTCGCAAACATAGTGACAATACACAGATAGTGACCTGGTTGTAATCAAACCTATGGCCCCAGTACTGTCAGGCAGCAATGGTAGTCACTTCGACCTTAGGGGCAGATTCAATTACTCTTGCCAGAGATATATGCGCGCGGTACCGGCAATGATGGTACTGAAATCTCCACTCATTTTTACAAGCAAACATAAGCAAAGGTTTTAACCCCGAACATCCTGTGTGATGAACCTTGCACGAGGATTTGATAGGACATAACTTATAATTGAATTTTCCCCATAAACTTCACTGCTCCCTTTATTCCTTAGTACATTCTACAAAATGAAAGCTAGAATCTGATTGGTTGCTATAGGCAACATCTCCACATTTTCGTACCCGCAGTTTAGAAAATTTAGCCTAATCTTAATAAGAAGACAGAAATGCATGTTGTTTTACAGATCATAACAATGCAGAAATATTTAATGAATTGGGTTTATAAAATAATGTCCTTTAATTTCTAATTAATTATTTTTCTACATTTCTTTCACAGATATTAGCTAGATTTTAAAAGCAAACTAACAAATTTACATATTTTTTTTTATTTGATTGCATACATTAACGCAGCAGTGGGATAGGCATTTTACACTAATTACTGTATCACCTAAACTAATCAGTGTTTGCATTTGCTAAATGTTGGATTGACAGAAATGATTTCTTATCTATGTTGCACTGGGAGCAACAGATCCTACATAGATTGTCAATTCTCTAGGAAAAATTGAGGGCAGTATAGGAAAAGCAAGGAAATAAACTGGCTTTAAATAGCAAGGTGATAATTCTAATGCAGAAAAGTACTGCAAAAGTGGAACAAAAATCAAGAACTGAACAGAAAAGATAGTGATTGCAGAAATGAGGACAGACTAAGAAATCTTAAGGGGAAGGAACAACACGTATTATGTAAGGAAAACAGAACGAGAGAGGAAGAGTGAAACAAACATATTCAAAAAGAAAAAAGGGGAGGGTAACAGTGACTGGAAGGTACAGAGCCAGGGAGAACGCAAGGAAAAAGGAACGGAATGAGAAAGGAGGAGCGAAAGAAAGAAAATCAAACAGGAAGGTTTATTCTAAGAGCTACAGAACAGAGTAATAGTGAGAGGTGATAGTTTAGGGTACACAAAAGGCAGCAGAATAGTTTGATTGTTTTTGTTTGCTGGTAAATTCAATACATTGTTGCAAACGTAACAGAGGGAATCAGTAAAGGTTTTCTCTTTCTTGGAAACTAGCAGCTTTTTTCTTTTTTCCCTCCTCTCTCAACCTGTGCTTGTGTTGATGGGGATCTAGCTGTCTTCCAGCATTCGGGAGATGAAGGGATAACCAGCAGCAGAATGCCAGAATTCATTTGGAGATCTGTGTTAATCCTTCAGGCAAGCACTGCTATATATACTGCAGGTAAGTAATAGCATGCTGGCCATTAAGGTGTTCTTCATTATTAATATTTGATGCCCCCTATTAGCAGCCATCGTTATGTCAACCTTAACGATCGCTGTGGAAATGGGTGGGAAAACCACAATGTTTATTGAGTTTTCATTATATTGGGGGGTTTATGTGTTCGTTTGCTTCATCCTGTCTAACAGAAGTAGATAGGACGCAGTAACCTGGAGTTTAACTTTCATATTTAAGATTGGAAGAAAGCTGCATGTAACAATACCATCGCTTTATCATCTCAGTGCATCAGTGTTCTTTAGATAAAGATCTAGTCGAGGTTTATTTGGAAGTATACATATATATATATATATATATATATATATATATATATATTTATTTTCTATAGGGGAAATCTGTGATCAACAAAGCAAATCAGTTAGAGCTTTTGAGACTCAATGGAAATAACACGATTAGTTAAATTAAGTGGATAGTATCTCTCTGCAATATTGAGGTCTCTTTAACTAGTAAAGACATTAGAATCTGTCCTTTTCAGTGACAAAGTAACCCGCTTCACACTAAAGCTTTTACAAACACATGCAGCAATAAATCACTGTAATCTAGGCTAACAGTCTCTCCCTTTAATAAAAGATGCTCATAACAACAGCACGTTTGAAAGCTGAGTTGGAATTCTAAAGTCATTTACAGTTCCATGAAAAAGTGCATTAATCCTTCCCTCTGTCAATGAAATCCAGTGACACTAGAAACCTTTTTGTGTAAAGCAATTCTGTGATCAGAAGATGATGAGCTTTTCATCTTCAATGAATTGGTTTTAGCAACATGATATTTATTGATTTTCTAATACGATTCTGCAATTTTTCCCATGATAAAATAACATGGGTACAATTTCCCACTTTCCTTAGTACACAACTGAAAGTTGGAGGGAACTTAGGAAACTACTAGTTCGGTAATAGACCCTTTGGAGTGAATGATGTGGAAGGCACTAGTGATCTCTTTCAGTGCAGCAGCACAAATATTTGCTAGCTCCAGTATTGTGGGTCAGCTCCTCTACACTATATGCACATGACATTGCAATCACATGATGTACTGTTTTGTTTTAGAGACATCAGAGGAGTAATGAATTGTCTAAGTAGGCTCTGCATGAATGAAATCAGTGGGGTTAAAACACACACAAGAGATGGAAATATTGTCTGACTAGATGGACCAAATGTATGCTACATATGTAACTAACACATACATGTAATGACTGGAGTATATTACATAATAAAAAGTTACTCTAAAACAAGCCTGATGTTTACATTTCAGTTTTGTCTAACTTAAGTTTTCCTAGCTTGCAGGTTTCCTTATTCTTCTGATAAATGAACATGTTTCAAATTATAATTTTGCACTGTTCTTCAAATAAAAAATAGTGTGTCTAGCCAACAAACTAAATATTATATAAATGTATTTAATTTTATTTTGTGCAAGTACTTATTTGCTTAAATTTTAAATGCATCTGATAATATACTTAATTTCCATACAACAATAACAAGAAAAGGAAAAAAAAACAATATTTATACAACTGACTGTCAGGTTTATTTCTGTTGTAGCTGAAAAAGAGTATGAACCTCTGTTGTAACACACATTTTTTCAGTGAAAACACTAATGAAGATATATTGATCAATAGATATACAGTTTATCATTTTCACCTGCATTATACTTTGTGCAATCTATAGCCATCACTACAGCCTAAGTATTTTCTCAAAGGCAGTCATGAATCACAATTTGTCTTCTTCAACTAGACACCCTCCTAACTGATTAACACACAGCACCTTTAATCTGGCATTAGGACACACAAACACACACACACACACACACACACACACACACACAAAAGTGTATACATACAGAAAAACATTTTGATTTTTTTTGCAGATGTTTGAAGGTCTCATTCGTACCTCAGAGACAGATGATTAAGTTCCACTTTTTTCTCCATCAGAGAAGTGTGTATCCCGTTACATAACAATTTATCACCTGCCAGCCTTCCTTCTTTGCTACACTAACACTTCATTCCTCTCTGGCAATTAAGGGGTCTAGGGCATTTCTGTGACAAATGACACCCGCATTGTAGTCATGACCAGCCCCTTCCTATTTTTGATTCTCAAGGTTAGCTTATAAAATATGCATAGCTAATATTATATACAGTTCAGTGTCTTCAGGCATATCTGTAAAAAAAAAAAAGTCAATGGTTTGAATTAACCCCTTAAATATGCAGCAGACTGTGGGACAACTGCTGTCATTATTTGCAAGGTACAAAGCCACAGTATATATATATATATATATATATATATATATATATATATATATATATATATATATATATATTTTCTCATTAGAAACCCCTGCAGCCTTTTGATGGAATGAGTTCAGAATATTCCACATAGCACGCACTCCCAGGAGTTCATAATGCTTTGAACGTCTGTATACAAGTAGCCTAGTGAATATTCATATAGCGTTCAATCAATTATTCACATCAGATTTGCTTATGTTGAATAAGCAATACATATTGGACCATTGACTATCAGACTCGAAAACTTCATTCAAAGTATCTTGACATACTTTTGATTATCAACATCTATTCTCAATGAATTAACGCTAATAATGATGGAAATTATGTTTTGTTTTTATTTATAAGCTGCAACATTAAAGTTAATATTTACAAGAGTCAACAGGTAAATGTGAATGGGGAACTGTAATGAGTCTGAATAAAGGACAATTTCTGCAGATATTGCCTTTTATTTTTATATTGCTTAAATGTGAATAGGACTAAAGTATCAAGTACTAAAAAGCAGTTTCACAAAACTGAAAAAGGGCAAGTTTCAATGCTTTAGTGATAATCTCAGACCATTGAGGATTAACAGATCAATAATAAGCTTTAGAGATCTTATAGCTAATGTGCTATACTAAAACGCAATACTATTTACAATATTTAATACTCTTATCTACCTCATCCGATTACTTTTCTTGTATTTAGCTAGATGCAGGGCACAATTTCATTTGATATTTCACTCAATATTTTAAAAAATGTTTATCTAGCATAAGTTACCCAGTGTTAAACTGAAATTCGGGCACATCTGCTTATAGAGTGGTGGAGTTGTGGCTATTGGGTCACTTATATCAAGACAGGTGTGCTTAAAACTCTTGAGCAATAGCTAAAGGAATACCCATTCCTTGTCATTACAATTAAAGCACACAGGGGCTTATTAAGAGGTGGATGCGTATGCGCCTTTGGTGTACTTAGGAAAACATGCACACCAGAAAAAGCATTCTTGCGTCCGTATGTAGTTGTCTGCAATGAAAGAATAGCACTTAAGCCAGGCTTACCAGCATGTGTAAGTATGCCTGACAGAAGCATAGAATATGCAAGCATTAGGTGTATATGTTAGTACTCAATGCAGAAGTTCCATTAGCCTATAAGTACTCAACCTAAAAATGTAATAGAAACACATTTTAATATATTATTAGGTAATGCATTTTCCATTAAAAAAAAATGAAATACACCACCTCCACATCATTTGTTTATTTAAAAATGAAACGAGATTCTTCTTTCCTGCATTAATAAGTACAATTAAGTAATGTGAGTAGATTGCTCTTATTAACTTAATTAATTAATCAATCTAATATAGCTATGATGCTAATAATTTAAGTATTGTCAGCTGGACGTCAATCCGCAAACAGTGAATCAAACGTCTGAAAGTCATCGTCATTATTGCAAATATTTGCAGCAGCCCTCAAGCACCTCTAAGAGATATAAAAAAAGGTGTATCTGCATACTGGTCTAACTGAGTCACAATTAAGTGAACACGCTCTTACTGAACTCAGTCTATCCTGGCCCGCCCCTAGCCTCTATGATATCTACAGTTGTCAGAAGTCGTAAGTGTAAGCTGTGCAAAATTCTTAATATGCTAGCACGGTGGCTAAGTGGTTAGCACTTCTGCCTCACAGCGCTGGGTCATGACTTCAATTCCTGACCTTGGCCTTATCTGTGAGGAGTTTGTATGTTCTCCCCTTGTTTGCGTGGGTTTCCTCCGGATGCTCCGGTTTCCTCCCACACTCCAAAAACATACTAGTAGGTTAATTGGCTGCTATCAAAATTGACCATAGTCTCTCTCTCTCTCTCTCTCTGTCTGTGTGTGAGTGTATGTTAGGGAATTTAGACTGTAAGCTCCAATGGGGCAGGGACTGATGTGAATGAGTTCTGTACAGCGCTGCGGCATCAGTGGCGCTATATAAATAAATGATGATACTTGTTTATGAGCACGTACAGTATTAAAATGTGTATCTAACGCAAAAAAAAACTTACATTCAACTCTAAATGGGCTCATTGATGTTTCCCCTTCTTCCCATGGCTGCCTTACATACATATTGTATAAAGAGTACTACAGGCTCACTTAACTATCCAGATTTTGGCTTGCTGCCTCGAATGTTCCTCCTTGGCAGGCACCTTTCTGCATCTCCTTTGGTCCTATACACATATACATGTAGATGTTTTTTTTACTTCAGCTGATATGTTGTAATAATGGCTTTAAGGGTCCCATATTCCAATATATTTGTTTTTGAGCTTATCAGTGAGCTTCCATTATTACATCATCACCACACTCTACTCCACAAACAGCTTTGTTATACCTGAAATACGATTGCTTTGTGTTGGCCGGCCACTTGCCCTCTTTTGACATTCCAATTGATTTCTTTAGTGAAATTAGCCGCCTTTAATAAAAAAGTTATGCAAATCCACCACCAGTTTTTTTTAGACACCCAGCCTAATCAGTGTGACCTAGCTATGCAATTTAGATTCAACCCTTACCGAACATTACCTTTGTCCGTGGCCTAAGAGCATCACAGAATCCCTATTAGTGGATCAAAAGTTTGCAATTGTTGATGCAAGTAGTTGGGCATGTAAAGTAGGGACCATAGCGTTGCATCTAGTTTTGTTGAGCAGTGCAAAAATGAGGTTTCATTTAATTATTGAATTGAGAAAACATGGTGAAGAGGGAGTATTTTTAATATATAGATAGCCATTTCCACTGTGCAAGAGGGCTATTTTTTTGCCAGATGACAGAGATTGGTCCAATACATTTAAAGGGATGTATTTTGCACTTTCCAGTTGCTCTTCTGTGGAAAACGTATTTCTAGGTGCCCAATGTAATCAATGCTGCAAACGCAAGAGTACTGATGTCCCCTCACTCTCGTGAGGAAATCAAGCCAAAAATGAGGCTAAACCGAGCTGTATTTCAGTAGAAAGACAGAAATGTTTAATTAAATTCTGGTAACTATATCTATCTATCTATCTATCTATCTATCTATCTATCTATATATATATATATATATATATATATATAAATATATATATATATATATATATATATATATATATATATATATATATATATATATATATATATCTATATATATATATATATATATATATATATATATATCTACATATCTATATCTATAGACATCTACATATCTATATCTATAGACTTAACAATATTTCATGGCAACACACCATTGTCTCCATTGACCACATCGCTAAGGTTTGTCATAGATGGAGTGGATGGCGATGTTACCAAATTGCATATGTGTCAAAAAAATATCTGCAATCATAGGCAAAAGTAAGTGGCAATGGCAGAAATACTGTGCAATCACAGAAATACTGTAATATATAACAAATATAACCAGTTTACGACATGTGGGAGAAAGGGTGGTTTAAAAATCTGACATCAATGTAGTTTGGGTTGCCATGCAATGAAAAACACAGGATTTCTAGAGATTGGTCTTCATACCATGCTACCACAGTGGGCATGACCAGCATGTAAGAGGCATGGCTATCATTTTAGACAAAGCTAGGTTGCTCTCCAAACCCTTCCCAGCTCGTTTAAATACAGGGGCAGCTTCTCCTTCATGAGCAGAGCAGTGTGAAGCAGGACATAATGTCACACGTCAAAGTCCGTCAGTTACTTTTCAAACCCACTGTCCAGCATACTCCCTCTATTTGTCCCTCCGCTCAAGACACAGAACCTTGTGTTATAATAATAATATTTTGTCCAACAGAAGGCCCATGGCCCTCTAAAAGCTCGGAACCTGTGATTATGTGTTCTGTCTTGAGACCTGCCCTGTTCTTCAGCTCAACTATTTAAACCTGCTCAGTGCACAGGCCTGTGCCAGAGTATTAGGCTCCAAACCTTTACTCCAGCGTTCCAGTATTTCTTGTTGCTAATCCCTGTGAATTCTGTCTATTCCTGACGTCTCTTCTGCCTGTTGTTTGGTATTCTTTATGCTCCTGTTTGTTGCTGACCCGCTTTGTTCTGACACTTTTTCTATTAGCTGATTTGGCAGGGTGGGACACTATAGTGCCACTAAGAAAACGCCAATAACATTGACAGCGACATGGTAATTGCGAAGAGGTCATTCCCCTGTTCGGAAAAAGGATAGGTACATGACTTATGAATAGTCTAGCAATGAGTAAATACTCTAGCCCCCCAAAACTAGACCCATCATTAAATCAAAAGCACCCATGTTTACTAATTAGGCCTCTCTTCTTGTAACCACACCAAACATTAAATTATTACCATTCACAATTAATAGATTGGCAACAACCAGCCCCACAATTAAATTAATAGCCTTTACTTTTAATAAATAGACCTATCTCCCACCCACTGTGATGGGCACTCCCTTGACCCTGTCTTCTCCCGCAACTGCTCCATCCCACTCTCCGACCACAACCTTCTTCCCTGCAGCCTCACCTTACCTCATGCCAAATACACACGTACATAGTGAAACCTAAGTACTCTTAACCCAATCCACTTCTCATTTTCACTAAAACAACTATTTTCTCCAATGACTGAATTGTCCTTTCCTAATCAGGCTGCCTTTTTCTATAACAATACACTCACTTCAGCCCGAGACAATGAAACAGCTCCTACATATAGTCTCCAACAATGCAAACTCCAGCCATGGCACAACAAACAGACCCGCTACCTGCAGAAGTGCTTCCGCACTGCAGAAGCAAAACTGAAGAAAATATCGTTCCTATCCCGATTTCCTCCACTATAAATTCATCCTTTCATCTTACAGCACTGTCCTTTCAATTGGTAAAAAAACATTCTTTAAATCTCTAATATCTACCCAGTCTTCTAATCCAGTCGCCTCCTTGCCACCTTCAACTAATTTATCTGCCCACCTGCACCTCCTCCTCCTTCCTCCCTCACTGCCCATGATTTTTCCACCTATTTCAAAGACAAAATTGACACCATTCGACAAAATATTTCCTCATGCCAAATTACACTGACTCCACTCACTGTACCAACCTTTAACTACACTCCCCAATCCACCCGTAATTCCTTCTCTCCAGTAACTGAAGATGAAGTCTCTGCACTCATCTTCTCATCTCACCCTACAACCTGTCCACTCAACCCTATTCTTTCCCAAATACCCTATTCCCTCCCAACTACTCCACTCCCTCTCCTTCACTGCATGCCCACCTCTAACTCACCTCTTCAACCTGTCTCTCTCCACTGGCACATTTCCATCCTCCTTTAAACATGCGCTCATCTCACATATTCTAAAGAAACCATTTCTCGATCCAGCCTCTCTCTCCAACTACTGCCCTATTTCTCTCATCCACTTAGCCTCCAAACTACTTGAGCGATTAGTGTACAAATGCCTGTCTCACGTTCTCTCCTCTTGTTCCATTCTTTACTTTCTGCAATCAGGCTTCCGTCCCCAACATTCCAGTGAAACTGCTCTCATAAAAGTGACCAATGATCTACTTACTGCAAAATCTAATGGTAATTTTTCCATACTGATTCTCCTAGAGCTCTCTACTGCTTTTGATACTGTTGATCACCCTCTTCTCCTACACACCCTTCACTCCAATGGCCTTTGTGACACAGTACTTTCCTGATTCACTTCCTACCTATCAAACCGCTCCTTTAGTGTTTCTACCTCTGGCACATCCTCCTCTCCACTCCTACTATTTTTTGGGGTTCCACAAGGCTCAGTTAATTTTTTCATTGTGCACCTCTTCTCTTGGGGCACTAATTCGCTCATTCGGCCGCCAATACCACCTCGATGCTGATGACACCCAAATCTATATCTCTTCCCCCGACCTCTCTCCTTCTACAGTATCTTGTGTAACCAACTGTCTTTCTGCTATCTCCACATGGATGTCCCAACGCTACCAAAAGCTCAACATGTCCAAAATAGAATTTATTATCTTCCCTCCTGCCAGAGTCACCACTTGTCCTCAAATCTCCCTCTCTGTCAATAACACCACAATTTCCTCAGTCTCCTAAGACCGCTGCCTTGGTGTCACACTTGACTC
This sequence comes from Mixophyes fleayi, assembly GCF_038048845.1. Taxonomy (NCBI): domain Eukaryota; kingdom Metazoa; phylum Chordata; class Amphibia; order Anura; family Limnodynastidae; genus Mixophyes; species Mixophyes fleayi. The sequence goes on along the minus strand of NC_134412.1, from coordinate 36,722,628 downwards.
CGCCCTCTGCTTTATTGCCAGAATACGCCCTTTTCTTACTCAACATGCTGCCAAAACTCTTATCCATTTTCTCATCATCTCCCGTCTTGACTATTGCAACCTCCTGCTATCTGGCATTTATAACACCTATATATCCATACTTCAATCTATCCTAAATGCTGCTGCAAGACTGATGTTCCTCTCTCAATGCTCCTCATCTGCTGCACCACATTGCAAATCCCTACACTGGCTCCCTGTGTCCTCCAGAATCAAATTCAAATTACTCACCTTTACCTCAACAACAACACCCCTGCATACACCTCAAATCTCATATCAAAATACTCTCCCTTCCCCCCTCTTAGATCTACCTCTGACCTGCGCCTTGTCTCGTCTCTGATAGCCACCTCTCACTCCCGCCTACAAGACTTCTCCTGTGCTGTTCCCCAGTTATGGAATTCCCTGCCACACTCAATCAGACTTTCCCACAGCCTTCAAAGCCTTAGATGCTCTTTAAAAACCCATTTCTTTTTTAGAGGTGACCTTATCCTCGATAACACTATTCACACTAATGCACCCTCACAATTATCGCAATCTCCACTCTGAGCCACATTCGCTCCTCTTGTTTCAGCTGTAACCTCTTCCCTTTAGAATGTAAGCTCTCTAATGAGCAGGGTCCTCTATACCTTTGTTTTCATGTCTCCATTCATTTTGTCTGCCTTGTCTGTTCTTGCTTTACATATGCCCTGTTTTATATATTTTCTTCTCTTCCCTACTGTACGGCGCTGCAGAGCACTGTGGCGCCTTAAAAACCTACAATAATAATAACAATAATAATAAGCTGTCCCAATTTTAAATATTAGTATTCGCATTTAATGAATAGCCATCCATCTCCCCAAACCCAGCTACACATTCAAATAATGGTCCCAAACCACTGCAGCATTAAACTAATAGTCCTATTACACCACATTAAAATAATATGCACTCCCATGACCCCACTATTAATTTAAATAGCCTCCACCATCAAACAAATAGCATTCAACCCATCAGTAAATTAATGGCTCTTTCACACCCATAAACAATTAGCCCCCACTGTCACTTCACTGATGAACAGGGCCATTTTTTCCATTGGGCACGATGGGCAGCTGTCCGGGGGCCCCACGGCCAAGGGGGCCCCATAGGCATGGCTCTTAATGAGAATAAATAATCCTGCAAAAGAAAAAAAACCTGCAAAAAAACCCTTCAAGGGTCACTGAGCAAGTACATCTATCTATCTCTATCTCTATATATCTATATCTGTATCTGTATATATCTATATATCTATATCTATATCTATATCTATATCTAGGGGCCCCGGTGCACTGCTTTGCCCGGGGGCCCATAATGTTGTTAAGATGGCCCTGCTGATGAATAGTCCACGGCCCTAGCTACATTACATGAAGAGCTCCCTTTCCCTACACTTACCTTCTCCCACACGCATGACATACCGTCAGCAGGGGAGAGATGGGGGAACGCACACACACAGAGGGCAAAGGAATGGAAGTTCAGATCAGTATAATCCACAGTTGCAAGCTATAATGTGGCTGGTCCCAGGGGAGGGGACGCACTGTAAGACAAATAGGTACCTGAAGGATTTAATGATCTTCCCCTATAAATATTCCTGGGTCCTCGAACACCCCAATTCCTGGGAAGGGTTCTGAGATGTCTTAAATAGGTCCTGTATGTAAGGTTTTTAAACAAATTCTAACAAAAAGTTCATTTAGATGGTATATTAAAGTCAAAGCAAGATCCCTCCTGGGCTTGTAAAAAGTACTTTAAAAGCTTATACTGTATTATTTACTGAATATTTCAATGCTTGAGTATTTTCACTCACAGCATCCTCTTTTATATCTAAAATAGATTGGCAATGTCTTTCCTTACAAGCATGTTGTACGAGGAGTAATGCCATACCTCTTGTTAGTTTGAAGCTGTCAAATGTAGCTTTTCTTGCCATATATTATTATCAATGTATAATTTATTAAAGACTTGCTCCTGAATATAGAAAGCCGGCTGCTGGTTCATTAATCCAATTTGTGGTCTGAAATGCTGGAACGTCCTAAACTATTTTCTGGTGGTCCTTGGCAGCTTTGCAGACTGAGCACATTCACTCTAGCTTGTCTCTCTCCACAGTCCTTGCTTGACAAACCACTTATCATTTTTGTTACCCTGTGATGGACTTTTTTCAATCTCTTTAATGCCTGTTCTGTATTTATGAGATCTATTACTGTGGTTAGTCTATGTATACATGTGGCCTTGTGAATTGAAAGAAGGTACCTACTTTTGCACTTTGTTTCCCTGAAATTCCTATTTCTAATACAATCAACATGTGAAATTGAAGGTGCTTCAATTGAGATTCTTAATTGCATACTACATTTCTTTTTATTCAGTTGTTTGCTACAAAGATAAACATGAAAGAGACATAGAACTTTATTTAGTGTTGGGAATAATCCATCAAGAGGGTATAAGTTTGCACCTTAGTAAAATCATGCTGCCCTCCTGGGGGTGGACATAAATTTGAGTGGGGGAAAATTCTCACTCAGCTCCGAAAATGCATTGTTAAATTAAAGCTCCTCAGTATTGCGTGCTATATGCAAACACAGGCATTATTTTCCCTGCATTTTCACCCTTTGCATCCTTACATGGTTTGTCCAGGTGCAAATTTGCACCCTTGGGGTCTCATTTTCGAGTTAAAAAAAAATCCTGAGCAGAGTAACACATAAAAAGACAGCTGCAAACTTGCGATCTTAAATATGTATTGTGACCCAAAACTCAAAACACAGCAGTATTTTTATGCTAGGCATACACATGCTTATATTTATGCAGAAATATATAATAGAGAAGCTGCTTGACAGTGTTATTTATAAATGCAAAGTCATATTACCCTATTACCCATATTACCCTATTTGCACACAATATAATGTAATGAAGTGTCATATACTCAAGAGAGAATAGTGTTATTAATAAATGCAAATGTCACATTTTCTATATAAAAAGTAATTAAATACAAATACCACCACATTCATTGTTTGCTGCTTTATAAATCCAATGGAAATCTTTTTTCCCTGCAGTAGTCCAAATGAATCTGAATATGTGGTTGAAAATTAACATATTTTACCTGCAAAACTAATCTAAAACTACTATCTGATATACTACAAGCTGGAGGGGACAATACACAAACGGTCAATCAGAAGCAGCTAGGTAATGCTGTTGGTATCATTATCATCAGCAAGTATATTTATATCAGGCTTCTGGTACCCACAAAAGATACACCTTCCAAGAAATGTATCTGAAGACAATGTTGGACTGGGACATGAAGGGAGGCCCAATGGCGCCCATGAATCATTAAGGGACATCTCTTCTGATTTTGAGAGTATCGTATGCAAAATCACTCTGTGTATGCCCTGAACACAGAGATACGGCCGTGAACGCAGCCCTGTCTGCTGCATGTTCTGATGCAATGGACACTTACCACAGGCTACGATTTTGGGGAGCGAACAGGGTGGGAAAGGGGCGTTTGGCCGCAGTTAATTTACAGTAAGGGCATGCATGCCAAGCTCAAGCCGCACAACCATGTCTGAATCAAGCTCTGGGCATCTCAAAGTTACTTGTTTTTGTGCTGTATCTGTTGTACCAGCTATAGGGCTAGTGTAAGTCCTGAGTTCTAGTGACATTAGTATTGTATGCATGCTATAACATATGTCTGCAATCAGGAGCAACTGTAAAAATGTCAGTTATGTATAGTAGACATTAAGGATAGCCCAAGGGGAATTTTTTTATTTTTTAAAAAAAAACGACTGTATTATTTACAGGTAACATTCATTGCTTAATATTTTTTCTGTGTGTTCTTTTGATATTTTATATACTACATAGGAATTGTACGTATCCTGCAGTGTCTGGTCTAGTAGAACTACACCCGTAGTCAACACCACAGGTATCTTTAGATCCATTCTTAGTTGACTTCCTTAATGACTCAAGCCCAGTGTGTCTCAATGAAGGAGCATGGCCAGTCTCCAGAGCAAGTGTGGGCAGCTGCCAGAGAGGGCATAGTCAGATGCCATATGTTCTGTGTGGTATGTCAGAAGGAAAAAAAAATCACTGCCCTGGTGAACAATGAACAAATTCACAAATGTATTTGCTTGCAATAAATCTATTATTATGTTTCTAGTTAAAGCATTTGACAAATAATAATAATGCGCATTAATAATTGATTTAATGTGCATTACTTGTTTTGGAATGGGCCATATGACTTATGGGACCCTCTTAATTTTCAGATACAGGTCCATTAGGTCTTTGATCCAAGAATGCCCACCGCATAAGAAATGTGAAACTGTGGTGTGCCATAATAGTCAAACAGGACAGACACACTTTAACTCTACTCTGTACTATATCAGCTAAAATCTCTACCATGAGGGTCTCCTACCTGCCATATCAAGTAATTTCCCTGTTGCTCCCAAGTTTTGAGTTATACATCTTATCTGAAAGCCAGACGACCACATGTCCCTTATGGTGTGACTGATGCCCATCAGGGCCATCTTAACAACATTATGGGCCCCTGGGCAAAGCAGTGCACCGGGGCCCCTAGATATAGATATAGATATAGATATATAGATGTATACAGATACAGATATAGATATAGATATATAGAGATAGATAGATGTACTTGCTCAGTGACCCTTGAAGGTTTTTATTGCATGTTTTTTTCTTGTGCAGGATTATTTATTCTCATTAAAAGCCCTGCCTATGGGGCCCCCTTGCCCGTGGGGCCCCCGGGCAGCTGCCCATCATGCTCAATGGAAAAGATGGCCCTGATGCCCATCTCAGTGCTGACCCAGCCTCAGATTTATGATCTCCCATTAGCTTTGATCGCCTCATTTCCTGCAGCCACCTCTTTAACAACAATAGTCTTCTTCATTGAATTTGTTTCCCTTTGCTCTAGAAAGCCATTTAAAAAAAAAAAAAGAAAAGTGCCTCCTGTGGGTCATTGTATGAAGCTGCAAATTTTTTCAGCCGCAAATCGCGAAAGATCACCAACGATGTTATGTGCAAAGTTTTAGTCAAAACACCTATCCCACCCATGTTTTAGTCAAAAAACTTATCCCACCCATGTTTTAGACCAACCCGATGATTAAAGCCTACATTCTTGTGAACACAAGTGCATGCAGCCACTTGTAATAGACTTTAAATGTTGTCCCCATCTGGAAATATTAAGTGTTGCCACATCATAAAAATATAACTATTGTCCCACTGGTAATGAAATAGTAAGACACTATAATATAATAAAATAAATAAAAAAATCCCATACATATAATCATTAATAAAATTTGGCCTATTAATTTATTTATAAAATAATTTGTCCCCCAAAAGATGATTAATAATAATTTTTGCCCCTCTAAAACAAAAATCATGCTTTACTTAAACTTGCATTGTGCCTCCTGTTATATTACACAAGTGTAACAGTGATGTGTTTGCTAATCGCGCCTATAGAAAGCAGCATGTTGATTCTGGCGATTTTCACATCAATCTTGGGCGAGTTTGTAAAATTGCAGCTTTATAGATTTGTATTGCTAGAGTGGCAAAACGTTGCAACTGCGATTTGTTTCGATTTTGTAAATGGCGATTTTTAACTAAATACTTTACTGACGATTTTCAACCAAAGTCCCCTTTAGTACATCGGTGAGTTTAAACCCGCCCCAGAAAATCGCTGAAAATCCATTATCGCACCTCGATACATTTACCCCCAGACTCTTTTAAAGTCTTTGATATATTTAAATGTTTCTGTCATAGTCCCTCTGTCCCTGATAACTATGAATAGCTTGAAAATGTGCATGTATTTGTACTACAAAAATGTGAATAATACAAAAGAAGATATAACAGAAAATGTAGTGCTTTATCTAGGTACTGTACATATATTCCACCATGGTAGACTTAATAAGTGGTCCTGTTTTTTGAGCACAGACACTTAAAATAGTGAGCACAAAACATTTTACCACTAGAGAACTACAGCCTAACCTAAGCATTGAAACAGATAATACAAGAGGAATAACAGTAAACAGAGGCGCACAAATGATGAAGTTTTGTCTGAATGGTGTTCCTATTAATTTCTGTATATAGATGTATCAAAAAGTTAATCAAAATGAGCTTATCTGTTACAGGTGTGGAATCAACATTATGTTCCACTCATCATCATAGAACATAATGAATAAAGGTAGGGAACCATATACTAAATAATAGTAAAAAGATTTGAATTCACCAAACAGATTAAAAACAGATATATAAAATAATGAAAGAAAGCCACTTATCTGTATCTACAGATGATAGTAGTAGTTAGGTTCCTCCTTTGGTGTTCAGAGTAGGTTCTTTTTTTGCTACTTCAATATCCAAAACAGGAGGGGACAGTAATAGCAAAAGACCAGGCTAGCAGATGTAATGAAAATAGTTATGGTAGGAAGGTAGAACCTGCTTGGCTCTGCTCCAATCAGGTGCTGCATTCCGCACAGACCTCTCATCCATAGACCTTTGTGCTTCTGTTACCAGTTCCAACAGTTCAATGATGTGTACTCCTCCTTTATGTGAGCGTACCTGCATTCAGGTAATGATAGGGAATCAGGGGAAGAACACATGCCAAAATGAAAACTATTAAGTTAAATGTACAAATGGATTCAGTTTGTTTGGATGAGTGCCCATCAATCGAAACCACGATGGCAGCATTCACCTCTATGGCCGTACTGACATTTTAATACCATGAAGTGAGAAAACATAGTGTAGAGAGATCCTGCACATCCAACACAGTATAGGCTTACTAGATTATTCTGTATATCCAGAACAAATAAATGTTCCAAACAAATGTTCCATATGTATCGGTATAATAAATTAGATTTGCAGCTAAAGTTTACCCTCTCCACACAGTATTTTCCATCGTCCATCTTTATACATGTTTGGTGGAAGTTTTCATATTCAGAATCAATCCTGATCCTAATTTATTGTTAAAATATAATCCAATTGCAACAAAAAGAACAAAGCCCCTAAGTTTTAGCAACGTATGGAAAAGTTAATATTTGTGGATGTTAAAAGAATCTCTTTATTGTATGAACAAATTGTATTCTGCTTACTATGTATAAAACAGTATTCTTGTCTGACATCTTAGATGCACTTGAAATGGAAGGAATTCCTAGATAGTCAATTACCTATATGGTGACAATTATTTAGTCCATATTAGCATATACTGAGGATCTGAATCAAAGTAAATAAGTGTGGCTCTGATTCTGATATTCTATCACAATTTAAATTTTATTAAAAAAAATACCTTCAAATTGTTCAGATTTGAATACACGTTAGATTGGGTATACTAAAAGCATGTTGAGAATGTTGCTGATTAGTTTTTGCTGTTTGCTAGTAACTATAGCCCTTTGTCATTGCATTCCAATAATGGGCAACACTGGACACTCAATACCTCTGAGGTTGACTGCTGGGGCAACATCGATATTTTCAGTAGCCTCAGTGAGTTTCAACTTAGGTTATGCTTTTTACAGGCAACATACCCAGCATTTGCATTCAAGCAAGGAGTCTGCTGAAACCTTGAAAGGTACTTATGTAATATTCAGTGACTGGCTGAGTGAAAAAAACATGGTTTATCAACAACTAAAAATGCCAAGGACTAACAAGTGTGTACCCCAAATGTGCATATCAAACTGGAGAGGGAGGAGGTGGGTTAAGGCAATTGAAGGAAAAAAATGTTGTAATGGATAGGAATCTGCATGTTGCCCTCTGCACAAACATTATAAATGACATAGAAACATTTCTCCATAAGGAGAGCCACCCATATGCAGGTGGCAGTGGGCCTCAGGCTCATCCACACAAGAGCACTTGGTGAACCTTATACAGAGAGGCCAGATAATTAGTTCATTTATGGCACCACCTGTCTCAGACACTTACACCTTCTGGTGTCAAACACATATGCTTTCTGCAACCAGAGGCATACAATAAGCTTAACTAAATATGTTTTTATTCCAGTGGGATGATTGTCACGTTTCTGAACAAATAGTTACTATTCCCCAGTTAATTGTCAGTCTTCCACATGCTGTGCTAGCATTCGACTTGACTGTGACAGCCAATTAGTTTCAGGTAGAATAAGCCATTGTCCCCACAGCAGAGTGTCATCCAAGCAACATTCAGTTTAATGTTTATCTGACTATTCTTCGAATAGCAAAACCACAATTACTTTTTACATTAGTACAGACACTTCAAAAAATATATATTTTCGAAAATATATTGTCAGCATATACCTGTCCCTTGATGAGAAAAGCTTCCCCTGCCACAATTCCATTGTGTAATTATAGACACAAATCATTGATAAGTCACTGTTTACTGTGCATTACTATATAAATTTTGTTATGGGACTTTTTTCTGGAACACCACGCAGTGGAGTTAGTGGTAAGGCACAGAATCCTATTAGGTGGTGTTGTATGCCTCGATTTGCATTGGAGCTCCTAGTTTTCTGCCAAAGTACACACTTTTATTAGGTGCATGTTGCTGTTTGGAAGGGCACACAGGCATTTCCGCTCTGTAAAAAGTTTTAATTTTGCATCAGTTCAGAGGTCTTAGGGTCTTGACCTATACATCCTTTTGTGCTTTGGTGGAGAAGATCATTTCTAATTTCACTAGCTTCGCTAGTTTGAGGATGCCATGCCCAACAGCGGATTTTAGGGTGTATACCTTGAAGTGCATTGGGGCGACCATCTAGGTGTATCTGTGGAAAGGCATTTTGTGGTGTGCATTTTGTAAATGAGATCTAAAGTATGCAGCATCTTACAGCATATATTACAATACATGACATATATGACAAACAAGGTTTATTTTCACATACTGGGTCTCATTTAGTATTTGACATATGACAGTTTTGCAGGTACTGGGGTTGGTGTAATGATACTTAATAACTATCAGTAACACTATTTAGCTGCTTCTAATAGGCTATTGACCCCTCCAGCTGATGGTACTTAAAGCATTATCATTGCAGTTATATTATAGCAAGCCGTGCCATCTAGTCGCATTAATTAATTGACATGTCCATTTGGACTACTGTAGGAAAGAAAATTTGATTTTTAAAGAGGAAAACTACAGATGTAGATGTGTTTCCAATTAATTACATTTTTATGGAAAAAGCGACTTTTGCATTTATTAATAACTGTCAAGACAATATTTTATCTTGTGTTTGATGCTTCATTACTTTCATTTACTAATAATACTGTCAAACGACATTATTATGCTATCGTGCAAAATAAGTGTACACACATGTACACCTGATGCACGTATGGCGCAGACACTGCTATTTTTGAGCTATACACATCATACGATGTGTCCGACTCAACATATACACATAAGTACGCATTATTTACGTGTATCTTTCTCTACATATGTTCAGTGTGCAAATGTGTACAACTGGAAATGAGCCCCAGTAATTACATCATGTTTCCAGTATAAAAAGCTGAGATAATCTAATGTACCATCTTAAGATCTAAGTTTTTTTTAGAATGTCAACCTCAAACTGGAAATGGATTTAAGACAGTATATTCAGTTAAAAAAGAATAAAAAAAAGACCTTTGTGTTGACATTTAAAGGGGAATTCAATTGACGTAAGAACAATGCGCCTTGTTACCATCAGTACTGTAATTTTAATGCAGATTTTTGCAAAAATCTGAGTTGAAATTACCGTACTAAAAGGTAATAGTGTGCGGGCTGCGTTGTTCTCAGAAACGACGCTGTCAATTGAATTCTCCCCATAATTGTTATTTATAGAACTTTCGGGCTCTGTTGCTTAACATCTTTGTTCTCCAAACTCTATAAATGGATAATTTTATATATAAAAAATGGTAGTTATTAACTTGAAAGCACAAGAGGTAATAATAAAAAAAAACAGGATTTATAGAGCTTCCAATTAAAGGTTGAAGGTTCTCAGGGAAAGACTGACAGGTTATAGTTGTGAACTTAGTATTTAGAGGACTATCCTAAACACTGAAAACTCCTTTCCCTCAATAAAGGCTTTATTCACTTTAAAAACAATGCTGCTAGCAAATTAATATGCAGGCTAAGTATGTATGCAATATGGAAAGGTTAATGTGGGGAATGATCAAGGTACTCTCTTGTAATTAAAATTAGATTTACCGTTTCTGTACAGCCAGTGAATATAAAAAAAAATCTTAACACTTTTAGTGTATTGTGTGTTGCTGTTTTAGCCTTTAGCATGTAGCTATCTTAGAGGTTACTGAAGCAAAAAAGGGATAACAAGTTGACAATCCGTATCCGTGTCACCTATTCACACTTGGCAGGGCCCTCCAGCAGCGCAGAGGGTTAAGAGTGTTAACAATCGTCTATGCTGCTGTTGCTGCTGGCTGCTTTGCTGCATAGTCTACCTTTCTTCTGACAACTGTTTCCTGAGCACTAAATAAAGCAAGGCATATAAGACTTGGTTAACAAATATAATGATTAAAGAGATAGGCTGGCAGTTCAGATGCTATAGATCTAACACTTGCCTACATCACATGTCAAAGCATAACAGCAATTGAAATGATCTTATATTAAAGGAGCAGAGTGGAGAATTTTAATAGCTGCGCTGGTGTTGATTTTTTTTCTATTTTTTTTTTTTGCAGAGATAGATAAAAATGTCAGGCAATATAATGAGGTGGAATATTAAGCTTGCATCCTAACCTGTCAGCTTTCGCTGATTGCGAGTCAGTTTTGCTGATATTTTTTTTTAACACCAATAGCTTTACATGGGTGAAGAATTAAAAAACTATTTTGTGTTTTTTGTGACTTTAGCAAGTGTTTAGTATGTGTTCTGTTTTTCAAAGCACACATTGGCGAAAAGCTACAACTTGGACAAAAAAAAGCCCTAATATGACAAGCGATGACCAAAATTTTCAAACTTGTTCTGCTAAATATTTTTAATATTTTCATTATTATTTATTTATAAGGCACCACAGAGTCTGTAGCTGTACACAGAAGAAAGTAACAAATAGATGAGGTAATACATGTAAGTAGCACAGATGAGTGTGAGTACTACTATGGGGACGCACACAGAGTGCAGCAAAAGACATGACAGAATGTATGAGGGTATCAGACAGTAGACAGACATGAGACAATAGGTAGAGAGGGCCCTGCCTGTGAGAACTAAGATTGTAGAAGGAGAGGTGGTGAGAGACAGTAGGACCAACTGGGAGAAAATGGAGATGGAAGGTGAAGAAAAATGAGGTGATGTTTAAGACGGTCAGGTGGTGGTAGGATAGACAAGCTTGAAAAGTGAGTTTTGAGTGAGTGTTTGAAGGATTAAAGGTTGGGGAGAGTTGAGTGAGGTGAGGTAACATGGCAGAAGTCTTGGAAGCAAGCAAGGGAGGAGGGACTGAGGAGGAGGTCAGAGGCAGAGGTCAGAGGCAGAGCAGAGTGGCCAGGTGGGTATGTTCCTTAAGACAAGGTCAGAGAAATAAGGGGGAGAAGTGTTGGTAAGGGCTTTCTAAGTGAGGGTAAGGAGCTTCTAAATTCTGAAATGAAGAAAGAGCCAATGTAGGCACTTGCGTAGAGGAGAAATGGAAGAGAAGTGTTAGAAGAAGAAGATGAGCCAAGCCGGAGCATTCTGGATGCATTGAAGGTCAGAAAAGTGAGAAACAAGAAGGCCAATAAGAAGGAGGTTGCAATAGTCGAGACAAAAATTAATGAGTGAATGGATCAGGATTTTGGTTGCTTACTGTGAGAGGAAGGGACAGATTTTTGTGATGTTACAGTGGAGGAAGGGGCAGGATTTGGTAAGGGATTGGATATGAGGGGTAAAGCTAATGGCAGAGTCAAGGGTTACTCCAAGGCAGCAGGCTTGTATGACAGGAGAAAGCGTTATGTTGTCAATCAAAAGGGAGATATTGGGAGAGATAGCAACATTTGCTGAAGGAAAAGCAAGGAGCTTGAATTTGGAGCTTTTTAGTTTGAGGAAACACTATGACATCCAGATAGTTACAGCAGAGAGACAGAGAGAAACTTGGGTTAGGAAGGTGGGAGAGAGGTCAGGAGACGAAAGATAGATTTGTGTGTCATCAGCATAGAGGTGGTATTAAAGGCCGAATGATTAAATACATTCACGGAGAGGGGTGGTGTATAGAAATAAGAGCAGAGGGCCAAGGACAGAATGTTGGGGGACTCCAATAAAAAGAGGCAGAGGGGGTATGAAGAATCAGAAGCAGAGACGCTAATGGAGCGGCCAGAGAGGTAGGAGGCAAGCCAGGAGAGAGAATGATCGTTGGTATGAAAAGCAGTAGAGAGGTTGAGGAGTACGAGAAGGGTGAAGTGGCTTTTGGACATAACTAAGAGAAATTGTTTGTTACTTTAGCAAGAAAGTTTGAATTAAAGTTGTTTTAGTGCTTAGGAGTTTAGTGTTTTTTATACTTTAGCAAGGGCAGTTTTAGTTGAGTGAAGGGGATGGAAGTCAGACTGGAGAGGGGTAAGAAGAAGTGGGAAGATAGAAAGTGGGTCAGACAATTGTCGTTTGAGAATTTTAGAAGCAAAGGGAAGCAGATATATGTGCTGAGGGGAAGATACCAGTGGAGAGAGTGGTGATAAAGACGTGAGCAAGGTGACGCCAGGCATTGGGAGAGAGGGAGTGTAAAAACTTGGAGGGAACAGGGTTAAGAGGACAAGTTATAGAAGGAGAGAAGTTTGAGGATCTCAGGTACAGTTGCAGGAGGGTAGGAGTCAAGGGTGGCAAAGTGAGTTATAGAGGTGATGGGTGGGGGAGGAGCTAATCTGGCAAGAACAGATATCATTGTGAATAGAGTAAATTTTGTCTTTGAAGTAGGTGGCAAATTCAAGGACAGTGATGGACGAGAGAGGAGGAGAAGGGGGAGGACACTGTAGAGAAATGATTGTAATAAAGAGACGTCTGGGTTTATTGGACAGGGTTATTTGGCAAGAAAGAGAGGGCAGGATCGTAGGAGAAAAGGATGAATTTAAAGTGGATGAAGTGCGGTGGCTGGGGTTCCAGTATCAAGGTCAACAGAGTGTATAAAGTTGTAAAGAGAGACAGCGGCGTTGGCGCATGATAGGGAAGAATATTTGACTCATTCTGCACTTGCCAGCAAATTTCTCCAGCAGAATTTGGCCATCATTGTTCCACCTCTATATATAGACTAGAAATTCAATAAAATTCGAACTCACAATTACAGTGTGGAATGGAAATCTGTGGAATGGCAAAGTGGAACTCAAAAATTGTATTTCTTGAACATTGTACTTTTGCTTGTATTGCTTGAACATTGTACCATTGCTAAACCTGATTACCTGATACACACCATTTTTCCACAATATTGTTTACCTTTAATGGTAACTTATTTTTAGAACAGAATTTGTGAAATAAGCTGAATTAAATGTATTCATACATTTGCTTTTAATATATTATTAAACATTCATTGGACCAATATAATTTTGCATTTTTTTTTTATTTGTTAATATTGTTGGTTAAAACATATTAGAGAAATATCACCCTAATCAGTAATACAGGCTTCTGTAAATATTGAGGATGAAGCACATTCAAATCAAGTATCAAATAAGTCCAGGATCATTTTCGGTAACATGAATGACTATGGGTCTTGTGGTAATACACAGCTTAAGCAATTCCATTGCTATTACTTAAGGAGATAGAATGCAAAACAGCTAATAATCATTTAATTCACACACCCAGCATGGAAAGGTGCACAACTACTGTGACTGACAAGAATGCAAGAGCACATATTATTAGGTATGGTATTCTTTGGTGATGAGCTGTTTTGTCTTTGTTCTCATCAGATCATAAGACATTTCCCTACATGATTGGTATGATTGAATGTATTTAGCCATATTTGGATGTTCTTTTTTGTGAGAAATCCCTTCCGTCTTGCTACCCAACTCCATAGCCAAGATATGTGCTAATATGGGAGATTATTGTCACATGTAGTGAAAAGTTCCTTTCAGGAATTCACACAGGTCGTTAAATGTTTCTGTAGGCATCTTGGTAACCTACCTGATGAGTTTTCTCCTATTCCAGTAATCAACTTTGGAAGGACATTCTGATCATGACAATATCCCTCTTGTGCTACATTTACTACACATATTGATGATATATAAGTGGTGGACATAGCCGACAGTTATGGATGCTAAATTGTGAAACTTACTAAAATTCTATCAAATTTGATAAACACAATAGTATATACATACATAACATGTAAATTCATAGGGCTTGATTCAAGTCTGAAGGAAGTTGCATTTTAAAAAAGAGCACAGAACTTCGTAGTTCTGACCGTGTTCAAATCCAAGTGTATTTCAAGATACATTTTGATTTTAATCTGGGTGTAAGTAAGCTCTGCCTAAACAGTAGTTGCTGTACATAGACACACCGAGCAGACTGTAGCATACCCACATGCGTAACTACAAAAAAAGCTGACATCTGGACGCATATTAAAAAATGTAAGATAATTTCAATGTGTACTGTACATACAATGCTTTTTTATACTCTAAAACTAAATATCTTAGTTGTATGCAGTTCTTCTGTGATAGCTACTGACACACATAGGTGATCTTTTAATTTAAAGGGGGAGATTCAGTTAGCCATGATTGCTCCTCAGAACATTGCGGCTGAAGGATTTTGTCAAGAATTCTCCACCGATTTTTCCTGGCACCTCGAAAAATCAGCAGAGAATTTAGTAGCGATAAAAATGCGTAGCAGTGATGTTCTGAGGAACATCGCTGCTGATTGAATCTCTCCCAAAGACTATGCCGTGTCCGCCATCACTGTCAGTTGGCATTTATGCCTGACCTGTAGTGGGTGAAACCAAGCAAACTTATGAGAAATACAGGACTTGAATCAGCTGCGTCTTGGTCGGCACATCCTTGCTGTATGTGGTCTATGTTAATCCGCCCTTTCCCTCTCCCATTCTGCCTCTCAAGTTGTAGGTAGTTGTAAGTGTCATTTGCATTGACATGAATTGCATACATTTGTATTTATTGGCAAAAGGTCCATTTCTTGGCATGAGCATAACAGTTTTACACAATATACAATATGCAAATGGATGTACCTCCGAACAAGAATCAGACTCATTGTGTGAAGTAAATAAAAGGGTTAATATGAACTTAACTCCACTGGTCATTTGCTATCTCCAGCAGACTTTATGACACAGCAAATTTTGTAAATAAATAATAAATAAGTCATAGGTATGGTCACTTAAGTAGTCATGTTTCAATAAGGAAATATATATATCAAAGCAATGTTCTTCATAATCCATATCTGAGACGACCTCTATACAATTTATTCTCAGAGCAACTATACACACCAACTGTGTCAAACATAAATGCCAGCCCCATAGAAAAGATATAGCAATAATGTATTGTCCCAAATTAAGTACCAAATATTTTCCTGTTTAGTATTTATATATGCGTACATTTACATTCTGTTGATTGGATGTATTAATGTTTCTATGATGTTCTGGTAAAAAGATATTTTTATTTCAAATAATTCACTTCTAAAACTGTTTTCGTAGTGGAGATTATAAAAAGACATTTCTTTGCATGACCTCACATGAAGGGTGCTGCAGGCAGAAAAAGGGTGCATAAAAAACTGTTATCTATTGTCAATTTTTGTGGGGGTCAATTAAATTAAGGAGCTGTCTATATTCTTGCCAAACCCCAGGTCAACAGATCACATGAATATACATAAGTGTTAATTTTTCTGTTGATATTTATTTTTATTTTAAGAATATAATTAGCATAATTGTATATTACAGTGTATTATGTTATTATATCTTTTTATATCTTAAGCATTGTGACATTTTTTTGCTATATTAAACTCTGTTTAATAATGTTATGTCTTTGTGTTCTTAAGGGATTTACATGCAAGATATATTGGTTCATATACTGTATAAGATACCTAAATGAAAAACAGGGGGTTTTATGGTTAAAATAACTCAAGTTAAATAAATTTTTGTTAAATGTTTGATATAGGGAGATTCTAATAATTTTTAGACAAACCAGTTGGTTGTGTATTGATTAACACACATCACCCAGGCTGGATTTGAAAATTGCTTTCTGATTTTGTTCTATATAAGTGGCCCTTAAATATCATTTGTTAGTGTATCATCCCAGTCATGATAACATTACCCCTATATAAGTTTTACAGATTTCACATTAACAATAAAAATCTGAATGGAGTGATTAGGTTTGATCGGACTTAGTGGCTGATGATTGTGTCGGCCTACGATTATGATAATCACTTACCAGTAGACATTGTCCTCTTAACAAATCACAGTAATTCAGCAGTATCCAGTTTGGCCATCCACAAGTATAAACAATTTAAAAATTGATCTGGTTGTTCAGTGCAAATGACATGCTGACATAGACATTGAGCAGAAAGCTTTAAGTGTAGTATTTAAATTGCATTTTATAAAACACAGATGCATTTTTACTATACCTTTCAAATATATATTTTGTTACTTTGTGCATCTTATGATTTTCAGGCGGGTCTTTCAGAATTGCAGCCCTGCACCAGTTTACATAAAAAGGCCCAAAATACCATATAAGATATGGCTTTGCTGTATAGGCAATTATTTATAGAGAGATCTGGCAAACCAAATAACAGGAGTTCCATCACACCACTAAGTTAACCACACCCTGACCATGCAAGACCCATGAGCAAGAACCACACTGTCCAATTTGGTCACAAATTTAGTAGCTGCTTCATTGCTAGCATGACTGGGGCCTAATAGTACAACTGGAAGATAACTGTAGACACAAGCAGGTGGAGGTGATCAGTGGTCATCTTCCAACTGTATTTACCAATATCAGAACAATTTGAATCACATTATTATCCAACATCAAAGTCATTTGCAAAGTCTCCACCATTAATGCATTGGGTTGGGTAGGATATAACTATACTGAGAATTCCGACACGCAGAATCCTTGCAAAAAGAACCCGAAAGACTGAAAAAACGAAAGCAAATTAGACAGACTTACCTTCAATCCAACGCTGGAGATGACCGATGGAGACAGCATGGTGACAGCAAGGTATTCCGATGAAAGAACTGTGCGGCAATGCAATTTGACGTCATTGCGACGTCTGTCATGTCGTATCTAAATTTAAAGCGGCAATGTGGGGTTAAGTGTTTGCATTAAGTGTCCCCACATTGCCACTTTAAATTTAGATTGACAGACGTTGCGATGACGTCAAATTGCATTGCCGCACAGTTCTTTCATCGGAATACCTTGTTGTCACCATGCTGTCTCCATCGGTCATCTCCAGCATCGGATTGTAGGTAAGTCTGTTTAATTTGCTTTCGTTTTTTCAGTGTTTCAGGGTTTTTTTGCAGGAATTCTGCATGTCGGAATGGTGGTAATCGTTTCAATGCTTCGCCGTCATTTTCAAAGCAACACACACTGTGTGAATGGCTAGCACTAGAGTACAATAATAGTGCTCTGCAAGTTTGTTCTTTAAAATGTGAAAAATCTTATTCTCAGCTTTTAGCTATGCTAAAAGATTGCAGCTATGCAAATGACCAAGTCATTAAGAAGATATACACATACTTTTGATCTGGCCAATTTATTATTTGCACAATGCTCATTGTTATCAGAAGTTGTATAATGTGTCTTGCAATGCACCTGCAAGTTTAAATGTGATTAAGCACCATTTATTTTGACACGTTAATATGTTGTTTCATAATAGTTACTGCTCTTTCTGTGAGAAAATGACAGTTCACTGTGAAACTGGAGAGGAAGAATTAAGACGATGTAAAAATATGGAAAAATTTATATAAATATAGTTTTATCTACTTTTTATTATTATGACTACTGAGAAAAAAAAACCCTTGAAGGATAGTTTTGCAATGTATCTTTTTATTGAGTATTAAATAAAACACTGAACATCACTTATCAGTAGAAGTTATGTGGGATAAAATTAACAACATCATTAGTAGACGCCCTAATATTTATACCAAAGCCTCTATGCAGAGCTACCAATATTGAGTAATTATTTTGAAGCTTAGAGGAGTGAATCTGGTGTAATCTGTTTCACACTATAATAGGCATAATGTTGACTGCTGACACTATTTAATCAAACACAGGACCCAAAAAAGTCCCTAAATTAATATGAATCAGACAAGAGGTTCAATGAGAGATGCTTATCATTTGGCCTTTGTAATGCCCAGATATTTTTCAGGATTCTGTTAATAACTTTTTAGACATTTTCTAGGGCTCTCTGTAGTCACTTGTTTTGATTATTCCGTATATTGATATTTTCTTCCTTTTTATAAGAACATTGTTATCCCTCTTGTTAAGTGTTGTGCAAGGTTAAAAATATTGTCCATTCTTGTTAAACTTGAGAAATGAATTTTTGAAACTCGGAAGGTTCCATTTCTTGGATATATAATCAGGGCTACATTTGGATCCATGAGAGGGTCAAGCTATTTTGGACAGGACGCAACCAAAGAATTTTAAATTCATTCTGATTTTTTGTGATTTTGTCAATTATTGCAGATGATTTGTCAAGTATTTCTCTTTTAGAAGAAAAAAAAAATACATGCATACATTACTGAAAGAGTCAGTGCAAGCCCTGGGGGCTTCCGAGGAGAAGCCTCTCAGCACCTGGAAACACCCCATAATATGGAAGCAGCTCCCTCACCACGCTGCTTCTTACCTTGGCTGACTGTTGATGTGGCGGCATTCTTGGTTCCTCATACAGGGAGTGTGGTGTTTGGATATGATATCATAGACACTCCCAGTGTCACACTGACAAAGAGGAGCAGCAGTCAGTCTCTTCTCATGTAAGAAGTTGCTGACTCCTTCTTCCTGTCAGTGATTGGTTCTCTGTGTGGGGTTTAAATGGGCATTAAAATCACTGGATGAGGGACATTATGTCACTCATTCAGTGTTTTAGGCATCCTCTAACCATTGGCACCTTAGGTCTAAGTTCACCTAATGGTAGCACCAGTCCTGATTACTGCCCATCCAGGTTTACATAAAATATTTTTTTTAATAGTTTGGTGGTTTAATTAGAGAAGGGATGTCAAGGCATACACTACTACCTGTAAGGTTTATATCACAAATAAGCTAACTTCTAATGTTCCTTTTGGTCTCCTGCAACCTTTGTCCATTTCTAAAGAATAGTCGACTCATATATTGCCAATTTACTTTTATCTGAATAATTCACTGTTATTTGGCTCAATGTAGATTGCATCACTAAAATTTGCTATTTTATTAATTTGTCTTGCTCACCTTAGTGACTTTATATGTAGGTCAAGTATTCAATTCCCATCAACATAGTGTCTGAAAGAGGGTCTCAGTTTTAGAGCATTCTGCAATGTGCTAGGAATCGATTTGTCCCTTTTTGTCTCTTGAAAATTCTGAATGTAAGGACCAATCAATCCTTAGCACAATTTTTAGGATGCCACAGCTCTGGTCATCATTCTGGTTGGGCCAAGCAAATAGAATGTGTTGAATTCACTCGTAATAATTTACCCCATTCATCTGCTGGAACCTTGACAACTAAGTAAGGGCTAAGTTCATTTGTCCATACAAAATTCTTAAAACAATTTGTTATGTAACATATTTTCTTGAACTAAATTATGCCCATATCTTTCTCTTAAAGCATGTGATGTTGAATACTTTTGTGTTCAAAAAGGACAAAAGTATTATAGGAGCGATACCTTTATTGGCTAACCAAAAGAAAGTTTTATATTTGCTAGCTTTCAGATTTGGAGTCAAACTACATGGACACACTTCACACCCAACAGCAGACTGACTCCAGATCTCTGAGCACTTAGGACTTTCACTCTTCCACCCGTAACGAAAACCTCTGTTTTATTACTTTACCTTATATTTATGATGTATTCCCCCACTTCCCTGTACAAATTGTTTGATGTAACATCTCTTAAATGTTGTGCTTTTTTTGTCCGTCATTCATTTGTAAACAAATTACTTCTTTGTCATTTCCTATTCTGGTGGATGGTCACCCTGAATGCGAGACAACTAACATTTTAGATTCTATAAACTTTTGTAATTATCTTTACAGTATCTCATTAATTAGAGAGGATAAGGCCACTAATCATGTACATGTAACAAAATATAAGAATAAAAATAGTTTTCCTAATAATACCAAAGCTGAAGAGCATGAGGCCCCTCCTTAGGGAAGGGTGGGGGGGATTTGCTTGCTCATACATGGTCTGTTTCTTCTTAGGCATGTGCACATAGTTCTCACTTAGTTATACTCCTGTGTGGTTGAAGTCATGGGGTGGTGCACACTGCCTCATGCTCTGATCTGTTATGTACCCAGATTGGTGCTTTGTACTTATATAAGTCCTGGCCTATCATCACTTGGACACTCATTATAGGATCTGTATTTTAATTTAGCTCTTATTGTTTATAAGGATATATTGTATCCTACCTCAGTTTTGATTTTGACCACTCTACTTTGACCTTTTGAAATCGGCACTATCTCCATAGAAGAAAAATAGATCTGCAGTGTATGGAGGTGGAGGTTAACCTGTTGTAATAATTATACCACTTTCATACTGCCGCCCCGTCAATATCCCGGATTTTTGAAGCCGGGTTTTTGCAGGGGCTCGGAGCGTCCCAGCTCAGAAACACCATTCATACTGCACCTCGGACCCGGGAATTTCCCGGGTTGACCCCATTCATACTGCACAAGTCTGTGCCCTGGCAATTTGTGGGAGTCATCACCAGAGCACTTTTCATTGGCTGAAAGCTGGAATATGAAAAAAAATAAAAAAAAATATCTCTCTCTCTCTCTCTCTCTCCCTCCCCCCCCCCCCATGCAAAAACCCGGGTTGCACCATTCATGGTGCAGGCAACCCGGGTCCAACTCAGGAATTACCCCTCGATAAATCCCGGGTTGAAGACCCGGGTTTTTAGACCTGGGATTTTTCACTTGTACCATTCATACTGCACCAAGACCCGGGTCGTTTGAGCTTGCCCCGGGAAAAACCCGGGATTTTGGTGCAGTATGAATGGGGTATAACTTATACTATTGTTACTATTCTGAACTCTGTGTTGCTCCCTAGATGTAGCCATACTGTTACATGTGCAAAACCTGGGGCAACTGAATACTATTAAACACCTTACATTCTAGAACAAAGGTGGGTGGTAAAGGCAAAGCATATGACTAGCCAAGCTATAGTAGCTGACTTCATTGTGTCACCAATGGTGGTTATATATGCCTTATAAACTCTAAAGGCATGTGTAGAGGTGAATGCAGGTGCCTAAAATTCCTTTCTAGACCATAAAAATGTATTGGGCCATTACAAATACTATCAATAGTGATTCCATTGTTGCTTGCTTTAAGATTATATTGCAATTGTGTTTAATATGACAGTTATTATAGCATGGGGCCCATATAACCACATATAAGGGCGAGGGAATAATTGACAATTATATGAATAATAGTTAACTTTGTTGGACTGTTTTGTGTTCTGTTTGTCTATTTGCTATTTAGGTGTGTCAAGTTATTACTTAAATTCCCCATTACCAAACATTCCCCAATGCTACTTTCTCCCATGGCTGAGCAAGGCTCTATAGACAAGAAGAGTTTTGGTCAGTACATAGCTGAAAAGCTGAGGATAGGGTAACATGATATTATTTTCACATGTAGCCTGGTATGGCATAAAAATACTACCTTTTCGGTACATCTGAAAAGAACTTGCCAGAATTACCTTGTAATCTTCTTTGATTTGATGTATTCCCAGTCTACCACTATATATTACTTACAACATCCATCTTTATGCCTAAGGACTACCCTTGATTTTTAATGGATTTTTTATAAGAAGCCATTTGTGCACATATTGATGTCTTGATTTTGCAAAGATTTGTACCACTGACTTTTAATGCCAGAATTAAAAATTGGCAAAGTTTAACTGACCTCATGCTCGTGGAGCAATGACAGGCATTGATTACCTTTATGTCTCCCCTTCCCACTTCGCCCCTGGCAAGCTGTTGTTTAAAATTGTAACCATGCAACGTCTGCAAACCATGCAACATACATTTCCCTACTAATAAAAGTATACTACAGCTTTATCTCTCAGCCATTTGTTTTCCAGTCTAAATCATCCTCTTGTAGATAATTCTAGATGTTTTTTATGAGTATAAATGTAAACGCCATGTATTGAAACACCTACAGTTAATTAAAAACCAGCAACAAAACAAGATTATACATCTTGCAACTGCTGGCAAGTACATTACAGGTAACAAAGTAGGCACAGTTGTTGTGTTTGAAAGTAAAATCTTCTTTAGAACGTTCTGCTATCAATTTATATAGATACAATATATATTCTGTAACACAGCACAATAAAAGAGACATTTATGAGTACTATCATGGAGCAGTACTATCCAATTTAAGCATTGTTTGTTTAAGCTCGCATCATATATTGAATGTTTCTCAAGTTATTTCTATAACCATTACAACAGAAATCAGTAAATGTTTTAAATGTGTTTTGAGTTTATTTTCTTGTGTTTGTACAACACAAGAACTAGAAAAACACACCGGCTTTCTCATTACTGAGACTGGCTTGTCTTTTAAATCAAACCATAGCAAGGGTAATGGATAAAGTGTAATGCAGTTACACTACACATCCAACACAGTAAACTTTATATATAAGCAAATATAATTCTAACTTTGACACTTCAGCTAATGAGGAAGTAGAGAGCTTACTGACAAAGAACTATGGATCAGCTTGCTGAATTGTGGCAGGAATGGACATTTTTCAAAAAAGATTGATTCTCAGAATAAGAAAAATGTGTGCAATTGCTCTGTTGGTTCATGAATAATAAAAAATAAAAAATGGGAAAACACGTGAACGTCTGGTACTGATAAATTACATACATATCTTTTTTCCCATCAGTCAAAAGGAAATTATTGATCATGTACGGTAACCTGCTGGGGCTGGGTATTGTGAGAGTCCTTGTTGGATTATCTTCTATTACCTTTTCTTTCCAGAATTTGTTCTTCATTCTATCAACCAAACGTTTGGTACAGTGGTATACATTTAAAACCTTAATGAACAAAATTTAAACATTGGATAAAACAGTATTATATAAAGCATTCAGTATCACTGCTGTAATTGAATTAAAGTTCACTATGACAACCAGTTGTAGTGTTGTACAAGATTCAAATTGTAATTAAAAAAAATATTGAAACACAGCATATGAACAATTCAGTAGCCCTTCTGTCACTGACTTTACACTCTACTATATTATATTTAATCACGCATACAGCTTATTTAAAATGTAAATAATTAGACAAAGCAAAAATGTTGTCTACTCTTCTACAGTATTTAAAAAATGTAAGATTTTTTTTTACCAAAGGCAAGACATATTAGTGCACTCACATCAGAGGCAATCGTAGGTTCACCAAAATAGTAATTGTCTATGCAAATATAAATACTCAAGAATTGATACAATTATAATATACAGTACATCTAGCAAACATACATACTTTCTGCTCTGAAAAAGCCAGCGAAGCACACTACCACACAAAAGGCTATTGCTGCAAATAGCAGGGCAGAAATATTTCCCTATAGTTTAGAAGGGGGATTACAGCAACTTTAACCCTCTTCCCTCTGCACTGATACATTTAAATTATCTGCCTATGCAGTATGCACTTTAGAAACAAAACCTAAACAACATAACTCAATTTGTAGGGATTCCTATAAGTACAATATAAATATATATTGGTTATATTTTGTGGATAAACCATATTCTGTTTATTTCAAAAGACAAAAATAAACTTGATAATATGTGAAATTCTTTACTCTAATATAGGTATATTATTTTTCACAATTAGTGTTTCTTGATGGGAAATCACTTACTAGACGCATTTATTCAAATCAGCCTTATTTTGTGTTCACCAATATGGATACTGTTTTCATGTGATAAGTGATATCCTTCTTCACCCAACATGAAGTCACCAATTGTAATTGCATTTACTAGTGCTCATCATTATACCAAGCGTTGTATAAAATTCTTGTTGTTGTCTCCTTTCAAATTAATTTATTATGCTCCCTTATATTTCTTCCCAGGTGTACTCAATAATTGATGGTGTAAAATAGAAAACACAAAGCAGAGCGAATCATAAATGTCCCCGGGGATACTGCAGTACTCACCTGTTTCATGTTCTGTTACTGGTAGAGATGTTTCTTTGTACAATTGGAGAAATATGACTTTTATCACCCAACGCATTTCGACCCTTTTCCTCATGTCTTTATAGGCATATAGGTCTATCCTTGAAAACAGTATCTCTATTGGAGGACACACAATGAGACTGATATGACTCAATGGGCCTGAGTCATTAAGGAAAGCAAAGCATAACAAAGGAGTAACTTTGCACCTGGGTAAAACGATGTTGCATTGTAATTTTAAAATGTGGGGACAGATTTATAGTTTGGGTAGAGCATGTCGTAGATCAACTTTAAATTTCAGTTTAAAAACTAGAGATGTTCACTGACCTCCGTGTTTTGGTTTTGGATCTGTGCTACCTTCGTGTTTTGGTTTTGGCAAAACTGCTCTAATGTGTTTTGGATTTGGTTTTAGATCTGTATTTTTTTTGAAAAATTGCTAAAAATGCTAAAATCACATAATTTGGCTCGTTTTTGTGCCTACATTATTATTAACCTCAATAACACTAATTTTCAGTAATTTCCAGTCAATTTTGACCACCTCACAGGTCAGAATATTATTTTTATCCACTTTTGGCCAAAGACTGCACCGAGCTGGCTAGAAACTAAGCGACAGAGCAACGGCACAAACACACGGTATATCATTGCACATCTAGGAAACATTGCCACACAGCAGTGGCAGAAAAGAAAAGTGGTGCAAGAAAGAATTGTCCTTGGGCCCTCGGACCCACCAATATGTTAAAAAGGTTTAACAAACTCACACAGAAACAGGAAAGGTAGCAGGTACAGTTACAGGTTTTTTTGGACACACTTCAGTGGAGCCTACACTAGTCTCAAATACCACATGACATTTGCAACAGTTACCATCTGTTATTATTAATATTTATGAGAGCAGTATCAGTTTACAATATCATAACTGTGAAATTCAGCTTTCTAAATGATTTTTTTAGACCAAATATAGTATATACTTTGTATGATTATATTATTCATACTTGCTTCTATAAATTTTGCACCATACCATTTATATGAATTTACTTCTAATAAGAGCCTTATAAAGAGGATTACCTGAAATATATATATTTATCTGTAGCTACTCATTTACACCATTAAGTTTTAATATTTCGCTTTTAATATATACAATTTTAACTTATACAAATATTTTTTTTTATGTGTGTTTCTTTCATTCATCTCATGTCCATGAACAATATAAACTATTAGATAAGACTTTGGGAATACACTAACCCTCATTAGAATTACTATATGACTACACATTTCAGGTGTGCCTTTCCCAGTTAGTATTTCTTTCTCTCTTCTTTTTCTCAGAAAACTATTAATCCATACTACAGGAAGCAGCACCCTCATTGGCAGATTATTGTAAGAATATTATTCTACTACAAGTTAGACACCATTATTTCGTTTGGGCCACTCTGTGTCAATCATTCGTTACATAAAATGGATTAAAGGATTCTAGTGTGGAAGATAATCCTCTTTGTATCACAGTTACAGGTACAAAGCAAGCACTTTAGCTACAAGGAGTGCCACTTTTGTGGTTGAAGTGCTTGGTTTGTTTCGGCCCCCACAAAACAAGCTACCAATAAGCTTAGGGCAGGTAAGCTAACAGTGCTGTCAATGAACTCTAAGACAGCAGCGAGCTGGCTGGTTACTAAGCGACAGAGCAACTGCAAAAATACACGGCAGTTTATTTGACATTTAGGAAACATTGCCACACAGCAGTGGCAGAAAACAAAAATGGTACATCATGAATTGTCCTTGGGCACTCCCAGCCACCCTTATGTCGGATTGATATAATATGATGGGCAGCGGACTAGAGAAGTTTATGAAGTCAACAATATAATGACATTGACAGCATTATTAGGACAATATTTATTAGGTTGACAATTCAAATGTAGACAATATTATCAATAACTATAGGCCTATCTCTGTCCCTAGACCTGTCCCTGTACCTAGACCTGTCCCTATCCCTGGCCCTAGACCTGTCCCTATCCGTATACCTAGATATTTCCCTATCCCTAGACCTGTCCCTAGGCATGTCCTTAACCAAATCCCTAGCCATATAATAACACTGTCCACATTTGAATAGTCTACCTAATCATACTGTTCACCATGTCCATATGAATTAGCAACCTAATAATACTGTTGACACCTGAATTGTCGACTGTTACACAAGCTGAAAGACCAAGGCCTAAATGTCAAACAGTGCAAGATGGAATTGTCCTTGGAAATATGTTAAAATGGACATTTACAGTTTAACAAGTCAAGCACTTCAGCAAAAAGGAATGCCACTTTTGTGGCTGAAGAAGTGCTTGATACCACCAAGTTTATAGTGGCATTGTTTGATAGATGCAGCTGCTGTTCCTGCTGCTGAAGGCAAATCCGCAACACAGTGGGCTGTCATAGTCATATCATCATTAATTTGCTCAGTTCCGCTTGTCCACATATCTGTGGTTAAGTGTACAGTGGGTAGAATGGCATTTTGAAGTCCAATAATTAAATTTTTTCTAACCTTCTGGTACAGGTGAGGAATTGCTAGTCTAGTAAAATGGTGTTGAGATGGAATTTGGCAAAGGGGACACAGAACCTCAATTAACTGTTTAAAACCAGCTGCATTATTTCTGAATATTGGACGCAGATCTAATACTAGCATAGCCGCTATGGCGCTTGTGATCCACTGTGTGACTGGGTTACAGCTTTCATACTTGCCTCCTCTTGTAAGGGATTGTTTAACAGTCAATTGTTGTAAACTACTAGTAGTCTTATTGTTGTTCTGCTTCTGGGATGAAGAGCCACCCCTAGCAGCAGTTCAAACACTCAAGAATTCTTCAGAGGAATCATGGATAGGGGAGGAGTCATCTAGCCTTAGCAACTTGGATGCAGGACTAAATCCGATCCCTAGTGAAGATATTGATAAGGAAGGTGTTGTCGGTGTAGATTGCAGGTGCTGCATTTTAGATGAGAGAAGGGAGCTATCTGATGCTGGACTGCTTGTTGTTATTGTTTTAGCATAAGTTTCTGATTTTCCCAAAAGCTTCCCATGAACTCTCTTCAAATGTCTTAACATGCATGAGGTTCCTAGATGGTTAAGGTCCCTACCTCTACTGACTCTAGTTTCACAAACGCTGCAAATGGCTAGACAACTGTTGTCAGGATTTGGGTAAAAATAATTCCACACATAAGAGGTGGATTTTTTGGTCCTAATTCCAGGCATGACAATGGCCTTTTTCTTATCACTGGCAACAACTACACTGGTGCAGCATCATCAACATCCTCACTAGCGCCGTCATCAGCTACACAAATATCCCCCTCATCCTGTTGTAAATCCAACGTGGCATCCTCAGTTTCTGCATCACCAGCTACACTTGGGCAGCTCGTCCACACATTTGTAGAAATGGTGAAAGGTCAGGCTAAGACATAGCACTCGTTGATAGACTCTCCTCAGAGATTTGTATCATTTCCAAACATACAGTTTCTTCTACTGCCTTGCTGTTTTTTTCCAGCACGGATTTTACACATGAAATTTTTCTGTGTGAGTAATGGCACTGGTGACTGGAGAGTGACAAGCGCACTGCTACCCCTTCTGTTTCTGTGTGAGCAATGGCACTCAGCAAAGCCACTGGAGAATGACAAGAACACTACCACCCCTCCTGTTTCAATGTGAACAATGGCACTCAGCAATGTTACTGGAGAATGTAGAGTGACAAGAACACTGTCTGCTACCCCTGTTTCTGTGTTAGCAATGGCACTGAGCAATGTCACTGGAGACTGGAAATTGACAAGAACACTGGTACCCCTGTTTCTGTGTGAGCAATGACGCCGAGGAATGGCACTGGAGACTGCCAAGAACGCTGCTACCCCTCCTGTGTCTGTCTGAGAAATGGCGCCGGATCTCTCTATGGAGGGATAAACTTATGGAATCTAAAACCCACGAGAATCCAAAATTTGCGCCGATGACATTTTGCCTCGATTTCAGTTTCGAGGACTCAGGAAAGTACCGAGTTCAGGGAGGCTCGTTTTTCAGAAAACCAACCCTGAGCATCCCTAGTAAAAATAAATCTATCAAGTATTTGTATGCTAGATGAAAAAAAAACAGCCAGTATTTAACTTATGTGGAAAATAATGAACAAATTTGCACCCTTTACTCCTTTTCTTTCCCTTACTTTCCTTAATGACTCAGGCCCTATGTGTATAGTAAGTTGAATCCCATCAGGGAACACTAATTGTGAAAAGAATATACCAATATTAGAGTAAAGAATTTTACTTATTATCAAGTTTATTTTTGTCTTTAGGAATGAATGTTTGGTAAAACAATCAGGCTATGTTACATTTTTATGTTTTTCCATATATATGACAAACACCATTTGACATTTTGAAGAGATAAGATGATACAGAGTATTGGAGGAAGACCATATACTCCAAGAAAAGTATATTTTTTATTTCAATTTCTATACATTCTGTGAGAGCAATTCTAATTGCGCTGGAAACTCTACTTTCTACTTTCTAGTGTACTGTATGTTTGTAGAATTTATGTGTGATTCTAATTGAGTGGGAAGCAATGGTAGGTTGGAGCATTGACTATTACTTATAACATCACATATTCTGTTTATGTATATGCATTTTTGTTCTTATTCAAGATGGCATGAGTTGACAGGTACTGCATCACAAAAGTTAAGTGTCACAACATAGGCATATTACCTTTAGAATTGTAGAATATGTGTTTGGAACACCTTAGCTCATGCAGAGAAGAACACTTGTAAGCAGCATAAATCTTGCAATTAGAGCTACATTTTTTTGTACCAGCTTGATAAACCAGTTTGAGACAATTACAACTATATTTTGACATTACCGTTTGAATCATTTTCCTGGGGTCTAGATCAGGGAGTATTGCAGGACAGTTGTTTAATATGTGCAAAAAAAAGCTACATAGAAAACATTTAAATCAATGACACTTTATAAATGTACCTTACTGTGTGCATAACACTCTATGTAAGCCTAGAAATGTATCCTACTCCCACCCCACATAAGAGGCTGGTAATATAATTATATTGTTTCACTTAATACATGCTTCTCAGACACTTTGATCCCGGTATCTATGTGCTCCTAATCATGTGTCTGTAATGTCACAGTACCTAGTTAGGTGCACCACAGGTTGTGGGTCCAGTCATTAAGACACAAACCAATGATGCCATCTGGCCTCAAATTAAATGATTCTGCTTTTTGATCAGTGCCCAAGCAACAGAATCTGCACCTTAACTTCCTAACTAAATTAATGTATACCGTCCCAGCTAGTTTAACAATGTTTGTTTGCTTGAGACGATGACCCTCTGACTTCTTATTCCATTTTGTGCCTGTGCTGCCTGTCAATAAGCTTTGATTGAATGTTGATTTTGCACCTGAATTGCCAGTTCCAACCTCAGACAGTATCTGCCATTCTCTTGTCAGTCATCAGCACTTCTAGCAAGACTAACATGTGGATAGTCATCTGTGCCCTCCTCACAGAAGTCCATCACCCTATTGCTAAAGACCAAAGTTCCCATTATTCACCCCAGGTTCGGCTAGTGCCAATCATTAGTAGTATAGTGGGTCTACATCTGCATATTGTATATTTTAAATGTTCATCTTAGGTAAAATGTGCATTTTTAGCAAACAGGCAATGTTTTATACTAGACAATTTCTAAATGTTAAAAAATTAAAGAGTAATATTGCCTGGGGCAATCATTTCAACTGACAAAATGGAATTGGGTTAATGAAAAAAATATGTCATATAATTATTTGTACATTGATACTGTGTATTTAACACTAACATCATGTGTTATATTGTGGGGGGTTTTCACAAGCCCTTGGACTTTTTTTTATACATTTTTTTCTTTTTTTTTCTTTTTCCATTTGGGTGTATGAACCCTTATATATTTTCATATTGTACTGTGAGCTATCAATTGCCAAACATTTTCTCATCATTGATAGAATTTTACATATACTATGTATTCTTTTTCTCAGCTGTCATTTGCATTTGAAGGCTGTGTAAACACTGTGCTATTTATGCATACCTGGCTCAGTAAACAAAAATGCATTTTCTTACAATCAACAGCGTTGGCATTCTGTGTGTACTTCTTCATAGAGCATAACTGGTCTTACCTAATATCAGGTCTGAGCTGTGGGCAGCTGGCAGCTGAATACAGCACAATCTTACTGTACCACAGATGCTCAAGCAGTGTTGTATGGACCCAGCCTTTGAGCTTTCTCAAGCTCAAACGGTTTAGATGTCCATGGCTTTTTCCCATACTTACCTACTTTCTTCGGCTCTCTTCTGGGAGCCAGCCAGTGGAGAGGGGCGTGAGGGGGGCGGGGTGGCCAGAATCGCATCATTTTGGCCCCACCCCCTCTGACGTCATTTGACAGTGGGGACGGCGCCAAATGCAGCGATTCACCGGGAATCGCAGCAGTTGGGAGCTAATTCTGCCCACTTCACTAGGAAGTGGGCACTTCCTAGTGAAGTGGGCAGAATTCAGGAGATTGCCACACTCACCCGGGAGTCCGGGAGACTCTTGCAAAATGCGGGAGTCTCCCGGACATTGACAAGTATGCTTTTTCCTGTGTTCTTTTTAACTACGTCAGTATATGCCATAAAGTGTATACTTGTGATTTTTTTTTCTAAATAAACTTTTACATGGGTATTTTTTATTATGTTGATTCCATTTCACTATTGACATATTTGCACAGCATCGGAAGGAGAGTAGTATAAATTTGTTTTTGTGGATTTTTATGTCCTACTAAGTGTCAATACATATTTTTTTTATTAGTGCTCAGCCTTTTGAACAAATATTGTTGCTTTTAAAATCTATAAACTTCCTCTTTATTTCAATCTGACTGCATGTAGCTAAATCCAGATAGCCTAATTATCATGATAACTTTTTTCTGTTAATGTATGTTATCTGTAAGCCAGAGTTTTTCTGTACAAGTTGACAATATAATTCATACTTACCAACATTTTTTTTTTCCTTCCGGGAGATGCCGGCTGGGACGTGGGCGTGCAGGGGGCGGGGCTGCGAAATCGCGTCATTTTGGCCCCGCCCCCGTGACGGAATGACGCAAATCGCGTCATTTTACAGTGGGGGCGGGGCTAAACGCCGCGATTCCGGGTGAATCGCGGCGTTTAAACTAAATTTTTCCCCCTTCCTATCAGGGAGATTGCCACACTCGTCCGGGAGACTCTCGCAAAATGCGGGAGTCTCCCGGACAATGCGGGAGAGTTGGCAAGTATGATATAATTCCTGCAGGTGTTGCAGCCCATTTTTTTAGACAATAGGTTAGAGCATACTTGCCAACTCTCCCGGAATGTCCGGGAGACTCCCGCATTTTGCGAGAGTCTCCCGGATTCCCGGGCGAGTGTGGCAATCTCCCGAATTCTGGCCACTTCACTAGGAAGTGCCCCACTTCCTAGTGAAGTGGGCAGAATTAGATCCCAAACGCCGCAATTCCCGGTGAATCGCGGCGTTTAGCCCCGCCCCCCCGCCGTCAAATGACGCGATTTGCGTCATTACGCCCCGCCCCCGCACGCCCACCTGCTACAGAGCGTCTCCCGGACACCAACTTAAAAAAGTTGGTAAGTTTGGGTTAGAGCCTCGCACCCCTTTTAGTTTTTTAACTGCCACATAGACTTTTTTTTAAGAATATCATAGGATTAATACAGTCACAAATTATTCTAAACCTCATAAAATCAATGCCTGTTAATTTACATGTATTATTTATTTCTGTTCTGCAAAGCAACCGTACAATCACTATGTCCAGTTGTCCAGAATGACTCATATATACTATAATGGATGCCTTTAATTTGGGGCAGTCCTTTGTTTACTAATATCCCAGAGCAAATAGATTTGAGAATATGTTGGAAAATCTGGATTAAATATCAAAGACTGTTCTGGGCTTACACACAATCTGTTCAATCCCTTTCAATGGTAATAATAACATGGAAGAGCGTTACTTCCCGACGCAAGCGCCCTTTTTTAAAGTGGTTTTGTCCACATGTCACCACCTCATCATTTTTCTCCATCACCTCATCCTTCATCTTCATCGCCACATCCTTCATCAAGCTACTTAAGGTGTTAAAAACTCCCCACTGTCACCCCCGGCAACCACCAACCACTCCCAACTGTCACTTCTCCTTCAAGAAATATATAGGTCAGTGTATAACTCTGCCCAGCAGGTGTCGCTGCAGCTTGGTTTTTTTTTCTCACACACGCCACTAGGCATTTATATAGTAGATGTGACATGGTCTAAATGGTTGTGCAGAGTCAACGTATCCCTAAGGCAACCTAGGCTGGTGCAGTGGGCACTGAGGGGCCTGGGTTATCCCAACTCATATTTATGTGAGGGAAGTTTGATAAAAGAAGGGGGAAGAAGGGTGCCCAAACCAGTACCATATTAGCGCCCTATGCAATCTTAATCAGGCTCTGTTGTTGTGCATCAAGAGTGGGACTTTGACACAAAACTAACACTGTACTCCACAAGGCTATAGTGGCAGGAGGAACTTCCACTGACTATATACATATAACATAGTCCTATTTTTCTTAGTATTTTCCCAAGTCACCTTAAAATATTAATCTTTCTAACCCCCATACAAACTTAAATTATTTACAATTTAGCGTTGTTTTCCTTCCAAGTAACTAGCCCAAAACATTTCATGCTAATACCAAAAATAGGAGATTAGTCCTAAAATTAATGTTAGAGGGCACATTTTGTTGTCTATAAAACTTCTCATGCATATGATACACACATTTGTCAAGAAAGTGGTATTGTCTAAGAGTTTGAAAATAAGTGTCTGCATTTGAATCAATCAATACCTTTGTCTGCGGCCATGCAATGAATGATTTTCACCTTGGGCCCTAATTCTTTGGGAAGGAAAAACTCTAGCATTGACATCTCTTGTTCTGCATGCTGGAATAAATATTATCTGTCCTAATTCGTATTGCTCTAATAATTGAGATATATTTTACAATAATAGTTTAAGTATAGAAGATGTTTTATAAGAAAGTCTACTACACTTACTTAGGTACTGTTGCAGGATTAGTTCCCGCTATGTACATTATGGAACAGGATTATTGATGTGAGGAGAAGGGTTGGTGAGGGTCCATCTTTAAGGGTGATTTTAATTGTAAGGATGGGCAATGGTCATTTCCACTGCATAAAAGGACTTCTCTCTTTGCACCATTTCTGAACTGCCAGAGATCTTGTTCTAAAATTTTTATGAGATGTATTTTGCAATTTCCAGTTGCAGTAAGCGAAGAAACACATTTGACCATTGTAAAGATAAAGCTTTACAAACACACAGAAATGACACATGTAATAAAAGAGTTTCCATGTCCAGGGCCGAACTGGCCATCTGGCAGTTATGGCAAATGCCAGAAGGGTTGATGGCTAGATGGGCCGGTTATAAAGTGGCCGGCCCCATTACTCGCGGACAGACTGTAATGCCTGATTCCAACATGACAGTCTGTGCGTCGAGTAATGGGGCCTGCCCTACACTGACTTCCTTGTGGCCGCGCATCTCCCGTCCCTCCCTCAGTGGCTCAGTGACACATGGCTCAGTGACACATGAGACGTGCACCACGTGACAGTTGCCATTCCATGTGTGAAGAGAGACTACAGAGCGCGCCTTGGATTGAACTAGGTAAGGGGGCAGGGCTGGACTGGCCATCTGGCACTTCTGACATTTGCCAAAAGGGCCGCTGGCTGGCTGGTGCACTGTGCAGCAATCATGTGAGTGTTTGTATACTCACCTGACCGCGGCGCCAGAGCACCCCCCGCCCTCACTCACAAATTTTCTTTGTTTGTTTTTAACTTCTTTTTTTTTTATTCCTTTTTTTTGCGCAG
The DNA here is from genome assembly GCF_038048845.1 of Mixophyes fleayi. Classification (NCBI taxonomy): domain Eukaryota; kingdom Metazoa; phylum Chordata; class Amphibia; order Anura; family Limnodynastidae; genus Mixophyes; species Mixophyes fleayi. Next base: position 36,688,555 of record NC_134412.1, on the reverse strand, counting down.
CGGGGGGACGGGGGCCTCCAGCGCCGCGATCATGTGAGTATACAAATACTAACATGATCGTGATGCCGAAGTCCCTCTCCCCCCTTCTGTTTGCACTGAATGTCAGGGCACGGGAAGAGAGAAAAAAGAAGAAAGAAAAGAGAAGAAAAGAAAATAAAGATGAAAGAAGGCAATACAGAGGTAAGTAAAAGAGTAGAGGAACGCAGAGAGGCACAGGGGGATGAAGAAAGGGGGGGGAGATACAAGGCACAGGGTGATAAAGAAGTGGGGGGATTAAAGGCACAGGGTGATGAAGAAGGGGGGGCAGAGATACAAGGCACAGAGGGATGAAGAAAGGGAGGGGGATATAAAAGGCACAGGGTGATAAAGAAAGGGGGGTATAAAAGGCACAGGGGGATGTAGAAAGGGGAGGGAGAGATAAAAGGCACAGTGGGATGAAGAAAGGGGGGAAGAGATAAAAGGCACAGGGGGGGCAGCATGGCACAGGGTGATGAAGAGGGGCAAAAGCAGCATGGTAGAGTGTGATGAAGGGGGGAAAAGCAGCATGGAGGGTGCAGTGCGATCATAAGGGGGCATAGTGTGGTAATGATGAAGGGGCACTGTAATGTGTGTGTGTGATGGCACAGGGAGCTTTTGGCAATGTAGTGTGTGTGAGGTAGATGGTGACTAATTAATGGGTGCTATTTTGTTTGCGGGGTAATGGTGGGGCAATGTAATAGTGGGGACTTAATTTAAGATGGGGTGGTTTGGGGGCTATTGAATGTGGGGCTGACTTTGGGGAGAATGTGGTCTCTTTATTAAATGTGATTATGCATTTAATGGCAGTGATGGTTTCAGGAAATAGGTATATCTATGAAATGTAAATACTATTAATTTATTCCTGGGGCTGTATGTAGGGAGGGAAAAAGGTTTATTTATTAAATGGGAATACTATTATTTTAATGTTGGGGCTGGAGTGAGGTCTAATTTTAAAACGTGGGTGCTATATTGATTTAAATTTATCTAAATTTCATGTACCCATTTTTTGTTTCCAAATAGGGCCATCACACTCACTAATGAAAAAGGCTAAACCATGCAGTATTTGAGGCAGAAGATGCAAAACTTTTATGTAGTGAAAAGATTTGTGATGAAATGCTAGGGGGTTGGATATTGAAATGACATGTACACATTTGCACATTATCCCTCCACAGATTCATCTGCCTCCAGACACCCATGAGCACCTTTCTAGAGAGTAAGTAGTAGGAGAGCACCTTCATGTGTGTACTAATACCATCTAGGCATACCAATGCTAAATGAAAACATTTTGAACATTGCGTGCATACAGTTAATTAGGTCCTATGTGTGCATGCATACATTTTAAGTAGTTTGTACTGAATACAATTTTTATTGTACAAAAAATGCTATTTATCAAGTACATTTCAACAATTATTTCTCTAGTAAACTAAAAGCTAAGCTAGAAAAAGAATAAGATTTACAAGTGCAAATTACAAAAATAAAAAAAGTATTTGACATCATAAGATTTCATATCCTAATCTCCTATATTTAAAGGATTAGGATTTATTTTCCTATGGATAATAATCAACAGGGCACCATGACATTTCAATATTAATTTTTAAATTTATGAATTTATTTACTTATTGTTATCTAGCAAACAATTTCTTAATGAGGATTTCATAACTGAAATTCTACTATTGGAAAAAGACATTTTGGTAAAAATCTATATATAAATAGTTTAATATCTGGCGTTCCTCCAAAATAAAAATGAAATTAAAATAGAGGAAGTCCAGTGATTTATTAAATATTTTCCCATTTAAAAGAAAAAAACATAAGCATAGTTTCTGGTATGCACTAAATGGACAGTAAGGTGCATTTGCCCACATTGTTGCCGTTTGTGAAATACCTATAGTGTCACTTTCAAATGGGAAGTGCTCCCCTCCCGATATATACCCATCTTTGCATTTAATAGTCCTCTGCCATTTACATATCTGCTGTTCACATTTTTGATAACTAACAATGAATATACTTTTTCTGCCACCACAAAGCATTTATTATGGTGTACTTACATTCACCAAAACCACTTATTAATGTTTCACACTTAAATCACATACACATATAGCATGAGCCTCCCTGGGCTTCATAAGTTCGCAAAGAATCACGGAGAACACACTAGATTAAATGATTAATTGATATTTGGTTTAATGTTTCGAAGGCTTATTTAGAAAAATTAATAACAAAGTAATACAAATGAGTTTGCACAAATGAGTTTCAGAAAATAAAATAGGAAATAAAAAGCAGAGCCCCTACTTACAAGTTCAGGAATTGGCGTGTGAGGACTACACTATGAGAAGAATAGCACATTTCAGTCGTGATAGACCCTTAAAGAAATGAACACTTTACTACTGATACAAGTGATTTTTAAACCATTTCTTGTTGGCTCTTCACCCCCACCTTAGGAATTTTATTTTCACATAAGTTAGATAGATGCCCAAAATGACACAGGGTTTTCGAAGTAAATTATAGATGTCCTGAAATATGGCATTTCACAATACCTGAGTTTTCTCTTCTGCTTGTTCGGTCTGGCTAAGTCTTACTCCTCTGCATATACAGACTACTCAGTGATTTTATCTGTCTCTAGGCCTGACTACTTTCAAAGACCATTGACACTTGCCTAGGTCAGACTCAGGTCAGTTAACCAAATACACTTTGATAGGTTACATAAAATATTCACAGTGTTATTCATAAATGCAACAGAAAATAACAATCAGTCATTAGATAAACTACATTTCATCACACCTCCACCTAACTTAGGGCATGGAGAACTGTGACCTGTTAGGAGTTCTTCCCGTTTCCTCCTGGTGCTCTGGTTTCCTCCTACACTCCAAAAACATACTGGTAGATTATTTGGCTGCTAACAAAATTGACCCTAGTCTGTGTGTCTCTGGATGTGTGTCTGTGTGTGTGTGTGTGTGTGTGTGTGTGTGTGTGTGTGTGTGTGTATTAGGAAATGTGGACTATAAGCTCCAATGGGGCAGGGACTGATGTGAGTGAATTCTTTGTACAGCGCTGTGGAATTAGTGGTGCTATATAAATAAATGATAATAATTAATAATAATTAATATTGCATTGCAGGGGATACAGTGAAAACTAAGCACAGTGCAGTAGCAACCATCTTTAACATACAGTGCTACCCTGTAAATATAGCAACAAACCCAGTTTTTACAACTCTCAAACAACACAGGTTTACTAAAATCCCTTTAAAACATATATTTCATTTATACAAAACATCTGTAACAGACTTAAGTAACAAGCAATATAGTATAGTAGTCACAAGTCTACAGCACATAGTGTCCCATAACATCCCTTTGTACTATTTAGGGAGAAGGGTGTGTCTACACACCTTTTCAAGACTCCATTTTGTAAGACTAAATTCCTATTTATGCAACACACTATAGACACATTATCCCATTATAACACAATAACCTCCATATCAAACACAAGCTCTATTATATGCACAGTCAAACTCCTAATTCCCAAGTGCAATGTACCAATATCACTTAATTATATACTACAACACAATCTAACATAAAACACTGTACAACACCACCTCTGTATGCTATTTCATCAAGTTTACATATTTAACCAATATATATCCTCTCATTATCAAATATTACTACAGCCCAGACTAGCTTATGAATGATGATTCTAGTTGTCTTATCCATGGTGGTCAGCGAGTGAATGTGTATCTTTCTGTGTTCAGCATTTCTGCTCAAGGGGAGTGTCCAACAAAAGGAAATTCAGATTTGTGTTGAGAAATGTAAAATTAGGCCTCTGAGGGCGGAAACCTGTCTAGGCAATGGTTTTTGCATACCATATTTCTAAGAAAGATCTGCGCTGACCCCCGTGTTTTGGTTTTGGATGTGGTTTTGGTTTTAAAATGGATTTGCTTTCTTGGTTTTGTGACAGGTTTTGCCAAAAAATCACGAAAGGTTTGATTTTGCATCTGGATTGAATTAAAAATTGTGAAAAATAGGTAATATAATATAATTTTGAGCTGCACTTGCTCCTTAATTACTATTTATAGCAATAACATTCTTTTCCAGTCATTTCCAGTCTACTTTTTAATGATCCTTTCCCAACTGTTTAATTGTCACCATTTTTGGACAGTCTGCAGTGAGCTGTCTTAATTAAGGGTTTTGTAATTTTGCCATCATTGCATTTGCTTTTTCCCATTCAATTCCAAAATAATTAATCAGTCTATATGGTTCTCTAAATCTATCACTCAGGGTAAGTCATCAGCCATCATATCTCCATCTCTACAGGGCCAAAATCTGTTCTCTTAATGTCTCAGAATGTGGACTTTCAATTGCATTGTTGAGACATATTTTGGACAACCAAATCTGCATTAATGTGAGTATTATACATACATGTGTGGGAAGGGCAACTTCTTGCACTTTACTAATAGAACATATGAATATTATTCATATTAATTTCATATTTATATACATGGGTCTTTGGCACCACCTCTGCTGCAAGACTCGAGCAGTCCCCTTTACCCCAGGGTTTGACGACACTTCCCCCAGGGAACTGATTCCTCAGCCATCCCCATAAATATAAATGAGTCCTCTGGTTTGATTCAGAAGGGCAGCATGGTAGCACTGAGCATATAAGTAAAAAAAGGTATGAAAGCTCTGCTCTTGGATATTGATGACTGCTCAGCCTATATTGTGTGCGCAGTCTTTGAATTTTTGTAGTATGGGTGCAGGCTACTTTCATCTATCATCATCAACATTTCTTTATATAGCGACAAAGCTTTACAATTGGGTATATACTTGTATAAATACCCACTGATGCCTCTGTCTATCTAATGACATCTAATTGTTACTGCCTCTTCACTCACCATAATGCATGCTATGTAATGTTCCAAATTTAGTACTTGCGTAGTGTTTCAACATTTTTATCTCTTGCACCTTACACTACATTTTTTTGGTTGTTTAATTGATCTAATGGGCTTCAGTTGTTGGCATGGCAAATTACATTTTTTTTGCAGCTGCTGTAATATTCTACATGAGGTCAATCAATATTGAAAATGCCCAGAAAAACCCCTCACACTTAAACACTCTTTTTGAAACATAGATGTCAATCTGACAAGTATTGAAAAATAGAATAGATTAGAATATACAGCATTTTTGGAGTGTGCAGCTGCTGCTGAACCACACACTCAGCACCTTATTTTTAATATGAATGTACCTGAATGACCCTTTCAAAAATGACAAGTATTGAGAAATAGAAAATATTAGAATATATAGCAATTTTTTTGTTGGTGTGAGGAGCTACGTGCTGAACCTTGCACACCAACACCCTTTTTTTAATCTAGATGTCACTGAATGACCTTTTAAAAATTGACAAGTATTGAGAAATAGAAAAGATTAGAATATATAGCAATTTTGGGGGGGTATGCAGCTGCTGATGAACCTCACACGCAAGCACACAGTTATTTTTTCAAAAATATTTCAGGTGTCACTGCACCACACAAAATTACTTTCACTAGAAAAACTTAAAAGTTTAAAAGAAATAAATCACTTTGGATTTTAGATTTTGTTGATAAATAATCTGACAGCAAAAACACTGTTTTCCTCCACTAAATATACTACTTAGTTCAGAATGATATCTAACTCAGTCTATATACTAGTACTATTATATGTGCATTAACAACAATCAGTAGTCACTAGTCTGTCTACTCTAAACTCTCTGAAATATTGAAATTAACAGCAATTAATCAGCAAACTATTCTAGCTGACTAGCTCGAGCCAAGATTTTGCCCTTCTGCTCCACAGGAGGTTTCTGTCCTCCTTGAGCTTGCCTTAGAATTGTTTTACAAAAATCACAATTCTATTGCTTTCTATGTCCCTCTTTCACCCTGAATGCTATTTTCAGAGCAGAGCACTGTAGCTAACCTCCTTTCTATACACTGTCTGTTCTAAACTGGCACTTGAGAAAATGAGGGATGGCTATATACGTAAGATATCGATCCAAAACTCACAAGAATTTTGCAGCAAATTTTTCCGGAAATTACATATTACCCTGTTTTGAGATCCAAAATCGAAACGTGTAACCGAGCCATGACTTGTTTTCACTCGGATCCCCAACATCAGATCTTGTCGAATTTCACCAAATCCAAACAGCTCATCTCTGATTTCTAAACCAGAAAAACTGATCTGCTAAAAGTGCGACTAACAGAAATTACTGAAGAGTGCTCAATCCCCCTTTATCAGTTTTCATGACCTAATCAAAAGGGTTTTCCCCTGTTGAGGGCAAACATACTGTGGAATTCTGCAACAAAATGTATTTTACTTTAAAGATTCCACTAGCTGTTTCAGCTTACTATAATTAGTTTCATATATATTGTATGGTATGTTTAGACAGTACAACTGATTTGTATCCTCTCCCCTTTATGAATATTGTAAATCAATATATTATCTGATATTATGTGGACATCACCATGAATAGAATATTATGTAATTAGATTATAAGTATTACATTACCTTTATTGTTTTTGCTTTATTAGTGTTGAAGTGCTGGTATATGTGTAAAATAATATTTGTCTCATCAATTCCATCTATTCAAAGTAAATTTTTTAGCATGTCCAAAATCACATGTTATGCATCCCAGATCCATCTGTCTTTCCATATGTACTCAAGGCAAAACAGTATGAAGAATTTGCTGTTTATAAGCAATATGTTGAAAGACCTTAGAAAAAGGTTTACATGTTCTATTCTCTCTAATTAATTATGATATTTATTTATCATTTGACATTATAGATATTGTAGATATAGATATTGTTAATGATGTAAATATTCAGGAGTTGATGCACAGTGGGACATGCGCCTTTGAGAACTATATAAATTTGTACTGTGCACATGCGCGTTTGCAGACCCATATGCATCTGACATTTACGCATTCCTGTGAGACAGGACAGGGGAGGAAAAGGGTGATCTAACATATGCCAAGTAGAGTGAGGGTGTATTTGCATAATTGCAAACAGACACAAATGTGTGCAGAGTGTGTCACTTTCGCCTGCTGGAGGGCAAGTGCAAATATACACTAATGATGATGACAGTTGCCAGTAATAGTTATAGCCATTTCTGATTGTATGATTGTAGAGTCACCTCTCCAGCTGCTAGCACTTTTTTATTTTCTGCTGGCATATGGAACCAACTTTATGTAAATAAATATTGGTAGGCAAACAAACATAGTCCAGCTGGGCTATACAGGTAACTGTTTTATTTTCAAAGCAGACCTAATAGCGACTGTGTACTTTGTTTTCAATGCGAACGTGTACAAACAAACTTGTTAATTTTAAGATTTATATGACAATGCTTATGTAACTCTACTATGATTGAATTGTGTCTGTGAATTGTGCTGATATTTTCACTAACATAGATAACATTGTACAATGGTTGTGTCTCTCTGAACTTGTACAACATCCTAAGTTTTTCCCTCTCAGATTTAGTGACTTTGAAAACCGAACATGCTTTTTCCAAGATTAAGAAGTGTAAATATATTTCAAATATTATATTATTGTTATTACAAGTAAGCCTTTTTAACAATTGTATCATATGAGTTATTTGCATGATTTTGTTTCTCCATCAGCCACATTGTTTTTAAGTAAAATGCTGAAACATTTCCATAAAAAAATATTTAAATGTAAATGAGAATTAAATGCTACAATGTTTGAAATGTGCTAATTTATGTTTCTTATTAATAATCTTTTTTCTTAAATAAGCGATGCATCAGGGCACTTGCTGTACCACTTGCCACTTAGATGTCGCCATTGCCACCAGTAACAGTATTGACAATACTAGTAATGAAGGCCAAAGCAGTGTGTCTACAGATCACATGTTAGCCCCTTTGTGATGCCTGACTCTGTGATGAGGTTACACTTCAGTATGTCAAGATTATTCCAGAGCACAGTAGGTGTGGCAGCAGGGGTGTTCCAGTCTGCTTTTAGTCGTTTACTGAAGAACGTACTACGGGCATTCCTATCTCACATCATTCAGTTTATTAATTTACCATTAGATGAGGATCCCATGTGCCTATATGATAGCAATTTTATTGACTGAGCCCATGTATCCCTACTACCACCAGGAAGAAATGAATCTATGTTGTAAAAAGGGAAACATTTTAATTCCAGCAATGTCTAGGCTTTATGGCTGCCTGATATATAGGTAGTGCCCATGACTTCTTCATTATAAGGCAATCAGCAATATGACAGAGATTATCAAAAAGGTCAATACACATGGCTATTTGGTAAGGTTTTGTTTTGTTGACATGCATATTTTACAAGGAATTTTGTCTCATAAGTATGAAGCTATATCAGGCACAATAGTAGACCCAATGTTTCAATTTTCACAATGCTGTTTAGATATTTCAAATAATGCTTTATTTTTCCTCCTATTTTTTAAAAACATCACTAAATCCACACATTCCAGATGCTTAATAGTAAGTGGAATAAGAATGGCTTAAAATTCTTTCTAAAATGTTTTTGTTCTATTTTCAGGAGACAGCGCCTATCCTCTCAAACCCTGGCTATGCACTCCTCTTTAACATTCAGCCTCAAAGCAATAAGTCACATATAATTTCACACATACCTCCACCAAGTCGATCATTGATAGTATATTTGGGCTTCTCAAAGCCTGTTTTTGTTGCCTTGATTGGTCTGGAGGAGCTCTCATGTATGTGCCTGATGTCATATGAGACATTACTGCTCTGTTTGCCATTTTTAATAATATTGTCCTAATATATAGGGTACAGATTATGGGGGAAGTTTACATTGTGTTTGAGAATCTAGTTAGGTATCCTTTACCTCTCTCCATATGTAAGCAGTTTTGGGATGCAGTTATCCAACAATCTTTCAGCTGTAAGTAAATCCTTAAAATATATGTTAACAAATGCATTTTCTGCATATTACTTATAGTGCAAGTTGTGGCTAAAATATCTAACACATGTTAAACTAAACCATTTAAATATTTAATATTTTTTTTAGAATATATTCATGTATGTATACCTGTCCAGAGAATACATGCTGCCTGCCAAATTTTTTGGTGTATTGTTGAAAATATTTTTTAACATACAATTTACATACAGCATTTTTATTTTTGTTGATGGACTTACAGATTTTAACATGCCGCATACATTTGTTAATTCTTTAAAAAGTATTGGTTATCTTTGCAATGAGCAACATATATTGTGCTTTAATCTTTTACATATGTATTAATATGTATTAATAATAAAAAATGGACAATGACATTGTGTTCAAATACATATACTTTAATATAGAGCTGGTCCCCCTTTTGCAGCGATAACAGCTTCCACTCTTTTTGGAAGGCTTTACACAAGATGTTGAAGTGTTTCTGTGGGAATTTTTGCCAATTCATTCTGTAGAGCATTTATGAGGTCAGGCACTGATGTTGGACGAGAAGGCCTGGCTCGCAATCTCCGTTCCAATTCATCCCAAAGATGTTTGATGGGGTTGAGGTCATGTGGTTAAGCTCTGTGCGGGCCAGTCAAGTTCTTCCACACCGAACTCATCAAGCCATGCCTTTGTAGTCCTTGCTTTGTGCACTGAGGCACAGTCATGTTGGAATAGAAAAGGGCCTTCCTCAAACTGTTGCCACCAAGTTGGAAGCATAGCATTCTCCAAAATGACTTGGTATGCTGAAGCATTAAGATTGCCCTTCACTGGAGATAAGGAAACCTAGGCCAAACCCTTAACAACAGTCGCAGACCATTATCCCTCCTCCACCAAACTTAACAGCTGGCATTATACAGTCAGGCAAGTAACGTTCTCCCGGCATCCGCCAAACCCAGACTTGCCCATCTCACTGCCAAACAGAGAAGCGTGAGTCGTCACTCCACAAAACATGTTTCCACTGCTCCACAGTCCAATGTTGGTGTGCTTTACGCCACTCCATCCGAAGCTTGGCATTGGTCTTGGTGATGTGAGGCTTGGATGCAGCTGCTCGACCATGGAAACCCATTCCATTATGCTCCCGCCACACACTTTTTGTGCTTACATTAATGCAAGTGGAAGTTCAGAAGTCTTCAGCTATTGAATCAGAAGAGTGTTGGTGACTTTTGCGCACCATGCGCCTTAGCAAGTCGTTGACCTTGCTCTGTGATTTTATGTGGTCTTACACTTAGTGGCTGAGTTGCTGTTGTTCCTAAATGCTTCCACTTTATAATAATATCACTTACAGTTGACAGTAAAATATCCAGCAGGGATGAAATTTCACGAACTGTCTTATTGCAAAGGTGACATTCTATCACAGTGCCACGCTTGAAGTCACTGAGCTCTTCAGAATGACCTATTTAGTATCACAAATGCTTGCAAATGGAGACAGCATGACTAGGATTTGATTTTATACACCTCTGGCATCGGGTCTGATTGAAACACCTTAATTCAATAGCTAACAGGTGTGGACAACTACTTTTGTCCATATAGTGTATAGAGAGAGAGATCAAACAACACATTTTACATGTTGGTGTATTTTTGCTGTCTTCTATATATCTAGAGAGAGAGAGAAAGATTTTATATTATTTAATGCTCACTTCAATGGTCATTTTGTGGTCATATCAAAATATACAAAACCAGATGGTACAGACAAGTTTAATTTCAGTAACTATGGGAACTGCTGCATTATGTATGCAATATATTTACCACTGTAATGGTAATAATTTTGGAACAGTACAGTATAGACCTAGTTTACCCTAAAAAAAATGAGGTAATCATATATCATCATCATCATAATTTATTTATTTATATAGCGCCAACATATTCCGTAGCGCTTTACAATTGGGGACAAACATAGTAAACTAATAAACAAACTGGGTAAAACAGACAAAGAGGTATTTTTCAGCATGTGTTTTTGTGTGTGTGTGTGTATGTGTATGTATATATATATATATGTATGTACTTTGCAGTATAATACTGGAATTATTTTTCACCTCACTCATCGTATACCTGAAGATAAATATATTTGTGAATATCTAAAAATATAATATGTCTATTTAGTGGAAATTTTTATATCCGTCTTTGATCTCAACTGTGCAGTGGATTGGCGCCACCAGATTGACCTGCTCCATGGCGTCCTCCCACATGCACTGCTTGGCCCCATTCATTAGCTGCCTGGTGGTGTTGTACATCTTCTTTACCTCCACTTCAGCATAGCTAAAGGCTTTGTTGTTTGGAGATGGCTGGGTCCAGGGTGCTCGCCATTATTACCCAGGGGGGTATTTGTCTAAGACATTTTTTTTCTAAAAAGTTTGTTCTGTTGTTCAAATGTCAATGATTTTAATATGTTGGCTTACATACAATATTCTAAATTATGTCTGTGGACTTCTTTTGCATATTTTCTCATCCTTTTTGGTGCTTTCTCCTAGTTGGCTGCCTGCCCATTAAGTATTGCTATATATTGGAATATGTTTGCATAAAGGGCCATTTTATTTAAGGGAGTTTAGTGACCCGCTGTGGCTCATCAGTGTGTTTACATTGATAAGGACTGTACTCGTGATGCCACACAGCTAATCAGCTTTGTGAATCTTGAAAAGCTTTATTCAGCTGCAAGCATGCAAGCAAGCAAGTTCTCAAAATATTAGCTACTGCTCCTCAGTAAGAAAATGAATAGGTGTCTCACTTGTGACTAATGCCCCTAAGTCTAGGGCTTACCACTCCACACAAATGTGTTTGTGGCTCAAAATGAGAATATATCACTCTATTGAGCAATTACAGTGCCGAGGGAGCAACTTGTGGAGGAAGTAGACTGAGCTCGTCACTGGCCTGCGTGGGAAGATTAGGAGATGTAAGTTAGTCTTTTATTACTTTTTTGCTTATATTTTAAAATATGTCATAGAGGGCAACCTCCTCACTACTCTCCAAAAACAAATCCAATGGGCTATGAAATGCTTCTAATTGTAAGCAAAAAATATTTTTTGTGTACAAAATTATTCAGACAACCAACTTATAAAGGTTTAAAAAGGTTTTATGTAAGGTATGTAAACCACTAAATATATGCACAATGTGAAGAGCGTAAGAAAATATGACCGTACTTAAATATTTGAAACCAAATTAAAGATTGAATTGTTAACCTGGACATAATTGTGCATAACAACAGTGTTTTTATATTATAAAAAAACTAAAAAACAATTAGAACACATTACTGTAAAAGAATCTTGCATCTTAAAAACAGGTTGTTAATGGGCAATCCGGGCAAATTTGGAATGCAAATTTCCATCGTAAAGGTTAGCTATATTTTGTATATATTTATTGAGCATTCTAAGCGAGTTTTGCTTTTTTGCTACCAAATACATGTTAACGTTTGGGAAAATAATCTATTAAAACATTAAAAAACAACCATCATATTTATTTTTTTATGTTTCATGGAATAGCAACGCCAACATCAGGCCACATGCAAAGCCCACAGGGTGCTGGAGGCCTAGGATGATCAGGCCCAGAGGAGGATGAAGCCCAGGAGGTCAGTCCCAGGGGATTATGGGCCGTAGGGGAGGTTAGCACAACCAGGATGAAAGTAGAAAAATGTAGCATATGACCCTAGCCAAACAACATGGTATTTACTAGACATGACACTGTAAACCTTAGATTACTAAATTTTGACTCAGCAAAATTAGTGTGTATGACTACCTTGCTTGAATTAATTGAGGTGTATTATTTTAGGATTAGGATCTTTTTTAGTATAAAAATTCAAACCTGGACAGACTTGATGTCTTCTGTTGTATAAGGTGGAATTATGTATTATTGTTGCTTTTGCACAAAATAAATATTGCATACTTCCAAAACATACAATTAATATAATCAAAACAAAAAGACAAAAATAAAGGAAATAGTCTGCCTATATCCAAACCCCAAATATCAACAATGATGAATGAACTCTGAATTTTGGGCATGTTTAATTTGTTTACAAATGTAATATTGCCACAATTCTAATGTCTCTTTTTTCTCCTCCACAGATGCTACACACATGGTAATTTCCATGGAGGATTGCATGGAGAAGGGCCAGGCATACCTTTATAGCATCCACTGCCAAATGGGTCTCATCTGGGTTGTCCTGGGCCATACCATGGATTATATTATCCTAACTAAAATTTGTTCAATATTTATCAAATATTTTTTTCAATCTAAAGTTAAAAAATAAAGTTTGTATTGTACTTTCAAATCAGCTTGTTTCATTGGACAAAAATGTGATGAATGTATTCCAATGAAGTGGAAATAAACTAAACAGATAAATGTCAGCTATAAGTGGTGCAGTGACAGACAGTGCACAATACCTAATATGGTGGTAATAGGGAATCCAAATAAACCAAACAGATCCTAATGGGGATGTGGCAGTGCACCAGAAATACATAGGGATCTATGCATCTAACTATGATGAGCCATTAAAACAGAGAAAACAGACGTTTTCTCCGTTAAATTGTCATCGCAGAATGCATCAAGGGCTTATTACAGGAGAAATCGCCATAGCCCACTTTACGTTTGTCTTTGCAGTCCTTCATATTAATCTATGGGGACTGTGAAAACCAACGTTAACTTGGTTATGGCAGGAGAAATCTTTTGATTTCTCCTGCCCTTGATGCATTCTGCAATGCATGAAGCTTTGAAAAGCTTTGCGTTGCGCAGAAAGATGACGCCGTTACCTTTCTTTTCCTATGGGATTCTGCTAAAGCCTCTCTGGCTTTGCAGAATCCGTTACAGAAGGAGTGCTGGGCTGTGTAAAACAGGGACTATACTTCGCAGCACATGGGTCAGTTCTCCGGGCCTCCCAGAGTAGCCCGGCAAGGTGCATTTCAGTGGTGCATAAACTAAACATTGCTGCGGTTTGTTTATGCAAACCACAGCAATGCATATTTAGTTGCACTGCATCTTATTGATGCATAGACCCAAAATAGTTAATGTAACTTTACTGTATTCAGGAAGAATATGATGTAAAGGTTTGTAATTGTGAGCAGTCGTATCTCAGAAACATAACATATGCTCCACTCTGGTGTAAACTTGGCACATATGCTACTGATGCATAGCTGCACGTATAGATATATATGGTTCAGCATATTAGTTTAAATTACTGACCCCAGTGTTCTGGTTTTGGTTTTGGATCCGGGTTAACTTCGTGTATTTGGTTTTGGCAAAACCGCCTTTGCGTGTTTTGGTTTCGGATCCCGATTTTTTTTCTAAAATTCTTATTTTTTTTTGCTAAGAATCACATATTTTTGCTTTTTTTCCCCTACATTATTATTAGCCTCAATAACTCTAATTTCAAGTCATTGGAAGTCAATTTTGACCACCTCACAGGTCACAATATTATATTCATACACTTTCAAACAAGGACTGCAGCGACCTGGCTGGATGCTAAGCGACAGAGCAATGACTCAAACACACAGCAGTTCCTAGCACATCTAGGAAACATTGCCACACAGCAGTGTCAGTAAAGAAAATTGGTGCAATTAGCAATGGAGCTCTGCTCTTTGTATGTTACCTACATAACACAGTACAATGTGACTGCAGATTTAGAAGACCAAGCCTGCCAGCCCTATTATTTCTATTTCAGCAATGACTATTAGAAATGGAGCAATGGAGTTCTCCTGAATGTCACTGGAGACTTTGAAGAACACTGCTAACCCTCTTCTTTCTATTCTGCCTTTGACGATGCCCAACGGCTCTAGAGACTGCCAATAACTGTTCTACGCCTTCTGTGTCCCTCTGTGAAATGGCGCTGGATCGCCGTGGAGGGCGGTACTTATAGAATCCAAAGCTAGCGAGATCCAAGATTCGACGACGTAACAATGACGTTTTGCCTCGTTTTCAATTCCAAGGGCGCGCGAAAGTACCGAATCGGTCGGATCTGCTAAGTTCGGGTATGTTCGCTTCTTGGGGAACTGAGCCTGAGCATCTCTAGTGTAAATACATTATTTTGCATGCTTCTATTTTAGCATAAATTATATCCATTTTCATCCATTGGGCATTAAGCTTTTTGTTAATAGTATAGATTTATGTTAATTAAGTATAATTAGCACATCTAATTAGTGTATTGTTTATTTTATCATAAAAATTGTCCATTTATCTTAGGGCCTGATGCTAGATAATTTTTTTTAGCCTTTGAGACAAGTTGCAGGTCTATATCAAGCACTTATTAGAGTATTGTCATCATATCTAAGTTTGAAAAAGTGGAATAAAAAAATAAGTGTGTTTTGAATATCTTTGCTGGTTATTTGATACGCGTGTCCTCATTCAGTATATTTTAATATGGACTTTTTTGTTACCTGCATATAAAAATGATTTTAGATTTAAGCTTAATTAGTCATACTTGCCTACTCTCCTAAATTTCGGGAAGTCCAACCGGATTTCCAAAAGAGTAGGCAAACCTCCCGGATCCTAAAAAATGCTGATATTTATGGCATTGAATATCGGGGTGGGGCTTAATCGCGTCATTGAGCCCCGCCCCCCGCTTTTCAATGCCGGGAATTTTGCCATTTTATAGTTGGGCGGAGCTATGCTGACGCAAATATGTCACCATGCCCCCTCCTTCCCCTGTCACATGACCTGTCCTCCCGGAGGATAGAGTTAGAAATTTGGCAAGTATGTTAGCGGAAGAACCGATCTTGCTGGTTAGCACAAATGCTTGGTGACAGAACCAGTGTACAATTTGACAACACACTTCTGGCATCACGGGTGTCTGGTAATATGGACAGGAGATGACCACAAACACAGACAAAGAGCAGTGATCTTAAGTCATCGTCTGACCAAATTTACCAGCATGTCAGATCAGGGGCGGACCCAGACATTTGCCCTACCCGGGGCGATTTTAGAGGGGCGATATAGGCCCCTCCCCCTTTCTGTGTTCTAAGGCTGCCGGCGGCTGCACAGTATGTGCAGGTCCGTTCAGCAGTGAAAGTGTGCTGTCCCACTGCTCTGATTGTGTTTAAAACACAATCAGAGCAGCCGGGCAGCATACTGTCACTGCTGAACGGACCTGCACAGTGTGCAGCTGTCGGCAGCAAGCCCCTGCTAGGGGGGGCGATCGCCCCGATCACCTGGATCCGCCACTGTGTCAGATAATGATTCAATCACTGCTGCTCAGATTTTTATCGAGCATCGCAGTCACACATGCTGCAATATCTGGCCAAATGACGGATACCCATTGCAATATTGCACTGTATGTGGCTAGTAGTAGATCTTGGTAGTGAATGGCATACTATAAATTTTGTTGCGTTGCTTTAAATTTACATTTTCCTGAAACATTACTTATTTTAAAAATAAAATCTGTGTTGTGTTGCCTTTTTGTGATTTATACAACTTTTAGATTAAAACTGATATTCCAGCTCTAAAAATGTGGCTATGTCCTAATATTGTGATGGGCCAAATGTCATAATCTTTCGTAAACAAAACCCCACCTACTTCTGGGGGATACTTTTTATAAAAGTTATTGGATGGTAAAGATAAATAATTATTCTACTGCTTATCATGAAAATGTGCCCACTAAGGTGATAAAATGAAATGATATATTAAATGATAAACCTTTTATAAAAGAGACAATATATACCCTGCTATATGAACTGTGAGACAGAAGCTAATGTGACTCTATGATTGTGATTAGTCTGGTGATAATCAATGCTTAACAATAATATTTTTTTTCTCGAAAGACTCCATGGCAGCTTTAACTCTGTGGAGATTCCGTTTCCAGGTCAGGTAGAGACAGATTAAAAATCCCACTCTCAATGGTATATCATACTTGCCAAGACTCCCGGAATGTCCAGGAGACTTCCGTAATCTGTACATTTTGCAGCGAATTGCGTCATTTTGACCCTGCCCCTATGACAAAATATCGACTTTGTCACAGGAGCAGGGTCAAAATGGTGTGATTGACCGTGTCTCACCCCCTTCCACCCCTCCACCACGCCCCCTGCCTCCACAATGAAATGTAGGTAAGTATGTGGTATATGAGGTAGCCCCTCCTCTTCCCCTATGTCTCTGAGTGAGTTTCCAAGCTTTCTTCTGAAAAAATATTAACAAAAAACATATAGCATGGCTTCCATGGCAGCCATAACTCTTGGATGTCAAGCAATACAGCAGACAGGACCACACAATAAAAACAAAATCAGCCAAATGTGCTGCAAATTGAAAAAAAAAAAATATTCTGTGTCTGAATTCAGAACATGTCTCCCAAACTTAAAATACAAGAGAGATAAGCTATTCACCTGATAATGGCTAGCAAAAGTATGAATTGATGATGATTCAGATGTTTGCTAAGCTCCACTGCAGAAGCCTGAGTCTTGCTTGCCCAAGATGTTACCACTGCATGTGTTGAGTGGGCACTCTTTGGCACCTTACAGCCATTACTCTTGTGTACCTTTATAACAAGGTCTCTGATATATCTGAAAATGTCTTGTTTAGAAGGATGTTATCCTATGCTAATGCCAGCTTGAATTTAAAACAGCTCTTCTGTGTTTCTGAATCCTTCTATCTTAGACAGATATGAAAATTGCTCTAACCAAGTCCAGTCAATACAGTTTTCTTTCATGGGCAGCACGGTGGCTTAGTGGTTGGCACTTCTGCCTTACAGCACTGGGGTCATGAGTTCAATTCCCAATGGCCTTATTTGTGAGGCGTTTGTATATTGTCCCCGTGTTTGCATGGGTTTCCTCTGGGTGCTCGGGTTTCTACCAACACTCCAAAACCACACTTGTAGGTTAATTGGCTGCTAACAAATTGACCCTAGTCTGTTTGTGTGTGTGTGTATGTTAGGGAATGTAGACTGTAATCCCCAATGAGGCAGGGACTGATGTGAGTGAGTTCTCTGTACAGCGCTGCGGAATTAGTGGCGCTTTATAAATAAATGGTGATGATGATTATGATTTTCATCCTTTGGCTGTAACCAGAAAGATGGCAGTACAACCTCCAAATTAATGTGGAACATAGGTACTACCTTATGTAAAAATTATAGATTGGATCTAATCACCACATTATCAACATAGACATTGAGAAAAGGCCCCTTGCACCTCAGCGTCTGTATCTCTCCAACTCTGGAACAGATGTAATTATTACCAGGAAAACCACCTTTAATGTCATCCATCTCAATAGAAATGATTGCAGTTGTTCAAAATGGCCAGACATCAGAGTGTTTAAAACATAATTAAAGTACTCATGGAGCAACAAAGGGTCTGATGGAGACAAATCCTCTTCACTGTTTGGAAGAAACAAATAATCAAATCTTCTGAGGCTAACTTGGTATCTAATCTATCTAGGCTTTATCTGCCGTGTGTGTGGATAAAGCACAACCTTTGCTGAAACCATCAAGGAAGAAGCCAAGGTTCCGTGGCATGGTTACTTCTGCTTCATTTAGAGTCACACCATGTGATATATTTCCTTAATTTATCATGTAGTAGATATCTAACGATTTCCTCTCCCTTGCCTTCAACAACGTGTTGATTACTTGTTCTGAGACTCCCTTTTTTACTGAGCAGCTTCTACTCAATCCCCATGCCATCAAAGCTAGCTCCTCTGGATTTGGATGAAAAACTTTGCTTTTGTGCAGTAGATCTAACCAAAAAGACTGAGGCAAAAGTTGTTTATTTTGGCTACAGGAAACCATGGAAGGAGAGGCCAAAATGAAAGAATTGCTATCCCTTTTGATTTTTTGGGATGTTTTTTTTTTTTTTTAAACATACAAGTGATAAGTGGAAATGAAAGATAGACATACCCCAGGTAAAGTGTCCAAGGAACTGTCAGAGAACCTTTTTGCCCTAACTCTGGAGTACTTTGTTTGAAGAAGATCTTTTTGAGAACTTCTGCTGGCCTCATGATGAAGCCCAACCTTTTTTTTATCAACAGCTGGAACAGCTCCTCATGAAGGGAAGGGTGATTTTACTCTCAGCTAAGATAATCTGTTAAAAAATCCTGTTTGCTCTGTACATGCAATGCTGATATTGACTTCAGGTTTCTTTCCACCCACATCGTGATCTCTGTTACTTCCACCATTAAGGTCCAGCTTCTAAAACCTCCTTGACAATTTATGACAATAAGCTCCTTCAGCTACATTTATGACACATAAGCCCATTCTTTATAAAACAGCTCCATTTCACACCCGCTCCGCAGAATATGAATAAGACTCTGTGGAAGTCGGTTCCTGAACTATACCCATAGATTTGAAATATTATTAAACAGAGTTTCCACATTATTCAAATTAGAAAATTTACCCACTCCCACCCAGAAATACCCAATTTGGAATGAAACTCCGCCCAGTTTTGTAAGAATGGCAGATTCCCCCAAATCCACAAGAAAAACAAACAAATTACCTGAAATACACTTGAAATACATTTTCCCTTCTCACTTATGTGGCAATATTAATTTTGAAATTGAATGTATAAAAGTCATTGTATTCAACACATTTCATTACATTTGAGGATCAGCTCATACAAATAATTCCATTTTATGAAAATAAGCAATTTGATTTTAAAAGCCTACAGATACATATTTCATATCTAAATACATGCACTTTGAGGGCTCTTCCACCCTATATTGTGAGACATCATCATCATCACCATTTATTTATATAGTGCACTGATTCTGCAGCGCTGTACAGAGAACTCATTCACATCAGTCCCTGCCCCATTGGAGCTTCCAGTCTAAATTCCCTAACATACACACACATAAAAACAGACAGAGAGAGAGAGAGAGAGGGGGAGAGACTAGGGTCAATTTTTGATAGCAGCCAATTAACCTACTAGTATGTTTTTGGAGTGTGGGAGGAAACCGGAGCACCCGGAGGAAACCCACGCTAACACAGAGAGAACATACAAACTCCACACAGATAAGGCCATGGTCAGGAATTGAACTCATGGCCCCAGTGAAAAGAGGCAGAAGTGCTAACCATTTAGACTCCGTGCTGCCCCAGAGACACCTCCTTTCCCAAACTGTCCCTCCTGTAGATCTACTAACAAAAATGCTTTTCATACACTATGTACTACTCAGCCACGGATAACAGATGAACGTGACAAATTGAGAATTGCTATGGTACTTTTTTATTATATATATATTAATTATTAAGCATTAAATATATTATTTTTTAGTATATTGTTTCACTTAACCCCATAAGTCCTGAAGCAAAGTATTATATATTTAAATATCAATATTGTTTATCTGGTCCAATGCTACCCACTTCACGCTGGCTGGCCACCCATGGGTGCCTTCCTATGCCAGGGAAGTCTACCCAGTACCTTCTGGGATTCGTATGGTCACTCAGGCAAATGCAGTTATAAAAATACAACAGTATATTTATTGTCATACAAACAACACTCAAATATTATGTACACACAGTGAATAAATGCCAGGCAGGTTTACCACTTTATCCGTACCTTACCCCAATAGCTTAAGGAGATAGAGTCACCTGGCTGTCCAGACTTCATGATCCATGGATTTATCTCAGCTGCATATATAGACTCTAGTTAGAGAATGACAACTCAAAACTAGATCTTGTACCTTCATGAATAAAATCCCACAATGAACACACCCTTCCCCCTTGGAGTGACTCCTTATATCTCGGGTCTAATTTCCACAGTCTTTCCCCTCCCTCTGCAAACCCCTGGGTCTATTCTCCTTAACCATTGGTCAGTGCTGGACTAGGGGGGGTTAGAGAGGGGAGTGAAGATGAGCTGTCCTTCCACATAACCTCCCCTGTTAGAAGGCCTGTCTGGACTAGCCTGGTGAGAACAATGAACACTAATTAGTTTTCCCACTCCAGCATCTTACAACCTTATCACTACCCATAATCCCCCTGGCTTCACTTTAAAGACAATGAATAGCAACCTTACTGCAAGTCATCAATATACAATACACAATATATATATTTACACTGAACTACAATGTCCCCTTAACCACATGTTATTGGACAATGCAGTTGTAGTTTGGTGAGCTGGGGAACAAAAGCATGGGCTATAAAAAGTACTAGCTATAATCCACATTATGTGAGAAATGAGAAACCGAATGGTCACAGGGTTATCACACTCATTTTGTCACAAATATATTGTTAGCAGTCGCAGGGGGCCGCGGGCACCACCGCGACTCTCACCTGGTTCCTGTAGGCGTCCCGGTCGTCGCTATGGCAACCGGGACGTCACTTCCTGCCTTTACCCGACCGTTGCCAGGGCAACGGTCGGACACTAACTACAGGGGCGCTGCGTCCCGGCAGCTGGGAACAGCCGGGCGCATGCGCAGAAGCGCCCACAAACCTGTGGGCTGATTAATGTGGCAGGGTTGAGCCTGCCCATGTGATTTCAGAGCTAGGCTCTGATTGGCCACTACTGGTATTTAAGGCAGTGAGGTCTGCAGCCTCACTGCCGGTTATAGCGTTCTGTCCTCAGTCCTGCTGCCTGCTTGTGCTATCCGTTTGGTTCTTGCTACCTTGGATTTGACTACCCGTGTTTTGACCCCTGCTTGTTCTTGGACCTTTGACCCTTCTCTTCTGACCTCGACCTTTTGCCTGGATTTTGGATTTTGCTTCTCTGCCTGTGTGTCTGACCCTTCGCTTGTCTCTGGATTTTGCATCTGTGCTTGTGACCCTTTGACCTAGGATTCTTCCTAACTGCAGCCCACCAATCACTCCACTCCTGGGTACTCCTTTAAGCCAGTATACGTTACTCGACCCTTGGTCGGCCCGCAGCCCAGTCTGTCCCCACCACTAGGGGCTCCAGCGAACACCGGGCCTTCAGAGTAGTCCCCGAGTTTCACTGTATTGGCTTGGGAATTCCTAACATATATATACCTTTTTATAGTTTATATTTTATGCTATCTTCTGTATATATGATTGTAACTTTAACCATAAGGGAGGGATGGGGAATAAATGTGTAACTGGATATTTTATCACCTCTGCATGTCCTCTCTAGTAAATTCAATGTATTGTGTCAGTTCTATATATTTCCTTTCAATGTTACTGTGTGTGTAATACTTCTAAATATTCCTAGTGCAGAAACATCTTAATATTTACAGTGTAATTTTGAACGTGACTGATTTATCTGTAACTTATGTAGCATTACCTGTGCTTCACTATGAGCAAGAGATTACCATAAATAGGATGAGAAGATTAATTGAGATACTAATGTCTCATTAGCAATTGATTGCTAACTGTTTCACAAGAAAATATCTTGTGGGCACTCACATATTTAAAGGGCCATTAAGCTTACTTAATGTTACTTATCTATGGCTTGCAGTAGCAAGTGAATGTAAAGATTACTATAGGCCTTACTGTACAAGTAAAGCGGGGTACACACCTATGCCATCATACTTCACATGCAATTTTTCTAACCATTGAAAGTCTCGATGAGCATGTCGATTCATGTGTACACACCTACATAATTTACCTTCAGATCTGTGATCTTCATTTCTCATAACCCAAAAATATGCTTAAATATGTTAAATCACAGAAGAGGACCCCAAAGATCGGTCATTGCAACATTTCACTTTATTTTCAGTACACCTACCGTACTAACATGCAAATATTACAGCCCATGGCCAATGTTATACAGTTTCATTTGGTCAGTATATATTGCTGCACCATTTGAGTAGTAATATACACTATATATTGTTGTAGCATGTGAGCAGTAAATCAGAACTATTTAACAAACATACAGTTTGTACCATTGACAAGTAAACAGACCAGCTGCCAGCATACCATGCTGTATCACTTGACCCCAGGGGCAGGCTGGGGTCAAGTGAGTCCCAAGGGGCATCTGCCCCTTGGGCCAGTCCCAAGCGGCAGATGCCCCTTGGGACTTCTGACACAAAGTAAAATGCAGTGGAAAGATTATAGCTAGTATCCTTTGATGTAGATAAATCTACTTCAAAGGCCTAGACCTAGCCCAAGACCCAGCTACCTTGGGCTAGGTCACTGGGATATGTGCATATTTTCCTTTTAAAATAGGCTGTTGAGTAGAGTCTTGTCCCCCAGGCTAAAGTTTGCCAGCCATCCCCTGCTTGACCCATAAACATACCCTATTTAAAAACAATTTACAATAATACAATCATTTGTCCAATAAAGAGACTCACAGACTTTACTGGACTAGTATAACAAGGATATATTTTCTATAGAACATAACTAATATGTGAAAATAAGTTAATGAAATATAGTATTGTTCCTAACACAGATGCAAAGAATACATGAATATGTCTGATGCACTCCTCGGTAGGATGTATTATCTTTCTTATCAGGTTGGTAGTTATCGATAACACTTTTTATGCAACTAGAGTCCCTGATTGCAAATATATGAAGTGGTGTTCTGAAAGAGGGATTTTAAAAATGTTTTTTTTTATGTTTTTCCCGACACAAAATAGAATGCAGTGCAAAGATTATAGCTAGTATCCTTTCTGTGTATACAAAGGAATTTCCAGTCTGATTGAATCTGTGGTCTGTGCCATAAACCATATCAATCACCAATGGTAAGCACTTCCTATGAGGCTAGAATTGTGTGCATCCTCACAAAGTGGTGCCTGATTATGCTCTGCACTTCTAACACATTTGCCCTCCCTCACCTCTGTAACATATTTTTGTTTTCTCCACTATTTTACCTCCCACCTCACCTCTATATAAAAGCATTTCTTCCCAATCCCTCCCCTGTACAACATATGTCTTGCATTTAGGCCAAAAAGTTGAACATCCCTGAGAAATAAAGTAACACATCCTTCTCCCACCTCTGCCGTAATACATTTTTTCCTACCAGCCCTCCCCTGAGTATGGAAAGTATGACATAGCCAGAAAGGAGTAAAATAAAATATGAAACATGCAATTGACTTCAGCCCCAAAATGTATGGAATCGACAGGTAAACTCATGTATTCCAGTATCCCCCATGGGTTAGCTAGGATAAATCTACATCAAAGGCCTAGACCTCTAATATTTGGAGACATTTATTGTCACCTATAGAGTATGTGACCACACATCAGATAAGGGCAATAAGCCAGCAACAATTGGTGGCTTAAAAGAACAATACAGTCATTACAAATAACTAAAAAGTGTGATCATCCCAGGGCATTTATATAATAAATGTACGTAATACATATATAATAAATTTAAAGGAGATGGAATACATCAAAGCAATATTCTCCATAATTCATATCTGAGATGGTCTCTGTAGGAATGTACAATCAGGACATCTAAAATATGGAAGCTTGGAGATTCACTTAATAGCAAAAATATGGAAATTAAGTTTTGGCCAAAATAATCAATATTTTATAGTGATTGTTACTTGTCTACTCATAGGTAAAATTATATTCTGCTGATTACATGTACTATTATGGTTGTCTGATGTTTAAAAGAAAACCTATGGCCTGTATAAGAATTACTAGCTATTCACCCATCTGTGAGCTCACCCCACCCCCTCCATTTGCATATACACTTCCTTTCTAAGTAAGCTCACAAAGAAAGGGTCAGTTTTGAAAACTATGAAAAACTGTTGTCAGAATAAGGGGATCACTTTGTCAGTGAGGTTCTGTCTAACCTATTAGTTTTCCCAGCACATAAATAAAACAATTACGTGAGTTTTTCTATTTCTGCACTTCTAGTTTTAAGGCAAATTGTTTGCTTAATTTTACTGTATTTCATTTTTATCTTATTTTATATATTCTAAGCATTGTGACTATTTTGCCATTTTAAATTCCATTTAATAATGTTCTACCTTTGAATACTATACAAATAAATGTGCTAGTTAAGATTGATCAGTTATGGAAATGCTAATGAAATGTAGGAGATTATTTGGTGACAATAACTCTGGTTAAATTAAGCTGAATTGCAGTGGAATATAAATTGTGATGGTGTTTTGAGTTGAGGGAGCAACCAAAGATTCCTGTAAAATTCTAACTTTGAAATAAAATCTCAGATAAAGGGGGATATAGGAACAGAAATTCTACAGTAGTATATTTGCTCAGGGTCCCTCTATATCTGTCCTTCTTCCCACAGACCGCTTGTGGGCTGCTAGTTGGGCATCAGTGCGCTCGTTCCTTTCTGTGCTTTTAAGACATGTATTTAGACAAGTCATAATGTATATTTTTTTCATATATACAAAGCTGCTCACTGGATATAATTGTATCAGTATTCGAGAACTTAATAGTGATGTATCCAAACAAAATAAAATCACACCACCTTACATGATTACATAAATCAGGTCTTCTCCATCATCTTTTTTAAAACATACCCCTCATAATGATAAATATATACCAAGTACCAATTAAAGTGCATACAAGTATTATCAACATTGTATATATGTGTAAATTATTCCTAGTAGCCTTTTCTTCTAATGCTTAAACATATCACATCTGATTGATGATGTTTTGCCCTGTGCTACAATATTGTTTCAGTCTGCCATACCCCTTGAATCTGTATAAAGTCCGAAGAGGGCATCTACAAGTTAAATAACTGAAGTTTTCTGAAGGTGGACAAACTCTTCATTTCCTCTATACTTTTCCTATGCAATCCATCTCCCCTATTTCTTTAATTTTTCCCTTCTTTAATTTTATACTGTGCAGCTGCGATGTGAAATCTAATGACATCTCTTAAAATGACTAAGTTTTATAAAAATGATTAGGGCTGAGCCGAGAGAATTTTTATGTAGCGGGTCCAGAGCCCCAATGAAAGATAATTGGAACAATAAAAAGATTTAATCACAAATCAAGAAAATAACATTTGACAGTAAATGTATAAGGCATTGGCATGCAAAGATAGCACTAGGGCATCATTAATAGGTATCATCAAACTTAACTAGAATAGTTAATAACTAAAATCGCATAACCAGAGATGGTGATTTACAAATGGAGAATATAATGTGGCATGCATGTGCCAAGTTTGAATTATAAGCAGAAAATGATAGGGACACTGGATTATGTTTTATGTTTGAGAGCACAGTTGGCAACTACTTGAAGTGATGAAGTTCAAGTACCTTATGAAAGTAGACTATAGCTGACGGTAGAGTTGAGATTGGAGGAACTCAGTAATGTTTTTGATTGGTATAGTGAGCCCTGTTTATTAGACAGACAACAAAAAAACTAACAAGTAGATTAAATGCATTTTTGTCATGTGTTTTCAGTGTGTTTTCCATGTGCTTTACATGTGCTTTACATGTGGTATGCTTTCTAAAATTTTAAATGTGCCTTTAAATTTTAGAACGCAATTGTGAGAATAAGCCCACAAGTAATCATCCACCCTATTTTTAATACAGAATTAGTTAGCACCTGAAAAGTGCATTGACAGCGGATAGTTGTGAACAAGCCCTCAAGCTTGTCAAAAACCTTTGCAAGGGTTGCTACATTTCCTATATTTTCCACTCTCCTCTAGTAATGTGTTGGGAGAATGGAGAGAGGTAGATTATATGTATCTTAATTGCTGGAAAAAAAAGACTGTATTGCCCTTTGTGTCATTTCAGTACAGTAGTAGATTAGGATGTTAGTGCTAAGACTTAAGTGTGAACACTGAATAAATTGTCTAACATATGCAATGCATGTAAATGTTAAAAATAATTGTCTCAACACTTTTTGTCACAGTGTTGAAAAGCAGCACAAGTACAATTGAATCATTCTGCAATGGCGCAGGACTCTAATTTACCATAACCAAGCAGTAGAGAGATGTCTTTATATAATGTAATACTTTTCCTTTAAGCGTCAAGCTGAGATGACAAGATGAATGCATGTGTAATTTAAATCAGTAGTTAGCAGCTATCAAAGTGTTGATAAGACCTGTTTTATACATTACATCTAATCACAATGTTCAAGTGTAAATTAAGTGGAATGGTCATTACTAGACTAGTGTAGCTGGCATTCCCCGAGGAGCAGAATGAAACCACTGGTTTAGATTAATTTGTCAACCAGAAACAGGCTACGTGCAGGAAGATTTACATACAAGCCACAAAAAAGCAGATATAAATGAAATGAGATAACACCAAGGGTCGATGTAGGTAATAAAAAGCTTTTAATATACAATTTTAGTCCCCTTCCTTCTGTGGATTAGAAAACATAAAGCTAGACTGAGGATGGTAAGTGATTTTTTACTCATTCCTTCTATGAAGTCTATTACAGGATCCATGAGGGAAATTTAATAAGAAAGATTGGATTCTTCAGTCATCCACAGGAGAGAGCCGCTTCCCCAGGGCTAAAGGTGAGCCGCTGAATACTGGTGGATCAGTGTGCCTAGAATCTCAAAATTCAGCACTAAAACCAATTTAATTTCTCCCCCACTGAAAAGAAAAATTAATCTATACTATAGAGGTGTTGCTCTTCCTTCAAGGTTATGTAGGGTTATTAATGTAAAATAAAATAAAAATGAACTATTAGTAGAAGAAAATGATATCTCTTTGAATATGGTGATCCATTTCATACAGTTGGCATCTGTCACTTATATGTCTGTTAATGAAGGAGAGTCAAACTATACACTTAAAGGACAACTAAATCCCAGAATTTATTTTTTTAAATATGAACAATGAATGTGATAAAATACACTGTCCATTATTAACCTGACATGCCACATCCGTTCTGCTAAATTATTACCACCTTACTCCATCACAGACAGCTGAAGTCCCTCCTGCATTATATTTTGTGAAAAGCAAACACCTAATGCAGAGGGGCTTGAAAGTGTTTCTGCGACTACATCCACTTCTATTTGTGTTGCATTTAGGTGAGCACACCCTTACTGTGCTCATCTTATATTTGCCTGCTCTGTCTGCACTCGTTTACACCTCTCACGGCATAAGTCAATACATGCAAAAGTCTACATATTAACTTTTTGGTGCACATGCACAATATTTTGCTTTTTGGAAAACAAAATTTACGTACGTCCAACTCTAAGTGAGCCCCAAAGCATCTGGTTACACAGGTAACAACCCCAATACATAATAAGGGTTAGCAGTTGTATGGACCTGGTTTCTCCAAGAGATCTCCAAGAAATCACTGCTACCCACAATAAGATAGCAATTAAGTCATTTCTACTGGCAGACCAACACTGTATAGTTAAAGTATACCTGGGGTAGAAGCGAAAATACAAACCCTAGCTCACTGATTTTAGCACTAACCTTGCTGCCTATATTTTTTTCTCTTTACTGCTTTTTTGGTTGGACAAAGTAATTAAGAGTTTTATAGGCAGCAGCAATAGTGTACTTCCTGACCTTCAGTTCCTCCCAGTAACTAGCTGCAACCGTGTTCTAACTCAACTCTCAACAAGTGGACAGAGCTAAAGAGCATATTAAAACAGTTGACAGGAGGCGAAAAAGAAAAACAGGAGCAATTAACTGTCTCCTAGCAAAGGTTAGACAGCACTCTTAAGACTATTCTTTCTTGTATGTGTTATTTATTTATTTCAGTTAGTGTTAAAGAAAGAGTAAAAATATCTGCTCTTCAGCTACCAAGTTCCAAAATATGCAGCCGGAGAGTAGATGCTTGCCTTTTGGAGCATTACTCTGGACTTTAAAAATTAAAATTAAGATAGAGCAGGACCTCAGGCTATGAAGCTGAGTTTCAAGAGCTATATCATTATAACAACCATAAAGCACTGTAATTTAAGCTTATTGAAAGGCAGCAGAATTTAGTGTGTAACTGATGACAGAGGAATAAAGTGACCCTGTTCCCGTTAATGGCAATGAACATTTTTATTAATGTAATCTTTTTGTCTTTCCCTTCTTGATTGTATAGGTCATTATATAATCTTAATGGACATCTCTTCTAAAACATCTGCAAGTTAAGCAATTCTGTTCCTCCCTATTCTCTATATTATGCCATTTTAAATTAAGCAACTTTTGAAAGCTGGTCTCAAAAAATGTGCGTTCACTTAGAAGTAAAAGCATGGTACTTGAAGCAGCACGCTAATAATGAGGAATATATATGAGAGCAATTGCTACTTTACCAAATTGAATATACTGTTTCAGCAGGGGGACCAGTCTTCCCTCTCAAAGCCCCATATGTATGTGAGTTTTTCACCATTGGTCGGCACATAAGAGGCCTAACCAAATTCTTGCTACTGGGCCCAAAAATGTCTAGTTACTCTACTGCAAAAAGTGGGTTAAGGTTATTCTTGGTTCAACATTTACAAACTGTGAGATGTAATCTAGTAATGAAAGTACATAAGTAAATAGGGTTAAGGAGTAAGCAAAAATGAAATGAGCAATGAGTATTGAGTAGAGTCATTTGGAAGGAAAGTAAGTTATGGGTTGAACTGGTGGGATAGTCATAAGACAAAGGTGCCATAGGGGATACAAAAGGAAATAAAGGAAGAAGAATGTTAGAGATCAGGGGTAGTAGGCTACATAGAAGACTGACAGTGGAGACAAGTCAGTAGCCTAACAGTGCAGAAGATTATGGCCACAGGTTTGGCAAGGGGGAAAGAAGGTAAATTCATCATGTTGGAAAAGCTATGCATCATGGAGCCAGGAAGGTGTTATATGTGTTAGCAGTGCTGTACAGAGAACTCACTCACATCAGTCCCTGCCCCATTGGAGCTTACAATCTAAATTCCCTAACATACATTGATAACAGCCAATTAACCTACCAGTGTGTTTGTTTTTGGGAGAGTGGGAGGAAACCAGACCACCAGGAGGAAACCCAAGCAAACACTGGGAGAGCATACATAAGGCCATGGTTGGCAATCAAACTCATGACTCCAGTGCTGTGAAAAAGAAGTGCTAACCATCGAAGCCACCATTCTGCCCATTACATGCTGGACAATAAGGGGTATTATTAAATATCATGTTATATTGTTATGATGTGTTGAATTAGTTTATTATATGCAATTCAACACAGCTGTAGGCATAACATAGAACTGACACTCTCTAAGGGTTATTCCTAAAGAACAGAAAATATGGGCCCACACTGCTTTTTTATTTATGTATATGACTGTCAAGTACATTTCAAAGTACACACCCACATCCCAGCCCTGCAAAATTTATTTGTGATGACCTTTGTGGGTTTGTGATTCCACCTGTAATCCACCTGCAAATTCCACCCTCTACCATGTACATAAGTTGCACCTCGCATGAAGCATTCCAATAGATTGTCAAGCTAAAGTATCTGTTTTCAAATATTTAATACATGAATTACAAAAAGTGTATATTTATATAAGCAAGTGCTCCATGCGTTTGACTGTTGCGTTTCAAGGTGCATCTGCACTTTACGGGACTGATGCTGAGTTGGACGCATATGCATTCAAAATATGCTGAGGCCTACGCATTTCAATATCCATTCTGCTTTGCACCAGTAGCAGTTGTACCAGGATTATGTCAGGTTTACTTACAGGCAGATAGACTACACCCAACCGGGTCACAGGCCCAAGAAACATTTGTTAACTTTATGTTTTATTTTACTTTTTGTTTATTTTAATAGCAAAAAAATGCATTTGCTATTAGGTTTGATCTAAATAAAAAAATATCCTATATAATAGAGCAGATAGAATATTCTTTCTCAAGCACTAATAAAAAATAATTTTAAAATACGCCCACAATATCATATAATATGTGCATGATCAATGAAGAAAGCACCCATCAGCTTCAGAGGTGAATCAACCCATAAGAAATGGCTAATTAGTGCAGGCGATCATCATCATCAGCAACATGTATTTGCACTAGAGATGCTCAGGCTTGGTTACCCGAGAACCGAACACACCCGAACTTAGCAGATCCGAGTACCGAGCCAAACTGGCTCAGTACTTTCGCGCGCCCTCGGAATTGAAAACGAGGCAAAACATCATCGTTACGTCTTCGGATCTTGAATCTCGGGAGTTTTGGGTTCTATAAGTTATGCCCTCCATGGAGATCCAGCGCCATTTCTCAGAGGGACACAGAAGGGGTAGCACAGTTCTTGGCAGTCTCTAGTGCAGTTGGGCAGCGTCATAGGTAGAAAAGAAAGAGGAGGGGTAGCAGTGTTCTTCAAAGTCTCCAGTGACATTCAGGAGAGCTCCATTGTTCCATTACTAATTGTCATAGCTGAAATAGAAATAATAGGTCTGGCAGACTTGGTCTTCTAAATCTGCAGTCACATTGTACTGTGTTATATAGGTAAAAGAAAAAGATGAGAGCTCCATTGCTACTTGTCATTGCTGAAACAGAAATAATAGGGCTGGCAGTGTTGTTCTTAATCTGCAGTCACATTGTACTGTGTTATCAACATGGATTCACAGCAGTACACAGAAGACCAGGAGCACCAAACAGCTGCAGGCACCAGTCATGATGATAGTAATCCCTCTACATCGTTGATAAAGCCTATGTTAAAGTGCATAGTGTTTTTAAGTCAGGGAAACAAAAATATAAAAAAACACCTTTTACCTTGGTCAAGAAAAAAAGACCTGTAATCCAGGCAAAGTTATCTGCAGAAAAAAATAAAATTGCCAACATACCATTCTATACACGCCGTGGCAAGGAAAGTATGAGTATAGTTCTCAATTGTCACTGAGGCATCTTCTTGGAAAGTCAGTCATGACCAAGCTAGACTTTGTCATTCGGACTCCAAAAGTGATGTCCAAATACTATAACATGTAAAAGCCGAGCTGGAAGAATACAGTACGGCATTAGAGGAAAATGTATGTTCAGACTCAGAAATGACACAAATCCCTGAGGAGAGTCTATGTGTAATCCTGACCTTTCTGGTAGTGTACCCATAAAGAAGCCCCCTTTCAGCATTTCTGCACCTGTGTGCATGAACAGCCCAAGTGTAGCCGGTGATACACAAATTGAGGATGCCACTTTGGAATTGCAACAGGATGACGTGGACATTTGTGTAGCTGACGTGGGCGCTAATGAGGATGTTGATGAGGATGTTGTTGTTTGTGTAAGTCCTGCACCAGTGGAACCAGTTCTTGCACGTGATAAGAAGAAAACCATTGACATGCCTGGGCATAAGACCAAAAAATCCACCTCTTTATGTGTGGAATTATTTTTACCCAAATCCTGACAACAGTTGTCTAGCCATTTGTAGCATTTGTAAAGCCACAGTAATGTAAGCATGGATGTCTAACTAGACGTGTATATGTATTACCTTCCACTTTGCTGCTGTTTCATCAGTATTGCAGAAAGTGTTTGTAATCTGCACTTTATATCAAAGGTACCAAATTATAATATAATTTTTGGGGGAATTGGGGCTGATTCGAAGCTCAGTGATGAACTTGCTTTTTGCTGTGAATTACAATGGCTCTTTTTAGTGAATTGTCTGGCACCCTTGATTGGTCTGGGTCTGATAAAAGCAGGCATCCTGTGGGGGGTCAGCGCTCGTCGCCATGTATTAGCTGTTGAATTACCACGTTATCCAAGGAATGGGTGAAGTGATCAAATGAACCATAACTGATTTCATGATCCAAGGACAATTCCAACTTGCACCACTTTTCTTTTCTGCCACTGCTGTGTGGCAATGCTTCCTAGATGTGCTAGGAACTGCCGTGTGTTTGAGTCATTGCTTTGTCACTTAGCGTCAAGCCAGGTAGCTGCAGTCTTTGTTTGAAAGTATATGAAAATAATGTTGTGACCTGTGAGGTGGTCAAAATTGACTGCAAATGACTTGAAATTAGTGTTATTGAGGTTAGTAACAATGTAGGGGGAAAAAAAAGCAAAGATATGTGATTTTAGCAAACAAAATAGGGATTTTAGAAAAAAAATCGGGAACCAAAACACTACCACAAAAGCAAAAGGATGTGGTCGCGCACAGATACGGGACTAATCATATATTGTTCATGATATAGTATCATTTCCCAACTTAGATGGGGTGCACTCTTGTACATTAACAACTATAAACAAGACAGTAGAGAGAGAGCAAAAGAGGCACTCCAGTCCCTCAACAAATGAATATTGCATATAAAACTTAAATTTTATTTAATTATATTTAAAATGTCAAAGCAGCAAAATAATAATTAAAAATATATATTATATGTGTGTTGTGTATTAAAATCCAAAAAACATCCGACAGTGGTGTACAGTATGCGTCACAAATAGAATATTAAAGAGCATTTTAATAAACAACACACATATAATATACCGTATATACTCGTGTATAAGCCAAGTTTTTCAGCACATTTTATGCTTGGCTTATACTCGAGTCAATAAGTTTTCCCAGTTTTTTGTGGTAAAATTAGGTGCCTCGGCTTATATTCAGATCGGTTTATACTCGAGTATATACTCGTGTATAAGCCGAGTTTTTCAGCACATTTTTATGCTGAAAAAGCCCCCCCTCCGGCTTATACTCGAGTCAATACGTTTTCCCATTTTTTTGTGGTAAAATTAGGTGCCTCGGCTTATATTCGGGTCGGCTTATACTCGAGTATATACGGTACATTTTTAATTATTATTTTGCTGCTTTGATTGACATTTTAAATATAATTAAATAAAATTGAAGTTTTATATTCAATATTCATTTGTTGAGGGACTGGAGAGTCTCTTTTGCTCTTTCTCTACTGTCTTGTTCAAAACCAAAACATGCAAGGGCGGTTTTGCGAAAACCAAAATCAAATCACGCAGCTAATCCAGACCCAAAACCAAAACCAGAACACGGGGGTCAGTGAACATCTCTTATTTGCACCAACCCAAAGGCACCCTAAAATGATATAGTTACTGACTAGCGTATATATGCATCTCTGTGCGGGTGTGCTTTAGATACCAATTTCATGAAAACACTCTTACTATGTCTCCTAAATGCAGCCTTCATCTACTGAATATTGTTTAAGTAATCTCAGCCCAAAATCTCCTAAACAAGTTGGGTGACAAAATTGTGTGTGTAAACAAGCAAATAAAGGCTCGCGCTGTAAGAGTCGTTTACTAAAGTGCAAACATTTAGCACAAGTGCTGTATAGTGACATCACAAGCATATTTTTGTGAAAATGCACCTCTGTGAATGGGGTAGAAATGGCACCATATTGGACTACAAATCGAAATGTTTCCCCATTAAGTGGGCACATTTGCACAAAGGTATATGCGTAATGTAACAAAATGTTATGTGGACTTTTGTAAATTATCCTCACTGAGTGTGAGCACCTATTTGCATGTCCACTCACACTATTTTGCACAGCAACAACTGTTGATAAAAAAAAAATTACTGATGTATCCAATATATAATTATTTTTCTATTTTCACTGCCCTGTTTATATAATACATAAACTTTGCATGCAGAAATATACAATTACACAAACAAGCGTAAATAGTTGTTGCCAATAACCAAACAAAACATAGGAAAAAGTCTGCAGCAGCAGGTATTTGCACATTTATATCTCCGTGATGCTATCTGAAAATGGCAGCCTGCCAACACATATTACAACCATTAATAGATTCTGTTATGGAACTTTGAAGTAATGGTGTATTGGTTTATTACTGTATAATATGGAGTATAATAGTATAAATTAACACTATGGTTATTACTATGTACAGTCATGAATACAAAAGTACATTATTGAATAAAAGTAAGCATATAACTAAATAATACAGTGCATTTGCACATAACGGAAGAGATCTTAATACCAGGGGTACAATACTAAAATGCAGAGAGCTTATGAATTATAGATTACCTAATAACCATGAGCTTATCTAAAGAAACATGTGCTAGGTGTAAATGTAAAATGACAATTACTTACTAGGCCAAAACTTCCACTGCCACTGACAGTTGCTAGGAAGAGGTAAGATGGCAAAATATTGTACATTAATACCTCATCATAATTTATTTTTGCTACACAGTCATTAGTTTGAAAAAACAAAGTAATTAAGTGAAACTCTTTCAAGAGTTCTCTTCTCAACAGGTTTAATTCTGATTACTATTCAGCCAGAAAAAAATGAAAACTAGGGGTAAGTCCAGCTAGAATATACAATTTTGCACCTAGGCAAAACTATATTGTGCAACATATGGGGTGGGTCAAATTTAAAATCTTTGAGTTGGAAGAAGGACTTGTCCTAGCTCTACTCTATATCACATTGTACAATTTAAGCAGCCAAGTAGCCCCTTGCATTGCAACATGGTTTGACCAAGGTACAAATTTGCATCATTTTATTGGAATTGACCATAAATCTAGAAGAGGTCATATGTGTCTGAGACATTTTAGTTGTTTATATAGAATGCTTATAAAGTGTTGCTTAGTACCACAGTATTATAACAATAGTGTGTATAAGGAACAGGGCAGCACTGTGGCTCAGTGGTTAGCACTTCTGCCTCACAGCACTAGGGTCATGAGTTTGATTCCCGGCTTTATCTGTGAGGAGTTTGTAAGTTCTCTCTGTGTTTGCGTGTGTTTCCTCTGAGCACTCCAATTTCCCCCCACAATCCAAAAAAATATTAGTAGGTTAATTGACTGCTATCAAATTGACCCTAGTCTGGCTATGTGTGTGTTAGGGAATTTAGTCTGTAAGTACTATTGGGGCAGGGACTGAGGTTAGTTCTCTGTACAGCGCTGTGAAGTTAGTGGCGCTATATAAATAAATAATGATGATGAATGTGTCTGTATTATAGCAGATTGATATGGAACGCAATTACCATATAAAAGTGAGGAAGTATAGTTTCTTTATGTATTTGCTTTCAAAAGGCAAGAACACATTTCCAATTTCCTGATTTCCTATATTTAAATCCTGTCAGAATATCATTCATAGGATTGCATAGGTATACCGGCAAAAGTGACCTGACCATGAAGTGGTACAAATTTATAATTCTCCATAGTAATGAATGAATCTCACACAGTTTGGCTCATCCAAAATATTCACATATAGTGAGTTTCTTTACACATTTTTCATATCTGTCTTTTGTTTAAAAAAGAAAATGTTATTTAAAATCATTTTAATGTATGCTTTATCAATTTCTTTATTTTTTTAATATTTTATATAATTTGTTCTTCATGATCAACAATTTTAGCATTTTCACTCCTTAAATAATCTCCAAATGAAATATCTGTAATTTGGTCCAAAGTTGGTTCAGGACCTCAGACCCAGCCAACAACAGACACATTTTAAGCCAAGCCAAATAATTCCCCCCCTAATAGTATGAATAACAGCTAGTGAAATATATTTGTTTTTAATAGGCTAAGCGGCAGATTCAATTCTAAAAAAAAATCGCCATGTAGGGTCTCGGAACGGACACTGGACACTGTGTGGCAATTTTGTTTAGTGAAAGTACCGGTTACTTTTGTTCACGCTCCATAGAGGTTCGAGCAAAAGTAAGCGTATAAATGTTAATAAAGTGTGGCCGCGATATTCTCAGGTACATCGCGGCCAATTGAATCTGCCCCTAAGTGTGGTAAAATATGTGAGTTACTGTGGTGTGAGTAAATGTGGATATAAGTGTAAAAGTAGAGGCCTTCCAATGAAGCATTTTTGTGAGATGTATTTTGGGTCTGCTTTGCCATTTTCTACTATACATAGGGTGAATACAGGTGCAGTATTGCTGTATTCAGCAATGGTAATTTTGTTTCTATGTTTGTGTGCTGTAAAATATTCTGCAGTCTTGCTAATTTGTTTTACAGACTGGAATTGTGTAATTCATTTTGATCTCCCACAGTAACTCACATTTTACTGTTTGCCATAGTGTCTTAATTTTATTGCATATAGGATTTTTTTGGGCTAATGTATCTATTTATGTTGGTTGATATTCTTCACTTTCTTAGTGATGTTTTCTTTTGCTCTTTTATTTATGTTCCATTATTGTCTTATTGAGTTACCCATGATACTGTCTCCAATGTGTCTCGATTTTCCTGATGTATTATCATTTATTTTTTATAGCTATTTGACCAACTTATCTTTTAGCTACGTATTGTTTTTATCTGCGTCTTAGTGATATTTATATTGATCAATACTTAGATCAATGACATTTTATATAATTTTTGATCTAACTTCAATGTGTGATTGTGCCCCTCCTTAACAGTAAGAATTTCCTTCTCTGAATGGAGAGCAGTCCTTGTGAGAGGCAGAGATAAATGAAAGCTCTCAGATGAAGGTGGGAGAGCGACATATGAAGCCATTGCCTAAGTCACATACACAAGTACCACAAATATAAGCACCTACAGAGATTCTCTAGTGTTGAACTAAGGCTTTGTGCATTTGAAACTTATGTGCATTTGAAAGTTATGACTTTGAGTCGCGCAAAATATTTATTTAAAATTGTATACATATTTATGTACATATTGTTTTTGATAAATTTCGTAAATTTTTCATGACTAAAGCATTACGAATTTCCACCACAAAGTGTACTCACTATTCAATTCTATCTTTAACTATGTATTTTGAAAACCTATGGAGAAAAAAAAAATTGTTGACAAATAGCAAAAAGACTTTTGGGTATATTTACAAAACTGCAGGTTTGAAAACGTGGAGATGTTGCCTATAGCAACTAAGATTCTGATTAGTTGCTACAGGCAACATCTCCACTTTTCAAACCCACAGTTTAGTTAATATACCACTTGTTGTCTTAAATATCACATGACAGCAAGAGGACATTAGGGCTACCTTTACTTCAACTGCAACAAATCTACTTTATGTTTTATTATTTTTAAACATTTGCTATTTAATAAGATGAATGCTGTCCCACAGCCCAATCACTTCACCCCATGAGCGTTAATGGCACAAAACTGGGTACTATCAAATGGACAGGACATCATGCTCACACCAAAGGTAAGTATATAAACCAAATTCCACAAGACTAAATAGGACTAGATCATGTACCCAAAAATATCTCATAAAATGATGAGAAATGTTCAACAATAAAAAAAAATACAAAAAAAAATACAAAAATAAATATTATGGCACCAATTCACCAATACAAAGTATCAGTTTAGAGGTGTGATATAATATTGATATTAAAACATGTTCAATAACTTAAGTGACACAATTGTATTATTATCCAAGCAATCAGTGGAGGCCATCATATAGTTAAGCAAATGCTGATCTTTCAGGACATTTTTGGACTCCACATTTCTATTTTGACTATACTTTTTTTTATTAGGGTAACAAATACAGTTTATTCATTAGAGAAAAGATCTATTTTCTGTGGGATTCATAACATGCTCCGGTAAAATGGGGACTAATGGCTCCTAAATACTAGATCCGGATGAATTGCTAGAGTCAGAGCTTCTGTTTCTGTGTGCTTTCTGCAATGGGAATAAATATTTAAATCCAATCCGCTTTATCTATCCATCCTTGTAGGTGTGTATTTTTATTCACTTTAAAAAAAAAGTGTGGTTTATTTTGTATTGTTAGAAATCAATAATTAATGAAACCTTTAAGGTAATTCTTTGTATTGGTCAATGCTACCAGATTATTATTTTTTGGGATTTTTTAAATTTATTGTTACACATTCCTCATTGTTATAAGGGATTATTTTTTTTTGTACATGATCTACAGCAGTTCAACCTTGTGGTGTTAGGTTTGTAAATATCTGGGACAGTTTATTAACAATCATCACCATCATCACCATTTATTTATATAGTGCCACTAATTCCGCAGCGCTGTACAAAGAACTCATTCACATCAGTCCCTGCCCCCATTGGGGCTTACAGTCTAAATTCCCTAACACACACACACACACACACACACACAGACATGCACACAGACTAGATTCAATTTGTTAGCAGTCAATTAACCTACCAGTATGTTATTTTTGGAGTGTGGAAAACCAGAGCACCCGGAGGTAACCCATACAAACACGGGAAGAACATGCAAACTCCTCACAGATAAGGCCATGATCGGGAATTTAACTCATGACCCCAGTGCTGTGAGGCAGAAGTGCTAACCACTTAGCCCCTTATAAATAACAGAATAAGAGAATAATATTTATTCATGGAGTTTTTTCTATTTGTTTATTGCTAGTTGGAATTTATTTAGCGTTTGAAATACATTTTGTGGAGTTTTTAACAATCCAGACTTATTTGTAACTAGAGAAGCTCAGACTCGGTTTACTGAAAACCGAACCCCCCCGAACTTAGGGGATCCAAGTGGGCTTGCGAGCCGGTTCATAACTTTTGCGCGTTTTGGATCTGAATCGAGGCAAAACGTCATTGTTGTGTTGTCGAATCTCGCGGGTTTTGGATTCCATAAGAACCTCCCTCCCTAGAAGATCCAGCACCATAGCTCACACACACAGAAACAGGGGTAGCAGTGTTCTTGTCAAACTCCAGTGACATTGCTCAATGCCGTTGCTCACACAGAAACAGAAGGGGTAGCTATGTTCTTGTCACTTGACATAAATTGACTGGAAATTATTGGAAATTAATGTTATTGATAAAAAAAAGAGCCAAATTATGTGATTTTAGCAACAAAAAAAAAATCAGGATTTTAGAAACAAAATCGAGATCCATAACCAAAACAAAAAAAACACGAGGGCGGGTTTTGCCAGAACCAGAACACGGGGGTCAGTGAACATCTCTAATATTTATGCACATTGCATGTTCACAACTTACATCAGCATTTACTGTATCTTACACTTGTGGCCCCTTGCATTTTGAGAAGCGGATCAACAAGTACATGTATTACAATAAGGGCGTGCAGATGTAAGACAAGCATGTCCCTTTTAAGTGAGTCTTATTTCGACTTACATGAATCTTGAAAAGCTACAAGATGTACATTTTTAATCTGCATAAACTGGGTGGATGTTTTGGAGTTAATAATGATTAGCACAGCCTTGTCTCAGACACATGTATACGCTAGATTAAAGGTTGTGGGTATATTAATTGTGCTGACCGTTCTTCGCTCATATGCAAACGGAAAACGGGACTTCTTTACTTTTAACTCTTAAATGAGGCATCTAGTGCACAGCCATAATGTAACTGTAAAATATTAATGTCCACATGTCTATCAGTGCCTTCCCTTATCTGTAAAAATAAGAGCAGTCTATAGGACCATTGTCATTCATTCACTTGTCAGAGACTGCCAAGGTGTTTACTTGTCTTTATGGATAAGGAAAACTGAATTTTAAAATAAGGAGTATTTTTTTTCTAATATTTTGACATCTCTAAGAATATATTTAAATATATGACTGCAAACTTTTTTTCCCAATTGAAT
The DNA here is from genome assembly GCF_038048845.1 of Mixophyes fleayi. Lineage (NCBI taxonomy): Eukaryota > Metazoa > Chordata > Amphibia > Anura > Limnodynastidae > Mixophyes > Mixophyes fleayi. The sequence continues at coordinate 36,648,531 of NC_134412.1, read as the reverse complement.
ACATTCTGCAGTACCCCATGACCCTGGAACATTTTATGCGACCCCCTTACTATTTCCACACGGCAGACTTCTCCAACCTCTTTGGTCATCAAGATAGAACTAGAGAATACGTGTTTTGAATATGCCAGGCTTCATGTAAGTTAAACAAAATAAAATGAAAACAGTCTATGTTTTACTTAACTATGTTACTGTAAAGGGTTTAATGATTAGGTATTAGTGTACTGTGTTTACTGCTGCAGTCTAACAATATATTCCATTATTAAATAAAGTGTGGACTTGTGCTGTTGTGATAATTAGCTAAAGCATACAGTGGTATACTTCCAGAGGAATGTAGGCTGCGGAGCCTTATTTTCACACATAATACGGACTGGATTAAAATAATTACTTATATATTTAATTTTTTTTTAAAATCTTATCAGATGGTATATATTGTTTTATACATTCAAAGTTAATAAATATCTTATATATGCCCTAAATTCTTAAATACTTGGTTGACTTTCAGCAATACATCTCAAAGGTGCATTTATTGAGTCTCAGCGAAGTCATTTCCATCACTCTTAACTGTCACAAATATGTAATAGCAATTTTATGAACTGCTTTTTAATACTAATTTCAATTAATCAGTTAGGTATTTGGTATATTTGTTGAAAATAGTAACTATCATTTTTTTTAGCATTTTATTGGTCAGATTTAATTAGCTACGATGTCCTGAGGAACATGGCGGCTGTGAATTTGTAACGTTTATACGGTAAAAAGTAAGGCTCACTTTGCTCATGTCTCTATGGAGCAAAAGTCAGCAGATATTTCACTAAAAAAATCGCAGCGTAGTGTCTCCCAGCCGTTTCGGGTCACTGCACTGGAATTTTTTTTTACAATTGATTCTTCCCCTATATATATTTTATTAACTAATATTACCTGTATTGTAAAAATGTTATTTCTTCTAAGATGACATTCATGCTCATCCTCCGAGCGACGTCATCTGATCTACATCAGCAAAAACAGCTAGAAAATATATCTAACAAAATATTGAAAGTGGAATCTGGCAAAAACCACAGAGTGTATCTAACAAACTGAAAAGATTGGCAGGATGAACAACTGACAAAAAACGTCTCTTTGGGTCAATAACATACATTGGTATTAATAAATAAAAGTCCATATTTTGGGACTTACTATTGAAAAGAATACTAAGTACATTTTGTTTTGTTCAAAATAGCCTATTTTTCTCTTAATAACTTACACTGGAGCCTGCAACATTACACATTGCCATTGTCCATCATTACGCAAATGATTGATATGAGACTGAAATGTACATATAGGCAAAAGTTTAAAGAAAGATGGCTCTTTGACACAATTGAACTCTCCCTACTTTGTCCTAAAATCCTGCTTGCTTGATGCTCATTTATGTGTTATATAACTTGTGACAGTAAGAGCACATTTACTTCACAACTTTCCGTTTTTAGTTTTAGTTTTATTGATTTCTCTTCCCTTATAAAATGTGTCATAATGAAGCAAAAGGCATTCCATTGAAAGCAATGGCTACGGTCAGAAGTCTACAAGCCGGTGTACTGTTATCAGGGAAGAACATGGTTATATGAAGCAGAACCTGATACATTATAGGGCATTAATAGGCGCAATACATAACAAAGAAGAAACTGCTCTTACAAGGGGCGTTTTTCATTTTAATAAATGATCACTACTTCTTCATTACTTTTATCATATAATTATGTAGCACCACTCGTATTACGTAACAGATTAAAGGGAATATCAGTCCCTGCTTCATTGGAGTTTACAATTCAAATTCCCAACCACACACACATACACAGACTAGGGTCCATTTTGTCAGAAGTCAAGGAACCTACCAGTATGTTTTTAGACTGTGGGAGGGAACATACAAACATCACACAGATAGGGCTCTGGTCAGAGTCAAACTCATTATTAGAAATGCTCAGGCTCGGTTCCCCGAGAACCCAACACACCTGAACTTAGCAGATCCGAGCCGAGCCGTTTTGGTACTTTTGCCCGCCCTCGGAAGGGGTAGCAGTGTTCTTGTCACTCTCCAGTCTCCAGTGCCATTGCTCATTGCCATTGCTCATACAGAAACAGGAGGGGTAGCTGTATTCTTGTCACTCTCCAGTCTCCAGTGCCATTGCTCAGTGCAATTGCTCATACAGAAACAGGAGGGGTAGCAGTGTTCTTGTCACTTGAAAAAAATTGACTGGAAATGATTGGAAATTAATGTTATTGAGGTTAATAATAATGTAGGGATAAAAAAAAGAGCCAAATTATGTGATTTTAGCAAAAGAATTCGTGATTTTTGCAAAAAATCGGTATCCAAAAACAACACCAAAATCAAAACACGCGAGGGCGGTTTTGCCAAACCAAACCAAAACACGAAGTTAATACAGATCCAAAGCCAAAACACGGGGGTCAGTGAACATCTCTATTTATAACTTTTGAAAAGTTAACAGCAAACTAAATAGCAAAGGTTGGCACATGGCAGCTCAGAAATCTGAGCCACAATGAAGATAAAGCATGGCCATACAGAATAATGAGCAACAATGCCGTGGTTAAGTGTCTATCTCTTAATCTGTACATCCAGTTTATGTTTGTCAACCTCAGATCGTACAGTCTCCCCACTTTTGTTGGGCAAACTCTAATTATCTTCTGCTATGAATATAATCCTCAAGTGTGCTCTTCCATGTTAGCTACTGGGCATTTGAATGCCTAATGCCTGCTCTCTCCCACTTCTCATCCCCTACAGCCTATTCCTATTTTTTTTCTCTGCTTTTAAACTATTAAAGGATTGGTCACAACTTTTCGACAATGGCTGCATAGAGTAGTGATTGGAATTGGGGCCCTCCATGGTCTTCCACTGTTCGAATTGTTTGTATGGGGACCTCCGTGAACGAAGGGTTTTTAATCAAGAATACAAGTAGCCATCTCCCAAGATTAGATGTGTCTATCCCTTACTTGCTTTGAACTGTTATCTTTCTATCTAAAAAAGAGGAACTATAAGGAGTGCAAAGATTAATCTTATCTAGAGATCAAAGTTAAATATTTTTCCACCATCCACATAGTCCAAAAAAATTTTTATTTATAAACACACACATCATAAAAATACAGCTACTTATATGTGGTAAATTGATAGTGCACTCACCAATTTCCACATTTATAAGTCTTAGGCATTCATGTTGTAGTTTGAATAACACCTTCAGATAACTCAATACTGAGTCAAAGTTCTAATCATCCACCTCAGTGAGGAATCGTAGATGTTGATTATTGATATGTTGATTATTGATATGTAAACTAAATGGAACACATCCGCATATAATGGTTTTTTACAGATCAGATATAGCTGTCAATCCACAGCTCTTTTGATGATTTACAGCTGCACAGTGTACAAATGCTCTTTCTCAAAACACAATATATTTAAATGATCACCGACAGTGTCAGACCAAAATTTTGCCCAAATAGAATCAGAACAATTGGCAGACTGTCCTTCTCTCTCCTACCTGTTCTTGCAGCGTTCACTACCTGCTGCTGCTGGTGTCTTAAGCTCATTTTTTCTGGACCCTAGGGGTTCTGTTTGGAAAAAGTGATAGGTACATTAAATATGGAAAGCCGCGCAAAGAGGGCACACTTTAGCCCCCTTCCCCTACCAGTCACAATGTTAAATCAATAGATCTCTTGTTTAATAACTAGACCTCTCTCCCTGAAAATAGCCCTCACATTAAATTAATAGTATTCAAATTTACTAAATAAACATATTCCCCCAAAGACATTAATTAATAGTATTTGCATTTAATAAATAAACCTATTATCCTTCCTAAAAAGCGCCAACACTGTAAAATTAGTATTACCACTGAACAAAAAACCACCCTTCTCCCCAGACTCAGCCACACATTAAATTATTAAACCCATAACCACCCCAGCATTAAAGTATCCCATAGGCACCACCATCATCCCACCAATAAATTAATATGTCCTGCACATTATTAAATAGTCCACACTGCCACCTAAATTACATTGACATCACCCCCCTCCTCACATTTAATTTCTTTCCTTCCAGCACCGCAGAGACTTCTGTCTCTTTCTCTTGCTGCCTATTCACGTGGGACAGCTCACATCACATGGTACATGCCCCATGTGTTATGAGGTAAGGAAGGGAGGAACAGATCATTATGATCTGTGGCCACAAGCAATAGGATCAGGGCCTGATTATCCAATAGGCTGACTAGGCTGCAGCCTAGGGCTCTTGGCTTTTGAGGGGGTACAATTTTTTTTGGGGTGGTGCAAAACACTAAAATGAATTTTAAAATATTAGAGAATAGTTATTCTCCAAAGTATAAAGAAAACATGAAAGAAAAACATAGAAAAGTTTTAATCTTGATCGCGGGCGCTTGAGGATAAATAAGTAGGAGAGGCAAGGATGGTGACCGGTGCATGAGTGACAACCCGTCACCCCTTTACATTTTTATCCTCAGTAAAGCTTGTTCATGCCTCTGTTTCTACTATACCGTTTTGATTTTAATGAATACAAAATGAGTGACAAATATGCTGTGACCCCATTGGAGCCGAGTTTAGAAAACAAGGGAACAAAAACAGTGGTGGTAAAGGGGGTGGGAACCGGATTTTAAATTAAGGATGAGTTAATTTTTAGCTACCACGTATTAGTCTGATGTGGTAGGTGAGAGAGCGCTATGAGCGTTTTAGCCTAGAGTGGCCTGAACCAGTAACCAGGCCCTGAATAGGATGGCTGTATATATCAGGGTATATTTCCTAATTTTTATGGTGTGAACAATAGATGGTTTAAGTTTTAACCAGCGTAACGATGGGCTTTATAGATGCTTTCTAGCTCTTTACTGATCATCTCTCCAAAACAACCTCCATCACCTTTTTCATAATACCATCCCCTATGCCTGGTTCTCTAATTGAAGCCTGTTCCCCTGTACTGTTGATCTCATTATAGAACTTACAAAATCTAAAGTACAATAAAAAAAATGCCCTTCTACTTCTCAGTGTGTTACCTCCTGTTCATGACACATAACCAAATACAAATAAGATAGATCATATACCAATCTACTGAAATTTAACCTGGATAGAATGATAGATAAATTTAATAGAATCTATCCACTAATTCAAAACTACCTGTGTCCACCACTGGTGATAGAATTACAAGTACACATATTCTTTTGCACGCCGAGCCGCAAAGAGGAATTTTGGGCCCAAGTACAGCAATTTTTTGGGGTGCCGTGCATAGTTGACCATAACAGAGACTCATGTGCAACCAAAGTGTGCGTGTGAGTGTGAAAAGCACTAGGCCACCCCCCTACAGCAAAAAACTTGCATAGTTGAGTACACCATTGAGAGATGTACAGTGCCCTCTCACAGAAGCGTGACATATCTCCCAGCAGGCAGAACAGAAGTCCTGGGTTTCAGGGGACAGTGCCCTAAAAGCACTACATTCATAGTGGAAGGTATGTAGATGTCATAATGAAACAAATAGGAAAAAATAATGTTTCAAAGAAAGACAAAAATTGAAGACACACTTAAAACATATATACAAGCAGCAGGGCACATTGTCTCAGAATAGTTACAATTAACCTGTCCATACGCATACTATTACTACCCTTAGTGAGAAAATTCAGTGCCACCCCTGACCTTGACTCAATCGAAATTATTATGCCACACAACTCTATTTATGCCACAATTTTAATTATGCCACAGAGTTATGCCCCCAAATGATATTATGCCACACTGTTGTGCTCCCAAATCATATTATGCCACACAGTGGTGCCCCCAAACAATATTATGCCACAGAGTACTGCCCCCAAAGAAGATTATGCCAATAACATGCTACCCCCCCACTCAGGTTAAAAGGGAACACTGTCAAGTTCGAAAAAAAAGCAAATAAAAAATGATAATAAAATAAAGTAAACGTGACTTACCTCTGCTTCACCTCCTCTCTGAGGCATAAGAGAGAAATACATAGAGAAATATAGAGAAAATGAATAAATACTTTTGTTTTTACAATTACTTAATTAATAAAATAGTTTATATATGGTGGACTTGGCTCGCATAATTCTGAAATGGGAGCTGCATGAGTTCTTTTACTTATGATGAGGATTTTATCATTTTTATTTATTCTTTTAATATCTTCTGTATAATTACTTTTAGAATATTGGTAATTATTTTAAAGTAAAGTGAATCTTAATTCAGCACCTGGCTACAACCCATAGTGTTATAATGTGTGTTTGTGTTACCTCTCTAGCTCCCTGGAAGGGAATGAGACCCTTGCTTACAGTGATACTGTACTATATGGATGGAATTCTAAGCAACATTTCAATGAGGTTTTGGTCTCTTGTTTTGAATTAAAAGTTCAGCTGCTTTCAGTCCATAGCAAGTTTCAGTAGCTGCCCATGTAATGAGCAAAGGGTGCTGGATGAACTAAATCTAGTTTTATGAATGACCAGTACTATATTTTAACACAAGAGCATGCTAATGCACTTCTGCTATGAAATACCACAAAAGATATCCCATTGAAAGTAGTGCCTAAAATCCTATTAATGCCCTTGTTTGCTTGTTGAAAATGCACTGACATCTGTTCAAAAGGGAATACATCACACTTCTGCCTCACAGCACTGGGGTCATGAGTTCAATTCCCAACCATGGCCTTATCTGTGTAGAGTTTGTATGTTCTTCCTGTGTTTGTGTGAGTTTCATCCAGGTGCTCCGGTTTGCTCCCACACTCCAAAAACATACTGGTAGGTTAATTGGCTGCTATCAAAATTGACCCTAGTCTCTCTCTGTCTCTATGTGTGTGTTAGGGAATTTAGACTGTAAGCTCCAAAAGGGCAGGGACTGATGTGAGTGAGTTCTTTGTACAGCGCTGCGGAATCAGTGGCGCTATATAAATAAATGGTGATGATGATGATCTAAAATACTTGCTCTCCACCACCTGACGTTCATTAGAATATCTGACTCCACATAAAGGATATAATATATTATATGTTACCTTATATCTATGTAATGGTAACACTGTCTTTCGTCTAACCTAGAAAATAGAGATAACACCAGTGGTACAAAAGACATCTATGAAACCTGTTGCACATTTTGGATTTGAATCTTCTAAACAGTGAATCTTCACGAAGCACTACCATTAGTACACCCCTACTTGATTTAATAGCAGCTGCTGTTAGATGAAGCTTACATGGATCATACTGTGCTGCATCGTAGAGCAGATCTCATTCAGTTTTGCCATTGATTTACCTGACTACATGCCCTGCGATATATCTGTGATTCTTTTTCTTTTTGTTTATTTACATATTTAATATGTTTTATGTTACCTTATATCTATGTAATGGTAACACTGTCTTGAGAGACTTTGAAAACAAAATATTACAAACCCTCTAGCACTGTGCATTCTGTTAAGTGCCACATGGCAAAACATTAGCATGAGCCCTGCCATACCAAGAGTCACTTTAACCCAGAGGTGGGCAAACCAGTCCTCAAGGGCCATCAACAGTTCATGTTTTTAGGATTTCTGTCTGTAGAAACAGCTGGGATAATTACTGACCCAGCCAAATAGATTAACTCAGCTGTGCATAATTAAAGAAATCCTAAAAACATGAACTGTTGATGGCCCTTGAGGACTGGTTGGCAAACATCTGCTTTAACCTGATCAAGCCCCTTGTGCATATCATATCCAGATACCATCCTTCTGTGAGTCCCTGTTACTTATGCCAGGGTTTCCCAAACCCAGTCCTCAGGAGTCCCCAACAGTGCAGGTTTTCCATATATCCTTCCTGGAGCACAGGTGTATTCATTACTGACTGACACATTATAACAGATCCACAGGTGGTCCTAATTATGTCACATGTGATCCAGAAAACCTGCACTGTTGGGGAGCCCTGAGGACTGGATTTGGGAAACCCTGACTTATGCAATTGGTGGGAGCTGCATTCATAAACTTTATATCCCTGAAAATGTACAGTTCATTCAAATACAAAAGTTACTTACTGACATATGGCCAGGAAAATTGTGAGTAGGCATAAAAAAACTAATGGAATTTGGGACCCACACACTGTTGTGCCTGGTAATAACCAATGTGCTTTGTGATACTGCACTGATGGCACTTATGTGAAAACCAGATAAGAACATGTAGAATTCACTTCTGCTATGAAATACCATTGAAAGCAGTGCCTAAAATCCTATTAATGCCCTCGTTTGCTTGTTGAAAATGCACAGACATCTGTTCAAAAGGGAACACGTCTAAAAATACTTGCTCTCCACCACCTGACGTTCATTAAACTATCTGACTCCACATAAAGAAAGTCTTGTTTTTGCATCTGTGCCCTGAAACATGAGTATTACTGCAGTTAACCTACATTCTTCATTGACAAGAATGATCAAACCAGCCAGTTTCTCCTATCATCACAAAGAGCAAATGTAAATGATGCAACCAAATAGAGTGCTGCCACACAACACTGGTATAATCATCATCAGCTATTTATATAGCGTCACTAATTCCGCAGCACTGTATAGAGAACTCACATCAGTCCCTGCCCTATTGGAGCTTACAGTGCTAACCACTAAGCCACTGTGCTGCCCATAATGAGTAGAGATGTTCACTGACCCCCGTGTTCTGGTTTTGGTTTTAGTTTTGGATCCGGATTAACTTCGTGTTTTGGTTTTGGCAAAACCGGCCTTGCGTATTTTCGTTTTGGTTTTGAATCACTATTTTTTTTCTAAAATCCCTATTTTTTTTTTTCTAAAATCACATATTTTTGCTTCTATCCCCCCCTACATTATTATTAACCTCAATAACACTAATTTCAAGTCATTTGCAGTAAATTTTGACCACCTCACAGGTCGCAACATTATTTTCATACACTTTCAAATAAAGACTGCAGATAAAGAAGACCAAGCCTGCCAGATCTATTATTTGTATTTCAGCAAATGACAACTAGCAATGGAGCAACGGACCTCTCCTCTTTGTATGTTACCTATATAACACAGTACAATGTGACTGCAGATTTAGAAGACCAAGCCTGCCAGACCTATTATTTCTATTTCAGCAACGACAATTAGCAATGGAGCAATGGAGCTCTCCTCTTTGTATGTTACCTATATAATATAGTATAATGTGACTGCAGATTTAGAAGACCAAGCCTGCCAGACCTATTATTTGTATTTCAGCAATGACAATTAGCAATGGAGCAATGGAGCTCTCTTGAATGTCACTGGAGACTTTGAAGAACACTGCTATCCCTCCTCTTTCTTTTCTACCTATGACGCTGCCCAACTGCACTGCGCGATATCTGAGATCCGACGACGTAGCAATGACGTTTTGCCTCATTTTCAATTCCAAAGGCACATAATAGTACTGAGCCGGCTCGGCTCTGTACTCGGATATGCTAAGTTCGGATGTGTTCAGTTCTCGGGGAACCGTGCCTCAGCATCTCTAATAATGAGTTTGACTCTGACCAGAGCCCTATCTGTGTGATGTTTACATATTCCCTCCCACAGTCTAAAAACATACTGGAAGTTTCCTTGACTTCTGACAATATGTACCATAGTCTGTTTGTGTGTATGATTTGGAATTTGAATTGTAAACTCCAAAGAAGCAGGGACTGATATTTCCTGTACATTATTATATGATAAAAATAATGAAGAAGCAGTGATCATTTATGAAAATGAAAAATGTGGAAGCCCCATGCAAGAGCAGTTTCTTCTTTGTTATTTGTAGGGTGGGGGGGGCTCTCGTTCGAGAGCTTACCTTGGACGTCTGCGCTTGTCAGGGGTTTGATAGGGATTGGTGCTGCCGTTACGGATTCTTCGGGGGTTCCGATTTCCGATCTCTTTGTTTCTGTTCTTGGTTTTGCCGTGGCGCAGCCTGTGGATAGAGAAGAGAGATGGGGGGGGGGGGAGAGAGAGAAGGGAGAAGAAGAGAGAGAGAGAGAGAGAGAGGGGGGGGAAGAGAGAGGGAGAGGGAGGATGTGTGGGGGTGATGGGGATGTGGTGTGGAGAACACAGATTATCTAGTACCTTACAATATACTTATAGGGCTTGTATACGTTTATAGCTCTTTTGCTGTTGTGAGTTAGTTAGCCCTGTTTCGCGGCCCTATAGGCATTGTATATTGTGGCGGTAAGGTACCTCCTGTGAGGGGTGTGGTTGTATCGATGAGGGGTACTTAAAGAGCTCTTATATGGCTAGAGCTGAGTTAAAGAGGCAGTATGTGGTGTGAAGGCCTCTAATGGTATGGGCTCTTCTTTGTTATGTATTGCGCCTATTTCAGCTGTCATGTGTAAAGATTAGTGTGCAATTATTGCATCAGATTTTAATTTCTAATAATGGGTGGAGATAGTAGAATTTGTTATAAATGCACAATAATGTATCAGATTGTGCTTCATATAACCATGTTCGTCACTGATAACAGTACACCACATTGCAGACTGCTGACCTTAACCATTACTTTCAATGGAATGCCTTTTGCTTCATCGTGACACATTTTATAAGGAAAGAGGAATCAATAAAAGTAAAACTAAAAACGGAAAGTTGTGAACTACATATGTACTTACTGTCTAGAGTTATATAAGACATAAATGAGCATCAAGTAAGCAGGATTTTAGGACAAAATAGGGAAAGTTCAATTGTGTCAAAGAGCCATCTTTTTTTTAACTTCTGCCTATATGTACATTTCAGTCTCATATCAATCATTTGCGTAATGACGGACAATGGCAATGTGTAATTTTACATGCTCCAGTGTAAGTTCTTAAAAGAAAAATAGGCTTATTTGAACAAAACAAAATGTACATAGTATTCTTTTTTAAATAGTAAGTCCCAATGTATGTTAATAACCCAAAGATACGATTTTTGTCAGTCAATCCTACCAATCTTTTCAGTTTGTTAGATACACTTTGTGGTTTTTGCCAGATACACTCTCTATATTTTGTTAGATATATTTTCTAGCTGTTTTTGCTGATGTAGATCAGATGACGTCTCTCGGAGGATGAACATGAATGTCACCTTAGAAGAAATAACATTTTTACAATACAGGTAATGTTAGTTAATAAAATATATATAGGGGCAGAATCAGTTGTAAAAATAAATGGAGTGCAGTGACCTGAAACGGCTGGGAGACACTATGCTGCGATTTTTTTAGTGAAATATCTGCTGACTTTTGCTCCCGCCCCATAGAGACATGAGCAAAAGTGAGCCTTACTTTTTACCGTATAAACGTTAGCAATGCACAGCCGCCATGTTCCTAAGAACATCGTATCTAATTGAATCTGCCCAATAAAATGCTAAAAAAAAGATAGGTATTTGGTATAATTGCAACTAACTCATTAATAGAAATTAGTATTAAAAAGCAGTCCATAAAATTGCTATTACATATTTGTGACAGTTAAGAGTCATGGAAATGACTTCGCTGAGACTCAATAAATACATTCTTTCAGATGTCTTGCTGGAAGCAAATCAAATACTTAAGAATTTAGGGAATATATATGATATTTATTAACTTTGAATGTATAACACAGTATATACTATCTGATAAGATTTCAAATAAAAATTAAACATAAAAGTAATTATTTTAATCCAGTCCTTATTATGTGTGAAAATAAGGCTCCACGGACTACATTCCTCCGGATGTACAATGTCGCTACTTCACTGTATGCTTTAGCTAATTATCACAACAGCACAAGTCCACACTTTATTTTATAATGGAATATATTGTTAGACTGCAGCAGTAAACACAGTACACTGTTTCCTAATCATTAAACCCTTTACAGTAACATGGACTGTTTATAGTTTATTTTGTTTAACTTACATGAAGCCTGGCATATTCAAAACACGTATTCTCTAGTTTTATCTTGATGACCAAAGAGGTTGGAGAAGTCTGCTGTCTGGAAATAGTAAGGGGGTTGCATAAAATGTTCCAGAATCATGGGGAACTGCAGAATGTATTCAATTGGGAAAAAAAGTTTGCAGTCATATATTCAAATACATCCTTAGAGATGTCAAAATATTAGAAAAAAAATACTTCTTATTTTAAAATTCAGTTTTCCTTATCCATAAAGATCAGTAAACACCTTTGCAGTCTCTGACAAGTGAAGGAATGACAATGATCCCATATGCTGCTCTTATTTTTGCAGATAAGGGAAGGCACTGATAGACATGTGGACATTACTATTTTACAGTTACATTATGGCTGTGCACTAGATGCCTCATTTAAGAGTAACATGTATAGAAGCCCTGTTTTCTGTTTGCATATGAGCGAAGAACGGTCAGCACACTTAATATACCCGCAACCTTAAATCCATACTTGCCAACTCTCCCGGAATGTCCGGGAGACTCCCGCATTTTGCGAGAGTCTCCCGGACTCCCGGGCGAGTGTGGCAATCTCCCGAATTCTGCCCACTTCACTAGGAAGTGCCCCACTTCCTAGTGAAGTGGGCAGAATTAGATCCCAAACGCCGCGATTCCCGATGAATCGCGGCGTTTAGCCCCGCCCCCCGCTGTCAAATGACGCAATTTGCGTCATGACGCCACAGGGGGCGGGGCCGAAATGACGCGATTTTGGCCGCCCCGCCCCCTCACGCCCCCCTCCACTGGCTGGCTCCCTGAAGAGAGCTGAAGAAAGTAGGTAAGTATGCTTAAATCTAGCGTATAAATGTGTCTGAGACAAGGTTGTGCTAATCATTAGCAACTCCTAAACATCCACCCAGTTTATGCAGTTGAAAAATGTACATCTTGTAGCTTTTCAAGATTCATGTAAGTCGAAATAAGACTCACCTGAAAGGGACATGCTTGTCTTACATCTGCATGCCCTTACTGCAGGCCCCGGCGCTCCCATTAGGCAACCTTAGGCAGTTGCCTAGGGCGCCGGGACCTGCAGGGCGCCGCTGCCGCTGACTAGATTTGAAAATCTAGTCAGCGGAGGGAAGTGGGAGAGAGGTTCAGCGGAGGCGGGGTGCCGCCGCTGTTTTTTCAACTTCCGCCGCCACTTGCACTTAATTTCGATGCACCTGGGCTGCCCGGCGCATCGCTCACCTGATCACTGACGATAGTGATAAGGTGACAGGTCTTTACCCGGCGGCGCCTGTGCTGTGCTGCATTATCACACTGTCTGTCAGTGACAGACAGTGTGAATAAAGTTCTTTCCCCCTCCCCTCCCAGCATGCATCGCTCCACCTCCTGTGTGAAGAAGGCGAGGAGCAGCCATAGGAAAGAAAGAAGTGAAGAAAAGAGAAGAAAAGAAAATAAAAGAGAAGAGGTTTGAAGAGCCCCCCTGCATCTACTGAAGAGGTTTAAGGAGAAAAAAGAGCGAGGTAAATAAAATCGAATTATTTATTTATTTAGTGTTTTCGGCGGTGGCGGCAGGGCAGGGGGGGGGGCGTTGAATTTTTGCCTAGGGCGCCTAGAACCCTAGCACCGGCCCTGCCTTACTGTAATGCATGAACTTGATGAAGCCCCTGATCAGTTTCTCAAAATGCAAGGGGCAAGTGCAAGATACAGTAAATGCTGATGTAAGTTGTGCACATGCAATGTGCATAAATATTAGAGATGTTCACTGACCCCCGTGTTTTGGTTTTGAATCTGGATTAACTTTGTGCTTTGGTTTTGGTTTTGGTTATGGATCCCAATTTTTTTCTAAAATCCCTATTGTTTTTGTACTAAAATCACATAATTTGGCTCTTTTTTTATCCCTACATTTGCATTAACTTCAATAACATTAATTTCCAATCATTTCTAGTCAATTTTTGTCAAGTGACAGGAACACTGCTACCCTTTCTGTTTCTGTGTGAGCAATGGCACTGAGCAATGGTACTGGAGACTGGAGAGTGACAAGAACACTGCTATCCCTCTTTCTGTGTGAGGAATGGCACTGAGCAATGGTACTGGAGACTGGAGAGTGACAAGAACACTGCTATCCCTCTTTCTGTGTGAGGAATGGCACTGAGCAATGTCACTGGAGACTGTAGAGTGACAAGAACACTGCTACCCCTGTTTCTGTGTGAGCAATGGCGCTGGATCTCCTGGGGAGGAAGGTACTTATAGAATCCAAAACCTGCGAGATGCGACAACGCAACAATGACTTTTTGCCTTGATTCAGATCCGAGGACGCGTGAAAGTAACAAGCCGGCTCGCGAGCCTACTCGAATCCCATAAGTTCGGGTGGGCTCGGTTTTCAGAAACCTGAGCATCTCTAATAAATATTGCACCAAGATGCATTTTAACATTGTGAAAAATGCACTTTCGTCTAACCTAGAAAATAGAGATAACACTAGTGGTACAAAAGACATCTATGAAACCTGTTGCACATTTTGGATTTGAATCTTCTAAACAGTGAATCTTCACGAAGCACTACCATTAGTACACCCCTACTTGATTTAATAGCAGCTGCTGTTAGATGAAGCTTACATGGATCATACTGTGCTGCATCGTAGAGCAGATCTCATTCAGTTTTGCCATTGATTTACCTGACTACATGCCCTGCGATATATCTGTGATTCTTTTTCTTTTTGTTTATTTACATATTTAATATGTTTTATGTTACCTTATATCTATGTAATGGTAACACTGTCTTGAGAGACTTTGAAAACAAAATATTACAAACCCTCTAGCACTGTGCATTCTGTTAAGTGCCACATGGCAAAACATTAGCATGAGTCCTGCCATACCCAGAGTCACTTATACCTGATCAAGCCCCTTGTGCAAATCATATCCAGATACCCTCCTTCTGTGAGTCCCTGTTACTTATGCAATTGGTGGGATCTGCATTCATAAACTTTATATCCCTGAAAATGTGCAGTTCATTCAAATTTGAATGTTACGTACTGACATATGGCCCAGAAAATTCTGAGTAGGCATAAAAAACCTAATATGGAATGTGGGACCCACACACTGTTGTGTCTGGTAATAACCAATGTGCTTTGTGATACTGCACTGATGACACTTATGTGAATGCCAGATAAGAACATGTAGAAATAATGTTTCCATCTATACAATCAGCTCATACCCAAGGGTTTCCATAGCAGCTAAGAGCAACACAATTATAATTTTCCTTATATACTGTTGATGCACATTTTTTTTTTTATAGATGCCAGATCTACCATCAGAAACTGTGAGGCCCAGTACAAATTAATCTGACAGGGCCCTCCTCTTCCTTCTTCACAATAAATGCCCCCCTCCCTCTTCACAATACATGCCCACTTCCCTTTGCACAATATATTCCCCCCCTCTTAACAATACATGCCTGCCTCCCTCTGCACAATACATGCCCCCCTCCCTCTGCACAATACATGCCCGCTTCCCTCTGCACAATACATTCTCCTAATTTACCTACCTTGTTATTGACACAATGCAGTGGCTCCCAGACACTGATACACTGGTAGCATGCCACGCAGTGATGATGTCGCCATGCACTCTGGGCCTATCAGTGACTGGGAGCCACCATATCACAGAGGATTGCAGAATCATCGTGGTCAGACTAAGGGGTTCGGACAAATGGATGGGCTCAGTCAGACTTGGGAGCTCAGACAGAGCCAGGGGTTCTGACAGACATAGGGTTCTTTCCGGGCCACTTATAGCTGTACCATCTATACCCCCTGATGGCAGCCCTGATAGATGCCTTTTGTATTTTATTCAATTTGTTTCTTATGTCTACATTGTTCCTTTAAGGAAGAGAGTCTAAATTGCCATAATCAAATGAGATTTAAGCTCATGAAAATATTTAACTTTATCGTCCCATGTAAACTCACTGAACATTGATGGTCCGATTTCTTGAACTCAGGGGACCCTCACCTCTGGATACCTCTGCAGAGTTACATCTTTTGAGTAAATTAACATCTTCTTTAAGATACTACAACATTGGGGGTTCTAAATATATCAGCATATGAAATTTAATTTCATAGGATCATACTCCGCACTACACTGATAACACACTACTATGTGTTCAGCTTGGGCTCTGGAGCAGTGATAATGTAGTTATGCAGTGATTAATTGTTAATATGCTGCTCTGAGAAGATGGTCACACAGTTCACTTAGCAGCATGAAGCATTACAACGCCTGCCTGACTGCTAAGGGGAGATGCCTGAGTGGTTTCATCGTTTCTGGTTAGTCACAATGCATTAATAACTACATTTAATAAAATCATTGCTGTCTGCTAAATATAGTCACACCAAAAGGTTGTTATTGCATGGCCCATTGTGCAACATATTGCAAACATCCTGTGCTATGTCAGAATGAATGAGTGACATTGAAATGGCCATGCACAGATGGAATATTTGTTTTTTTAGCTATTCCCACAGACACAAGTAAAATATCATTTGCTTGTTTTAAAAAAACTTTTTAACATTTTGGTCACATTTATGAAAAATGTTATATTCATACATAAACAAAACACACTTATCTGTATGAGCAGTTAGAGCGTGATGCATACAAAAGGAGTAACTTTGCACCTGGGCAAAACCATGTTGCATTGGAGGGGAAGGTAAATTTAAAATGTGGGGATGAATTTATAGTTGGTGTAGGGCATGTCCTAAATTAACTTTAAATTTTCAGTGTAAAATTAAAGCTATCACATATTTGTGTGCTATGTGAAAAAACAGCCAGAATTTTCCTTATGTGCAAAATAATAAACTCATTGCGCCCCTTGCATTGTAACATGGTTTGTCCCGGAGAATATAAACTTCTTTTTTTGCCTTACTTTCCTTAATGACTCAGGCCCATTACGCGTATTTAACAATCAAAAATTACGCCAATAAAAATAGTGCATTTGTGGTCACATGCTCAGTATGTCAACATATATTTTGATCGCGAAAAACACATTCAATATTAAGCTTCATGTATTGCAAAAGATATATTTCCCCATGCATCCAAATTAAAGTAACAACAACAGAAAAATGTAAATGCGCAGACAAAATGCTATCAAATATGCGCGATCAATACAGAAAGGTGAATTTGCAATCAGTCAAACAAATGTCGCTAGCTAGTGCAGGCGATGGATATCATAATCAGCATGATTTGCACCTGCTCTTTAGCAGGTGCACATACATCTTCCACCTGTGCCGCCTCCAGATGTAAGTAGGCGCTAGTGTCTGATACGCACAACTCTGCATCTACTCACTCTCTTCATGCACTCACTTTGTAGGCATGCTCAGTGCAAATTTTTGCAATTTACACTATGCAAACTGTCCTAAGTTCAACTCAGAATCAGGCCCTTCCTATGGTGTAAATTAATATAGCTTCTAACACAGGTCAATAAACATATGCACATAAAACATACAGAAAGGAATTGCATGTTACATATATATGTAATTAAAAACTAAAACTGTAATTCATTAAATTCGAGAATTCATCAAGTATCGGGGATTACCTAAGCCTTTATAGACAGTCCCTTGTTTTTATAATAATATAGGGTTTGACTTGCTTGAACTAGAATATGTTCTCAATGGGCCTGATTCATTAAGGATCTTAACTTGAGAAACTTCTTATTTCAGTCTCCTGGACAAAACCATGTTACAATGCAAGGGGTGCAAATTAGTATTCTGTTTTGCACATAAGTTAAATACTGCCTGTTTTTTCATGTAGCACACAAATATCAACTTTAAATTTCAGTGTACAAATAAGCTATCAAGTATTTGCGTGCTACATGAAAAAACAGTCAGTATTTAACTTATGTGCAAAACAGAATACTAATTTGGACCCCTTGCATTGTAGCATGGTTTTGTCCAGGAGACTGAAATAAGTAGTTTCTCAAGTTAAGATCCTTAATGAATCAGGCCCCATGTTCACTGTTCCCCATGTTCCTCCAATTGACTGGCTTTTGAAGTTAAGGAAGAATCATATCTATTAGTTGTTTAATAGATTTAATTTCTGCCTTTACCATGTCAGGTATAGTGCACCTACTTTCTCATCCTGGAAATACAAATTTCCCACTAATGTTAAAAGAGTCCCATATCGTATGTACATGTAAAAAGTTAGATTTATGCAATACAAGGACTGCCATAGCCTAAAAAGTGAAAAACAAATGATCACTTGGTCTGACAGGAAGTTGATTCTTGGTAATATGCTTTCATTGAGATTTGTATCGGAATAAATTATAGAACCATGGAAACAATGTTTTAGGCAGCATATCAATGCCACATTCTTATGTAAGTCAATATTTGGGAGATTTCATCCTCCATTAATCACATAATTACATAATTATTGTACTTAGCCTAGAGAGCTGATCTGTCTAGTAAAAGCTTCTAAAAATATGATTTATTATTAAAATATCAGAGGTAAAACAATACTGTCTCAACTATCAGACTCAGTTCAGATTAAATAAAGGATACCACAGGCACAATACAAAAAGTGCCGCAAAGTAAAGTCAAGTTTGCTCATTTCGCATCAAAATAAATACATGTTTGTTTAAAGGAAGGGGTGAAGTCTTCCACAACCTAACATCAGCATCTATATTCATAGCCGCAATGACATCAGCGTTAACATCCACATCGGAATACTTTAACACTAGCAATATCAATACAAATGAAATGGGTGCCTAGGAGTGCCATCCAGTGTCATATTACACCATCCCAATAATATATGCTGGGTTTGTGCTTAGTTGGTAAGTAGAAGATCAAAGATTTTTCAAAATTTATCTGAAAGGCAGATATATTTCCATAAACTTAAATTAATATAATATAATACATATAGTATATGTAGCTATGAATGCTGGATGTTTTATAAATATAATATTACAAAATCACCCAATGTTATAATTTTTAATATTTAATTCCCACTTGTGATTTCAAAAAATCAGTAAGCAAGTGTCAAGTGTCTGATTAAACCAGAGTAGGGAGAGTGGGCACCCTTGACACATTCCCTTACCCATAATTTTAGGGTGGTGCATTTACCATGTATAATTAGTGAGATAAAGGAAGCAGTATTTTCAGTATATACTGGATATACTGTATGGACCAAAACACATCTGACATTAGTTCTGGTACCAAGAAGTTGTTATGTGCGTATTGTCGCTAACCAATAACGATTGTCGAACCTCGATTTGTGTTTCCAAAGCACAAAGATTTATTCGCAAATAGTAGAATAAATATGCTCAAGCGAAGTAATAGTAAATACAGCCGTTACTTATCGCAGGCGCTCTGGATCCAGTGCAGTCATTCAATCCTGAAGTCTGGGGACAAGAAGTCTGCCCTCTGGTTTATAAGCTGCTGCTTATATACACAATCAAATACAGTAATACAATGAAGATGGTATAGCTTGCATCTATTGGTCCGGGTCTCAGGAATGTCAAAGGGGTTGTCAATCATTGGCTGGTTCATCCTAAGGAATCCAAAGGAGGGGGTCATCTCTGCAGGGGGTATGCTCTGCTCTTCCCGCCAGGATTCCTTAGTCTTAAGTAGTTCATAATTCCCTATCATTCATAACTTGCGTATGCACTCTGCGATTCCCTCGCAGAGTGAACCAAATAGTAGGATATGTAACAAGGTTCATTATGATACCACTCATGATGTTATTCCCTCAACCCGTTCCGTGTATTTCACTAATATGCATGTAACTCTGATATAACATATAAATACTACTATATTTCGACATAACTGACTATGTGTTGCAACTACCATTAATGTGTACTATTTTATAAGTATGCGTGTTTGTGCGAATGTATGGTAAAAGACCAATTACTGTTGCTGCCACGTATAGTGGATGCGTACGCCCTTTCACGCCGTAGCGTGCCCTTCTACGTAGATGCGTACCATACGCATCTTTTCAGACAGCGACAACCAAGTTTGCTAGACTTTAATTGAAATGACTTTATCCAATTTGCTGACTTCGACAAAGTGTTGTCAAGAATCTCTATAAAAAGCCCTAAAGGCATCAATGCTGAGAATATTTTTAGATAGGATTTGTAGTTCTGAACCGATGAATTCCAATTGGGGTGTAGTCAGTAATGAGGGTAAAATATTTGTAATCTGGTAGCTAGTAGTTTGGAGAGAATTTTTCAATTTACATTTCAAAATTCGATCCGTATCGAAAAATCTTCTAAATAGAGTGTTTTCTGTACAATTCAAGCTCTCCATAAATGTCTATAAGCTTAAATTGTTCTAGACTATATCCATTTAGGCTCAGTATTTATCATGAGCTTGTACAACCAGTAGAAGAGGTCTTCACCTATAGCAGCCACCTTTCCCGTAGAGCTGGTTATGCTCACAGGTACTCAGATGCCCCCAGGACTTACACTCAAAGTAGTACAAGCTTATGATCGTACTGCCGCCCGAGATAGCGGGAGAATGGTACAAGCGGAGTAAGGGACAAGCCAAAGGTCTAGGGTCTGAAGCAGGATACGTGGTCAGGTACAGGCAAATAATCAGGGCTGGCAGCAATCAAAGGAGGTCTGGGTCATAAAGCAAAGGTTAGGGCAACGAGCAAACAATCAAGGTCCAGGTTCGAAGGCTGAAGGTCAAACACGGTAGTCAATCCAAAAGTAGCAAACAGCACAGGAGCAGGCAAGCAGACAGGATACTGAGCGCTATAACCGGCAGGGTAGCCAAGCCCTACCTGCCTTAAATACAGAGACTAGCAAATGGCTGTAGAGGAGGCCAGCAGGAGTAATCAGCCTCAGGAGCTGCTTAAATAGATATAAATAGTTAACAGGTTTGCGCATGCGTCTAGCTGTCCCTAGAGCCGGGACGCTGTGCTGGCTACTACAGCTTCCTAACCATTGCCTAGGCAACGGCCGGAGCGAAATCAGGAAGTGACGTCCCGGTCGTAATGGAGACGGCCAGAACAAAGGTGAGTAGATAGTCGTGGCGGTTGAGCACCGCCGCGGCTTGTAACAGTATCATGTTTGTCAACAATTTAGAGTGTGAAAGGTAGAGGGGAGTATAGATTAGACACTGCTTATTTTTTGTGGGTATTTCTCAATTTTGATTCAAGATATTTTTACCATCCTTTTTGGTTTGGGTAGTCTTATGCAACATTCTTGTTTTTTAGTTAATAATTAGAGTTTTGTCTAGTAAGCTGGAACTTTATTGCCAAACCTGTATAATTTGTGCTTGTAAAGTTTAGTTTAT
The DNA here is from genome assembly GCF_038048845.1 of Mixophyes fleayi. Classification (NCBI taxonomy): domain Eukaryota; kingdom Metazoa; phylum Chordata; class Amphibia; order Anura; family Limnodynastidae; genus Mixophyes; species Mixophyes fleayi. The sequence goes on along the minus strand of NC_134412.1, from coordinate 36,627,451 downwards.
GTTTTACGTGGGCTTTACAATATATTAATAGGATCATTTTCCAAATCTCCTGACTTGGCGGGACATTCTTTGAATTTATAATATCACTTATATAGTACCCAGAGACGGAACTAGCGAGCTTTGGGCCCTGGTGCAGGTAAGCAGGAAGGAGGGAACTGGGGCCTACAGCTCAATAGTTCCCCATGCAGCGGGCCCCATTATCTTCATGGGCCCCGGTGCACCACACCTGCTGCACCTGCTGCACCAATGGTAGTTCTGCCACGGATAGTACCTCAGAAGGTTTAAATTATATCTAATATAAATATACAGTCTCAACACTCACCATATACAATAACATGGCCATGGTAAAAGCTTCATGGCTCCATATGCAGACTCATTGCATCAAAAATGCCTCATAATGCTAGCACAAAGCCTCATAGTGCAACCATATAGCCTTATACGCTACCATTTAGCCTCTTATATGCAACTGTCACAAAAGCTCCTGTGATTGGTTTGATGGTACATGGAAGCAGAGAGCTAAAAGGAATACTGTTAATGAAACTACACACACTGTCCTCAGGTAAACATCATTTAAGTCAGTGACAGACTGAGAATTTAAAGTGGCCAATGAAAATATTCTGGAAGTGTTCTCCTGTTGCAGGTGAGGCCAAATTTTCAGATGGTGGGGTCAAATCAACAGGAGGCAGGGAAAAATATGTGCCACCACTAGGCTTTGCTACACAGCTGGTGTTGGTACTGCAATACCACAGCAGTGCATATGGTCACAGTGCAAGGAGTGTAGTTATCACTTTAAACAGTGTAAGGCTGCCCGCCAACCTTTTCCAGCACACTGGCTATGCTGGAAGTGGTTGCAATGCTGAAACCACTGCATGCAGGTCTCCCTTTATGAGCATAGCAGTGTAAAGCAGGATATGCCTCCTGATTGTCCCTGCAATAAGGAAAAAGTCCTGACTTCACTGCTATAGACAGTCCGAAAAATGGAATAGCTCAGTTGCTTGTTTGAGTCCATATTTTGGAAAAATACATTCACCTCCTAGAAAGATGAGCAATGCCTGAATACTTTAGACCTTCCTTCCCCCAACCAGCCCCAACATTAAATCAATATCATCCACCCTTAACAATTAAGATTCTTACCTCCCCAACCATCCCCAACACTGAATTAATAGCATTCCCATTTAATAAAAAGTCCTCCTATCTCCAACTAGACCTAACCCACCACATTTAATTTAAAGACTCACATTGATTTTTAATATACTTGCTGATGTACCTGGCATTGCCGGTTTTAAATCTTCAAGCTATTAAGCTATCAATGAATTGGATGTAACTGTCAATGTTTTAAAAATAAGAAGCAGCTTAGCAGCTCTACCAACACACCTATGAGGTGACTGTACAATGTGGTTTTTGTTTTTATATTAAATCTCATCCAAATCCATCCAGTGGAAGGCCCAGAACAGGCTCCCCGGGTCAATGTTCTGCCCAACGTACACAAACAGGAGGTCTGACTGGGACCTCAAACCTCTAGTATAGGCATGGCCAACCTGTGACTCTCTAGCTGTTGTGAAACTACAAATTCCAGCATGCCCTGCCAGCTATCAGCTGGCTATGTACAGGAAAAGCATACTGGGACTTGTATTTTCACAACATCTGGAGAGCCACCGGTTACCAGGCCTGCCCTAGTATGTCTTCTGGGAGTCAATGTTACTATTCTGTTAAGTTTTTGTCCAAATCCATCCAGTGGAAGGCTCAGAACAGGCCACCCTGGTCGAAGTTCTGGTCAGCACACACCAACGAAAGATCCGACCCTAACCCCCCTAATACCAGGTTAGCATCCAACTGGACCACCTCACGTTGGTTTAATTTCAATCAGTGCAAAGGAGCCTGAATGCATAACCGGACAGTCAAGCAAACAAACAAACAAACAGACCAATGAATTTTATATATAAAATTAATAAACCCAACAAAACCCACATTACATCAACACATCCTCACATTATGTCAATACAGCCCCATATTACACAAATGTTCCCTCTCCCCCGCCCACACCTGCTTGACAGACTCACTTACAGTCACTTACTTCCAGCAAATATGGTTTCTTCCTCCTCCAGGGACAGACAATTCTACAGCTTACAGATGACTACAAGAGACATTGAATCTGATACATCTCACACAAATTTCTATTGTACTTATGAGCTATGAGTACCAAGACACACTTCAGAGACTTGAGCTGCATTATATTTCTCTCAGACATTGTTTAACTGCAGTTACATCATCTTCAAGCCAACAGTTGTAGCTAGAGAGGCAGAATAGGGAGAGTAGGGGTGAGCAAGCGCATACTGACTACATGTAGGGGGGAATTCAATTCACCATGATGAGCAGCAGGCAAAGTGCGTGGAATTGAATTCCAGCTAAGAAATTGCAACATAATTAGTCATATGCATTTAAAGATGCTCCTTTTAGGAGGCATATCTCTTGCAGGTACTGGTGGGCAGGTGCAGCGATACACAATGATGATGATGACTATCTGCAGCACAATTTAGCATTTGCAACAATATTAGCTCAAGTCGCAGCCATTTATTCATTTTACTTAGCAAAGAAGAAGATTTCTATTTGATTTTAAATAAATAAATAATTTGGATCTGTTTCTATTTAATTGTATTTATATTGAAAATGCATTTTCACAATTATTAATAATGTCAGGATGAGAGCATACATTTGATATGATGACATAGAATATTAAATGTCAGGGCCCAAATAAAACATGACATTGATATATTAATGAAACTGATTTTTAACTCTGATAAATGTTTGACCAAATGTTTTTAAAAAGGAAACAATTAGCCAAGCAGGAGGTAATTAGTTCAAGGAGACCTGCTTAAGATATGCAGATCACAGACATCCATTGTTTTGATCATGTATTCCACTTCCTAATTGACTTCCTTTCAATAGGCAGTGTAAACACAATAAACCACTAAATGTAAATGACAGAGCCATATGCCTAGGTGAGATCCTTGTAGACAAAGATAACATTTGAAGACTGCCTATAAAGATATATAGAAATATGAGCTTCAAAGGAAAATATATTCATAGTTCACACTCCGTACTGAGGAGTAGAAATCACACCAGCGTTGTGAATGTCAGGTACTTGCGGTATCCGGGAACAGTTATAATCACATATTTTTGGAAAAGGTATGTCACTTTGTCATAATTCCATCATGTTTGGTATCAAAAGATGTACCAATTCATAAGGGATTTATTTAATAATTAATAATTAATTATTAATAATGAAATTAGGTCTGTGTGACGCTCCACAGAAAAGTTAGGTCACATAGCAGAATTGGGTAGTAAATCAGGGAACATGCAAATGGTGATTGATAAAATTATCACAGACACAACCCCTGGGGGTGGGGACAGGTGTGAAAGTATCTTTAAAAAACTGAGACCAGTTACAACAAGTTGTCAGACTTTGGGAAAACAATTCACATTGAGAAACTGTCCATCTTCCAAGCCAATTTCCCTTGGCCAGAATATACCACTTTGATGTAAGTTGTACTCGGAATCTAATTCTTTTTATTTTAAACTGTTTTGCTTGTGCATGTCAATCTATTAATTGTTTATTCATTATTTTTCTTTATATTTGAATGCCCTGTACTTTTGTATATTCAATCTATAATTTATTATGTTTCGTATTTGATACTCTAACAATCCATTAGCATGTTAAGAAGAATATAGCTCGACCAAGTTAACCCTTTCAATGCCAGTGTGTGATTTGTTGATACATTTGATTAACATGCTTAGTGTGTGCTTACATTTACCTTTGTGTAACAGTCTGGAGGTGTGAAGAATTAACCCTTTGTTTGCTGGTATGAGTCTTGCTAGTCTGTGAGCAGCTAGAAGCATTGTGTGCTAGTGTGGGACAGTATATTGGGGGTCCTATTGCCCGTATTCAATAGGTGGTGGCAAACCTGAAGTATGTAGTGGTGTGAGCGCTGTTTGGGGCGATTCAGTAGGTCTATAGCTTGTGTGATAGGTAAAGAGAGACTGTGGGCTGGAATCGTGTGACCTCATACAGCAAACACCCCAAATTCACGGAAGCTGGGAACGTGTTTGTGACAAATAACTGTTGAGACAATATTCTCTCATGTGTATATGAAACTCCATTATATTATTGGAATGTGCAAATAAAGTAAGGTGACTTAAGTTTTACTGTTAAACCACATCTTCTCTCTATCCTTAGGAGTAAATATACAGATTTTTACGCCTAATGTACACCTGACACAAATGCTACTGTTTTTGAGCACATTTTGAGAAGCATCCACTTATTTAGTGTGTATCTTTTCCTATGTGTATTTAGTGCGTAAACTCTAAATGAGCCGCACACTGTATATTTATTACAATTAACAACAACTCAATATTTATAAATATGAGCAGGGTAAGAATAGCTTATGCCTTAATGTTTTCATTAAAAATAAAGTGAAAGTACAAGTCTGCCTTTATAAGCCTGTATAGATCTTGTAAATGTCTTCCAAAAAAGTGTCTAACTGGCATTAAAATGTAAAATAAGTATCTATGGCTTTGTTATTAGAGTTTTTATTTTTAGGTTATGTTATGTCCATGAAAGAATGAAGGAAAACAAAAACCCTAATTGTACACTCTCTACCTCCCTATGTAGCCTCCCACCCTGCTGGATTGACCCTTATTTACTATTACCAGACACAAATGAATAAAGAATATTAGAAATGCCTTTATTTCAAGTGTCAAATATATTTATTTTGTAATAATAAATATGTAGGATGATTTGAGGCACTTTAAATGACACCTCAGTGTAAGTAATATCACCTCTGACATAATGTAGAAAACTAAGTCCTTTTATGCAGTGAAACAGTCATTCTCCACTGTGCAAAATATGGCACCTGTTCACAGGTGTCCCATCTCTACCTTTTCTAGCTCATTTAAAAAAATGTCTCTAATGAGTTAAACTGCTATCTATTCTTGGTTATAAGTTTCCATTAATGCTGTTGTTGAGATACCTTTGGTGAATGCATATTTTCAAAAGTGATCAGTTTACTGTAAAGTGGCTGCTTATATATTTATGCCCTGGCTGATACAAAACACAAAACTGGCCTAAGAACTATCTCTGTAATGGAGAGTGATCTTAACTTGTAATGCTGTATATACTGTATTATAGCTTATTATCTTCGCTCCTGCCAGAGTCACCACCTGCCCTCAAATCCCCCTCACTGTTAATAACACCACAATTTCCTCGGTCTCCCAAGCACTCTTCTTACTCAACATGCTACCAAAACTCTTATTCATTCTCTCAACTCCCATATTGACTATTGCAACCTCCTGCTATCTGGCATTCCTGACATCCATATATCCACACTTCAATCCATCCTAAACGCTGCTGCAAGACTGATCTTCCTTTCTCACCACTCCACATCTGCTTCACCACTTTGCAAATCCCTACACTTGCTTCCGATGTCCTCCAAAATTAAATACAAATTGCTCAAACTTACCTACAAAGCCCTCAACACCACCACCCATTCATACATCTCAAATCTCGCCCTCTTAGATCTACCTCTCACTCCAGCGTACAAGACTTCTCCCGTGCTGCTTCCCCCTTATGGAATTTCCTACCTCATCCAATTAGACTTTCCCACAACCTTCAAATCTTTAAATACTCTTTGAAAAACCATCTCTTTTTTAGAGGTGACCTTATCCCTAATAACACTATTCACACTAATGTACTCTCACAGCTGTCCCAATCTCCACTCTAAGCTCCACTTGCTCCTCTTGTTTCAGCTATGCCCTCTTCCACATAGAATGTAATCTCTCTAAAGAGCAGGGTCCTCCATACCCTTTGTTTTCATATATGCATTTATTTTGTCTACCTTGTATGTCCCTGTTTTATTTATGTACTGTTTTCCCTACTGTACGGCGCTGCAGAACACTGTAATAATAATAATATATTGAAAATTATGTACACAATATTTTAATGGATGTTTGTGTTGTGGATCCTCTCTATACATTTATTGCCTGTACTTTTTACTTTTTGCTGGATAACCTTTTGGATTTAGAGTGACACCGCATCTTCAAGGTGTTTGGTGATTCACACATTTCTTTTTTTTTCCTAATCAGAATGTGAACATAACAACATCTAATTTTTGAAAAATCACCATTTAGACTAGAAGTAGGAGATCATTATGAACAAGTGTCTACCATGCTGTATCAAGTGATCAGTGCTGTAAAAAGTAGCACAACTAAAAAATGCAATCTCATAATCTTCAGCAGAGGGAAAAAAAAACTAAACCACCCTGTCAGCAATTAACCTCAGTGTCTAGATCAGCCCTGATATAGGACGAAAAGTTTAAATTACAAAGCAGGGTATTTGCAGGACAATTGCAAGTGATATCACATTAGCCATTGCAGAGCTAGGCATATTATTGCCACTGAGCTAGATACATTTTGTCAGATTTATTAGAAGTGTTAAAAGCTCACAAAATCTTTATCCCAACCCGGAGGTGACAAATTTTCCAACAGGGATGGAAATTCTGTGGGCAGCAATTCTTTTCTCAGTCTGTTTGCTATTAGTATGATAGTTTATTTAAAAATAGACATAGTTGCTTAATAAAAGAAACAACTGCAATTGAAAAGCTACTAAAATAATTTTCTTTACTATTCAACATCATCACATTTCAAAAACTACCAATATGTATGCATTCCTTTCATCAACAGCTTCAAAAGCCTGTTTACCTCATGTATCTATTCAATGCTGTTGGTGAACCTATGAATAAATGGGTTCATGAATTTTAAAATAATGATTTTCACAAGAAACATGTTACAGCAGCATTCCATTTGGAAGGAAAATTGGATTAAAATGGCACTGAAACCACTAGACTTTGAAATGTTTTCTCCATTGAAGAATATATAAATGTTTGTTAATTTTGTAGTTTAGGTTTAGACTGCTATGATGAACCCAAAGGATTAATGACACTTGTTGCATATAAGCACATTTCATGTAGAGGTGCGTTTGACATCACAGCCTTCCACAATTTACCTCTCAGTCTGAGTCTTTACACTTCCCTTCATTCTCACATCATAATACCCCCCCTCATTGTTCCATGCAGCCCTGTCTTTGCTTAGATAATCCTACAAGATAATAGGCCACTGCCTCCCTAAAGATGAACACACTCAACATTCCAGTGACCTCATTCACCGCAAGATGTTGTATCCTCCACTTTTCAAAACTGAAAACATCATCATCAGCTATTTATATAGCGCCACTAATTCCGCAGCGTTGTACAGAGAACTTATTCATATCAGTCCCTTCCCCATTGGAGCCTACAATCTAAATTCCTTAACATACACAAACAGACAGAGAGAGGCTAAGGTCAATTTAATAGCAGCCAATTAACCTGCTAGTATGTTTTTTGGAGTGTGGGAGGAAACCGCAGAAATCGAAGGAAAACCACGTGAACACGGGGAGAACATAAAAAACTCCACACAGATAAGGCCATGGTTGGATGCTCAGACCTTAGACTGGGTACACACTACAGAAAATTTCTCCCAATGTGATATCGTTAATGATTGAAAGTCCTGATCAGTATGCCAATTTACACTATACAAGTTTTACAGGATCTACCTTTAGATCTGTGCTCTTCATCTGCCATAACCATCTGCTAAAATATCGTGACTCTGTAAAGTCTACAGAGATATGCCTACACTGATGGTCGTGAATGCACACGCACTTCAGAATTTGCCCGACATTGTTCCATCATTTATAGAGATTTATAGTCCATTTAGAAAATCAAATCAAACGATACGATGTGCTTTGGAATGATAAAACATGATCGGTGGAACTAACACACTAATGCGATATCGGACCTATCGGTCATTCATTGTGTGATTGGCACGATAATCGGGTGAAAAGCTTGTAGTGTGTACCCAGCCGTAGTCAAACTTACCTTAAAAAGAATAGTGCATTGGTATCACTTATAATTAAGCTGTAAAACAATAAATAAAATGCAAATTGTAGTAAAAGGTAAAATAATGACAGACTATGTAAGATATTTCCATAAAAGCTTAGAGGGACTCATGCTATCGTTGTCCAGCTCTACTCAAAGGAGGGAATTGTTTTTTAGAATAATGAGGGCCGCACACTATTACCATTACTACGCCAACAGTGCGCATTATTACCATTACTATGGTAATCTCAACACTGATTTTTTGGCGCAGCTCTTAGAGCTGCGAGCAAAAATCCACGTTAAAATTAGCGTACTAATGGTAATTGGGCGCTGCCAGAACAATGCAGGGAATTGAATTTCCCCCAAAGACTATAAAAGTCTGCAAAATGCAAATTAACAAGTGCAATACAGGAATAGAGTAGCATGTATGAGCTTTTGTTTAAATAAAATATATGCACGGCTATAAAATATATTGTTATATTTCACACTATTTAACTTGGATCAGACATGTCATAAAATGGACACAAAAGTTTAAGAATTCCACAATTGAATGTATTTATTAACAAGAACAGTTAAGACAAGATACACTTAAAGATAAAGGGCACATTATAACCTACCTGTGTATGTCTGGCTTTTGCCTGGACAAAACACTATATAGCTATTGGGTAGTAACTGGTTGCACAGTTACTGACATAGTCAGTAGTCATAAAGGCCTATGGTAGAATAACTATATACTGCCCTTAATTGCCTGGATATATTGTTTCACCTCAAAGCTGCTCTAATTGCTTGGACTGAATCAACCAAAGTAAAGTATCCGATGATCATGTGTTACATTGGAAATATCATTCCTTGATGGTGTAAACATAAGTTTAAGCTTCTTCCCATAATTTGCATATAATTATTTCTTTATGTGATGATTTAATTAATTTACTTTACTGGTGTGTTTTTAGGTCTGAGACATTTAGTTTATTTATGCAGAACTATTGTGGTAGAATAACTTTACATATTAATGAAGTTATGTGTCGTCTTATTTTATAATGTACATATTTTCTCCGTACTAATACTGCCTTTACTTACTCTCAGCACAGTTCAGCCCAGCTAAGACTTATGAAGAGTGGTGGGCATATAAAGAAGCTGTCCAAGGGAGCTTTGTGCCAGGTATGTGTGATAATTCTATAATATTCATGTTTTGTTAAAATAAATAAGCTATTAAACTTAATATGTCAGCAGATATAGCATATTGTGATACAAATTAATTATCAATGTTTTTGTACGATGCATTAAAAGTGGAGGGCTTTTAAGCTCTTTTATCCTACCATACCTTTAATAGATGCTCTGTCAATGAACCAAAGATAAGTCAATAAAGTCACAAGAGACCTTTTCCTGGCAATAATACATAACTTAGGCTTGAAACTTAAGTTGCCCAGTAAAGTATTAGGTAAAAAACAACTGATGCCCATTGATACATTTTTTCTTGCTGAAAAATATTATAAGACTCATAGAGGTTACCATTAATTTAATTTTGTCATTGTAGAAATTGAATTTGAATTGAATTAGAATTCATTGTAGAAACAAATGAATAAGCATAGTAATTTACTATTAAAGTCATGTTGAGACAGTGCTTTCCAATAGGAGGCTGTCCCGAAGATGAATCTGTTTGATCGAAAACCCGCCAGAAACTCGCAGCTTGATAAATTTACCCCCTGGAATCTTTACAGAGCATGCAAACTAGGGTTGTGCATTTGCAAATGTCGGTGAGAACAGGATGCAGCTGGAGAGGGATCCAAAGATCCCTCTCCTGCAATGCGCTCCCCATGGGATTGAAGATGGTGTTTGCCATCAGGTTAAGCCCAGAAAAGCTAAGCTTTTCAGAGCTTGATAAATTTGCCCACACCACAGTTCCCATTGAGTGTTACTTGGAGTGCGGTACTTTGCCTAATGCAGGTGATAACTCCAAAAACTTAGTTTCTGCATGGTTAAGGGTTTGATACATAGGCCCCATATTAGTAGTTGCTTGCCTGCTATTTCACTTCAGCCAAGACATCAAGGAATTGCATGATGAGCATTTGCTCTCCTTCCCTATAATTTAACCTACAGTGCCTAGAGCTTCACTGGCTCTTCAACCACCATAAATATCCTCCCCTTATATTCTAACTAGAGATGCTCACTGACCCCCGTGTTTTGGTTTTGATTTTGGTTATGGATCTGGATTACCGTCATGTTTTGGTTTTGGTTTTGTTTGGTTTTGTTTTGCTATTTTGATTAAAAATCAATGTTTTTGGGCCTAAAATAACCAAATTTAGTGCTCTACCTGTTTCTTGGATAAGTAATGTAATTGTAAAGCTAATAAATTATCCAAAAAACTGTTTAATTCCTGTTAGGCCTTCATTAATTCGACACACAAACCAGATTGTCTTCCTCTCCATCTATGAATATTGGCAATGCAGCCATCGTCTTTGGATACCATTATACTTAAATATGTAAAGAAATGGACAAAGGCAGTTTGGTTTCTGTCTCTCTAGGCCCCCCCTCCAGTTGTAGAAAATACAAAAAAATTCAGACGTTATAAACTGTACAATATTAATTGAAATGGAGAAAGCCAGTTTGGTTTCTGTCTCTCTAGGCCCCCCTCCACTTGTATAAAATACCAAAAAATTCAAACCAGCCCCCCAGATGTCAAACTCTTCTGGTCTGCCACCTGCTTCATATCTGCTTGTGTTTGGAAAGTGCAAATTGGTGCCAGAACCTCACGTGCCAGAACTGCTGCCACTGGTGCCACCCTGCTGCCACTGGCGCAGGACTTACACAATCAACCGCATCCTCATCAGCGCCCTCGTCGGCTACCCAAATCTCCCTGTCACTCACCGGACTGTGAGTGCTACTTCTAAGGTAGCTAGGAACCGTGTCCGTCCATTATAATGAGGTACTGCGCATGTGCAGTCCCTTTTAACCTTCAGTTCTGTTCCTTTAACTTAATTGGCTGATCAGGCAACACTCCCTATATTAAGCACCTGTGGTCAATACCACGTTGCCTGATCTTGGAGTCTCATTCCTCATGAGTCTCTGAAGGTGTTCCAGTGCCTGCTCGTGTGTTCAGCTGATGCTGATTTCTGTTTGCCGTTTGTGGTTTCCAGACCACTTCTATTCCTCGTGTTCCTAGTGTCTTCAGCAGCTGATTCCTATCCGCTGCCTCCGTATATCTACAGTTACAGATTACTGCAAACTCTCCTGTGTTTCATCGTGACTCGAGCAGCTGATTCCTATCCGCTGCCTCCGTGTATCTACAGTTACAGATTACTGCAAACTCTCCTGTGTTTCATCGTGACTCCAGCAGCTGATTCCTATCCGCTGTCTCCGTATATCTACAGTTACAGATTACTTCAAACTCTCCTGTGTTACATCGCTACTGTTCCAGCTGATTCCTGTTAGCTACTTCAGCGTGTCTACAGAGTCCTGCTCGTCTCAGCGCTCCAGTCTGCATTCTACCTGCCGTCAGCTGACCCGCTGCCTACTGCTTCTACAGTGTGTCCATTTGTGTCAACTTGCCTGTTAGCATCGAGTCTACGCTCCTCGGCTTCCAGCTCTGCTACATCGCTTCAACTCTCCCGTGGTCTCCTGCTGTTCAATTCGATATACTACTGCTTCCTGAGTATTTGCCGTCCTTGCTGGCCTACCTACAGTGCGCTGCACCTACCTGCCGCTTCCATTCTGCAAGGACTTCTCATCTCGTCTGTTCCCTGCCGCTCAGGTATCCCTGCAGCTATCTCTAACAGCCTGCTCATCTGAACCACGGTATGCATACTTCTCATTGACTGTGCTGGTGTATTGCATATCCATCTGGACTGAGTTGTTCTCCTCCGGAGTTTCCATCCTCTGAGACTATTGCTATTATTGACTGTGTTTCCTTTTGCTGGACTATTCTAGTGACTTTGTTTATCTGTGCAGTGCTGTTCATTCATTATTATTATTGTGTGCAGTTCAACGTGGGATCAAGTTCAGTGTACCCGTGTAGACTCTGCATTGCATTTATCTCCTCGTGTCCTTCCTCACATATATATTCAGTGGTACAACTTGCTAGAGGCAAACCACTGATTCCTGTTTCCCTGTGTCACCAGTTGCATATATCCTCTCACATAAGCAGTGGTACAACTTGCTACACGCAAACCACTGACTTCCCCGTTACCTTCACCTGGATTCCATTCCTTCACTACAGACAGCGGTACAACTTGCTATACGCAGACCTCTGACTTCCACCTCCTTATTACTCCAGGACATTCTTCTCACTATAGCAGTGGTACAACTTGCCGTGCGCAGACCACTGACTACCCTCACGTGTCCTTGTCCATCCAGATCCTCGTGTTCAGTTACCTATTGTTTACAAGTGCTGCTAGTCATAGACTTTCTGAGCATTCTCTAACCATCTGCTGTTTCCAGTTCCATTATCACCCTGCCATCAGAGTATCATATACCAACTCAACTGCTCTGATAAGACCATCAGCGAGTGATACTGGGTAAAGACTCCTAGTGCCTGTGACAGTAAGATCAGGCCATGACAGACCCAGATTCGGAACCCACAGCTGCAGCATCTGGTCACCCGTGTGGAACAACAGGATGTTTGTCAACAACTATTACTACAATGTTACCAGACGTTAGTCTCCCAAAGAACGTCTGGGCAGAATATTACAGCTTCTGTTGATGCTCCTGTGCTTTCCTCCGTTTCCCCAGTGCCATCCCAGGTGTCTACGGCTTCCACGCTTCACCTGCCAACTCCGTCAAAGTATGATGGAGATCCCAAAACATGTAGAGGTTTCCTCAACCATTGCTCAGTACATTTCGAACTCCAACCTCAAAACTTTTCAACTCATCGTTCCAGAGTGGCCTATCTCATCTCATTATTCTCCGGACAAGCTCTCGCATGGGCTTCCCCTCTGTGGGAAAGAAATGATCCGTTGTTACAGGATAGTGCCAAATTTATTTCCATGTTTCGTAATGTATTCGATGAACCAGGTCGTGTTATTTCCGCTGCCTCCAGCATTCTTCGTTTACGACAGGGTTCTCGTACTGTAGGACAGTACGTCATTCAATTTAGGATCTTAGCCTCTGAGCTTCAGTGGAACACTGAAGCGTTAATTGTCGCCTTCTGGCAGGGGCTCTCGGACAAAATTAAAGAAGATTTGATTTCTCTTTTTCATCGTGTGGATCTCAGATTTCGTGAGAGGGACTCTGAGAGAACTACTTCAGCTAAAACATCTCTTCATCCCACTTCTCAAATCGTCCTGCTTCACCTCCGGTAATACCGATGGAGATTGGACGTTCCAAACTAACCTCTGCAGAGAGGAATCGAAGAATTAAGAATAGACTTTGTATCTATTGTGCTGATGCCACACATATGCTCCAGTCATGCCCCAAAAAATCGGGAAATGCCAGGCCCTAACTAGTTCTGGAGAGGTGAAGTTAGGGTCCCTGGAGTCCTCTCCATCTTCTACGAAATCAAAAATCTGTGCATTTGACGTTACCATTTCATTTGCTACTAAGTCTTTTGAGTCCCAAGCTCTGATTGATTCAGGAGCTGTGGGAAATTTCATTTCTGAATCCCTTGTAAATCAATGGTCCCTACCAGTGATTACCCTGAAGACTCCTATTACGGTGACTGCTATCGATGGATCACGTATTATCAACGGTCTCATCACCCAAAGTACGTCTTCAGTGACCCTTCAGATTGGTGTCCTACACCGAGAAGAAATTTCGTTTTTAATCCTTCCTGTTACTACAAGTCCGATTGTTTTAGGCCTTCCATGGCTTCAATGTCATTCTCCCCAGATTGACTGGCGCACTCCTCAAGTTACGTCTTGGGGACCTGAATGTCACCAACATTGTCTTTCTCGTGTTGTTCCTCGTAGAATACAGCAAACCTCCATTTCACCTTCCTCACCGGGACTTCCTCCTCAGTATGCTTCATTTGCCGACGTCTTTGATAAAGCTCAGTCTGAACGTCTTCCCCCTCATCGTTCATGGGATTGTCCGATTGACCTGTTACCTGGCAAGACTCCAACTAGGGGTCGTGTTTATCCACTTTCATTACCTGAGACTCAGGCTACTGCTGAATACATCCAAGAGAATCTCCAGCGAGGATTTATTCGACCTTCTACTTCTCCCGCTGGAGCTGGGTTCTTTTTCGTGAAGAAGAAAGATGGATCATTACGCCCCTGCATAGATTTTCGTGGACTTAATGCTATCACTATCAAAAATCGGTATCCCATTCCTCTGATTACTGAGTTGTTCGATCGGATCAAGGGAGCCCGGATTTTTACTAAGTTGGATCTTCGTGGTGCCTACAACTTGATTAGAATCAGGTCCGGTGACGAATGGAAAACAGCTTTTAACATCAGAGATGGGCATTATGAATACTTAGTAATGCCCTTCGGGTTATGTAATGCCCCTGCTGTTTTCAAGGGCTTCATTAATGAGATCTTTCGGGACTTGTTATATGTATGTGTCGTAGTATATCTGGACGACATACTCATCTTTTCCCAAGACCTGCCTTCACATCACCAACAAGTGGCCGAAGTTCTTTCCAGACTCCGGAAAAATTCATTATTCTGTAATTTAGAAAAATGTTCATTTGAGTTGCCCCAGATTCCATTTTTGGGTTATATTGTTTCCGGAGTTGGTCTACAAATGGATCCAGAAAAGGTGAATGCTGTGTTACTTTGGCCTCAGCCAACTACTCTTCGTGCCATTCAGCGTTTTTTAGGCTTCGCTAACTACTATAGACGCTTCATTCAAGACTTCTCTTCAATTGCATCTCCCATTGTGGCTCTAACTCGCAAAGGGGCCAATACTAAGCAATGGTCATCTGAGGCTCTCCAAGCCTTTCAATTTCTTAAAGAGTCCTTCTCCTCTGCTCCCATCCTTCGACAGCCTGATGTGACGCTTCCCTTCTTCCTAGAAGTAGACGCCTCTAATGTTGGTTTAGGAGCCATTCTCTCCCAGGAATCGGAGCAACAAAAATTCCATCCTTGTGCCTTTTACTCCCGGGGTCTTCTGCCTGCGGAGAAGAATTACACCATCGGGGACAAGGAGTTGCTGGCTATTAAAGTAGCATTGGAGGAGTGGAGATATTTGTTAGAGGGAGCTCGTCATCCGGTGACAATTTTTACGGATCATAAAAATTTGTCATACCTACAGTCTGCTCAATGTTTAAATCCTCGTCAGGCAAGATGGTCGCTTTTCTTTTCCCGTTTTGATCTAATCATAACCTTCAAACCAGCTGCAAAGAATAAAAAAGCAGACGCTCTATCTCAAGCCTTTGTGGCGTCCTCAGACGTTGAAGAGAGTCCTAACCACTTTATATTAGACCCCAAATGTGTTTCTCTGGCTGCTTCTTCCACTAAAGTGCTACCATTTGGGAAGACCCTCGTGCCTCCTGCTCTTAGAAAAAAAATCCTTTCATGGTTTCACTCTTCTCGTTTCTCTGGACACGCTGGTGAACGCAAGACCTTTGAAATCCTCTCTCGAAGTTATTGGTGGCCTTCTATGAGGAGAGATGTCAAAGAGTTTATCGCGGCATGCGATTTATGCTCCCAGTTCAAGACCCCCCGCAGAACTCCAGCGGGGTTGCTTCAGCCACTACCCATTCCATCTAAGCCTTGGACCCATATTAGTATGGACTTTGTTACTGAGCTTCCTCCTAGTAAGAATTGCAACACCATTTGGGTAGTGGTGGATAGATTTTCAAAGATGGCGCATTTCCTTCCCTTGGCTGGTTTACCTTCTTCTTCTACCCTGGCTGAACATTTCATTAGAGAAATTTTCCGTATCCATGGATGTCCGTCCGAGATCGTGTCAGATAGAGGAGTACAATTCGTTTCCAGATTCTGGCGGGCCCTTTGCAAGACCTTGGGCATACGATTAGCACTCTCATCTTCCTACCATCCCCAATCGAACGGACAAACTGAAAGAGTCAACCAAGATCTTGAGACTTTCTTAAGGATGTTCTCGTCAGCCAATCAAGACAACTGGGTAGAATTACTTCCTTGGGCTGAATTCGCTCATAACAACATGTACCATGAGTCATCATCTAAAACTCCATTCTTTGTGGTTTACGGTCACCATCCGTCTTTCCCGGAATTTCCTGCCCTCCCGCCCACCCAAGTTCCTGCTGTTGAGACTTTGTGTCAAACCTTCAAAAATATTTGGGCTCAGGTAAAAACCTGTTTAAAGAAGACATCTGCCAGATATAAGTCTTTTGCGGACAAAAAGAGACAGGCTATTCCACCATTGAAAGTCGGAGACCGGGTGTGGCTATCTACTAAGAATATTCGTTTGAAGGTTCCATCCATGAAATTTGCTCCCCGTTTTATTGGTCCATATAGGATCATTCAAGTTATAAATCCAGTTTGCTTCAAACTTTTACTTCCCAAGAGTCTTCGTATTTCCAACGCCTTCCATGTTTCCTTGCTCAAACCTCTCATCATCAACCATTTCTCGGTCCCTCCTTCAGCACCTCGGCCACTTCAAGTTCATCAGGAGGAAGACTTAGAGATTACTCAGGTTTTGGATGCTAAAATTTCGCAAGGAGTTCTTCGTTTCCTCGTGCATTGGAAAGGCTTTGGTCCTGAGGAGCGTTCATGGATCAAAGCTGAAGATCTCAACGCTCCAGCCCTCTTGAAAAAGTTCTATACCAAATTTCCGGACAAACCCGGTTCCAGGTGTTCTGTGCCCACCTTTAAAAGGGGGGGCACTGTCACTCACCGGACTGTGAGTGCTACTTCTAAGGTCCGTGTCCGTCCATTATAATGAGGTACTGCACATGTGCAGTCCCTTTTAACCTTCAGTTCTGTTCCTTTAACTTAATTGGCTGATCAGGCAACACTCCCTATATTAAGCACCTGTGGTCAATACCACGTTGCCTGATCTTGGAGTCTCATTCCTCATGAGTCTCTGAAGGTATTCCAGTGCCTGCTCGTGTGTTCAGCTGATGCTGATTCCTGTTTGCCGTTTGTGGTTTCCAGACCACTTCTATTCCTCGTGTTCCTAGTGTCTTCAGCAGCTGATTCCTATCCACTGCCTCCGTATATCTACAGTTACAGATTACTGCAAACTCTCCTGTGTTTCATTGTGACTCCAGCAGCTGATTCCTATCCGCTGCCTCCGTGTATCTACAGTTACAGATTACTGCAAACTCTCCTGTGTTTCATCGTGACTCCAGCAGCTGATTCCTATCCGCTGTCTCCGTATATCTACAGTTACAGATTACTTCAAACTCTCCTGTGTTACATCGCTACTGTTCCAGCTGAATCCTGTTAGCTACTTCAGCGTGTCTACAGAGTCCTGCTCGTCTCAGCGCTCCAGTCTGCATTCTACCTGCCGTCAGCTGACCCGCTGCCTACTGCTTCTACAGTGTGTCCATTTGTGTCAACTTGCCTGTTAGCATCGAGTATACGCTCCTCGGCTTCCAGCTCTGCTACATCGCTTCAACTCTCCCGTGGTCTCCTGCTGTTCAATTCGATATACATGCAGTTCAACATGGGATCAAGTTCAGTGTACCCGTGTAGACTCTGCATTGCATTTATCTCCTCGTGTCCTTCCTCACATATATATTCAGTGGTACAACTTGCTAGAGGCAAACCACTGATTCCTGTTTCCCTGTGTCACCAGTTGCATATATCCTCTCACATAAGCAGTGGTACAACTTGCTACACGCAAACCACTGACTTCCCCGTTACCTTCACCTGGATTCCATTCCTTCACTACAGACAGCGGTACAACTTGCTATACGCAGACCGCTGACTTCCACCTCCTTATTACTCCTGGACATTCTTCTCACTATAGCAGTGGTACAACTTGCCGTGCGCAGACCACTGACTACCCTCACGTGTCCTTGTCCATCCAGATCCTCGTGTTCAGTTACCTATTGTTTACCAGTGCTGCTAGTCATAGACTTTCTGAGCATTCTCTAACCATCTGCTGTTTCCAGTTCCATTATCACCCTGCCATCAGAGAATCATATACCAACTCAACTGCTCTGATAAGACCATCAGCGGGTGATACTGAGTAAAGACTCCTAGTGCCCGTGACACTCCCCCTCATCCTCTTCTAATTCTAAAGTGTCATCCTCACTTGGTGTATCACCAGCTACACTCGGGCTGTTCAGGCACACATCAGCAGAACTGCTGAAAGGGTCCCTCTTTAGGGGTACACTAATAGAATGCTCACGATTAGACATCCCACTGTTGGATGGACTCTCCACAGGGATTGGTGTTATTTCTGATTCAGAGCAAACATTATTCTCTAGGGCCCTTTCATCAGTTCTGCTGATGTGTACCTGAACAGCCCGAGTGTAGCCGGTGATACACAAATTGAGGATGCCACTTTGGAAATAGAAGAGGATGAGGGGTAGATTTGTGTAGGCGACGAGGGCGCTAATGATGATGTTGATGATTATGATGCAGACAGATACCAAATTGCCTTTCTCAATTTCTATTTCTATTCTAGATTATATAACAGCTGAATAGTTTTCTATTTTACTCCTAGTGGAGAGGGGATCTGATGCAGACAGATACCAAACTGCCTTTGTCCATTTCTTTGTATATTCGAATTTTTAGTTCTACAGTCTATGCAGGCTGCTTTTTTATATTCAGCTACAAGTGGAGGGTGGGGGGGGGGGCATAGATAGCCACCAAACTACCTTGGTCCATTTAATTTTACTTTCTAGTTCCACAGTCTGTGCAGGCTGCTTTTTTTATATTTAACTACAAGTGGAGGGCGGGGGAAGGGGGGCATAGAAAGCCACCAAACTACCGTGGTCCATTTAATTTTACTTTCTAGTTCCACAGTCTGTGCAGGGTGCTTTTTTTTATATTCAACTACAAGTGGAGGGTGTAATATACACCCAAAGACTATGGCTACATTGCCAATAATCAAAGATGGAGGAGGTAGACAACCAGGTTTGACTGTATAATTTGCAGACAAGTGTTCGAATTAAGGACGGCCTAGCAGGGATTAAACAGTTTTTTTCATAATTTATTAGCTTTAGAATTACCTCACTTATCTAAGAAACTGGTGGAGCACTAGATTAGGTTATTTTAGACCAAAAAAATTGTATTTTTTTCAAAAATAGCAACACAAAACCAAACAAAACCAAAACCAAAACACGTAAGGGCTGTTTTGCAAAATCAAAACCAAAACCAAAACACAAAGGTAATCCAGATCCAAAAACAAAAACAAAATCAAAACACGGGGGTCAGTGACCATCTCTAATCAAAACTAAGTACAATTATCTAGTCAACAGAATATTTGCATATTTGTATGCAGTGACATTATGGAAATTTAGAAGTGGTGGTATGGAAAATAAACGTGAATGGAATTTGATAGTTTTACAATGAAGTAGGAGAAGTGGCATTAGGGCATACAAATGTATACCTGTTGGGCAGCACATTGGCTTAGTGGTTGGCATTTCTGCCTCACAGCATTGGGGTCATGAGTTTGATTCCCAACCATGGCCTTATCTGTGTGGAGTTTGTATGTTCTCCCCATGTTTGTGTGAGTTTCCTCCGGGTGCTCCAGATTTCCTCCCACACTCCAAAAACATACTAGTAGGTTAATTGGCTGCTATTAAATTGCCCTTAATCTCTCTCGGTGTGTATGTATGTTAGGGGATTCAGATTGTAAGCTCCAATGGGGCAGGGACTGATGTAAATGAGTTCTCTGTACAACACTGTGGAATAAGTGGCACTATATAAATAAATAGATGACGATGATGCTCACTCCAATGTTTGTATGTATAACTTTTATTCTCTAGCAATTTGGCACTTATTTTCTTAAATTGTATGCAATCTTTTCAACACTTTTTTTTTAACTTCAGTTTAAAGCGTTGACATGTATTTTCTTTTTGCAAATTTGAATCCATCAACTTTATGTGTACATTAACATTTTTCAGTTTCGTCAAGATCAGTGTTACCTTTTTGGGACCAAACCTTGCCAACCCATGGCTTGTTCATGACAGCACAGTATGTTCTTACATCTGTGAATCTCAATCAGTGACTGTGCACATACACAGATGGTGTGACAGACTATACGCTTCCCCCTCCCTTTCATGTTTTGTCCATACAATATCCATAGTACTAATATGAATGGGGTTCCAATGAGCTTGAAGTTACCAAACCAGCATCTACTCAGAGCAATGAGGATATCTCAAACACTACCTATACTATGTGTAATCATTTTCAGCTTACCATCTAACATTTAAATGATCAATACACCTTTATAAATGTGCTAATGTAATGGCCTGAACTACCCGGCACCTATATATTACACTCTACGAGAATGTATGTTACGTGTGTCTACCTCTATCATTTTTGCTCAGATTACCATAGCAGACATAATTGTACAAACTGTACATTTATGCAAGCAAATGATTGGTATCTCATTAAAGTAAACTGTTTTATGTGCACAAGAATTAAACCTTGTCTTCTCAGGTTATATGCGGAATGATAGTTTACTAAAACAAAATGGACATTGTAGACAGTTTAAAAACACTAAGTAAGCAGTGTAGTTATAGGTATGTGTGTAATAGATAGACACATTTCCCATCTTCATCTTTGTGCATTCGGAAAGGAAAAGACAAACTCCTATATGCTTTTCTTTAATATTTAATGAAACATCTCAGTTCAGCCCCTCCCCCCTCTTTGCCAGTACAGTGACAAGAAGTCATTAGCAATGCGCATTTAAACTAGTGAGTGGGTGCCTCTGGAAAGAAACAAACACAATTAGAGATAGAATTTGTGCACAGACAAAGGCATGTACACAAAAATGTACATATTTATGTAAATGTAAACTTTTAGACCATAGGTAGTGATTGATAAAAAGAAAAAAAGGGTCAGTTCGGGAACACCAATGTAAGACATTTCACCAGGGAGACAATTGTCTGGTCTAACATTTTCCACTGACTCATTTTGAAGCTCAGTTTTTCCCGTGTTCTGCTACACAAGCGATTTGCATCCGTGTTATAATTTAATAATCACCGTCAAATGCGCAAAGTCGCAATATATAGCTTAATGGGTTGAGCGATTAGTTGCTAATTTTGGAGAATTTAGGTGAATTTGAGCAGGAACTGCTCATTGAAATAGTGCACAGAAAGCTTTTAATTTATATAAAAAGGTGTAAAATTGCATAAAGTCTCATTGCACTTTCTCAAGTGATTAATCTCGTGAGATGAGCTGAAATTACCCTTATAGTGCTAGTCATACAATTCCCTTCTATAGAGAGATATAGACAAAAATAGGCAGATTGACAGATAGAATCATAGATAATTTGAATAATAAAGTACTAAACCTTATTCTAATCCGTTTTAGTGTTACCTATTCATGACGTGATTTCTGCTTTTGATAATATAGAATCCGTTTATTATGAACAAAATGAAAATATATGCAAAAAATCAGACTGGATATTTATTAAACATTTAAAGGGATATTTCCTAATTGCGGTTAAGGCCAAATCCCATCGTAAACTAGATATACAACATGGGAGTCATTGCATACGTGCACTTGTAGTGTCACAAGAGATTGAAATATAGGTGTTGCCACTTCCTCCGCCCCATCACAAATCAAAAAATATTAGCCCAATCCATAGGAAATAAATAATGATGGCAACGATTAATAAAAATATTCTGGCACTTGTAGTTCTACAAGCACCAGCCTGCAAGAACAGCATGCTTGCGCTATTAGTTTTACATTAGTACCCAGGAGGAGCCCTGTGCTATTGAGCATTAGTTTGGTAATCTCTAGGATACAAGGGCCCGGTCATTTTTGTCTGACTTCCCCCTAGATGCCTGGGCCCAATGCTGAGTAGGCTTGGTCTTGGGAATGTAAGAGAGAGGGGAGGGTTTTTTTTTAAAAAAAACATTTCTTTATTTCTACACACTCTGACAGGCAAGATAGCTCAAAACGCAGGTGGTTTGAGCTATCTCATCTGTCCGAACCACCGCTTAATACATATAATGATTTGTATACTTTCCAAGGGTAAAACTCGAAAGTGCAGTTTGAGATCTTGTGGTTTCAAATAAAGTGCTTTGGTGTGTGTTTTCGTCTTTAGTAAACTGCATTGTTTAGTAAATCTCAACCTTAAAAACTTAAAGGCTTACTTGAGGTTAATTTACAGACCTTCATTAAGATTTTAAGGGGACATATGTGACCACTGGTGCAATGTAAAAATGTGGTGTTGCCCATAGCTGCCATTCAAGTTTGTTTTCATTTTCTGAACAACAGATTAATAGAATCTGTTTGATTGCTATGGGCAGCACAAACTTTAGCCCTTTTGCACCAGTTGTCATAACTGTTCCATGTCTCTAGTATTATCCAAGTCCTCCAAAGTGTCTGCATGTTTTACCAGCTTCCAGGGGCAGAATGGCCAATGGCCTAAATAGGCTAATTAACCATTGCAGCTTGTAGGAATATTGCTATCCCTTAACTAAAACCAAAATATGTACAAACCAACAGTGCTGTGGAGAAGTCAATATCTAATTAATAAACTTTGATAGTGAGATAAATTATCTGATCTAATAAAATATTCTAAAGATAATTTACATTCATGGAGGAGTCTATATTGAAAAGGAATTGGTCATATGTCCAGAATGTGACAAATTCATTTTGAATATAGATTCCGCTATGAATGTACATTCTCTTTAGAAAATGTTATTAGATCAGACAATGTAATATTGGCAATTCCAAAGCGCTGCTAGTTTGTTCAATTTCTGGGCATTCGTAGTATGATTTAACGCAAATAAAATGGCACGTATCGACGTTTACGTTCCTTAACGAATTGGAACCTGATACTGGCCAAACTTTCATGTAAAGCAGTATTAAACCATACTAACTCAGGGAATTTCCTGCTGCTGGATTATGCTACACCAATCACATATATGATACATGTACTCCACCCACTGGTGTGCTGCCTACTTGTTTTTGCCCTGCCAGTGCAATATTTTGCCTACTTGTGTGTTAACTCCGCCAGAGGTAGAACTAGAGAGCTGTGGGCCCCAGTGCAGGAAGGCGGGGAGAAGAGATCCAGAGCCCACGACCCTCTGCATCTGCCATACAGTTGGTCCCATTATCTCCATGGTCCACTGTGTACGGCACCTAATGCACCAATGACCTCTGCCTACTGTGTATGGGTAGATCTAGATTGTATTTTTAGGGGGGGGGGGCATTTGCGCCATGCCCACTTTTTCAAACTTCTAACAGTAGGCTCACTGCTGCTGCAGATTATGTGCAGATCAGTGTCGCTGTCAGCACAGACAGGCACTCAGAGTATGCTGCCCAGACACTCTGACTGTGTTTAAAACACAATCATAATGCCGAGCAGGGTTCCCTGACTGCTTGTCTGTGCTAATAGTGACACTGACCTGCAACAGTAGGGAGTTTGCCCCTCCTAGGGATGGGGGGGGCTCTCCAATCGCAACACCCCCGGATCCAACACTGCCTCTGTGACAGGCACCACCTGCCATTGCTGTGACCACCTACTATTGTGTTTGCATTGGCCTCACCTGCTAACGATGTTGCTAGGGCTAACAGTTTGCTAATCCCTCCTACTTTTATGTTGGCCCAGCCCACAAATGGCTTAATTCCACCTAGATGAGGTCACCTTCAGAATTTTTTACAGGGCCACTTTAAGTTCCTAATCCGTCCCAGCAACTAACCCTTAACAGCTACAAGCTTTTACATACATGATCAGCAAAAAATAAACTATTGAAATACAATCACCTAGATCATAAGTGCTTCAGTACAGTGATCTATATTTATTTAACCCTTTATGTATTTTTCCATCTTATGCTTATTATAACCTTATTTATTTATTAACTGTTATATATCCTTCTGCTGTATATTGATTGTCACAAGTGTAAAAATAATGTTTTAATAAAAGTGTATATAGAAATGCATCAAATATTTGGAAAAACAAATGTAGACTATTCTATTGTTATTATTATTATTTAACCTGTGCCATGGGACATCAGCTCCAAATAGGAAAAGCAGACCCAGACAGAGATTATCATATGATAGGTGCCACGTACCAGTTCCCGTGGTACTTTCACATGACTGTCAGACATCTGCTCCCAAACAAATTTCACTTTAACAAAACTCCCCAGTTAACAGGGATAGAACTTTCAACATATCTTATATTCTGCGTCTCAACAAAGAGCTTGTGAAATCCTTCTGCCAATAACTGTCAGATTTCAGTGGGTTAATGCACACTCTTGGGTGTTCGTTATTGTTACAGCTTTGGCTTATTTCTCTTGCTGTGCTTCCCCCCACAGATGTTCTTACTCTACACACTCACACAGCCTGTTAAAGATTTATAGGGCTCCTCGACCTGTGGGAAATTACTCCAGATTTCTCTCAAATCAATGCTGAGTGTCCCCTCTCTGTCTCTCTCATCCCTCCTCACCTCCCTCCCATCTGTCTATCTTTATGTTTAATAGGAACTGAGATGTAATTTTTTTTCCAGCTCTGTTTGATGTAAAGAGGCTGCAATGTGTCTTCGGGTGGATTGGGCAGGCAAGGAGAGGGGGGAGAAGCTAAGATGGAATGAAAGGGAAAGAGAGGGGAATATGAATTGGGAGGAAGATGGATACTGAAAGATACAAGGTGGAATGAATCTTCAGCACAGACGGAAAAAAAAAATAGAAAAGACATTGGATACAATTGTGGAAGTTATGTAGGAAACTAAAACTGAAGAGAGACATGCAGAAAAAAAAGAGAGAACTCTGACATATAGCTGTGATAGGGACTAGTAAATACGAGACTCAAAATAAATGCCTGACTGAGGCACTGATGGGAAAAATAGCATTTTTAAAAGTGCATGAATTAAGGTCATTTGTTGGAGTGTGCGTTTGTGTGTACGTGTGTAAATGACTGGGTAATGTCAACACTATCCTGGTAAATTTAAATAGTGTCAAAATGAAAATAACTGATATTTTCAGATGCATTGTCATTTCAAGTATCTGTAAAATGATCTAAAGGTGGGATTTATCATGAATGTATCACTGATTAGTAATAATCTCCAATGTCTCAAATATTATAAACGGACTTCAGACCATGGGGCATATTTAATAAAGCACGATAGTGCTTTTAACAGATAATTAAGGTCCCACAGTGTCCTCCGCAAATTTATTAAGGGGGCATCGCAGCAGATATCATGGATATCTGCTGCTTTGCACTCCTCTTCGTTTTTGGGTGCAGTCACCATTCAATAGAATGGTGACTGCTCCTGGCCGCAATCTAACAAGTCCCGAAAAAACATTTTTTTCGGGAACTTGTCATGTTAATGTACGCCAGCTGCAGCTGGCGTACATGAGGAAATCTAATGCTGTCAGCTCTGCTCCGGAGAGCAGAGCTGGACAGCGCATGTGTGGAGGGATCACATGATCCCTCCCTGTCACTCACAGCTCTCTCTCTGCAACTATCGTTGCAGAGACAGAGAGAGGATCTGTGTGCGCATGCGCAATTGAAGAGTAAGGAGAAGACCCGAAGACAGCGCTTCCGAAGAGGCAGGTAAGTATGATTTTTTTTTTCACAGAAACAGCAGATTATCGGGACTGCTGTTTCTGTACTCCGGTTTTGATAAATTTGAGAAATGAATCAATACTTATCCGTCCGATAAGGATTGATAACCATTTCTCTATTTTAACGTTAAATGATAAATGTGCCCCCTTGTGTCTGTCTGTACCAATCTCCATAGTCTATTTCGGCAGATTATCTCCAGCTCAGATAAGGAAGCACCTCAATACTAACATAGCTGCCTTGTACAAAAAGCTGAATGAGATCTTATTTATGTATCAACACTAACTTTTATTTCACTTACATTTAATTAAGGCATATTATTTAGCGCAGTAATTATTTAGCCCAGTAATACATAGTTTTTATTATACATGATAATGTGACATAGTAGTTTTACTATAAACTTGATATATCAGTTTTAGATACTGCTACAATTAAAAATTGCTTTTAACACACCTCATGAATATTACATTGATATTATGTAATCTGCTAGCCAGCTACTGGCATCCTTTTTGCTTAATTTTTTCCTCTTACTTTTAAGAGTAGACTATTCTTTATTATTGTAAATGAATTTCATTCGAGCGCTGTTTAACCCTCTTTTGATATCACTAAATGCATTGTAACACAAGAAACACAAACTAGGAGAAAAAAACATGCTCGGCTTACTATAAACATAATACAGTTTTAAAACAATCTCTTTGAGGTTTTCTGTTGATTTCTTTCATGTACCATTTTTAAAAGTGTTCCTAGTAATTATATTCCCAGTATATTTGTACATATTTACACAATATACAGCCCCTTGTCAACATAATAACTTAAACCTAGTATAATTATATATTCCACAAATGTCAGCCATATACTGTTACACATACTTGCCAACTTTGGCATGTAGTGCTCCAGAAGATCGGGGGAGAGCTGGGTGTGTGGGGACATCACACTTTATAGCCTGTTACAGCAAGAGGTGGGACCAAGATGATGCGCAAATCAAATCCTAAGCCCCGCCCCCATCACTTAACTAATGTTTGGCCAGAAACCAGGAAGTTGCCCTGCTCTCCCAGGAGTCCATGAGGACTCCCAGAAATTCAGGATTCTCCCGGACATCCCGGGCGAGTAGGCAATAATGCTGTTACATGTCCACTTTGTACAGCTTCATGTACACCATATATGGCCTGGTGCACAATCTACAGCCCATATCACCATGCGAGCCCTATAACAGTATATACAACACTGTGATAAAAAATATACACAAAATGATACCCACTATATGCAGCCCAATTCTTTAATAACAGCATATACACCACCATGGTACCAGCATATACAGTCTCAAGTAACTGCAACAGCCCCATTATGGCAAAATATACATCCTCAGTAATACCTAATAGCACACTTATGTAAAACATTACTTTATTACTTTGCTTACTTTCCTTTGCAGCTGTGCAAATGGATGACCCACTGAATGCAGGTACTAGTAACATTATGTGCTACTACTGACTAATAGTACTCCTATTGCTTTGTAGTCCAATAGGCTGTCATAGACCACTGTTGGACCCAGAATACTATTACCGGTTACCATAGATTGACATCAGTTTTTACACTCATCAAGTTGATTCATTAAGAATATTAAAACAAAAATGTTCTTGAACATTCCCCTGACAGTAAAAAAAAGTTTGAGGATGGTGCTCTGGGCAACCCTGCTAAGATTTCACCCATAATAAATTGAATCTGTAAGCTAAATATTAAACCGTATTAATTGTTGACAACACAATGATAGGAGTCAATTCAATACCATTTGCCAGGTGAGTGAATGATGTCATGCTGAAACAAAGGATTCCGGAACTGGTTTATTTGATGGTATGATCATTTCAGTTGAGTCAACCAGAAATTCACATGGTCTATCGCTATGTTCCTAAAAGATGCACAGAAGAAATGATGTAAGCCCAGATCATTAGTGGTAACCGCATCCTCTCCTTGGAGGCATCATTCCCTAACTTGTTGACACAGGATGTGGTCCAGAAAGAACTCGGCAACTCCTGGGACATACATTTGGAGGGCATGGAGCAAGATGTTATATTAGCAGGACACCCATACATGAATAGGGCATGAACAGCCTTCACTTTGTGTTCAGGCACCCATTGCTCCACAGAACTTGGACAATGCAGTAACTGTCCTTCACTTTGGTAGACCTTCAAGATAGTGCTCCTTCCCAGAACAAGACAGACAAGGCAGCTGCAGTTAGGAAGAGGACCATATAGTTCATCTTTCCCAAAACATTACATGCTGTAGCTCTCTCTTTATATTTCAGTCTAGTGGGTTCCATTTTTCCTTCATACATTTTCATAATCATTCTGCAGGTAGCATTGCAGGGCTCCCAATAGGCAAAAGCACTGGATCTAGGACCAGAACCAAAAAACTTAATATTTCACAACATTTAACAACTAAGATCATATCATTACTTTAGAATTGCAACAACAGTGGCAGATGGTAAAATAAACTTGAAATTATCCTCAACATTTACTACAAATGAAGTAGTGTAAACAGGGTTACAAAGCAGGGTCCAGAAGGTCACACGAGTGAGGACGATAACTTGCCAATTAAACCATGTGTGAAATCTTGAGACCATAGTGTTGTTCATGCATTATTTAGGGAAGCAGAGTTAACAAAGAAAGGTGATAATTGCATCATATTTGTGCCCCAGGAAATAAGAAAAAAATAGCTTATTTGTGATTGTTATTATTATTTTTTTTTATATATTATGCTGGGATAATTGAAGAGACAAGTTGACCTAAATGTCTCAAAGCTATTTAAGGGAATTTTACATGTAAACATGTATTCTTACTTTAGAATGCTTACTTTAGAAGGTATGCTTGTAATGCAATGCATTTATTTTACTAGAATGTTAATATGTTACTCTTGTCTTTTAGCTATCCAAAATATATTATACAGCATCCTGCACATGGTTATAAAATACATACTCTAGGTGTAGAGAAATGGCACTCCAATATGTTTGATAGTGTTTATATCTACATTTAAAATGTAAATAATTGTTTTTTTTACTTTTAAACTATTACTTTCTTGCATGGATAAGTTGATAGTAGTGATAAATAATGCAAATGTCATAGTTTATCCAGCTGACCACTTACAAAGGAATTATTTTGACAGCTGTCAAATGAATTGCTCCAAAGTCACTCTGTCTTCGGTTCAAAATATCTAACATCTGATAAAAATCTGATCAAGATTTTGCTTTAGTATGCCAGATTGTCAAGTTGGCCGACGACCACGATCTATATTTGTATGCAGTCGTTAGCTGACTACAATAATTAGGTACCATGTGACTTAGTCATTTGCCAATCTGTCGAACAACCAATTTGGCCAAACTCGTGAATGTGCTTCAAAGTGGTTATCATACAGATCGATAATGTTTGTTTTGGACAAGCTTTTCAAATGAGTGCATGCTTTTAACTGTCTTCGGTTATCCGAAAGAGCAGAGGTGGTAAACAGAATGGGTGCACAATCGGACATCATGGTCAGGATGGCACCCAATAGCTCAAAACAAATATGCTCCTTTTGTATATGGTAATATTGTACTTGCCTCTTAAATGTCAGTTCAGTTCTTGCAGTTTATTGCACTACCTGGGCATGTTCATGTTGTCATAAAAATGTAGTGTCCTAGAAACATCAGTCAACTCTCATCACACCTCTAAAGACCACTGCATCAGCAGCATCTCCAGAACCATGTAATGCTGGGAAACATCAATATCTCTTACTTTCCTCTGTGAAAGCTTACTCTAAAATAAGATCTTATTGGAAATGTCTCCTTCTAAAGGATGCATTTTTCCAAGCTAATACAAACACTACGAATAACATGCTGTGGATTCAGAGATTCATGATGGTGTGTTAATGCTGAGAGCAGGGAAAAAGATTTATAGCTCTTTAAATCTTGTTTCTCTGGCTTCTTCCTAATTATAAAATATTCAGACAGCTCTGCAGCAGCAATGGGCTTGGTGGGAATGTGACTTCAGAATATCATACAGACAAGTCCTGCTTGCTTATCTACAGTACACAATGCTGGCTTACTTATCGCAATTGTAGACTGTTTGCACAGGAAAATTGAGAGGGCATTTGTCTAGTGTTCCCAATTCGCAAGGACACTTGAACTAGGAGTTTATAAAGTCCCAGTGTAAATGTCATACTGTTACACAACTGTGTTTTATCATTGCAGATGCTTATTCCTTTTTTTTTGTTTAATAACGTTAGATTTTAGACATTAATTACAGGATTTTATAGGTGCTAATGATCCTCTCGTTTTTAGCCACATACTATTGTTCTATGTTTGTACTTAGACTTGTGCAAAGTGAACACAACACTTAACAACTGAAATATACAGAGCAAAAATGTGACAGCCCCAAAACAAGGACTTGATAAAAAATGAGTATATTGTAAACTGACATCCCATTTTAAGTCACTAGTTTTCTAAGGTCAGCAACTTGCAAATTAAAAGCAACCTGTACCTGATGTGATGCAGGAGAGACATGGTGAAATTCACTACTGCCCTGACATGACCCCTGCTGGCAAGACAGTCTTTGGAGTTCCTTGGCAATTCCAATACGGAAGATCTAATTCCTCCCCAAGCTGATGGTAACATATATTCCAATTTTTTTTTCTGTAGTTCAATGCAATTGTTCAAAAGGACTACTATATACAAAAATATATAACTAAGTAATGGACTCTCCCACCTTGTCTTTCTCTCATCATTTTACCTGTAGTTTTACAGCTTTGCCTTGGGGTTCCATGTTACCTATAGTATTTAGAGAAAGCATCACACCAGAATATACATATACCATATACATTAATGCAAATATACGTTATTTCCCAATCTCTCTTATTCTCTTTAAACTATAAGCTGAGCATATAAGTAGATTTCTTCCCAAGTTCATTAGGAAGGTACTACCACTGAAACCAATACAAAACCCATTAGAAACCACAAAAGAGCAGAAGGATTGTAAATGTGATGCACTAAAGCACTAATACATTTTAAATAAATCAGTGAAATTGAACAAGTATTAAAATTATTGTGATAAATAGATTTTAGGCAATTAGTTCTCTAAATAGTTGTTTTTAATGCATATTTTATTTCAATGACATTCAGGCTATGCTCCAGGACAGTGGTACTCTGTTAACAGTGTGCTCCAGAAATAATTATTAATACTGGTTGTCCATTCCAGCAATGAACTACAAGGCAATCTGAAGCTATTAATGAATTTTGCTTATTTAGAGAGTGTACATACAGTCAGGGCCATCTTTTCCATTGGGCACGATGGGCATGTGCCCGGGGGCCCCACGGGCAAGGGGGCCCCATAGGCAGGGCTCTTAATTAGAATAAATAATCCTGCAAAAGAAAAAACCTGCAAAAAAAACCTTTAAGGGTCACTGAGCAAGTACATCTATCTATCTCTATCTCTATATATCTATATCTATATCTATATCTGTATCTCTATACATCTATATATCTACTATATAAATGCCTAGTGACGTGTGTGTAAAAAAAAAAACAAGCTGCAGCGCCACCTGCTGGGCAGAGTTATACACTGACCTATATATTTCTTGAAGGAGAAGTGACAGTTGGGAGTGGTTGGTGGTTGCTGGGGGTGACAGTGGGGAGTTTTTAACACCTTAAGTAGCTTGATGAAGGATGTGGCGATGAAGATGAAGGATGAGGTGATGGAGAAAAATGATGACGTAGTGACATGTGGACAAAACCACGTTAACAAAGGGCGCTTGCGTCGGGAAGTAACGCTCTTCCTAGCTGTGCCTGCCTTCATCATCACCATCATCATCATCATCATCGTCAACATTTATATATATAGCACCAGCAGATTCTGTAACAGTTTACAATTGGGAACAAACAGTAATAAAACAATACTGGGTAATACATACATTCATTTCACAAATCATCCTGGATGTTACCAATGCAGGGGGGTGGTAATGAAAGATGCATAGATCCCATAGATTGTAAGCTTGCGAGCAGGGCCTTCTCACCTCTTTGTCTGTTTTACCCAGTTTGTTTATTAGCCTACTGTGTTTGTCCCCAATTGTAAAGCGCTACAGAATATGTTGGCGCTACGTAAATAAATGTTGGTGATGATGATGAAAGTGTACTGGTATGAGGTATGTTTTTGTGCACATATTAATTTCATAAGAGTAGAGCAGGGTTTCCCAAACCCAGTCCTCAGGGCTCCCCAACAGTGCAGGTTTTCCATATCTCCTTGCTGGAGCACAGGTGTATTCATTACTAACTGACACATTGTAACAAATCCACAGGTGGTCCTAATTATGTCACATTTGATCCAGAAAACCTGCACTGTTAGGGAGCCCTGAGGACTGGGTTTGGGAAACCCTGGAGTAGAGCAATGTCTGAATGCCACAGATCTGAATATCATTAATGAATCCAAGTCTTCGTTAAAAAGGAATGAGATGTATAGAGATAATATGAAGCAACTATGAAACACATTCGGACCAGCATAAAGTGCCACATTTTTTCACCTTTTTGTGTACACTTGCAATTAATTCAAGCTGTTCTGAGGGCAGCTGTGGGATTAATTTGCTGATATGTACATCTAATAAAGTGCCATGAAGTGGCTGATATCCTCTTCCTCTGATTATGTGTTGCACCTCCATGATATATTAAAGGCATGTAATTTATTGATACGTGGAAATTGGAAAAAAAAAAAAAATTCTTGATATGCCAAAAATATTTTTTTAATGTCCTCATTCTTAAACACACTGTCTAAAATGTTTGAAAACTAATTTAATAATTTGCTAAATAATTAGTACAATAATAGCTTAATAGGCAGAACTAAATTACTGAGGCGACCACATGGACTGGGCTTTGAAACTTGGAATGAGATTCCCTGAAGGGCCAATCTCTCGCCACTCATTAAGTTTTTTGTAGCCATATTAAGACTATAATATGGGAATCCTGCTGTCTAGCATAGTCGCATAAGCTCTGTAAAGATGAATGTTAGCAAAAAATTTCTCTGACTAAATATTCTCCCTGCACTGAAAGATGAGTGACTTATGAGTATTTTATGACAGCTGGAGAGGGCTGTGTGAGTGATGGACTTTAACAATTTTGAAACTGTCACGGAAGGTGATGAGGATATGAAATAAGAGAGAAACAGAATGTGCAAAAAAAAAAAGAAAAGAAAAGAATAGGACTGAACAGAAAGCTGAACAGATGGGAGCAGAGCAGTAAAGCAGAAAGAGAAACGCATTAATAACCTAGTTATTACTTTAAGAACCTTAAATGTTTCTGGACTCACTGCGAGGGTTAAAATAAAGTTGTGATAGGCACATATGTCTGATCATATGCAGAATTCCTAGTTACCAAAGATTTTAGCATTTGGCGGTTGCCACAGGGAAATAAAGTAGTAATGCTGCAACTAGCACTGAAAGTATATCCAATACATTATTAAAACTACAGTATAAAGACTCAGCCTTCTGCTCAGGGATAAGCAAAAAGATGTCAAGGACATAAAAACAACCATAAAATACACAGCCTCCCATAAATAAGACACCACTGTAAAAGCCATTGCTTCTCAAGGGGACAACAATAACATTATGGACATCCGCTGGAAACGTCTAATGATTCTTAACAAACAAAAGAGAGGAATAGAAAAATGTGCATTTTATTATGTTTCCTGTTTTTTTTCTAATTCCTATTGGTTTTCCTGGTTGTTTTCATATAACTCTCAAGTACACTCAAGTGTTTAAGTAATAAGGAGTTTAATAATGAAAGTACATTTCTTTTTTCTATATACAGTACTGGTAGATTAGTGTATTCTCTTGTTTACGTTTTGGCAAAGGCATATAGAATATCTGCTGCATTATGTATTATCAAGTAAAGCACGTGAGGATTACATTTCTTTGTCAAAGATCAGGAAACATCTTGTTTCTGAAGCTGTGACTGTGTTGATATCATTAGTAATTTAACCAAGTTATACCAAGAATAAAGGTGAATTTTATATTTTGGAAGGGGAGTTGATTGCACTATTCCTTCTAACATGAACTACCTAGAAACTGCAGATTGCAAATGGAACCCTTCAGGGTTAATCAAGTTAACGTTTTAACTCTTTCTTTTTTAATTGTTCATCTTAGAAGGAGGATTGGTTTACAGGCAGATAACTAGCTTATTGGACTTTATATATTTATAAGTCCATTATATAAGGAACATAGACTGAAACTGGTAAAATACACTTTTTATGTTTTTCTGCCTACAGCAATGTTCTTACAATTACTGCAACTGCACAACCTAACCCCCTTACAGAAGGTTAGCTGGGCTGATGTCACAACAGTGAGATCAGTGGATCTTCAGAAGCAATGAGGAAGCATATGTTGTTGCATTGACTGAGCAGAGGATTCTCTATAGGAAACTTGTGTCAGGAAGTGAATGAAATTCATGGGCATATCACTGAAACTCTGAGTAGTTATTGATATATACATCAGCTCAGCTCAGGAGAATATAAACCGAGATCTGGTGCATGTGTGCAGGTAAAAATATATTAAATCAGCAAGTGTTTAACCCTTTATTCTTAGTCCATGCTCTCATGGCAATGAAGTAAAGGCATACAAGTTTCCGGGAGAGGGGGCGTGACTGGAGGGCGGGAGGGGGCGGGACGAGGCCAATCGCGTCATTTTGCCCCCCATACCCCCCCCGCGCGAAAACATAATTTGCGTCGCAGGGGGCGGGGCCAAAATGACGCGATTGGCCTCGTCCCGCCCTCCAAAACGGCGTGATTCACCGAGAATCGCGTCAAATTACGCGATTCTCGGTGTGAGATTGGGATGCGGGAGAAATGCCAGCTTGCCCGGGAGCCCGGAAGACTGACCCGAATTTCGGGAGTCTCCCGGACTTTCCGGGAGAGTTGGCATGTATGAGTAAAGGTAGTAATAAATACTTAGTGCTTAATAAATACTTAATAAATAAGTATTAAGTAATAAATACTTAATACTTAGCGCTTCTGCCTCACAGCACCGTGGTCAGAGGTGGAACTAGGGAGCTGTGGGCTGAGAAATGGGGAAGAGGGGATGAGGGAACCGGGACCCATAGCTCCCTATTTCCGACCCTCTGCATCTACCATGCAGTGGGCCCCATTATCTTCATGGGCCCCGCTGCACCACACCTGACGGACCAATGGTTGTTCCGCCACTGTTGGAGTCATGAGTTCAATTTACAACCATGGCCTTATCTTTGTGGGCGGTTCCTCCCACAATCCAAAAACATACTAGTAGGTTAATTGGCTGCTATCAAAGTGACCCTAATCTGTCTGTGTGTGCTAGGGAATTTAGAACGTAAGCTCTATTGGGGCAGGGAACATGTGTGGGACCTATCATATCTATCACAATTATAGCTGATTATGGCTGGGATGGTTTGCTAGACAATGTGAACTTGTGTTACCTGTACCTACTTCTTGTTCTTGTGTTCTGCTTCCTTGTTGTTTCTCTGTTTGGATGTGTGGTAGACAAGTTAAACTGGGATGTTTTTCCTGTGTATGTAGAGTATAGAGTACAGGTTTGTTCAGTTTGTCCATCTGCCCTCATTTCCAAAGAACCTGAACTTGCAAATTCTTATCTGTAACAGGTTATAGCCACAGTTTATAGACTAGTAACACTGAACAACAATGATTAAGACCTATTGGTCTATGAGAAATAATCAGCATAGAAAAGCCACAAAGCAATCCTGAAGGGTGTGACAAAATAAACTGGCAGGCTAAACAGTAGCTAACTAGTAGAAATAATTAGCTAATTCACATCAGTTAAGAAAGTATCGCAATTTCTACAAACGCTGCATTGAAGGCTAAATTTAAATAGTAAACTGTACCTGCTACGCAAATTATACAGCAGGAGACCACTAGATCATCAGGAAATGTAAGCACATAATGCAATGCTAAACATTTTAGAGCAATTTAAGAGGAATCAGAGAGAACATTATACAAAGTTGTATAGCAACTTTACCGCCAAGAAGCCTCTTAAATCTTATGGAAAGTTAATGAATGTCAGAAGTTTGTCAAAGCCAAACCAAATGATTACCACAACTGAAAGCAGCAGGAAAAGAGCCTGCTAAAGTAGGAACTGCTCTTATAGTCAGAGAATCTATCATCATTATCATCATCGTCACCATTTATTTATATAACGCCACTGACTCCGCTGCGCTGTACAGAGAACTCATTCACATAAGTCCCTGCCCCATTGGAGCTTACAGTCTAAATTCCCTAATATATACACACAAACGGACAGAGAGAGAGTGAGAGACTATGGTCAATTTTGATAGCAGTCAATTAACCTACTAGTATGTTTTTAAAGTGTGGGAGGAAACCTGAGAACCCGGAGGAAACCCACGCAAACACAGGGAGAACATATAAACTCCACACAGATAAGGTCATAGTCAGGAATTGAACTCATGACCCCAGCGCTGTGAGGCAGAAATGCTAACCACTTAGTCCCTGTGCTGCCTAAGTTATAGAATCAAAAGCAGAGTGCACTTCCACTATGAGAAGGCAGACCATTTAAATAAGGACTGTTACATTTAAAATAATGAGTAACTTGGAAGAATGTTAGTAACAGCAAAAAATCTGCAAAGACTGGCAAAGAAAATTCCAAGCAGTATAAATACTTAGCATATTGTGTATTTTTAAATTACTTAGAAAGCTATTCATCTAATTGGTGATGAGTCACAGTTCAGTGGCAAAGTTTTTGGATTAAATAGATACAAATGGGAAAGTATTGCTGTTAAAGAAAATTATTAGGGTCAATCTATATCACTGATTCTGGACAAATGCAAAAAATGCTTGTGAAACATAGCGACATAGAATTTGGCGGCAGATATGAATCACTTGGCCCATCTAGTATGGTAACCTCAACCCCTATTTGATCCTTAGTTCTTTGTAAGGATATCCTTATTTCTATCCCAAGCATGTTTAAATTACTCTTCTGTATTAGCCTCTACCACCTCTGATGGGAGGCTATTCCACTTATACACTACCCTTTTTGTGAATTTTTCCTCAAATTTCTTCCAAACATACTTTCCTCCAGTTTCAAAGCATGTCCTTGTGTTCTAATACTTCTCTTCCTTTGAAGAATGTCTTCCTTCTGTACCTTATTCAAAACTTTTAGGGTGCCTTCAATCTATGAAATGTGGACCTATTATATGACTTTCAAAAGCAAAGAATGCACAATTCAGCATTGGTTATAAATACAAGTTGAGGGTACAGTCGAATGAGTGCAAAAGAGTAGATAACAGAAACGCATACAAAGATTATTAGACCCAAGTGCAATAATAAATGCTGAGAATTAGTGTTCCCAATAACACCAAGTACCAGATACATCAAGACAATCACACATTACCAATATCCACTTGGACTTCTGGAGTTTTCTGTCCGCTTCGCAAGCTTAAATATCAGCTGGAAGTGTCCCAAAGAAAAATAGCACCCCAAAGAAGGTCAATGAGCATCTCATTGATTTATTGTAATGTAAGCCACATATACTGAGAGAACAACATCTGGTCTTCACCTATAGCAGCCACTATTTCCCATAGAGTGCCATGTGCTCACCAATATTCATTTGCCCCCAGACTATTAGAGTCTAGATACCTATGCAGAGACGAAGAAATATCAGGTAAACAAAGAGTAATTAATATAAATGGCAAGAATAGTTAGAAAC
Organism: Mixophyes fleayi; assembly: GCF_038048845.1. NCBI lineage: Eukaryota > Metazoa > Chordata > Amphibia > Anura > Limnodynastidae > Mixophyes > Mixophyes fleayi. The sequence goes on along the minus strand of NC_134412.1, from coordinate 36,590,217 downwards.
GATCAAGCTAAAAAATCGTGGCAGGCCACTCACAGAATCGCCAGAGTGAGGGTGGGAGACAGACACAGAATAGTCAGACCAAGTGGGGTCAAACACAAGCAGACACTATAACAGGCAATAAGTGGACAGCCTTTTAAACCAGCAGAGACCAATGTTAGCAGTGATGTAATTCTAAGAACTTGGGAAACACTGAAGTCAGAGGGATGTCATGTCAACTAATATAAACAGTTAGCACAGGCTAAAATGCATTGCAACACCTGAGTCTGCCCCTGTTTTTATTTCAGACTCTGTTCCCAATCCTGACATTTATGCTTATTTTGAAACATTTGGTACATGGTAATTTCGGGGACAAAAGTTTTAAGTATATACTTCAATAAATGTTCTTTGTTTGTTTTACTGCTGTTTCAGCCAGTAAGATGAACTATACATGAGCAACCTACAAACTTAACTGCTGCATTCAAAGTGCACCTGTACACTAAGTGGGGAGTTGAATTGCCGGCGATGTGGTGCACGGACATCACGCCGTACACATTGCCGGTAGTAACGGAAGAAATCTCTGGTCATTTTGAGCAAAGATTTCTGTCAAATCTCCGCCACAAAGTGTCTCACGGACGATCCGAAGACACTTTGCGGCTAATTAAATTACCCTTAAGGATGGTCTGTTGACATAATTTCTTTACCTTGTGCAAAAGTAGGGATAATGATCAAAACAAAGTTGCAAAGAGAAATAACTCACAAATGTGGCAAGAAGTTTATTAACAGATGCCAACTTTAAACACAAATTTGAAAATCAGCTACCAAGAAAATCAACAATGACAACATCTTATGAGTTGAGGAATAGTAAGAAACCTAGCATGGGCCATCTGAGAATACTTGGTTGCAAAGTATCTGTGCACACCACAAGTGAAAAGCTCTTCAAATTGGAAAAAGAGCTACATAAGGTGTTTGGATGGGATACTGTAAACAAAACAAAGCTTACAGAGTCCCTAGTCCTAAAGCCTGTACATTACAGCAAACCACAGTGTGTATGTTGATGAGTTTTCCTCATTAAAAATTATGACAGCAGCAACCTGAGAGAGAGAATGGCAGTTCGTGTGACAGGAGGAATGGAGCAACTCTATAAAACAGATCAACTGTTAACCATGTAATTGCAAATCCACAAACACTATTTAACAACCAGAAATCAAAGAGGTAACTAAACTGCGAAGGTCATATAGGACTTATAAACAAGAAATACTGTTTTGGATATAACTCTCGGGAAGAAATCAGCCAGCTGCCAACGGAAGAAGCCAAGAATTATGAAAGAGCATCACAACAGGAATTTGATATCTTGCATAAAAATAGAACTTGTACATTGACTCAAGTACCCCAAGGGCATAAATCAATAGCATGTAAATAGGCATTTAAAATCAAATACAAAACAAATGGAGAAGTTGAATCTTGCAAAGTTAGACTAGTTGAAAAATATACTTCTAAAAATGTGGTCGAGGTGATGAAACCTTTGCTCCACTGCTAAAATGTGTGAACACTATTATATGTCACAGACAGCATACGAAATGCAAGTTGAGTACATTAAGGATATGTTTGCTCAATTGAAAAACAGATGCAGTCCTGCACAAATAAGTATATATGCCTGACAAAGCCCAAAAAATTAGCAAAAACGTTTAATTCAAGGTTTTAGGACATGACACTTATTTTCTCGAACTACAAACAAGTGAGAGATATAAACATGGAAATGTCCTACTCAATCAGAAAAACAAAACTCAGTAAATATTAACCTGCTGTGGAGTGGAAGAGGCAAGTGAGTGTAAAAATGTTATGTAATATGTACACTTGAAGGGTAAAAAGGGGGAGACATTGTTATCAAAAGGTCACTGATAAACTATTGTTTCTACAGGCAGAAGGCCAGACTTTTCTGTTGTAGTTGGAATGCTGTGTTGAAATGTAGCACCATCTCAATGCAGCTGAAGCAATGCAAAGATATAAGATGTCTGAAAGTGACAATAAATAAGCAATTTAAATGAACAGCAATGCCCATGCAGACGTTGCTTATGACACAAATTCAACAGCTAGATTTTTGTTTAAACCTGGAAGCGGTTCTATATAATGGACTAATAGCACTTTCATCAACTGAAGCTGAATGTATTGCTGCAACTCTAGACCTGTCAAGAAGCGATGTGATCATGCCAACTGTTAATGATTTTGGAAATGGTAATCAACAAACCAATTCTTATTCTGGAAGACAATTAAGGATGCATAAAATTATCACAAGCAGGAAAAATTAATACATCAAGATGAAATACCACCTCTTGAGGGGAGGGGCGAAGGCATTATTGAGCTGTAATGTCCAATTGGGGCTATGATTGTAGATGCACTGAACAAATCACTACCCACACCATTATGGGAAACAGCAGACAGAGAATTATCCACAGTACCACAAACTATTAATGCTTAATTGTTGTATAGAACAGATTATGGGAAAATATGTGTTTTCTCCTCTTTGGTATTGTGTTATGATTCCTTGCTGTTTCTTTGTTTGGATGAATAAGAGATCAGTCATACAGTAATGTTTACTATGTATTGCATGAATTATAATTCCCCAAGTGTGTCCATATGTCCTATTATACAAGAATGTGATTTAAATCCACGCTGGAATGAGGATTATCCTCCGTTTATTAAAGATCAATTTTATTTATTATTTATGTTTGCATTTCAGTTCATATTATTGATCTTTTGAATATCTATAATGGTGCTCTCCTTCACATTAGCTTATTAAAGTTTGAATTTTTAACATTTTCTTGTGGATTGGATTTCCTCAAAATACCACATTCTAATCATCTACTTTTGCAAATAACCTGAATTTACAGATTACTATTCAAACAATATCATTTCATTTGCTGGGATACTCTAATTGGCATATTCTATTCTTGCAATGAAGAAAAAAGGGGAAATACTTTTACCACAAAATATTAAGGTCACACTCCCATTTCATGACCTTCTATACAGGTCAAGTGTCTAGCATTTTATAAAGCCCAGTGTCCAGTATACAGCGATTCCCAGTGTCCGGTATCACATCTCTTAAAGCTCCTCAAACTCTTACAGGCTTGACTTCTATCATAAAAACCAATAGTGAGGATTTTGGGAAGTTATTGGTTAACAGCACAATTGTCGTCTTATGAAAGCAACCATGGATCAAAATCCCTCCTGGACAGATTTTAAGTCTAGGGGGTAAATTTATCAAGCTGCGGGTTTGAAAAATTGGAGATGTTGCCTATAGCAACCAATCAGATTCTAGTTATCATTTATTTAATACATTCTACAAAATAGCAGATAGAATCTGATTGGTTGCTATAAGCAACATCTCCACATTTGCAAACCCGCAGCTTGATAAATTTACCCTTTGGAATAGTTAAAACTTACCTAAGGAGGTATTCCAAGAACAACTGCTATTTCAAACTCATTTTCTTCTCCTAATGTTATTTTCAATTGGATAAACAAACATTTTTAATTTATTACATATTCACTTGTTTAAATATATTCACATGAACTTTCACATATGTCTGCAAGAGTATGGTCCTACTAAATTGCAATCAGTGTTAAATAGAAAATGTCATACAGTGAGTCAGTGTTAATCAGAAAATAAACTACCGGGATGAAAATCAGAATCAAAATTTATACACCTATACCTGTTTCTCTCAGATGGAGTTTTTTACTGGCCAACATTCACACAGTATTAAAATCTTTTGAAGCTATTTTAATTTACAAAAAATATCTACAGTTATAGGAGAGAAGAATGTCATGTTACCACAGAGAATGTCAACATTTTTTTTTTCATTTAAAAAAAAACCATACACGTGCATAACAAAAGGTGTAACAATGTAGGTAGGAAACAAGGAGATTTGGGGTAACAGTGGAGAATTAAATTAAGAAAAGTAAGATAAAGTAAAGATATGGGAGAAGAGTCTTTCTACACATTTCATCATCTATGTGGTAATATATATCATGGAGATATAGGACTTCTTATAAGGTTTACAGATTAGACTGGGCTAAAATGTATGAGGGATATGGTTATTCACTAAAATAAGTTATCAATTATTTTCTTCCCAAGGGAAGGGCTGGGCTATAATCCATTTGGCAGCTTGCATATAGGTTTGATAGTACTCCTAATGAGACCACTGATTAGACCACATTGTAAGAGTAATGTTGTTTTGCAATTTGCTATTCATAAGAGATTCGGGGCTTCTTCCAGAACTCACAAATGACCATACAACATCATTAGATGAGCTTTAAGTCAGCTACCTCACCGCAAATTTGATGACACAAAGACAAGAACAGAATAAACATTTATGCTGAACTGGAACATTATTCCCAAGCATTAGTCCTTACTAAAGCCCACAGTCTTGTGTGAGCTCCAATTCTAAGGCTACTAGCAGTTATAAAGAAATTACCTCTATACCATACCTTACAGAAGCACTTGCATCACTTTCTGCTTGTTCATATTATAAGCTTGCACTCTGTCTGAGAGATTCCCACCAATGCTTTCTCTTTTCCTCAGACGCATACCGCACACATTCCAGAGAGATTAAGCTAGGTGATTGCACACTTTTCTAGGTGTGCTACACTGGGTGTGTACACTTATTTTGCTCCCTTTTTTGAGATTTATTTACAAGCGAATTTGAAATGGGCTTGACATGAACAAGTCTATAGCCAGAGCATATGATTAGTTACAACAGTTAACAGACTCAAAAGCTAGGTGTAAAAGAAACACGCCCCTACAGTAAATGAAGTCCAATTGTAGGCAATATTGCTAAAAGTGGATCCGTCAGTACCGCTGTTTAATAATCTCATTCCCTAAGTAATAAAAAAGACTTACCATGCAATATGGGGGACCACTATCCCTTCTCCTTCAAATCCAGCCTGGTCTCCTTCATTTTAATGACATGACCACTAGGTACTTAATTAGCACATGCAGGTTACATAATTTCCCAGAGCTGAATGGGAGGTAGAAAGACTGACCTGATACACTATAAAGTAATCTTATTATAATACAGGGAAGGACATCTTTATGAGCATGCAGCTCAGGGAAATTAAACATTGGAATATTTATCAGAATATGCTCAAATAGTTTATAATGTAAATTAAAAAGTGTCATGTTTTCTTTGAATGTTGGTCCTTGCCACACCTACTTCAATCAGAACATTCAGACAGGACCAGATCAACATATCCTTGGCAAATCACTACAATGTTCACATGACTAGACACCATGTAGCTAGATGTATCAAAGCCTTAGAATGTTTGGGGTTATTATAAGTCTCCTTTTCAAATAGTAACAACTATACATTTTAGGTTTACTGGCCCTTTAAAACAATCTGAACTCAAAAATATCCACATATTAACCAATATAACAGAAGTTTATGAAATATAAACGTATAAATTAAAGCATAACCAGGTGTAATGAAATAAAATAAAATTGGGAAAATGTATTAGACACACTTGGCCTGATTCAAATCTGGATGTATGTCCATTTGGTTTAGAGTAGTTTGCTTGAATTCGCACTGCTCATGCCCAGAAATCCAAACTTTTGCAATTGTACAGAATTCATCATATTTAGACATATCTGACACTTACGACCTCTGATGACTTGAGAGACGGAACCAGGGAGAAAAAGGAACGATTAACATAGGCCATGTACAGTAAGGACATGTACATGCAGATGCGGCTAAATCCAACCCTGTGTTTAACAAAAGTACTCTTCTATTCAGTCCTATCTTTTGCACCTGCTACAGGGCAGGTATAAATGCCGGGTGACAGTGATGACCAACATAGCATTTCCTCTGCAATTCTGATTGGATGATTGCTACACCGTTTATTCACTGTTTAGGAGGCATGTGAAAAGTTTGTATTTGTTTACTCCCTTTCCCGCATGCAATACCCAGCACAGAAAAACTGTATGCATTTAAGATTTACTTTCTCTACGCATTGTACGCACTGTACGCATTCAAGAGTTATTTATTACTTATTTTAAAATAATATATGAAATGAAAAATAAAAAATAAATATGTGGATTATATTGATTTGTTGTTTCCTTTTTTTAAGCTGGCTTGTTGTTATATTGTTACCAGTTGTTATTTTAGTCCTATAAAAGTTATAAATGAGAAAATTAATATATCATCATCATCATCCATTTATATAGCGCCACTAATTCTGCAGCGCTGTACAGAGAACTCACATCAGTCCCTGCCCCAATGGAGCTTACAGTCTAAATCCCCTAACATACACTCACACACACACACACACACTAGGGTCAATTTGATATCAGCCAATTAACCTACTAGTATGTTATTGGAGTGTGTGAGGAAACTGGAGCAGCCGGAGGAAACCCACTCAAACATTGGGAGAACATACAAACTCCACACAGATAAGGCCATGGTTGGGAATTGAACTCATGACCCCAGAGCTGTGGGACAGAAGTACTAGCCACTTAGCCACCGTGCTGACCTATCTATGTGCGTTCTGGTGTTAATTCATTTCAAATACGTATGTAGTAATGAGCGCAATTGCACCGAAAAACTACCTTCACCTGTATGTGTGTCTACACTTACAGAAAGTGTGCACTGTTTATACGGAATGTTTTCCTTCCCCTATTAGCATTGTAATGCATCTTAAGAAACGTTTAGGTTTAAACACTCAGAAGCGATGTACTCTTATTAAACAATTCATATATGTACAGTTTGCGTTCCGACTTGAATCAGGCCCACTGTGCAAAAATTCACACAGGGTTAAAACTTTTTACTTTTTAACTCAAGTTTATGAAAGGTTGAACCTGATGGACTTGTGTAATTTTTCAGCCTTACTAACTCTGTTTCACACATAGGTTAGATAAATTTATCCATTAGCACAGTACGCCTGGGTGCACTTATCGTAAACTTCATCATAGGTCGTAGAAGAAAGCACTCTTGTTAATAGTAAGGCTCTATTTGACCATGTTGACATTTCAGCTCACATTCTAGACCTTTTCAAACATGTCCCACGTATTCTAGTCATTTTTGTGCAAGTACAATAAAAAATGTAGACACAAATGTTATCTTTCTATAACAAATGTTATATAGCTGTATTACGTTCATTACATTCTGTGTTGTAGATCACTCTGTAGAAAACAAACTTTTCTCCAATCATATTGGCTGCAAACTTTTTTTTTATCTCTTATTTTATCACTTTTTACAGCCTTAAAGCCCTACTTGTGATCATATTTAAACAATCTAAATAGTTTTGCAAATTAACACAGGTTATTTCTGAAAAGTAAACTTAGTGTAATTAATCAGTTATTAATCAACTCTGATCACTGTTCTGTTTATTTTGCGTACATGATATCTCATTTGCCTCAGCAGGGAGAAGCCCATGTAAACTCATCTTCAGTACACGCCTTTTATTTTGCTTTATTATTGGTCTGAGAATGCATTCACTATAGGGATTAATGTTTCTTATATTTGCAGCCTCTGAAGCTGCATTCACAATGCCGAAAAACTATTGTAAATATACCTTTAAAGTAAGAAAAAAAATACATGCATTTGCAATAAAATATAATTAATGTAAATGTATTTACAATGCCACATAAATCAATTAGTATTACTGTTATTATTATTTATAAAATGTCCTGTAAAATAAACAGATACAAAAATCACTTACGAAGTTATGAATTGATGCTAAAGTAGAGTGATTACTTATGTTGAGCAGAAAATAGATTAAGACTTTATTGTTCACAGTTGTGAGCATCAACTGTTAGAAGAGCAAGAGATAGACTCATACAAGTGAAATGGATAGATACACCAATTTTGTTACCCCTGCCAAATAGACTTCAGGTAATTGAATATAGATCATCAGATCAAAGGTGTCGGTGTAACCAGGCCCGGCGCTCCCATTAGGCAACCTTAGGCAGTTGCCTAGGGCTCCAGGACCTGCAGGGCGCGGCTGGCTAGATTCTCTTATCTAGTCAGCGGCTTGGGAGAGAAGTGCAGCGGCGGCGGGGTGCCGCCGCTGTTTTTCAGTGTCCGCGTCCCCTTTTCTTCCGATGCGCCCGGGTAGCCCGGCGCATCTCACACATAATCACTGACTGAGTCAGTGATCATGTGACAGTCTGTCCGGCGGCGCCTCGCTGAAGTATCACACTGTCTGTCAGTGACAGACAGTGTGAATAAAGTTCTTTACCGACGTCCCCCTCATCAGAAGTAATAAAGTATTGTAATCATTGTCTTGCTCTAAAGAAATGAGAAACTAACAGCGATAAGTATGTTTTCTTTCTGTCCTGGTAGAGAAGATTTAAAGAAATTAATGTTAAGTGTCTGAAATTGTTTGATAGAAAATAAAGTATTCCCATATTAAGAATGTCTTACTAAAAACGTAATGAATTTGTTTCATGTACAGTTAAAAACTTAGGCACATATACTTTTATTTTTTACTTTTACTTTACTTATGTTTATTTTATTGTTAGTATTTATTACTGTATTGCTAAAGATCTTACAATTTATACTTATGGTTGTTTAAAAATAAATCTGTAAAAAATATAACTTTCAATTGCCATATTTTTCGTTAAGTTATTTGACTGTTAGGCAAGGATAAGTTAACTATTTTTGTGAGTTTCATTCTTTTTATCTCTCTCTCAAACAATTTGTTAAATGTTTTGTTGTATTTTCATTTTTTGTTCTGTTAGGATATTGATAACAAACTGAGTAGTTTTCTATATTTTATATGGATTTGTTGTGCATTTGTTTTTACATCACCTGAAATGATGGTCTTGGAACACGATCCTAGCGTATCCTCATCTGTAGTGGCAACAAAGGAGATATGTTTATGGCAAGGTAGCAAACAGGAACCAGGCAGTACACAACACAGTGAAAGATGTGTATGTATCATGGAAAATACGAACAAAATATTGGCCATCCATCAGGGGCATGGCCATAGGTGTGAGAACGCAGATTGAACTGAGGATGTGCATACACCGCAAAATCGTAATCATTATCATGCGGTCTGTTGCACCACTCCCTTCTCTCTTCCCTGCACTGAAATCCTCTGTCACCTCTCAGGTGGCGGATATTAGCTCTGCTCTGTTTTTGAGTTGAGCTGTGTTATTAGTAATACTTAAATATTACATATGGCGGTGTTCTGCTTAAATAATGGAGTGCCGTATGTAGACATGGTGAACAAGTATATACTTAGTGCACAGTGTGTAACATTAAGCATGTTATAATAAAAAAATACATACTCAGTAAGGGTCATTTATAAAATTAATATGGTCATTTATGAATTGCACAAATGCATCTACTTGGTGGTCTTTGTACATATCTAGGACCAGGGCCAGTTCTAGGGTTCTCGGCGCCCTAGGCAAAATTTTGCCGTCCCCCCCGCCCCCCGAACACACTAAATAAATAATTCGATTTTATTTACCTTTTCTTTCTCTAGCTGCTCCTCGCCTTCTTCACACAGGAGGCGGAGCGATGCATGCTGGGAGGGGAGGGGGACATCGGGAAGAACTTTATTCACACTGTCTGTCAGTGACAGACAGTGTGATACTTCACAGAGGCGCCGCCGGACAGACTATCACATGATCACTGACTGACGTCAGTGATCATGTGTGAGATGCGCCGCGGACACTGAAAAACAGCTGCGGCACTTCTCTCTCAAGCCACTGACTAGATTAGAAAATCTAGTCAGCGGCGCCCTGCCTAAGATTGCCTAATGGGAGCGCCGGGCCAGTCTAGGCCTGGAATATCAGTCTGTTCTTAGATTGGTAGATTTGCAGGTACACCTGCAAATGCTCATAAAAATAACTTCAACCTACTAACCGCTCCTTTTAAGTAATATTCTGAGATTCAACACTGTCCTGTGCCTACATACTTTCCTTTTCAATGATGGTCAATGAACAATGAAAATCCACTGATCACATATTTTAAAATAAAATATTGTCTTATATATCCTCCTATACACATTTTCCCAGGCTACCTACCTTTCTGTCTCCATTCTCTCAAAAAAACATTTGAGTGAAAAAACATGCTATTTCATGCAAACAAATTACAGGGCTTCTTTCAGATTATTGGTGGTTTCACTGATGTGATCTTCAGATGTTTCATATTTTTCGTAAATAGTGTGCTTCCGCCTTGTAATCAAACGGCATGTTGATCTGTTGCAATATGTGACAGAAAAGCTCAGTTAGCAGTGAGACTGTACACTGGATGGACATAAAGCTACATTCTTATTCAGAATGAATAAAATGTGTCAGATCATTAGTTCTGCCCATTCATATAAAACCTATATGAATCTGGTACAGCTAGACATTTTTGACATGTCCAACAAACCTCATTACAAGCTCTAAGTTCCACAATAAAGCTAAAAAATGTGTTTGCAATTTGTATTAGCACTATTTCTTGTTTATGAAACCTTTCTTATTTGATTATTAATGTCATTCAGTTTTGTATATGCAATTAATGTTGATTTTATATATAGAATTTTATAAAACTTAGACAAATATTTCTCAGTTTAGTTTACTTAAGTAACTTTTTATGTTAATATTTTAGTATTCATTTTCTACTATTTGTTGTTTTGAAAAATTCCATAAACAAAAGATTTGATTAAAAAGAAAGAGCTCAAAGACTTTAGCTCCACTCGTACACTTGCCCTCTAAAACCCACAAACAAATAAAACAAAATCTCACTTCTACAAGGAGATCAGCTTCAGATCACTTAATACTTGGAAGAAAGCTATTCTAGTCTCCCAAAGCCACTCAAGAACAAAGATTCAGTCATAAAATGGTTAAAACTTTTTGGGGCTGCAATTTAAGGGCCATTGTATATTTGTATCCTACATGACACTGTTATATATGTAAAGCCAGCCACTGCAAATATAAATCCTTGAATGTATTGCAAAGTATTATCAGATTAAACATCCATCCAAACAAATAACAAATGTAAATAACTATAAATTAAATCTCATTAATGTATTGCAATATTTTCAGCTTTATTACACCTTTCTTGTCAGCTCAATACAAATTTATTTGCTTCTTTTTTTAAATTGATTACGTATAGCACTTGTGTACATTTAATATAGGCTGCCTTTGCAAAGGATGCTGCTGCTTTGTTGCTAAATATATTTGAGGTTCACATATTTGAATGTATATTGATCACATTAAATTATTTATGGGCAATCCATGCACTTTGAGCTACATAAAACTAACTGCAGGTACATGTTTCATTTTCTGGAATTTGAGTTTTCATTTGGCTTAATTTAATAGTGTATATTTCACAGGGATATCCCAGTGTTTGATTTACAGATATTTATTCTAATAGCACTGTTTTGTGTTTATTAGCCTATTAAAAGGGCATCATTAGAATGAAATAAGCCCAAGTTCCCTAGACACTATAATCTTACTGAAGATATAATCTATACCATGAAACTCATAAATAAACACTCCCATTGTTTAAGAAAATTTATGGTATATGGAAAATATAAAAAAAATATTAGAAAAAAATAATATTTAAAAATGAATTATGCCGCCGAGAAAAGTGCTCAATTGCATGGGATGCCCTTAATAATAAGGAAGTTGGAATCCTATGGGCTTAAAAGTGAATTGCTGAAATGGGATATCAGCCCTCTATCGCAACCCATCTGCTTCATTTTTAGTCAATGACTCTCTTTCAACTTCATTTGACATTAAAAATGGCACCTGCCAGGGCTGCCCACTGTCTCCACTTATATGCGCTCCCATTGTTGAAATATTGGCCGCAGGATTCAAATAAATCCATCCAATAAATACAAGCATAAACTGGACCTATATGCTAATGACTTCCTTCTTTCTCTCTCCAAAACAATGATTAAGCTCCCAAATATTTTTAAATAACTACATCAATTTTGCACTCTTATAAAGTTGCAATTTGACCCTGAAAAACAGAGACTGTAGACTCTCCCCCTACCCAAAAATTGCTAGAACATAATTTTAAATTCAAATGGAAACCAAAAAAATGAAAAATATTTGGGAACAGACATCACATCAAGGGCATAAGTCATAAATGCACGTATCTAGGTTTTTTGAGCATATCCTCCATAAAATTTACTTTGTGCATGTGCAGAGCAGGTTGAAAAAAGGCTTACTACAGCCTATGATTTAAGAGGGTGGAGAAATGACAGATTAATGTAGGCAATGTACAGTAAGGGCGTTCCCGTGTCAGTTTAGTCAGCTGTCAGTGCACTGAGAAGCAAGGTAGGTGTGAGGTAATAAAATGGTTAATGTCAATGTAAACACAATTTGGTATGTAAAAAAATCAGACACCTCTTTATTACCACATGTTTTTATTAAAAATAATAAATCCCCTTACCATCTGATGTCTTCATCTGTAATCGATTCAATCTTGTAAACTTTTAAAACAGATTGCTTAAAACCATTAAAATATTCCCAGATCCTGTAGTTGTCCAAAAAAATGTCATCCATGGTCCCAGAGTTGTCCATAAAAAAAAAGCCCAAAATATATTCCAAATTGTTGAAAATTATGTTCTTTTCTTATTTCTTAAAGCCAGAACAATACTTAGGATATTGTTTGGCAAAAAAATAAACCCTTAAACAGCATAACACAAAACGCACAGAATGAAATATTTACAGATAAGAGGTATATTTATATGCTAGGGGGATTTCCCACGCTGTCATGGGAAAACCTCCTAGCTTCTATGTTTAACACTTTATAGAGCCTGCAGGTCCGGCGTCTGTATTGCCGACAGACCCACAGGCTACTACAGCAGCTGACAGGTATGAATATACTTGCAGCGTCCTGTGTAGTAGAGCGGGATGGGGTTTCAAAATACACCTGTAGTCAACAAAGAACGGATCTTGAAATAAATTCCTTGTTGACAACATGTATCAGCAGAGCCTATTTGCGACCAGAAAGGCACTCACGTGTCTAAATGACTCATGCCCTAAGGGTCTAGAATCCCTGTTTCAGGTGGACTACTAACCTCTTATCTCCGCTGTTGAATCTACTATAGTTTTCTGGGATCATTTGCTTATCTTATGGATTTGCAGTTATTTCAATTAAAATTAATATCCTCCCAAGACTATTATATTTGTTTCAGGCGCTACCAATTAATGTCCCCCCCAGGACCTTTGCGATTCTCCAGAAGATCATTAACTCCTTTGTTTTGATAAACAAAATACCAAAAGTGAGACCGCATGTTCTTCAAATTTCAGGTCAAGCTGGCAGCCTGGGAGTCCATAACCTTAAAAAGTACTAAGTTCTAACCTTATTTGAATATTTTTATCTGGGTAATCCCTCATCCAGATATTTGGCTGGGAGTTACCAAATCTTCTATCAATATATATATTAAAGAAAACACATATGAAATGTTTTACTGGTGGTACAACATCCCAACCAAGCAGCACAGGATTAACCCAAGCTCCTTCTCTCTTTTGCTAGAGGTACTGCCAAGAGCTGGTTCCTTTCTACAAATATGGTGGACCTGCCCTGTCCTTCAGACATTGTGGTCAGATATCCATTCTCTGGTGACACTGACATCCCTTTCTATCCCAAATATTTCTTAATGCCACTCCCACTCCCGTTTGTGCCAAAGCATCTTAATTAACTTGTCAGACACGTTACCAGTATAGCAACCTGTCTCATTGCTGGCTCTTGGAAGAGCCTTAGAGCATTCTAACTTGGCTATCCTCAGGAAAAAGTTCTGATTCATATAAAGAGATTGAAATGATGACCAGTATCCTGTGGAATTTGTCAGTCTCATTTCAGACTACTTAAGATCCATGGATTCAAATTAATAGCTTTCCTTCCTTTTGCTCTGAAACCTTCTGGATCATATTTGGATACCACTTCTAGGCTTGTTTTCCCTAGATCCTACCCCATTGCTCAAGAGGCTTCTCCTTCAACCCCCCCTCCATTTTTTTCTCCTTCATTTATCCTCCCCTGCTTTTCCTTCCCCTTCTTTTTCTTCCTCCTCTTCCCCTCTTGTTTAAAATAAAATCCAGGCATCTGATACCCAATTTTTCTTCTAGTCTGCTGTAAACATAGAGTAATACCATTCTACAATTCTATATTTGGTTAGCTGTATTATACAACACTTTATATTTTTCTAGTTTTCTTTCTGTTCATAACACCATTTGTGAAGCGTATATAATTGTTATTTTTACCATGTTTACTATATGTTTTCACTTTCATAAGTACTTAATAACATGTTATTTTAAAAAAATTAACCATGTACAAATTAAAAAAATATAAGAAAAGACTACGAAAAAGGAATTGGGTGGTACAATTGGGTGGTATACTATAGGCTGAAGTTTATTAATGAGCTCTCATTAGTAACATGTTAGATGTATTGATTTTGACTCTAAATAACTCATAAGGGTAAATTCAATTAGCAGAGTTGTTCTTTAGAACAACACTGCCCGAGCAAAATTACCGTTACTACGGTAATTTCTTCACGGCTCATAGAACTACGAGCAAAAATCACTGGAGAAATTACCGGTAATAATGAGTGGACCGCATTGTTCTTTAGAACAACACAGCTAATTGAATCGACCCTATAATATTTTATTGCAATTTGAAGTTGGCTCTGTTAACTTTGTGTTTAGAACATTGTAATGTTCTGATCAGCCACAGGTTGGTTCTAGTTCTATGCAGTTGTTAGTCACTTACACACACATAACTGAGAATAAAGCAAATACAATAGATATTCACATATTATTGCAATAACCATGTATTTTAAACAGTTAAAGATGAAATGACTTTTCCCTTATATAGGGCTATTGCCTGGGATTCTTTCATGTAATGGCTGCAATGCCAATGATGCACGCATAGCTGAAGTCTTCACATACACAATAAAGATAGCCAACTAGATGCAAAGATTTCATCAGACCTGGCTAATAAACAGTGAGTCCATGTGTGGACATTAACATCCGCTCACACATGTTTGCAGTAAGGATGCAGGGAAAGCAGGTTTGGGTTTTACAGCCCTCTTCTTGGACATCTTCCCAGAACTCAAGCAAGTACTCCTTTCCTTATTTTCTCTTCCTTCTTCCTCACTCTATGGGACTTTAGGATTGGAACATTGGTACATTAGCCAATGGGATGGGAAAATTGCAACACTAGGATCGGAAAATCAGGTCAAGGATTGTTTATAGGGCACACCAATGACATATGTTCCAGGTTGTTACATAAGGAGATGTAGAGCTTAACAAAACCTTAGCTCTCTTACCCCTACTACTCTCTCTATATAGAACACATCACTTATATTCATATCTCACCAGATAAACTTAGATCACAAATATAAATCCCAATTCATCATCATCAGCTATTTATATAGCACCACTAATTCCAGACCACTGCACAGAGAACTCACTTACATCAGTTCCTGCTCCTTTGGAGGTACATTCTAAATTCCTTAACAATTTAATAGCATCCAATTAACAGATAAGGCCATGGTCAGAAATTTAACTTATTGCTGTGAGGCAGAAATGCTAACCGCTAAGTCACCGTGATGCCATAATATTCCAAAACAGAACTGTGTTCATTTGTCTTAGTTCATACTAATGAGACAAGGCCTACAATGTCTTCCTTTCAATTGGAGGCCTGGAGACACTCCTTGGCAGCAAAGTAAAATATCGTAGAGACATCTTATGTGCTTTGTATTTCCACTTAGAGGGTGAACGATTTATACATAATCTCTCCCAGCAGGCTGGGCTTGGTTACAATGAAATAGACTCGTATGACTTGACACTAAGATATTGATCAGAGTCAGTATGTAACAAGGTGTTCTCAATAGCCTGAATGGAGGAATGCGATTTTTTGTTATAGAACACCCTTTCTATATCCACAAATTTGGACCAACCTTATTACCTACAGTATAAGGTTAATCTCTACACCCACTAATTAGCAGTAGGACTTTATTATATCAACAGAGACTTACATATTAGAGGGCAAGTTGATGCATTTTTATCAGTATTTTGCTGCTAGTTTTAACTGTTTAATATCAGGTTTTTATTTCTACTTTCAAGTTTTAATATTTTGCTATTTTTTTTATGTCATATTCAATTAAATAAAGTTTAAACCTTTTTAATGCATTCCAATAAAGTTTATATATTTTTTAGTTCCCGGAGTGCCCCAATATACACATTACTACTCGCTCTTTTCATGTTTAAATCCACAGCATGTATACAATCCGCATCCTTGGAGCCCAAGATGCGTATCCCTGATTGGTTTACAGGGGATACAGGCTCATTCAGTAACTTCATGAACAGTTGCAAACTTTATTTTCATTTGCGTACACTCTTAAGACAGTCAGTCAGTCATAATGTGTGGGTATTGTTATATCTCTTCTACAGGGGGATCTGCAGTCATGAGCCTTCTCTCTGAAACCAGATGACCTAGCACTACAGTCTGTTGAAGCTTTATTTTTAGTTGTTCTGTTATATGATGACCCAGATAAGAAGTCTTCTGCTGAATCTTTTTATGTGCTCTGAGAAAAATAAAATCGCCATGTTGAGATTTATAGTACATAATTCAACAGATGTGGAACCTCCTGGAATGAGCCTGCATTCTGTAGTCAGCTCCGTGTCAGGCAGCCCCTAAGGATGCTCTTCTCCAGTACCCTCCTTCTGAAACTTTAGTAAAGGAGATGGGTGAAGCCACGCTTCCTAGCGGGTGTTTGTGCACCCACGTGATAGAACCTATGTGTTGATGGACAGGAGTCCCCACCCTCCAGAGGTTCTTCTAGAGCAAAACGTATAGGTTCTTGGGCGCATGGGATAGATATAGGTGTGAATGTGACAATCAACATATAAAATGATGTTTAATTCAGATAATGTAAAACACACATAAATAAGTTCCGGCCAGAACAGACAACAAATGTGTAAACCACAATATAGTAGCAATATTGTCTTACAGTGTTATTGGAGATATACTGGAAGCATGAACTGTGTTTCCAAATAGAATTGCAGATCTGGCAAAGCACAGAAATGATTTTGAATGGTCTAATTTGAGAATGGTAACAGATAAAGTTGATGTCCAGGAATATAAAGTGTTGGTAGTCAAAAGTCATTTGATGATGTGCGAATGGTTTTTATTACTCGGAGAGCTGTCCGGGCAAGGAAATGTTCATGGAAATCCAAATACGCAAAGTACATGGTATTGACTAGGTGACTCACGTTTAGGTGAAGATGTGGCTTGGCCAAGCTGGGATGTCCTCCTCCTGCAGTCTGGGTATTCCTTTCTCTCCTAGTTGCTGGGTGGATAATTTCATCTGTTTTATTAATTTGTGTGGCTCAGCAATACATCAAGGGGTCTTCAAATCTGTGTACCCAGGAGGTGGGATAAGCAGGAAGGTTGGGTAAGCGGGCATAATCTCTGCCAGTGACTAGTTAGCTGTTCTTTTTTTCTCGCCTGGACAGCTCTACTATATTGTGATTTACACATTTGTTGTTTGTTCTGGACGGAACTTATTTATTTATGTTTTACAGTATCTGAATTAAACATCATTTTATATGTTGATTGTCACGTCCACACCTTTATATATCTCATGTGCCTAAGAAACTATATTTTTTGTTCTTCTGAGACTTTAGTTGAGTTTATGAATTTATCTGTTAAGATTGACTGAAGATTTAGAGAGGCATCACGAGAGGTGACAGCAATCAGAACTTTTCTGAACCCATTTAAATAGGAATTTCCCGTCTATCTAGCGAAGAGAAGAGGTGTAAAAAAAACCTGATTCTATGCCTTTATTGTGGTCGTGGTGATCATTATACTGCATCCTGACCTGTTGAAAATAAGAAGCTGGGAAACTACAGGACCCTAGGAAATGAGAGAAACGTTATTCTAGGTCTGAAATCAGAACTCATATTAAAGTCCCTAAGGCTCCCTGTTCTCTTAAATTTGAACTCTTCTATCAACCACACCTCTGCCCTTATAAATAGTGGTGCAGCACACAATTTTCTATACTCCTCTCAAGTCTGTGCAGATACTATGCTTACCTTTGTGCAATTCCATTACTATGAGAGGGATAGATGGCTCACATCTCCCAGCAAGTCCCATCAAGCATTTAGCTCCTCCAGTGACAGTAACCATTGGAATGTTTAATTCCATAGAGATCATCTTCTTACTTGTCATCTCTCCACCATTTCCTTTAATCATTGGTTATCCATGGTTGTTTGCAACATAATCCAAGAATCAATTGGAAGATTGGTGAAATTGTACATTGGAGGGATCTCTGTGTTCACAACCACTTAAACATCACTGCTATGGAGTGTTTAAATTGATTTGCTCCTTATCATTCCTTCTCAGATGTTTTCAGTAAGAGTTGGCTGACACGTTGTCCCCTCACAGGCCATATAACTGTGTTATTGACCTCAATACAGGGGCTTCTCTGCAAAAAGGCAAGATTGTATTGATTATCTGCTATGGAAGCCAAGGCTATGAAAGAATACTAAAGAGAATCTTGACAAGGGGTTTATTCACCAAGCTCTTTTTTTCTCTAAAAAAAGATGGAGGGTTACGTTCATGTATTGATTTCTGAGAATTAACTAAGATCACTAATAAGAACCAGTAGCCATTAACCTTAATAGCTGAGTTATTTGATCAACTCCATTAAACCACCATTTCTTCTAAAATAGATCTTTGTAGAGCATATAACCTCATGAGATGTTGATGAGTGGAAAACTGCCTTTAATACTAACACTGGACATTTATATTCATACCTTGCAATGCCATTTGGGCTATGTAATGCCCTTGGAATCTTCCAGGATCTAATAAATAATAACTTCCATGATTTCTTGGGACATTTTGTAGTTGTTTACTTAGATAATATATATATATATATATATATATATATATATATATATATATATATATATATACATCTACTATATAAATGTCTAGTGGCGTGTGTGAAAAAAAAAAAACAAGCTGCAGCGCCACCTGCTGGGCAGAGTTATACACTGACCTATAAATTTCTTGAAGGTAAAGTGACAGTTGGGAGTGGTTGGTGGTTGCCGGGGGTGACAGTGGGGAGTTTTTAACACCTTGAGTAGCTTGATGAAGGATGTGGCGATGAAGATGAAGGATGAGGTGATGGAGAAAAATGATGAGGTGGTGACATGTGGACAAAACCACGTTAAAAAAGGGCGCTTGCGTCGGGAAGTAACGCTCTTCCCCTGAGGAGGCCTGGGCTAAGCCCAAATGCATGACAAGAACCTTTTTAAGACCTTAAGTAGCTTGATTTGACTAGAATGCATGAGTATCATGCATGGGTTAACTTGTATATATACATATATATATATATATATATATATATATATATATATATTTGTCAGCATCCTCTAAATCCTCTAGGTCCCACTAATCAGCATCGCTCAGGTGCCAGCTCTTCTGCTGATTCATAGGCTCCAGTGATGGATTTCTCTCCTCTCTGATGACCAGCTGTATTCAGCAAGCGCATCACAGTTCCGTTAGTAAATACTTGTGGTCATGTGATCACAGTCCCTGGGCAGGACATTTAAAATAGAAGCAGTATTTAAACATGCTGTGAACATGGATTTAGTGTCAGAATAACAGGTTCCCATCCACAGCTTCTGGCTTTCTATTTCCTGCATTATCCTAACCTATCTTACCCTTTTTGACTCTTGTGCTTGATCTCAGCTTGATTATTTAACTGCGCTTTTCGATTTTAATTTGGCAACTCACAAGTTCACTAGTGTACCAGACCCCGGATTGTTGACATTGCCTATTGGTTCCTGTGCTTCTACAAGCACCTCTCTCCATCATGATAGATGGCAATTTAGAGGGCCATGACATGTGAGCACCTGGAATTGAAGCTTGTAATACTATTCAACAACTCTATTTGAACATCGATCACATACCAAGTTTTTGAATGGTTACGAGAAAATCAATTATTCACTAAAAGAGAGAAATGTACGTTCAAGGTACCCCTTATTTCATTCTTAGACTACATTATTTCTTCGGACGGTTTCTGAATGGATCCCAGTAAAGTGCAAGCAATCCTTGACTGGGCAGTACCCACTAATTTACAGGCTATAAAATGATTTCTGGTATATACAAATTATTATTGAAGATTTATGCCACAATGTTCTTCGATAGCAGCCCTTATTACGACTTTAACCAAGCTTTTGAGATGTTAATTAAAGATCTTGTTTTAGATCCAGTTTTGCACTATCAAAATTGTCAGCTGCTTTCTTGAAAATAATGTTTCAGAGGAGTACAATTTACAGCTTGCTTCTGTAGAGCCTTTTGTAATTTACTTGGTATCATCCTCAATGTCTCATTGGCATACCACCCACAAACTAACAGTCAGAGAGAAAGGCTAAATCAGACTATGGAGCAGTATTTGAGATGGTATATCTCACACTTGCAGATGATTTGGCGGAACAACTAATGTGGGAGGAATTTGCCTACAACAACTCTTCACACAAAAATTATTGACATTAGTAGGTTCATAACCAACTCCAGTACCTTGTCCATTGGGGGGTTATGGGCCTGAAAAAAGTTTAAGGGTTCCTGCTTGAGCTCTCCAAGCGGACAGATTAAAGGCTAGGTTCCATCAGTTTTTGACAGGTAAACCTCATCAGAGGTCCCTGGATCCCTCCTCAAGGGAAGGCACTGATAAGATTTGCATATGAATTGCATGTGATCACTTTATTCCTTTTCCTAGCTTGGTATGTTTATATGCATATTGCCATGGTGTTCAGATTCATTTTAGTAATTTTCTTGATATCTGGGGGTGATCAATAGATCAATTACTGTTGTAGGTTTGCCCTCTCCTTCATCCTACTGGGGGATGTTCTGACATAGATCCTCACTTGTCCAGGTACATATTGCAGGTGATAGCATTTAGAAGCTAGCTTCCTTGTCCTTTGCTTTGCCTTCCATTCCAGTTGGCTTCTGGCTCCTGATCCCTGCCTCTGCATTACAGTGACTTTTGGCTCCTGGCCCCTGGCTCTGCATTACGGTGAGAGACTACAGTCAGAGATTTTTTGCTACAATGTGTATCTCCATATTTGTCTGCATATTCCTGTTCCCTTTTGTTACTGTTTTGAATGCAATTATCCTGCATATAATTTTTACCAGTTCAGTATTGTCACTCTGTCGTTATCCCCTGTCTGCTGCTGAGACTCAATAAACCATTTTTTACTGCAACACAATCTCATTCTTCCTGCCAGTGTATTCCTAACAGAAGTGGTGACGAGAGTCATTCTGGATCTATACATTAAAACACATACTCCTTTTGATTTTAATAAAATGTCTGCTTTTAAATGGTTTTTGCAATTAAATTTTATATACTGATTTTATATACTGATCTTATGCATACTGAGTTTGTTTTCTCTCGAGACGCATAGCTGGGGCGCTTCCGTTTAATATTTGACTTGGTAAATCTTTAGCATTGTTAGGGGACAACCACAAGAGTCCCAATGCTTGTCTGTACAACAAATTTGTAAGTGCAATATTTTTTTTTTCAGTTTTAAAACCAGAAAAATGCTTGTTCTATTGGAAGTTTTATGTTGTATACCACAGACCAGGTTGATTTATTTTTTAAGTTTTTTTCTATTAATCTGGCATGGATTAGTTCATGCTAGAACATATTTATACAAGGGTGCCCAGCCAGTGTCAACCAGTGCCTGATATCCAAACCCAGCTTTCTTGTAGCCGTGTCTCCAAAAAAGATGTTAATAACATTAATAAAAAACAGACAACTACTAAAATGGTGCATGGGCTGCATAACAAAAAATTAGCAAAGAATTCAAGAGTTGAACATGCACAGTTTAGAGGAGAGAAGGTGAAATGATAAAAGCATTCAAATATATCAAATAGAGTTCATGAAGGTCATATTTTTAAAATAAGAGGATTTCTAGAACAAGGGAAAACATTTTGAAATTAGAGAGAAAGAGACTGAAAGGGAACATTAACAAAAACGTTTATTACTGTAAGGTGATAGATACATGGAATAGTTTCCTGGCAGTTGTAGAGGGGACTCACACAGTAAAATAATTCAATAATAATTGGGACAAACATAATGTTTTTGTTAAGATGTAGTTCAAAAATTTTAAGGAAAACATTCAGATTATTTTCTGCCACAACATTCTGTTTCTATGTCTGTTGGACATCTACCATGCTTTCTCTGCATGTATAACAACGGTCCCTTGCTTGGAGAACCATATTGGCATTATGTTCCTTTGGCTTTTACTGACATATCTGACATAAAGTTCTGATGCATTTAATCAATGCATTTTTGTTTATTCCACTATTTTGCACTACATATATTAATTCTCACCCTATAAGAGATTCACATATATGATTTGTCATTTGACCAAAGTCAGCCTTTTAAAAACCGATATTTGTTTTGATGCATTTAATTTTTATTTACTGCTGCCTGTATATTACACCACGCTGACTGATGGTCACTAGACCTAAGTTTTCTCCTATAAATATATTTGGTACTACATCTCCATTTGTGAAACTAAATCTAGGATTACTCCCCTGGCTGTTGGTTACCTAACTAATTGTTCGAAAGTCAGGGGAGCACTTAGGGGGGGGGGGGGTTCTTGTTGCCCTGAAACCCCCTTACAGTGGGCATGGATCCCTAGCTTCTTGAAGAACCCAATGTTTTTAACCCAATGTTTTTAACTGCCACAAGTAACCATTTGCACATAATGGGGAAGTGCAGCTGTTGAATAACAAGGGCTGCCTGTGACTCCACCCACAAATAAGTGAAATCTGTTTGAGTTCCCTGCCTGCTCTCTGGGGATGCTGTTAGTTGAATGATCTCGGACATGAAACCATTTGTTGTTGTGCATCTAGTGGGCTGTCCTGTAGCACCACAAATTCCATCATTACACTGCTCTGTAGGTAAGTTACTTCTATGCTGTATGTATCAGCCAGGAATAGAACATGAAGGGAACAGGCTGGTTGTCTAATCATTTCGTTATTTAGTATATTTGTAGTACTAAGTGGTGCTGTAAGTGACAGTATGATGTGGGTGGTGGAATGCCTGGCATTAGCAATGATAGCTTTTGATTGAGTTGGATTTAGTTTGCAGCACGTGCTGGTTGTATATTTGTAGCAGTAGTGTGTCATTGTTGTTAGTGTGTGGAAGTAGCATGTGGTGGTGTTACTGTGTGCAAAAGTAGTATAGTTGGTAGTAGCATGTGGTAGTGGTATTAGTGTGTGTGATGTGCAAGCTTTGGCATTCGTGTCTGGCAGTAGAGCATAATCAGCAACATTCAAAACCCCTCCAGTAAAATACAATATTCCACCATGTGCAGATGTCCCTATGTACAAACTTTGGGACTCCTGTATTTCATAAAAGCTAGTGATTTGTTTCAAAATAATGCTAAATGGCCCACAAAGTTCTATTTGTGCCCCTGCCCCTCTACACCATGGGTTCACTCATGCAGGAATCTGGTTGCAACACAGTTTCCAATCTCTTTGGAGCGCAGTCTGAGCACTTTGAGAAGACTTTGTGCAGTGTTATAAGCAGTAGAAAGTTACTTATAACCATAACACTGACAGTCAGATTGATGCCCCAGAAAGCATATATATAGAAACCCCCTGTAGAAATCCTTCGTTTGACCCTGGAGAGATGACCACACAAGCAATCCAGAACGTCACTAATCCTGGCTAATTTATCTATTAATAGATTCTAGTCCACATCAGGCATATTGATGTCTCCATAATTATCACCTCATCTTTCATTGACTTCTCAGTAATTTCCTCCAATAATTAACTTTTCAATTTCTCATATTGTTCCAATGGTCTATAAAATTTTCCTTTTCAAAAAAACTTTCCCTCTCTTCTAGTTACCCAAATACTCTCAGTCCTATCTACAGTGCCCTACATTAAATTGATTTTATCCCATTCTTTACATTCAAAGCTACTCCAAATCCCTTTTTTCATTTTTTATAAGGGCATAATCGGGAATAAGTATGTCCCTATGATAGTTATCATTGTTCCATGACTTAGTGAATTAATATCTTCATAGGATTAAAATCAGTTCAGAGAGCTTATTTCCTAAACAGTGAGTATTTATACACATAGTATTTAAATTCACACCTTTTGCTTTAACTAGCAATATTACCAATAAACTTTTACCATCTTTAGGGGCACAGATTAATCTGTAAACTTTGGTTTGCCATTCTTAACTAATTTAAATACCACTGATGAAGAGTTTGGATTTATCACTAAGATCATTTGGTCCTCAAGTCCCAGGACACAAGCAGTCTCTTTTGAACAATGTTTCATCCTTATGTCATGACTGAAAAATGAAATCCCTTCTTTCTTGCATCATACCTTCAGCTAAGTGTTAAAATGACTGATGCACAGCATTGCATCTTCCTCCAGTTGTAAAGCAGTCCGAAATTTTCTGGCACTATATAAATAAATGTTGATGATGATTATATGAAATGACAGTTGCATGACTACAAAGCAATTCTAACTGTTCTAGAACCTAAATTGTCCAAACTGCTCTATTCCTAGGTGGTTTCTGAGGGAGTGGTGACATTTTAGGGTATGACTAAGACATAGAGAGTATTACAATTTCTGACTGTAACTCTATAATCTAACTGTGCAAGTGTACATACATGATCATGCAGATTGAACATTCCTTATATCTCCAGAATGTTCTTGGTGCACGCATGTCAAACAACTATTGCACTGTACTAATCCAGACAATAACAATGATATTACAGACAAATAAAGCCAAATACATTTTAAAACTCACTTCTGTTATTAATAGTAATAATAATATTAATAATAATAATAATTATATTATTATTTATAATGCACCAATATATTACTCAGCAGTTTACAAAGAATGTTTAATTATTCACATAATTATTCACATAATCACCTACTTAATGACTATACTCTCTACCACACAAACAGGTTACTTTGTCAGAAGCCTATTAACCTATTAGTATTTCATTAGACTGTGGGAGGAAACTGATGCAAACACTGTGGAGAACATACATACTCCACACAGCTATTTGGAATAGAACCCATGCCCCCAGTGCCGTGAGGCAGCATTGTTAACCATTATACCACCCAATATTTGCTCTCTAATATCTGTCCTCGTTCCAGCCCTCAGCATCTGGAGTTGTGTAGTTCTCTACTAGCACCTTACTATTAAATTTATCTTAGTCTGGAAGGGGCAGAAAATACGTTGTGTTATTTATTTATGCATATAAACAGAAACTGACAGGTCCTCTTTAACTGTCGTGTTTAAAATTGGTGAGCATAATTGCTTTATTATATTCCCATAGAATGTAATTAGAGTCTGAAGGCCACACAATGACTTATCTATCCTCTTATCTAGTCCGTAACTCATGGGAGCTTTCAGAATTGCATCTCTTTTAGAAGATTAAGACATTAAATTGTTATTGATTAGGACATTAGACATGATTGGTTTCTATAGAAGGAAATCGATCTGACTCAATAAGCCTGCCACCCATCAATTGGTGCCATCCATCTCTTTGCACGATCATGCCTCATCTTCTAACGGTAACAATCTGAAATCTATAGCAAGAATTCTATACATCTTTCTTGTCTTATAATTAGTTATTGTGTTTTTCCTGTTTCTCCCAGTAATATGTCCACAATGATTGTCGCGCTAATAATTCTAAATAGGAAGCTGTCTGTGTGTGAAGAGAAATCATATATTCAGTAAGAAAATAATGCCTTGAAGAAGGCATTCATGAAATTATATGCAGTGAGGAAAATATATACTCAGCAGTCAGAAGTTAAGAGGGCATGTTTTCATTTCAATCCCTGATAGTCAGTGCCACCTTAATTACCCTATTTGCTGGCGTATAAGACTACTTTTTTGCCCTGAAAAACATGCCTCCAAGTGGGGGGGTCATCTTATACACCGGGTCCAGTATCGCGCGGTATCCAGTGCGGCAGCGGCGGGTCATCAGCGTGGCTGCGGCGAGCATCAGCAGCTATACAGGGGTGCCAGCCTTTTCGGCGTGACCGGCCCATGCTGCTGACAGGGAGGGCAGACAGGGAGCAGGGACCAATCCAATCAGGCTTTGTATACAGCCAACAGCCAACCACAGTACTGCACCATTGTACAGTACAATACAGCATAGAAAATGTCCAGCAGTCAAACCCCTATCAACCCTATTATGGCACCAGCAAAAAGAAAGAAATATGATGCAAGTTTTAAACTTAAAGTTGTAAACTTTGCCATGGAACATAATAATTGTGCTGCTGCAAGACAATATGGAGTAACAGAAAAGATGGTTCGGGACTGGAAATCAAATGAAAAAGCATTAAAGATTATGCCAAGGGGTAAGTGTGCACTTGCTCTCTCCCTCTATTTGTTATCTTCCTTCTATCATTGACTAGTGAATTACGTTTAATAAACTTGCACTGTTTTATGTTTACTGTACATGTTTTCAAACATACAGCCTTGTGATAGTTTCCCTGCATGTCATAGGCATTCAAATATAAATTAACATGTTGAAATCAAATCTGATGTTCTTTTACGTTTTATTTGGTGTGTGGAAGGTGTGCGGAAGAGGGGGTAGTCTTATATGGTGAGTATATAACAAACTCTATATTTTGAGTGGAAATGTTGGGGGTCGTCTTATACGCCCAGTCGTCTTATACGCCGGCAAATACGTAACAATATCTGCTTTAAGTAGATCAGGCATCCCTGACCAAGTTAGTTTGTAGAATGATTGCTGTTACATTTAGTTTATTAGGGTTTTAAAAGATCCGTTACCTCAGCTTGCCAATATTTAAGGAAGACAAGAGACCCTCCGTTGAAATATGAGAATTTCCTCTTTCAAGCATGTGTGGGTCCATATGAGTAGCAAGACTCAGAAAAAGATAAGTGACCTTAGCATGGTTCCTTTTGTAGAACTAGGGAGAATGGGGAGAATATATTAGGAAAATTATTAGATGGATGCACATTACAGGATAAGTGTGGATCCTACCAGACTCTTGCACACTATGATTATATGATTCACAGCCCCTCTTTTTGCATATATAAATTGCCTAAATAGTACAGTTATGGGGGGGCCATCTCGGGAGGTAAGAATTTCCCAGAGCTCTGCTCCAGCTCCTTAAATATAGCAGAAAAAAAGGGACTATAACCCGCAAAAAACACCAACAAACCACATAATCCGGTGGCTGAATGATCCGGGCACAGCTTGGAAGCTTCTTAGCCAAATAACGTGAGCTCCGAGTTGAGCTGTTCAGCTGCTGTACACCAGACGGGCTGTCTCCCGGAGTCGCATCACCGCGGGAACTTTCTGGCTACAAAGGGTGGATAGCAAACAGAAAACTTCACATAACCTGTGTCCTTGAAGTTTCTGGACCCTCCGGCGGGATGTCTACCAGTTGCGGCCTAGCCGCGCCCAGCATCCACGGCTCTGGGTTCACTGGGAGGACCGAGTGGTGCGACTTCCGGTTATCGGAAGCCAACTTCCGGCTGTCGGCTGGAGAACAACGGAGGGGCATAGCGGCAGCCTTACTCCACAATATAACAAACACAGAGCCCCACGAAAGAAAGACTCACCGCTCCATAAAGCTTGTCAGTGCCCTGCAGTGAACACCCCCACTGAAAGAGGTAGGACACAGCCTGCCTTCTCAATCAAGACGGTCCCTATTATTATAATATATCATATATGTGATATACAATATACATAAAACAGGTCACTCCTTTGAGCTCCCGCCTGGTGCCGCATACTCTTGGTGATAGCAGATCCCATTGCTCAGACCTGCTACTCCCGGGGGCATAAAGCAACACGCACAGAAGACCCTGGCTGCAGATATTGGGGATTTCCTGTATAATGTAGCCCTCAGGTTGCCCCTGAAGCCCTGCGGATGTGCGGCGCAACTTCAATGCCTCTGTACCTGACATGGCTGTCTAGACCTCAATTGGGGGGATGGGTCTAGTGACAACTTATCTATATGCTATAGCACTGCTGAAGAATACTATCTTGTGTAACCTGCCAAGGGCATTGGTAAAGGGCCCAGATGGGCAAGGATAAAAGGGTCTACCAAGAAAGCTTCTAAACAACCTGCGGCTACACCCAGCGCCTTTCTGAAATCTTCATCTGGATTAGAAGCAAGTGACATGGCATCATCCACAAGCCATTCTCGGGCATCTACGCCTGATTCCCCAGTAGCCTTACCTCGGGCCGCTGGGGCTTCTCCCGCCAAAGATCAACCAGATATATCCCAGATTATGGGCATGCTCCGGTCCCTGCCAACCAAACAAGAGATCCCCTCCAAAAAGGACTTTGAGACGTTGGAGACCAGACTGAAGGAGGTGGTCCGTCATGAGGTGGCTACTCTTCAAGCAGACCTGGCACACCTGGGCCACAGGCTGGTGGCTTTAGAGGAGAGCAAAGAGGCAGAGGAAAGCCGGTTTACCACTCTTGAATCCACAGTGTCGGCCCAGGGAAAGGCTTTACAGTGGATGCACTACAAGATGGACAACATGGACATTCGCGGCCGCAGAAATAACCTGAGGATAAGGGGCCTACCTGAGGATGTTCCTATACAAGGTCTGGTGGACGCCCTTACGAAAATAATCACCGAAGTACTAGAGATGCCACCAGAGAATGTCATTACCTTTGACAGAGCACACAGGGCACTGTGGCCACGAGGGGCCCCTTCAGAAAGACCTAGGGATGTTATCTGCCACTTACATTACTTCACACAAAAAGATGATATTTTGCGGAAGCTGCATCGTTTGGATGGTCTCCAATTTAATGGCCAGGAGATCCAGGTCTTCCAGGACTTATCTTGGCACACGCTCCATCAAAGGCGGATGTTAAAGCCCCTTACCGTAGACCTACAGAAGAATAACATGAAGTTTCGCTGGGGCTTCCCCTTCCAGCTGCAGGTGGTTCATGAAGGTAAATCGGCAGTTCTGGTGGAACCAGCAGGCCTTTCGGACTTTTGCTCATCATTAGGTATCCCAAAGGTCACACTCCCAGAATGGGAAGAGTCTTTCTCACGTTTGACACTGATGGATGCCCCTCAAGGGGTGGAAAGGTTTCGACAAGTGGGCAAGACGAAGAAGACTCCTCAAAAGCGCCAAAATCAGCCAAACCAAGAGAGCACATGATCAACTAACAACGGTCTCAAGAGACTTGATATTACAGGGAGGCGACTCAAGAAGGCATATGTCGATGCCTGTCTTTCGTTATTACACATGGGGCACAGTAGAGTGGCCTTGAAGATAAGCTATTTGCCCTACATGTTCTTTTGTCTCTCCCTCCTATTGCACTATTCCCCTCTTCTTCCACCCCTCCCGGTATTTGTCTCCACAGGTGGACAGTGTTCGACTGTCAAGAGAATGGTCGTAAAGCCACTGAAAAGAAAGATCAGTTTCCTGTGGTCTGTGTAACATGGGTCTTTCAGTGTCTTTTCATTGTTTTACCTCCGAGGGGTCGGGGAGTGGGGAGGGGGTCGCTCCCTGAGGCCAGTCGTTAGTCAAAACATTTGTAAAGTTAGGTTAGTTAAAAGCATAGCCAAGGTTTTGTTCACCTGTATCAGTTTTGGATATGTTAGGTTACATAGTATTCCTGTAATAAGTTGAAATAGCAGTACAGAAGAAGTTTATTACAAAGTTGTCACTGACATTGTATCCCCCCAGTACCCCCTGAACCGCAAGAGTTTTTCCGAGGCATGAGAGATATTTGGTCCCTCTTGTTTCTCCGGAGCGGTCTGTTACTTTTGTTTAAAGTACCAAAAGGTTATTTTCAAATGTTTCTACTATTTGCATTTTCTCTACCCATGTCCCTCTTTCCCAACCCCCTCTTTCCCTCTTTCCACCCTACCACACTTCCATTGTTTTGGGCTACATGGAAATGCATCCCACAGAACAGTAGCTTTACCAGCACATATTCCTTTCACAAAATAGATGACAAGGGATAGACTTAAATGTATGACCCTTAATGTTAAGGGTCTCAATATACCAGAGAAGAGATATATGTTAATAAGGGATCTCATAGCAGCAAAAATAGATGTGGCTTTTTTACAAGAGACACATTTTAAGCTGGGTGCGGAACCGCGCCTCCGTAGCCAACAATACCCACACAGTTTCACCTGCAACAATCCTGATGGCAAGACACTAGGGGTAGCTATTCTTCTCTCCAGACGACTGCAGATTAAAGATATAGTAACCCACAAGTTGCAAGCGGGTAGGGGTTTAGCAATGACCTGTAAAATTTTTGACCAGCCCTTTACCTTGGTGACCTTATATGTGCCTAATCATAATCAACCTGTCTTCCTAGAAGATATTCTGGACAAAGTAAATCCGTTGAGGGAAGGTATTCTCGTTCTAGGAGGAGACTTCAACTGGGTGTTTCATCCTGCCGTTGATGCCTCTTCCGGGTTGACCAGGTATTCTGGTAAACTTTACCGCAAGGTGAGACGTACCATGCATGGACACCAGCTGGTCGACACATTGAGATTTAAACACCCTACAGAAAGAGATTATACTTTCTTCTCCCACCCTCACAATATATACTCACGGTTAGACTACTTTTTCTTATCACACAACCACCTAGACCTGGTAAGGGAAGCAACAATAGGCCAAGTCACATGGTCCGACCATGCCCCAGTATACTTATCTCTTTCACTACCCCAACCTGCCCATAAAACATTTACTTGGAGGCTAAATGAGCTCCTGATTCAGGAGAACTACAGTAAAACACAAATCGAGACAGCACTAGATGACTATACACTGCTTAATGACACCCCCGACATATCAAAAATCTCACTATGGGAGGCCCACAAATGTGTTATTAGGGGAAAGATGATTCAATTAGGTACATTCATGAAAAAAGAAAAGATAGCTTACCGAGATCTTCTCTTGGAAAAAATCAAATCCCTTGAAATGAGGCACAAAGTCTCTAGAGAATCAGAAACCCTGGCTAAATTGGCGGAGGTGAGAAAGACGTTAAACCAGCTGATGTTGGGTAAGATACAGCTGGACTATCGCAAGTGCCAAAATAAATTCTTCCAGTGGGGTGATAAACCCGGAAAGCTTTTGGACCGAGCCCTTCGGGCTCAGAGAGCTCAGCTGTATATATCACACATCAAATCAGATACCAGGAAGCTCTGCATTACCTCCTCAGACATAGCTAGAACGTTCCACGCATATTACTCAAATCTTTATAACCTTAATAAGAAGATATCACTGGTGGAACGCTCTGCTAAACAGGAGCGCATAGCGAACTACCTTGAGAGGGTTCAATTTCCCAAACTAGACATAGACGCCATACAATTGCTGGAGGCCCCTTTCACCCCTGAGGAACTAGAGGAAGCATTCAAAACTAAAACCCTCAGGGAAGAGTCCTGGTCCAGACGGTTTCACAATATCCTATTATAAAACCTTTAAAGCCAAATTGATACCTTCAATGCGATCTCGGCCCAAACTCACTATCACACCAATCCTTGTCAGCACATATCACAGTTTTGCCTAAAGAAGGGAAGGACCCAGCGCTTTGCCCAAGCTATAGGCCAATATCTCTGCTTAACGTGGACATCAAATTATACGCCAAGCTCATAGCAAACAGAATGAAACCACTCCTGTCTAAAATTATCCACTCAGACCAGGTAGGATTTGTCCCAGGACGCGAAGCTAGTGACAATACTACTAAATTAATTGATTTGATCCAGCATGCCACTATTACCAAATCTTCCACCATTTTATTATCTACAGATGCGGAGAAAGGCTTCGATAGAGTGGATTGGGATTTCATACAGGGAACACTTAGTCATTTGGGTCTGGGGCCGGTGGGGTTGACGAGAATTCAAACATTGTACACTCATCCAACGGCAAGAGTTAGAATTAACGGGGACCTATCAGAACCCTTTAATATAGCTAATGGTACGAGGCAGGGCTGTCCCCTTTCTCCCATGATTTTCATCCTATGTATGGAGGCACTCGCGCGATCTATTAGAGCAAACCCAGACATTTCAGGGGTCTGGGTGGGAGAGAGGGAATTCAAATTAGCTCTCTTTGCGGATGACCTTCTAGCCATCCTCACGAATCCAACAGTCTCAATTCCGAACCTGGTGTCGGAATTTCGTGTTTTTGGAGAATTATCTCATTTTAAAATTAATTATTCAAAGTCAGTGGCCCTTAATATTTCCTCCCCACCCAACATAATTGAAGGTCTGAAGTCGGCTTTTCCCTTTGCCTGGCACCCCACGCACCTCAAGTATTTGGGGATGATCGTAAACAAAGACAATTCAAAAATATACGCAGATAACTTCCTACCCATTACTGCGACCATAAGCTCCAATCTGAGGGATTGGCTTCAGAAGGACTTTTCCCTGATAGGTAGGGTTACTGTAGTCAAAATGAATTTACTCCCGAGAGTGTTATACATACTACACGCGCTACCAATTCAGGTGCCCACCTCATGGTTCAATGAGCTACATAAGGCCATTAGACATTTTGTCTGGAGGGGCAGGACACCTTGCTTCAGACACGACATATTATATAAATGCAAATGTGATGGTGGTCTGCAGCTCCCACATTTTTCAACATATTACGACGCTGTTATGCTGAACAGGGTTCTAGACTGGTCACGAGGAGGAGGGGACAGACAGTGGGTCTGGATTGAAGATTATACTTTAAAGACAGCGATTGATCTTGTCCCATGGCAGTCTTCTCTTCCCATTGTTAAACACCCGACTATATCTCCCACCCTGGCCAGATGGTCAAAGCTGCGCCATATCCCAAACATCTCCCCACAAGAGGCACTTTTTGATAATCTGGACTTTTGCCCCGGTTTATCGAGACAGTCATTTAAACATTGGATCAAGGCAGGGATAACCCGTGTCGGCCAGCTGGTGGGCAAGTCTGGGGTCATACCCTTTCCTGAGATACAGGCAAAGTGGGGTCTACCTAATGTGGAAATTTGGAGACACATCCAGCTGAGACACTTCGCCTGTTCTAGGGGAATCCATGAGGAGGCTGGCAGGACCTGCACACAGTATGAGGCCCTTTGCATTTCAACACACCGCCCTAGGCATACCCTATCATCTATTTATAAGATTTTGATCGAACAATCATCCAAAGCGCTACCTAAATTCACAAAGGACTGGGAGCGGGAGTTAGACATAGCCATAATGGAGTCAGAATGGGGAAACATATTTCAGCGTACCCATGTTAGTTCAGTCAGTGTGAGAGTGGTTGAAACTCATTTCAAGGTACTGACTAGGTGGTACCGTTGTCCCAGCCTCCTAGCAAAAATGGTTCCCGAGGTCTCAGATCTGTGCTGGAGATGTCAGGGAGCTTTGGGCACTCCATTACATATCTGGTGGGATTGCCCGGCAATCAGACCCTTTTGGGATACGGTTATTCTCATCTCCAAAACGATTGTGGGAACTGAACTACCAAACTGCCCAAGGTTCTGGCTACTTAACGACACTAATATGACAGTCTACAAATATAAAAAGTCCTTGGTAAAGTATCTTAATGGTGCTGCAAAGGCAGTGATACCGGTACACTGGAGGTCACCGTTGCTCCCTACCATAAAAGAATGGTTTACACGGATAGATTTCTATATGGTAATGGATGAAATAATTTACTCGGAAGAGGATAAAAATAGAGCATTTTACATACTGTGGTCGGAATGGATTGAGTTTAAAAATAAAGTGTTGTACGCTCAGTGGAATGTATGAAGCCTATCACATACCCCCTCTCTCTCCCATACCCACCCTCCCCCCTCTTTCCTTCTACCTCTACCCCCCTTTTTTTACACAATTATTTCACCTTATTTTATCGTACTTTCTCCTGTGAGAAAGATTAAGCAGATGTATATCACCATGGGTGAACACGCAACTGCCGAAGTGCAATGTAAAGTTTGAACTATTGGATTTTTGAGCTAATGTTATTGCTTATACTTGTATACGATGTTAAACTTCAATAAAAACAGATTATATAAAAAAAAAAAAAAATAGTACAGTTACTAATGTTGTTAAGAGAGCCTAGATCAAATTTTATGGCAGGGTCGCAGTCACTGATTTTGTACTATACAGCGCTAAAAATGTATGTCCCATTGCATATTGTCCACGTTAATTATCATTTCTTATCACAATGGTATGAATTGAATTAACATGGCTACATATTAAAATTGATTACCCGGGACAAAAGCTCCTATAGGATCCTGTCCCGGGGAACAGTCTATATAGTAAAGTGATCGCAACCGTGACAGGAGGGAGGGGAGGCGCACAAAGCCAATGGGACAGGAATCTTAAGATCCTTCTCCTGTGATGTTCTATCCATATGACAGAACTGCTAATGCCATCTTCAGATGGGGTTAGCAATCGGGACAAGCTCTGAAAAGTTATGCTTCTCAGAGCTGGGAAAATAAACTGAAACCGCAGTCCCCATTATTAATTTGTTTAATGCAGGATATATTGCTGATCGCTCCTGCATTAGGCTAATGATAAATAGCAAAATAAATTACTTTTACCTAAACCTTGTGGAAACAGACGTTTCTGTACGGTTTTAGGCTTGATAAATAGACTCCCAAATACTTTTACCTATTTCAGTCACTCTATTAGAATTGTCCCTTGTTTTGAAATAGACAGCCTGTAAAATTATTATAATAATAAAATGGAAGAAGGGGAGAAAAACAAATAGATGATATCTGATGATAAAGATGTTGATGGCATTTTTACAGTGTTCCTAACTATGAGTGTGGGCTCTTCAACACTGATAAATATTTACATCTAGAGTATATCACCCTGCTGATTTATATTCTTCAGCTTGTTACTGTGTAAATAAAAGGTAGATTTCTGCTACCATGTGATGTTTACCCCGTACTGTGATTGTAAGTTTATAATCTGAACTGCCTGGCTTTTAAGAAGCCAAAGAACAGATTTTATAATGTGACAAAATATTGGCTTATCTCTATCCAGGTTCATTGAAGTCACATTTTTTTTTTTTTTTAAGAAATGCTTCTCTAGAACAAGCCTAATCCTGCTAAAATGCTAGTCTTACTCTTAAACCACAATCAGTACTCTAGCCTTAGTGCTAGTGTTCAGGTTGCAAAAATGTTAATTTGACCCTGTTTGGAAAACTTCACTAATTATATTAGTTGCTCCCAACTCCCAGAACTAATCTACAAACATGTTTCTTTATTGTTTTTGCTGGCTTATGGTTGAGAATAATATTTAAATTATTCGACTCTGAATCACAAAGGTTTAACTCTTTTTCTAAGATCTGCGACACTGTTGCAACACATTAAAAAAGCTAAGATAAATGTAGTTGCTTACCAGCTTCTATTGTAGTGAATATGGAAGGAAGGATGATTTGAGAGACCAGATTTTTATCTTTTCAAGCTGGGTTAATACATGTCAGCTGAACACAAGGTTAGAAAGAATATTCATATATGCTTATTGGTCCACAACTAATATTTTGGCTGCATTTGAGGTACACCCTTAACTGCCATTTATTTTTTGGAGAAGAACTGTGTTTCTGGTAAGTTCAGTTCCAACCATAGTTACAGGTCTAGTGGTAGGGAAGCACAAGGAACGTGTGAGGGTAATGATTTACTTTCTGTATCTCCAACTAATAGGGAGCACAGTGGAACAGAGGTTAGCATTGCTGTATCACAGTGCTGGGGTAATGGGTTTTATTCCAAACAGGGCACTATCTTTCCACATGTTTGTATTAGGGTTTTTTTTTGGGTGCTGTGGTTCATACTGATAGATTTATTGACAAAAATTAACCATAGTGAGCCTGATTCAGGAAATTAAGGCAAAAAAATTAGCGAGTTTTCTCCTGAACAAAACCATGTTACAATGCAAGGGGATGCAAATTAGTTTATTTATTTGTGCAGAAGATAAATACTGGATATTTATTCATATAGCACACAAATACTTGATAGTTTTAATTTTACACTGAAATTTTAAGCTGATCTAGGACATGCCCTACCACAACTATAAATCTGCCCCCACATTTTAAATTTACCTCCCCTGCAATACAACATGGTTTTGCCAAATATTACTCATTTTTTTGCTTTACTTTCATTAATGAATCAGGCCAAGTGTGTGTATGCGGTAAGGAAATATTGATTTGTAAGATCCACTCGGGCAGGGGCTGGTGTTAATAATTAAATAGTCTCTATAAAGAGCCTTGTAATATGTAGGTGTAATCTAAATAACTGTAGGCATTATATAAATAGCTGTTAATAAATAGGCATCTGGAAAAAATGTTATTGGAATTTAACCAACAGAACTACCATATATCTGATTCACCTATTAAAAAGGGTAGGGGGAGATTTTACTGAAGATGTGACTTCACATGGTCTCAGACTGCAGGAATGCAGGTACCTACACTATTAACTGTTTTTCTCTCGCTGGAAGGTAAGATAGGAGACAAACCCTACTGGAGAGTAGTAATATAATCTCATGTCTATTCACTTGTTTTATTTTTTTAAGGTTTGTATAAAATCTATTCATATGGAACACAGGACATTTACATTTTAATTATAATTATAATGCTGGGCTAAGTAAAGAGAGGAGATGCATTGAGAGTAAAAACACAAGGGATTAGGGTACCTTTAAAACTGATTTTTTTTTTTTAAATTAAAAACTTTTAGAATGCCACAAGTGTATAATTGCTTATTACTTATGGCTATTTTACTATTAGTAACAGCACAGCTCTTAGTGATGTTCTATACACAAATTAACGGGATATTCCTTATTTTTTACCTCAAACTTAATATTTAAACCAAATTGGCCAGATGTATTGCTTTGTTGTATACGTTTTCCTTGATGTATAAATCTTTATTGATAAAACACAAGCAGAATAAATGCAGCGAGCGCATACATTCAGCAATTCTGAATGCCCATGCATCCCTTTGTCAAGATTATTACGGAGAGAAGTCTTGACAAAGGGAATCATCAAGATTTATTATGGTACAAAAGAACATTTATTGCTACTGCTTATGCTTGTCAGTACAAATATGAGTATATCTAACACAATAAAAAATGAAGTATTGATTCATCTTTGTTTGTGTGAATACTCAACAATGATATTCAGTTAAAATCATGTACGCTCAATACAATACCTAATATTTCTATTGTTTATATTTATTCAGATTTGTTCTTGAACAAAAAAGCACTGGCAATTGTTCTTTTTCTGTATTCATATTGTACATTTATATGAGGCTGCTCATTTGCACTTATTTAGATGCCTGTCTTATGTTGCTTCTTATTGAGCTTATATTTGATTAATAAAACAGCTAGACCAGATAGCAACACATACAATACCGATGTCATTAAAGCCTATCCACAGTGTATAGTCAATATATTTGATAACAGTGGCAGAACGACCATTGGCACTGCAGGTGCGGTGCATTGGGGCCCATGGAAATAATGGGGCCCGCAGCATGGGGAACTAGCAAGCGGTGGGCCCCAGTTCCCTCCTCCCCGCTTCCCTGCACCGGGGCCCACAGCTCGCTAGTTCCATCTCTGTTTGCTAAGTAAATTATTATTGAAGCTAACAGGGTCTAATTAGAACATGTACATAGTTGCCTCCCTGCTTTACCTCTACCTGTTCCCATAGATTTGTGAATGCTCATTTTCAGATGAGCATTCTGGGTATTGCAGCTATAAATTACCATTATGTTATACATTTTTGCAATTAAACAGTTCTTCAAATGAAAAACAGAATCAGTGCATTTAAAGAGCAGTTATGCAAATGAGATATTTTTAGAGTTTACGTCTAAATTATTACTTAATTGATGAACTACAGCAGAAGGAAACAAACATATGTTCAAGGTATCGCTGTTAAATGAGTGTAAATTACAAACTATTTGATTAAGCTTTAGGAAGATGTAGTAAAAGTGTATATTGCAGTTCCGTATAGAATTTACAATAGATCAGCAGCATGCTTACTCATTTACTTGGGTGAGACTTGGTATTATTAATAGTACATCTGCTGTCCAAGTAGTTTAACATCCATTTGTTGGATGTCATAGTTTTCAGTCTGGCATATGCTATACATGTTAATTATTATTCTGCATAACATATGTTTAGCTGCAGTCCAACAGATCATACATTCATGCATTGAATGCATCATTAATAAAGGTGGTTTTGACTACAATTAATTTAATGGGTGTACATTTTTAGCCCCCCAGAGCCAAGTGTAGCCAACACAAGCTGTTAAATTTTAAGGATGTTAACTTTGTTACATAAGAAATATCTAATTTATTATGAGTGACCGCTGTGATATTAAATGAGGAAAACATTCTAGTTATTTTGTTAGAAGACTAGCACTGGCACTTACTGATGGTCTACAACATTTCCAATGTTAAACGAACACTCATCCAGAAATAATATATTTTTAATGATTGCAGTAAAAATTACTTAGAACATCCTATTGATGTCCAGCAGCAATGGGTGGTTTTCAGCTGTGAATACAAATAGGGCTATTTATTTGAAGGATTTATTACTCCCCTTTTTTCTATAAATGTTTAATAAAACATATGGCCATTTGTTATTCTGTAGACAGAGCCTGTTTTTCTGCATACTTCCTTTTCCTGAACATGCCTCAGTCGCGATACACTGACATTGACGGACTGCAATCGAATAGTGTCCCTAGTGGGCATATTATCATGGGAAATGGGGGATTACTTTTTTTGTAGGTAGCATAACAAAAATATAAATGTATCAAAAAACACTAGACCATGGGCAGTAGAGCATTTTAGTGTCAAGATTGGTGATTTTGTCCACTTGGCAAGTTCTTTCTGCCAATATCCAAAAGAATCATAATTGGGTAGCAGTACTTTAAGGCAATTTGGTTAAACCATTTTCTTTCCATGAGCTGCTGAAAGATATGCTCCAATTATTCAAACTGATTCGAAATTAGATCATATTTGGTAAGTTCAAGGGAATTGAAACGCATTTGCGGTATGATCATGATTTTGGGACCTTTGATTTGGCTGTAAACTCATTCGGGTTCACAGCTTGTAGTTAAAAGCAAATACATTAAAGAATACTAGAAAATATTGCCTGTTTACGCTTCAATGATTATGGTTTGCAGTGATTTTGCTTTTAATTCAAATAGCAAAGGTCACAGTTTGAATTCACTATGTGCTTGGAAAACAGTTAAAAATGCTATATGGTGTAGCTATTTAAGCTCTAACATATTTGGATTGGCTGGAACATGATAAAATTTAAATTTGTTAATATATTTAAATTTCACAAATTTTTACAAATTGTTGAACTTTATAGACGATTCATTGAACTTGTTTGAAAACAACTTTGAAACAAATCCATAAAAGAGCATGCTTTTAGCTTTTACACCAGAACAACCTCAGGGTACCTGTATGACACAGGATGAACTGCTGGTCTTGCCAGCCATCAAGTAGTGTTAAGTGGATGGGTAAGTATTAGCTAGTCAACCCCAGAAAAGATTAACATGATCTTGCATAGAAATCACAATATTACCACCAGTTAAAATTTACATCTACAGCTAAAACAGTTCACCCCTAATATAAAGCAGTAATACTAATAAACGTGGAAAAGAGAAGCAAATAATACTAAACAATTCAGATGGCTGTCCAAATATTCTAAAATCAGTATCTATGTAACTATGGTCACATTACAAGTTATATAAAATCATGGGTCCCTATTCTTCTGAATATGAGTTCAGCTCCAGTAGTCTCCATTCTGCCTGATAGACTAGTCCTCCTACCCTTTACTACTCAAATTATCTCCCATGAAATCACATTTTCAATGCTTAGGGAATTTCAGCATTAAATTCAGCATAGATGCCGCAATATTTGAAAATATGAAACCCCACACACTTTGAACACAGTGTAAAAACTATCAGGGTCACTTTTCCCAGGGCAACAATCACATTAGAGAGCCCCATACTCATTTGCAAGACATAAGGAGTAACCTACAACTGTATCAAGACAAAAAACACTTGTACAAATTATGCTATGTAATGGTATCTTACATTTACAGAATGTGGACAGGTAAAATCAGAGCTCTGTTAGGTCTTGGGAAACTTTTATAGATTTAGCTAGGTTTATAATTATGATTTAGCATTTGGATTATACTGTAATCAGGGCTATATAAAGGTTAGAATTAAGACTGGTATGTTAAATTTCATCTCATTCTTATTTACACTTTTTTTAAATTGATCAAGAAGATTTTAGGATTACAATGGTCTAAATACTTATTTATTTTTAACAAGGGGATTTTTGTCTTCCTCGGATACTAGAAGGCTAAGACAGAGCCTATTTAGGGGCTTTCATATTTTGGATTCCCTACTGGGAGGTTTAATGGTGGGTGCAGGGCAAATGTTCTTTTGCCCATTTGTGGCCATGATCATTGTGACTACTTACAGGGTTAGTAACAGTAAACGTTTCAATTGTTCATGACAGCATGTGAATTTCCAATGGTAATATATCACAGTTTAGCACTGGGACACTATGTTTGTGGCATTGACCGCCAAAACCCTGTGGTATCATATTTTGCTACTACATTGACCACTGTTCATTTTCAATATAGTCATAGCTAATAAATATTGCTATTTTGCTAAGAAATGTTCACCAGGCTGGCACATTCTGTTGAATTTGACTGGAGCATGTCATGTTCAGCCTACCACTCGCTTCCAGCTTGTAGCCAATCCCTTGCATTCTGGGGGTATATAAATCTGGCAACCAATTGAGCAAACTGCCAGGTTATTGTTCCTTAATCCAGGGCTCCTGAATCTCTGCCTCTGTCTGCACTAACTGTGGCTGTGTATGGCGATCCTACTGGCAGACAACCCTGGCGTTTGCGACTACCCAATCCAGTTCTGAATTTTTGCCTAAATCTCCAGTTATATATTTTAATTGCTGATCTGTTTGAAGCTCTTGGGATAATCTATTCCATTCCAGCCAGCCGCTTCATGACACCTTATATAGTTACGCCACATTCTTTTATAGTAAACCAAACCAAATTGGGGTGAGCTACACTATTTGTGCATTATTTATAAATTAGTAAATCATAAATTATATAAATATAGATAAATTAGTAAAACATCCTGTGATTACTAAAGACATTTATAATAACACTTATAAACATTGTGAAATTGTACCTGATTTCTTAGTGTTAAGAAAAGAAAGAAATTGCAATTGTCATATTTGTCAGCTGTAGACCATATTTTTACTTTGCTAGAATGCTTCTGAATCAGTCTCCTCCCTTTATATTGAACATGGATGCTAAGTATAACAGCAATGAAATGCCAGCAGAAAGTATGGAGATGCATTATAGAAGTGAAATAGCTACAAACGATCATTTTTCAGGAACAGGTAGTAGGGTAGATTTGATTTACCATTAATCTGAAAATGTCTACTAATGGTGATGTGTGCAGTTTAAAAGCTATTGCAATAAAAAAAGTATCTTACCAAATGATTAGAATAATTATTTCTATCTACTTTAGGCCCGGCATTCTGGGGTCTGGTGAACTCTGCATGGAATTTATGTACAATCGGCAAACGACAATCTCCGATTAACATTAACACAAGTCAAATCATCTTTGACCCTTTTCTGACTCCACTTAGACTGAGCATGGAAGGAAAGAAGGTACATTATAAGAAAACTGTATTTGTATATTTGTAGAACATACATTAAAACCTTAATGTGGAATTCCACTTGAGTGGAAGTGAGCCCATTTTGAATGCAGTGTATATTCCTATTTTGGTATGTTAATACATGTAACCCTTACTCTCTACAGCTGCTGCATTTGCAAACTCTCAAAGCAATATGCAATATATTTAACTATCGTATAGGAGAATTCCAGTCTATCTTTAAAATTATGTTGTTTCCTTAATAACATTTAAAAATGATAACATGCTTAAAAATTTAAGGCATTTTTTAAGTTTACACCACCTTTTCAAAGTAACTTCTCAGTTTCGTACTTTTACTTGCTGTTATGGGAACAGTATCATGCTGTGACCACTTAGCGCAAGAAGAGGAAATCTGTTAATGGCTGTAATAAGCTCAATGAAAGAGGAATAGACATAATGTTTCTCTGGGCAAGGCTATAGCTCTCAGCTTTGGGGTAGGGGACAGAAGGGGTAAGCCATAGCAAGTGCCAATAAGTTAACAGTGAAGGAGATATAAATTAGAAATAGATTGATTTTATTTTCCTAAAGTTGCTTAGGGCAAATTTGCTCCTGGCAGTGCTCAAGTTCAGCTAAAGGGGGTTTAAGTAAATGGCAATAGGTGTTTTGCTACATCGGGCATGTGTTATTTTGAAATATAGGGCCTTCTGTCCAAAACTGGGCGACACAGTATTAGTCCTAAAAAAAATGGCCGTACAAATCTCAGCAGACTAAGCTTGTAGCAGATTGTTCTGCTTAGATGGTTCATCAGTATATGTGAAGTATAACCCATTGGGTTAGAAACACGTCTCAGGTGGCAAAATCCTTGGGATGGTTCTTACTTGGCCACCCAATCCCCAACATGTCTCAATCTTACCCTACCTAGCCCATTGATCAGTGGACACTCTGCAATGATTGATTGAGCAAGGAGTGCAGGGTAAAACAAGTTTCCTGAGGTCCTTCCTGCACTTACTGCAGTACAATGACCAACTGCGCTGGGCTGCAGGAGCAGGAGAGGGAGAGTTGTCTCCTGTTACCCAACTCCTCTCACTGTGTCAGTCACCAAACTCGTTCCTGCCGCATGGAGCCAAGGTGGTAGTATGTAAATTCTACCTTGGCAAGACCTCCCAGTATATCTATCTAAGAAATATTTATAAAAACTTAAATGAGTGCGGAAAATAACAGTCTTCTGAAGAAAATGGCTAACATAAGGTGTATATATATATATCATTTTTTAAAACCAACCTTTTTTTAGGACGAGACCCTTTAAAGTATGCAGAAATGCACAACATGTGCAGGGTACTACAATCCAATGCAAGTTGACAAAATCATCAATTTATCTAAACTTGCCTATACAAATTTGTTTTCACCGAGCCTATTGTGAAACTCTGTCAAATTATTTACTTGTAATATAATGTTCATCATGGTGAATACTAATGCATGTGTTCAGATATATTTCTGCTATGTTTGAAGTTCTGAAAGTCTCTGGTTGGTTTGATAAATGTATAAGTATTGATTTCTAAAGGTCACTCAATAGTACAGCCTTTTATTATCAATAGAATTGATACTTCTACGCAGTGTCCAATAACTGAAAAATGCAACCAAATAATAAAATCCATTAGTTAGAGGTTCACTAAATGATTTGTGAGATATTGGCCTGTTCAAGGGTCTTGAATCAATTTGCAAAATGGAACATGGAAAGGTTGCTCATAGAGATCATCAAATAACATGTGATATCCTACTTGAACTATTACCTTTAACGGCTTGAGAACATGATCCTCACTGTCCCTGCAGTAAATGGCAGGAAAAAGAACGGATGTCAAATATTCCAATGTGCTTTGTTCCATTTGATAAGACATCTCTAGTCCTTCAATGATGCACTTGAAGACATAGAAACACTCAATCGACAAGTGAAATATTGAAAATGTCTCTGCAGCTTTAAAGAAAATATGTTACTATCTGAACTGAAAGTTTACATTTTAACATTTACAGTCTCATTTAATTTACAAAAAATGATTTGCTGAATTTTAGTTTATCATACAGTATGCTTCTAGCATATTGTGGATTATTTTTGTGCCTTAAATTCCCAAGATTTAATGCTTATGGGATCTATATCTATCATAATCACCGTTGAAGAGCCACTTCACACTTTTCTCTAAAATCAGTGACTTTAAATGATTTAAATAGTTGTACATAAATAGATGCGTACATGCTGAGCATACAGTGAAAACAAATATGCATGAACGTTCTTATAGATTAAAAATTCACTTGGGAGCTTTTTGGTGACTTTGTGACTTAATTAACATGGGATCATTTTGTCACAAATGGATGCTGGATGGAGGTCACTTGCCAGTATTTACATAACTGAACTTAGGTGTGCAGAGTCTAACGCACCGCTGGTATTCACCTGGAACCCCCGCTAGGAGTTATAGTCTTAGCTGGTTCTCCAAGACAGTCACCGGCAAAGTGGCGGTGAACAGAGAGTAGTCAGATGGTCCGGGAGCAACACCAGCCAGGCAGTGAAGTACAGAATCAGCATCCAAAAGGGTAGTCGGACGAGCCAAAGATCAATTACGAGGAGGTAGCATGGTAGCAAAATCAGAGTCCAGAGAGGTACAGGTCAAAAATCAAGCCAGGTCAGAGTCAAATAGTATAATCAGGGTAGGAGGGTAGCTGGAGATGGGAAAAGCTGGAGCAGAAGGTTGACCTGATACTCTGATGCCAGAGTCAGATCTATATAGAAGCAAGGTAGGCCTGATTGGGTCCCCCGTGGCAGTCAATGATGTAACTTACTGCCGACAGCTGAGAGAAGCGTCACCATCGCCTGGTAACGGGGACAACTGCTGTGCGCATGCGCGTGGCCGTGCAGAGACAGACGGCCGTCCCCGAGCAGGAAGAGGACTGCGGGGCATGCGTCTGACACAATGTGACAATTGATGCGAAATACATATTTTACAGGACATAACTGTCATTTACCCTGTGACCAAAAGCTCTGTTCCAAATAACCCCTGTTTACAAAAGAAATTACTAAGAAGCTATAGCTACAAAAGATGACATTTTATTATTTAATTGTGAATATTCTGTTACAGGTTAGTGGAACAATGTACAACACAGGACGACATGTTTCATTTCGTCTGGACAAGCAGCAACCAGTAAATA
The DNA here is from genome assembly GCF_038048845.1 of Mixophyes fleayi. Lineage (NCBI taxonomy): Eukaryota > Metazoa > Chordata > Amphibia > Anura > Limnodynastidae > Mixophyes > Mixophyes fleayi. The sequence goes on along the minus strand of NC_134412.1, from coordinate 36,545,420 downwards.
TTTCAGGTGGTCCTTTATTATATAACCATCGTCTTGAAGAGGTGATGCTGCATTTTGGCAGTGAAAATGGTATTGGCTCAGAACACCTTATGAACAAGGAAGCTGCAGCTGGAGAGGTGATCACAACAACAGAACTATTGAATTTGCAGAATTTATTAATTAAACATTCTAGGTCTGAGTAAAGTGCAAGTCCATTTTCACGGCATAAATTTTGTTGCATTGCACATGCACACAGTGTGCGCCCATTTTTTCGGTTGAGCATATCTTATACTAGCATACACTTGCGCTTGGAGGAGTGAGTCAGAGGGAAGTCCTGGGGGTAAATGTATCAAGCTGAGAGTTTTCCCGCAGGTTTGAACAACCAATCAGATTCTAGCCATCATTTATTTAGTACATTCTACAAAACTATAGCTAGCATCTGATTGGTTGCTATAGGCAACATCTCCACTTTTCAAACCCGCCGGAAAACTCGCAGCTTGATACATTTACTCCCTGGTATCTAGGGGTCAGGGTCATACAGTCAAAGAGAGAAGATGGATACAATCTAGATCACAGGAACTGGAGCAGGAATCACGAGGTAGCTGATGAGAGATGAGACTCTACACCAAACTTTAGAAATCCTAGAACCCTGCAGGCTCTTTTAAAAGGTCCAAATTGCCCATGGTTGGAATCCCTCCCTCCCTAAATCAGGTTCAGGATTGGCCGGGCTAAAAAGATGAGTTGGTGGGTGATAAGCAGGGATTAGGATGCTCCCCACGTGTAAATCTCCCCTGCTGGGATGGTGCCTCTAAGTCTTTTAGAGTCCAGGAGAGAACAAGAGTTGTCAGAACTGGTTAACGAGATTCCTAATCTCAGTTGATGAAGAACAACTACTCATTTTAACCCCTTGCAAGCATTTGAGATGTTGTAGGGGCTTTAGGAGTTGCTAACTTCCTGTTTGTCCAGAGGGAGGAGGATGGAGACCAGGAAATTGTATATCCACTATACATCATCAGTCCATGTGTGATGATGTATGTTAATCCACCTGGCTCTATTTAAGAACCAAGATGATGTCAATCCATATACAAATCCCATAAAATAACAATTACTTACATAGCACACAACCCAAAATGAGAATAAAGGTTTATAAGTCCCAAGGTACATAGTTAAATCCACAGGGTCCAGAGAAATGAATGAAAGGCCAGCAAGATTAAATGTTCACTGTGGTCACAGAGGTATTCACATATAAGATTAGTAAAGTAGCGGCATGATGAAATGATGCCACTATGTCCCTTAGAGATGCATCTGATTTTGAGCTACCAATATATTTAAGATATGCCTTTAAAAAGGATTATTGTTCCATGCCCCATAGGCCTGGTGCTAATTTCCGAGTTAATGATGACATTCCTACACCATATGTATGCAAGTATTAAAGGTGCATTTATATTAAGATACATGTAACTCAAAATGCAGCATCAGAAATAATAGTGAATATACACGTTGCAGTTTTATGTTTAACACTAAATCAGACCATGTTGTTAAAATTGCTGGGGAGTAATTCAAGTAATGTAATAAAAACATATAAAATTAAATTACTTAAAATTGAACGTCTTTCATACAATGAGTATATTTATTATATTTAAAATATAAATAAGTAATTATGTGTTAATAATAGAAACAAAATGTCATAATATTCTATCCAACCTTTATTAAAATAATTTTTTGCTGACCAGTGAGAGAAAAATGACCTTTTTGCCATAAATGGTGTGTTACTGAAACCACTGGGTACCAACTACACCAACATATTGCTAATCTAAAAGCATGAACGTGGATGTATTGTGTAAAACAGAAAGAGTTGGGTTTATCTCATATAAGATTCAGTAGGTTGCAGACAGCCTCCTGCAACTCAAGTAAACAAAAGCAAATCCAATACATTATATACCAGTGCAAGACTGATTATAAATCCACAACAACAGGGTTATGTTTAAAAAAATCCATATACTTTAAGTCTTACAAAAATATGCAAACTTACATCAACATTAGTGGAAAAAGAGTGGTAAATCTCCTTTCAGGAGTTTGCCCAGCAATTATAGCTTGCCCACATGTTTCATGCCAGTTGCAGCACTTTGGCAGTAATAGTGTTATATTTTGGAGTTTTTTAGTCCCAATATATGTTTGGTTAAATATGTTTAGGTAACAATGAACTTGGGATTATGCATAGAAATCCCACAAAAATGTCACAGTATGCATCTATGGGATAAAGCAAAGCCACAAACTATTTGCGCCAGTACATCTATAACTGAGAGACTGAAGCAGAAGAAGTTTTATATTTTGGAATGACTGACTTAAAGTTAACTTTAATGCAGCTCAAATATTTTGTTTTGTCCTATGAAGAGTTCAGACAAACAGTCCAAGAAAATCAATGAGCTGAAGCAGTTCTGTAATAAGGAATGGGCGCACATACTTCTAAGTATATGTCCAAGACCAATCCTCATCTACATGTAGGGCCTGATTCATTAAGGAAAGTACAGCAAAAAAATTAGCACGTTTTCTCCTGGACAAACCATGTTACAATGCAAGGGGTGCAAATTATTTTATTATTTTGCACATAAGATAAATACTGGCTGTTTTTTCATGTAGCACACAAATACTTGATAGATTTATTTGTACACTGAAATTTTAAGTTGATTTAGAACATGCCCTACTCCAACTATAAATCTGCCATCACATATTAAATTTTCCTCCAGCTCTCACCCTCCAATGCAACATGGTTTTACCAAGGTCCAAAGTTACTAATTTTTTTTGCTTTCCTTTCCTTACTTTATTTCCTCTTTCTATCGTAAATCCTAAAGCCGCACTACAACCTGGGAAAAGATTAAACTAAGATGCCCCTCCACCTAGTCAAAGACCAAGGGGCTGCTACAGATGGCCGTTCTTTCCAGGAGCTCTGCCAGTCAACTTTAAATGGCAGCAGAGGGGTGGGAAGACCAATCACAAGCTACAATTTCTTGGTTGCAACTTTTGATTGGCCATTCAGTTGAGAATGCCCCCCCCCCCCCTTCCCACACACACACACAGTTTGTTGGCCGGGATTATAAATTCAACTGAGGAACCCCAGGAAAAAAGTCTGTGGTTGTGTAGTTTATATATATATATATATATATATATATATATATATATATATATATATACACATATATATATATATATATATATTTATGTGATTGTTTTGCTTAAATGTAGATTTCGATCAAGGTATCATACTTGTGTCTTGTTGTTGCCTAGGGATGAAAACAGATCATTTATATAGATATTTATAGAAGGGAACATTGAACTTAATACATTGCATAGTGCAAAATGAAATATATATGTTGTAGCATAGAAGATTGTATTTATTGTGTTGCTATTATATCCTTGTATTTCATGATTGTGTTTGTTTTATATTATTTAATTTCTGTAGCCTATGATTGTCATTCTAGTCATTACTTTCTAGGAAAGGTTTATATTTAACAACCAAAGTGTATATGCAGTAACATAATAATCAGGAAAAGCATTAAGATGAATCATTGCTCATAATACAATATAAGATAAACTATTGTTATTTTTATGGACTACCTGCAAATGGAAATGACATGTAATTTTATACAACATAAATTTCTGCACAGCAACCTTACATAATTTCAAAATCATCTGTGCTACACACAATTCATAACAATAGAAAGTTTTGGGTGAAGAACCTTTGTAACATACTATTTATCCAAGCTTATATTCATCAATATGAATTTGACTTCTGTCATATACTTTGCTGTTTTGAGCCCATGAAAAAATTATACTGGTATAATGATTTTTCAGCTTGAAAAGGTATATTCTCTAAATTTCTTAAACATGCTAATGCAGATTTTTCTTTTTGTATAATGTTACAAAATAGGGTTCATAGCGCAACATATTATCTTACATGTCTTGATCTGGTTTAGAATCCTCTGCTCCTTGCTTTTTGTCTCTTTTTCATGTAACTATTATTCTGTGCTTGTCCATGCCTGCTTTTTCTCTCTCTCACTTATATGTTTTGTCTCTTTGCAACTATGATCTTTGACTCTCTATCTTCTTTTTTAGCTACTGACATTGTGAGATACCCCTCTCATTATTACAGGTACAGCTGATTCATTATAACCAGGATTTGTACAGTAATGTCAGCGAGGCATCCCGCAACCCCAATGGCCTGGCTATAATCTCTTTGTTCGTGAATGTGAGTTCTTGTGTTTCCATGCATTGAATGCAAGCTTTGGTCATTTTTCTAGTAAAAATTAAAGAATTATTTTCCATTTTCCATTCAATTATGATTGTGTTTCTACATGATTAATTTTGGTTACTAATGTGAATAGTGATATATTTTTTATTTTACAATATAAACGAGTGACTAACAGGTCCAGGTTTTTAAAGTTGGAAAAGAAAAATTGATGTGATTCCATTAATGTCATTTCTAATATTGAATGCATTAACACATGTTCACAATACACTTTGACAAGGTTTGCTACGGTAAATGCAATCCAGTTGCCATAGTGGAAGGTATCAAAAACACACCAAGGTCAGTGCATGCAGAAGTGAAGTGTAGTTAAACCATACTTGCCTACTTTTTGGACCTCCCCTCCAGGAGGTCTTAGAGGGGAAACCCAAGGGACAAGTTCAGGGGCCCTGCCCCCGCTGTGCAACAATGTGATTAATGTCATTGCTGCAGTGGTGAAGGGGCCATAATGATGTCATTTGCATGTGGCTCTCCTCTCCAGGTGTTGTGAAACTACAAATCCCATGTCCTGAAGCTATCAGCTGGCCATCTACTGGCAATGCATGCTGGGGGTTGTAGTTTCACAGCACATGGAGAGCCATAGGTTGGCCAGCCCTGGAGTATGAAAAATAGCTGGTAATAGTCTCTTTAGAACTGCAGTCCACAGACTGTCTCTGTGCAGACAAGCAAAGCAACTGACCAGCTAGACAGAATATAGGATTTGCGAGCTGGTTCAGTTCCTGGCACATTGACTATTAGAGGAACTAGCTATTTCTATCTAATTGTATGCCTTTACCATGGAAAAAATGTAAACATTGGTGGGCATAAAACAATAAGACATTTTAAAGACAAGATTTAAAGTTTACTGATAAAACTTAAACCCCACAACTTTACCTATATTTTATCATAAAACAAGTGTGTTAAAAAAATCTAATTTTGTCATTTTAATTATTGCTATGCTTTCCATGAGTTTAGTTTGGGCATGGCACTGGTGATTTGCCTCCATCATTATCTATGACAGCTATCATTTAGGGGTCTATTTAGTCTATTTATCAATGGGTGAAGAGTCCTTTTTCTCCTTCTGGTAGATAGGGTTTCTCCCTATCTAACAAAGCCCTCAGTTCAGTGAAGACTATCGCCAGGTATGACCAGAGGTAGCCTTCGCCAGGGGCCTCCGGAGAAGCTTTCCCCTGCAAAGCAGGAGGAAGTCTATTTTATTACGAATCAAGTCCAAGTCCAGAGTTCCAATTCCAGTGCGCGTGTGCAACCAGACAAGTGAAACTAGATTTTCTATCACTGTGTTAAGCAGTGATAAAAATTCACACACTTACAATGAGGTTGCTCCTCATTTCTCTCCCCAATCCTCCCCTCTCTCTCTCCTTCTTCTCTACCTTCTTTTCTTTTTCTTATTTTTCTCAATTTCTCTTCTCTTTAGTAAAAATATATATATATATGATATTCTTTTTTATAGAAAAATATAATCACGCTAGTGGTCTATTCAATTTGACTATGAAGACACAATCCATTGTTAACCATATTATACCTTAAAAAAGAAATATTAAAATAAAAAAAATAAAAAAAGCAGTGATAAAAAAAATAATCTGTGCTATCGTCGCTGGATAATAAACAGACCCCTAATTGCTTAGTATCCTGTACCCTAAAGATTATTGCAATAAACATACTAGTAGACAATAGAGCCCAATGTTATTTTTGTATTCTGTATACTGTGTTAGTTGCTTTTTAGCCATGTATGTCTGAGCAGCATGTTCCTGTATGCACCAAATTACCACTGCAGCAAGGTGTCCCTTCAAATATTTGCAGCTATGATGACAAAAATACACTACAAATCAGGATTTGCAAGCATCGACAAGGAGAAAATATATCTCAGATCTAAAACAAGTTTATGTGTTTGTTTTTCAAAGGATCGACAAAGGACAAATGCACATTTAGGACAAAGAATTTGACCAAAACTATTTGAAAGAATGAGAGCATTAAGCATGTACTAAAATACCAAAGCACAATGTGCAGAAATATGCAAGCCCTTTATGTTCTGAATATTATACTTTTCAGAATTTGAACATGAGATTGTATTAATCTTGGAAAAAGTGCAAAATTGTTGACTTATTTTGTAGCAGAATAGCAGCCCAAGGGGAAGTCATTTTATTGACAGTATTTGAAATCTATTCTTGACACTGACATTGAGGGACAGTGTCATAAAAGGGATACACGGGCTTTGCAATAAAGTCTGTTCATGGGCAATTTCAGTTTCCTTAGGAACAACCTTTATAGTATTAGTTGATGTTGTTGGGAGATTAAAATCTTCTAGAGCCATAGGGTGTTTAGATGAACATGGTTGTGTCTCCCCAGTACCGCTGAAGAAGAGTTTACACAGTACAAAAACAAGCTATACCTGCTGGTAGAATGCTAAGGAAATGTTTAGATGTGAATGAAACAGTTTTAAATCTATAAAGTAGATCCCTCATTGATAATTAGACTCTCTCTTCTAGTGTAGCTGAAATAGAATGTGCCTGTGAAATAGATTAATGCTCCGGTTATCTCCCACACATCAAAAAAATATTGGTCGGATAATTGGCTTCTGAAAAAAGTGGACTCTTGCGTATGTGCTCATGTGGTAGGGAATATAGATTTTAAGTTCTGATGGGCACAAGGCGTGATATGAATGATTACATATTCTCGGTAGAGCACTGCATAATATGCATGGTACTTTAGAAATACTGTTTGCATATATTTCCGGTATACACTTGGGATTGGGGGATTCTCTAATGTGTTGTTTGTCTTGTACCCAGTAATATCTAAAAATGGGCCTTTTCCAGCTCTGCAGCAATATATGAGAAGAAGCCTGAACAATGGGTTGGGCTGGAAGTAAAAATGGCCTAGAGGAACGAGAAAAGATAAACCCAGGCCTGGGAAACTACTGTCAAACAGACTTATTGGATATAGATATCAATCACTGTTATTGTCCCTCTCCTGCAAGATTGGTCTTTTTTTGTGCAAAATTATGTCTCTATTCACCTCACTTCTTATACTGCATTGATATAGCCACCCCGATCTTTAAAGCATCCTGTTCCTCCAGTATATGTACATAATTACTTCATATTCATATTTCTAAACTAAATTCAATATGAATCAAAGTAATGTCTTATATCATAGTTTCCCAAATCCAATCCTTAGGGAGCCATAACAGTGCATGTTTTCCGTGTCTCCTTGTTGGAGCACAGGTGTATTCATTACTGACTGACACATTTTAAAATTATTTCACTTGTGACCTGGAAAACATGCTCTGTCAGGGCTCACTGAGGACTGGATTTGGGAAACCCTGATTTATGTATTAAATTCTGACTGATGATTATTATTATTAATTTTCTCATTATACTTTATTTATATAGCACTGGCATATTTCATTAAATGATAAAATGGCGGTTTCAGTGAAATTGAATGTGGTAGAATCCATCTAACCCAAGCTTATAATTTAATGTATAAAGGTTATACTGTTCAATATCTTTGCATAACACAGCACCATTAAAAAATGATTACTATATTTTCAAAGCATAGTTCTTCCACAACTGTACCAAGAGTTTAGTCTGCAAGACAGTTGTGTGGGTTTTGAAAACTCCTTAGAAGTTCTCATTATCTGATAAAAGTGTAGTTGTAGTCTGAGTGAAGAATGCCTATAGTAAGCATGTATGAGTACAATGACCCTATGAACCTTAATGCTAGCTCCTATGTTTTGAGAAAGACTCAATTATAGTGTCATTGAAAAGCAATTTGGCAAATGGGAATCACACCTCTAGAACAATGACAAATTCTATTTAATAGAGGGATCGTAATGTCAACAGCAAGAAGACAAACTGCAGTATTTAAAGCACTAAGCGTATCACACAGGTTTAGTGATAGAGGGGTATTTTTTTTTAGCAATAAGGACAGATAACAAGTATCAAGAACTGTATTGACCCCTGTGCTTAATCAGGTATCATTTTTAGTAATATCAAAATACATTTAATTGTCCTGGTGAAAAAAACTCGAAAGGTCTTTGTTTTAATAGAAATTTGGATCATTATTCGCAAGTTCGAAATGGCTCCCAACAAACCTCTTGTACATGTTTAAATAATTGTACTTTTTGGATACACAAAAAGTGTTGTTTAATTGTATTTTATAATAGAGTGTAAATGATATGACATGTAAAATGATTAGGGTTTAAGGGTCATACCTACCCTTGGATTCATTGATGCTCTCACTGTTCAATCAATGACCTTGTCAGTGGGTCTTTAAGTTACAATTGAAATGTCATTCGACATTCAGCAGTGTGACCTCCACCATATTCTATTACAGAATGTTCTAATCCATAATGTGGGGGGAAGTATCTACCCATTGCAATAAAATGTATGTCACAGCGTATCTCTGTGTGTACATGATCATACACATACACAGGTGCACTTCTATAGCATAGATAACTTTGCTAGAATTTTTGCTGCTAAATTAAATGATTGTACATTCCCTTTGCAAGTCGTACATGAATACAACCCAGAATATCATGCAAAATCATGTCTAGCCATTGCTTACCTGTATCTTTACAGCCCAGCAATTACAGTGTGTTGAATTGAGCCATTTCCCCAGCTGGAGGATTTCATTGGTAATTATAAGTGGCCAATAAGTAGCAGAGTCTTCCCCACAGACCAATCCCTTGCTTGTGATGTCTGTGAAATGACTGGGACTGTAGATAGATCCATGAGTCCTGTAGCTTTTTATCTGTCCCCGCCATAAGGCAGGATGAAAGGCTGTAATTTGCATAGGTTGTGCTGGAGATGAGTTGGTTGGAATAAGCTGTTCTTTGTTTGTTTGTTTAGTTTTATTATATTATTTGTCTTACAAACTTTGTAGTTTATTTTTATTATACTTAAATTGAGTTTTATTATTGATTTATTAATTTATGAATTTTTATATCTCATCATTTATATTTTACAGTATGAAATACATCCAAAATAAGGGTGATGAAAAATTGAATATAAAATATAAATAATTAACTTATAGAGCAAATAATAAATTATACAATCTCATGTACATATCCAATTATACAAATGAACTGATATTTCTTAATACTACGTGTTTCAAACATCTACTAAGTTTTGACTCAAGTACAAGTTACCAGATCTCACCAGGGTACAACATTAAAGCTGTCTAATAGTTACTCTAAATCAAAGTCTTAAAGTTTTTCAATAGTGTATGTATAGTTCTAATTGACATAAATGTAACATAAGGGGCATTAGTAGATTTCAGCAATCTGCCATTTAGCCACTGTTATTTTGTAGAATGTACTAATTAAATGATAACTAGAATCTGATTGGTTGCTATAGGCAACATCACCACTTTTTCAAACACGTAGTTTAGTAAATATACAAAAGTTAATTCAAGATACACAGTAGAGGAGACCACAAGACCACTTTTAAACTAGAATAATTAAGATTAAAATAAGCTGGTTCAACAGTATATACAGTCATGGCCAAAAATTTGGAGAATCACACAAATATTATTTTTCACTAAGTCTGCTGCCTCAGTTTGTATGATGGCAATTTGCATATACTCCAGGATTTCATGAAGAGTGATATTAAAGTAATTTGATCGGCCTGCTGCATATTGGGAGACTTCAAGCTAAGGGACCTACCTTACCTACCTTAAAGTATTAATTTTCCCCTACTGGTGTCCCACCCCATAATTCGGGTACCTCAGAAATATTTAGTGGAAAGAGAACTAGTCCTACTTAATATAATCTCTGAGACACGTGAGAGCACACCCAGCACTCAGTTTGGCCTAAAACCTTACCCACCCAAGAATGATAATCATTATCATAGATGCCCGCTGGAGTCTGAATTATTACTGGACTGGCATCTTTGGATGCACCTTTCTATGTACTATGGGATCACAGTACTTAAAGACACAATACTCCTTAGACAATAGCCCCTCACACTGTCTCCGAGTTCCAAGGTTAGCAGATTTGCTCAGTTGTTGTTAACTGCGATTTTGGGTCTCCCAGAACATATTCCCGAGTGTCGTTCTCGGTTGTAATTTGAACCATCTCCAGGTGTCGACTCCTCAGCAGTGGGTGGAATGTGTACCGGAGTCTCTCTGCTACGCCTAGGGATGTGATGCTGGTTGTCAACACAGGGATGTGATGCTGGTTGTCAACACTTGGCACCTGTCTGTCAAATAACTTGAGTGTAGGAAATTACAGTCCATAACATACTCTCCCAGTCCAACTTCATATCAATTAGTATAACGTATCAGGAGACAGTGTTTCGAACATCCTTTGTTGTTGTCTCACTATTTGCTTTTCTTTACAAGATCTTTAACAGTCTCTCCATTATAAACTCAGATTTTCAACAGTCTCTACATTATAAACTCATCTCAGGGACAGTCAAAAGTATTTTCAAAAGGTGACAGGTTAAGAGGAGGCTTAGGAGTGATTCTGATAGTGGGAAGGACTAGTGGCCAAAGCTACCAGCCACTCCAATCTAGTTTTAGCATTCACTCATTCAGTTCATTCTAGGTAGTAACATTTACTCTATTTTCCCACTGGTTTGTGTCTAATAAAGAGTATATGACTTACTATCACTGCTCATACTCATTTTCTAAAAGTTATTACCAGTAAGAATGAATACCCCTATCACTTTCTATATAACTCTAGGGATACCACAACAAAAACCCTGAGTATGACACAGCAATATTAGAAACATTTGAATAAACCATTACCCAGATAAATATGTCATCAGTACACCAGTATATACTTGAGAATCCAGCAAGGTGGCAATTGGATTAAGTTGATTTGTTTTACCTGGAGAAAGTCCATCTGTAGGAGGGGTATGGGATGGCTCTATTGGTATTGTCTTCCTGACATTTTCTCTCAATCAATTAAGACAGGATATTGCCATCCTACTAGCTTGAGAAGAAAAGTCTGATGCACACTATTATACTCTTACCAGCTTGCACATACCTTCTTTACCCAGTTGAGTCAGACCATGTGTTGTCTCAGCTAGGCCTGGAATATACACTCTGGGAACCACAGGCCAAACCTTGTCCATCTCTCCAGGGTTCAGAGGACTCCTGACCACATCCCTTCACCTTCCAGACAGCTTTTTTTTCTGTAGGGAACAGAAGACTTATATTTTAACTAATTCATGTGAGTTTACAATTTAAAAAACAAAAAAAACAAAAAACATCGATTTTTTTGGTTGTCATTTTTAAACCTGCGGCCTACTTGACAACTTGTGTAAGCTTTAAATTAAATAACAGCTACTTCATTTGGTAACAGTGTCACTGTCACAAGTACTTCATGTAATGTGAGTTTGCTACTCATGTCCTGCTATTGTCATAAGTTTCTCTGTCGCCTCAACGTCACCCCCTATCTTAGAAAAGTACTCAAAACCAATGTATATCAACTGATTTAGCCTCTGCCAACTCACATGCCATTTTCAATCCCACAGTTTCAGCTATTTGGCTAAGTGAGGAGGGCAAAGGGGTCAATTTTATAGCACCTTTGTTAATTATAACAATATCCAGTACATGTCTATGTAATTATGAAAAATATAAAAACAAAAAAATGTTACGTTTTCTAAAGGGTTTCACTTATGTCAGGTCTTGTGGCAAAAATCTTAATCTAATGTTCCACATAGATATGCATATCTGTTCATCTACCTGATTCACCTACAGCTAGTCTTCTGCCTCTTCCACCCTTTGTGCATTCTGAGGCACACTTTGTACACTTTGCTCAGGAGACAAAAGGCAGATACCCATCCCACCATGACCTCTCCATTGTTGGTAACAATACTACCATCTCCTCTGTCACCCAACTCCGTTGCTTGGGTGTCACCCTTGATTCCTCTCTCTCTTTTGCCCCCCACATTCATTATCTTACCCAAGCCTGTCGCTTCCAACTACGCAACATCGCCCGCATCCGTCCCTTTGTCTCTCAGGAGGCCACCAAAACCATCATACACGCACTCATCATCTCCCGCCTGGATTACTGCAACCTCCTCCTCACCAGCCTCCCCCACTCCCGTCTCTCCCCCCTCCACTCTATACTCAATACGGCTGCAAGACTCATCTACCTCTCACGCCGCTCCTCCTCTGCCTCCCCTCTCTGCCTTGCCCTTCACTGGCTCCCCTTCCCCTACAGAATTCTTTTCAAACTCCTCATCACCACTTACAAGGCTCTCTCCCACTCTACTGCCCCGTATATCTCTAACCTCCTCTCCATTCACACTCCCGCCCGCTCCCTGCGCTCGGCCAATGACCGCCACCTCTCCTCCACTCTGATCACCTCTTCCCATTCCAGAATTCAGAACTTTTCCCGTGCAGCCCCCTTCACTGGAATGACCCTCCTCGCTCCATCCGCCTCTCTCCTACTCTGTGCTCCTTCAAACGTGCACTCAAAACTCACCTCTTTCTCAAAGCCTACCAACCATCCACTTAACCCCATCTCCTCCGCTCATTCTCCCCTCTCTCCCATTCCCTCAACTGGCTCCTCTTGTGCCTGGTCTGTTTTACCCTCCCTTAGGATGTAAGCTCGTATGAGTAGGGCCCTCTTCCCTCCTGTCTCCTTACCCGTTCTTCTGCTCCATGTCTATTGCATCTGCCTGCCTGGAGTTTCTGAAGTATTGGTACTTTTTGTTTATTGTTCTGTACTGTTATACCCTGTATAGTCTACTGTTTGTACTATGTGCGGCGCTGCGGAAACCTTGTGGCGCCTAACAAATAAAATATAATAATAATAATAATAATAATAATACCACATACAATCTATAAAACATGAATCACATTTCCACAACAAAATGCCTGCTTAAAATAAGCAGCTTCTATAACCATTAAAACAAAACCTTTAGCTTCTTTCCTCCTCCTATGTTAGTGTAATGTGTGTACCCCTAAATCTGTCCGTTGTCAAAAATGTCTTAGCCCCGTGAGTGAGACAATATCTCCAATATTGGACCTTTGTCTGGCACGGATGTGATCCATCCTCTTGCAACCTCATGTCCCGAGAAATGCATGAACAAGTATTTAGTTTCAAGCACTGATGCTATAAACAAATAAGGACACAGCAAAACTATTTTTCCTACTTCCCCCCTTATTTGGTTGAAAGAAATTGAAAACAGTCATGCCAGACCTGTGTCTTAAAATATTGAGGTTTCCTATAACTCTTTGGAACAGTGTCTACATATTGTGTATCTCTTTATAAGAAAAGAATGAGATACTGACAGTTAGAGATGTAAAGAATGAGAATTAGGACAGCAAAGAAAAATAATAACAAAATGACTTGCAGACAAACAGAAAAGGAGAAAAGGACATTTACAGCAAGATGACAGCTGGATTGGGCACTATGGGGAATTGGTTCTCAACTATTCCACTAATCCCATTGTATTTTAACTAATCTATGGCCCCTCCCTCATTCTTATTAAATTTAACAGGGCGTTACATCACCCATCCAATCCAGTGTCGTCCATCGTTAGCTCGTATCAAACCCGGTATCTCTGATAAACCTTGCGATGGGCACGTGACTATAATAGAGAAGTGCAAAATGAATCCTTTGTGACGCATACTCTGCATCTCCCATGTATGTCTTCCTGGAATACATAAAAACAACATTAGAATCAGAGTATATACACACAACCTAATAAGTTATCATGGGCCACCGCAGTTAGAAGAAAGAGTGTTACAATGACCCATTGTTAACTTGTCTTTTAAGGGAAATGATTGTATCCCCGTAATTACTAAATATATATCTCTGGGTGTTCTTGTCTACAAAAGAGAAAAATAAAAGTTAGTATCAGAAACAAACAAAACATTTTCATTTCTTTACTTTCAACAGAAAAACAAACAAAAAGCATAAAACACACAAAAAAAAAACCAACCCAAAAAACCTCAGACTGCATTTATTCCCTGGTGACAATTGTTTCTAATGCAGGAAAATTCCCTAGCAACTGCCATTTTCAGTCTTTTGTATTGTTCTAAGGCAATATAGCCTCATTGCAGTCAAGGTCAATTAACTAAGACCATTTGTCTTGACACAATAAATATCTCTCACCTACTAAATAGCACATACATGTGAAACCTTATTTTTCCTTCTAGGATTTCTGAATCTAAGCCATTACAGGGACATAATAAATTTATTTTATATACTTCCCTTCCCTGGCTGCAATTTTATGAATGGAATAGAAACAAAGGTTTCTTCAGACTATTTGAACCATACACAAGCACAAAAGAAATTATACATTTAAGTTACTCATCGACCATCTCTAACGCTTGTTTAGCACCCATGTGGAAGACTGAATTTTCCAACGCTTTGCAGTGCAAAACTCCTGCTAAAGATTTTTATTGGCCATGGACAAAATACACAAGCTGCGTCCTTTCACTTCTTCTCCACTGTGTACCACTAAACAATACATGCGATTGTCAGCGTACCCAGCGAGGTCCCTAACACAGAAACTGGGAGCACAAAAATATCAACTGCCTTTCTTGCACACCTGCAAAGTATTCTACCACTGGCAGCAACTAAATATTTAATAATACCAGCCTTGCCAGCGTTTTTTGTCCCAAGTCACAATCACGGCTGCATGCGCAACCATGCGGTCTGATCGTACCATTAAGAGATACTAGCTATCAATAAACTTTGCCACTACTATTGGTATTGCGACGAAAAACCCTCGTTTTCATTTCAAAGTATAGAAGTATATATAAATATATAAATATATATATATATATATATATATATATATATATATATGTGTATATATGTATGTATATATATATATATATATATATATATATATATAATTGTGCACAATAACATAATGAACACATACAGTAGGCAGCTTCACGTCTAATAGCACCTATTTGCAGATGCGCAACCTAGGAACAGAAACAGAAAACAGAAGTGCCAAACATAGTATAAATCTATAAAACAGCCAATATATGCAGAGAAGATTCACACTCATTGCACTTTGTACATCACCGTCTTCCTAAACACTGATATATATAAAGAAATGATATTGTGGCACACTAGAACTAAAGCAAGTATGAATGCCATAGTGTAGTGCGTTACTCAAAAACCAGGTATATCTCAACTAGTAAAAAATATATTGAATAATAAAAGGTCAAGTAAAAATATGCTCGTACATCAAATAGATATAAAATAGCTTATCTGGAAACAAAGTCTCAACTGTAGAATTCCAAAGTGAAGCAGTCTCCACAGTCAGCTGATAAGGACAAGGATTCTAGATAGTCCTCTCGACGCATTTCGTCTAATGTCTTTTTCAAAAGGGTTACAAACATTACTCAGATGTCTTGAGTTTTAATGTCTGCAGCAATTAATGGATGCCAATCCCGAACAAACAGTCACACATGTGAGATCGTGTAAGAATGACACTTCCGTCCAAAGCTGTGACGTCATTGACTCCCCTGTATTCATGGTATTGGGCGGTTATATGACCTAGCAAAAAAAACACATACAGCAATCTACTAGTTGGATAGTAATCACAAACATACAACATATAGCAAAAAATATAACTATGGAGTTAAAAACGGATGCCATCTTATTAAAGACCATCAAATACATAGATAGTGACAAATATGAACATTACAGTGGAAGTACAATATAACAGAAAATATAATGCAAAACAATATAAAAATAATTAAACAAAATTCAGCATAGCAGCAAATATAAAAAAAGCAAGAGAAATAAATAAATAAGTCAGACGACATCTTATAGAAGACCATCATGTGTGTGTGTGTGTGTGTGTAATAGGTTACACATGTATAAGAAGGATAATTACAATTGAATAAAAGAGTAGCAAATACATGAAGGTATAATGATATAACCCTCTTTTTACTTAATCTAAACACTAGCCAAGAATGAAGGGTCTGTGAGTTTGGTATGAAAACTAATTTCACTAACAGATATTTATCAAATTCCTGTTTACACATTGAGATTTAGATGATAACTGTATTTCAGAAAGCTAAGATGGCAATATAACAAATATATAAACAAATTCAGCACATTTGTAGTAATTTAGTGTTTAGGTTCTTTTTTTTTTCTTCATTTTTCTATCCTACTGCATATACACTAAAGCAAGGCAAAATAAAACATAACCGACTAGATTTTTTCATTTGCATAATGAATCATGCATGAGTTCAACTGAAGATTTACATCAGAATGCATTTGGCAGGAAAAAAAAAGAAAAATATATATGTTTTATTCTAAGTGCATTACCAACACTAATTCTGGGGTCTCCTCTCTTGAAGGTGGCGGATAACTCCAATCCATTTCTCAACAGGATGTTGAACAGAGAAACCATCACAAAGATATCTTTTAGAAGTAAGAATTCTGAAGATCCCATGGGGTAAAGCAATATCCTTTTAACTTGCAGGCGCTGGAGTAGAAATATAATCAAAATGAAATGTGTGATATATTATCAAGTCTCCAGTGGAAATTTGACCTGATCATACAACTGATTGATAATATAATGCTGTTTAACAACATCTTCGGAAAGGTCTGATGCACAATGTGTACAGAAATGTAATAATGTATAAGAAGGAGAAGCTTAAGTTAGCGGGATACAGCTATTGGGCGAACTAATTCCATATTATTCTTATTTTTTGGGTGAACATTTACATGTTGGACAGGGACATTACTTAGCAAAACTGTGTAAGAGAGCGTTACCACTATAAAAAGCTATATTGGCAGGCACTCCAGATTTCACTTCCCATTTGGAATCAGCAGTTGGTTTACAGGTTGGCTGTTAAGTTTAGATGTGATTTATTTTTTGTCATTAAACTGGATTACTTGCAGCTAATGTCACTGCACCGTTGTATTACATTGCATATAGATTTCTGAATACAAATGCAACTTGTCAGTCATTTTGCTCTTTAAGTCACTTGTGCATCTGAAATGAGTTGGTAACTTTGTATTATAATATTTCACACTAGTTTCAGATTTTGCCTACAAGTGCACTACACAATTTTCAAAACAAAGTTTGCTGCAGTTAGCCTTAAAAATTATTTTGAAAATCATCCTCACAACTCTTCTAAACCTAATATTGACTTTGTGAAAGAAGATACATTTCATATAATATATAATATAAAAAGGTCACTTCAAAGTCCATCTAAAATACTGCTCGATTATTCTTGATTTTTATCTTAATAAATGATGAGAGTGAAAAGTCATTGGGACTGTTTTCACTATGCAACTCTCTATTGTACATTTGAATGTTTTTATTACACTAGAAGCCATAGCCACTCCCCTCCTTCACCCTGATTGATTGGCCTGGATGACCACGCCCCCTTTCTTCCCAATGATTGGACCTCTCAGCAGCAATTTTACGGTATGAAGATTGCTGCTGGGGGTGGGGTAGGATTTCCCCGATTGACCCCCTCTCGTTCCGCCAGTGGTTGCAGGGGAAAAAGGCTACTGCAAGCCAGGGAATGCATCCCATAAATGCACTCCTTAATCCTTTGAATCTTATTTAAGTATCTTCTTATACCATAAAAAAATGTGCATTTGCACATGGATGTAAAATGAGGTGTAAAAGTGCACCTAGTCCACACTAACTTATGATGCCACCTTCCAGTTACTCGCATCCCAACATGTAAAATGTATCACCCTTGAAGATGCTGCCATTTTCATGTGCAAACTCTATGTGTATTGCATAAACTTGGGTGCATTGACACAAAACTCAGCACAGACAGTAATTACACTGTGGATTGTACACTGTTTAAATAACATTTACTGTCTGAAACTGTACATCATTTTCAAAGCTTTTGGTTAGTCGAGGAAAGTGAACATGTTTTATATGAACTGAAAGGGAACAAGTTCATTATATGACAGTAATTATAGGCAAAAATAACAGCATGAAATACACTTTAATGTTTTGATTATACTGATTCTTTGATCCATTATACTGTTGACCACATTATCAAAAATGGGATTGCCAATTACAGTTTGCTATTAGACAGTCTACTCTTAGAACAGTTCAAAAATGTTTCAAAAATTGTTTACCTCATTCCTCACTTGGCCTTAAAATTTAGCACTTTAGCATTTTCCTAGCGGAATTTGGCTTTAATGTTTCTCAGTCCTTCCCCACATGGCAGACTACACCACACAGCAGAATTAATTGTCCATTATGGTTCCAGCTAAATTTGAATTTTAAAAACACAGTGCAAGATGGCATGTTGCAGAACTCAAAATTATATTGCCAGAAATGTGCATTACTTTGAAACGGTCTGTTTCTCCATGAATATCGATTAGTGCAAAATGTAGCTGCCATTTTGCTTATTTCTGTCTGCTGTGAATGCTACCGAATATATTCGAAAGAAAGGCAATTGAAATATTTAAATTAATAGACCAGACCCATGAGCAATACCCAGTCTATTTGCCCCCATTCTTCCAGAGTTTACTCACAATATTTAAAAGCACTTTGTAGACATCGGGTCTGATTCATTAAGGAAAGTAAAGCAAAAGAATTGAGCAACTTTGCACCTTGGCAAAACCATGTTGCATTGGTGGGGGAGATAAAAAGAAAATGTGGGGACAGGTTTATAGTTGGGGTAAGTCATGTCCTAGATCAACTTTACAATTCAGTATAAAGTAAAGCTATCAAGTATTTGTGTGCTACATGAAAAAATGGACAGTATTTATTTTATGAGCAAAATAATAAACTTGTTTGCACCCCTTGCATTGTAACATGGTTTTGTCTAGGATCAAATTTACTCCTTTTTTTGCTTGGCTCTCCTTAATGACTCAGGCCCATTATTTGCAACTACAGCACATGGGCTGTGCTAGACCTTACAGCCCTATCTCATACAGTAAAAATAAATTCACAGGTAAAGGTGTGTGCACCTATTCATGTGCAGGTGCAGGAGAAACACACATCCCATTGCAGTTAGGGACCATAAATTATCACTATTTTGTCCATTTGCAGGGAGACACACTTTTATTCATATTATAACTTAAAGGGGGAGATTCAATTTAAAACAAGGAAGGGCCTTCAAAGCAGTCTTTGAATGCAGTCTGTGGTGATGTTTCTCCATTCATGCACCTCTATGGGATTACATACTATAATAGGTGGCAACGTGCGCAGCGGAACATCTAGGTGGAATCAAGCGACATCTCGCTTTGAATTAAATCTCCCTCAAAGAGTATTTCCAGCTGCTTCCTACACACAGCTGTAGCATTAATACAAAACAGGAGTAAGAGGTGATTTCTAATATCAGTAGTAGGTGTGTTATTAATTATTATAAACATGTTTTGAACACTGAACTCACTGAGTATATAAATATCATCTACAGACCTATCACAGAAAAACACAGGTTGTAATGTACTTAAATTAATGGCTGGTATGGAGACATTTTTTTTTTTTTTAAAAAAAGCAAGAGAGGCTGTTGTTATGAGTCCACCAAAAATGGGGCTCTATCATTAAACTTCCTATAAATGGAGCTTAGATTAGCATGCTCCTAAAATACATTTTATCTCAGCCCCACGGTGTCCGAGGGTAGTTTATCTCCATTCAAGCTGATTGACAAATGTGATGCCGAAACTTTATAAGTAAAATAAAAATAAAATTAATTGGGGTTCCACTAATGTAATATTTGCCATTGGAACACTAATATCTTAAAATGTGCAGGGACTGGCTTTCAGCTCATTAGTGAGTTACTTGATAGCCTATTAAGTGCAGTGACTGTCAACTATTTGGAGAAAACAGAGGTGAGGAATGAGGTGAAGGTGACTTAAAAGGGAATGACCGTCACAGCAGAAATGATATATAACATAAACAAATCCTATTATTTTCTCATATAATATGATTATGTAACCATTCATAGAACAATGAATGGAGTCTTGCTATTTTTCCAGTGGACCTCATTTACAAAGTCCACTGGATGTGGACCCTGCCAAAATGGTCCAATCAGTGCACGTCAAGATCAAAAAGTTGGATATTCATTAAGAAAATAAAATATTTACAAGTTTTCTGCTTGTTTAGAACCAGTAATTCCATCACATAATTCAAGATGGACTAAATAGCTAGAGTGCAGACACAAATTAGCCCATTTTTGCCATATCTGATCTACACTGATTAGATCAATCAGCTCAAGCTAATTAGATACCAAAGCTTAGATGCATAAGAACCGGCAGATGAACATAATTCCAATTTATACACAGCTGTTGCAAACCCAAACTATCTAATCAGTATAAGATGTAAATGTTGGTGTGTCTTAGCTCACATAGTTGCACAATCAGTATGGTTAGGAAATGGTGTTTACAAGCCACAGAAATAAATTAGATTCTAATTGTGATTTTCTCAGTGGTGTTTACAAAATGAAAGCAAACGTCTGACCAGTCTCTACAGTCCCAAACAGGTCAACAAAAAAATGTGGTTACACCTTCACTGTACAGTTTTATTATTGAGAAAAAGATACATTTACAATCCTTGCTGAAATAAGCACAGCACCAAAACATACAAGATTACATTAAGGGTAAATATTTTGTCCCTGGAGAGAATCTTCATTGACAGTTCCATATATGTTGCCTGACTTTAAATGCTTTTTATAGACATTTTACTTCTCAAATAAACTCCTAGGGCCTGATTCATTAAGGATCTTAAATTAAGAAGTTTCTTATTTAAGTCTCCTGGACAAAACCATGTTACAATGCAAAGGGTGCAAATTAGTTTTCTGTTTTGCACATAAGTTAAATACTGACTGTTTTTTCATGTAGCACACAAATACTTGATAGCTTTTTGTACACTGAAATTTAAAGTTGATATTTGTGTGCTACATGACAAAACAGTCAGTATTTAACTTATGTTCAAAACAGAAAACTAAGTTGCACCCCTTACATTGTAACATGGTTTTGTCCAGGAGACTTAAATAAGAAACTTCTTAATTTAAGATCCTTAATGAATCAGGCCCCTTTTGTTTATTTATCATGTTAAGTAAGTTAATATATGGGATAAATCATAAGGATATTAGATGTCACTAAGGTCAATGACCATATAAAAGCATGAGTTTGCAGGCTTTACACAGGTCACTGATCTCCGAGGTGACTTCTAATATCCATAATAAATTACTGCAGGAGTTGCTTTATCCTTATTATACACATTTTCCTAATGAATAGTGAAGGGATGACATCAAAACTCGCCAATTATAAGCAATGAAATTATAATTCATAGTTTATACATCATCATCATAAACATTTATTTATATAGCGCCAGCAGATTCCTTAGCACATTACAATTGAAATGCACAAATTATAATCAGGAGTTTATACATATATTAGCATTACTTTTGCTTTATATTTAAATGATAAATGGACTGCACCATAAATGGTTCACTGGGGACTTGATTTCTTTGTACATTCTAAAGATGGGTTTAAAATATTAAACGTGTGTATTAAATCGTTTTGTGTGTTTGGATTGTTATAACGTACATCTATTTCTACAGATGAAGCTAATTTCATACAAGATCTCAGCATTGAAGAACTGTTTCCAGAGTCATTTGGGTTTTTGACTTACCAGGGTTCTATGACCATTCCTCCCTGTTATGAGACTGCGACTTGGATAATAATTGACAGACCTCTGAATATCACTTCAGTGCAGGTACAGTACAACTGCTATTCATTTCTAAGCCACAGTAATAACTTTTATTGATCCAGTTTTGAATGGCTGTGAGGACGTACATTTGCTGGTGTACATATTATATATAGGTATATTTGTGAGTTTTGACGTTGCTTCCTAGAGGTTTTGGAAAATTACATTCCAAAACACTGCCAAAAGTTGCAGATGATTCTCGTGTACTGTCATTAGGAGTCCATTATATTGGCAAACAATATTGGTCAGGTTAAATAAATAATAATTCTAACACAACTGTATAAGCACATTTAGGTTAGGTACACACTGGAGCTTTTTCGTCCAATAATTGTACCAATCAGCAGGCATATGACCACGCGGTCGGATGTCACGTTAGTGTGTAGAATCACACAATGGTCGAAAGTTGTTCCAAAGTGCCAATTGTCGGCTCATTAGGTTGGTCGTATTGTTTAATAATCTCGTTCCCATCACCTTACGATCATGTAGTGTGTAAGAATTCACGACCGATTCCACGACCAACTGCCAATAGTTCCTCAACTGCAACTCCTTTTGTGAATGTATTTCTCATGTCTGTAGCTGTCCCACGTGGTGTGTTGCCCGCATGTCAGTCACTTGTCAAGTAGGTGCTTGTAACGGAAAAGCAATAGAAGGTTGTTCTGCCCTTTATTTAAATTTCTTTGCAATATTGCTGCAGGGACATCATATATTGTTTCAGTTTGTACGAAATCAAACATTTTTAACACAACAATATGGCTGTGAAAAGTTGCTGCCCGGATGGTTGGTCTTTTTCAATCTTTTAAAACGTGTCTAGTGTGTACGTATGAATCACCCAAGCGATTGGACCTTCAGTCGTAGGTACAATCGTTGTAAATAACACGTCAGTCGGCAAATTCTCCAGTGTGTACCTAGCCTTATGTAGAGACAAATAAATAAAGTACTAAGCAGGGCAGAAAACATACATTCTGTCTAATACAAATATGCAAGTGTTATCACAAAGATACAAACAAACCTCAGCTATATATAATTACAATAAAAAAAAAGCAAAATAATAAAAAACCAAGCAAATAATTCAAGCTTTTATAACTTATTTTTTAAAAATGTGCTACAGTTAGAAGCCTCCAGAATTATGATTCATGTTGGCATAGACATTAAAGAATTGCTTATTTTGTTTACGTTTTAACTGTTTTAACCCAGTACAAATCAATTTTAAAGTGCTTTAGCGCTGCTCAATCGCTCTGCATCACTGTATATTTTTCTTTGAAAATTTTAATGAATAACTCTCTAGCTAACAAATACAAACAATATAGGGAATAATAATAGTATAAAATGAAAGAAATAGATTATAAAAAAAAAGACTTGCAATTTAAAAAAAATTGTTTATAATCACAGAAAAATATATTCGCTCTGAATATATATTAACAAATGACTGTGATGATTCTCCAAAATGTAAAATTCCATAGGGTGTATAGAGTAAAGTTGTAAACATTGCTCCTAGTAAAAATCCAACTCTCTCAAGCAGCTGGAAGCTGTGAGTCTTATTCAAACAATGATCATCTGTTCTAAGTTCTCATTGATAGAAAGGTAAAAAAAAACTAAATAACACACTGACACTCAAATATAAACCTATAAATATGAAAGATTAGATAAATATGCTGCTCCCAATAGAAAAAGGATGCCAAATATGAATTGAATATAATACAGTAAAAAAGAGGAAATAAAGGAAGAGCAAGACTAATATCAAAAATCCATAAAACAATTAATATGCATAGAGATATAACTCACGTTCCCAAATGCCAAATATTTAGAAAACAATATTTATTTAATTAATGTGTCATCGACAAAATTACATTTTCAGAGAGATATGCCAAAATATATTAATCTAAGGTTAATTTAAAGGATTGCACTATTACGAACACTACTGTTAGATCCACTTTATGGAACCTTCAGTTCTGTGTAGATATAAAGTTTGAGTATGATGAATAAAGATATATCTGTATTTTTGTTGATCTTAATTCTTGTACTTTTCTTTATTTTGTTACGTTTTAATAGCCCATAATGTCTATTTATATTTATAATGTAAATAGGGAAATTTGGGAGTAGTCTATGGCCTGTTGGCAAGAGGGGTCAAAGTACATCATAACTAAGAGAATATGAGTGAAATGGGACAGGTTTGAGAGAGAAATTACCTCGGAGCGTAGTTGCATAAAAATAGGGGGAGGAGTCCCTAAGTTCAGAGAACCAGATGAAGTGAAAGTAGTGCCCATAATAATAAAGAAAAGCCCGTGAGAGAAAAAAGGGGTGGACGCCAATAGGTCGGTCGCTGTCAAAGAAGTGTGGAGCCAATTAGTAGTAGCATTGAGGGTCTGCCATAAAGAGTTCCCATGTTTAGAGAGTGGAGAACATGTACAGAGACCCTATGGAGAGGGTTACTGCAAGACACAGTGTAGCAATGTTTAAAGTGATCCAGGGGAGCAGAAAGGACAGCAATGAGGGTGTTATATCCGAAGGGGTTAGTGAAGAGACTGTAACAGTGAGACTAGTGAGATGGACAGCACGGTGGCTTAGCGTTTAGCACTTCTGCCTCACCGCAGAGGTCATGAGTTTGATTCCCGACCATGGCCTTATCTGTGTTCTCCCCGTGTTTGCATGGGTTTCCTCCGGGCCCTTCAATTTCCTCCCACACTCCAAAAAAACATATTAGTAGGTTAATTGGCTGCTATCAAATTGACCCTAGCCTGTCTGTGTGTGTATGTTAGCGAATTTAGACTGTAATCTCCATTGGGGCAGGGACTGATGTGAGTGAGTTCTATGGACAGAGCTGCAAAATCAGTGGCGCTATATAAATGACGATGATGATGATGATGATGGTGGTCAGATATACCAAACAAGGCTGAGAGAAAGCCCTCTTGAAAGAGCCTATGCAAATTCAAGAGAGTGTGATAATTCCAGTAAAGTCAGAGAGAGCACAGCGAGATTGTGTTATAGCAAGTTAGCAACCGTGAGCTAGCCTCTGTTGAAAGGTACAGAACACAGCATGTCAGAGAACTGCACTGAGAACAAGGAAATGTTTCTAAGTGCATTGAGCAGAAAATATCCCAAAAGTGGGAAATGCTTAACAGTATTAATGGGATAAAAGCATGCCTGTAGGGAGAGGCTGACATGCAATCTGCAAGTGGAACCACACTACCCAGGATGACCTATTATGTAATCTGTATTGTACACTAATGCGGTTATATTGTGTATGGAAGCAAGTGACTTAAGAACTGAGATTTTGATAGAATTAAAATTATGCAACTGAATAGTGTTTTAGACAGGTTGAGTGAGGAGAAATGTGAGCTGTCCTAACAATATCCTGAGACATGTTTAAGCATTTTTGCAGGAGTTTGTGTAAATGTATGTGATCAAACTATATTTTTATTTTCCCACTAGGATCAGTGCTGGAGGACACAAGAGCTGTACATATTTATTTTAGTGTTATTTGCAACTCAAGTATCATGCTGAAACATAGTTGTCTACTCTCCCAGAATATCCGGAAGACTCCTGAACTTCTGGGAGTCATCCTGGATTCCCAGGAGAACAGGGCAATCTCCCTGTTCCTTGCCACTCAGTGATGGGGGCAAGGCTTAGGATATCCCCCATGATCTCCCAGAGAACAGCTTGCCAAAGAGTTTTATTTTTGCAATATTTTGTCTGCTCAACTTACTGTGGCAACTGTTACATTGCACCACCAGACAACAACACCTGTGCCCCACTTAACAGATATTGCTGTAAAACTCGCATGTGCGGGCACTCTCTGGTCACTTCTGCCCACACCCAAGAACAAGCCAGGTCAGAGGACAGTGCAAGTGAGGATGTGCACTTCCCACCTATGTACCCCAGAAGCACACACACAGTGACGGGGGTTGGACAAATATTTGCAGAAAATGTGGAATAAAGAGTGAAAAAAAGTACTAAAGGGTGTTCAAAAATTCTTGGTAATGTTACTTCAGAATTTAGGTGTCACGGAGCCATAGGCACCCCTAAATAGGGAGATGCAAGAGAAAAGAGAGAGTGTGGTTTGGGGTGGGTAGAATTAAGGCATATATTTATAGTTGGACATGTCTATTTACACCACATAAAATGCACTTCTCTGATACTGCTCATGTAACAAAAATAACACTAATGACAGATTTAGAGAGAAAAGTTAACAATATGGGACAAGTAACAAGTATATTATAGGTAGAGATGCTCGGGCTCGGTTTTCCAAAAACCAACCCCCCCCCAAAACCTCCTCGGACCTAAAAATGAGGCAAAACGCCATCATTGTAATTGCTCTCTGCCATTGCTCATACAGAAACAGAAAGGGTGGTAGTATTCTTATAAGCATCCAGTGACATTGCGGTGGCACTGACACTCTCCAGTCTCCAGTTACATTGTTCTTGTCACTCTCCAGTCTCAGTGCCGTTGGTCACACAAAAACAGGGGTAGCGGTGTTCTTGTCATTTTCTAGTCTCCAGTCACATTGTTCAGGTCACCTTTAATCATAGGTACCAATCGTTAAATTCTAGGGTCTCATTTAGACCCTCCGGATTTAGTGTCTGTAATTTAAACATCCAGGATACCTCTTCTCTACACAATCTTTTATATTGGTTCCCTCCTCTCATGATGGAATGAACATTTTCTACTCCTACAGTAGTAAGACTTAGGGGATCTGCATTATGCTTCTCTAAAAAGTGACTAGAGACACTATGTATCTGTGAACCTTTTATAATATTCAACCTTTGCTCCCTAAACTGCATTTTGAGTGAGCAGGTAGTCCGACCTACGTATTAGAGTCCACAAAGGCACTCCAGTACGTAGATTACATAAATTGTCTCACAGTTTATGAATTGCATAATCTCATATTCTATTCCATTAACTGTGGACTTTATTTCACCTACACCATTCTTAATAAATGTACACATTTAAAATGTCAGACAAACGTTTCTATTGCACGTAAAACACCCCAATGTTCTAGATGGTAACCACAGTGTATTCTGAACCTGATCTTTCTGTGTTTTCAATATACTCTTTGTAAGCAGACTTCTAAGGCTGTTATTCTTCTTATAAGCAACTCATGGTTTATGATCTAAAATACCATTCAAAATAGGATCTTGCTGCAAAACCCTATAATTATTGGAAACGATTTTCCTTATTAGATGATATTTATTATTAAATTTGGAGATGAAAATCAGAGAACTCACAGTATTTGAAACAACTTTTTTTCTCTCCTTTGGGATTAGCATATCATCTCTCTCTTGTTTAGATGCGAAATCTCTAGCTTCATCTAGTAACTTGTAAGGGTATCCTCTACTAAGAAAATTTTCATACATTACTTCAACTTGTGAATTAAAATCCTCCTTTAAAGTACAATTGCTTTTAGTCCTGCACATTTGTCGTTTTGGAACATTTCTAATCCATGGTTTGTAATGTCCACTATCAAAATGCAAATATGTGCATGAATCAACAGACTTATTATAACTAGTAGATATTATCTTATTCTTATCCACCGAGGGGGTGATATCCAGATAATTAATAGATTCATTACTAAATTGGTGAGTAAACAATAAATTATAAGTGTTAGTATTCAAAAAAGAAACAAATTCCGATGCCAATTGTAAACCACCAATCCAAGTAATAAATAAATCATCAATATAACGGCCATAGAGCACAAGGTTTGCCGCATATGGACCACCCAATATGAGGTGCTCCTCGAGTGCCTCCATATAAATGTTGGCAAAACTCTGAGCGAACCTGGTGCCTATGGCCGTCCCCAGTGTCTGCAAATAAAAAGTGGATTCAAAAAGGAAATAATTATGAGTCAATATAAACATGATAAACTCTAAAATAAAGTCTTCATGTCTCTCAAAGATATCTTGTTTGTTTCTAAGAGCTTCCTTAATGACCTGAGTGCCAGCACAATCTGAAATATGTGTGTACAGTGCCTGGGCATTCAAGGTAAGAAATCCCCATCCCTGGTGCCAGGTTAAATTTACTATTAAATTTAAAACATGCATAGTATCTCTAAGATACGATCTCTGAGAGACAACACAACCCTGAAAATAATAATCAACGTAACAAGAAAGATTAGAAGTTAAAGACCCTATACCTGAAATAATATGCCGCCCTGGTGGAGAAGTGAGTGACTTGTGCATCTTCGGTAGATAATAAACCGGTGTAACAGGGTGTTGTAAAAAAAATTTAATTATAAATCTCCTTGGTTATCACCCCCTCGGTAAGAGCAAAATCTAAGATAGTTCATAATTCCATCTGATATAGACTAGTAGGATCTTTCTCAAGAACTTGACAGAAACTGACATCTTGCAACTAAGGGACTCTTGGACATAATCTTCTCTGTCTGGAACTACAACTCCTCCCCCTTTATCTGCCAGCTTAATGACAAGCGACAGATCATTTTGTAAATCTCTCAAGGCTCTTCTTTCAGATTTAGATAAACTGATCCTACCCTTAATTAAATTTTTATTACAGAGGGCTTTAAACTCCTCTAGTGTACTCTTAGAAAACAATTGAATCGCTGGACTTCTATGACTAACGGGTAGAACTCCGATTTGATCTTAAATCTACTTTCATCTAACCTAGCATTAGAACTATTTATATCAAATAGGGTTTTCCTGATCTCACTTGAAGATTCCAAAATATTGTTCTGTCCCCTAACTCTTCTAGCACACACAAGCTTTCAAGGTCTCCCGAATCTAATAAGATAGGAAACCTTTCTGTCTCTGTACTTTTCAATTTCTTAGAGGTAAAATAGCATTGTCTACACAATGCTCTAACATACACCTATTCAATTTGGTATACAGATGAAACAAATTTGGATTAGCACTCAAACCTTTAGAAAAAAGCCGTAATTGGCCTTCATCTAGTATTTTACTGGATAAGTTAAAAATACCTTTTATAGTTTCTGTTGTTTTTTTTGGGTCTCTTTCCCCCCTCTCTTCCCTCATATTCTTTTCCCTCGTATTCTCTTTGTCTTTCCGGGATCTTGGAGGCTAGAGCATCGAAACAGATCTGATGTTTTAAATGTATCTGTTATCTCTAAAAAATCCAATCCCTGGTTAGCATGATGTGATTTAGGTCTTGCTCCTAATGATTCAAAGCTATCTCTCCTGCTGGGCTTATATTCATCTCTCCTCACACTGCACCAGTGGAAGCAGTTCTTGCCAGTAATAAGAAGAAAGCCATTGTCATGCCTGGGCATAAGACCAAAAAATCCATCTCTTATGTACGGAATTATTTTACCCAATCCTGACAACATTTGTAGCGTTTGTAAAGCCACACTGACAACATGCTCATCAATAGCGTCACGGAGTTAGTCCTGCATCCAAGTTGCTAAGTCTAGATGACTTCTCCCCTATCCAGGATTACTCTGAAGAATTCTTGAGCATTAGTTCTGCTGCAGCTGCTGCTGCTGGAGGTAGATATTCAACTCAGAAGTAGGCCAAGAAAAAGACTACTAGTAATTTACAATAACAGACTGTTACACAATCCTTTGCAAGAGGATGCAAGTATGAAAGCTGTCACCCAGTTGCAAACCGGATCACAGATGCCATGGTGACTATTTTAGCATTAGATCTGCGTCCAATATCCAAAAATAATGCAAACAAAAACAAATAACAGCGCTGGGTGCAGGAGTGAGTGCACTCTATAATAAAAACATATAAGACTGCGTATAAATAAAAAAGGCACCATTTATTAATACAATAAAACAAAATATAATATAATCAATATCATAATAGATGAATGACCAGCTGATCGCAATCTCAATTAAATCCAACACAATATACACTTATAAATATCATAAGCAACTAGAATCGTCGTTGCTAAAAAACACTTCCAATTTATAAATGTTGGATGATGATGTCGGATTCAATATTATATCTTTGAATAAATAATAAGACACAATGTCTGAAAGTGCTGAGTGAATATGATGGTAATTAAGAGAACATGGAGCTCTGTAATAGTAGAACAGTGTGTGTCAGTTGATGAGTTGTTCCAATAAGGAGCTATAGATAGTCAATGCAACTAATGATAAATGAATAAATTGACTCTCTGCCCACCAGGGCTCGATGTACATCACCCGATTAGCAAACACTGCTTCAAAATGTCAACACTCCTAGTGGTAATAATAGATGAATCTCTGTCAACGGGACTCTATATCAATCATCCGGTCTTTAGCAAACAATGCAAATGATTACCGTGAACAAGTCAACTCCGCAATGTCAATTCTGCTCCACCAGGTAGGTGTGGCCACACTCCGGGAATCAAAGATATAGATCCATATGGTAAACAGCCCCAATGCGTGTAATGACAAAAGAATCACAGTCCCAACAACGCCGTCCGCTAAATCCCGCACCGAGCCCAGGACTGCAGAAACAGGGCAGCGATGTCAGAAAACACACACGCTCTATAGAAAGCACAGCCAGCACGATTCTCCGATATCAACTTGAGAAGGAATGAAATCAACTGGTCACATGAACTGACGCGTTTCATCTCCAATCGGTGATTTCATCAGAGGCAATGAGTTGTTCTCATACGGGTTTCCCTTAAATACCTTTATTCTGATTAATTAGTCATCTGGTGTTTAAAGACCACAATCGCTTCTATCCTATATAAATTCAGGCTTGTTTGTTAACAGCATTGAATGAAGTTAGAACACATTTTAACATACACACAACGAATTGCAAAACATTCATCTATTTGATGTCAATCAATTAATATAATACATATTAAAAATAATAAATACAATAATAGATGAGAACACTTAATTACAAATATCCATAATGTAATAAATATACACATATATTCTTCTCTTGAACAATAATACATAGGAGACATTATATATCTACTTTTTCTCACACTGACATTGAGAAATACATAGTCTATCTTAAAGAGCAAATAGTCACAATGGTATACATATCCATAACAGCAATCCAAACTATTCAAAAATAATGCAGCTGGTTTTAGACAGTTAATTGAGGTCTTGGATACCCATTACCAAATTCCATCACAACACCATTTTGCTAGAAAAGCAATTCCTCACCTCTACCAGAAGGTCCGATAAAATGCAATTATTGGGCAACAAAATGCCATTCTACCCACTGTACACTTAACCACAGATATGTGGACAAGCGGAACTTGGAAAACTAAAGATTATATGACTGTGACAGCCCACTGGGTTGGTGAATCGCCATCAGCAGCAGGAACAGCAGAAGCATGTACCCGACAACGCTAGATTTTTCAGAGGCAGACTACTCTGTGTATCACCAGCTTCACTAAGAGGCATACAACTGACAACCTGTTAGAAAAACTAAGATGTCATTGCAACATGGCTTATCCTGCTTGAACTCTCCTCAGGATATGTAGTTTCTAATAATGCCACCAATATTGGGACAGCATTACAGTTGGGTGAATTCTATCACCTTCCCTGTTTTGTTCACACAATCAACTTGGTGGTACAGAGCTTTTTGAAAAATTACAGGGAGGTACAGGAGATGATGTCTGAGGCCCAAAAATTTTCGGGACATTTTCAGCATTCTGCAACAGTATGTATTAAATTGCAGCAGCTGCAAGAACAATTTATTTTGCCCTGCCACCATCTGAAGCAAGACGTGGTAACAAGGTGGAATTCCACATTTTATAAGTTTGTGAGGATGGAAAAACAGTGAAAAGCCATCCACACTTACTCCACAAGCCATGACATTGGGAAAGGAGGGGGAATGTATTTAGGTCAGCGCTGTGTATAATACTTTACATGCTGTTCGGGGTGCTGAAACGATTCAAAGTAGTCACCTGTGAAGTGAGTTCAGATACTGCTAGCTTGAGTAAAGGGATTCCCTTAATTAGACTTTTGGAAAAGCAGCTTGAGAAATTGAAGGAGGAAATGAAACAAAGCAATTACGCTAAGTATGTTTCACATGTAGATCAAGTACTTTATTCGCTTTGCCAGGATCAAAGATTTATCAACATCTTGAAATTGGATCATTACATTTTGATGACTATGCTTGATCCTAGGTTTAAGAGCTATGTCTTCTCTTTCTTTCCAACTGCCCCAGATCACAAGAGATGCAATGAGCTCCTGGTGAGCAAGATGACAGCTGAACTGGTACTTGACACAACGGTGTCCACTCCTTCAGTTTCTCAGGCTACTGCTGCTAGGAAAAAACTAAGCTTTTCCAAGAGACCCAGGGATGATGCAGATGAGTCAGCAGAACTTTTTCACATCTGGTCTGGTCTAAATTGCCCAAAAAGCGTGGCACCTCTGCCATAACTACACCTGATCCTACTCAACATCCAAAGAATAGTGGAGGATTATTTTACTGACAGCGAAGAAATAGACATGTCAGACAGTCCCTTTACATACTGGGAGGAAAAAAAAGACAATTTGGAGACCCATGTACAAACTTTCTTTACAATACCTAAGATGCCCACCCTCCAGTGTGTACTCGGAAAGAGTTTTCAGCACAGCCGGGAACATTGTCGGTGATCGGCGTAGGAGGCTACTTCCTAAAAATGAGGAAAAGATGATGTTCATCAAAATGATCTACAAATTCCATGAGGAAGGCCTTTGCCGACAATTACTTCTGTAAATGGTGGATTCCAGATTAGTATTGTGTGAGGATGATGTACACACTGATGAGGGTGAGGGTAAGGATGATGATAGTATAGATTGCAGGTGGTGGGATCTAGCTGAGAAAAGGAAGCTAGCTGATGCTGGAATGCTAATTAATATTTTGGGTATAATGGCATGTTGGAAATGTTATGCTTTTCTGCAGTGAACTTTAAAGTTGTGGGGTTTTTTTTTTTAAAAAAAAGGTAAAAGCTTTTTTGTTTTACATTTTTTATTTTTACATTTATGTTACAGAGACCTCTGTAATAGTGGATTCAAGCAGGGATGAATTAATATTATGTGAGGATGATGTTCACACTGTTGAGGGTGAGGATGAGGCTGAAGATGATGACAACAACATCTTGCCACTGTAAAGTTCATTGACAGCACTGTTAGCTTAGTTGCCTTAAGCCCATTGTTAGCTTGTTTTATGGGGGCCCAAGCAAACCAAGTACTTCAGACACAAAAGTGGCACTCCTTGTCGCTGAAGTGCTTGCTTTGTTAAACTGTACCTGCTACCCCTCCTGTTTCTGTGTGAGTTTGTTAAAGCATTTTAACATATGGGTGAGTTCATCTTGCAGCACTTTTCTTTTCTGCCACTGCTGTGTGGCAATGTTTCCTAGATGTGCTATAAACTGCCATGTGTTTGTGTCATTGCTCTGTCGCTTAGCATCCAGCCAGCACTCTGCAGTCTTTGTCCGAAAGTATATGAAAATAATATTGTGACCTGTGAGGTGGTCAAAATTTACTGGAAATTACTGTAAATTAGTGTTATTGAAGTTAATAATAATGTAGGAACAAACAAGGAGCAAAATGATGTAATTTTTGCATATTTTAGTAATTTTTCTAAAAAATACAGATCCAAAATCAAAGCCCAAATCAAAACACAGGGGTCAGTGAACATGTCTAATTATAGGTAATTGCTTTTACATATTAATTAATGAGAAAATGTAACATTTTGGCTACAGGGCCACTTTAGCTTTCCAGTATATAACTGTTTATGGGCATTTTACATTAAAATACATTTGTTGAAATCATTTGTTGGAATATTATTTGTGTTAAAAAAATGTAAGGAAAATTTATGGGCAGGGCCTGTTTTTAAACCCTATTTCAGTAGAAGTTCGGTAACTTTGTGTCTCTGATATAAGCCATGGAATGAAAGCACAAGTGTTTTTATACACATATATACATATACTCTTTAAATTTACATTACAGAGTGTATCTTACAAGTGAACACTACATAGTACATATGTACAGTATATGCTGTATGTTATTTAATAACACTTTATAAAGCAGACACTATTCTGGAGACAATGCTAAAAGCAGTCCCCAAAAGCAACAATTAATTCCAATCTGCATTCTTAGTATAAATGTTGCACCAAAATGCAATGTTAGTAACTAGTGGCTATATCCTTACTAGTGAATTTGAATAAATCTAAATATATGCCCTCATTTTTCCCCATATATAAGGATCCTCATATCTTGTGAGTTCTTACACTCACATCTATATTCACATATTGTAAAAGCCCTAAATTCCTGGTGGCTATACAATCCAAGCCCTTGATTTCTGGTGGTGATACAATGTTGATATCAAATTTGTAGTGGCAATACCAGGACGAACCCAAATCTATAGGGCCTATATCCGGCTGCTATATAAACAGTTGTCAAAGTGGGCCGGTAAGTACTTATATGTCATACTGCCACTTCTCCCCAGTCATTCAGTGAAGTCATCAGCAAATAGGAGTGTAAGGTGATTGCAGATCGAAGCAGACAAGGAGCTCCAGCACCCAGTACTCTTTGTCTGTCTCCATCAGGAGACACAAGTACCTAATACTCCCCTACCTCCAGTGTAACGGAACTAGCACCTGTTACTCCACCAATGTCCTCAGGTTTTCTAATCTATCGCCTCCCTACTAGTCCGCACCAGCAACCAAATTGGAACTATCTGAGCAGCAGCAGACATCTGCTCAACCATTAACACAGGCCAAGTACTACCCATTGCTGCCTATTTCCCACACATACCTCCGCTGTTGTGGGGCCCCACAAAATGGCTTCCATGCTGTACCGGAGCTTTCAAGGATTTGAGTTTGCAACTGGGTCCATGACTTGAGTTGTCATATAGGATAGAATGGGGACGGATCGGGGTTGACCTTGTCACAGTGCTGGCAGCACCCAGGAAAAAAACACTTTGCTGGGATAACTATCAGATACAAACCACATCCGGCCAAGCCGCTTACTCCTTAGAGTAGTGAGGTACAAGCTGAAGTTAATGGATTGTAAAAGGTAGAATAGTGTTGGATGAAGCCAAAGTAAAGGGATTTATAAGTGCTACAAACAGGTGATATCAATTGTTCAGACTGACTTGATCATTTCACTGAAGAGATGATTGCAGTGTAGGGAAAGCTGTGCAGTAGTACAGATGAGGTGACTAGCTAGATTGCTGTCTTAGCAGAGTGATAATTACAGGAACTGAGAAAAGTTGTTTATAGCTGTCATTGTGAATAATTATATTACAGCTATCATCTGGAGCTAGTGTGTGAATCCTCACAGCAATTGTTTTCTGATAGCTGTCATCTGGAGATAGTTTTGTGAATCCTCACAGGCCTACTCCTTTCCCCCACCTGATTGTTGGTTGCTAAAGAGCTGTCCTGGCATTGCCTTCAGGAACAACTGAAAGGGAGAGATCTGGTACAGAGCTGGCAACTATTTCCAACAAGAGACAGCACCCTGCAGTCTCTGCATTCTCAACCATTGGTCCGAGGGACAGAGCTACACGACTTAAGGAGCATTGATGGTGACTTTGGACACTAAAGTACCCATCAGTTTCCCCTACAACACAAATAGTGAGTACTACCTTCCCTTACCTTGAAGTAACCCACCCCACCTCACAAAGGCTCACAATTAGACAACCAATTCTGGAATTCTCTCTCATTACAGTTCACCATGTTCAGTGGGATGAGCATCCTTCACCATTCCTCAAAAGTCAGCTAATAAATTACTTGTGTCCTTTAATTCTGCAAGTAACATTTTCATTAATAAGCCTTATTAATTAAATTAAATCAGCTGGAATGCTGGATGCTCATCAGGGCTTATAAAAAGACATTCTTTATCTTGTGTGTTGTGGGTCAGGGGGAAAAAATATGTGGTGTTCCTTCGCTGTGATATGATGAGTATTAATATTCCTTGTAAGGAGAAAAACAATCTGAAAGTGGCGCTGTTTGTCTTTATTTTCTGTAGCTAAGAGGATGTCTGTTATTTTAACAAAAGTCTTGCCCTTTCTTTATAGGAGTTGTTGTAATAGTGCAGCTGTGGCTCTGTTCCCTCTTGAATAATCTGTTACTTTAAAAACTTAGGAGAAAATCTTGAAAGATTTAGTATAAGGCAATAGTTGCTTTAGTGGGCTTTTTATTGATGTTCTCTGGGTAGACATTGCAGTTTCTCATTTCTATGCTCTGCTGGTTGGGTATGCAGTTGATAGGCTTGGGCAGGGATGGGGTTTGCAGTCTTCCTGCTCTGTATATGCCTTCAGCCATAAAGCATTTTTGTTGCTATGATGTTTTCACCGCTATCTAGAGGAGCATATGCGTGATCGCCGTGATATGCTGGTAGCTATGATGGCTGGAGGATTCTGATGTCCCCGATATATGAGCTTTGCTTTTTCTGTAGACGGACTCTGTTTCGAGTCAGGAGAATCACTTGTAATCCAATTAAATTAGCGACAAGGCTCCGTAGTAACCTTGCAGCTATGTTTCTCGCTGTTACAGCTAATAGTTACTGACATAAACTTCAGGAACAGATAGTAAGAGGTCTTTGCCTAAAGCAGCCGCCTTTCTCATAGAGCTTGTTGCGCTCGTAAGTACTTGGATGCCCCCAGGTGTTAATTCTAGCATAGTAGACGTTTATATGTAGTAACGAAGCGCAGGAGGAGGCTGTAACCGGAAGTCAGGAAAAGTCCAATGGCCAGGGGTCTGTAGCAATCAGGTTAATCAGGGACAGGCCAAAAGTCAGGGCTGGTAGCAAGAAACAATAAACCAAGCCAAAGTCAGGGACAATCAGAGTTCAAGCAGGGTCCAGAAACAAGCCAGGGATTACAACAGAAATCAGACAGTAATCAGGCAGAGTGTCCACAGGAACAGGAGTTGGTTAGCTAATGTGAGGCACAATGCTACAAATCGTGCCTTAAATAGTGGAAGTGGCCACTCAGAAGCTCAGGGCAGTAGCTCTCACAATCAGCCACAGGATGCTGAATAATCAAGCAGAGATCTCTTGTGCATGCGCCCGGCTGTCAGATTTGTACTGGGACATGATGGTGAGCAGCAGAGTGTCCCAGCTATTGCCCCAGCGATGGCAGGGACGCGAGGGAGGAAGTGACATCCAACTGTCAGGACAACAGCTGGGACGTGGCCCAAAGAGCAAACACATGAGCCAATGCCGGGGCGGCTCATAACATCTGCAAGAAAATCCCGCAATTACAGTAATAAAAAAAATTACTAATTTTCGCTACTCCTATGTACCAGGTACGTATGGCATACAGATCTGTAAATAAAGTAGAAATATATTTATATGTAGATTTTATGCAGAGTAATTGCTTCTGCCACCTCTTTATCATTCATTTTGTTTTTGTTTTAAGCCTACTATAGTAAATATTATGCTACATTGGTGGAACATATAAAATATTTCATGACTACAGGGGGCATATTCAATTAAGACTGCGCACATAAAGTGCCAATACGGTAGCGCAACATCTCGGATTTCCTGTCGCAACCCTATGGGGTGCGATGAGAAATCCACAATGTTGCAGCAAAAGGAAGTATGCAGCCGCGCATAACCGCTATATGCCGTCTTAATTGAATATGCCCATATGAGTTTAAACGTCAGGTCTTGAACTATCTTTTTTTTATTATAAGGACCGGCTGTCCCAGTCATCTCTTGGCATCCTTTTAAAACATACCATTACTTCAGAGATATAAGCAGATTTACATTATTCCAATAACATTAAAACAGGCCAGACAAGTTTAGGACTAATAAAATGAATATTGATCTTTGCTTTTTGAATTATTTTTTCTGTAATATTTAATATATTATGATACATTTATTTGGTCACATCTCTATTTTGAGTTATTCAGGGCTTTTTATTGTAAGATTGCAATGCATTCTGTGGGAATATGATTCTACATAAATATATTTATAGATCAAGAATAATGTATATCTAAAAGTAGATAATAAAGTTATTAGTGTCATAGTGAAGACTTGTAATATCTCAATTTCATTCGGTTATAAGCAAGTTATTACTTTATGACAATATATATTTATTCTGGCAGAACTATAATAAATATATTTACTTCAGTCATCCTATCTAATTCAATACTTATTTTTACGAAGGCAAACACATTATGGCAAATAAAAAATGCTGCACACGTTTTAATATTATTATTTATTTATAAGCCATTGGTTTCATTTCACAATGCTGCAATTTAACAACTGCATAGAGTTTCCTCCCTGAAACTTTTACCATTAACATTTGTAGATGTCATCAACCTTGAAATAGTTTTCTTCAGCTTTTAGATGACTTCTGCAGAGACTGTAATAATAAAATAAACTGTAGGGATCGATAAACATATCATAAGGTTTAGCATGTAAAGTTGTGCAATCCTTTCCCACTGCAGCAAGACTGTAATATATGGGCAGCATGTTGGCTCAGTGGTTAGCACTTCTGCCTCATAGCACTGGGGTCATCAGTTCAATTTCCGACCATGGAGTTTATTTATTATATTCTCCCTGTGTTTGTGTGGGTTTTCTCTGGGTGCTCTGGTTTCCTCCTACACTCCAAAAAAACATACTAGTATGCTGGCTGCTATTAAATTGACCTGGCTTTCTCGCTGTGTGAGTGTATGTTAGGGAATTTAGATTGTAAGCTCCAATGGGGCAGGGACTGATGAGAGTGAGTTCTCTGTACAGCGCTGCGGAATTAGTTGCGCTATATAAATAAATAAATAGCTAAATAAATTTCTGTGAAATCTGCTCTGTTAGGTGGCTAATGCATAACAAATATGCTTAAAAGACGCAGAAACAGCTGTTTCTGCATCTTTTAAGTGGAATATTAGCTTGATGCATAAACCCCTGTGTGTTTACTGATAATTTCGAGCTGTAGACAATATTAGGTGAAATAATAATATTGTTTATTATAACAAACAAAAATACGGGCTTATTCAAGTAAATGCAACACAGACACAGATATGCCTGTAAGGATTTATATCTGTTGCATTTGCTCTACCTCCGGTGCATGAAGATGAAGGTTAGCTGCAATGCATCTGACTTGGCATACTCTGTAGAATGTGTCCCTTTTTCAGTGTAAGTCACTACACCGACTACCACAACCCCGACACAACTTGATAACAGTGAAATTGGCCTTACTGACAGACATGTAATGGTGACTGCTTGAAAATCAGACTTCAAAGGATGGCGACGAATGAACATCCTGTCTGACCCAAATGACATTAGTTTGCAGGGCGACACTATGATTGCAGCTATTAAAGTGCTGATTTAGGGAGGCGAACGCTGTAGAATGTAAAAGGGTTTGTAAAATCATTCTACAGCGTGCACCTCCTTAAATCAGCACTTTAACATCAGAAATCATAGTGTCGCCTGCAATCTGACGTCATTTTGGCTGGATGGTATGTTCATTCGTCGCCATCCTTTGAAGTCTGATTTTTCAAGTTGTGCTATTTTTTGGCAGGGTTGGAATTTTTACCTCCTTTTTTGGAAAAGACTGATCTCTAATCTCATTGGTTCATGTCTGTGAGAAGATAATTAAGTGGGAGGTAGAAAACAGATCTGATCTGAAGTGCAGCTATCTCTAACTGACATCCATGTACTGTGTTTTGTGACCTTTTGTCTATGCTGTCTTGTCTGTTATTACTTCATGTTAAAATTTTCCATGCTCCCAATTTAGAGCGCCCCC
The DNA here is from genome assembly GCF_038048845.1 of Mixophyes fleayi. Lineage (NCBI taxonomy): Eukaryota > Metazoa > Chordata > Amphibia > Anura > Limnodynastidae > Mixophyes > Mixophyes fleayi. The sequence continues at coordinate 36,505,911 of NC_134412.1, read as the reverse complement.
TATAACTGCAAAACAGATTGAGGTTGCTATTTTATGGTTGCACAGAGGAATAAAGAATCATGAGCCTAAGTAGTGTATAGGGTTCATAGCTGGAACTGGTAGTGGCTACTGTCACTGCTGCTCCTGTTGCTAAGCCACTGCCTCCTGGCAATTTGTCTCCTCTATTGCTTTGCGGAAACAACTTCTCAGAAGCAGAATCATTAACTCACTCAAATATTTGTCAGAAATATATAGTCAATATATAAAAAATTATTAGTAAACATCAAATCATATTGTAAAGCGGCACGGCATTTTCTGGCGCTATATAAATAAATGTTGATGATGATGATGATGAAATCATATCCATTTTATTTGTAAACTTATATTTCTGACAACCAGCCTGCAATTCTTGAATAAATGCACGCCGTAGTTACAGCGGCTGGCTGGGCCGGGGGCAGAGGGGCATCGCCCCCACGGGCCGGTCAGAATCACTGATGGTACCGGCCGGCCGGCCGCCCCCCCCCCCCGGATTCAAAATCACAGATTTTTACAGACGGCCGCATCTCACGATACGGGATGCGGCCGCGTCAGTGCACAGGCGGCCGCATCACATGACACTCGATGCGGCCGTGTCATCAATGACGCGGCCGCATCCCGTGTCATGTGATGCAGCCGCCTCTGCGTCCCCCGGGCTGAAATTGCCAGCCCGCGCCTGACTGTGTGCTATGCGTACTCAGCAAGATACTGCCATTATTCATCAAATTCTTCCCTTTGAACAATGCAAACATTTTGCATCACTGTAGGCACTGTAATCTTGGACCGCAATTTTATGTGCTTGCCCCTAAATCAGGGTGCATTTGCTCAAAAATAGGCGTCTGTCACAAAAGAGCATTGGCACTGCAGGCTTACACTTTTGTGTGCTACATAATTTAGTGAGGGATATTAGTGAAAACTGCAAAGGCAAAAGGTGATGTGGGGTTGTAGCAACCAGCACTAAAACATTGACAGAGTCTATTTTTTGCTATGGGCAACAACACCTATTTTATTTGCACCAATTTTCATAATTGTCCACCATTGCCTTTGAATATATTTTTAAACTATAGATTTCACATTGTGAACTTGCATCTTAACGGGATGCAGCATTTTGTAATCACACTGTGGGAATATGTGAGTCATCATATTTAATTTGTATTATGTATTGTGGCAAAGCGCAATCTTTTTTTCAAACAAATCATTTTATTTGGTATATACCATCTGTATTAATACTAGGATGGCAATGTGAAGCTACTTTGATGTTACATGGCCACAATCAAAAGACAGAAATGAAGGCGATCCAAACTGAAGTACAGTTGTGAATCTCATGTGTTGTGTATTTGCAATTACCAGATCTACAGTACCATTCCATTCTCATTATATACTTTACTGAGTCTATGCTGTATTTGGACTAATTTAGTTAATTCCTGCTCTGCCTAATGAGCTGGGAGTGTGTTTCCGAAGCACATAAAAGGAACAAGTTGAGCTCCACTTGTGAAACTCAGACTAATGATATCCTTAAAGCATGGGATACAGTTAATGTGACCAAAGGCTAAATTCTATACAGCCTGTACTTCTAATATAGTGTTGTGCTTACAGTGGAATGATCATTTTATATAACTGCGCAGGGGAGGGCTGGCAGACTTTAGCCCGGGGGCAAGCACACAGCACTGGCCCATAAGTAGCGGCCCATATATATATACATATATATATATATATATATATATATATATATATATATATATATATATATATATATATATAGTTTTGTTTGTTTTTTTTACTTACCTGGCTAGTTATAATGGGATTTAATGTGATTTATCAAAATGTAAAAAGCCTGTTTGCTTTAAAAACCTGATGTTTTTGCCAGTAAAAGGGTTTGTTTTTATATCGTCCTGGCCTAGAGTTGGATTAAGGCTCTGGGGTAACCCCTATGATGTCACATGGTTATCATTTTAGAGAAGTACACAGGCAATTCTGTGTGCACTACTGTTAGGTGTACACAGTTCTGCCTTCACGAGCAGTACACAGTGAAGCCGGACATACCTGCTAACTGTACTAAGCGAAACAGTCACCCAAATTTGGGACTGCCCCACCAGATTCATTCAGGACAGTTGGCAGACTGTCCTGCTCTATCCTATCTGTTCTTGTCACTGTCACCACTTGTGGCTGCTGGTTACTTTAGCTCATTTGCTGGTTGTCTGGATCCTGAAATATTGGAGGCCCTATTTGGAAAAAAAATGGGTACATTAAATTTAAAAAACTCCAACCAGTCCCAGTGGTAAATCATTAGTACTCCAGCCACGACATTAAAATAATAATATTTACATTTGCTAAATAGATCTCTTTCTTTCCAACCAACCCTGACATTAGATAGCAAACACATTTAATATATAAACCTATTTCCCTCCCTCCAAATTTTCCACAAACAGCCCACAATCAATAAATAGCTCCCAAAACACACCAGCATTAAATTAAAGGTCCAATTACTCCATCTTAAATTCATAGGACCCACTATTAAATTAAATAGCCTTACCATCACCCCACAAATAAAATTGCACCCAATAATTAGCCCCCACCTGCACTCCTCGATTAAATTAATAGCCTACCCACCACATTATATTAAGACCCCCCTCCCTCTACTACACAAATACATTCATATACTGGCCCCCTCTTATACACACATACATTCATATACTGGCCCCTTCTCACACACACATACATACATTCATATACTGGCCCCTTCTCACACACACATACATACATTCATATACTGGCCCCCTCTCATACACATATATACATTCATATACTGGCCCCTCACACACACACACACACACACACATACATTCATATACTGGCCCCTTCTCACACATACATACATTCATATACTGGCCCCTTCTCACACATACATACATACATACATACATACATACATACATACATACATACATTCATATACTGGCCCCTTCTCACACATATATACATACATACATACATACATACATACATACATACATACATACATATACTGGCTTCTTCTCACACAGACATACATACATACATACATACATCATACTTGCCAACTTTTCCTCGTTGGCTTCAGGAAGATCCCGGGGGAGGTGGGTGTACGGGGGGCAGGTCTTTATGGATTGCATCATTCTGGCCCCGCCCCTCAACGATTGTATCAATTTTGGCCAATTACAGCAGAGGACGGGGCTAAGATGACGCAATATTTGCGTCATTAAGCCCCCCCCCGCCGCTAATCTATTGCGGGGGGCGAGAACTGGGAGGTTGCCCTGCTCTCCCGGGAGGTCTCCCAGAAATGCGGGAGTCTCCAGGACATTCCGGGAGAGTAGGCAACTATGCGTTAAAGAAAAGCAGCTAATGAATCTCTAGAGACTGAAGTGTCTTTTACATTTCTGTCTCCATTACTGAAGTCATGTTGTCTTACCTGTCAGTCTTTGATTAAATTTTGGTCTCCATGAAAATGGCCACCTCCATAGGCATCAATACATGGACATAGGACACAATTTCTGAACTGTTTCATCATCCAACAGATGGCGAAGCCAACTACGTCTTGTACTGGCTCAGCATCAGGGAGAATGCCAGACTCTTCAGGGAGTGAGGGAGATCACCCCTATTTCAGGGAGTCTCCCTGACATTCAGGGAGCGTTGGCAAGTATGACATACATACATACATACATATACACTGGCCCCTTCTCAAGTGTGTGCTGAAAATAAGCTACCCTGTGATTCCTGCCTGTGTATACTGGAAACAGACAGAGGCTGAACTGTGAGTAGCTGTGGAACTACTGTGACCAGGAGAACCTGGTTTGTACTGTGATAAAACCAGCAGTGTTAGAACTGTGTGGGGGGACTAAGGAGATGTACTTGCAACCATATTCATATTTCTCAATAAGAACAGTGCAGGAAAGAGTGAGGAGATGTATTTATTTCTGTATTGCTGCAAACATTATCATTATTATGATGGTCAAAGAAGAGTGTAAATAAATAATTCAGTTTGTGATAGAGATGGTCTGGTGCCCAAATTATTCTGACTTTTATTACACTGCACCACAAAGTGACATCACCTGTGTCCCATTACTTACAAAGAGACTTTATAGTAAAATACCTGCATGTGCAGGGACCCCCTGGTCATTTAGACTCATGCCCATCAGCTAACCAGGGCTTGAGAAGGAGGTGTACTGTTTAACCTTTGCACCCCACACACAGTGACAGGGGCTTACATATATATATGTATACAAATATATATGTCTAGTCTAGGTACATACATAGTTCAAACTTGTGTGACTACTTTGTCTCCCAGGATTGTCCCAATATAATATTGCAAGTTTAGTGGTCACAAGTTCTAAATATATTTATAGTTTAACTCAGTATATAGACGTATACCTGGGTTGCTGACTTTGAAAGCTCTAAAGTCCACCTTCAACTGCCTATGGTATATACAGGGACCAGTTGCCTGTCGGTTGAAGTACTACTGTAGAACAGACAATGTACAGCAGGTGTCTCTGACTTTCCACTGTGAAAAGTCAGTTCCCATAGTGGAGCATCATAAGAACTTAGCTTAAATCTTACATTCTACCACCCAGGAAATATATGAACTTTTCACAACCTACATGTATAGAGAAAGGTATACATATGAGACCCATTGGAGAGGTGTAATCGCCACAATCCACACACCGTAGGTTAGTCTATATTATACTTGCCTACTCTCCCAGAATGTCTGGGAGACTCCCGAATTCTGGGTAGATCTCCTGGACTCCCAGGACAGCAGGTAATACACCCACATCCTTCCCACTTTGCGACTCGATTCACAGGGAATAATCACGTCATTCTGGCCCCGCCCCTGCAACAAAATGTAAATTTTGTAACAGGGCGGGGTCAAAGTGATGCAATAGCCCCGCCCTACCCCCTCCTTCCTTACCATCATGTCCCTTCCTCTGGGATCTCCTGGAGGAGAAAAAAATAAAAGTAGGCAAGTATGGTCTATATTCTATGAATGGGGGACAAGTCTATACCCCACTATTTACACACAATACTCCACACATAGGAGATAGATCCTATGCTGACATGAAACTGATCCAGGCTATGCTTTCAAGCACAGATTTCCCACAATCCACTCCCAGAGGGCCATTCTTTTAGATGGAATAGTGGCATAAGCCGCACAAGGTGACAGATATTGGGGTATATGGATTCTACACAAAAAGGGGGTGGCTGTACACACAATGTTAACATTTTAGATGGTAAGGCTCATATATACAGTGCATTTCGAGAACCCTTGTGAAGAACATTTCAGCACAACATGAGCGTTCAGAGCATGGTTACCAAGAGTAAATATTTGCTTGACAGTAGAAAATAAATGGAAACCAGGATGAAATATGACATCTTATTGTGCCTATCAATTTCTTATTGCTGGCAGCAGAAAATGTGAACTTGTAATTAAACATGAATAATGATAAATACTACTACTACTACTAATAATAATAATAATAATCATTTTTATTATTATTAACATTTATTTATCATTATTTTTATCCTTCCTTTTATTTTGCTTTTATGTAATCTTAGAGGATGCATAGCAATTTCAATATTACAATTGCACCGTCTTACCAATTAAGTCCGCACTAGCGATAATTCATGCACGTAATACAAAAAAGAGTAAATTACAGAAAACCAAACATGAAAAAGAAGGTCATATAGCACAAATATAAATTAACTGTGAATTAAGTAATACAAATTGTTTTATAAACAATTTTTAAACAAATGTACGGAATTCTGTTCAATACACATTTATATGGGGCTATACATTGTAACACAATTGTAAATGATAAGACATGTATTAATTAAGAAAACACTTATTTCTGAAATTAATAATAAAAAAGGTGAAAACATTAATTCGGTTATTAAAAATATCACTTTTAGATAACAAATTGAAGAACAAATAAAGTTAGTATTTGACATTAATAAATCAAAATTAGCGAATTACTGAACTGATTAATATGCATGAAATATTGAATCTTTATACGTAACTAAATATGCTCATTATGATTTCTTTCACCCCATTTTGGAAACTATTATGTACTGTATTCTAAGAAATTAAATACTTCTACTAAAAATTCAAAGAACACAATCACCTTGAAGTTCCAAGCCCAGAATAAGAACATATGGTTTTGCAGATGTATGCTATATGACCACATAACTGTGCAGTTATCCTTAATATTCTTATAACATTATCCTAAAAAAAAAATAGTTGCATGGAGAATAATGCCATTAAGTTATGTGGCAGAAGCATTCTACTCCCATAATCCCAAAATCAGCAGAAAATCAGCTGCAAGTGTGGGGTTTTTAGCAGGAGTTAACTATGGTTTCAAGCTGCTATGACATATAAATTAAAAATAATGTCACTTGCATGCAAATCAAAATTAATTTGGCTGAACTATATAGGTGGGTGTGTATTTAATTTGGAACTATATCATAAAATGCAAACACTTAATTTAAAAATCCATGTAAGATACATCAGTTACACTTTGAAGTTGATAAATGAGAGATTAATCTTTTGCATCATGTCACAGTATTAGTGTGTTCTGATTGCCAAGATGATATCTCACAGAGTGGGTGATGATGAGCGGAAGATGCTAATAGCAAAGACAATTCAATGCTAAATGCAAAATGGTAAAATAGACATATTGCCAACTTGTTTGTTTGATCCAAGTTAGGGATGAAGGCAGTTGGTTAAATTGTCACATAAATATGGCAATGCAATGTGCAACCTTGAAACTTTACTCTGAAAACTTAAGTAGGCCAAAAGGCAATTATTTTTGTCAACTGTGCTCTGCAACCCTTTATTCATACTTGCCAACTCTCCCGGAACGTCTGGGAGACTCCCGGGTGAGTGTGGCAATCTCCCGATTTCTGCCCACTTCACTAGGAAGTGCCCACTTCCTAGTGAAGTGGGCAGAATTAGGTCCCAAACGCTGCGATTCCCCGCTGTCAAATTACGCATTTGCGTCTTGATGTCACAGGGGGTGGGGCCAAAATGACGCGATTTTTGGCGCACCGTCCCCCTCACGCCCACCTCCACTGGCAGGCTCCCGGAAGAGAGCTGAAGAAAGTTGGTAAGTATGCCTTTATTGCAGTAATAGATTAGCGACATACTGCTGCCCCCCATCACCGCATCATCTGCCAAACTCAGGAGCTTTCTAATATTCAGTGTGAATATCTGTCTGAAGGTTTTCGGAGCCCAATAGATCAGCAGATGATGTGGTTGTTGTGGGGGTGATAGATGTATGCACAAAGCAGACTCAAGGGGTCTGATTCATTAAGGATCTTAACTTAAGAATCTTCTTATTTCAGTCTCCTGGACACACAAATATCAACTTTAAATTTCAGTGCACAAATAAGCTATCAAGTATTTGTGTGTTACATGAAAAAACAGTCAGTATTTAACTTATGTGCAAAACAGAATATTAATTTGCACCCCTTGCATTGTAGCATGGTTTTGTCCAGGAAACTTAAATAAGAAGTTTCTTAAGTTAAGATCCTTAATGAATCAGGCCCCAGATATGCAAAAAATAGCATAATATAATATATACTGAATATTTTAGCTAAGCAAGAGCTGCGATTGACAAGAATTCACCAGAATCTAATTGAATCAAATCAAAAATATATGCTCTAAACCTGTAATTATAGGCAGTCAAAAGTTGCCATATCAAAAAAGGTAAGTGTGCACTTAGTGGAATTTTATTTCTGTAAAATATTTAATCTGTCATGGGCCAGTGCAGCCACATATAACGACACTATAACATGGTGAGCTACATGATGACATGGAATGGACTAGCGCATTGGATGTAAGACATTATATCTGTAAAAGTGTTTCCCCAAAATGCTATATATGGATATATTATTGCATGAGGCCCAAAATCATTATCAGCTATTTATATAGCACCACTAATTCCACACAGCTGTACAGAGAACTCTCTCACATCAGTCCCTGCCTCATTAGAGCTTACAGTCCAAATTCCCTAACACACACACACACGCAGACTATGGTCAATTTGTTAGCAGCCAATTAATCTACTAGTATGTTTTTGGAGTGTGGGAGGAAACCCACGCAATCACGGGGAGAACATACAAACTCCGCACAGATAAGGCCATGGTCAGGAATTGAACTCATAACCTCAGTGCTGTGGTGCATAAGTGCTAACCTCTAAGCCACTATGCTGCCCTAAAATAAAAGTGTTACTTTCTTCAGTGAATACACATGAGTAAACACTGGAAACAAAGCCATGTAAAATGCTGAAAACTCTTTCTGAGTTCAGCATGACTTTTTAGTTGAATGTAGGAGCCAAAAGCATAATAAATAGTCCCATTTGGAATCAGCTGTTTCACTGCTATATTCCACCTCTTGCACCTGCAGCACTGTTATAAACTCTAATCCTTAGCAACAACAGTAACCATAGCAAGAACAAATTTGATACTATTACTGAACACTGAGCATAAAAATTATTATCGGAGCCATAGAAATGGCATGGAGAGTACAAAATCAACCCACATACCAGAGATATAGGAGCATGCAGAGGATGGCTGTTTTATGTACATTTAATATTATGCATTTAAGGACAAATGCATAACAGTTTTGCAATAATTGTAGCTTTGGGAATAAAGTAAACTGGCAACAACACCATAACCTTTTTAAATCACATCAGCATTCACAGAACTATTTTGGTTGTGCTGTAAAAAACAAACCAAAAAAACATATTGCGGAATTACTGGAATATACATAATTAACATACTGATAGATGTGAACACAGAACTGGAAACTGTCAGAAGCCATGTCATTAGTAAATAGCAAGGAGGCACACTGAATGACAATCACCCTGGCTCGTATAATTCACTAGCGGTGGCTCAATATAGCATCTGTACTTCATTTGAGAGAATTTCACCCCTGGGCTGTTGTGTTGTTAAGCTGGGAAATAGATGGCAGATTTGTTGCTTGTTATGCACCCTTCTGCAGTGTCGGTGAGAGAACAATAAGATGATGTCTCATGATTTTGTAAAGTATAAACTTACATTTTTTGTGAATTTCATTATCATTCACAGGAGCAGACAAAGGACTCTCAGTAGCTCAGAGCTACTTAGCACTTGTTTTTTTTTGTGTCTTAAAAACTTTCAGATTTAAAAAAATTGTGAGTGAGTGTGGATTATGCAAATATGTACTTATTTTATCCGGTGTCTGTGCAGGAAAATATCCTCAAACACATACAAAAAAATGTTCAATATTCAGGGAGTACTGTCCTGACAGATATCACCTAGTGTGTATACTAACAGCAGAAGATAAAAGATTGCACAGTAACATGACTAGTCAGCAGCCATGGTTAAAGTGTTAAACAGAATAAGTAATACTCAAATACCTTGCCAACATATACAACAGTTGTATCAACATTCTAAATTCACATATGTCAAAATAATATTCCATTGTACAACTTTTATTTTATTTATTTGGCATGTTGAAGCTTGTCATTTAATCTGTGCACATGATATAGAATATATTAACGTCATTTTAAAGTGTATTATCATATAATATACAAAATCACCATACAATCTAAAGCGGTGGGGTATGGCATATCAATGCCGAATACCCTGATAAAACTTACCACGACATGATGATTCCGAAGCCAACTAGTGTTGAAAGCGATTTTAAGCAATGACGAAGTAGTAATAAGCCAGCTGCTCTTCATGACGTCAGTCACTATGGCGACGGGATTATCGGTGCTGTTAATGGTGTACTGTAAGAATGAGCCTATGTACAATGTAGAAGCCTTTGTAAACTACATTATACATAGGCGCATACTTACATTACACCAATAAGAGCACTGATAATACCGTTGTAATGGTGACTGACGTCACGAAGAGCAGCCGGCTTATTACTTCTTTGTCAATGCTTCAAGTTGATTTCAACAGTAGTCGGCATGGGGGATCGCAGCTAAGGAGCCCTTCGGTATCATCATGTCGTGGTAAGTCTTGTTGGGGTAGTCAGCATCGATATGCTGACTATCACCGATCTAAAGAATGCATATTGTAGATTTAGGTCACTGTTTAGGAACCACTTTCACACAGTTTCTGTATATGTGTTTTGATTCTAAGGGACAGATTCAATTCCCACGACTATTACTATGGTAATAGCTACGTATTATTACCTTTACTACAATAATTTCAGCACTGATTTTTAAATGTTTAGGGGGCATCTAAAATACTGATTGAGTGATATAATGTTGCTCAATCAGTGTTTTTTAATTTCACAACAGAACGCCCACACAGAGCGCCGGCCACAGCAGTCAGCGGCTTCTTACCTGTGAAACTGCTGGCTGCTGCGCCTCCATGCGCTAGAAGCGTAATACTGATTATGATGTCACAGACCAGCGCCACAATCCCAGTCTGAGTGGCAAAACATACTCACAAGGATACCACTGCTCCACACAAGGCAAGAAGCAGGGGAATTTGCATTTAAATTGTCCAGGGTGCTTCTGCTGACCATTTGGATATCATGGCAGACCTAAAGCCACCTAAGATAACTTCAGTTCACCCAAAAGCCAAACTGGTGGTACAAGAAAACATAAGACAAGTTGCTCAATCCATTTAGCTAGCAAACATTAATGCAAAATAAGGGAAGACAATTATAAATAAACAGAACACAACTTGATCCAGCACTTGATTATAAAATGTTAAGCAGATATCTTAGTTGCATAAAAATATGTATAAGTTTCAATGTGACCACAAAAGATGTTCCTGTTCTTGGTAATCAAATGTACCAAAATAGCTATTTTTTGCTTTAACAATAGAGGGCAAAATTCAATAGGAGCTAACCCCAAGACATTGGAGGCCCAGAACAACTCTAAGGTAACTTAGACCTCCAAAAATTACCTATATAATAAACAAATTATACCTATTCAAAAACTTATAGTCTAAAAAAATTTATATTTTTGTTCCAAATTGTGGATAAAAATGTTTTATTCAAATGTATGTAAAACAAAAATATGCATACAGTCAAGTCCATAAATATTGGGACATTAACACAATTCTCATATTTTGGGCTCTATACAACACCACAATGGATTTGAAATGAAACTAACAAGATGTGCTTTAACTGCAGACTTTCAGCATTAATTTGAGGGAATTTACATCCAAATCAGGTGAACAGTGTAGGAATTACAATGGTTTCTGTATGTGCCTCCCACTTTTTAAGTAGACTCACTCCACCCGGACTCTGGCCACGACCCTAACAGATGGCGGCACAAGTAGACTTCAAAATATGGAGGCGAGAATGGGATGCTCATCTCTTTCCTCCATTTTTGCATTTATACATAGAGCATATCATTTAAGGAAGTTCTTGTGTGTTATTTTAATTAACTCTGCTAACTTCTGTTAATCTTCTTTATATAAAGATGCACTCTTTACGCCTGCTGAGTCAGAACCAACCATCGCAGATCTTCCAGAGTATGAGTGATAACTTCCGCCCAGTGCAGCCTCTTTTCCATCGAGGATTGAGAGGAAATCTTGATTTTCGCAAACCAGGGAGAAAGTGCAAAGGAGCAAACTATAAACTTCATGGTATGGACAAGCTCTATGTTGTTTATGTCACAAAGAAACATAGTTGCAGTTAATAAATGTGACAGTGTCACCTGCATTAAAATGTTGCACTGTTTGCAAAATAATGGTTGTGAAGGAAATATTGCCAGAGTTTCATCTTGGGAGCACAGATGGGATTTTATTAGCCTGAATCGTGATAGTTATTATTTTTATAATTAAAATGTGTAAGAGTTTATTAGCGTTATCTATTTTAATAAAATACTGGATTACACTGTAAAACTAAGGAAATGACAGTCACAAGTTTGAAAGTGTGTTACATTTCCTGTTGCACATAACATGGGAATATAAACTAATCTGTTTACAGTGTATTAAAGTAATTCTATTGTTTTCAAATAAGCATTGCATAGGAGATTGTATTGTGTTTCCGAAGCACAAAGTAATTTATTTTAGCAGATGCAAAGTTTAACAATTCAACACATGATTATAATACAGTACAGTACAGCCAATACCAAAAGATACATACATACCGCTGCGTTCGAAATGCGCTTCGCTGCGCTTCCACGGGTACCAGTGAACAGTTTTTCACTCTTGAATACTGTGGTCAGAGAATGACTGAAGTTAGTGGGAGCGCAGCTCTGATTATATACATTCAGTGTTACAGAGAGAACAATGTAGATGACATGGCTTGCTTCTATAGGTCCAGGATTGAGGTGGGTCCAATGTAAACAGGTCATAGGCTAGTTCAAACAACCCCCTCAAAGGCTGAGGTCAACATTCCAGATGATTTTCCCGCTTTCCCAGTTACAACTAGTCCATTAGCATTTTACAGTTTGATATCACTCTGACTATTTATTCCCTAACATCAATAACTAGAGTATGCAATATGCGATCTTTACGGCGAAAGAACCGGACAACTGCTGATGAATAGGGGAATAAAATGATATCAGACATGACACATTTCCTATAACCTGATCCTTAAATAACACTAAAGTGTACATATAATCATAATATATAAACTAATAATAAACTAAATACTATCTGCTCATAAATCACTGTGGATCGGAATCATTTTATATATGAAATATATAAATAACTAAATGTTGTAGTGCGAGTGTGTGCGTATTTTACCGTGCAATCGCAGTATGCCACGTGTAGCGTGGCATACTGAGTACAATCCCACAACAAAACAATATTAACCAATATACTTTCGTTCATCCAATTATACGACTTCGACAAGTGTTAGACAAAGAATCTTTCTTTTGTATCAGTCTAACAATTTTGAGTGACAAGTTCAATTTAGTGATATGTTAAACATGTCCTTATACATTTGCATTGGATGATATGAGAAGCTATAAAATGTGTTTACTTGATGCAGCATAAATGGTTTTATGTATGTTCTCTATGGCACCTTACAAAATATTGACAATAATGACCATAAGAAAATAAGAAAATATTTGATTTATAATTTATATTTCCAATTAAAAATACTATATTCACAGTTCTTGAAAATAGTAATAAAATAAATTGGACAAAAAATAAATCTCTTAGGGACAGTATTTAACCTTCTGCAAATCGATAATATATATATTTTTAAAACTATCATTATAACTAGGGAGAAGGGTAAATACTGAGAAGCCGATTTACTACCAATTTACCGACCATAGTTGTGATTGCCCACATTACCATCTGACCTGGTAATAACAAATATCTTTAAAAGTTTTTTCTAGTTATAGATCACTTGACTACTTTGACTTTTACATGTCGTCCTGCAACATTTACTAAATACATTACTTTACTTTCGAGTTGCCTAATATGCTTTTAGCACCCAGGCTACGTTCTAGATACATTTGTATCCAATACAGAAAACATTGTGGAACTGTGTTATATCTCAGGGTAATGATAATAACTAGATCTGCCTGTTTAAATAAATACATAGCTTCCAATATCAAAAGCTAGAAAGAAAATGCACTGTACGTGGTAAAAGTTGCAGCAGGGCATATGCAAACCAATAAATTAGTTATCTCAAGGTGGAAACCCCATTTAAGTGTAGATTGTGAATTTTAATACTTGTCTATGTCAAACTACATATACAAAATTAATGAAAATAAGAAACTTCATGGCTGTCTTAATAGACACCAGACCGAACAGAATTTAGTCCTCGTTAAGATCCTTCCCACCAGTGTAATATTTCCACTGGCTGATTTTTTCAAGCATAACAACCTGAAGGAATTTGAATACTGTGGTACTTTTGTACACTTCCCAATGGCAGATAATTGGACGGCAGCTGATTGGATGCCACTTTTTTTTTTTTTTTTTAAAAACAACTTTTGTTCAAAAATTTCCCAGCTTTATTCCTTGAATACAATCAAACTTTTTTTTTAATCCTGATCAGAAAGGTCAACAAATGTACTAAAATGTTTTTTTTACTTTTAGATTTTGCATCGTGTTTGTATAAAATGTAACTCATTTTTTTTTCTCCTGTTGCAGTTGACAGACCGTCATCTTCCAAGAATGGAAACTGAGAAATTCCTATCACAACTGTCCAACCTGCAAAAAAAAAACAAATTCACTTTTGTGGTGTGGATGGAAAAAGTTTGTTAGTATCAATATTTGATCATGTTTCCCATAGGAATTTTTTACAACTTAATGAAAGGGGAAAACACCTCACACAAAATAAATAATGACACCTATACAGAGTGTATGGTTAATGAGTAATAAACTATTTTCGGAAAGCTAAAGCTGATTACCAACTTCTAATTTTCATTCCATATTGGACTCAATGAAGGGAACACATCTTGTCTATAAATTATTTTAAGAGGAAACAGAGTAAGTCCAAATACAATCTTTGATAAATTATTCAAAGACATCTAGAAAATACATCCTAAAAACTGCTTGTCGGAAAGTGCATACTGTGCAGCAGTGTTCTGCGTATAATCCTTAACAAATAACTTGGCTGTGTTATCATGTATGTGAAATCATCTGCTGAAAATATCACTGGTGATCAATATGGAAGATAGATAATATGATAGATAGATAGATAGATAGATACAAATGAGATAGATAGATAGATAGATAGATAGATAGATAGATAGATAGATAGATAGATAGATAGACAGACAGATAGATACAAATGAAATGGATAGATAGATAGATAGATAGATAGATAGATATGGACTGGGACATGAAGGGCCCACCGGGGGATGTCATGGTAGGGGTCCACCAGTGAGGGTATGGCCAGTCACCTGTGGTGTGACTAGAGGGGTAATGGTCAGCCCTCTGAGGACATGGCTAGTGCCATATTGTAGCATATAAGAAAAAGTGGACAGTCTGCACCCCAGCACCTAGATTAGTACAAAGCGGAACAGTCACCTAAAATCAGGACTGTCCCACCAGAATCAGAACAGTTGCTATCTGTTCTTTCAGCTTTCACTTCCTGGTGTCTTAAGCTCAGTAGTTGCTTGTCTCAAATCTGGAATGTTGGGCTCCTGGATTGGTACAAGTAATATGAAAAGACGAGCAATGAGCGAACCCTCTAGCCCCACCTTCCCAACCAGCTCAAATATTTAATCAATAGCAACACACAGACACACACTAATACATTGCTCAAACACACACGCTAATGTGGATTATTCTAAGATTATCAGGAAAATCTCTGGGACGAGATAAAGAAATTCTACGGTAGAGAAAGTAAACAATGGAAATGTAGGAACGGTGATCTCTGCAAGCAGACTTCATAAAACCATTAAAGACACTAGTTAAACCCCTAAAATTAAAATATGTTCATACGTTAATCGTTTGATTTTTACATTAGACCAATTCAAAGTGAAACAAATAGTGCCCCTTTTCTTAAGACTTAACAAAACCATGAGTAATAATATTTTGGAGAAGTGGAAAGTTGAAGATAATGAAAGGAATGATCCTAACGTGGTAATATGATGGACTTTGTAGTGACAGTATTACACCTCCCACTATGCATATTTCCAGTCAGACCCACAAATAATCAGACATATGGACACATATGCACAATGAGAAAGTCTATGCATGTCTGCACTATCATAGAAAAAAAAAATCACAAAAGTGATAAGCAGTGTTTTATTTTAGTGTATAACTTAACACTAATCCTTGAAAAAAAATGTTACTGTTAAGTTAATACAAATTTACTGACATTTTTTTGGGTGTAAAAAAAAAGTTGAAAGTAGATAATCCTTTTCGGCATAAAGTCAAGGATGTGGTGCATACTTCAGGAGTTACCGACTGTCCTTAATTTCCAAGGATTTTAAAGATTTTTTTACCCGGAAATTTATTGCCTTTGCATATATCCCTGTTTTTCTTTATTAAGTCAGCGGTATGATCCCTCTTTCTATATACTGAGTGCACAGACACACACTAATACATTTTCTCATGCACATTGACACACACTAATACATTTCTCAAGTACACTACTACAATTTTCAAACACACTGACTCCCACCACTTATCTCATACACACATTTGTCATACACACTGATTAACACTCTGATACACACAAGCTGACTTACATCCTCTCTCTCAGACATACTGACGTACACTAGTACATTCCTCATGCACACTAATACGAGTCTCATACACTCTGACTCACACTCCTTTTCTTATACACACATGTGTCATACACACTCTGATACGCACAAACTGACTCACATTCACTCTTATGCACACTGATACACACTAATACATTTTTCATACACACTGACACACATTCTCTCTCTCATACACACAGACACATAACTTCCATAAACTTACCTTTCCTGCAGTGCTGCCTCCAACTTGCTCAATGGTAGTATGGGTAGGGGTGTGTCTGTGCTCTGAATGGCTGACACAGTCACTCAGCCAATCAGAGCACAGCAGAGACAGCGAGGCGTTCCTGCAAGAGCAGTAAACTACTCTGTGTTACCGAGCAGCACAGGCTGCTCCTACCTGTCTTTTTCTGTGGGGGCCCTGTTGATCACATTAGCAAAAGGGGACGGGGCCATCGGGCAGTGTGGCCACCTGGGATCTTCCCAGGACCCCGCTGGGCCAGTCCAATGCTGAATATGAGTATGATGGGTAGATAGATATGAGATAGATAGATAGATAGATAGATAGATAGATAGATAGATAGATATGAGATAGATAGATAGATAGATAGAAAGATATGAGGTAGATGGAAAGATAAATTAAAAACTGACTTTCAAATGATGATGATTAATTCTTGTTTATTTTTTAATGAAATCAGTGAATAACACCAAAATGATGGAGTAACATATCATCCAATGCACTTCTACAAGACACTACATAATGGAAATATTAAGCCTCATACTGGCAAAATGCATAAACATCTAAAAGTTAAACTAAAATCAAAGGTTAAAATGGTAATTCTTTACTGAACTTTAATACATTTTGTAAAGTAAAACATAATGATTTTGTGGGTATTTATATGAATTGCACAATTTAAAAATGTGCACAATTTTCTTCTACACAAGACAAGCACTTTAATAAAACTATGCTTTTGTAATCTGAGCAGTGAAACTGTAAAACTCAGCTGCCGATCACCACTAAACAACTATTCTATACGCATACAAATCATTTTTGGTATCCCTGTATGTTTGTTGGATGTTTTCCTCATGGAAACAAGAATACATTCCATAACTTCTTGAGTATTCAGAATGTGATAATATATGTTTTTATTTTTGGTTTTATTTTTAATTAGGATTAAAAGAACGAATTTCTAACTGAAAACAAAAGATAATAAATGTTGAGTGGTTTTCAACATTAATCCTCAGGCAGCTCGGGAAAAATAGATATTATGTTTTACTATTATTACTAGTGTATTATTTTTATTAGAAAGTATTTGTATTGAATGCAGTGGTTTAAAAAAACTAAAGCATTATAAAATACAAGCAATTAAGCACTAGCAAAAAATGACACAAAACAAAAAAATAAATAAAAAATACAGTGGATCTATTGAGAGCTCTTCTAATATAATGTCCAAATGTATGATTCCAACACTGTATATAAAAGTTGTGCATTAATATAATCAAGTCAAAATCCAGAGCTTCCAGATTTATTAAGACTGTTCCTTATTTTAATTTAATTTATAATTAATTATAATGTTTTCAACCAAAGTAAGCGCAAATCCAATTTGTGGATTGAAGTATTATTAATCGGAAAGCCATTCTGTTGAGGGTAATGGAAGCCAGCACAATAGGAGAAGTCTATAAAAGTTATTAATTTTTTATGAATACCCCACCCTTAAAATGGCAGAATTCCAGGGGGTAAATGTATTATGCTGCGCTTTCTGTAACTCAACCAAAAATCGGCGACTTTGCAGGGCAACTTTAAAACGGCAATGTCTTTAAGGGCAAGTTTTGCCCTTAAAGACATCGCATTTTTAAATTTAGCTATCAAAGTCATCGAATATCAAGAACTATGCTAAAATGAGCTCTTCCATAACAGAATGTTGAGTGGAAAAAAATGATTTATTAATGATACTGAACTACATATATGTGCACAATAACTTTGCCAAAAGTTTGTAAATTAACACTTCGGGGTATATTTACTAAACTGCGGGTTTGAACAAATGGAGAGGTTGCCTATAGCAACCAATCAGATTCTAGCTGTCATTTTGTAGAATGTACTAAATAAATGAAAACTAGAATCTGATTGCTTGTTATAGGCAACATCTCCACTTTTTCAAACCCGCAGTTTAGTAAATCTAGCCCTTTGTGTAAGTCAAAAGACTATTATATAATATTTGTCAGTAATTTTTAATTGAATCAACTATGACCTGTGCTGTGACTGATGGTTAATTAATTTTAAACTTTGCTCCTTTCATGCAACATACAAAAAGCAAGTGTCCCCAATAAAGGCTGTGAATCAAACATACATTTTCAGAAAAAGTATTCATCAACAGGGCTTCTCAATTGTTTATATGGCATATTTTAATTATTGTTATAATAAAGTAGCAAATTAAATAACATTTTGATTCATTATATTAAATACAAAAGTCAGTTTAAAATCTATCATTTGTTCTCAAGACATATTATACACTATATTACATTTCAAAATTACATTGTAAATCAGAGAATTAAATCATTTGAAATTCTTATATGAGCCCTTATTCTATAAACCATCAGAAGATATATTAATTTAATCATATTAGTGATGAAGCAAGTCTATATTTTAGGATTTATTTATTTTAATCAATAATTGCAAGCAAACGGAGAATTTTAAATTTGATATTATAATTTTGTAGGTGTAGGACAATTCTCCTAAGGAGGCAAATTCACTGTATAGACTAGAAGGCTTTGGCACTAAGGCATCTCCAAAATAATAACATTTTATTATATCTAGTTGAGAAGAAAAGAAAGTTATGTACCCATGACGTAAAGCTTATTCTGTCAGCTAGGAGGTTCCTCTTTATTTTTAAATATACTACACCACTTACCCAGTATGTCACTTAATAAAATATAACAAAGGAAAGAAAGAAATTTGTTTAAGAAAAGGGGACAGTCAACATGAATTGTAAGAGTCAGCACATTCACAAAGAATTTTAATTATCTGACTGTGCTTTTTTTCGGGAGACTAAATAATACAATATTATTTTAGAAGTTGTAGTAACCACTATTCTGTATTCTAGTAGGTCATGACCTTGTTGTGTGCTCTAAAATCACAGTGAAAATTAAGATATGGATTTCAATGGTGGAGGCATCCTAAAAATGCTTAATGTTAAAGCCAATTTGTAAATCAAATGATGGATCTGGTGTTTCCAGAATTTATATAATATAGTGCCATAACTTCAAATAAGTCCTATGCAGTTTAAAGACTCATTACTTATGTTAAAATTGGAACTTAATTGGAACTTAGCAACATAGCTTCTATTTTCTGAAATTCACTGAGTGCCAAATATTATAAAAACATGATAATTAATACTTTCTAGTAAAGTAACTGCAGTTTCTAGAGTATCTGCTCTAGTCCACTGGGGGCTGTGTTGTGTCCTTGATTTTTTTCCGACAGATGTAAAGAAAATCAGCATAAGTTTGGTGTAGCTTCTTAGCACGAGAATCAACCAGCATTCTGAGGGTAAAAGGAGGAGCTTGTTTAGACCAGTCCCTCATTCCCAGCAATAATACTAACTTTATTCCACACTACTAATCATTAGCTTGACAAAGTGGGGATATCTCTTGCAAAAGTCAGGTAATGGTGCTGATGGACTAGCCAAAAATTCATAGATGCATCTTGATACAATTGCATCAACCTGCAATTTTTATAATCTATACAAGAGTAAAACCTATTGGTTACATGCTTTCTTTTAGCCCTAAAGGTGCATGAAACTATCCATATAAAGATTACAGGCTTGATTCATTAAGGAACGTAAATGCAGATAAGTGCTGTATTTACGTAAAATCACTCTGCGCATGCACAGAACTAAACCATATTCATGAGAATGTAGCAACCTCCAATTTATCTTGGAATGCAAAGGTCCCTTGCTACAGCCTATGTTTCCATGGGTGGAAACAGGAAGGGAATGGCGTATACATATAGTGAATGTACAATAAGGGTATGGCAAGCTCGAGCGCACACAGCAGCAGGGGAGGGCTGGCAAATATTAGCCCGGGGGGGCAAGACTCGGCTCATCAGCCTATTAGGAACATTTTAAAGAAAGAAAATGCAGGTGGCCTAGTGACTCAGCCCAAGGTAACCCACTATGGAGCTGGCCCAGGGGGCAGATGTCCCCCAGCCCTGCCTGCTCCTGCGCAGCAGCATCCAATTCAAGATTTTGGGCATCTCAGAGGTATGTGTTTTTAAGTCGTATCACATCTAGAGGTCTGGTGTCGATTGCTAGTGATGACGGTCGCGCATGCAAGCTATAACATGTGTTTACAATCAGAACCAATAGTATAAATGTGTTTTATGTACAGTAGACATTCATAACAACCTATAAAATGTATATTATGGTGGGGAGCACAAATAAACTACTACTTTTTTTTATATTTTAATGCTTTGTCATTAATTACTCTATTATTAACAAGTGACTGTGTATTTGCTGTGTATTCTTTTGGAACTTTATATTCAACATATGAATTGGAAGTATCCTACACTGCTCCTTGTTGAATATGAACGTGTGCATGCCCAATTTACGTGCACTTTTAAACAAACGCACAATACCTTTGTTTTGCGTGCCTTAATGAATCAGGCTCTGCATGTCTACTACACAGAGTGGATGCAGTAATTTTTTAGAATAAATTTAATATTCAGGAGAAAGCAGCCTATCAATTACTTACAATATAATGCCTTGTGAATTAAGTAAGGTCAGTGAGATCCTTAGTGACTGGTTCCTAGTGAATTAATAGGTTGTAATCTCAAGGCTATTGACTCATCACACAAAAATGGCTGCCTCCAATACTAATGAAGGTTACAGTTGTTGATTTTTTATTTTTGTATATACTAATTGTAATTTGTTCTATATTTCATTATGTATGGAATATATAGGAAATTTAAAATCATAGTTTAAAGGAGAAATGTACTGGTTTTTCTTAATTAACACATTTAAACATTGTTAAGTGATATGTAGTTTCATATGCATGTTAAATCTGTATTCAGGCTGCAGACGGCAATTATTTTGCTTAGCAGTAGACTTGACATGAATGTTGCATAGACAAATATTTTGCTGATATAACTCTTATTTTACTTTTCTTATTTTAAGTCAACTTAACAAATTATTTCTATTTATAATGTTCCTATTTAAACAATTTGTATTGGCTTGACTCGTGCGGGGTTCATATAGGTCATCAAAAGAAAAAGTCCTACTCATCATCACAGAGGTATTAAAGAGCATGTATCACAAAGGGGATTTTCAATTTATTATTTATATTTGAATATAATTTAACTGTAATATATTTAATTAAAATGCACTGTTTTGATTATATTTATTGATTATGATCTCCTTTTCAGCATGTTGTAATGCCTTCTTATTGTCTGCAGATGTCACTGTTGATATATATGTACACTGTAAAATGACACATTATATTTTGAATGCATTTGTAAACTGTTCAACAGTCTAGAATGCACAATGTTCCCAAATATAACCAACATAATCAGTAAAACCCCAAGAACTAGGAATTGTATATCTTTATTCACTGAAACATTTAGTAACAACAAAAACATAAAACAAATCATAATCAACTGGCTGTTCATATGAACTTACTGTTTACAAGGTTATTAATTTGAAAAGCTGCCAATTGGTATATATATCCATATGTTTTGAATGTGGAGATGCTGAATTTTTGACAGATTGCAGCAGGGGTGGATATGTGCCACAATCACTATTTTGCTCTGTGCAGCAGGCTGAAGGCATAAAGCACATGTAACCAAAATAACATAAAACAATATTATTTCTATTGTTTGCTTGGTTGTTTTATTTCGAGAGCCTGCAAATCTTTTAATATTTTGTTTTACCACTGCAGTACCTTTGTTTTACCACAGGTGCTGCTCTTGTGAACTATTTGACATGTGTACCTCACCTGCAGGAGTTAACCTCTTTCTCTTGATCGATCACCTACACCTGCATCACTGACTTTATACTGTATTCCCACCACAAACTCTGTACCTTGCAGGTCATTGATTGTTTCCCATGATCAGTGTTCAGCTACGTTCCAGCTATTTTGATCTTACGTTCCTGTGCCATGGATATCCTGCAAACCAGGGTTCTGCTTCCATATGTACCTGGGCATGGCTAATTACCATTACTTCCAGCTCTGTTTGTTTGCATTTCCCAGAATTAAGTTCATCTGTGTTTACATTTTTCCTGTTTCTAAGTGTTCAACTTCCCTGCTGTTCTGTGTGTTTTTCAGAAAATATTATTTCATATATATCCAGCCACACCCTAATTGTGTTTTTGTTTCTCAAGTTATCCTGGACAAGGCAATGTTTTTGTTTTTTACCATGCTCCAATCTTCAGCCTTAGGGCTCCATTATCCCATTCTACTGTGTGTTGTACTAATACTAATTACTAGTATAGGTATCATAAACTACAGCCCTATAAGAAGGTTCCCATTGACCGATAGAGCTAGGGATCAAGAGGCTATATGGAAGAAAACTCTCCAGTGTCAGTACCTAATCATTTTTTAGGTTAATGGTGTCTGATACCCATATGTGAGCTGTGCTTGTGCAGTGATGAACATTTTTCCACATTTTAGCAGGAATCCATTCAAACGTATGAGTTGCTACTCAATGCTTCAAAAGTACTTAAAAATACATGTTAGTTTCTAAACCATTAGTTAAGAGTTTTTGAAGAATTGAGTGGGACTTCAAAATAGTTATCAAAGTATTTTCCAGGAATCTACTTATTTGAATAGAGTTCTGCTCTATTTTAGATGCCAGGTCAATTCAATCAGAAGTCATTCAACCCTCCTTTACATTCTTATAGTACCATGTGGCAGGTGTGGTACCATGTGCTGTGTTGGTGATAGGAAAACTAGAGCAGGGGCCATGATCTATAGAGAGAAACGATAGGTCATGCACCAGGTGCAACTGGGAAGGGTAACATGACAAAAATCTTGGGAGCAGTGGGACAAAGCAGTGCCATACAGTGCCCTAATTATAGAATGTGTACATTGTCCAACAAAACAGCTTTATGATATGAGATCAAATGCAAGAAATATATATTTTGTCTCCTTATCCTGAACAACATTGAAATGATAATTTAACTGTAACCAATGATATTTAATTTCTTCAATGTGTGAATTTAGAGATTTCCTTTCATGAAATTACTGAAAGTTGTGGTCAAAAATATTTCCTTCCACTTTTTTCACAACTTCCTCTAAACAAAAGTTGAAATAAAAAACAGTATTTGGTCTCTACAGTTCTTTTCTCTGTAAATGTTACAGAACCTTAGTTTTCGATTCTGAATTTAATACTGTATATCCTTTTAAATCAGAAAATGAAAATAAATGACAAAATTATTGACACCCTAGACTTGATATTTGGTAGTACAGACTTTGCTCAAAATTACTCATTGTCCCGCTGAAAGAACCATGATCGTTGACGGAAGGTCCTGACTTTCAACATTGACATTACTTGGTACTTCTACTATTGCATCGCCCTCTGTACCTCTAGGCCTACTTCCCTAGACCTGTTTTCTTGAGTTCAGGGCAAATTCATGTTGGACATTACCTGTGTGGTATCTGTTAATTAGTAGAAGTCTGGTCTTTGCATAATTGTTTTTTGTTTAATAATGTATTATGGATTATTGCTGTATATTTCATGTAAGGAACTATTGACCTTCGCGCCTTATAAATAAAATATATTAATAATACTATTAGTATTATTATTAACTACTTTAAAAGGTGCCAATAATTTTGTCTAGTCCATTTAATGATTTCTGTGTGGAACAAGCTACGGCTTAGTAAATGTTTATGCTATTTGTGTTTTGTTAAAGCTATTTAACAAGGATTGAGTTGGTAGATGTATCGCCACTCTGGTCCATTCACTATCACCATATTGATGTAGGATGTCAGATATACTGAATGAAAAAATGCTTTTGTTGTAGAAAAAAATGGGTCAATCAGCGCACATTCAAGATTAAATACTGATCATTATTCTAATGACATCATATAAATCCAATATTGTCACTAGGTTACAATCTCATGTCTGAATGCAGTCCACTAATCCTTACCCCCACAATCTAGTAACTGCCATCCAAAATTCACATTACTATCCAGGCAAGGTTCAGTAGGATAGGTTCAAAGAAACAAGAGGTGCCTTCAAGTGATTTCATGAACCAAAAACAAGAAACAATAGACAGTCCAACCAAATACCAGCTGGATACTTGATACACTTATCAAATACCCTGGAATATGGAATTCCACTTCAGGTCTTGGATAATCAGGAACTGCCGCTCCACTCCTATGTTGGCCTACACATCCCACTGGGGACTTCACAAACTCGAGAGATTTCTTCAAACAAGCTTGCAGATATTACCACAGGTGTACAAGAAAAATGCAAGAAATTGCAGAATAGTGTAGTATTTTATAAACCCAAAAATGTATTATAACCCAATAAAAATTGATTCATCTTTATTAAAAACATGAGCATTAACTGTGCCCTTGGTTCCAAACAGGAACATCTAATACAGTGGTAGCTTCCTTGCCCCCAAAAAATAGCCACTCTAAGAGACCACCCAAATGCAGGGCAAAATAACTTGTTTTCTAAGGTATCTAAAGAGATCCACACAGTAGTAATCCTGCCTAATGTGTTTTATACAAAGGGACTTCCTCAGGGGATTGTGCTGTTGTCATAACTAAAGAGGCTTATATAGTGTGGTTATGTACTGAGATACCCATGAACTTCTAAGGCAAAAAAAAAAAATTCAAATCTTACCATTGCCAGCCAGTATCTCTGGCAGCCAAGTATCACTCAACTGCTGCCGTGATATTTTAATAATAAATTGCAGCAATAAGCAATGATAGAAAATCTGTGTTATAGCTGCATATTAATAAATAGGGGGCTTTGTGCTTATATGTATCATGGTAAAGATTAGTGTGTCTCTCTATTCAGGGGTCAGTAAGAAATGTGTGAAATGCACCTTTATGATAAGTGCATGTATGCAACTTGTTAAAATAGGTAAAACTTTAACACAGTGGGATATTTGTTGTGGGGCTTACAATAAAATTATGAACGAAATACAAATGCATGTTTGCGGTGAATGAAGAGATTTGGGACACCTGTCTTTTAGGTGATTAGCATTAGATAGCCCCTCCCCCTATCCAGAGGCCCAGGGACTGCTATATGCAGCTGTTTTTCTTGGGGCTCTGCCAGTTCTATAACACAGAATCAATAAATTAATTTTGCTAACCAATATTAAAAGGTCTCTGGGGTGGCTGGGGAATTGGCTGGATGATCGATTTTCTTTTCCACAAATTTATGTAACAGATTTAGCGATTTCACTGGTAACTAGTGAATTGATAGACTGCAATTTCATCAATATTGGATGAGCCCACAAAATGGATTCCACTCTCTGTGGGTGACAGCTGCACTTTACATTTTATTTTAAACATGAATACAGGTTGCTTATTGTATTTGTTCTCCTGTTTCTTTTTACTTGTATTTCCTTGTGTGTTGTATTATGTTTATTACACCTTCATTAGATTTTTTTATTTAAATGTGTTCTTTCAAATTTGCTATATTATGTCTGTTTTCTTTTCATTGAGTCATGCCATCTGCATTCAATACTGGTATAAAAAAACCATCAATTTAAAATTATTAAAGGTATTTTAACCAATTATATAAATTAGTTGACACAATTAATTTGTAAGCAAGGGAAAATTCAAAATATTTCAATGTTAGTTTTTGATTATAAAGTTGTCCCCTAAACAAAACAATGATCGATTCACCTTTTTAGCATAAACATTATTATTTTTTATCATAAAGTCTACAAAATAGCTCTCTTCGATTGCAACAATGACTCCAGTGATAAAATAAAAATTGAAATCTAGACAATGTAAACTAGTATAATGCTGCTGCATACCTCCCAACATTTAGAATCACAAAATTGGGACAAAAAATGCCCTGCCCCCATTATGGTCAAACTCCACCCACAAATATTTTTTTTTTACAAAAAAAAAATCTGCACCCACTGTAGGTTAAGCTTTTTTCCGCTCGCAAATTGTGATGTCCCACCAAAATCGAGACTGTTGGGAGGTATGCTGCTGGGATTGTTCTTTTACTCCAAGCTACTAAAACGTTTGAGCTATACATCAGCTACTTGGTTTAAATCTCTTCTCAATCTTCCCACACAAACAACCCCTATGACTAACATTGCTTTCCACTACAAAGACAAGATTGCTAAGATCCGAAAATTAATTGGCACTATCTTTCTCAACCAACAGTCTTCTCAATTCATACAAATGAAGATGAAGTATCTTCTTTCTTCTTATCTTCCTGTACTATCAGTCCACTTGACACTACCCTCACAGATCAGTTGACCCCTGTCTTCTGGGCTCATCCCAGCCTTAACTAAAATCTGTAATCTCTATTTCTCTATTGATATATTTCCATTCCATTCAAACATGCAGCAATTACTCTTATTCTGAAAAAATTAATTCCAACACAAATCATATTACAGCCTCAACTCTCAGTTCCCTTTCCCATCCAAGCTTCTTGAGAGGCTTGCCTACACTCACCTCACCTGCTTTCTTTCTCACACAACCTATTGAGCCCTTTTCAGTCAGGTTTTCATCTCCAACACTCTACAGAGACTGGTGACTTAGGTGATCACTGCTAAATCTGAAAGCCTCTACTCATTTCTAATCTTCTGGACCTCACTACTGCACTTGACACCGTTGATCACTTCACTCCTATACAAGCATTTCATCTACTGGGTGTTCAGGACACTATTCTAGCCTCATTCTCTTTCTCAAATCTCTCTTTGAATGTTCATTATTCATTTTCAATGAATCTCCTCTCCACTTCGTCTGTCAGCTGGAGTACCACAATACTCGGTCCTAGGTTCCCTACACTTCTCTATCTATACCACTTCTCTTGGGAAACTAATAAGCTCCAGTGGATTTCAGTATAATCTCTATGTTGATGATACCCAAATTTATTGATTCTATGGATCTTTCACCAACTGTGTTGAACCTAGTTGCTGCTGATATTTACCTTCCTTGATCTTCACCCTGATTATTGCATGATTGCTCCGATCCTAATATTGTGATTTGACTTGACACTACCTTACCACTTTGGCAACTTTCCTGTCTCTAAGCCCTTGGATCTGTGATTACTTGGGTGTCTGATATAACTTTATGGGCTATAGTTATAACTTTGAAACTAAGTCATGTGGAGCTGTCGTCATTGATTAACCATCCTCATCTAAACACACATGCTGACCAAAGTGATTGTGTATTTATAGACCTTGCTTAAACATGGGGATTACATACATTTTTTTTGAGTCAATTCATCTAGCTATTCAGATTGACTGCCAAATTTGTGACACAGTTCTTACGTGAAAGAGAGAGATTCTATGTCCATGCCTTCCTGGATTTTGACCAAGGTTTCTCCTAATGGCTGTCCGACACAAACCTCTACATGTAAACTTGACGGAAAGTGAGACTGCAAAGCCCAGAGGAGGAATGTCCCCACTAGCAGGATATTAACCTATCCTTCTTTGTGTTTAGAAAATATAATTGTTATAATTTACAGTTTTACATCTCTGCTATGGTCTATCTAGACTTTGGGTCTGCTGATAATCTTATGGATACATTTTCTAAAATGCATGAAATACTATGAAATACTGCCTGAACCTATATATTTACCTCTCAATGTTCTATAAATAAAGACTCATATCTGAAGTTTAGAAATGTTTACACTAATATTATTATGTTATTGACTGTCTGACTGGTGCTGATTTTTACCTAACACAGGGAGCCTATGCAACGACTTTCACTGTTAAGGGTAATAACCATCCCAGGTTGTTTACCAATGTGGCAGGTTGAGAAATATTGGTGGGGGAACCCTGTGAGCTCATTTGTTACCAAAACGTACCCAATCATTTCAATGCCCTCTTCATTTCAATGTGGTTTCTACATGTAGCGCAAATTCTGGAAAACCCATTGAAATGAATGGACTATTGATCTGAATTGGAAGATTTCTGCACCCTTTGAATTCTGGATATATTGACAAATGTATGCAAACGTGTCTAGTGCATATTAACCATATATGAACTGAATTTAAAATGCTAATTGAATAAATGCACAATTGCACTTTTATGTGTTTTCTCATCTGGTTTGCACTCATATTTTTCATACAAATGCACACATGGACAAATTATAAAGAAAGGTTTTTACATTTTAAAAGTTTTTTTTAAGAATAACATGTTTTATTTCCATTTTTTGCAGATCGTCATTTTAAAAGGTCTAACAAACAACAAATTTTCACAATTAGACATATTTATAGATTGTCTCTTTTTATTAATTATTAAGAGTTTTATTTTGAATATAATTTAAAACCAACACTGTTCCAATTTATCAAATTGTCTACTATGTAAACCAGAGGTGTTCAAACATAGTCCTTAAGAGATACCAACAGGTCAGGATTTCTGAAATCCTGAAAACATGAAATGTTTGTAGCTCTTGAGGACTTTTTTTTTTCCTTAATTCACTTTTATTAATTACGCCTTCACCAAAAAAAAAAAAAAAATGCATTGATTTTCAAAATGCCTTTGTCCAACAGTGACAAATTGTTTCCCATTCATTATAATATATATATGAGAGTGATTAAGCTCTCCAATATGATACCACCATATATAGCCACTAAAGGTAATGTATAATATCATTATAAATCTGTCCTACAATCTCGCTGCAACAACCGATCTAGATAGTATCCCGCTATTTTGCTAGCTAGTGACCCCACATGGGATCAATGGACTTCTATATGGGGAACACACAAGATGCAGAATCAGGGCTAGTCTCACTAGGCAACCACTGACCAACAAGAGGATGGCCAGGAACAGGTTGAAGTCAGGACTGACAGCACAGTCAGTGACATGTCAGTTTCTAAATCATAAATGAGGTATAAGTTGGGGTCACAGACAAAGTCAGAACACACAAGGTGGACGAGAAAGTGCGTGTTGTGATCACAAGGCATCAGTAATAAAGCAGTCCTTGGTGGATTGCATTTCTGTGCAGCTAGCGGGGGGTGCTTCATGGGTGAAATGAGGAGAAACAGCAGAAGGCGGAAATGCATAAAAGAACCAGTCACTGTAGAAACCTTAAAATAAACAACTGTTGTCAAGCACAGCTGTCCTTTACTATTTATAGTAGCTGAACCTCCATCCTTAACTGACTGCGGAGACGGCTTTTGATTTACTGACATCTCAGAGTAGCTCTGAGTAGTCTGGTGTCTTACTTTTGTATCATGCTTGCTGCTGGAAATAGAGCAAGAATTTACGTACCCCATGTATGGTGGCAGCTACTATCACCAAGGAGGAAGTGGCGATCACCGAAGGATAGCGATAGCAATCACAGTTGACAACAGTGAACTCGCTGGGTCCAGCTGCTGAAATGTGATGGTATTAGATCTTTTAAACAACCCAGTCCTTGATGTAATAACAATCCTCAACACCTCTTTTTAAATTTCCCACTGCATTCAGAAATCACATTCATAAATTACAAGAAGAGAGGTAGTAAATAGCCAGGAGAGTGACATCACAGGTATACGCCTAAATGCACACACCCATGTCATGAGAAGTGGCTATTCTGAGGTAACTATTAAAAAAATGCTTATTCATAGCATGTGCCTAAGAAGTGTTGTTCATAGAACGGGACAAACGGGGAGCATGTCAAACTGGCACTCTCACCCTGCATCAGCCTATCAGAGAAACAGTTTTTTTTTTTTATAGTGGCCACACTCTGCGGAGAAAGTAATTAATATTTTCTGTGCAAAATATCTAATTAAAAAAGTACAATTTATTTACTTTATTTACAATTTGTAATAATCTGTGATCAACTAGGCTACTGCTGTTGATAATCGGAGATGCGTGTTGCTGTCAGTGATGAGTAGTAAGTAATAAGAAAAATCTGTGGTTGTTCTTAAAATCCTGTCATGGTGTCTCTTATTGATTCAATTCCACATGGTGCAGTGAGAGGTCAGGGCGTAGCTGACTAAACCCTCATGCTATTAGAGGCTCAAGGGAAAGTTGAGAGATGAAGTATACCCATTCCAGATAATCAGAATATTGTCAATAAAATTGCAATGAAAGACTTGGTTACACTTAAAGTGGTTATTACCACTGTCATTATGTATTTTTGTTTATTAGTTTTTGATACCGTATGCAAGCTGTACATCAAATTGTTCAGGCATAGTTTTCCTGCACAATCAAGCAACAGTCTGCATTGTTGGTGCCTGAGTCGTGGGGAAAAGGTCATCAGGGACAGACACTGGGATATCCAGCAAGTTTCCCATTGTTACTATTGAATGGTAAGAGACCTTAACTGCTTAGCTACCCATTTTCTCTACAACCACATAAAGCCTATTGTGGGGAAAAAAATTGAGACCCTTAGATCTAAAGTTCAAAGACTGTATGATAACAGTGTAGTTGCAAGTAATTTATTAACAGGCTGGGAAACATGTAATAGTATGACTATTCCCCAGCACTACATAACACATCCCTGCTTAACTACACTCTTTTACCTAAAACGATTCTCTGCTTTAAGGACATGTGTCAGCATGTAATCTCATGCACACGTATGTGCAGCAGCACCCAAAATGAGACATATCATTGAGTGCATTTTTTTATTTGCTTGATTTTTTTAATTGAGACTGAAGGGACAGGATTTTTGTTATTGCAATGTTTGGACCATAAGTGTTCTGGTACACTTTATGTACTAGAGTGTCCTAATGAACCAAAAATAAAGTAACAGCCTTCAGTGCCTAAATAGTCCATTATCCAGACAGCATCTGTTCCATACAGTAATTAGGAGTTGTGAGAAATAGCATAGACATACGTGCTTGGATTACCCACATCTTCTTATAGTATCCTGCTGAACACCAAAACTGCATGAAAAACACTTTATTTTCTTTCTTTTTTATAATTTCTGCCATTTATGCAGTGGATTTAAAATGATAAATAAGTGAACATACCATAAGGTGCACTGATGTGGATGCAAAAGTAGGAACCACTATAAGAATTATTTATTTAGTTTTACCTAAAAAAAAAACTGGTATAGGATCCTGTGTGTTCAGCCATAATAATGATGCCTTTGATCTTGTCAATAACTAATGCCATTAATTATTGGGGAATAATGCAATTTGAGACTTCTTCGTTATTTTAGTCAAATCGAATAACACGCACCCGTGACTTCTCAGATGTACTTTAGAGCATTATTTTACACAACCTTTTTAAACATTCACCTTGTACCATGCCAATCATAAACAAGGAGTCCCAGTTGTTATACTTACGCATCCGAACTAGAGCGACTTACGTGATTCCTTTGTTTGACCAGGCCTTATACTACCTAAGTATTACACATCTATTGACCTCCACGGCAGATAGCCCACCATTATGTTTTAATTGCTAAATAGATACCAATTTATCTTTACTGCACATCTGTATGAACATATCATCCATGCATCCCTTTCTCTCAGTTATCTAAACATACAAACATGCAGTGCATAAAATGCTTCCATACAATACAGATAATACATTGTAGTTTCAGAAGACATGATGTTAATATAGATTTTGCTAGATTACTTTAGAAGTGAGTTCATAATATCCTATTTTGTTGCTGTGTTACCCATATTTTGGCAATCCTCATTTGAGTATTTAAATTTAGGGATTCCTATGCGTGTGTGTGTGCGTGTCTCTCTCTCTCTCTAAATATATATATATATATATATATATATATATAGAGAGAGAGAGAGAGAGATAGTATGAAGCTTTTTTTTTTTTGCAGATGAAGTGAAAGGTGTTTACCTAGAAATTATAGGAACTTTGGATACAGATCAAACGATACAGATAAGCTTCAAAGATTGTGTATTTGGTACGCTGCTATATACTAGTGGGGAAGGTGTGTAACTTTCACCATTTTTTGAGATGAAATCTCTCTGGAAACCACCTGGATATAGATAAGCCTTATCACATTATATATTTGGTACGGAAACTCACATGATTGGGGAATGGTGTGCACCGTATGCCTATGTTTGAAAACACATTCTTTGGTGTACCTATTCTTTCTAGCTCAATTAATTGGTGTTTGATTGTATAAATACATCACACTACTTTTTGATACACTTTTACACAGTACTTTATCACTGTGATACTTAAATACTACACTATTGTGGGCCTTGTCCTTCTGCTTTATCATATATATATATATATATATATATATATATATATGTATATACAAGTTAACCCGTGCATGATACTTCATGCATTCTAGTCAAATCAAGCTACTTAAGGTCTTAAAAAGGTTCTTGTCAAGCATTTGGGCCTAGCCCAGGCCTCCTCAGGGGAAGAGCGTTACTTCCTGACGCAAGCGCCCTTTTTAATGTGTGTTCATGAGGTAAAATTACTTTACGAAAATAAGTTTGACCCCTTAACTCATAAATTTAGCCTTTACTACCCCTCCCACGGGGGGAAGGGGGGAGGATGGAAGTTAACTGACTTCACTATTCAAATTTTTTTGTCAAATAATGTCAGTATACTAAATTTCAGGTCAATTGGATGAGCCCTTTCTGAGAAAATAGTTTTTTCCACACACACACACACTAACACACGCCGCTACACATGTGTGTTCATGAGGTAAAATTACCTCACGAAAATGAGTTTGAGCCCTTAACTCGTAAATTTAGCCTTTACTACCCCTCCCACGGGGGGAAAGGGGGGATGATGGAAGTTAACTGACTTACTATTCTAATTTTTTTGTCAAATAATGTCAGTATACTAAATTTCAGGTCAATTGGATGAACCCTTTCTGAGAAAATAGTTTTTTCCACACACACACACACACACACACTATTACATGCCGCTAGGCTTTTACTTTTATATATTAGACAAGTTAACCCGTGCATGATACTCATGCATTCTAGTCAAATCAAGCTACTTAAGGTCTTAAAAAGGTTCTTGTCATGCATTTGGGCCTAGCCCAGGCCTCCTCAGGGGAAGAGCGTTACTTCCAGATGCAAGCGCCCTTTTTAATGTGTGTTCATGAGGTAAAATTACCTCACGAAAATGAGTTTGACCCCTCAACTCGTAAATTTAGCCTTTACTACCCCTCCCACGGGGGGAAGGGGGGATGATGGAAGTTAACTGACTTCACTATTCTAATTTTTTTGTCAAATAATGTCAGTATACCAAATTTCAGGTCAATTGGATGAGCCCTTTCTGAGAAAATAGATTTTTCCATACACACACACACACACACACACACTAACACACGCCGCTAGGCTTTTACTTTTATATATTAGACAAGTTAACCCGTGCATGATACTCATGCATTCTAGTCAAATCAAGCTACTTAAGGTCTTAAAAAGGTTCTTGTCATGCATTTGGGCCTAGCCCAGGCCTCCTCAGGGGAAGAGCGTTACTTCCCGACGCAAGCGCCCTTTTTAATGTGTGTTCATGAGGTAAAATTACCTCACGAAAATGAGTTTGACCCCTCAACTTGTAAATTTAGCCTTTACTACCCCTCCCACGGAGGGAAGGGGGGATGATGGAAGTTAACTGACTTACTATTCTAATTTTTTTGTCAAATAATGTCAGTATACCAAATTTCAGGTCAATTGGATGAGTCCTTTCTGAGAAAATAGTTTTTTTCCACACACACACACACACACACACACACACACACACTAACACACGCCGCTAGGCTTTTACTTTTATATATTAGATAATAAGAATTTAGTAGGTCAGTGTATAACTCCGCCCAGCAGGTGGCGCTGCAGCTTGTTTTTTTTTCCACACACAGACTAACACACGCCGCTAGGCTTTTATATTATAGATAATGCTAAGAATTTAGTAGGTCAGTTTATAACTCCGCCCAGCAGGTGGCGCTGCAGCTTGTTTTTTTTTTTCAAACACAGACTAACACACGCTGCTGGGCTTTTATATTATAGATATATATGATATATATATACATATACTAATGTTTATGCTGTAAAACAGAAATGTATGAGAATGTTATCAGTCATTGCTCTATGTGTAAGGTTTTTTAATGTAAAAATGAGAAAGAGAGAGAGAGAGATATGAAAGTATGAGTGAGTAGCAAGATATATGAGAGATAAATAAAATAAGTACAACATGACTGTGCCAGAAGGAGGGCGGACTGGGCCAGCAGAGTAGTACAGTGTAGTGCAGATGCAAGCAGAGTATATAAGCGGCAGGCAGATACATACAGATAATAGCATTACAAAGAAGATAACAGTTAACAGAAATGATGGATAATATGCAGGAAGAATATATAAGATGCAGGCAAATACAGACAGATAGGGTATAAGATTAAGAAAGTTAGGTAATATAGAGAAGTTACTGCAGAATAAACAGTGGAATGTTGCAGTGAAGCTTCCAGGGGTATGTGTGGTCAAAAGAGGACTAGTTGGTTGTGTTTGAGCTTATAAACCTTAACCCAGAATGCACTGCTTCAGGCAGGTAGGGGGTGTTGACCGCTGCCACACCCCCACAACTGGGCACTGCCTGTCTCTGTGCTTAGTTATACATCCTGTCCTGTCGAGTACATGTTTTTCTTTGTTTGAATCTAACTTATCATGTTAGAGACAATTTATTTGTTTGAAATGCTCTTGCCAAATGCCACATGTATTCTGCTTGTTTGATATGCTCTGGCATTCAGCCAGCTTATATCTTAATCTGTGCATAAGTTCGGCATGTGTAAACAGCAGTGGAATGTTAGTGGCTATTATGCGTGGCTCAAGTTCTGCCCACTGCAACTGCATGATTACTGGCGTAGGAGCAGCGATATAGAAGCTCCTTCACAAAAACACAGGGAACCTGAGATGAAAAATGGCAATCAACATCATCATTTATATAGTGTCACTAATTCCGCAGAACTGTACAGAGAACTCACTAACATCAGTCCCTGCCCTATTGAAGCTTACAGTCTAAATTCCCTAATATACACAGACTGAGGAAAACTAAGGTCAATTTAATAGCTGACAATTAAGCTACCAGTATGCTTTTGAAATGTGTGGGAGGAAACCAGAGCACCCGGAGGAAACCCATACAAACACGGGGAGAACATACAAACTTCACACAGATAAGGCCATGGTTGGGAATTGAACTCATGAGCCCCATGCTGTGAGGCAGAAGTGCTAACCACTAACCAACCACGCTGCCCAATGTATTATCTGATGCATTGATCTATATATTAATTTACATATATTTTAGACCTGTTCCCATAACCAGAAAAAGTCAAATATTATAATATTCAATCATATACATAATTATAATTTATGATAATACTGCTTATATAGCTTAAATGTTTACATAATAGTATAAAAAGACATAATGACAGACAAAATGCCAAAAAGATGAGTTTCAGCTGTCTGTTCATGTTTAAATGTGACAGTTAATGTTAGTAAGTATTTGTATGTGAGTTTTTGTTACTCACCTCAATATGATATTACATTTCATAAAGTAATAATAATTCTATACTGGGTTAAATAGCAATCTAAAATAACTTAATACACTGTGAATGAATATATTGAAAGCCAATGTTACAATATAATAAAATGACACAAACTATGGGATGTGCAGTATGAAATTTTTGCAAGTGTATTACTATTGCTAACTCAGGGCTACCACAGTTGAAGATTGTGAAATTAGAGAGTAATTGTCACCTGTAAATTTGTATAACAGGCTGAGCACGAGAGTCTTCCTGCTGGTTTGATGGGCCTTGTTCAGGATTTTTAAAGTTCATCGCACGTTAATTTTCTATCTATATAATGTGATATCGTCAAAATGCATGAGGTTTGGAAATAACTAGTTTTAAAAGTCAATCTAATGGTAAAACTAGGAATCTTAAGGGGTTTCTAGAGTCCACCCTTGGTGGACCATGCAAGGACTCACAACTGCAAATTGACTTGGATGACAGTGTGTTGAGATAAAAACCCGGAAAAGGTGAGACGAGTTTAATTGTGCGGTTTAACACTGATTATTTCGCCACTCAGAGCCATCACTATCCGCAGAACAGCATCAGGTTTTGGATGCGATCATGTGAATCCCTTCTGGTCCTCCAGGTATATTTACTTGGGTTATCAGGATGTAGTGTGGTACTCCCTTCCCTGGGGACTCAGTACCTCCCTCCTTCCTCCTGGATACTGGCTACAATATGGCTCTTCTCTTTAAATTGCTCGAATATCAGACTCTCCTATACCTGGCACTGGTGATTTCGTACCATGGTGTTGACCACACCAGACCAATGAGGCAGCCACCCGCGTCATAGTATGGGGCCACCTCCCCTACTTCTATGAAGGCCGCGCCTCTCTGTTTACAGGATCCCCTTGTGACAGCAGGTGCGGTCATTGGGGGGCAGGATATATAATCACGCAATCACACAATCACTGCTTAATACATATTTTTCAATTGGTTTTATTGCAAAACACAGGCATTGCTCTTTCCTATGTTCTGATATTCAATTTTTCAAAGTGTAAATTACTGTAAAATATATCCAATTTTGAAATTGCACATGAAATTGAAAATAAATATGCTGTTTGAACAAAATTGGATTTTAATACATCCCGGCCAGTGTATCAATGAGCTTAAGAACTATTGTCTGCCATAACTAGATAGCAGTAAAGTGATAAGGTGCATTTTCCTAAGGATTGTTTCAGCCCACTATCTCAATGGCAGGTGATGAGTAAACCCAAATTATGTAGGATAGCTTGTCGAATACAAAAATTGCATTGAAATGACGCTGAAGAGAAGATTCTAGGGAAAAAAAATATT
This sequence comes from Mixophyes fleayi, assembly GCF_038048845.1. Classification (NCBI taxonomy): domain Eukaryota; kingdom Metazoa; phylum Chordata; class Amphibia; order Anura; family Limnodynastidae; genus Mixophyes; species Mixophyes fleayi. The sequence continues at coordinate 36,468,821 of NC_134412.1, read as the reverse complement.
AGCATTTTCTAAATTCTCCCTTGAAAACAACATAAATTGCTAAAAGAACATGAGGGTAATTTTAGATTATTTGCAAGCAATAGACCTTTGCAAATAATGTTATCAGCATCTTTGGCACAAATCACTTTCTAGGCTTTCTGCACAGGGAGTTTGGGGTACAGTGGATTATTATCCTGTCAGGCTACACTGAGCAGTCAATTTAAAATTTCTTTGACATTGTCAAGATATGGAATCTTTTACATGCATATAGCACAATGCTCTTTATAGAGAGACATTATGAACTTTCTGAGTTTATGCATTTGGAATATATACTGGTACATAAGTAAAGGTCAAATCGAAAAAAAAAAAAAACATCTGCCCCTTTATAAATAGTTATCAGTTTGACAGTATTGTTGCTGAGCCAATATCTTCTGTTTTACACTTCATATAAAATACTGTATGCTGCTAAAGTTTTACATTTTTGTATAAATAAAAGAAATAAACAATAATTATGTCTAACAGAAAAAATAATACTGATATTGTTTTTTCCCCGAGGATCATGCATTGAAGGAATGTATTTTAACAGAAGAATTATTACTTTGAGCACATATTTTGTATGTAAATGTCACATACATTTTATATTGAAAATGAGAGGCTACTGGTTCATTTTCATTGTCCTAGAACACAATTCTATCTTTTTTTTCTATCTTGTCCCAAAATACAATTCTATTTTTTACACTAATGATTAAAAGAGTAAAATTATCACAATTTTATGATGATGTGTACCCCTGTTCTCAGAATTAAATTTCCATTGCTTGTAATCTCACACCACTGGATATATATTGGTATATAAGTATAGTTAAAATTAATTGCAGTCTGTGCTAACCTACATGAGTTAAGTTACCACTACTCGAGATTAAGTCCTAGGGACAACTGAGTACCGGCGAACATACCTGGTTCTATGGGAAAGGGGGTTGCTAAGGTGAAGCTCTCGTCAACAACAGGTTCTGGTAACTTAACTTGTAGTGTGATTCGTGACAGTGAGCAATGATAGTTTCCACAGTGCGTGTTAAAAGATTTTGAGCAGAGCTCTATGAATTGTGTGCAGATGCAAAACCAGATATCAGGAACTATCACACTATAAATTGCAAAGCCAGGTATCGGAACCAGGAAACTGCTGAATGCAGAGCCAGGAATTGCTTGATGCAAGGTTAGAAGCACCAAGGACACAGATACAAGAAGAAGGAAACTAGAGTGTAACGCTGGGAGGTGATCTCACATATGAAAAGGCAGAGTCATATAATATTCAAAGGTTTGATCCAGGCAATAATATACAAAGTCAGAGTCACAAGCAATAGGTCTATCCAGGCAGCAATCAGGGATGATTGGGTCACAGACAGAGGTCAAAACAGAGTATCAGACAGGATCAGAATAAACTCAGAAACCAACAAAGGCTCAGTGAATCTGATAGGTATTTAAAGCAGCAGTAGCCAATCAGGGCAGGTGTCAGATTGAGCTGCAGTTGAGAGGAGTTCAAAGGATCACACCCAGGCTGACAGCAACACTGCAACAGCCAAAATTAAACAGCAGTTACCTTCTGTTTCTAGCACTCATTTTGTGGATCATTTGCAGCAAAGACTGTTATATTCCTGCATTCCCACAGAGATAGTGTAATATTCCTGCATTGTCACATTGACTGTGTTATATTTCTACATTACCACAAAGACTTTGTTATATTTCTGTGTTACACAAAGACTGTGTTATATTCCTGCAATGCAACAAAGACTGCTATTTTCTTGCAGTGGCACAAATCCTGTTTTATTCCTGAATTACCTGCTAGCCTAAATCGGCTGCAATAGAATCAAGTTACAAGAAAATCAAGAAAATGAAATCTGCACAAATAAATGACATACACGTGCTTCCTTTATATAGTCTAAAAACATCCCAATGATTCTGCTCTTTTGAATCTAAAGTCGTAAGGTACTTTAGCCAGTCTCCATTTTGGCACATTCCTTGGTGTGGCATCCTGACATCCTCTTCGTACAAGAAGTTGGGAGTCTTGTGAGGTATAATAATCTTTGGCATGTCATTTAGGTCTTCTATCATGTGTGTCCCGGTCCTGCCGCTTTGTGTTCCTTGCAGTCAAATTAGGATCCATTCTGTTATCTGACGGAGACACCTTCTGCTATACCTGGGCATTCATCTGAAATCAACATTTCTCCAAATGCAGAACACATTGTTCCTCTGTGATCTGTATTGTTAGTTACCACAGTGTAATAACATTTCTCTTAAGCTTTTAAGACTTAAGTTGATGCATCTAGAAAAATTCTCTTTTTTACAGGAACCGCATTTCCATCCAATAAAACTACCAAAAAGGACTGCCACATCTCTCGGAAAATGAAAATGCAATTATTGTTACTCAATTTCGAGCTGCAAATATCCTAGCTTTGCAACTTAAAGTTTCCTCAGATCTTTTACAGTTTAAACTAAGTTTGTTCTAATTAATTCTATTTCTTCTAAGCCTCAGATGAAACCTTGTTACCTTTCCAAACTGCTTTCTAGACCAAGTGTACAGTAATAGCAAACCAGTATTACTTCTCCATGTACCAATGATACCTTTTCCCATCTCTCTACCAAATTAGATTAACACTAAGTTTACCACTATATCTTATCATGAAAAACACAATTAAACCAGTTAGGTCTGGCTCCATATTTGTTAAAGAAAATGATGGTGTTTTAAATGTGTTATTATCATCATCATCAACATTTATTTATATAGCGCCAGCAGATTCCATTACGCTTTACAATTGAGAACAAACAGTAATTAAACAATAATGGGTAATACATACAGAGTGGTTCGAGGACCCTGCTCGCAAGCTTACAAGCTATGGTACAATGGTTTTAAGGGGGCTGTGTGCTCAATCACACAATTATGTTGGTCAGAGAGTTGTTGTCAGATCATTGACAACATTGGTCAGCGCAGTCTTTGTGGAGTGTTGAGAGCGAAAGCCTGACTGAAGAGGAACCAATAGGTTGTTTGCAGAAAGGAAACGTGTGAGATGAGTGTAGGCAATTCACTCAAGATGTTTGGAGGGGCATGGAAGCAGAGAGATCGGGCGGTAATTTGAGAGAGAGTTTGGTCTCAGTACTCAAATCAATGTCCAGATAATTAAAATCCCCCATAATTAAAACTTGACCTAGTTGTGTAGCCTTTTCAATTTCCTGTAGAAGTTGGGCTTCCTCAATCATTCTAATATCTGGCGGTTTAAAGTATATCCCTATCTAAAACTTCTCTGAACTTTTTCTCCACTGGAGATTTCCACCCACAATACCTCTATATTATCACCAATATTCTCATAAACAGTTTCCTGACTACTTGGTTTTAACTCTGGCTTAATATAAAGCCATACTCCTCCTCCCCTTTAATTTACCCTATCCCACCTGAAGAGAGTATAGCCTTCCAAGATGACTGCCCAGTCATGTGTATCATCCCACCAGGTCTCCGTAATACCTTTAATATCATACTGCTCATTCATTGATGCTAGTTCTAACTCTCCCATTTTACCTGTCAGGCTTCTTGTATTTGCAAGCCTACACTTATTGGCTATGCTTCCCTTCCCCCCCCCTCTCCACCCCCTTGACACTTGTCAAATTCCTCCTTACTACTCTCAATGTCTATTCCATAAATGATTGCTTGCCCCTCCCCCCGAAGCCAAGTTTAAAATCTCCTCCAACCTTCTAACCATCCTCTCCCCTAGCATAGGAGCCCCCTCCTCATTCAGGTGCAATCCATCTCAACAATAAAGTTGGCAACTAACTGAGAAATCAGCCCAGTGCTCTAAGGATCCACAACCCAACATGCACCAAAACTGCCGGGTCATTCCCAGCCCCTCCCAACAATCTGTCCACCCAATCCGCAATATGTCGAGCCCGAGCAACCGGGAGACAACACACTGTTCAGCATGCACGGTCCCGGTAACAGATTGCCTTATCTACCTTCCTAATAATTGAATCCCCTACCACCACAATCTGCCTGCTCCCTCAGTAACTTTGGTCCCCTATATGCTGGAGAGACCGTTCCCCTGGTTGCTAGAGGAAGCAGTCTCACCCAACTCTACCAATTCTGAACTGCCTTCCATAGTATCTTCATCCAGTCTGGCAAATCTGCTGGGATTGCTTAGCTCAGAACTGGCCTGCCTCTTGCTCCCTTTGCTACCCCTAGTAACTGTTATCCTGCTGCCTACTTGTGCATCCTCCTCTGTGTCTACTCCATCCTGCTCAGATAACACATCAATGGTGATCTGCAAACTCTGCTCCAGGTTGGCACTCTTTCTCACTGTTGCAATGGTCTGCTTTAGATCAGTTACTTGGGCTTCCAAAGAGACCAATTGCTCACATTTCTCTCAGAGGTATAAACCTTGGAACAATTTCTCCAAGTGTGCATACATATGGCAAGATATGCACTGAGTGAAATCATCAAGCCTGCTACCACTTATCTTATTATGACTTAACTTAACTTATTATAGCCTACAGTGAACTCTAAAGTACTAACCTTTGCTAGCCACTTACCATATTAAACCCCCTCCTGGATTCAACTCCTTACTGGATCTAATTCCACACTTTAAACAAAAAGCACAGGAAATCAAAATGCAGTGGAAATTACAAGCTCAATGAAATCACTTATCAACACCTGTTAAATAGAGCTTGCACTAACCAGCTGTATCAACTAAAGCAATTAAACCACACCCACTAGCGTTAACAGACAAAAAACACTCAATAAACACACAGAAAAACAAATCCCCTTCAATAAGCACTCAGAATAATTCCTCAATGTATATCACTCTCTTAGCACAGCACAGCACTTGTTACTGGATCTAACTCCAAAAGCACTTGAAAATAAAATTCAGTGGAAATCACAAGCCAATTATTTCTCTGACAGGTAACACAGTCTCTGATATATCTGCAGCATTAATAGTGTCACAGTGTTTGTTGTGTTTTTTTTACTTATCTCTCTCCTTTGAAGATGAGAGTCTTGGCCACTGTTGGGTTGTGGACTAACTGCAAGCCTGATCTTGCTAGCTGTCCTTCTCTGCTCACACGCAATTCACTAATAGCGGGAATCTCCCTCTCCTCCCTCTCCAAACATAGGCTCGCTTTGCTGTGTAATCTCCCTCAGGCTGCTTTGGCGACTTGATAGTGGAATTTCTGAAGTGATCCAGCTCCAAGACCTCTCAGTGCAAATCTACACCCAGCTTCTCTTTGTATAGCTTGGGTATCCCTCTCTTCTTCTATACACTCAGTCATTTTTACAGACACTGCATTCTACACACACCTCACTCCTTCTTTTGTTACTGTGACACACTTCACACTGCCAGAAGCTCTTCCTGTCAGCTTTCTCCTTGCTGTCACTCTCTCTTCTCCTCACAGACTCTCTGGTATGGCTGACTTCTGATTCACCCTGCATTTCCATAGCAACCTCAGCACTTGGCTGTTTAGTATAAGCCAGCCTGGTTACACTTGCCCCCTGGTGCTCTATTAAAGGACAATAGCAACTCAGTACTGATACACCACCTAAAAAGCAAGGGTGGATTAATACATCTTGCTTTCCGGCAGAACCAACCACACTCACACACGGGTTGTACACACTGTAGTATGGCCAAGGATATACTAAATGAGGGTGTATTTCTTTTGGTACCTCAGCACTTTTGCCTAGAGACTCATAGGTAAGTATCATAGGCGGTCTAATATCCCATCTAGGACGGGTACAGGCTTCAGAAACCCCCTCATCTTTGCCTGGTGATTCTGACTGGACTCTTTTTGGCATGACCTGAGCTTCCACATGGCCTGGATCTTCCACAGGCTGAAACTTCTCCTCCACAGCTTCAGGAATGGATTGTTCCTCTTGAACTGCTGGATCTTTCTTCCTGGTACCTCTAGGAGCTCCCCTCTGAAACTGTCTTGAGTCCTCCGGGATAAACATCCACATTAAACCCCCACTCTTTGTCAGACTTAGAACATGATGGTTCCAGACTTCTCAATGTCCTCTCGGGCTGTGCATTGAGGCGCTGACCTCTCAACCTTTCACTTTCACTCCATGTTATCCTACTTCTCCCAGACTCTGGAGTGTGTAACCAAATCTCTTGGCCTAGGGGCAATAAATGCTGACGATGATAGGTTTTTATTGGCCTGGATGCCCCTTCTGGCCTCAATTGATAAGAAGGAATTCCATCCAACTTTTTCACTACCACATGTGGGTCATCCCTCCACTTGTTGGCCAATTTATGTTTTCCGGGTATGCTTAAGTGGCGGATGAGCTTTCTGTCACCTGGCTAAAGAATGTGCTCCCTCACTCTTCGGTCATAATGGGCCTTTCTTTTTTGACTGCTCAGCCAGTCTATAAGCCTCCTTTAACTCCTATGTCAGTCTGCTTATGTATTGTAACCTTGAGGGTCCAGGAGTATCTTCTGGTGAGGCCCTGAAGCAGATATAAATTGATAATTTTGCCTATCTCCTGAACAACAGAGCATAAGGATAAAACCCTGTGGTCTCATTTCTCGTGCAATTGTATGCATGCACCAACTGGGATATGTGCCTGCTCCATTGTGCCTTTTTACTAGGGTTCAGGGTCCCCAACATATTGAAGAGGGTCTGGTAAAATCTCTGGCTGTGGATCCCCCTGTGGATGGAATGGGGTCGTACTTCGCTTTTTGATCCCGCAGATCTCACACAACTCCTTGTTCAAACGGTTCTCGAAGTTTTGACCTTAGTCAGAGTGGATGCATTCTGGTAGTCTGTAGTGCACGAAGAACTTCCCCAATAGAACCTTGGTGACTGTACCAGCCCTCTGGTTTTTGCTGATGTAGGCTTGGGCATATTAAGTGTAATGGTCAGTTACCACCAACACGTTGCTAATGTTCCTTTCATCCGGCTCGATAAATAGGAAATCAAGGCAAACTAGCTCGAGTGGCACACTATTAGCGATTTTCACAAGGGAAACAGATCTGGTGGGCTGAATCTTTCTCAAATATACACCTGCCACAGGTCCTGCAGTATCTTTTGATGTGTGCCTCCACCCTCGGCTAGCAGAACCTGTCTCCAATAAGCCCGGCAGTCTTTTCCACTCCTAGATGACCATCTTCATCGTGCTGAGCCTAAAGTGCCATAGCCCGATGCTTTATTGGCAACACAACTGCATTCGGGGCCTTCCATTCTTCCCTTGGGAATCTCGATATAGTAGTCCCTTCCTCGACACAAGGAATTCCCTCTGACATAACAGCAGTGCTGTCTCCTCAGCCTTCACTCCCCTGCTCAGCAACTGCTGTTTGTACTTTTATGGCCCATCGCACCGGTCCAATGGCTGGATTGTGCTGTTGATCGTCCCTCAGTTGGACAAAATTTAGCTGTTGGAGGTCTCTCATCTCCAGATTGGTCAACCAACAATTTAATGACGGTAAGGCTGAATCAGTCACGAAGGTCTGCGGCTTGGGCCTGCTGCCCTCCACTCCCTGGCCCTGTGTCTCTATCTGATGCCGCTGCCAGTCCCCACGGATGCTCAGTGAACCCCCTCCGTCTCTCCTACTGCACCATTCCTCTCTCTGGTCCTCATTGAACTCTCTCGCACCAACCCAGTACTCTCCCTGTTCCCCTGGACACTCTCCTGGACCTACTTGCACCCGTCGCTTCTTCTGCCCCATTCCTTGGACCCACCGAATCCTTCCCCCTGGACTTGCCGGTGCTCCTGCTCACCACCCTGAAGGCACCGCTCCTGTGGACTCTCCTGTTCTGGACTACCCGCGATCACACACCACCTCCATCTAGTGTTCCCTGTCCTCCCTGCCTGGTATTGTTCCCTCAGCATTGCTAATTTGCTCTTTTTTTGCTCTTTTTGCATCTCCCACTGTCTTTGCCTGGTATTTTACTCTGTCCTTATTTCTTTAATGTTACCTAATTGTTTTGCCTTGTAATTCTCTCTTTACTTTTATTACTTTTGCTCTTATTATTACCAGTCTATTACTTTTATTTTTATCACTTTTATTCATTTTATTACCAGCATACTGCATTATTGTTTTGCACCATTGTTTGCCTATTGTCACGGGCACTAGGAGTCTTTACCCAGGGATCACCAGATGGTAGGCTTACCAGAGCAATGTAGATGGTAATAGGGTACTCTGGTAGCTGGGTGATCACGGAACATGAAATGATGGCCGATGAGATGCTCAGGAAAGTCTATGACTAGCAACACTGGTAATAATGAGATAATAATACACAAGGAACTGTATGGACAAGGACACGTGAAGATAGTCAGTGGTCTGCGATAGCAAGTTGTACCACTGCTATAGTGAGGAGGAATGTCCAACAGAAACAAGGAGGTGATGAGAGTCAGCGGTCTGCGGGTAGCAAGTTGTACCGCTGGCTGAGTGAAGGAATGGAATCCAAGTGGAGGTATCCAGGTAGTCAGTGGTCTGCGGTAGCAAGTTGTACCACTGCTATGTGAGAGGAGGATGGAACAGGTGATACCGGAAACAGGGATCAGTGGTCTGACATCAGCAAGTTGTACCACTGAATATATATGTGAGGAGGTGCACGGGGGAAGACTGCAACACAGGATATACACAGGCACCTTATACACGATCCACAGTAATATGCACAATATAGATATATATATATATAAATGACTGAGCAGGTCTGCAATCTAGAAAGTCTCTTGAAGTAGTCCAGCACAATGATAACACAGTCAATGATGGCAATAGACTCAGCGGATAGCAGACTCCAGAGAGAACCAAACACAGTCCAGCAAGATATGCAATACACAGCACAGTCAATGAGAAGTATGCATACCGTGGTTCAGCAGTAGCAGTCAGATGGGATAGCAGCGGTACCTGAGCGGCTAGAGGCCGACTGGATAGAAAGTCCCTGGACAGGTGAGGCAGAGGTCTAGCAGGTGCAGCGCACAGGTGAGTAGACCAACAGGGACACGAATCCACAGGAGTCAGCAACACGTGGAACTGGACTCATAGGAGACCCAGGAGAATGGAGATGATCCAGCAGAGGGTAGTAGATGAGATACAAATCCAATGCTGACAGGAGGGCAGAGACCAGAGGAACACGTGAAGGCGTGGAGAGTGGATCAGCAGGAGATGGACGATAGCGCTGACCACAGCGGCAGGACTCAGCGGCACACGGAGGTAACCAGTAGCAACCACAGGAACCGACAGCGATGGGAGACAGGAGTGCAGCGCAGGGCAGGAGCTGTAGATCACGAAGTGTAGCAGATGGTAATGAAAGTGGCAGTCTCGAGGAAGGCACAGCAAAGATGAGATGAGACTGTAGTGCACGGAGGCAGCGGATAGTAATCAGCTGGCAGTCACGATGTTAAACACAGACGAGTTGCAAGCAGGAGACTGTAGTGCACGGAGGCAGCGGATAGTAATCAGCTGGCAGTCACGATGATGAACACAGGCGAGTTGCAAGCAGGAGACTGTAGTGCACGGAGGCAGCGGATAGGAATCAGCAAACAGCCTTGATGAGAAGCAGGTGAGTGAAGTAAAAGCTGGAGTGCACGGAGGCAGCGGATAGCAATGAGCAAACAGTCACATTGATATAAAATAACGTTGAAGTGGTTTAGAAGACTGTAGTGCACGGAGGCAGCGGATAGGAATCAGCAAACAGTCCTGATGATACAGTTGATGGTAGAAGTGGTTTAGAAGACTGTAGTGCACGGAGGCAGCGGATAGGAATCAGCAAACAGTCCTGATGATACAGTTGATGGTAGAAGTGGTATGGAAACCACAGGAATAGAAGTGGTTTGGAAACCACAGGAATCAGCAGCGCTGAATACACGAGGAATACAGGAACACCTTCAGAGACTCATGAGGAATGAGACTCCAAGATCAGGCAACGTGGTGTTGACCACAGGTGCTTAATATAGGGAGGTTGCCTGATCTGCCAATTGAGTTAAAGGGGTATACACTGAAGTATAGAAAAGGGCTGCGCATGCGCAGAGCCTCAAGATGGTGGACGACCACGGTTCCTAAATGTCCGGGAAGAGGCACTCACGGTCCGGTGAGTGACAGTACCCCCCCTTTTAAAGGTGGGCACAGAACGCCTGGAACCGGGCTTGTCCGGATTTTTGGAGTAAAACTTCTTCAAAAGGGCAGGAGCATTAAGATCTTCAGCTTTGATCCAAGAGCGCTCCTCAGGACCAAAGCCCTTCCAATGAACGAGGAAGTGGAGGACTCCTCGCGAAATTTTTGCATCTAGTACCTCGGTAATCTCAAAATCCTCCTCCTGATGAACTTGAACTGGCTGCGGAGCTGAGGGAGGAGTTGAAAAACGGTTGATAATAAGAGGTTTGAGCAAAGATACATGGAAGGCATTAGAAATCCGAAGACTCTTAGGAAGAAGGAGTTTCACACATACTGGATTGATAACTTGAATGATCCTATATGGACCAATAAAACGAGGGGCGAATTTCATGGATGGAACCTTCAAACGAATATTTTTTGTGGATAACCAGACACGATTTCCAATTTTTAGTGGTGGAATAGCCCGCCTCTTCTTATCAGCGAAAGATTTATATTTGACAGATGTCTTCTTTAAACAGGTTCTGACCTGAGACCAGATATTTTTAAAGGTCTGACAAACAGTTTCCACCGCAGGAACTTGGGTGGGCGGGAGGGCAGGAAATTCCGGAAAAGACGGATGGTGACCGTAGACCACAAAAAATGGAGTTTTGGATGATGACTCATGGTACATGTTGTTATGGGCGAACTCAGCCCAAGGGAGTAACTCTACCCAGTTGTCTTGATTGGCTGATGAAAATATCCTTATAAAAGTCTCAAGATCTTGATTGACACGTTCGGTTTGTCCATTGGATTGTGGATGGTAAGAAGATGAGAGTGCTAATCGTATGCCCAAGGTTTTACAAAGGGCTCGCCAGAATCTGGACACGAATTGTACTCCTCTATCAGACACAATCTCAGATGGACATCCATGGATACGGAAGATCTCTTTAATGAAATGTTCAGCCAGGATAGACGAGGAAGGCAAACCAGACAGAGGGATGAAATGAGCCATCTTCGAAAATCTGTCCACTACCACCCAAATAGTGTTATGGTTCTTACTAGGTGGTAAGTCAGTAACGAAATCCATACTAATATGGGTCCATGGTTTGGACGGAATGGGTAGTGGTCGCAGCAACCCTGCTGGGGTTCTGCGGGAGGATTTGAATTGCGAACATAATTCACAGGAAGCAATGAACTCTTTGACGTCTCTCCTCATTGAAGGCCACCAGTAACTTCGAGAGAGGATCTCAAAAGTCTTGTGTTCACCGGCGTGTCCAGAAAAACGAGAGGCATGGAACCACGAAAGGATTTTCCTCCTTAGAGTAGGAGGCACGAGGGTCTTCCCAAATGGTAGCGTTTTGGTGGATGAAGCAGCCAGTGAGATACATTTGGGGTCAAGAATGGTATGGTTGGAAACCTCTTCTATATCAGAGGACGTAACAAAGGCTCTAGATAAGGCATCAGCTTTTTTGTTCTTGGCAGCTGGTTTGAAGGTAATTATTAATTCAAAACGGGAAAAGAAAAGAGACCATCTTGCTTGACGAGGGTTCAAGCATTGGGCAGACTGGAGATATGACAAGTTCTTATGATCCGTGAAGATCGTCACCGGATGGCGAGCCCCCTCCAACAAGTATCTCCATTCCTCTAATGCGGCTTTGATAGCCAGTAATTCCTTGTCTCCGATGGTATAATTCTTCTCTGCGGGTAGGAGACCCCGAGAATAGAAGGCACAAGGGTGGAATTTTTGCTGTTCCGAGCGTTGGGAGAGAATAGCTCCTAAGCCCACATTAGAGGCATCTACTTCTAGGAAGAAGGGGAGTGTCACATCAGGCTGACGAAGGATTGGAGCCGAAGAGAAGGACTCTTTTAATGTTTGAAAGGCTTGAATAGCCTCAGTTGACCATTGCTTAGGATTAGCCCCTTTTCGAGTCAGGGCCACAATAGGAGATGCAATGGAAGAAAAGTCTTGAATGAAGCGTCTATAGTAATTGGCGAAACCTAAAAAACGCTGGATCGCACGAAGAGTAGTTGGCTGGGGCCAATGTAGTACAGCATTTACTTTGTCAGGATCCATCTTCAGACCAACTCCGGAAACAATATACCCCAAGAATGGAATCTGGGGTAATTCGAATGAACATTTTTCTAATTTACAGAACAATGAATTTTTCCGTAGCCTGGAGAGGACTTCTGCCACATGTTGGTGGTGAGAAGGCAGGTCCTGTGAAAAAATCAATATGTCGTCCAGGTAGACGACGACACATACATATAATAAGTCCCGAAAAATCTCATTGATGAAGCCCTGAAAAACAGCGGGGGCATTACATAGCCCGAAAGGCATTACCAGATATTCGTAATGCCCGTCTCTGGTGTTAAACGCTGTCTTCCATTCGTCACCGGAACGGATTCTGATTAAATTGTAGGCACCACGAAGATCCAACTTAGTAAAAATACGGGCTCCCTTGATGCGGTCAAATAGCTCAGTGATCAACGGAATGGGATACCGATTCTTGATAGTAATGGCATTGAGTCCACGAAAATCTATACAAGGGCGTAATGATCCATCCTTCTTTTTGACAAAGAAGAACCCAGCTCCAGCGGGCGAGGTGGAAGGTCGAATGAACCCACGCTGGAGGTTCTCCCGTATATATTCAGATGTAGCTTGAGTTTCAGGTAACGAGAGTGGATAGACCCGGCCCCTGGGAGGAGTCTTGCCAGGAAGAAGATCAATCGGACAATCCCAAGAACGATGAGGAGGAAGACGTTCAGACTGAGCTTTATCAAAAACATCGGTAAATGAAGCATATTGAGGAGGGAGTCCCGGTGAAATAGCTGAGATGGAAGCTTGCTGTACCTTGAGAGGAATGACTTGGGAAAGGCAATGATGGTGACATTCAGACCCCCAAGACGTGACTTGAGGGGTGCGCCAGTCAATCTGGGGAGAGTGACACTGAAGCCATGGAAGGCCTAGGACAATCGGACTTGTCGTAACAGGAAGAATTAAAAATGATATCTCTTCATGATGCAGAGCACCAATCTGAAGGGTTACTGGAGACGTACTCTGGGTGATGAGACCGTTGATGAGACGTGATCCATCGATAGCCGTCACAGTAATGGGAGTTTTTAAGGTAATCACTGGTAGAGACCATTGATTTACTAACGATTTGGAAATAAAATTTCCTGCTGCTCCGGAATCAATCAATGCCTGTGACTCAAAGGTTTTGGTAGCAAAGGAAATAGTCACATCAAAAGCGCAGACTTTAGATTTCATAGACGATGGAGAGGACTCCAGGGACCCTAACTTCACCTCTCCAGAACTAGTTAGGGCCTGGCATTTCCCGATCTCTTAGGGCAGGAGCTGAGGACATGAGTGGAATCAGCACAATAGATACAGAGTCTATTCTTGACTCTTCGTCTCCTCTCCTCAGAAGATAACTTGGAACGTCCTATCTCCATGGGAATCACAGCGGGTGACACTGGACGAAATTGAGGGTTAGAGCGAAGAGGTGCTTTAGCAGAAGTCGTTTTCTCAGCCTCTCTTTCACGAAATCTCATATCAACACGATGGCATAGAGAGATCAAATCTTCAAGTGACGAAGGAAGCTCTTGAGTAGTCAGTGCATCTTTAATTTTATCGGAAAGCCCCTGCCAGAAGGCGGCAACTAGGGCTTCAGTGTTCCACTGAAGTTCAGAGGCTAAGATCCTAAATTGAATGACGTACTGGCCTACAGTATGAGATCCTTGTCGCAGACGGAGGATGCTGGAAGCAGCGGAGGTCACACGACCTGGTTCATCGAACACACTTCGAAATGTAGAAATGAATTTGGCACTATCTTGTAATATTGGATCGTTCCTCTCCCACAGAGGGGAGGCCCAAGCCAGGGCTTGTCCTGAAAACAAAGAGATAAGATAGGCCACTCTGGAACGATGGGTAGAAAAATTTTGAGGTTGGAGCTCAAAATGGACTGAACATTGGTTAAGGAAACCCCTACAAGTTTTGGGGTCTCCATCGTACTTTGACGGAGTAGGCAGGTGAAGCGTGGAAGCTGTAGACACCTGGGATGGCAATGGGGAAACGGAGGAAAGCACAGGAGCTTCAGTAGTAGCTGTCACAGTCTGTCCAGATGTTCCTTGGGAGGTTAATGACTGGTAACACTGAAGTAACAGCTGTTGGCGGGCATCCTGTTGTTCCACACGGCTAACCAGATGTTGCAGCATCTCTTTGGCGGTAGGTTCCGCATCTGGGTCTGTCATGGCCTGATCTTACTGTCACGGGCACTAGGAGTCTTTACCCAGGGATCACCAGATGGTAGGCTTACCAGAGCAATGTAGATGGTAATAGGGTACTCTGGTAGCTGGGTGATCACGGAACATGAAATGATGGCCGATGAGATGCTCAGGAAAGTCTATGACTAGCAACACTGGTAATAATGAGATAATAATACACAAGGAACTGTATGGACAAGGACACGTGAAGATAGTCAGTGGTCTGCGATAGCAAGTTGTACCACTGCTATAGTGAGGAGGAATGTCCAACAGAAACAAGGAGGTGATGAGAGTCAGCGGTCTGCGGGTAGCAAGTTGTACCGCTGGCTGAGTGAAGGAATGGAATCCAAGTGGAGGTATCCAGGTAGTCAGTGGTCTGCGGTAGCAAGTTGTACCACTGCTATGTGAGAGGAGGATGGAACAGGTGATACCGGAAACAGGGATCAGTGGTCTGACATCAGCAAGTTGTACCACTGAATATATATGTGAGGAGGTGCACGGGGGAAGACTGCAACACAGGATATACACAGGCACCTTATACACGATCCACAGTAATATGCACAATATAGATATATATATATATAAATGACTGAGCAGGTCTGCAATCTAGAAAGTCTCTTGAAGTAGTCCAGCACAATGATAACACAGTCAATGATGGCAATAGACTCAGCGGATAGCAGACTCCAGAGAGAACCAAACACAGTCCAGCAAGATATGCAATACACAGCACAGTCAATGAGAAGTATGCATACCGTGGTTCAGCAGTAGCAGTCAGATGGGATAGCAGCGGTACCTGAGCGGCTAGAGGCCGACTGGATAGAAAGTCCCTGGACAGGTGAGGCAGAGGTCTAGCAGGTGCAGCGCACAGGTGAGTAGACCAACAGGGACACGAATCCACAGGAGTCAGCAACACGTGGAACTGGACTCATAGGAGACCCAGGAGAATGGAGATGATCCAGCAGAGGGTAGTAGATGAGATACAAATCCAATGCTGACAGGAGGGCAGAGACCAGAGGAACACGTGAAGGCGTGGAGAGTGGATCAGCAGGAGATGGACGATAGCGCTGACCACAGCGGCAGGACTCAGCGGCACACGGAGGTAACCAGTAGCAACCACAGGAACCGACAGCGATGGGAGACAGGAGTGCAGCGCAGGGCAGGAGCTGTAGATCACGAAGTGTAGCAGATGGTAATGAAAGTGGCAGTCTCGAGGAAGGCACAGCAAAGATGAGATGAGACTGTAGTGCACGGAGGCAGCGGATAGTAATCAGCTGGCAGTCACGATGTTAAACACAGACGAGTTGCAAGCAGGAGACTGTAGTGCACGGAGGCAGCGGATAGTAATCAGCTGGCAGTCACGATGATGAACACAGGCGAGTTGCAAGCAGGAGACTGTAGTGCACGGAGGCAGCGGATAGGAATCAGCAAACAGCCTTGATGAGAAGCAGGTGAGTGAAGTAAAAGCTGGAGTGCACGGAGGCAGCGGATAGCAATGAGCAAACAGTCACATTGATATAAAATAACGTTGAAGTGGTTTAGAAGACTGTAGTGCACGGAGGCAGCGGATAGGAATCAGCAAACAGTCCTGATGATACAGTTGATGGTAGAAGTGGTTTAGAAGACTGTAGTGCACGGAGGCAGCGGATAGGAATCAGCAAACAGTCCTGATGATACAGTTGATGGTAGAAGTGGTATGGAAACCACAGGAATAGAAGTGGTTTGGAAACCACAGGAATCAGCAGCGCTGAATACACGAGGAATACAGGAACACCTTCAGAGACTCATGAGGAATGAGACTCCAAGATCAGGCAACGTGGTGTTGACCACAGGTGCTTAATATAGGGAGGTTGCCTGATCTGCCAATTGAGTTAAAGGGGTATACACTGAAGTATAGAAAAGGGCTGCGCATGCGCAGAGCCTCAAGATGGTGGACGACCACGGTTCCTAAATGTCCGGGAAGAGGCACTCACGGTCCGGTGAGTGACACCTATTGTGGTCCACACCTCTGCAGATACTTTACTTTGTCTTATTTCTTCATTGTTACCTAATTGTTTCGCCTGAAATTCTATTCTCTTTATTTGTATTACTTTTGTTCTTCTTATTAACAGTCTATTTCTTTTACTTTTATCACTTTTATTTTTTATTACCTGCCTACTGCACTATTGTTTAGCTTTATTGTTTGCCATTGTTGTCCACACCTCTGCTGGTATTTTACTTTTTCTTTGGCTCTATTTCTTTGTTGCTACCTACTATTGTCCTTTCTGACTCCTCCCCTGCCTCTTCCACCTTGGCTCTCTCACCCCTCCTCCACCCTTATCTCCTTTCTAGCACCATGCCTCCACGCCCCTGCCCTATTCCCATCCTCTCCCCTAGCCTCCGCCCCTACATTAACGCTCCCCCTCGCTCCACCAACCCCGCCACTCTCCTCCACATCACTCCCCTTCATCCCTCCCCTTCTCCTGTGCCCTCTGGAACTCCAGATCTATACGCAACAAACTGCCGGCTATCCATGACCTCTTCATCTCCAACTCTCTTAACCTCCTTGCTATCACCGAAACCTGGCTCTCCTCTGCTGACACTGCTTCCCCCGCCGCTCTCTCCCATGGTGGTCTCACCTTCACCCACTCCACCAGACCGGATGACCGTCCAGGTGGGGGAGTGGGACTCCTCCTATCCCCCAATTGCACTCTTCGGGTCATTCCCTCCGAACCGTCCCTCTCCTTCTCCTCCTTCGAAGTCCATTCCATCTGCCTCTTCTCCCCCATTCACCTCCGTGTCTCAGTCCTATACCGCCCCCCGGCCCCTCTTCCCTCTTTCTCGACAACTTCGCATCCTGGCTTCCCCACTACCTGTCCTCTGACCTCCCCTCTATCATACTTGGCGACTTTAACATCCCTATTGATCTCCCCTCTGACCCTGCCTCCATCAAACTTCTTGCCCTTTCCTCTTCCCTTGGCCTCACTCAGTGGACCTCCTCCCCCACCCACTGCCTTGGTCACTCCCTTGATCTTGTCTTCTCTCATCGATGTGATCTCTCTGACTTCTCCAACTCTCCCTTCCCTCTCTCTGACCACCACCTACTCTCCTTCAATCTTTCCTCTTCCTCTTCCCCTGCCCCACCCCTCCCTAAATCTACCCTCACTAGGCGCAATCTTGACGCTATTGACTCTACTTCCTTTTTCCTCCACTCTTGAAACCCTACTCTCCCCTCTTCCCTCCCTGGTCTGCCCTGACCAAGCCACCTCTCTCTATAACCACTCTCTCACCACTGCCTTGGATGCTGTCGCCCCTGCCACCTCAGTCTGCCGCCGCCGCTTAATTCCCCAACCCTGGCACTCCACTTTCACCAGCTTCCTCCAGAAGTGCACTCGTGCTGCTGAACGCCTCTGGAGGAAATCTCGCTCCCTGGCTGACTTCCTTCACTTCAAGTTTATTCTCTCCTCCTACTGCTCCGCCCTCTCCCTTGCTAAACAATCCTTCTTTAAGTCCCTCATTTCTTCTCAGTCCTCTAATCCCCGCCGCCTCTTTGCCACGTTCACCTCTCTCCTTGCCCCTCCGTCTCCTCCTATCCCACTCTCCCTCTCTGCTACTGATTTTGCATCCTTTTTCTCCTCTAAAATTGTGGCCATCAGACTTGATATCTCCTCCTCCCTTCCCTCTCCTGCTTCTCTCTTCACTCCTCCCTCTTCGTGCATCCCACCCTGGTGCTCCTTCCGCCCTACTACGGGCGATGAAATCTACTCCTTCCTTCTTTCCTCTCCCCCGTCCACCTGCCACCTGGATCCCATCCCCTCTCACCTTCTCCGCTCCCTCTCCCCCACTGTCTGTGCTTACTTAGCTCACCTCTTCAACCTGTCTCTCTCCGCTGGCACTGTCCCCTCCTCCTTCAAACATGCCCTTATCACTCCTATTCTAAAAAAAAACCAATCTTGATCCCACCTCACTCGCCAACTACCGTCCCATTTCACTTCTCCCCTATGCTTCTAAACTTCTCGAGCGAATTGTCTACAACCGCCTCACCTGTCACCTCTCAACAATTCCCTCCTTGACCCTCTCCAATCTGGCTTCCGCCCCCTCCACTCCACTGAAACCGCCCTCACCACTGTAACTAATGATCTCCTCTCTGCTAAATCCAGGGGTCACTTCTCCCTCCTCATCCTCCTGGACCTATCCGCAGCCTTTGACACCGTAGACCACCCCCTCCTCTTGCAGACCCTTCACTCTCTCGGTCTCTCTGGCTCTGTCTTCACTTGGTTCACCTCTTACCTCGCCAACCGCTCTTTCTCGGTTTCCATGTCCGGATCATCCTCCCCCACTTCCGCCCTCCCTGTAGGAGTCCCTCAGGGCTCTGTTCTTGGTCCTCTACTATTCTCACTCTATACTACCTCCCTAGGTGCTCTCATCACCTCACTCGGCATTCAGTATCACCTATACGCCGATAATATTCAACTTTACATCTCTTCTCCTGATCTTCCCCCCCCCTCCTCTCTCGTGTATCTGACTGCCTCTCTGCCATCTCCTCTTGGATGTCCTCACGCTTTCTCAAAATTAAAATTGCTAAAACCGAACTCATTGTTTTCCCTCCATCTAAGTCCCCATCCCATCTGGATCTCTTCATCACTGTCAACAACTCCACTATCTCTTCTGTCCCCCAAATCCGCTGCCTGGGAGTCATCCTCGACTCCTCTCTCTCTTTTGCCCCCCACATTCAATCCCTCGCCCAATCCTGTAATTTCCAACTTCGCAACATCGCCCGCATCCAGCCCTTCCTTTCTCATGAAGCAACCAAAACTATTGTCCACGCGCTTATCATTTCCCGGCTGGACTACTGTAACCTTCTCCTCACCGGCCTCCCCCGCTCTCGCCTTGTCCCCCTTCGTTCTATACTTAATGTGGTTGTGAGGCTTATCTTCCTTTCTTGCCGTTCCTCTTCTGCCTCCCCTCTCTGCCTTGCCCTACACTGGCTCCCCTTCCCTTACAGAATCCTCTTCAAACTTCTTACACTCACCTACAAGGCTCTCTCCCATTCCACTGCCCCTTATATCTCCAATCTTCTCTCCATCCACACTCCCGCCTGGTCCCTGCGATCGGCCAATGACCGTCGCCTCTCCTCCTCTCTGATCACCTCATCCCATTCCAGAATTCAAGACTTCTCCTGAGCTGCCCCCTGCACTGGAATGACCTCCCTCGCTCCGTCCGTTTGTCCCCTAACCTGTGCTCTCTCAAACGGGCACTCAAAACTCATCTCTTCCGCAAAGCCTACCAGCCTTCCACCTAACCCTCTCTTCACCCTTTCTCGCTTCAATTCGCTCCTCCTCAGTAATGGGGAGCACTTGCTCCCCTCCTCCGACTCCCTTTGTGCCTGCCGTCTGTCTACCCTCCCTATAGGATGTAAGCTTGTATGAGCAGGGCCCTCCTCCCTCCTGTCTCGCTACCTTATCTTCTGCTCCACTTCAATATATTTGCCTTGCCTGGAGCCTCTGAAGTCTTGGTACTACTCGTTTATTGTTTTGTACTGTTATTCCCTGTACGGTCCATTGTTTGTACTGTGTACGGCGCTACGGAAACCTTGTGGCGCCTTATAAATAAACGATAATAATAATAATAATAATAATAATAATAACCTTCGGTATCCCCCATCATGATGCGCTCGGCTGACCTGTTCTGCTAGTAGTCCTACAGGGGTTGCAAGTAATTCGCCCTGTGGGTCAGCAAAAACACTTGAGGCTGAGCCCGTATCATATCTCTCTCCCTGGACTGCGGAGGGCAGTGGTCGGCTGTCTATATTGAATGCTCGCCCCCTGAGGCATGTCAATGATGGCCGCGGGTCTCTGAGGCCAAATGATGAGCCACAGAGCATCACTGTCTTCCTAAATCTTAGTTTCTAGGGCAACAGCTCTCTGGTAAGTGTAGTGACAGCTTCCACCAAGATGCGGTCCATGCGGTCTCCATTTGCTACAAGTATCTCAATAACATTTGGCTTCAACACCTCAGACACCTGCTGCTGTGCTCGGAGTACGCTTTCAACCGATATATCTTTCACATTTCCATACAGACACAGACTGCACTCTGGGGCTGTCCCTCAGGCTTGACACCATGTGAACACATGTTCCCCATTAATTCCTAGCATGGTGGTGGTGGTTGTCGCTATGTGGGTCTGAGTCTGACAATCGTGATCTCAGCAGTGTCTCCAATGTGGCACCCCTTTCCCCAGTACACCAGAAGGGGTGGTGAAATGTTCTTTCACTTCAGTGTCTCCACCCGAGTCTTCTGCACAGTATGGTGGGATGCGGACTGTGATTGAATCCATCAGGAGTTGACTCGGGAAGTCATTTGTATCCAACCACACTAACCCTCTAAATAATAATGTACCACACACTGTGGTTGCAAACAATCAACTGGGTGTTTATTTGGGGGAAAATAAATGGGAGAGGCGGATTTAAATATGGGGAAATTATGAATAGTTTGATGTGGTTATTTTTAACTTATTTCTCTCCTTTGAAGATGAGGGTCTGAGCCACTGTTGGGTTGTGGACTAACTGCAAGCCTGATCTTACTAGCTGTCCCTCTCTGTTCACACGCAATTCACTAATAGTGGGAGTCTCCTTCTCCGCACATAGGCTGGCTTTGCTGTGTAATGTCCCTCAGGCTGCTAGGCGACTTGATAGTGGATTTTCTGCAGTGATCCAGCTACAAGACCTCTCTGTGCAAATCTACAACCAGCTTCTCTTTGCATAGCTTGGATATCACTCTCTTCCTCTTTATAATCGGTCGTTTTGTCAGACTCTGCTTTCTACACACACACTTCACTCCTTCTCTTATTGCTCTGACACACTTCACACTCCCAGCCCCTCTCCTGTCAGCTTTCTCCTTTCTGCCTCTCTCTCTTGTCCTCCCAGACTCTCTAGTATGGGTGACCTCTGCTTCATCCTGCGTTTATATAGTAACCTCAGTACATGGCTGTTTAGTATAAGCTAGCCTGGTTACATATATAAAAGTGGTCGGAACCTGTTAATTCAATAATTGTTAGTGTAATCGCAGCACCAAAATAATATTCTAATATGGAAGACTACATTCACCAGGCATCAAATATGAAAGAAAAATTCTTAGAAAAAAAACATCCAGAAAAATCAGTGGATGAGATGTATGAATCTGTTAAACAACTCAAAAGAATCAGAGTCATGAAACCAAAACCCTGCAATACATCTATAAAATAATAACTTCTGTTTATTAAAAATTACAGCAATCATTCAAGAACACCAGAGAAGATAATTAACATATACTGGCCAATATTACTCAAAGACCAAAAACTTAAAAACTGCCTACCAAATAAACCCAAGATCATTTACCTGAAAACCAGTAATCTAAGAAATAAACTTGTAAAAAGCACTCTCCCATTCAATTAAACTAGCCTTAAAGAAACCTGGCTAGGCAAAAACACTGCACCAGACAGCATGCAAGTAAAACCCTCAGAACAGAATCACGCCAAACCCGCAAATCATTTGAAATCCAATAAAAAATAACAGAGAATTCGCCATAGCAAAAAAAATTTACATGCAATACCCATGAGGCCCTCTACATGCTAGAATGCCCATGTGGTCTTCAGTACATTGGCAGAACAATCAGTTTCCTAGAAGAAGAGTGGCAGTACATATTAGAAATGGACTTGAAAATCATAGTGTCCCAGATCATTTCAAAACCTAGCATGCAACAAGACCCCACATTTATGAAATTCACTGGCATCAAAAAAGCCCTAAAACCCTGGAGAGGGCGCGACTACACAGCGCTTTTCTCAAAAGAAGAAATTTGATGGATTTACAATCTAGATACCTTAAGCTCCAAAGGTTTAAACATAGATTTTGATCGAGAAATGCCCCTTCATTTGTAACTCAACACCACTATCAGATAATCAGTCCTTTACCCTTTTAGCATGAACTTTCTCACAGAATACCTCATGTACTATTTAAAATATAGATGGATATACTAGTCCTTCACCTGTCTGAATCAACCTATATCTGTCAACAACACCTTATCTCAGTGACAATAAAATTTTATGCGTTACATATCAACACATCTATATATACTGAATTAAACATCCGATTAAGGTAATAAGACAATAACCACCACTGCATATAGAGAAGTAAGTAGTGATCTTCAGACCATGGATAGAATTAGTCAACAAACGACACTGATATCAATTAGAGATGCTCACTGACCCCCGTGAAGTGGTTTTGCTTTTGCTTTTGGATCTGGATTAGGTTAGAGTTTTGGTTTTAGCAAAACCACCCTCGTGTGTTTTGGTTTTGGTTTTGGATCTGTATTTTCTTAGAAAAATTACTAAAATATGCTGAAATCACATAATTTTGCTCTTTTTTTGATCCTACATTATTATTAACCTCACTAACACTCATTTCAAGTCATTTTCAGTCAATTTTGACCACCTCCCAGGTCAAAATATTATTTTCATACACTTTCAAACAAAGATTGCAGCAGTTCTTGCCAGTTATAAAAAATGCCACTGGCATGCCTGGGCATAAGACCAAAATTCTACCTCTTATGTGTGCAATTGTTTTTACACAAATCCTGACAACAGTTGTATAGCTATTTGTAGCGTTTGTAAAGCCACACTCAGTAGAGGTAGGGACCTTAACCATCTAGGATACTCATCCATGCTACGGCATTTGAAGCAAGTTCATGGAAAGATGTTGGGAAAATCAGAAACTAAAAAAATAACAACAAGCAGTCCAGCATTATCTACCTCCCTTCTCTCATCTAGATCCCAGCACCTGCTATCTACACCCCCAACACCTTCATCATCACTATCCTCACAAGTGATGGGAGTTAGTACTGCATCCAAGTTGCTAAGGCTAGATGACTCTCCACTAACCATAATTCCTCTGAAGAATTATTGAGCGTTAGTCCCACTGCTGCTGCTGTTGGGGATGGATCTTTAACCCAGAAGAAGACTACTAGTAGTTTACAACAATTAACTGTTAAACAATCCTTTGCTAGAGGAAGAAAGTAAGAAAGCTGTCACCCAGTCGCAAAGCGGATCACAGACGCAATGGGGACTATGCAAGTATTAGATCTGCGTCCAATTTCCACTATTAATGCAGCTGGTGTTATACACTTACTTGAGGTCTTGTGTCTCCATTACGAAATTCCACCACGGCACCAATTTACTAGAAAATCTATTCCTCACCTCTACCAGGAGGTTCGTAAAAATGCAATTATTTGGCTACAAAATCAAAATACCATTCTACCCACTGTATACTTAACCACAGATATGGGGAGAAGCGGAACTAGGCAAACTAAAGATTATATGACTGTGACAGCCCACTGGGTCTGTGATTCGCCTTCACCAGCAGGAACAGCAGCAGCATGTACCCAAGTATGTCACATTTTTCTGAACCAGCTACTCTGTGTATCATCTGCTTCACTAAGAGGCATATTATTGCTATAATATATATATTATTGTTAGTGTCAATATTGTTATCAGGGATAAGGTCACCTCTAGAAAAGAGAAGTGTTTGCAAAGAGCATCTAAAGATTTGAAGGCTGTGGGAAAGTCAGATTGAGCGTGTTAGGGAATTCCATAAGTGGGGAGCAGCACGGGAGAAATCTTGAAGGTGGGAGTGAGAGGTGGTTATTAGACACTGGACAAAGCTCAGGTCAGAGGTAATACCGCTGACAACCTGTTTTAAAAATTAAGAGATGTCATTGCAACATGGCTTATCCTGCTTCGACTCTCCTGAGGATATGTGATTTCTGATAACGCCACCAATATTGTTAGAGCATTACAGCAGGGGGAATTCCATCACATTTCCTGTTTTGCTCACACAATCAACTTGGTGGTACAGAACTTTTTAAAAAATTACAATGACATGCAGGAGATGCTTTCTGTGTCCCGAAAACTTTAGGGTCATTCTCGGGATTGTGCAACAGCATGTAGGAGAATGCAGCAGCTGCAAGAAGACTAGAATTTATGGGGGAATGTACTTTAGTCCAGCGAAGTAGTCACCTGTGAATAGAGTGCAGACACGGTTAGCTTGAGTGTAGTGATTGCCTTAATTGTAATTTGTGAGAAGCAGCTAGAGAAATTAAAGGAGGAAATTAAACTAAACAAATCCGCTAACTATTTTGTAATTGTAGATTAAGTACTTAATTCGCTTCGCCAGGATTAAAGAGCTATCAACATCTTGTAATGATGTCTCCTCCTTCAGTTTCTCTGGCAAATGCTTCTAGGAAAAAACGTAGCTTTCCCAAGACACCCGGTGGTGATGCAGATCAGTCAGCACAACATTTTGACATTTGCTCTGCTCTAAAAGAATTGCCCAAAAATCGTGACAGCTCTGCCTTAAAATGAACTACAAATTCCATGAGGAAGGCCATTATCGGCAATTACATCAAAGTACCCAGACTTCTGTGATGGTGGATTCCAGTGGGATGAATCAGTATTGTTTGAGGAAAATGTACACAATGATGAGGGTGAATATGATGACAGTGTACATTGCAGGTGCTGAAATCTAGCTAAGAGAAGGGAGCTACCTGATGCTAGTATGCCTGGTAATTTTTTTTGGGTAGAATGGCATTTTGGCAATTTCATGTTTTTTTATAGAAAAAACTTTCACCTTTTTAGAGAGGTTTTTTTCTTTAAAATGGTACAAGCTTTTTATTAACATTTTTGTTTCCCTGACTTAAAACCACTATGCACTTGAACATAGGCTTTAGCACATGAGGTAGAGGGATTAAAATAATCATAACTGGGACTGGAGAGTGACAACAACAATGTCACGCCTCCTGTTTCTGTATAGCACAGTACAATGTCACTGGAGACTTTTATGAACACTGACAGGCCTATTATTACAATTTCTGTTTCAGCACTGAACCCTGCCACCTCTCCTGTTTGTGAGTGAGCTATGGTACAGTAAAATGTAACTGCAGATTTAGAGCAAGCCAGCCAGCCAGCCCTATAATTTCAATTTCAGCACTGACTCTTAGCAATGGACAAGTATTTGTATTTCTGCAATGACAATTAGCAAAGGAGCAATGGAGCTCTTGTCTTTGGGTGTATATTACACCGTACACTTTTTGGTGCAAATTTAGAAGAAAAGCCTGCAAGGACTAGTTTTTGTATTTCAGCAATGACAATTAGCAATGGAGCAACATAGCTCTCTGTTACCTATATAACACAGTAGAATTGGATTGCAGAATTACATCAACCCTGTAAGCACTATTATTTGTATTTTTCTGCGATGAGATATAACACTGGAACTATGGAGCTCTCCTGAATGTCACTGATTACTTTGTTTAACACTGCTACCACCCTCCTCTTTCAATTCTATAACATTGCCTGCCCAACTGCTCTATACTCTATGCTACCCCTTCTGTGTCCCTCTCTCAAATGGCGATCGCCATGCAGGACGGTATTTATAGATTCCAAAACTCACGAGATCCATGATTCAACGACGTCACAATGACGCTTCGCCTCGTTTTCGATTCTGAAAAACCCGAGTACCGAGCTGACTCAGCTCGGTACTCGGATCCCCTAAGTTCGGGTGTATTCGGTTTCCGAGGAACCTAGCCTGAGCATCTCTAATATCAATAGACATTTACCATCATTACAATTCTATACTTGTTATCACCCATACAGGCGTTGAATGATTAATATACTGTGTATACTAGTGTTCACAATTACTTTTACTATTCATTTCATATCTGTACTGAGCATATATTAATGTGAGTTGGTCACACAATCGTAGTACAAACTGCACTGAATATATCTTTATGTGAACTGCCACACAATCTTAGTAAAAAAAAACTAGCTTTGAGTGCTGAATAGCTCCCTTATCCAAATTCAATATTAGGAGTGTGGTTTACCCATATTCAAGCTGCTCACACGGATTAAGCAACACTGAGGCTAGAAGCCGACCGCACATTGATTTTTTTTATATTAATATAGAATCTATTTTATTTATTTTATTGTATATTCAACCCACCTAATGGATGGTTACTTTTGATGATTACTATAATTTTTAAAATGTTTGCCTTTAGTCCACTGGGATTTGTTTTACTGCCTTTAGACATAAGGAAGTTAACATAATGGACTGCTGCTTATTGGTAATTATAGTTGAGTACAAACTAGGATTCTTTAATTTTTGATTTATACTGATGGATAATGTTAGAAGGCAGGTTTTTCTGCAGGAGGTCATGTGAGTCATCAGTTGCTCAAAGACACTGCAATTCTGCAGACCAGTTAAGTAATTACGGACATTTCTTTCAAGGTATGGGAACTTTTACATACATATTTGTAAATTGTTTTTGTGTCTTTTTCTATCACTTTGTCATATTGTAATATAAAACATACAAAAAAACAATATACAAAATAAAACAATAGAAAATGAGGGCTGGGTTAAAAACAGAAACAAAAAAATCAAAAGACTCAAAAATTGCATTTTAGCCTATTCATACCCCAAGGCTTATAATGGTGAGGTGGTTATAATGTTCACAATTTTTCTAGACACATTTCCAGGAGGTTCAGTTTATATATCTGTCTATGGGGTTAAATTCTATGTTGCACCTTTATCAGCTGAAGGTTTCAGTTAATTTCCAGAAGCTTTTTGCTTCAAGGAATTCTCACTAAAAAACATCTATAAACCCCCCCTCCTCATCCCTGCTTTTCTGGAGGCATGCTGGGATGGATATACGCCTGTTTGCCTTGCGCACAATAAACAAATTTATACTGGTGCATATGCTACTGGTGCAGAACTTAAGGCTTTAAAATGATGGTCCTAAGTTTACAGAAGAGCTATTAAATGAGACACCTTTTTTTATCATATAACATAACAGTACCTGTCCACCAGCTTCTCTCTCACATGCCACCCCACTGCCCACCAGCTTTTCTCTCATATAGCCCTCTGCGCACCAGCGTTTCCCTCACATGCTCCCTCCTCATAAGACTATTCCCTTCATGCCCCTCTCTTCACCAGAGTGCCCTTCATAACCACTTCTTCTTACCCGATTTGTCTCTTTCGTTTCGCACTCCCTTACCCTTACATTCCATACGTCAGAAAATCATGTGTTGAGTTTTGATTTAATTAAAAAGTAAATGCATTTTTATTATTATTATTATTATTTTTATCATAGATTTGTAAGGCGCTACTGTTCTCTGCAGCGCCGTACATTAGGGAAAACAGTATATACATAAAACAGGGACATACAAAGTAGACAAAATAAATAACAACATGGAAATATACGGTATGAACGACCCTGCTCATTAGAGACCTTACATTCTAAGTGAAAGAGGGCACAGATGAAACAAGAGGAGTAAATGTGTTTCAGAGTGGAGATTGGGATAGTTGTGAGGGTGAATTAGTGTGAACAGTGTTATCGAGGATAAGGTCAGCTCTATAAAAGACATGGGTTTTTAAAGAGCATCAAAATATTTGGAGGCTGTGTTAATGTTTGATTGAGCATGGTAGGAAATTCCATAAGTAGGGAGCAGTGCGGGAGAAATCTTGTAGTGAGAGGTGGTTACCGGAGACGAGACAACGTGCAGGTCAGAGATAGATCTAAGGGGGCGGGAGGGAGAGTATTTTGATATGAGATTTGAGATGTATGCAGGGGTAGTGTTGTTGAGGGCTTTGTACATAAGGGTGAGTAATTTGAATTTGATTCTGTAGGACACAGGGAGCCAGTATAGGGATTTTCAAAGTGGTGCAGCAGATGTGGAGTGGTGAGAGAGGAAGATCAGTCTTGCAGCAGCATTTAGGATTGATTGAAGTGTGGATATATGGATAGCAGGAGGTTGCAATAGTCAATATGGGAGATGATGATAGAATGGATAAGAGTTTTGGTAGCATGATGAGTAAGAAAAGGGAGTATTCTGGCAATGTTTTTAAGATGGAGTCGACAGGACTGGGAGAGAATCTGGATGTGAGGAATAAAACAGAGGGTGGAGTAAGTGTGACATCAAGGCAGTGGGCTTGGTAGACTGAGGAAATTGAGGTGTTATTGACACTGAGGGAGATTTCAGGACAGGTGGTGACACTGGCAGGAGGTAAGATAATAAGCTCTGTTTTGGACATGTTGAGCTTTAGGTAGCATTGGGAATTCATGTGGAGATAGCAGAAAGACAGTTGGCTACAAAAGATAGTATAGAAGGAGAGAGGTCAGGGGAAGAGATATAGATTTGGCTATCATCAGCATAGAGGTGGTATTGATGGCCAAATGAGCAAATTAGCGCCCCAAGAGAAGAAGAGGTGTACAATGAAAAAAGTAAAGGGCCAAGAACAGAGCCTTGTGGGACCCCAAGAGATAGTGGGAGTGGAGGGGAAGATGTGCCAAAGGTAGAAACACTAAATGAGCGGTTTGATAAGTAGCAAGTGAACCAGAAAAGAACTTTATCACAAAGGCCAATGGAGTGAAGGGTGTGTAAGAGAAGAGAGTGATCAACAGTATCAAAAGCAGCAGAGAGGTCCAAGAGAATGAGTATGGAGAAATTACCATTAGATTTTGCAGTTAGTAGATCGTTGGTCACTTTTGTGAGAGCAGTTTCAGTGGAATGTTGGGGGCGGAAGCATGATTAGAGAGAGTCGAGAATGGAATAAGAGGAGAGAAAGTTACACAGGCGTTTGTACACTAATTGCTTAAGTAGTTTGGAGGCAAAGGGGAGGAGAGAAATAGGGCGATAGCTGGAGAGAGGCTGGATCGAGAGCTCATTTATTTAGAAGGATGGAAATGTGTCAGTGGAGAGAGACAGGTTGATGAGGTGAGTTAGAGGTGGGCATGCAGTGGAGGAGAGGGAGCTGAGCAGTTGGGAGGGAATAGGGTTGAATGGACAGGTGGTAGGATGAGATGATAAGATCAGTGCAGATACTTTAAATACATTTAAATATTCAATGGCAGGTAGGCCCCCTAGAACTTATCAAGATCTAGGAATCGTCTTAACTGAGAATTTGGTCCTGATAAGTAGGACTAGATCAAACTCTGGGAGCGCCCTAGGTGGCACACCCCAAATATAGCATGCAACAGTTGGGGGCAACATCCTCGAATCCTCAGATTGTGAGTGTGGCGCTTGGCTGTGTCACACTTCTGGTATCACAAACGGAACCAAATAGCCAGGTAGTTTTGAAAATAAACAGAATTTATTTTGATATTTAAATAAATCTCAAGAGTTCAACAAGAAATGTCCAAAGTCTCAACAAGATAAAGGTCTTGTAGAAGTATCAAGCAATTGTAGTCCAAATCACAAGAGTGCAAGGTTCTGTGGAAGCATCTGGTTCAGACACAAACACAATACTCGAGCAAAGGCTTCACAACAGGAAGTGCCTTTTCTAGGCCCAAACAGGAAATGAGATCCAAGATGGAAACTTCATGAGGCAATCATGGCCATCTTGAATGAGGGCAAATCTAAGGGTAAGTACATAACAGGCTGTGACATCATAGCCAAGCGCCAAAATGCTAGTATAACATGGACATGGAGGAGTAGCAGCCAGCAGCTTCAGATTTAAGAAGCAGGAGGGGTGACAGTGTCCTTGTCACTCTCCAGTCACATTGCTGAGTGCCATTGCTTGCACAGAAAACAGGAGGGGTGACAGTGTTCTTATCAGTCTCCAGTGGCATAACTGTGTGCCATTGCTCATACAGGAACAGCAGGGGTGGCAGTGTCCTTGTCACTCTCCAGTCACATTGCTGAGTGCCACTGCTCACACATAAACAGGAGTGCAGACAGTGTTCTTGTCATTTTCCAGTCTCCAGTCACATTGCTGAGTGCCATTGCTCACACAGAAACAGGGGTAGCAGACAGTGTTCTTGTCACTCTCCAGTCTCCAGTCACATTGCTGAGTGCCATTGATAAGGACACCGATCAGTCCACAGAAGAGCAGGAGCACCAAGCAGCTCCTGGCACCAGTCATGAGAATACTAGTCCCTCAATGTCATCTGCAAAAGCCTATGTGCAAGTGCATAGTGGTTTTAAGTCAGGGAAACATAAATGTAAAAAAAAAGCTTTACCTTGGTAAAGAAAAAAACACTTGTAATCAAAGCAAAGTTAAATGTAGAAAAACATAAAATTGCCAGCATGCCATTGTACATACGCAGTGGCAAGGAAATAATCTGGCCTTCACCCTTCTGTATGAGTGCTACTGTCAGTGCGGCATCTTCTTCTTAGGTCTGTCATGACGATGCAAGACCTTGTCATTCTGAGTACAAAAGAGGTGTCCAAAAACTTTTATGTGTAAAAGCGGAGCTGGAAAAAAACAGTAAGGCATTAAAAGAAACTGTATGTTCAGAAATGACACAAATCTCTGAGGAGAGTCTATACACGAGTGCTATATCTAAGCCTGACCTTTCTGATACTGTACTCATAAAGAAGCCTCCTTTCAATGTTTCTGAAAATGTGTGGATGAGCAGCCCAAGTGTAGCTGTGATATATAAACTGAGGATGCCACTTTGGATTTGCAACAGGACGAGGAGGATATTTGTGTAGCAGCAACGGCGCTAATGAGGATGTTGAATGATGACGACAATGAAGTTGTTTGTGTAAGTCTTGCACCAGTGGAAGCAGTTCTTGCCAGTAATAAGAAGGCCATTGTCATGCCTGGGCATAAGACCAAAAACTCCATCTCTTATGTGTGGAATTATTTTTACCCAAATCCTGACAACAGTTGTCTAGCCATTTGTGGCGTTTGTAAAGCCACAGTCAGTAAAGGTAGGGACTTTAACCTTCTAGGAACGTCATCCATGTTACGCCATATGAACAGAGTTCATGGCAAGCTGTTGGGAAAATCTGAAACTTATGCTAAAAAAATAACAACAAGCAGTCCAGCATCAGCTAGGACCCTTCTCTCAACTAGATCTCAGCACCTGCAATCTACACTGACAACACCTTCCTCATCAATATCTTCACTAGTGAACGGAGTTAGTCCTGCATCCAAGTTGATAAGGCTAGATGACACCTCCCCTATCCAGGATTCCTCTGAAGAATTCTTTAGTGTTAGGCCCGCTGCTGCTGCTGGGGGTGGATCTTCATCCCAGAAGCAGACCAAGAAGAAGACTACTAGTAGTTTACAACAATTGACTGTTGGACAATACTTTACAAGAGTAAGCAAGGATGAAAGCAGTCACCCAGTTGCAAAGCAGATGACAGGCGCCATGACAACTAGGCTAGTATTAGCTCTGCGTCCAATATCCACAATTAATACAGCTGGTTATAGACAGTTAATTGAGGTCCTGTGTTTCCATTACCAAATTCTGTGTATCACCGGTTTCACTAAGAGGCATACCGCTGACAACCTGTTAAAAAAAACTAAGAGATGTCATTGCAACATGGCTTATCCCGTTTGGACTCTCCTCAGAATATGTCATTTCTGATAACCCTACCAATATTGTGAGAGCATTACAGCTGGGTGTATTCCATCACATTCCCTGTTTTGCTCACACAATCAACTTAGTGGTACAGATCTTTTTGAAAAATGACAGGGACATGCAGGAGATGCTGTCTGTGGGCCGAAAAAATTTCGGGACATTTCCGGCATTCTGTAACAGTGTGTAGGGGATTGCAGCAGCTACAAAAACAATTTCATTTGCCCCACCACCAACTGAAACAAGAGGTGGTGACAAGGTGGACTTCCACCCATATATACTTGTGAGGATGAAGGAACAGCAAAAAGCCATTCATGGTTACTCCACAAGCCATGACATTGGGAGAGGAGGGAAAATGTATTTTAGTCCAGCGCAGTGGAGAATACTTTTGATGTTGTGCAAGGTGCTGAGACCATTCGAAGTAGTCACCTGTGAAGTTAGTTCAGACACTGCTAGCTTGAGCAAAGTGATTCCCTTAATTAGACTTTTGGAAAAGCAACTTGAGAAATTGAAGGAGGAGATGAAACAAAGCAATTATGCTAAGTATGTCAGACTTGTAGATCAAATGCTTTATTTGTTTCGCTAGGGTCATCATCATATTTTATATAGCGCCACTAATTCTGCAGCGCTGAACAGAGAACACATTCACATCAGTCCATCCACGGTTACTCCACAAGCCATAACATTGGGAAAGGGGGGGAATGTATTTTAGTCCAGCGCAGTGGAGAATACTTTTTGTGTTATGCAAGGTACTGAAACCATTTGAAGTAGTCACCTGTGAAGTTAGTTCAGACACTGCTAGCTTGTGCAAAGTGATTCCCTTAATTAGACTTTTGGAAAAGCAACTTGAGAAATTGAAGGAGGAGATGAAACAAAGCAATTATGCTATGTACGCCAGACTTGTAGATCAAATGCTTTATTTGTTTCGCCAGGATCCAAGAGTTATCAACATCTTGAAATCGGATCACTACATTTTGGTGACTGTGCTTGATCCTAGGTTTAAGAGCTATGTCTTCTCATTCTTTCCAATTGAACCAGATCTCAAGAGATGCAGTGAACTCCTGGTGAGAAAGTTGACAGCTCAAGTGGGACATGACACCACAGCGTCTCCTCCTTCAGTTTCTCAGGCAACTGTTGCTAGGAAAACACTTAGCTTTTCCAAGAGGCACGGGGATGATGCAGATGAGTCAGCACATCATTTGACATCAGGGACTAGATTTACTAAACTGCGGTTTTGAAAATTGAAGATGTTGCCTATAGCAACCAATCAGAGACTAGTTATCATTTATTTAGTACATTCTACAAAATGACAGCTAGAATCTGATTGGTTGCTATAGTCAACATCTCCACTTTTTGAAACCTGAAGTTCAGTAAATATACCCCCTGGTCTGGTGTAAAAGAATTGCCCAAAAATTGTGACACCACTGCCAAAACTCCACCTGATCCTACTATCAACATCCAAAGAATGGTGGAGGATTATTTTAAGGACAGCATACAAATACACACGTCAGACAGTCCCTTTACATACTGGAAGGAAAATAGCAATTTGGAGACCCATGTATAAACTCGCTTTGTAATACCTATGCTGCCTACCCTCCAGTGTGTACTCGGAGAGAGTTTTCAGCACAGCCAGGAACCTTGTCAGCGATCGGCGTAGGAAGCTACTTCTTAAAAATGTGGAAAAGATGATGTTCATCAAAATGAACTACAAATTCCAAGAGGAAGGTCTTTACAGGCAATTACATAAAAGCACAGAGACTTCTGTAATTGTGGATTCCAGCGGGTATGAATTAATATTGTGCAAGGATGATGAACAAACTAATGAGGTTGAGGATGAGGCTGAAGATGATGGCAACAACATCTTGCCACTGTAGATTTCATTGACAGCAGTGTTAGCTTACCTGCCTTAAGCCCATTGTTGGCTTGTTTTGTAAGGGCCCAAACAAACCGAGCACTTCAGCCCCAAAAGTGGCACTCCTTGTCATTGAAGTGCTTGATTTGTTAAACTGTGCCTTCCACCCCTCCTGTTTCTGTTTGAGTTTGTTAAACCTTTTTAACATATGGGTGGGTGGGAAGGCCCAAGGAAAATTCCACCTTGTACCACTTTTCTTTTCCTCCACTGCTGTGTGGCAATGTTTCCTAGATATGCTATGAACTGCCGTGTGTTTGTGTCATTGCTCTGTCTCTAAGCATCCAGCCAATTTGCGGCATTCTTTGGCTGAAAGTCTATGAAAATAATATTGTGACCTGTGAGGTTGTCAAAATTGACTGGAAATGACTGGAAATTAGTGTTATTGAGGTTAATAATAATATAGGAGCAAAATAAAGCCAAATTATGTGATTTTGGCATATTTAAGCAATTTTTCAAAAAAATACAGATCCAAAACCAAAACACGGGGGGTCAGTGAACATCTCCACAAAGAACTACGGAAAATAAAACAAATACGACAGCTGAGAGTATATAAGTAAAGGTCAAATCATGCTCACATAGTAAATGTTATATTTTAGATTGATGTTTCAATATGCTTACTAAAAAACTGATGTTCATAACAGAGTGTCACTCACCGGAGTGTGAGTGCCTCCACTCTGGTACGTGATTCTCCATCTTTCCCGCTTACACCTGTGTTGAACCACGGCCGTCCGCCATCCTGTCGCACTGCGCATGCGCAGGTCCCGTTAACAACTACACCTGACCACTAAGGTGATTGATGGATCAATCACCTCACCCTACTTAAGGCACCTGCAGTCTTAGGTAGTTGCCTGATCTTGGAGTCTCATTCCCAGTGATTCTCTATAGGTGTTCCTGTGAGCTACTTGTGTCTGCAATTTCCAAGCTGCTTCCAGCTCTACTCGTGTCTGCAGTTTCCAAGCTGCTTCCAGCTCTACTCATCGGCGGTTCCCATACCCGCTACAGCATTACTACTCAGCTGATCGTCTGCAGTTTCCAAGCTGCTTCCTGCTCTACTCACCGGCGGTTCCCATACCCGCTACAGAGTGTCTACTCAGCTGATCGTCTGCAGTTTCCAAGCTGCTTCCTGCTCTGCTCAACGGCGGTTCCCATACCCGCTACAGCGTGTCTACTCCGCTGATCGCTTCTTCAGCTTCCCAGCTGATTCCTGCTCTACTTGGTATGCATAACCACTATTGACTATTATTGTTTACTTGCATACCTATTGAACTATACGTGACTACTGCACTAAGGTACAGTTACCTATGATAGACTGTCTATGCTACATTGCCTGTTTACCCGGACAAGCTTCTCACTCAGCTGCGGTATGCTCTCATCATATTGACTTTGTTGTTACTTGCATATCCGCGCTGACCCGCTTCTCCACGCTGCAGAGCCAGCTACTATATTGACAGACTATTCATTGTACTTACCTACGTGTGTTGTACAAAACTCCTTTCTACTCGTGCTGTTTCCACACAGCTACAGTTTGCCGTTTCCTCACCACTCTCCTGCACCTGGACAAGTCCTCATTCCTCCTCACAGCAGTGGTACAACTTGCTACACGCAGACCACTGACTTCCCTGCTACCTACCAGCACCTGGACAAGTCCTCCTATCACAGCAGTGGTACAACTTGCTATACGCAGACCACTGACTCTCCTGCTACCTACCTACACCTGGACATTCCTCATCACAGCGGTGGTACAACTTGCTATACGCAGACCACCAACTACCCCGCTACCTACCTGCACCAGTACAACTCTTCCCATCATAGCGGTGGTACAACTTGCTATACGCAGACCACCGACTACCCTACTACCTACATGCACCAGGACAACCTCCTCATCACTACAGTGGTACAACTTGCTGTACGCAGACCACTGACTCCTCCACGAGCTACCTTCACCTACTCACGTCCTCTCATCTCGTCTGAAGCTATATTGCTTCTTCTCTACAAGTTCCAAGTCGCTGACCTTCCACCATCAACAGCTGCAAGTGTCACAACTTACATTTCCATATTCCAAGGAAGCCTAGGGGTAAATGTATGAACATGCGGGTTCTTCAACACCCGCGTGTTCAGCGAGTTCAGCGATTAAATTTCAAGCTGCGCTGCATTGTAAAGGGAAGTTTCCTTTACAATGCAGCGCCGCTTGAAATTTAATCGCCGAACACGCGGGTGTTGAAGAACCCGCATGTTCATACATTTACCCCCTAGAGTTCATATAAGACTTAGCTGGACTCGCATGACCCTATTATAAGTTTGCCATAGTATTTTCACTCACAGATATGTCATTGAACTACTTATTTAATGTTAATAACACTGTTTATTCGGTGTAATCCTTTTTATACCTTAAGCATTAAGGAGCAGTTCGACATAACAAATTTGATGTAGGATGCCAAGTAAACACAATTACCTGCCCTCATTTCTAGTGGGAACAATTCAGTTACTCAAGAACACGCTGCTTCTATAAAGCAGATTATATGGATGGGAATATATATATGAAATGCTAAATGCCAAACATCAAATACAAGCAATCTATAAAAGCTGCTTAGTGTGGACAGGTCTAATGTTTAAACTTTTCAGAAGGAATAGCACACGACATCTTATACATCGTTCAAGGACAATCATTTCCTTATTTCATAAAAGCTTTTTAAGCATTATAATGTTTTTATAAATACATTTATTTACTAAGGCAGGAGGATATTCCTATATTATGGGATTTTTGTTTGTAATGAATAATTTATTTTCTGGCATCCTTTTGAAAGTCTTCTCGGTTGTGAAATAAAATATTTGACACTTTTCTAGGGGTCATGAAATCCTGGCAGAAAATCTTTCTCCTAAAACAGCGATTTTCAAGTAATGTTCCTTGAATATGTTAGCACAGGTCACCAAACTCTTTCAAAATTCACTTCGGGCGATTCTCTTTTGCAGCCAGTGCATTTTTTATCACTACTAAAGGCTTTAATACCTGGCTTTAATATGTTGCTCCAGAGATTACAGAAGAGATGTAATAGCTATATGTTTTACAGTATCCCTCTAAATGATCAAACTTACCTTGCATAGTAAAACGCATTTAAAATAAACTGGTTTAGATTTTAAGTGCCATTAAATGAGATGAGAAAAATATAGGATATTGTGGGCCTCATTTAGAGTAGATTAAGGGTCCTGAAACTTAAAATTCAGTGTATAGATAGGGCCAAAGCAGATGCAGCTGGAGTAGTAATATCAATGATATGCCAGTTTTTATCAGAAACTTCTCAATGATAATTGCTTTCTCTTTACAGCTTTTTATTATATAAAAGTAATACATAATTAAATAAAATATGGTGCCCCCCCCCCCCTCAGTGAATAACCATCGTCAATGCTACAGCCGGGACACTGTCTGCTAAAGCAGGGAACAACAAGCATGGGTTCCCCTTACAAAAGCAATAATCAGCACCAGGTTTGCCAGACTGGGCTATTCTCGCTATAACAGGGAGAGCTAGAGCATGATATCCCCCCTGTCATAACCCATCATAACCCAGTCCTAATCCATTCAGTCTGGGGTTGGAGTTCCTAGGCTAAAGAATTGGAACTGGTTACGGGAGGGGGGCACAACTTTTTTTATGCATTACTTTTTATTAACAAGAACAGTACATGATAATGCTGTCATCATGGGCCTCAGTCAATAAGGAAAGTAAGCAAAAAAAAAGAGTACATTTGATTTTGAAATTTGATCCTGGACAAACCATGTTACAATGGCACCTGCACTACTTGTATAAAAATGTGGGGAGCAGACAGACTATGTAGTGATAGATTGAGAAGACACTAATGCAGACATGACAAAATTGCCATTTCACCAGGAAAATATTTGTGTATTAGTATTTACTACTTTTTTATTGAATTAACCCTGATTTAGTTAATGAATTTATGTAAAGTGCTTATTATATGCCAATTAATTAATTGAGCCTGGGTTAATTCAGTCAAAAAGTAAATAGGAAATACTGATCCAGACAAATAACTCATATTATATGGGAGATATTTGTAGGCATTGTGATATCTGTCTGTGTGTATGGAGTCTACAGTCATGGCCAAAAGTTTTGAGAATGACACAAATATTATTTTTTACAAAGTTTGCTGCCTAAGTTTTTATGATGGCAATTTGTGTATACTCCAGAATGTCATGAAGAGTGATCAGATGAATTGCAATTAATTTCAAAGTCCCTCTTTGCCATGACAATGAACTTTATCCCAAAAACAATATTTCCACTGCATTTCAGCCCTGCCACTAAAGGACCAGCTGACATCAGGTCAGTGATTCTCTCGTTAACACAGGTGAGAGTGTTGACAAAGACAATACTGGAGATCACTCTGTCATGCTGATTGAGTTAGAATAACTGACTGGAAGCTTTAAAAGGTGGGTGGTGCTTGAAATCATTGTTCTTCCTCTGTTGACCATAGTTACCTGCAATGAAAGATGTGCAGTCAACATTGCTTTGCACAAAAAGGGCTTCACAGGTTAGGATATTGCTGCTAGCAAGATTGCCTAAATCAACCATTTATCGGATCATCAAGAACATCAAGGAAAGAGGTTCAATAGTTGTGAAGGTTTCCGGGCACCCAAGAACGTCCAGCAAGCACCAGGACTGTCTCCTAAAGTTAATTAAGCTGTGGGATCAGGGCACCACCAGTGCAGAGCTTGCTCAGGATCGGCAGCAGGCAGCTGTGAGTGCACCTGCTACACAGTGAGGCAAAGACTTTTGGTGGATGGTCTGGTGTCAAGAAGGCCAGAAAAGAAGCCACTTATCTCCAGGAAAAACATCAGAGACAGACTGATATTCTGCAAAAGGTACAGAGATTGGACTGCTGAGGACTGGGGTAAAGTCATTTTCTCTGGTAAATCCCCTTTCAGATTGTTTGGGGCATCTGGAAAAACGCTTGTCTGGAGAAGGAAAGGTGAGCGCTACCATCAGTCCTGTGTCATGCCAACAGTGAAGCATCTGAGATCATTCATGTGTGAGGTTGTTTCTCAGCCAAGGCAGTGGGCTCGCTCACAATTTTGCATAAGAACACAGCCATGAATAAAGAATGGTAACAAAACATCCTCCAAGAGCAACTTCTCCCAACCATCCAAGAACAGTTTGATGATGATTAATGCCTTTTCCAGCATGATGGAGCACATTGCCATAAGGCAAAAGTGATAACTAAGTGGCTCGGGGATCAAAACATACCAAATTTTGGGTCCATGGCCAAGAAACTCCCCAGACCTTAATCCCATTGTGAACTTGTGGTCAATCCTCAAGAGACGGGTGGACAGACAAAAATCCACAAATTCTGACAAACTCCAAGCACTAATTAACCAAGAATGGGTGGCCAGTCAGTATGTGGCCCAAAAGTTGATTGACAGCATGCCAGGGCGAATTGCAGAGGTTTTGAAAAGGAAGGGTCAACACTGTAAATATTGACTCTGCATAAACTTAATGTAATTATCAATAAAAGCCTTTGACACTTATGAAATACTTTTTACTTAAGTATACCATAGCAACATCTGACAAAAAGGTCTAAAAACACTGGAGCAGCAAACCTTGTGAAAACCAATACTTGTGTCATTCTTAAATCTTTTAGCCATGACTGTAGTAATAGATTTGGGTTAGTAAGCCTAGGTCTCTGCTGCCATTAAAACATAAATACAACTTACATTACAAAAAAATCTAGAAAAATAAAGAACAGATCCAAAGCAAAAGCTGAGAAAAAAAACATAAGATTTAGGAGGTGGGTGGAAATTAAACAAGAAAGTACACCCCAGCTGGTGTACAGGACATTAGAGATTGGATCACCAATTCAAAAGAAAAACATTTTTGAAACTTAATCAAGACAGTATTTATTAATATATGTGGTTTTGTTTGGCAGAATAGAAACATTAATCTATGTACACAAAACAAAAGATTGTGGCTGGGGCTTATATCTTTCCATTTCAGCAGAGGAGCTATCTTTAATCATAACAAGTAAGAGCATTATTTTCACGTACAGGTCTGTCATCATGATTTAGAGCAAAAATGTTGTATAAAAATATGTTATGTAATACAGTCTAATATGTTATACAATAAACAAATCGGCCAAAGTTTAGGTGACAAAAACATATTCAAATATAATTGAGTCAAACATATTAAGTAATTAAGTATTCTTACAAACCGTTGTATTCTTGTGCACAGGAAACAGTGTGATATATAACAAATGTCACAGCAAAATGCATATATTTGTATTGTTCTAGGCTTACAGTTTATACATTTTATTGTGCCACACCAAAAAGGAAATACACATTTAGCAAACATATGCATGGCCATAAAACAAATGTTTTTGTTTTTTATACTTAGCCGTTACAATGCAACTGAGAGTTCCACATATACTTTATCATGTTTTCCAAGCATAGAGTTTTTATTTTAGTAGTGAGCAGATGCAGAACATGGCATCGCTGGGCCCCATAGCAAAATATTGGGGAGAGCCTGATGATGCAGTTCCACCCATCCCTTTACTGAGCATGTGGACCCCGCATGCTCAGAAGTTGCGCCCGCTCTGCTCTTCTGAAAGCTGACAGGGGACCATGGGATGGTAAAGTCATTGCTGATCCCCCTCACCTGAGCGCCCTGCATTGGCCACACCCCCTACAGTGACAGTAGTCCCATCACCGCTAACCAGTATTCACAATGCTGCAAATACATGCCCTTTCAAACTAAAACAAATTACACCAAACTCTGACTGCAAATCTCATTGGGCCTAAGTCATTATAGTAAGTAAAGCAAAAAAAAGGAGTAAATGTTCTTCCGGGACAAACCATGTTACAATGCAAGGGGTGCAAATTAGTTTATTATTTTGCACATAAGTTAAATACTGGCTACTTTTTCATGTAGCACACAAATACTTGATTTCTTTATTTTTACACTGAAATTTAAAGTTGATCTCGGACATACCTTAACCAACTATAAAACTGTCTCCACATTTTAAATTTACCTCCCCCTCTAATGCAACATGATTTTGCCAAGGTGCAAAGTTACTCCTTTTTTATGCTTTGCTCTCCTTAATGACTCAGGCCCATTGACTTTATCACTGTCCAAACCAGCAATGAAGTTTGCTATGCATTGTGGAAATATTTAAAAATTGTATTGATAATAATTTTGTAATACTACCTCATTCCCATTTTATGATCCATATTGTATACTTGCCCGTGGTAGTTTCTCAATTTCATCCATGTCACAAATATTCAATTTCCTGAATACTGTCAGAGTGTGCAGGTGATTAACAGTAATACGCCTTCTTTTATCCTACATTAACATGTAATTTAAGCAAATAGTACTTCATTTTCGCTGTTTACAGAGTAAAACTAGCTTAGTGTCATTTATAGCAGGAAGGTCCAGTGAAATAATTGGTAGATTGGTGCTTTAGGCTTTTTTAGGTCATTTGGTTTTTCAGAAATTTGTTACAAATCAAAGTAAAATCATACAATGATAAAGTTGTGTAAATATCACTGCAAATTGCATGAGAGTTTATCCCAGTGGTTGTTTTAAGAATTTGAAGCTCATGTCATGAAAGTGCTTGCCCGGCTTTACCATGTTTGTGTACTCATATTAACAATAAGCTTTAAATTTGTTTATTCCCATGAACAATGAGACATAACAATTGAATGGACCTACAAGCTCTAGCCAAGAGTCTGGTTTATTTATC
Organism: Mixophyes fleayi; assembly: GCF_038048845.1. Lineage (NCBI taxonomy): Eukaryota > Metazoa > Chordata > Amphibia > Anura > Limnodynastidae > Mixophyes > Mixophyes fleayi. Next base: position 36,427,502 of record NC_134412.1, on the reverse strand, counting down.
TGTACTTTCTATCATTACTAAATATGGACTGAAAATTGACAGTTTTACAAATGGATATTTAATACACATTTGTAATAGATCAGTATAAGTTTTAATCATACATGTCACTTTTAAAATTTCTCTCCCGGGAGATCAGGGGGAGAAGTCATGTGACAGGAGGGTATGAGGGGGCATAGTGACGTTGTCACGTCACCACTATAAGATGCAGAAATTCACGGTATTGATTGACATGATTAAGCCCCGCCCCCACCATTCAATGCCATGAATTTCGGTTAATGTGGGAAGTTTGCCTACTGTTCCGGGAGTCCAGGAGGACTCCCCGAACTTCGGGAGCCTTCCGGGAATTCCAGGAGAGTAGGCAAGTATGGTTTTAATATTGTTATGTAGGATTTATCAAGTTGCCACTGATTTCTAACATGTATTTTAACAAAACAAACCTTTTAAATCAAACTTCCTCAATCTAAACATATGTAACCCCCAGATCAAACACTCACCTTTGTTGTGTGTGTGTGTGTGTGTGTGTGGGGGGGGGGGGGGTCTGGGTCAGGTATTCAGTGACAGGAGGGGTAGGAGCAGCCATCAGCAGTAGGTAGCTGTCCAATGCAGTTCCCATTATGCCTAAGGAAGTTACATCAGAGCCGGCCAAGAGAGGGATCTTTGGTACCAGAACTGGGGAAGAAGGAGGGGGAGCGTGGAAGTCCAGCAGAGGAGGAGGTAGGCCTGGGACCTGCGCCATACCCTGATGAGACGCAGAAGTGTACACAAAAGCTAACAATCCTGCCAAAGGCGAAGAAACACAGTGAAATTGACTACTGTGTTTACAAGAGCCATTAAAATAGGCAGAGAAGCAGAAGGAGTACAGCACACATACAAACTACATCAGCCCCAATGTTTGGTTGGCTGGATATGTGTAAGCACTGAATCTGGATCTTTTTAATATGAAATACAGCAATTTGTGCAAAAACAGACAAGCCGTGGTCACAGGGTTCATTACTAGGAAAATGGAGGTCCAGATCACAGGTCTTCCAAGGAAAAGGACTTCGGCATAATGTGCTTGCTCCCAAATGGTTGAAAAACAGAAAACAAATTGGTTGTGTTAGTTGATGCAACGGGTGATAGCACAATGAAAGGACAAGCGTCAGTCATGGTTGTTTTTAGATGCTCATAGTACATTTCCCTTTAAATGATAGTTTTAATTTTATGCTTCAGTTTCCGTCCTTAAAATACATTGTATAGGAAACTAATTTTCAAATGCATGTCATAACATTTCCACAACAATTTATTTGACATAGATGAGGAAACTTGAATCCACTTCATGGTCTGTTTAAGTCATGTCATTTAATGGACAGAAGACGCCATCCAAATGTAACATATGAAAATAGCTGCAGTTTGGTTTCTCCCAAAGGAGCTCACTTATTCCAACTAATAGGAATGGACAGTCCTAAAAGAAGTTTTAAAGGTTTACGGGAAGAACTGTTTACTAAATTGAACAGCCAGCAGGGAAAACATTCTTTTATTTTGCAATGTAATAAGACCATCAGATGGTCATTTTCTGCATCTAAATGTGATACTTATATATTTTGATATCCTATCTCATCCAATCGAAAACCTGAAGATAGCATAGCTGTTAAGTATAATATAAATGGTGAATTGAGAAAGAAGAAGCTAACAAGAATTCTGATGCAAACAGTGTTACCTATTTACTTTTCAACCCACTGTTTTGAAAAGAACAGACTCTGCAAGAAAATGCCCATATTAGAGATCTGTAAAAAAGCTATGATTCATGTTCATCATACTGTTCAAAGGGAGAATGTATACTGCATTTACAAGCTTGTTTCGTTTCACCTTATTTCATTCTGTGCAGTATAATAATGGACAGAAGATATTCAACAGAGAAAGGACCATTTACAAAGCTGCAAAAATTAGAACAAGAGACGTTTTTTTCCATTTTTGTGATGCAATTCCCCTGTTTTGTGCAATTGTGCCTATTTGTATGGTAAAGCGCATGGAATAGTATGCCAAGATGGCAGTAACTAGAATGGTAACATTGTTCTCCTTCTGATGGAGGGAGCTGGTCAGATTAATGTGCCCTTGCTGAATGTGTTTCAGTACAGGATATTTCAATGAAGATCAATGAGTTAATATTGCATATTGAGAAAGACATAGATTATAAACTAAATATATTACAAAGAACTCCCAAGTGCACACCTAAAAATTCTATATCTTAAAAACAACTGAGGCTGCATATGGTCAGAAATACACTATTTTTGCAGTTCTCTTTTTTTTAATAGTCTTCTACTCTCATTTTGTGACCATCTCTACACCAGCCCCAATATATCAAGCAGAGATGTTCACTGACCCCTGTGTTCTGGTTTCAGATCTGGATCGACTTCGTGTTTTGGTTTTGGCAAAACCGCCCTTGCGTGTTTTGGCTTTGGTTTTGGATCATGATTTTTTTCTGAAATCCCTATTTTTTTGCTACAATCACATATTTTTGCTCCCCCCCCCACATTATTATTAACCTCAATAACACTAATTTCAAGTCATTTGCAGTCAATTTTGACCCCCTCACAGGTCACAATTTTATTTTCATGCACTTTCAAACAAAGACTGCAGATTTAGAAGACCAAGCCTGCCAGATCTATTATTTGTATTTCAGCAATGACAATTAGCAATGGAGCAATGGAGCTCTCCTTTTTGTATGTTACCTATATAACACAGTACAATGTGACTGCAGATTTAGAAGACCAAGTCTGCTAGACCTATTATTTCTATTTCAGCTATGACAATTAGCAATGGAGCAATAGAGCTCTCCTGAATGTCACTGGAGACTTTGAAGAACACTGCTACCCTTTCTTTTCTACCTATGACGCTGCCCAACTGCACTAGAGACTATACTTATACTGTATGGTACTTATAGAATCCAAAGCTTGCAAGATCCGAGATCCGACGACGTAACGATGACGTTGTGCCTCGTTTTCAATTCCGAGGGTGCGCTAAGTTCGGGTATGTTCGGTTCTCGGGGAACCAAGCCTGAGCATCTCTAATATCAAGGAAAATGTGGAGGTAAGGAGACAGCATTTACAGTCCTTTCTCCATATTTGCCTTCAGACAGCCGCTTTGTGTGACCGTCAGCCAGGGACCAAACCTTACCATGAAGTGTGTTGTGTGACTCTCTGCCAAACCTCCTTCGTGCACAAAAGTCTTACATCATCTCTGCTCTGTTATTTAGCAGAGCTGCTTTACATGTAATAACTAAATCTCACGTATAACACCACTCTGCTATAAAAGAATGAAGCACTGGCGCTGCAATAGTGTTTTCATTATAGTTTGTGTATGCACATGTTTGTAATTGTATGTGTCTGTGCTGATTATGTATGTCCTCTATTGTGGTGTAGAGATCTAATACTGACATATAAGGACTGTAGGATTCCAAACCACTACTGAATTGTATGTATATGAGACTAAGGCAGAGTATAATCTTTATGGGTGGTATAGTAATTAGCAAATGTCAAACAGGTAGATTTATAATGTGAAAAGCATACCTTTGTAGTGAAAGCTGGTAATAGTCACACAAGAAGCTTTCCAAGCTTGGTGAAACCTTGAAAGAATCATTCCATGTTGCTGTAAGTACGTAAATACAATTAGAAATTATATGGATGGAGATGCCTATCTTTACAATACACAGTTATAAATTTAGTGAAGACAAGTGCAAGAAAAATAAAAACTATAGTTGACTATTGATAAGAACAAGCCGACCTTTTTACAGTCTTTAGAATGAGTATTTTCAATATAGAGATGGTTAAACCGATGGTAATAAAGTTTGTAAAGTTGCTTGTCCAGTAGCATGCAAGAAAAGAAGCAGTGTGTTTTAGAGTTGTCCTTAGTAATGTAAGCTAATAAAGTTAATGAGGTGTCCTGGATTCAGTTGTAGATGTGGTAACACCAGTCATGGACCATCTCCTGAGAGCGGCTGAGCTGGGCTTGCATACAAACACAGTTACATTAATAGAACCCACATAAAGGAAAACCCCCCTTAAGGCCTCAACCTTTCAGCCAGAATTATAGAAGCTTTTACGGCAAGGACATATTCAAGTAAATGCAACCGATATATAGAGCTAGACACAGAGGCGGATATGCCTGTCATGACCAAATATTGGTTATCCATAGTAAATGCCTACAAATATCACTTCAAACAGTATAAACATGAAAAGACCCAGAAACCACTGTGACAGTCATACAAACAATCAAGACAATTTGAAATACACATAATTTACTCAATAAATGGTTAGTATCTGATGTTTCAGTAAAGAATCCTATAGGCCAGTTCAATTCCCCATTTTCACGTGTGATAATGCTTCATGTACAAAAATGCAAAACATTGTCAGCTTAATGGCATTTAATTCCCCACATAAGAAGAAAGTTAGGATTTTTTGCAGTTTTGTATTTTTCCCATAGAATGTACAGAGCAGGCAGGAAAAGCCTTATTGCTATTTTTATGTGATATTTTTGCATGTGTAGAATTAATTAGTATGACCTAAATCTGCTTATCACCCTGAGGAGGATAAAAGATATGCAAAGCATGTACTTTAATGGGAACACAGACGTGTAATGTAACCATAGATTATAAAATTATCATTACAGCTGTAATATTATTTACATTGTAATATATATATATATATAATGCTTTATAATATAATTAAAATTACTAAACTTCAGAGAAAGGAGAGTGAAAACCTAGAGTCCATGGGTGAAGTTCATGTGTTCATACTAAAACTGTTATATCCCTTTCTTTGACTAAAATTTTCTTGATTTGGAATGTATTGGAGACAGTCGTCTACTAAACCAAGGAGTGAAAATTGAGACAAACAAAGGGGACAAGTTTATGTGTAATTACTAACATCATCATCATCATCATCAACATTTATTTATATAGCGCCAGCAAATTCCATAGTGCTTTACAATTAGGAACAAACATTAATAAAGCAATACTGGGTAATGCATACAGAAAGAGAGGTAAGAGGGCCCTGCTCGCAAGCTTACAATCTATGGGACAATGGGAGTTTGATACACAAGGGTAAGTTCTACATCATATTGCACATTGGACCAGCTAGAATGCAATGGTAAAAAGTATTGAGTGGGCTGTTTCAGTATCACTTTAAACATTTATTCCCTAACATCAATAACTAGAGTATGCCATGTGCAATCGCTTCGGGGGGATTAAGGATTAAAACGATACCAGACATGACACATAACCTGAACCTTTGTTTTACTAACATGCATATAACTTATAATATTACACATAAATACTACTATATTTTGACATAAATAACTATGTGTTGCAACTACAATTAATGTGTACTAATTACAAATGTGTGTGTTTGTGTAAACATGTGTAAAAGTGTAAAAACTGTTATTGCCACGTGTTGCGGCTGGATACGCCCTTCCACACCGTAGTGTGCTCTACTCATATTTTCAAACAGACAACCAAGTTTGTTCGATATTAATTGAAATGACTTTATCCAATTTGCTGACTTCGACAGGAGATTGTCAGGATCTGCCTGCAAGCTTATGCATTACATGCTGCTTTGCCTGGCAGCTCCTGCCTTTGTCCTTATTATTGTATTGCAGCAGTACCTCTGATTACCAGAGGTGCTGCTATTGTCCTTTCTTGTTTGCTTTAGGGGTTAACTTGTTCACTAATTATTCCATGCACCTGGGTGTGTTCTCATTTCCCTTTATATACCTGTCACTCCCAGCACACATTGCTGGTTATTGATGTCATATCCTGTTGTTGCACCCTGTGGATTCTTCCTCCTGCCTTGCTCCTGTGATCATGCTGCATTGGGATCCCAACATACATTCTGCTGCCCTGTTTTCATCTGTGAACCTGGTACTTTCCTGTGCATCTCCCTGTACTTGCTGCCTGGAATCTTTCCACACCTTCTGTTTACCTGCAACTGTGTATACCTGGTAATTTCTACAAGACCATTATTACATCATCTGTTCAGTCTCTCCAGCAATAAACATTGTTTGCTTTTTCACCTATCTATGGCTCCTTAGCTGTATTTCTACATTGATCTGTGACAGAGATATTTTGAGACAAGTGAGGAGATGTATGTCGGTGCAATTTTGTTGACGGCCTTGTATGTTAGTAGAATTTTATATTGGATTCGTTGAAAAACAGGCAACCAATGTAGAGACTGACAGAGTGGCTCAGCAGAGGAAGGATGGTTTGCAAGAAAAATTTTCCACTGCGTGCCAAATAGATTGCAGGGGTTCAATTCTGATTTTGGGAAGACCAGTAAGGAGGGAATTGCAATAGTCTATGTGGGAGATGATGAGTGCATGAATTAAGGTTTTTGCGGTGTCTTGTGTGAGATATATACGTATTCTGGAAATGTTCTTTAGATATATGTAACATGATTTAGATATAGAGTCGATGTGGGAAACAAAGGATAGTTGTGAATCAAGGATTACACCTAGGCAGCGAGCTTGCGGGGTGGGATTTATGGTAAGGTTATCAACAGAAATAGAAATGCTAGGCAGAAAGCTTCTGTTTTTGGGTGGCAATATTATTAATTCAGTTTTTGAAAGACTGAGTTTGAGTTGGCGAGAAGACATCCAAGATGAAATGGCAGAAAGACAGTCAGTAACGCGAGACAACACATATGGTGAGAGATCAGGTGAGGATAGATAGATTTGTGTATCATCCACATCGAGATGATACACAGTTATATCTTTCTTGTTCTGGCTTTTACTAACCTTATTTGGGACTTGGTATGGATAATCTATGCTGGGGACTGTTGCCTCCTAATATCAAGATTTACTTATACAATATGAAGGACTGATGTTTTTACCTATGTGCTCTGAAAGCTTTACTAACACAGTTTGTTCCTAGTAATTTTGCTTTACTTCTATATGACCTCTGGTTCCATACCTTGCTCTGCGCTGACCTATTTTTTGCTGTTTGTAGAATTCTTAATTTGGGGATTTAGCAACTCCCTGAATATGATAATTGTGTCAAGGTTTGTGGTTTTATTACCTTAAGGATAATAAGTGTTATTGCTTTAAGCACCTGGTGTGTGCTTAGTCTATTGTATCAACTGAGTCAGTTCACCCTTTGATAAGCTGCTTCTTCAGCTTCCAAAAATCTAATAATAGGGCCTGATTCATTAAGGAAAGCAAAGCATAAAAATTAGTAACTTATCGCCTTAGCAAAACCATGTTACACTACAGGCGGAGGTAAATTTAAAATATGGGGACAGATTTATAGTTGGAATAGGGCATGTCCTAGACCAAATTTAAATTTCAGTGTAAAAATGAAGCTATCAGGTATTTGTATGCTGCAGGAAAAAGCAGACATTATTTTCCCTATGTGCAACATAATAAACTAATTTGCACCCCTTGCATTGCAACATGGTTTGTCCAGGAGCAAACTTACTTCTTCTTTTTTTTTTACATGTGTTGCTATGCCTTGGATAACTTGCGATTTGTTCCTGAGGATGGAATCGTAGACATTTCTGACAAGGGCATTGTCCTCAGGATGCCATTAGCAGAAAATATTCGATGAAAAATGGTTTATTATGCAAAGAAAAATTCATTTTTTTTCTATTTTTAAAATTTCAATTCATTTATTTATTAATTGATATATGCAACATAGTCTGGGCTTTCAGTTTCACCAGGGCCAGACTGGGACTAAAAATAAACCCTGGCATTTAGAATACACAGGCCCACCTCAATCCCAGCAGGAAAGAAACTATGTGCCGTCGTGCAGTGGCTCCGCCGAGGAGGGCGTGACCACATTGTGTTGTGGGTGTGGCCAACATGGGGCACTGATACATACATTATAATAAAACATTAATTTATCACGCCCTCCCAGCCACATCTCGCCACATCACGCCATTCCGCCAGGCACATTATGACACCCCCAGCCAGGTGTACTTATCTATGCTTCTGGTGCTGCTGACATCCATAAGGGTGGGAACTTCTTGTAGAGTGAGCAGGGAAGCTCTTTGTCTCACCAGATTACCAAATGCTGTGTTACTTAGAGCTCCTCGGCTTGCTCTGCAGTCTGTGTCCTATCCAGGAACTGGGAGTAGCTATCAGTTCCCTACCTCTAACCAGAGGTGGATTAAGGCTCAGCGGGGCCAGGGTATTTAAGACAGCAGGGCCCCTGTTATGTAACATGGTTATCATTTTAGACAAATACACAGGCACTACTGTTAGAAGCACACAGCTCTGCCTTCACAAGCAGTATGTTGTGAAGCGGGACATACATCCCAACTGTCCTTGCAGTTGGACCAAATCCTGACTAAGTGAGACAGTCACCCAAATTTAAGACTGCCCCACCAGATTCAAGACAGTTGATAGACTGTCCTGCTCTCTCCTACCTGTCTTGGTCACTTTTACCGCTTGTAGCAGCTGGTTTCTTTAGCTCAGTTCATTCTTGTCTTGATCCTGGAATATTGGATGCCCTATTTTGAAAAAAAAAATGGGTACATGAGATTTAGAAAACTCCAACCAGCCCCTGGGTTAAAACAATAGCATTCATGTTTTATAATTAGGCCTCCCTCCAGTCCCCACAATAATAATATTCACATTTAATAAGTAGATCTATTTCCCTCCAACCAGCCCCAACATTAAATTAACAGTATACCCATTTGCTCAAAACATATTTTCCTCCCTCCAGACAGTCCCAGCAATAAATTAAATAGCATTAAAGTTTATTAAATATAGCCATTTTCCACAACTATCCCCGGCAATAAATAATTCATATTCACATTTAATAAATAGCCCTCCTTCCCAAAATAAGCCCCATATTCAATTGATAGCCCTAAACCACCCCAGCATTAAATTAAAGGTTCCTTCACCTCACCTTAAATAATTAGCCCCCACCTACAATCCACCATTAAATAGCCTACCTCCCACACTATATTAAGATCCTCCCTTCCCTCGCATATTATATTAAAATACTGCTTGCACACACACACACACACATGCACGCTATATTTAAAATACTGCACGTGCGCACACGCGCACTTAATGAACATGGCCAAACACACATGCACACTATAGCAACATGGGGCCACACACGCACATTATAGCAACATGGGGCCACACACACACACACACACTATAGCCACATGGGGCCACACACACACACTGTAGCAACATGGGGCCACACATGCACACTATAGCAACATGGAGCCACACACGCACACTATAGCCACACACGCACACTGTAGCAACATGGGGCCACACAAACACACTATAGCCACACAGACACACCATAGCCACACAGACACTTACCTTGTTACATCTGATCCCGAGCAGCAGCACCTCCTTCCTGCGCGCTGGTCAGCGAACGGAGAGTCAGTGACGTGCCGCCTATGCAAGTAATCACCTGGGACGGCACCTGTCACGTGGTGCCGTCCCAGGTGATTACTGACATAGGCGGCACGTCACTGACTCTCCTTCCTCCAAGCAGCACTCGGCGTGCTGCTGCTCGGCAGGCATGCGGACCGACCCATCTAGCAATCGGCCCTTCTGGCGTTTGCCAGAAGTGCCAGATGGCCAGTCCGGCCCTGAGTTTCACTGTGCATGTATGAACAGTCAGGCCAGACATGCACACATCCCCTGTTACCACTTATCGTTTCCTGCCAGTATTGCTGATTCACCTGAGTATAGCTCAATTGTCACAACCTATCGACATGATGGTACATAAAGGCAATAGGTGGGTCCTACCGTCTAAAGGCCTTGACCCATTTTCCTGGGATGCATGGCCAAGATCATGCACTCATGGCTGGTGGAAAGTGATAATTGCTTTAGGTAGGCGCCACACTTTAGTGGCCATCCGCCCATCAGCCTGCTTGTCCACTGGCCCAACCATTGAAAGAGCACAGCACAGGGCGCTCTGCCCTACGGAAAGCCTACCAGCAGTACATACCATGCTTACACACACATACTGCTGTTGGTCTATCATGGGATGAGGAGGTTTCATGACAGGGTGCCCTACCCACCCCCAGGACAAGATCTTCAATGGGAGACTCATAGTCAGTAGTACGCTCATTTTGTCTGTAGTAGCCTCCCTTCTGCCAAACAACCCATGTACCACACTTTCACTGCCTGTTTCCAGATATCCCAACTGCCATACTCACCCTCCCTGTTCCCAGACAGCCCATCAGCCACATTCACCCTCCATGCTCCCGGAGCCTCCATCCAACACAGGATTGTGTTAAACACACCACTACATGGAGCAAAGTACATTCAACTTTTTAATCATTTAATATGCTTTAAGCTGATTATATCATTAGAACTTTTGAGCCTGAGTCATTAAGGAGAGCAAAACGTAAAAAAGGAGTAACGTTTCACCTGGGCAAAACCATGTTGAATTGGAGGGGGAGGCAAATTTAAAATGTGGGGACAGATTTATAGTTGGGGTAGGGAAGGTCCTAGATCAACTTGAAATTTTAGTGTAAAAATAAAGCTATTAATTATTTATGTGCTACATGAAACAACAACCAGTATTTAACTTATGTGTAAAATAGTCATGAAACAGACCGAGAGAGACTAAGGGCAATTTAATAGCAGCCAATTAACCTACCAGTATGTTTTTGGAGTGTGGGAGGAAACCGGAGCACCCGGAGGAAACCCATGCAAACTTAGAGAGAACATACAAACCCCACACAGATAAGGCCTTGGTCGGAAATAAAACTCATGACCCCAGTGCTGGGAGGCAGAAGTGCTAACCACTAAGACACTGTGCTGCCCACAATAATAAACTAATTTTCACCCCTTGCATTGTAACGTGGTTTGTCCAGGAGCAAACTTACTCCGTTTTTTTTGCTTTGCTCTCCATAATGACTCAGGCCCAATTAGATAAATTAAATCATTTAATTTAAAAAAAGCTAAATATTAGGAATCCAACACCATTTTTTCTGCTAATTAAGGGGGGTGTCAGGAAATTTCCTAGATATGGACATACTGAGCCTGATTCATCAAGGAACGCTAAATGAAAGTGATTTGCATGTTTTTTTTAAAAAATGGTCGGAAATTCCACGAACGTACACCTGTATTCAAGTACACGCGGATCTCAAGAAACGTTTCCATTTGAATACAGGTATAAATACACTCTGGCTATATGGTACTTGCCATATGCAGACAGACATAATACACTTATGGATACACACAATGAATATGTGCACTATAAAGTCCCATCAGAACAAAAGGCAAAAATTAAATACATTAACACCTGTTAGTACTATGATCATTAAAAAAATACATTTAAAATATTTTTATTTTTTTTACAAGAAATACTTATATCAGGATGTTATTAATGCCAACTGCACATAAAATGCATTTTACAGTTGCTCTTGATTGCAAACACATGTTCTGGCATCCATACATGACCATCATCGCTATCACTCGGCACTTACACCTGACCTGTAGCTAGTGCAATTGATATGGCTAAAAATCACGTACCTGAGAGATGCCCAGAGTGTGAATTAATCTTGGCACGCACTTACTGTACATTGCCTACACCCCTTCCCTCCCCCAGTTCCACCATTCAAATCACAGACTGTTGGAAGTATCATTTGCATGCAGTTGCATTCACTGGCATATAGCCCATGTCTGAGCATGCGCTGAGCATTTTCACGCAAAATACAGCATGAAATGGGGCTTACATTACTTAATGAATTAGGCCCACTATGCTGTTAGAAATTGAGGCTGGCTTACCTACAGCACAGTGCCTAATGGGACAAACATGGGTAACTTAAGACCAGGTGCAGAACTGGTTATATAGGCAAAGCATGGGAGAAGTTGAGAGGTTTATTAGTGCTGAACACACCCTAAAGTTCTGCAAGTGAAACTGATCTACCAATCACATTTTGTGAAACAGACGGTAATCAACAGGCTGAGCTGAAAAGCTATTCCCTTCAAACTGGTAATGTATGGTTTAATCCATGGGTCAGATACCAAGTCTCCATCAGTGCCGTAACTAGACATTTTAGTGCCCTGGGCGAGACAGAGCACCGGCGCCCCCATCTAAGTGGGAGTAACATTTGCCAAGTGGGTGTGGCCAACCTAATGTGGGGGTGTGGCTAGCACTTTAAATAAAAAATTTAAAATAAGGGAAACAGCCTTTAAATTCTTCCTGTTGCTAGGCTCTCTAAATAGGAAAAGGGAACACTTCCAATAAACTGCCTGTACTCATTTTAATAACAATATTGTCAACACATAGGCATAATCATAGGTATTTATCAAAAGGAGCTGCACTGGTCTTAAAACTTAGAAAAATACTTTTCAAAGCTCCTGAAAGGAGCAGCCCATCTTCATGTGAATTTGATTTATCGGCATGTGCATGCCCTCATGCAGTTTTTACTAAGTATTTGGCTAGAACATTCTGTTTTTAATCTGTGTTTTTCAGCCACTAACTTATATCATCAGGAAAAGTTTCTTTCCACTGCTCTGGCATAAGAGACAGCCCTGCTGTGCTTTCTACATTGGAAACAATTATCTCTATAGATCGGCTTCAAGACAATTCCTAGGGCAACAAAAATAAAGAACGCAACCTGATAATATAAATGCACAGCTGAAAAATACACAGGGAAACAGGAAGATAAAACAATTTATTTAGTAAAAGCTTTAGGAGAATATGTTTAAGTCAATAAATTAAAGCCTAATGAATGTGGAAAACAAATGGATTTGTGGCTCTTAGGAAGCATTTTAACCTTGTAGTTGTATATGTAAGTTTATTAGAGACACCATGGGTGGAACAGTAATGAAGACATGGGACACAGGAAAGGTGAAGCTCCCAGGAAGTGCATGTGATGGCAGCGCTCCTTACAGAATACTACTCATTATCACTAATCTAAAGGGGACCTATTCTCATAAATGTTTCCTAATATGAAATCATTTCCACCATATGTCACAAATATATCATCATGTTACAGAATGATGGGTTAGATATGTTGGCAATGCCAACTACTAATGTGTTAGCATGAAAACAACAGTAATATTGATAAATGGGGATTCAAAAATACCTGGATGAAGCTGTTTTCCACATGTGTCTTCCACATGTCCAGAGTCTGAGACCTCCCTTTAGCCAGAGGAACACGGGATATCCCATCATATTTAAAATGCTTGCAAGTTTTCAAAAAGTGTCGAAGATGACTGTTTTGTTAATTTCACATTTTATCAGTACACTAATAATGTCTTTGTCAGGCGCCGCGCTCACACCATGCTAGGTGTCGGGAGCGGATGCCTGACTCGTCCGTCGGATCCCCGTCCCGTTGCTAGGCTAACTTCCGGGTTCATGGCCGCGCATGCGCAGTGTGCGCGTCCCGTTGCTAGGCAACGGGACGCTTTTTCTCCGTTTTCTCCACAGGTCTGATGGCTGAATTTACAGGGGTAGGTAGCGGGCGGCTGCTGCGCCCGCCTGGGGCTTGCGCCCGGGGCGACGGCACCGCCCGCACCACCCTTGTTACGGCTCTGGTCTCCATGTCCATGTGCATAGTCAAGAAGAAACATTACAACCGTCAAGCTTCCAGCACATTAGTGCAGTAATAGTTCTACTTAAGCAAATCAAGTCATTAAATAGAAATCACAAAAATCGATACTAAAGAACGTTGAAGATCCAACATCAACTTTTTTGGAGACAGTCACTGTAAATTCTCTGAAGAAATATATCCTTCGCTGCTCGATTCTGATTGTTTCAACCTTGGGCTTGGTCCAGCAGGGAGATAACTGCCAGGCCATCACACCAAATACACATTAACCTCCTAACCTCTTGATTCACAATAACTTTCTAAAATATTTTCTGCATAAAGTTATGTACAAGATTAACATTTGTTATATTTAAAATGAAAGGCTACTATTCTTTTACAGTATTATGAAAATGTATGGCTTATTTTCTCTTTTAATTATAGCTAGCAAGCCTATTATATAAAGAAAACAATGAACATCAGTTGCAAAGTTCTACTACTGGTGAAAGAAAGTTATTTTATACTGACATCTAGTGGACAAAAAAGTTATATCTTAATTTTAACAAAATAAAAGACATACATTTCGGGGACTATTTAAAATGTGCAATGTGATATTAGCACAAATTTTGCAACTAAAAAAATGATATTAATTCACAAAAACTGGATCAGATATAAAACACACATATTCTGCTATTTAAATACAGTAATGTGTTACTATACCTTTTAGACCACTTCAACCCTTAACATTTTACCTGCTCAGATCACACACAGATCATTAGTTTAATGGAGCTAGAGCAGATTCATTAGCTTCAATGTGGCAATTATTTTCAATGGTGCACAGAAATCAATGGAGAAATAATGTGCCTTTATATAATTTAGTGCTAATTGGATACATTTTGTTTAGGGATTGACACTACACTTTACTCCTTGCTTAACTTATGAATTATTCACTCAGGAGAGAGCTTTTATCCTTCACAGGGGTCCCCCTGTGTTTTTATATCTTGACCTCCTATGACTTGTTCCTCTCCTGCTCATTACTTTACCAACTTGGGTTTCATTTAGTATTAGGAACAAAGCCAAATGGAAGTTGGATTTTTACACCTTGGCAAAGCCATGTTCATTTTGCAGGATGGGGGGGTGTAATTTAAAATGTGCAGACAGATTTAGAATTAGGAGGTGTTCACTGCCTAGCCTAACCCTAAATTGCACTGTGAAAATAAATCTGCCCAGTATCTGTGTTCTACATCCTAAAGCAGATGCTTTTTTCCCGCATGTGAAAAAAATGCCCTTTCATGGTTTGTCCAGGTGCACATTTGTACAAACTTGACGGATTTGCTCCTAACTCTAATTTATGCCCCCTGTGTGTAACGTTATAAAAAAACACAGCAAAACAGTACAATGCTGCATAAATAGCTGTAATAGGTAAGAAGCTATTTGGGTGGTACACAACAAATTGAATAGTTAGCGCAACAGTTTTTTGTTATAGGTCCTTAATTCTCGCAAACCACGTTCTCTTCCAAATGTAATAGCAGCTTCTAGTGCACATATGCACAGCAAACACAACCACTTTGTTAGCTATTCACTAGGAAATATTGACATCACTGAGAAACTATATAATTTTAGTTAAAAAATTTAAATTGATGTAAAAAATAGATAAAAGACACAGGTGTTTATGTAAAAGCACTCACAACATGTATCAGGAACACAATGACCCTTTTTAGTATTTATTGAAGGTTATCAAAATATAAATTGTTTTATAATTAATGTGTTGTTGGGACATGTAATGCCCTGTGTTCCAGTAGTTTGCACTGAATGTATTTAAATGTTGCTACTGGCTGTTTTTTCATGTAGCACACAAATATCAACTTTAAATTTCAGTGTACAAATAAGCTATCAAGTATTTGTGTGCTACATGAAAAAACAGTCAGTATTTAACTTATATGCAAAATAATAAACTCATTTACACCCCTTGCATTGTAACATGGTTTTATCCAGAAAACTTACTCAATTTCTTGCCTAAGTTCCTTAATGAATCAGGCCCATGTTCTGACCTGTTCAGGTTCCTGACTGCATAGTTGTCACAATTTACAGTTCTTGGTTAAAGCACCCTCCTCAATATACCCAGTAGATTATTTAATCTTTTATTACATCCACGTTAAAAGTAGCTCTCGGCTTTCACATTTCCTCACTTGCTTTCTATTATCAAAGTAACCATGCTATGGTATCCATATAATATGCTCCTTGTCAATCAAATTATCTTCTTTTCCAAATATGATTGTCACAAGCCGAGCGATCGGGCTGCACACCTGACCCCCGGCACTCTTATCTGGTCCCGCTGACCGCTCGCTCCGTCCTGGCCGCCGCCATCTTCATTTCGCAGACCAGTTCTATTCATTTCCTCTGCACCCCATTTCGCTCGGTAACGGCGGAAGAGCCCATGCAAATTGGGCGTTCCCACTTAACCCCAGAAGAACGTGACAGGAGATTCAAAAACAAATTATGCCTGTATTGCGCTGATCCAGGTCACCTTCTGCACACTTGTCCCAAGAGGACGGGAAATGCCAGACCCTAACCTGCTCCGGAGAGGTCAGATTAGGGCTTTCTAAAACCTCTCCCTCCTTTGAAATTCCCAACGTTTGCTCCTTTCCTGTTACCCTCCAAGGTCCCTTAGGCCTCATTCACACTTCTGCTCTCCTGGACTCCGGAGCGGCTGGGAATTTCATTTCTTTCTCTCTGGTTTCACAGGTTTCTATACCCACTGTACCTCTGGAAGTTCCTGTCTCCATTACTGCCATTGACGGATCCCAAATAGCCAATGGCACGGTGGAATTCCGGACCAAGCCTATCATCCTCCAAGTTGGAGCCTTACACCATGAAGTCATTACCTTCCATGTGCTTCCATCTACCACTACTCCCGTCATCCTGGGACTGCCATGACTCCAGCAGCACTCTCCTCAGGTCGATTGGTCCACTTCTCAAATTTTTTCCTGGGGTCCTGCTTGTTCCCAGAAATGTCGAATTCAACCTCTCGGTTCCATTTCTGCCTCCTCTATTCCCAAGTCCACTATCCTGCCCAGACAATATCATTCCTTTTTGGATGTATTCGATAAAATTCGCTTGGAGCATCTGCCACCCCATCGCCCGTGGGACGGCCCTATTGAACTCCAGCCAGGAAAGATACCTCCTCGAGGCCGAGTGTATCCTCTGTCTTTACCCGAAACTGCTTCTATGTCAGAATATGTTAAGGAGAACCTTCAACGAGGTTTTATCAGACCGCCCTCAACGCCAGCGGGAGCAGGTTTCTTCTTTGTAAAAAAAAAAAAGAATGGATCCCTGCGGCCATGCATCGACTATCGGGGACTGAATGCTATAACAGTCAAATACCAATATCCCATCCCACTCATCACTGAGCTTTTTGACCGTATTAAGGGAGCAAAATTTTTTACCAAATTAGACATACAGGGCGCCTATAACCTCATTAGGTTTAAAGCCGGTGAGGAGTGGAAGACGGCCTTGAATACATGCGACGGCCATTACGAATATCTTGTAATGCCTTTTGGTCTGTGCAACGCACCTGCTGTTTTCCAAAGTTTCGTTAATGAAATATTTAGAGATCTCCGCTATGTTTGTGTCGTTGTGTATTTGGATGACATCTTAATCTTCTCTCCAAACATCGCCTCTCACCGTCTGCATGTAACTGAAGTCCTTTCCAGATTACGCCACAATCAACTGTTCTGCAAATTGGAGAAGTGCTCCTTCGAACTCCATCAAATACCGTTCCGGATCAGGACTGCAAATGGACCCAGATAAGGTTAAAGCAATTTTAAAGTGGCCTCTTTCACTTGGCTTGAAGTCCATTCAGCGATTCCTGGGATTCGCCAATTATTATAGACGCTTCATTCTGGGTTACTCCACCATCGTGGCGCCCATTGTGGCTTTAACAAGAAAGGGCTCCAGCTCCAAATCTTGGCCTTCAGCCGCTTTGGAGGCCTTTGACTTCTTGAAGAAAGCCTTTGCCTCAGCACCTATCCTTAGACAACCAGATACCTCCTCCCCATTCTTTCTGGAGATTGATGCTTCTAATGTGGGTAATGGGGCCAATCTCTCACAAAAATCACAGGATCAATTCCCTCCTTGCGCCTTTTTCTCAAGGAAATTTCTCCCGGCAGAAAGAAACTATGCCATAGGGGATAAAGAATTGTTGGCAATCAAAGCAGCCTTGGCGGTATGTCCTCGAAGGGGCACGACATCCGGTCACAATTTTCACTGATCACAAAAATTTACTCTACCTCCAAACCGCACAATGCTTAAACCCCAGACAGGCTCGCTGGTCACTATTCTTTTCCCGCTTTGAGCTCCGTATTACCATCAAACCTGGAAACAAGAATAAAAGGGCTGATGCCCTTTCTCGTGCATTTTCTACTCATGAGCCCACGGAGGAAGATCCTGCTCGTCTCGTCTTGGACCCGAAATGTCTGGTCTCGGCCACCCAACTTAAGTCTCCTAAACCTTCACCTGGGAAAGGTTTTGTCTCTCCGAATCTTCGCCACAAACTTCTGAAACACTATCACTTCTCAGGACATACCGCAAAACCACTGAATTAATATCCAGGAACTATTGGTGGCCTAGCCTTCTCTCTGACGTTAAGGACTTCATTTCCTCCTGTAATATTTGTTCTCAGAACAAGTCCTCACATCAGTCTCCCACCGGTCTACTACTCCCGTTACCAGTACCTCAAGAACCGTGGACCCATATAAGTATGGATTTTATTACTGATATTCCATCTAGCAAGAATTATACCGTCATATGGGTAGTAGTGGATCGATTTTCTAAAATGGCTCATTTCACCCCACTTCCTGGTCTACCTTCATCTCCAGTCTTAGCATCACATTTTGTCAAAGAAATATTTTGCCTGCATGGCTGTCCTACCGAGATAGTCTCAGACCGAGGGGTTCAATTTGTCACCAAGTTCTGGAGGTCCCTCTGCAAGTTGTTGGGAGTCAAATTAAATCTATCCTCTGGGTACCATCCTCAATCCAATGGACAGACCGAAAGGGTGAACCAGGATCTAGAAACTTTCCTCAGTATGTTTTCTTCTGCCAACCAGGACAACTGGGTGAATCTTCTACCATGGGCCGAATTTGCCCACAACAACGCCTTTCATGAATCGACTTCTAAGTCTCCATTCTTGGTGGTCTATGGACACCACCCCTCCCTTCCTAAATTCACACCTCTCCCACCCACCCAGGTTTCTGCGGCCAAATCTCTAGGGTGTGGCTCTCCACCAAGAATATTCACCTTAAGGTTCCTTGTATGAAATTGGCTCCGCGATTTATTGGTCCATACAGTATCTCTGGAATCATTAATCCAGTTTGCTTCAAGTTACGCTTACCAGCTTCTCTCAGTATTGTGAATTCTTTCTATGTTTCCCTGTTAAAGCCTCTGACGATTAACCGATTTTCATCTGTATCTCCCTCCACTGCTCCGGGAGCTCATCAAAAAGAGGAGTTCGAACTCGAACAAATCCTATATTCTAAATATTATAAAGGTGGGCTGAGGTATCTGGTAGATTGGAAGGGCTTCGGTCCTGAAGAGCGCTTTTGGGTTCGTGCTTCCGACATTCACGCTCCCTATCTGTTGGAAAAGTTTCATAAGAAGTTTCCCATGAAACCTCGCAGTAGACGTTCAGTGCCCGTCTTTAAAGGGGGGAGTACTGTCACGTGCCGGGTGATCGGGCAGCGCACCCGACACCCGGCAGACTAAACCTGTCTCCGGCACTCCGCTCCGTCCTGGGCGCCGTCATCTTGAAATCGGGTCTGCGCATGTGCAGACCCACCGGATTCTTTACAACCCCTCTTCTTCTCTCATTGGTGAATCCTAATGGCGCTCCCTCCTTACCTAAGGTGCCTGTTCTTTGAGTCATTCCCTGATGTTAAGAAGTGGCTTCCCTGTGTGTCCTGTGGCATTTTTTACTCTATTGCCTAAAGAGCTGACGCTTCATCAGTGGTATTGGTTTGCCTAAAGACCTGATGCTTCATCCGTGGTATCTGTTTGCCTAAAGAGCTGATGCTCCTCCTGCAGCTACTCCTACCTCTCCGTTGTCTAAAGAGCTTACGCTCCATCCGCTGCATCTATTTCTCCTGTGCCTGCAGAGCTGACGCTCCATCCGCTGCATCTATTTCTCCTGTGCCTGCAGAGCTGCCGCTCCATCCGCAGATACTACTACTACTCTGTTGTCTGAAGAGCTGACCCTCTACAGTTGTTCTAGGTTGATTCTCCCCAATCCCTGTCAGTGTGGTAACTGGCTAGAGTGCAGAGCTGATGCTCCACCTCCTGTTCCCGAGTGGCTAGCTATCTATCATGGCCGCTGAGTACTCGCCTTCGGTTCTGTCTCCTTAAGCCTTCCCAAGGGCTTCCGTTCAGTACTCCTGGAGTGGGCGGCGACCTGCGAGTCAGACGCAGCTAAGACCATACTGCTTTGCGGCGGTTCCTGGTGAACACCGTCTCCTCGTTAGACTCCGTGCCCTGCTAGAAGTAGTGCAAAATTGTACGAACCCTAGGATTCGCTTCTTCAGCTTGACTCCTCATGTGGAACCGTGACAAGTGCAAATCTAGGCAAACAGTAGGATCGTTCTCCCGAACCGTGACAGCAAGCACAGGCCCAAAATGTGGAACCATCAACCAAAGATATGCTTCAGCATTTACTTAACCGAGTGGAACAGCGGGATGCGCAATTCAGCATCAACTCCTACACGGTTTTCAGAACCTTGCAGCCTTTGCAAGAACCACCTGCTGCGCAGGCAGTGCTTCCTCCTGCGCCCGTGGCATCTTCAGCTTCTACCTCTTCCCTATGGATCTCAACTCCTACAAAGTTTGATGGGGACCCCAAATTTAGTCATGGTTTCCTGAACCAATGCTCCATACAATTCGAGTTGCAACCACGAAATTTTCCAACCCAGAAATCTAAGGTGCGAACTTAATTTCCTTGTTTTCAGGGCAAGCCTTAGATTGGACCTCCCCTCTCTGGGAACGAGATATTCCGCTTCTGGTAGACAGTGCTGTCTTCATCGCTGCATTTTGAAAATTTTTGATGAGCCCGGAAGAGTAACCTCTGCAACGTCTAGTATCCTTCGCCTCTGCCAGTGTTCCCGTTCTGTGGCCCAATATGTCATCCAATTCCAAACCCTATCTTCTGAGCTTTGCTGGAACAATGATGCCTTAGTGGCTACTTTCTGGCAAGGTCTGTCAGACAAAATTAAGGATGCTCTGGCTTCGCAAGAACTCTCAACCATCTTAGACGCTATGATTTGCTTTCGTAATCATGTGGACCACCATTTCCGTGAAAGATCTTGCGAGAAAGACAGTTCTCAACGCTCTTCTGTCAAATTAGCTCCCTGCTTTCAACATCCTGTACTGGAGGACGAGCCCATGCAAATTGGTCGTTCCCATCTAACCCCAGAAGAACATGACAGAAGGCTCATGAATAAATTATGCTTGTACTGTGCTGATCCTGGTCACCTGCTGAATGCCTATGCTAAGAGGTCGGGAAATGCCATGCCCTAACCTGCTCCAAAAAGGTCAGATTAGGGCTTTTTAAAACCTCTTCCTCTCTTGAAATTATAAAATCTGCTCCTTTCCTGTCATTCTCCATGGGCTTTAAGGTTTCATTTACACCTCTGCTCTCTTAGATACCAGAGCAGCTGTGAATTTATTTTCTCTTTCTTTAATTTCGCAGGGCTCCATATCCATTGTGCCTCTGGAGGTTCCCGTCTCTAACACAGCTATCGATGGGTCTCGCATTGCTAATGAAACCGTGGAATTTTTTTTACCAAGCCTATCACCCTCCAAGTCAGGGCATTACATCATGAACAAATTACCTTCCATGTACTTCCTACTACTACCACTCCTATCATCCTGGGGTTGCCGTGGCTCCAACAACATTCTCCTCAGATAGATTGGTCTACAGCCCAGATTCTGTACTGGGGTTCTGCTTGTTTTTCAACATGTTTTACCTGGGTTCAACATCTCAGAGCTATCTCCACCTTACCTGGACCCATAGATATGCAGAAAGGGGGAAGCGCACTACGGATGTAGATAGGTGAAAGCAGCGGAATATCAGGATAGTCCAAACTGAGATAATACGAATATATAGAATATTCTGCGCTAGACCTAAATAGTGAAATAATGATGAAATGTCCTAATATGGTGATATTTATCTTTATCAACTGATAATAAATGGTTCAGTACAGTAAAATACAAAAAACGTATAGTACAGTAAGGCATAATTTAAGTTAGCGTCTGTTCTCTGTCACTGGGTAGGGAGATCAACTCTCCAGAGTGCGCTGACATACCACACAGTCCATGCCCGATCTCATCCGAACTCGGAAGCGATACTGTGTGGGCCTGACAAGTACCCATTGTGCGAACGGTGGGGAATATCAGGTGCAGCACAGTGCGCACTCTGGAGAGTTGATCTCCCTACCCAGTGACAGAGAACAGACGCTAACTTATTATCGGAACGAACACCATCGTTTGACTGTAGCATTTACAATTATCACAATGATTCTATTAGTTATATATTGATATTTACCAATATACACTCATTCCTCATTTGTTTCAATAAGACACATTTAGATTAGCGCAGAATCACAATATCTCTTCAATTATAATATCTCTTCAATTGCAGTCAACTTTTTTGTTGTAAATCACAGACATATGAGACATATGTACTTTATCTATATATAGGCATAGTTTACACTCTGTGTGATGTACATGTATGTTCATATATATGTGTACACCTTATGTATGCACGTCTATATATATGTATACATGTCCACATGTAGTTGCATGTAAGGTATATGCCCCAATTTGCACCCAAAATGGTCCGACCAGTTACCCCCCATTCTCTTTATATCCAATATGCGTCACTCCACCATTAATATAGCCATAATAATATTGTGTTGTTAGTATTTTTAAGTTGCAATACTTATATGTTATCTTATATGTTATCACAAACCAATAACGCTTGCAACCAGTTTTTGTATATTTTTTTTAATGTTTTTTAATGTTTTAACCAACATCCATCAGCGCGACAGGCCACACTCTGTTGAACATCCAGGACACAAAGCAGACGGGGAATCACAAAACACGTGACTCAGACTGTTTGAACATCTATGCACAGCGTATAAAAGACCCGCCTCCATCTACACGTATACCACTGCCTTGAAAAAGTCACCTAGGTGACGAAACGCGTTGGCCTATCACCCGCCACTTCTGGTTTTGTGCACATCCGGTCGTGAACACCCAGGAAGCGTGCGTTCCACGTTTGGCACGCACGCTGACATCCCGCTCGTTACTCTGCCCGCTGCACATACCATGACACTCTCCTGATCCCGTGTATCCGGCAACTTAACATCTACCGCAAGGATTACCTATCCACCATCTGGACCCCACACGGACTTTATTGGACATCTTTAGTATCACCGCTATACTCCGGATCGCTTCAAGTGCAAGTACCTCCCTCTTTCTTCTCCTCCTCCTTCTGGACACTGTTTCAGCCTGCCGCAATACCCGAGATTGCTTCCAAGTGCAAGTATTGCTTTCTTTCCCCCTCTATTTTGGGCATTATTGTATTTGCTGGACATTCTTTACCTGAACCCATGTCCACGAACTTGCCCAAGCGGTATCATTCGTTTTTGGACGTTTTTGTTAAAGTCTGTTCAAAGCATTTGCCTCCTCATTGGCCGTGGGATTACCCCATTGAGCTTCAGCCAGGGAAGACTCCTCCCGGATGTCGTGTATACCCCTTGTCTTTACCTGAGACCCGGTCTATGTCTGAGTACATCAAAGAAAATCTTCAGCGGGGCTCTATCTGACCCTCCTCCTCGCCTGCCGGAGCAGGTTTCTTATTCGTAAAGAAGAAAGATGGCTACCTGAGGCCGTGTATTGACTACCGGGGACTCAACGCAATAACCATCAAAAAACGTTACCTCTTTCCTCTCATTGCATAGCTTTTTGACCTTATAAAAGGTGCTCAAGTCCTCATCAAATTAGATCTTCGAGGAGCCTATAATTTCATTGGGATCAAATCAGGGGACAAGTGGAAGACGACATTTAATACACGTGACGGTCATTACGAATATCTTGTAATGCCATTTGGTCTGTGCAATGCACCCGCTGTATTTCAAAGTTTTGTTAATGAAATATTCAGAGACCTTCTCTATGTATGTGTGGTCGTGTAACTAGATGACATTCTGATCTTCTCTCAAGATATCTCCTCTCAACGTCTCCATGTGGCAGAGGTTCTCTCCAGGGTACGCCTAAACCAACTGTTCTGTAAAATCTAGAAGTGTTCCTTTTGAACTTCATTAAATGCCTTTCCACGGCTACATTTTATCTGGATCTGGATTAGAAATGGATCCTGATAAAGTCAAAGCAATCCTGGATTGGCCTCTTCAGTTAGACCTCATGCCCATTCAACGATTCCTCATGTTCACCAATTATTACATACACTTCATTAAAGGTTATTCCACCATTGTGGCTCCTATTGTGCCCCTAACACGTAAAGGTTCCAACCCCAACTCTTGGCCCATAGCCACCTTAGAGGCCTTTGAATTCCTTAAGAACGCCTTCGCTTCTGCACCTATCCTCAGACAACCTGACGCCTCCTCTCTGTTCTTTGTGGAGAATGATGCCTCCAACATAGGTATTGGAGCAGTACTCTCTCAGAAGTCACCCCGAGGACAGTTTCATCCATGTGCCTTCTCCTCTAGGAAGTTTCTCCCTGCGGAGAGGAACTATACCATAAGGGACAAGGAGTTGCTAGCCATCAAGGAGGCCCTTATCGAATGGCGATATCTTCTGGAAGGCGCACGGCATCCAGTCACCATTTTTACCGACCATAAGAACCTTCTGTGTCTCCAATCAGCACAATGCCTGATCCCAGAATAGCACAATGGTCACTCTTTTTTTCCCTCTTTGATCTCTGCATAACCTTCAAGCCTGGGACCCAAAACAAGAGAGATGGCACACTATCCTGTGCGTTTCCTTCGGACACTCTTTTGGAGGACAGTCCTTCTGGTCCTATCTTGGATTCCAAATGTCTCATATCCTCTACTGAGCTCAGATCTCCTGTTCCTCCACCTGGGAAGACTTTTGTTTCCCCTGGTCTCCGCAAAAGATTCTTGAAACATTTCCATTCTACTCGTTTCTCCGGTCACTCTGGAATTCGTAAGACCGCTGAACTGGTGTCTAGAAGTTACTGGTGGCCAAGCCTTCACTCCAACATCAGGGACTTTGTTTCCTCCTGTGGCATTTGCGCTCAACACAAGTCCACACACCAGCCTCCCTCCGGCCAGTTACTTCCGTTACCCATTCCACAGGAACCTTGGAACCATATCAGTATGTACTTTATTACTGATCTTCCACCTAGCAAGAATTGTACCACCATATGGGTCCAAAATGACCCATTTCATTCCTCTGCCTTTCGTCCTCCCCGGTTAAAGTGACATTTTGTCGGCATGGCTGTCCTGCTGAAATAGTCTCGACCGGGCATTTCTCATCGGTATCATCTTCCACCATTCCAAAACTTCATCAGTAGGAGGAGTTTGGACTCAAACAAATTCTGGACTCCAAGTATTAAAAAAGTGGCCTAAAGTATCTGGTGGATTGGAAGAGTTTTGGTCCCGAGGAGTGTTAATGGGTGCGTGCCTCTGACATTCGCGCACCTCGATTGTTGGAAAGATTTCATAACAAGTTTCCCTTGAAGCCCAGTAGTAGGCATGCTGTGCCCATCTTTAAAGGTGGGGTACTTTCACATGCCGGGCGATCGGGCTGCACACCCGACCCCCGGCACTCTTACCTGGTCCCGCCGACCTCTTGCTCCATTCTGGCCGCCGCCTTCTTCATTTCGTAGACTCGTTCTATTCATTTTCTCTGCTCCTCTCCTATTGGTTAGGGATTTTGGCCCCAAAGTTTAAAAGGCACCTCCTCTGGATGTTCGGTGCCTGTTCTTTTAGTTACTTCCCAGGTGTTAGACGTGGCTCCTCTCTATCTGCTGACTTCAGAATTGACACTTTCTAGTGTACCAGCCACCATCCCAGTGGTAACCTGTTGTCTGCAGAGCTGACACTCTACTTTACACTTCACCTCCATTCCAGTGGTAACCTGCTGACTTCAGAATTGACACTTCCAAGTGTACCTGCCGCCATCCCAGTGGTAATCTGTTGTCAGCAGAGCTGACACTTTACGCTTCTCCGTTCAGTGGTTACCTGCTGACTTCAGTATTGACACTTCTTTGTGTACCTGCCACCATCTCATTGGTAACATGTCTTCTGCAGAGTTGATACTTCCAAGTGTTTCTGCCACCATACCAGTGGTAATCTGTTGTTCACAGAACTGACACTCTACTCAGTCCTTCACTGCCATTCCAGTGGTAACCTTCTCACTGCTAACCATCTTTGCTGGTTCTCCTAAGGGGCTTTGCCTCGTTCTCCAAGAGATAGACGCAGCAAAGGCCAAACCGCCTTGCGGAAGTCCCTGGTGAATACTGTCTCCTCGTTAGACTCCGTGCTTTACTTGAGTAGTGCAAATCTAGACAGACTGTAGGATCTGTTCTCCCAAACTGTAACAATTATTTAGACAAAAAAACACTTTGATCAACTTCTCTCTGATATGGCTCATACTCTCCTAACTAACTAACTGTCCATATCCTCATCCTTGTCTTATTGACACAGTCCTGCAAAAGGGTGCAAGTTAAATTTCTTCAGGTCTCTCCTCCATAACACTATCTAGCTAAGAGAATGTGAATCAGTCCAATTGCATAAATACTAAAATAAATATGTGTATTTGTCAATATTTCTCTCATTCTGTACCTTGCTTCCAAGATGGTTATCAAGCAAAATGATATGCTTCTTTTATAATCTGCTCCATTTTTCTCACAGATCACCGTGGCTGCTCCTTCTCCTGCAGTCTTCTCAAACTCTTTCCTCCACTCTGGCTTGCACAAAGAATTACGCAATGCTAGTTTCGTTTTGCCCCTACTTCACTGTCACAGCCCCTGTAACGTTGACATATGACCATCTCTCCTTCATTCTTCTTCAACTGCCTTCTTCAACTGCTTTCACCAACTGCCTTCTTCAACTACTTTCTTTAACTGTCTCCTCCTTCTTTCTTCTGTGCACAGCCTCTCCACACTCCCCTTTCCTCTTTCAGTTCCCTGGCCTGTCAGGAGATGTAGTTTCTCACCAGCAACCAGAGACACCTCTGCGAATGCTTGCACCGACCTGTCCGCTAACAATATACAAACATTATTTCATATGTTTCAACTTTTTTAACTTTTGCTAAGTTGTTCAAGCAGGTTTAAGTATATTCAAAATGTCTCAAATCTCTTCCATGTTCCTTATGATGATCATCATCAGCTATTTATGTAGCGACACTAATTCCGCACAGTGTACAAAGAACTCACTCACATCAGTCCGTACCCCATTGGAGCTTACAGTCTAAATTCCCTGACATACACACAGACAGAACGAGAGAGACTAAGGTATATTTAATAAAACAGTAAATGGGCGCAAGAGATTGTAGAGTAAATAATGCATATTTTCAACCATTCATTTATGTTGACAATATTCTATTTACTGCATATATTTTATATACTGTTAGGATCTGAAGATCCATTTGTATTACCATCCAAGTGCTGCCATTTTGCTTCCTCTAATAAAATTGTCTTATGAGCACCTTATATTGCGACCCATCCAGTTCTCACTTGCTTGAACAAATTTTTTTCACAATCAATTAGGTTGGCCCGTCCAACATTATTTACTCTACACGCTATTGCGCCTAGGGATTTACTGTTTTGTGAACCATCTAAGGGTTGTATCTTTTCCTTCACCCATCTCCCCAGAGGCAGCATTTTCTCTACAGAATCATCACAGTTTTAGGAGCGCTTATTCCCATCCCCATTTTTCTATCAAGGTATATTTAATAGCAGACAATTAACCTATTAGTATGTTTTGGAGTGTGGTAGAAAACCCACACAAACACAGGGAGAACATACAAACTCCACACAGATAAGGCCATGGTCGGGAATCGAACTCATGTCCCCAGTGCTGTGAGGTAGAAGTGCTAACAACTAAGCCACAGTGCTGCATCATGTTCAACATCGGTTGTGCAAGATTAACATGAATGTGTAACACATTCGTCAAAATGTGAACACTTTTTGCATGGCTCCAGTGGGGTGATGTTCAATGAGTATGTTTGACAAACTCCTGGTTCAATTGAATTTTGAACTTGCCCAAAAACTTTGTCAGTTGTCTAAACACTGCATTACACTGACACCATATTATATCATGGATAGTTTTCATAGTTCATCAATCTCTGCCCCAGGAAGAAGTCTATATACTTCAATATGTGTCACAGGATACACATTGACTCAGGTTAACCTGTTCTTTATTCAGGTTAGGGCTGCAAATTCAATATACGTTAGTGCATAATTTTATGTTCTTACTTACAATAAATTGTTTCCCACTTAATCTATTGCCATCTTGGTATTTCTTTCAGCACTTTGCAACCATGTGAGGAGACTAAAATACCCAAATCTTTTTATACTATAACGGAAATCTTTGTCGCTCATTTAGTTTTCATTAAAGTCACAACTGCATAGAATGGAGGCATGAACGAGTGCTACTTCGGGTAAAGGTTTGAAAGGGGACAGGGCTGTCACTATTCTTGTCTTTATCACTTATACACAATGAACCGCCTAAGGATTCATTGCCTTTACTATGGCAATAGGTCGGTATTAAAACCATATTACATTTTACTTTCATATTTTATTTTTACTTTGGAGAACAACTATTCTCTTATATTTTAAAATTAATTTCTGTTTATACCTTTCCCTGCTACAATTTTCCACCCCAAAAATTATTTGCCCCCACCAAAAGCATTGTGCCCTAGGATGCAGCCTAGTCAGCCTATTGGATTTTAAAATTATATATGGCATTGATCTATTGCCGGTCCTTTTAAAAGTTATTCTACCAGCCATCCCTTTTTTTTTTTGCAGAACCATCTGGGTAGCAGTGACAAATACGATGCAGCTGGAATTTTAATACAACTAACCAAGAACTAGCAGACTCTACTGAAAGCAAGTAGAATAATCTGCACAGGCCTATTATATATATTGTAGGTAGCGCTGACTGTATCCACCTCTGGTGTGGTTTAATATATTTTCCTTTGTTTGACAATAAGATCTGTAAACATAGCAAAGAGCAGTTTAGTGCCATATCACAGGGCATCAACTGTGGCTCCCACCTTCACCTGCATACCCCTGTTCCTTCCTGCTTTATGTTATGTTGCCCCTTTTCTCTGCTCTTTGCCCTGTCATCCTCAGCTCTTATTTTCTGCTTTATGCCCTGCCAAAAATTTGAACTTAGTTTTTTGCCTTGAGCAGCCAACTTCCACGTCACAGAACCTCATCTGCAATGCAAGAACGTTACACAGCACCAGCAGCAGATCTGAGATCAGAGAAGGGAGGACATGCACTGTGCACCACATGGTCTCCCTCCTTCCTCCACAGGAAAGAGCTGTTGGATTCCTGCTTACTTTATTAAAGCAAGGTAAGGATTTTTAGGCAGGCTCTGTTACATACCAATGTGCTGCAAATGTTTTAAAATGCCTGCTTGTATTACAGATTGATGTTTATTTCTTTCACTAGATTTAATTTTATAATTTTACCGTAGAGATGTTCACTGACCCCCATGTTCTGGTTTTGGTTTTGGATCTGGATTAACTTTGTGGTTTGGTTTTGGTTTTTGGATCTCTGTTTTTTTCTAAAATCCCTATTTTATTTTATTTTTCAAAAACTTTTTTATTAGAAACATCTTTTTTCAGTAAAAAAAAGGAAGCATTACAGAATATTGAGAGGTCAATCAGAAACAGACACTAAAATCCCTATTTTTTTTGCTAAAATCACATAATTTTGCTTTTTTTTTCCCCCCTACATTATTATTATCCTCAATAACACTAATATAAAGTCATTTGCAGTCAATTTGGACCATCTCACAGGTCACAATATTATTTTCATATACTTTCAAACAAATACTGCAGCGACCTGGCTGGATGCTAAGCAACAGAGCAATGACTCAAACACACGGCAGTTCATAGCACATCTAGGAAACATTGCCACACAGCAGTGTCAGTAAAGAAAAGTGGAGAAAGATGGAATTGTCCTTGGATCATGAAATCAGTTATGGTTCATTTGATCGCTTCACCCGTTTCTTGGATAACTGTGGTAATTCTACAACTAATACATGACGACGAGCGCTGACCCCCCCGGGATGCGTGTTTTTATCAGACCCAGACCAATCCAGGGAGCAAGACAATGCACTAAAATGAGCCATTGTATTATATTAATCACGTTTTCAAAACACAGGTCTCATTGGCCGCAGAACCCCTTCTACTGGCCGATTTCACCAACTGGAAGGATCTCTTACCATCCTCTGATATTCTGGCAGCCCTGATTGTAATTGTAACAGTAGCAAAACAGCTGATCCTAAGACATTGGGTATCACCGGTATCCCCGACTCTGGGAATGCTCAAGATGGAGATTTTAGATATCATATACTTGGATAGGAGAGCCACTCTCCCGGATATAGAAAAAGGTGGTCTGAGGTTCCAGAGAAAATGGGGCATATACATCGAATCACTGGAACCCTCGGTCCAGCAGAACATGTTTAGATTGTTTGAATACACTACCTGGTATTTACTTAGACAATTAAGTTATGGAAAAAATAAATAAATGCTTGGATGGATAAATGGAACCACCTAAAAACTCTGAAGACGTAGACTTCCTTTTAATTAAAGAAAGGTCTGACTAATACTGTATGCCATATAGCTTAATAAAAAAACAACCCCCCCCCCCTCCCCTCCTTTCCTTTCCTTCCCCCTCATTTTATTCAATTTTATTTTACTTTACTTTATTTCATTTCATTTCAGTTGTGTTTATTTCCTGATAGTAGTTCATAGCGATCAGCTCCACTCATATATGCAGATGTATAAGATTACTCAAAATGTTTTCATGAATCTTAAATAATGCAATTTCTCAGACGTTGTCAATATTTGATGTTTAACTATAATGCCAAATTGTCATGAATATCTTAATTGTATCTGAAAACTTTGGAATTTGTAACAGAAATGTCATTTTTAATTTGCTATATTTGTATTTAAGGAAAATAACCAATAAAAAAGATTTATAAAAAAAAAAAAAAGAGCCATTGTATTTCACAGCAAAAAGCAAGTTTATCGCTGAGCTTCAAATCAGCCCCAATTCACAAAAAAATTATAATATAGCTAGGTACCTTTGACATAAAGTGCAGATTGCAATACTGATGAAACAGCAGCAAAGTGGAAGGTAATACATATACACGTACATTACTTCTGCAAGCAACGTTGTTCTTTGTTAATAAAACTGTTGTCTTTATACTGTTAATTTTTTTTAAAATAATCCTCACCATTCTTTGGATGTTGATAGTTGATAGTAGGATCAGGTGGAGTTACAGCAGAGGTGTCACTAATTCTGGTCAATTCTTTTACAGTAGACAAGACCAGATGTCAAAATGTTGTGCTGAGTCATCAATGGGTGTCTAAGATTTTTGCAAAGCACACAACAGTATATAGCACATGTAGTTAACATTGGCACACAGCGGTAGCTGAAAGGAAAAGTGGTGCAAGATGGAATGTCCTTGGGCCCTCCCACCCATCCTTATGTTGGATCTTAAAAAGGACATGCACACTTTAACAAACCAAGCACTTCAGCGACAAGGATTGCCACTTTTGAGGCTGATGTGCTTGGTTTGTTTGGGCCCCCACAAAAAAAGCTAACAATGGGCTTAAGGCACCTAAGGTAACAGTGCTGTTAATGAACTCTACTGTGGCAAGATGTTGTTGTCATCATCATCAGCCTCATCCTCACCCTCATCCCTTTGTACATCATCCTCACACATTATTAATTCATCACCATTACAGAAGTCTCAGTATTTTGATGTAATTGGCGGAAAAGGCCTTCCTCGTGGAACTTGAAGTTCATTTTTATGAATATCATCTTTTCCACACCGATCGCTGACAAGGTTCCCGGTTGTGCTGAAAACTCTTTCCGAGTACACACTGGAGTGTGGGCAGCTTAGGCAGTGCAAAGCGAGTTGGAACATGGGTCTCCAAATTCCTTTTTTTTCCTCCCAGTATGTAAAGGGACTGTCTGATGTGTCTATTTCTATGCTGTTGTAAAAATAATCCTCCACCATCCTTTGGATTTTGATAGTAGGATCAGGTGGAGTTACGGCAGAGGTGTCACGTTTTTTGTTCAATTCTTTTAGACCAGACCAGATGTCAAATGTTGAGCTGAGTCATCTGCATCATCCTTGGGTCTCTTGAGAAAGCTAAGCTTTTTCCTAGCAGCAGTTGAACGAGAAACTGAAAGAGGGGGTGTCTCCCTGTCATGTAACACTTGAGCTGTCATCTTGCTCACCAGGAGCTCCTTGCATCTCTTCAGATCTGGGTCAGTTGAAAACAAAGAGAAGACATAGCTCTTAAACTGAGGATCAAGCATAGTCGCCAAAATGTAGTGATCTGATTTTAAGATTTTGATAACTCTTAGATCCTGGCGAAGCGAATAAAGTACTTGATCTACAAGTTTAGCATACTTAGCGTGATTGCTTTACTTAATCAACTCCTTCAGTTTCTCAAGCTGCTATTCCAAAAGTCTAATTAAGGGAATCACTTGACTCAAGCTAGCAGTGTCTGAACTCACTTCACAGGTGATTACTTTGAATGGTTTCAGCACCTTGCACAACACGGAAAGTATTTTCCACTGCGCTTGAGTAAAATACATCCCCCCTCCTTTCCCAATGTCATGGCTTGTGGAGTTAGCGTGGATGGCTTTTTGCTGTTCCTCCATCCGCAGAAGCATATAAAGAGTGGAATTCCATCTTGTCACCTCTTGCTTCAGTTGGTGGCAGGGCAAATTAAATTGCTCTTGTAGCTGTTGCAATCTCCTACATGCTGTTGCCGAATGCCAAAATGTCCAGATATTTTACGGGACACAAACAGCATCTCTAATACTAGCATAGTCATCATGGCATCTGTGATCCGCTTTGCGACTGGGTGACAGCTTTCATACTTACTTCGTCTTGCAAAGAATTGTTTAACACTCAATTGTTGTAAACTACTAGTAGTCTTCTTCTTGGTCTGCTTCTGGGATAAAGATTTATCCCCAGCAGAAGCAGCAGCAGTGGGACTAATGCTCAAGAATTCTTCTGAGGGATCCAGGATAGTGGAGGAGTCATCTAGTCTTAGTAACTTGGATGCAGGACTAACTCTGATTGCTACTGAGGGTATTGATGAGGACGGTGTTGTGGGTGTAGATTGCAGGTGTCAGGATCTAGCTGAGAGAAGGGACCTAGCTGATGATGGACTGCTTGTTGCTATTTCTTTAGCATAAGTTTCCAATTCTCCCAACAGCTTTTCATGAACTTGCTTCAAATGGCGTAACATGGATGAGATTCCTGGATGGTTAAGGTCCCTACCTCTACTGACTGTGGCTTTACAAACGCTACAAATTTCTAGACAACTATTGTCAGGATTTGGGTAAAAATAATTCCACACATAAGAGGTAGATTTTTTGGTCTTATGCCCAAGCTTGACAATGGCCTTCTTCTTATCACGTGCAAGAACTGCTTCCACTGGGGAAGGACTTACACAAAAACATCATACTCAACAACATCCTCATTAGCTACACAAATATCCCCCTGTTAGGTCTGTCTGATCATGTGACCTGAGAGGCGGGGAATTCAAACTTCCCCACACTCTCCTGTGTCAGAGCAACAAGTGTACTTAGTGTCTGGCTGCTCCTGATCCCTGTTCTTTCCCTGTGCACTTCTCCCTGTGAATACTGGCTGACTTTCTGTGTACCGACCCGGCTTATCTGATTAACCCTGCATCTGCTGAATCCCTGGCAACACGCACTGGCTGACTTTCTGTGTACCGACCCGGCTTGTCTGATTAACCCTGCATCTGCTGAATCCCTGGCAACACGCACTGGCTGACTTTCTGTGTACCGACCCGACTTGTCTGATTAACCATGCATCTGCTGAATCCCTGCAACACGCATTGGCTAACCTTCTGTGTACTGAACCGGTTACAGTTCCTGACTCCTCTCGTGTTTGTCTCCTCATGCCTCTCTAATAGACAGCAAGGTACGTCTGACTTCCTAGTTCTTACAGTTAAGCTGTTTAAAATCCAGCTAGACAAGGCTTTTTACTGTGTTCCCAGAACTGTTCACCCTACTACTGTCTCTCTACCAGGCCAGTGGGCTAACCCACGGGCCGCGACATGCGGGCCTCCAGCAGCTAAAACCAGCCCGCCTTGTGGCGGTTCTTGGAGAAGACTGGGGGGTCCGTTAGACTCTGCGCCCTGGGAAGGCCAGTAAAAATACCGGTTGGTAGTTGTCTCCAGTGAGACGTAACACCTCCTCATCCTGTTGCAATTCCAAAGTGGCATCCTCAATTTATGTATCACCGGCTACACTTGGGCTGTTCATGCACACATTTGCAGAAATGCTGAAAGGGGCTTTCTTTATGGGTACACTATCAGACAGGTCAGGATTACACATAGCACTCGTGGATAAACTCTACTCAGGGATTCGTGTCATTTCTGAATCTAAACATACATTTTCCTCTAATGCCTTACTGTTTTCTTCCAGCTCGGCTTTTACACATAAAAGTATTTGGACACCACTTTTGGAGTACGAATGACGAGGTCTTACTTAGTCATGACTGACCTTACAAGAAGATGCCTCAGTGACAGTTGCAGAACTAGCACTCATAGAGAAAGACGAAGGCCTCACTCTTTCCTTTCCACTGCGTGTGTAGAATGGCATGTTGGCAATTTTATTTTTTTCTGCAGATAACTTTGCCTGGATTAAAGATATTTTTTTCTTGACCAAGGTAAAAGGTGTTTTTTGACATTTTTGTTTCCCTGACTTAAAAACACTATGCACTTTAACATAGGCTTTACCAGATGACGTAGTGGGATTGCTATAATCATGACTGGTGCCAGCAGCTGCTTGGTGCTCCTGGTCTTCTATGTACTGCTGGGAATCCATTTTGATAACACAGTACAATGTGACTGTAGATTAAGAACAACACTGCCAGCCCTATTTTTTCTATTTCAGCAATGACAATTAGCAATGGAGCTCTCCTCTATGTGTTTTACCTGTATAACACAGTACAATGTGACTGCAGACTTAGAAGACCAAGCCTGCCAGACCTATTATTTGTATTTTAGCAATGACAATTAGCAATGGAGCAATGGAGCTCTCCTGAATGTCACTGGAGACTTTGAAGAACACTGCTACCCCTCCACTTTCTTTTCTACCTATGACACTGGCCAACTGCACTAGAGACTGCATAGAACTGTGCTACCCCTTCTGTGTCCCGCTGTGATATGGCGCTGGATTGCCGTGGAGGGCGGTACTTCTAAAATCCAAAACACGCGAGATCCGACGACGTAGCGATGACGTTTTGCCTTGTTTTCAATTCCGAGGGCACGCAAAAGTACCGAGCCTGCTCGACTCGGTACTCGGATCTGCTAAGTTCAGGTGTGTTCAGCTCTCGGGGAACCTAGCCTGAGCATCTCTATTTTACTGAGTTAAAGGGTATTGAGCGGACCTTTGTGCAGAAAGTTAAAGGCTCATGCATTGTAGTGTATCATGTCGCCTGTTATTGGCCTAAATCTTATAAAATGCTGGTGACAAAATATAGATAGGTACTGCAAGACAAATATTGTAAAGAAACTTTGTGATTCTGTACATACAATATGAGACTGGTTGGGTTCTGACTGACTAGATTGGATGACTACATCTGTCTTTATGTGTCCACCTAGGTATCATTTTCTCTATCAAGATATTTTGCAGCTATGTAAAATGTTTCCTAAAGTCAACATCAAACACAACACACGAGTGTAAAGTACATGATACAATCAGTAAATTTCACATATAGCAACATGGTGAAGCATAAATAAATTAACCAACGGTGCTAAACATATGAACACTGAACCATTCCAAGGGCACAGATGTATTTGGAAATGCAAATTTTATCTAAGAGCAAGTGGTCAGCTGATGTGAATGCTAAATATTCTCGGTAGAGTGCTGTATAATATATTGATACTATATAAATAAATCCTAATAATAATAATAATAATAATAATAACATAATAGCAGTCACAATATATAACTTCA
This sequence comes from Mixophyes fleayi, assembly GCF_038048845.1. NCBI lineage: Eukaryota > Metazoa > Chordata > Amphibia > Anura > Limnodynastidae > Mixophyes > Mixophyes fleayi. Next base: position 36,391,730 of record NC_134412.1, on the reverse strand, counting down.
AAATTAATTTGAATATTCAGACCATGCTAAGGCTGACTATGGCAAAACATTGATATGTAGAAAGCTGTATAACTAAGCTCATACAGTACTTTCCTACTCTCCTACTTTCCTGGAATATTTGGAGACTCCTGAAATTCTGAGAGTTCTCCCAGACCCCAAGGAGAGCAGGACATCCTCCCGGATGTCATCTACTCCCTACTGAAGTGGGCAGAATATGGCCCAGATGACACGATTTACCGCGAACTGTGTGCACGCACTGCTGTGAATAGAGGAATTGCGCAGCTGGACCGTAATGGCATGTTTGAGTCGTCATGCTCCCTGCACGTGACCATCGGATCTACCAGAGGGGGCGACCATAAAAAGTAGGCTAGTATGATTAAAAACACAAATATATTACTAAGAGAGCAGGCTTATATGCTTAAAAGAACTAGACAAATATGCTGGGATGTGAAATTAAGGAAAGTCTTGTCTACGAAAACAAACAGTAAAACCTTTTCTCACTAGGACCATTGGTTACATTATCTGTGAGCGCAGGACAAATAATCTGAGCATAGAAGAAACAATAAGAAAATTACCAGCCTTTAATTCTCATTAGACTAGTTTTCAACATAGGGAATGCAATCATTGAGTCTTTACTTGGAGCTAGCTAGAGGAAGTCATGTATGCATAACAAGTCTACTCATACCACTTCACCAATGAATTAATTATATAATATATAGGATTACTAAAAATATCTTAGAATCCTCTATGCTGTGTGAGGATTTCCTCTTATAGTTTATATATGGCTTTACTATGAGAATGTCACCAAAGCTAAAAATGTTGGGGGCAGCACGTGGCTTAGTGGATAGAATTTCTGTGTCACAGCGCTGGGGTCGATTAATTGGCTCCTGGCAAAATAATGAAAAATATTCTCTGTACAGTGCTGTGAAATTGGTGGCACTATATAAATAAATAAATGATGATGAGTGGTACAAATGTTTACATTCCTGTGGTTCAGCATTTAGTATTCTTTGTGTGTATTCCAACATCTTCCAAGTGTCTATTTTGCAACAGAATACAATTATTTGAATTGCAATTTGATTGTGCTGCCTCTTGTTTCTCTTGTTTGTATCACGCATCGCACCAGTTTAGTTCCGTGTGGTTAATTTTGTTCCATTGTTTTCCTTGGTTACCGCTATCTGCTGTTCAGCTTGGTGTTCCTCTCTCATCTTGCTTAGTGGTCTGCGGATGCGCTAGCCAGGAAACCTTCAAACCTCTGGTCAACGGTGATTGGATCATCTGCAGCCAATTCCCTTTATAAGGGCCCTCCTCCATTTAATGAGTGTCAGATCATCGGGTCTCTCTACCTGATAGGAAGCATCTCCTCTGGCTCCTGTTCTGCTACTCCCGTGGTTCCTGACATCGTGGAGGGTGCAGCTCACCGCTTCTCAGCAAACACCTGTGCAGCTCATCGTTTCCCAGCAATACCTGTGCAGCTCACCGCTTGTCAGCAAACACCTGTACATCTCACTGCTTCTCAGCGTTTATCGGTGCAACTCATTGCTTCTCAGCATTACCTGTGCAGCTCATTGTTTCTCAGCGTTTACCAGTGCAACTCATCGCTTCTCAGCATTACCTGTGCAACTCATCGCTTCTCAGCATTACCTGTGCAGCTCATCGCTTCTCAGCATTACCTTTGCAGCTCATCGCTTCTCAGCATTACCTCTGCAACTCATCGCTTCTCAGCATTACCTGTGCAGCTCATCACTTCTCAGCATTACCTGTGCATCTCACCTCTTCCCAGCATTACCTGTGCATCTCACCTCTTCCCAGCATTACCTGTGCATCTCACCACTTCTCAGCATTACCTGTGCATCTCACCGCTTCTCAGCATTACCTGTGCAGCTTATCGCTTCTCAGCATTACCTGTGCAGCTTATCGCTTCTCAGCATTACCTGTGCATCTCACCACTTCCCAGCATTACCTGTGCATCTCACCACTTCTCAGCATTACCTGTGCAGCTCAGCGCTTCTCAGCATTACCTGTGCATCTCACCACTTCCCAGCATTACCTGTGCATCTCACTTCTTCTCAGCATTACCTGTGCATCTCACCACTTCCCAGCATTACCTGTGCATCTCACCACTTCCCAGCATTACCTGTGCATCTAACTGCTTCTCAGCATTACCTGTGCAGCTTATCGCTTCCCAGCATTACCACCAGAGCCGGATTTAGACCTCATAGGGCCCTAGGCAGGATACTGTTTTTGGGCCCCCTCCCTGAAACAATCCATAGCACTATATTTTTGCAGCCTACCATATACCCCTATAGTTAAGAAGATGTGAAAGCATGTGCCGCTGCGCAGCGGCGGCACGCCGCCAAAGGAGGTGGGGGTGTGGCTTACCTCTTTGGGGGCGTACCTAACATGTGAAAAGAGCAAGGCCACCCTGCTGCAGAAAAAGGCACCCCTAAATAATTACCGAGCAGTCCCGTTTTTTTAAGTAGTTGGGTCAAAACAACCTAATAAGTATTTAAGTCAGGACAGAAATATTAAATATTAATATTAAATTAAGTTGTTTGCAAAAATAATACGCATAAATCCAAGGATGTGCCCTTGTCACTTTTGTCCCTCAATCATCACACTATGCCCATTTATTGCCACTTTTGTCCCTTCAAAATATCACCTTTGTGCCCTCTCACTGTCACCTCTGTGCCCTCTCACTGTCACCTCTGTTCCCCCTCATTGTGTCACCTCTGTGCCCTCTCACTGTGTCAACTCTGTGTCCCTTCACTGTGTCACCTCTGTGTCCCTTCACTGTGTCACCTCTGTGCCCCTTCACTGTGTCACCTCTGTGCCCCTTCATTATCACCTCACACTATGTGCCTCCGTTTTACTTACCTGTCTTTTTCTCTTTTGTATTCCACTTTTCTGTCTTCTGGTCTTCTTGTCTTCCTGTCTTCTTTTTTCTCCACCACGCAGCTCCTCGGTTAGTCCTCACACAGTGGCCGGAAACAGACTTTTAAAAAAAAAAAAAAAACAGTCACGTGATCGCATGACAGGTCCCAGGAGTCTCTCCTCCTCTCTGTTTTCCCTGAATGAAGAGGAGAGACTGCCGGGACCTATCATGCGATCACGTGACTGTTTTTTTCTTTAAGTCTGTTTCCGTCCGCAGTCTCTTTTACTATGTCGGCGGGCAGAGAGGGATGGCAGGCGGAGGGGAGCACTTCTCCGCCTTGCCTACCCCGCTCACCGCCAGTCCTGACTGGGCCCTCTGGGGACCGCTAGGCCCTAGGCAGTTGCCTAGGTTGCCTAGCGGGAAATCCGGCCCTGATTACCACTCATCATCGGTCCTGTTCCAGAGTTATAACACCTGTATGGATATCAGTGCTATTGCTCTCTGCAGCTCTTCGCTTCACCGCCTTATTGGTTCAGCTTATCTCACAAGTCAAGACCTGTGGCTTCACTGCAGAGCATTGCTCATCATCAGTCCTGTTCCAGAGTTATAACACCTGTGTGGATCTCAGTGCTCCAGTTCTCTGCAGTTCATCTATTCACTACTTCTTCCCTTCTGCCTTACAGTTGCTTGGTGGTTCTGTGCGTTATCTGCTCTGCGCCCCCTAGAGGACTGCAATCTGCAGTTGAGAGCAGCTAAGACCATATTCCCTTGCGGGAATCCCTGGTGAATACCTCTTCTCCGTCAGATTTTGCACCTCTCTGAGGGTCGCTGTCACTCGAGCAGAGGTCAGGACCATTCCCATTATCTGGCTTTCGTGACAGTTTGTTTGTATGCACTTCTTGTTATGGGTTTGGAACACCCTGATGCCCATCTAGTTCAGCACCAATTTACTCTTTACTTAAATTAAAAGTGTTACTCTAAGGCAGTGGTCAGGGAACAGGGGTAAATTACCCCAAATGGGGTAAAACTGAAATTCCTGGGGTAATGCTGCCAATTCACATGCTGTCAGTTGGATTGTAGACCCCTTTAAATGTGAAATTGCTGTTTTACCAGAAGAGCCTCAAGGGTTGGCAGAGGCACTTCTTGAGCTTCAATGCAATAATGAAGCATGTATTGCATTTGAAAACAAAGCAGATCTGTCATATTTTTGGATGTCAACAGCTGCAAAGCCATTCAAAATTGCACATGAGGAGGCAGTCAGAAAGCTGCTGCCTTTTGCAACAACCTACCTTCGCGGACAAGCATTTTCCACTCTAACGAACATAAAAACAAAGCAGAGAAATCGATTGGACGCTGAAGACTGTGTCCAAATTGCTCTGACATCAAAATGCCCCAATATTGATGCTCTCGTATCAAAAATGAAGCAACATCATTTCTCCAAAGCCTGAAGTTTTGAAGTTGAAGCTTTCAAAGAAATTTTGAATAGATTCAATAAAATTTTGAATTTCAATAATTAATAATAATATGATTTCCTTCCTTTCAAATCAAGGGGGTAACGTCGGCGTATCTAAATATATTTTGGGGTAAAAGGTAAAAAAGTTCCCTGACCCCTGCTCTAAGGCATGCTTTGGACCCACAACACATATTTTGTTTTCCCAGCTGAGGCCTCTTTTCCTAGTCTTATAGGTGACTAATATGTGACATCATCAGCACAATGAAAAATAAAAATAGGGCCATTACAATTTAAAATATACTAAAGGGAAAGTAACCTTATGTATATATTTATTTATTTATCTATGTAAGTATGTATTCTTGTTTGTTGATTTTCCTAGTAATGGCTCTTCTTCAATCATGAATGCCTGCCACCTCTGGGACAATGGGTTTTTGACCATGGTGTTCTTGTAGGTGTTCTCCTAGTGCTATGATTTTCTACTATGTTCTAAAGACATCCAAGCTTATGGCTTAGACTGGCCTTAGAATTTCATTGTGTCTTCCACTGTGGCAAGAACTGATGTGCACAGCACTCTTAGTTATGTTAGCACTATATAAAGAATAATAATATCCTTTGCTAAACAAAAACAAATATTTATATGTATTTGCATTGATAAGTATTATAGTCAGCTTCCATGGGACAGTGTCCGTTAGTCAAGCTGTCATGAAAAAAATGCTATTTTACGAAGCAATTTTCTTTAAACAGAGCATTTTAGTGATGCTGAAATAGTTTTATCTTACTCAGGAAGTATAGATGTCTAGATTTTTCAGTAAATGATCCATTAAATTCAGTCCTTGAATACTTTTACATTTTAGTAGTTTTGGAATAAATTCAATAAAATGTCCTTGAATTTATTTATTTTATTATTCTTTTTGCCTAGTGTTACCGCTATTCAGCCTGTTTACCTGTGGTTAACGATAAGTAACCTGCTAGATTACATCTCCTGCAACCCGGGACCTCTCCAACAGATTAAATTAGAAATATATATTTTGTTTAAAATAAATACATATATCTATCAACAACAATATATTGTATTATTTCTTAATATTTCATCCACAATTAATTGGAGACCTAACCTGGATCACAATGGGACTCTAAGGGGCATATTCAATTAAGCCGGCATATCGCGGCTAGGGCAAAGGGAAAACCGCAATATTGCAGTATCGTATTGAAACTTTAAATGCACAGCCTCGCGTAGCCACGATGTGCCAGCTTAATTGAATATGCCCCCAACACTGCTACTTTTATTACAATAAAAGGTAATTGATCTGATGTGGCGCTTCACTCAGTGTGCAGCCTGATATATGTAAAGGAGTGTCCACTATTCTCCTACAAATAAAGCATAGACATAAATATAATTAACATATACTTAGCGCGCACCTTTTCACATCTCACAGGAGATAGGGATTCCTATACTCCTTTCACTGGTTGACCCTTATCTCTCTCCTCAATTAGAGTTCCTATAGTCTGAAAATCAGACTCATGGAAACATAAAATAAATGGAGAGATGATAGTGCAGATTGTTATAAATAAACATATAAAAGTCCACAAAGTTCCCGGAAAAAGAATGTAGAATGTATTCTTCAACCTCGTGATGGAAACGAAGGAATACCAACGTTATTCTTGTGACTTTAATACACCATCTCCCCCAAAGGTATATGCTTACAAGATGTTAGCTTTAATAAAGCATCTCAAGTGATCCTTTCTGTGTACCGCTTTCAAGTTCCTCCACAGAGTAATAGCATGATGTGCCAGATAAAAAGAAATAAAAACCAATCTGGTGCATTATCATAAAAACACCATTTAATATTATCTCCAAACAGAGACCTGTACATATAAAACATCAAGGATATCCCCAAATGGTAATGTGTGTACTCATACCAGATAGATTCAGGATATTCACATGGAAATTTCCTCCACAGTATCAGTCCCCGATGTGTCAGAATCCCGCTCACACTTATCCTACCAACGCGTTTCGACTCTAGGTCAGAGTCTTTTTCACCTTGAAAAAGACTCTGACCTAGAGTCGAAACGCGTTGGTAGGATAAGTGTGAGCGGGATTCTGACACATCGGGGACTGATACTGTGGAGGAAATTTCCATGTGAATATCCTGAATCTATCTGGTATGAGTACACACATTACCATTTGGGGATATCCTTGATGTTTTATATGTACAGGTCTCTGTTTGGAGATAATATTAAATGGTGTTTTTATGATAATGCACCAGATTGGTTTTTATTTCTTTTTATCTGGCACATCATGCTATTACTCTGTGGAGGAACTTGAAAGCGGTACACAGAAAGGATCACTTGAGATGCTTTATTAAAGTCAACATCTTGTAAGCATATACCTTTGGGGGAGATGGTGTATTAAAGTCACAAGAATAACGGTGGTATTCCTTCGTTTCCATCACGAGGTTGAAGAATACATTCTACATTCTTTTTCCGGGAACTTTGTGGACTTTTATATGTTTATTTATAACAATCTGCACTATCATCTCTCCATTTATTTTATGTTTCCATGAGTCTGATTTTCAGACTATAGGAACTCTAATTGAAGAGAGAGATAAGGGTCATCCAGTGAAAGGAGTATAGGAATCCCTATCTCCTGTGAGATGTGAAAAGGTGCGCACTGCTACTTTTATGTCAGTTGTATTAGTTCCCATAATAGGTACAGCAGTAACTATAAGGTCTAGTAGTAAGCCACCAGTTGGTGGTCAATATGTATCCCTCTGCTTCTGCCCTGTCCACTTCTCTTTCCAGTCCAGCCACTTGCGTTGGGAGTGATGTGAGTGAGTTCTCTGTACAGCGCTGCGGAATTAGTGGCGCTATATAAATAGCTGCTGCTGATGATGATTGTGTTGTCAAGTAGTAGAGCAGCCCACTGCCATTGTACAACATCAACTCCTAATTGGTCTCCACCAATAACCAATTAGAACATGGGGCATGTTTCCAAAATAATGTCAAGAGGTGTGAGATTACCACTGCTCAAGAAGCCACATGCTCTCACCACTTTCACCCACCTCCTCAGAAATGCAGGTGTTTGGGCAAATAACCTACCCTCCTTCATTTGGCAGGTGCCTTAAGTAGTAACTTTTCTTGAGTTACTGTACAAACTTTCACCCAAGCACAGGTATGGATTCACTAACTAGAAAACATCATGGAAAGGGTCACTGCTAAAGTTGCAAAACGTCTGCAAAATATTAACTTCATTCCACATTTGACTGCATGTTCCACTGCAGATTTGGCCTTAAGTATTTTTTGTTTTAACCCAACCACACCACACCGCAGAATTTATTGACCATTGTAACCCCAACTATATTTATATAAATTCTGGATAATGCAAATATACAAATCATACTTGCCAACTCCCGGGAAACTTGCTTCCGGGAGTTGGGGGCGTGACTGGAGGGTGAGAGGGGGCGGGGCAAGGCCAATCACGTCATTTTGGCCCCGCCACCCGCGAAAACGTGCTGCAAGTTGCGGGGGCAGGGCCAAAAATTACGCAATTGGCCTCGCCCCGCCCCCTCCCGCCCTCCAAAATGGCGTGATTCCCCGAGAATCGCGTCAAATGACGCGATTCTCTGTGAAATCTTGGATCCGGGAGAAATGCCAGCTCCCCCGGGAGCCCGTGAGACTGACCCGAATTTCAGCAAGTATGATACAAATACAGGGTGAAATCACATTCTGCAAAACTTGTATTGCCAGAACTTTGCACCACTGTGAAAACTCCATGTGCTGTTGAGGAACTTGATTCATAGGAAATTTTTGCCAGAATATTGCTTGTTCCTAGCCCCTTCTGTTGAATAATGCATGGCAGAACATGATGGGAGTTGTAGCTTAACAACAGCTGTAGAGCACACTGAGAATAATAGCCAACAACAGAAACTAGTTAGAAGAGAAGACAGGTTTTAACCTAACTTTGATCTGTAAAATGAAAAGCATTATATTTTGTAATAGGTTCACGGACAGAAAATAACAAATGTTTGTAGAGATTGAATGTCAAGCCAAGGCACGTTTTAGGGACAGCTGGAGCTACAGCAAGTCTTACATACACTCATAAGATATCAGGCCAAAAATCTGTAATACTCACATAAGATTTTTCTTTTTAAATAGCATATGGACAGATTGATAGCAGGATTTGCTGAAGAAGTCTGTTCTGTAACAGGAGACAAAACACATGTTGCCTTTGCTTCACCAGCTTAAAACTGTAACACGTTACTTAAACAGCAATAAACCTGTTAAGAATCTCTGTTTTTATTGTTTAATTCAGCAGGCAAAAATATAATTCCATGTCCAATTTGTGATGAAAAATGACAGAACATTGTTGAAAGAAACAGAGGGACATGAGACCACTTATTCTGCAAGAAGGCATGTGCAGTACATGAAGGGTAATTTACTAATTATGCACAAGTAAATGTAACTGTGCCATACATTTCAACTCAACAATTATAATTATCAAACTCCAAAAAGTATAATTGTGTAGTCAAAGTAAATAAAACATGTAGTAAAAACGATGAAGCAAGTGTTTTCTCCAGCTTAAATAAATAACATGTCACAAAAGCATATTATCAGTTCTCTTCCCAGCACCCACTATTTGTACATGGCCAGGTTGGGGCACATATAGCAATTCTCGCTACGCTACTTTTTTTTGTCTATATTTAACAAAATATGGCCTGTACAGAGTGCTGGCTCCCCTTAACCTTGTACTTTTTAGAATCACCCAAAAAAATAAAGTTTAAATGAATATAAAGGCAGTCAGGAAATTTGACATTGAAGATACATTTCACGCTTCCCATCATGTTCATTTTCAGGTGTATCTGCAAACCTGCAAAACTTGGAGCAGATTGATTTTTCCAGGAAAGTTCCAAGTACCTTGAATTGGGACAATCACATAATTTTCCATTTTTTTTACTGCTTAACAATCATGACCTAATTCAAAGATAGACACAAAATGGGAGTAACTTACTCTTAAAAAGAAGAGCACTAAAAACAAGCGTATTTCCACCATAGGCAGAGCCATACATATATCAATAAGTGACCGCCTCCACAGCAGCATGGGCACCTGGGTTATTATAAGTCAGCAGCAGCAGCAAGTCATGAGCAGCGGAGCTAAGTAAACTCCCTGGTGCCTAGTCCTGCCTCGGGATGTAGTGGGAGTTTGACAGCTCACACAGCTCTTTGCAGCCACCTTAACCTGGAAGTAATTCGCATACAGCAGTCTGAGGCAGAGCCAAAAAGAGGAATTTTGGGCCCCTGTACAGCAACTTCTTGGGACCCTTTCATATGCACCGCTGGTGGCATGGCCACAACAGGTTTGTGTCTCCTTCCATTACATAGACAGGCCAGAGTCCCAATGCAGGCCTGGGTCCCAAAACTTTGTACTTGTTCTCTTCCCCTCCATGTGGAGTACTATGTGTGTACTGTGTGGTGCTATGGCGGGCACAGTTTGTAATGTGGTGTACTATGGGGGCACAGTGTGAAGTATTATGGAGGCACTGTAAATACTGCTGGCTGCTATATTGGTGCTGTGTGTAATTATAAGATACTCTGAGGGCACTGTGCGGTGCTAGGTGTGTACTGTGCGTTACTATGGGGGGCACAATATACCACTCCACGATTGTCGCACAGCCGGCCGCCTGTAACTTCCAAGTTGCGGCAGCGCCGATCATGTGACCCCTGGCGGGGAATTCAAACTCTGCCTGTCTTTCTATATAAATCATGCTCTGACACAAGCCATGTGTCAGAGCAACAAGTTGCGTTCCTGACTTCTGGCATCCTGTCTTTAGCTCCCTGTGTCCCTCTCTTTGTTTCTCCTGCATCTCCTGAGTTTTCCCTCTGTACTAGACCCGGTTTGACCTGACTACTCCATTTGGATTCTCCTAAGGCGTGACGGACATCTGCTAACGTGTACCAGAATCGGCTCGGCCCTCATTGCTCTTTTTGGATTTTCCTTTGACGTGATGGACATCTACTACTGTGTACCAGACCCAGCTGTGCCTCACCAACCTCTGGAAGGATCCCCGCTGCACATCGGACCTTGCCTCAGGTACCGTTTTTGCATTACCTTGCTGCTAGTCTATCCATTCCTCACGTCTGTAAGCTCAGTAGGGGCCGCAACCTGCAGTTTCTCAGCAGCCAACCCCATCCTGCCTTGCGGAAGTTCTTGGTGAAGATCTGAGAGGCTGTTAGACTCTGCGCCCTGCTGAGCTTGTGTCAGTACTGACTGAGGGACTCCCCTGAGCATAACAGTTTGCTCTGACCCCAAAATGATAGATGAAGCAGGCAATCCTTCGCATCGGGACCTCCTGAATCATATAGTAGGTCGATTAGACGAACAGGAGATAAACCAGACCCAGCTCTTACAATTTCTTAGAGGACTTTCCACTGTATGGATACCCTGCAGAACATTCTGACAGCTCAAGTTAATCCTACACCTTACGCTCTCCCGGTGCTCCTGTCGTTCCCTCTACTTCCTTGCAACTACGTTTTCTATTGAAGTTATCCTCTGACTTTCTGATCGCCAAGTTCCTCACTTGGCACTTATTGACTCTGGAGCCTCTGGGAATTTCATGTCTGCGGATACTGCTAGTTAGCTTTCCGTGCCTACTGTCCCTCTTCTTCAACTCATTGCTATCACCGCCATCGATGGCAGCAAGATTATGAGGGGTTCTATTAAGAATCATACTGCGCCCCTGATTCTGCAAGTTGGGCCTCTACATAGTGAATCCATCTCTTTCCTGGTAATTCCTAAGGCTGTCAATCTCTGGTGTTAGGTCTCCCCTGGCTTAAAGCCCACTCTCCTGTCCTGGACTGGAAATCAGCCCAAGTGCTATCCTGGGGTCCCACCTGTCACTCCAGATGTCTTCAGAAGATCCTTCCACTTAGCCACTCCTATTGTCTTAATACTTCCATTTGGGATATTCAGTCTCAATATGCCATCTTTGTGGACGTATTTTGTGAACAAGATGCTTCCAAGCTACCCCCTCACCACCCTTGGGATTGTGCTATAGAATTGTTACCTGAGAAGTGTCCCCCACGGGGTTGTATATATCCTCTTTCTCTGCCTGGATCACAGGATATGTCAACCTATATTGATGACAATCTGAAGAGAGGTTTCATTCGAAAATCAACTTCCTGTGAGGGTGCCAGCATCTTTTTCGTTAAGAAGAAAGATGGGGGTCTTCGCCCCTGCATCGATTATCGTGGTTTGAATGCAATCACCGTAAAAAACAGGTACCCCTTGACTCTCATTTCCGAACTCTTCGATAGAATTAAAGGAGCTTCCGTGTTCACGAAACTAGACATTTGAGGCGCCTATAATTTAATTTTAATCAAGAAAGGGGACGTATGGAAGACAGCCTTTAATACGCAAGATGGTCACTATCTATTTGGATGACATTCTTATCTTTTCTGCTGACCTTAGATCTCACCGTGAACATGTTCCTACTGTCTTGAGATGACATTGACAGAATAAATTATTCTGCAAATTAGAAAAATGTATTTTCAAATACAGTCAACTTACTTTCCTGGTCTATATTGTTTCCTGCTCCGGACTCCAAATGGAGGCTGTCCTGGACTGGCCTCAGCCTTATAGTCTAAAGGCAACTCAAAGATTTTATGGTTTTACCAATTATTATAGAGTGTTCATCCAGGGATTCTCTTCTCTAGTGGCCCCTATCACAGCTTTGACCAAGCGGTCTGCTAACTCCAAGGTTTAGCCACTCGAGGCAGTGGAAGCCTTCCATCAGCTTAAAAAGGCCTTCAATTCTGCCCCTGTTCTACGACAATCAGATACTTTGCGGCCTTTCATTCTGGAGGTAGATGCGTCCTCTGTTGGTGTCAGGGCTGTCTTGTCCCAAAGATCTTCTATTGGAAGACTCTTCCCCTGTGGATTCTTCTCCCGGAAACTATCCTCTGCAGAGAGAAAGTACGGAATAGGTGACCGTGAGTTGCTTGCTATGGAACTGGACTTAGAGGAGTGGAGACATCTACTGGAAGGAGCATCCTTTCCTATAACTATTTTCACCGACCACAAGAATCTGTTTATACCTCCAATCTGCTACTTGTCTAAACTCACAACAAGAAAGATGGTCTCGTTTTTTTATCGCTTTAATATTCAGATCACATTTAGACCTGGAGCTAAGAATACCAAGGCAGACGCTCTCTCGCGTTTCTTTGATTGCAACGATCAGGAAGATCCAGATAAATAAAAACACATTCTTGATTCTAAATGTATTCTGGCAACTACACCCACCAGGGAAGCTATTCCCAAGGGGAAAACCTTTGTGCCCCTTCATTTTCAGAACAACTTTCTTAAATGGGCTTATGCCTCACGCTTCACTGGTCACGCTGGCATCAAGAAGACTCAAGATCTCATCCGCCGCAACTATTGGTGGCCAACCCTACTCTCAGATGTTCGACTATTTGTCTCCTCCTGCACCATCTGTGCACAGAATAAAACTCCTAGACAAAGTCTGCATGAGTTTCTTCACCCCCTTGCTGTTCCTGATCATCCTTGGAGCCATTTGTCTATGGATTTTATTACTGACCTTCCATTATCTAAAGGATGTTCAGTGGTTTGGGTAGTCTCTCTCCTGTGCAGCCCACTTTTTACCTCTAAAAGCTCTTCCATCTGCATATTCCCTAGCTCTTCATTAAAGAGATCGTGACAGACATCTACTACTGTGTACCAGACCCAGCTGTGCCTCACCAATCTCTGGAAGGATCCCCGCTGCACATCGGACCTTGCCTCAGGTACTGTTTTTGTATTACCTTGCTGCTAGTCTATCCATTCCTCATGTCTGTAAGCTCAGTAGGGGCCGCAACCTGCAGTTTCTCAGCAGCCAACCCCATCCTGCCTTCCAGCAGTTCTTAGTGAAGACCTGAGAGACTTTTAGACTCCGCACCCTGCTGAGCTGGTTCCAGTACTGACTGAGGGAATCCCCCTGAGCATAACAATGAAGAACTGCACTTTTTCATATTTGACTTTGGGAGTCTGACTCGTTAGTTGGTGCAGCCGCTATCGGTGCTGCTCCACACCCTATCTAGTGAAGATGAATCAACCACGCCCCAATGTGATGGCACACAAAAACTCTACTGTAAATATCTATAGAGCATTTCTCTTGGTGGCCCTACACATACTTGCACCTGCCCTCAGGAGCGCCGAGAGGGGGCTGGGGCAGGTATAAATTACCAGTGTCCGGCCTGCCTTGGGAGCCTGGGGCCCGCACAGTCTGGTAAACATTGTATTTTTTTTAATTATTTCAAAAATTAATAAATTCCCCACTATTTTTTATGGGGGTTGGAGTGTTAAGGGGGAGAAAGAGAGCTGACAGGTGTCAGCAGCTCTCAGTCCCCGGACAGTGTGTAACATCACACTCTGTGCCCTCTCCATATCACACTCTGTGCCCCCTCCATATCTCTCTCAGTGCCCCTCCATATTTCTCCCTGTGCCCCTCCATATCACTCCCTGTGCCCTCTTCATATCTCTCTCTGTGCCCCCTCCATATCACTCTTTGTGCCTCCTCCATATCTTTCCATGTGCCCCCTCCATATGTTTCTCTGTGCCCCCTCCACAGTACTCCATCACTCTCTGTGCCCCCTCCATATGTCTCTCTGTGCTATCTCCATATCACGCTCTGTGCCCCCTCTATATATCTCCCTGTGTCCCCTCCATATCTCTCTCTGCACCCCCTCTATATCTCTCTCTGTGCCCCTTCCAGATCACTCTCTGTGCCACCCCCATATCTCTCCCTTTGCCGCTCCATATCTCTCTCTGTGCCCCTCCATATCTCTCTCTGTGCCACCTCCATCTCTCTCTCTCTGCCCCCTTTAGATCACTCTCTGTGCCCCCTCCATATCTCTCACTGTGCCTCCTCCATATCTTTCTCTGTGCCCCCTCCATATCACTCCCTGTGCCCCTCCATATCACTCTCTGTGCCTCCTCCACATATGTCTCTCTGTACCCTCATTAATCACTCTGTGCATCTTCGTTCTATACTTACCTTTCTATGACCTTCTTTCTTTTGTCATATTCTTCTTCTTTTTTTTCTGCCTTCTGTGTTCTTTTCTTCTGTGCTGCATCTGACAATTGCTCTTCTAGCTCCTTTCTGCTCCCTGCTCCAGTGCCACTGACTGTCGGACATGATGTCATCACGACCCAACAGTCAGAATTGAGCAGAAAGCAGAGGAGCCAGAAGACCCACCACCGGATGCAGCACAAGCGGGGAAGGCATGCAGAGCGGAGCACCTCTCAGGCATGGCACTCCCTCTCCATGCCTGTCCCGCTTACTACCGGCAAGGCTGAAGAAGTAGGGCGGAGAAGTGCTGGTATATAATACCGGCACATACCGCCTCACTTCGAGCACTGATCTAACTATTTCCAAACATATAGATATCTGTGATTATTTGCATGAAGCATATTTGTCTTGTTATATAATTATATACTGCGTGATCTGTACTGTGTTCACTAATTATTTTTCATATTTTATGTACATTTTCCAAACAGGTCCCAACATTCCAGGATCCATACAATAATTCAGTACCAGGTTGTGAAAGCTGCAATAAGAGGTAGGTGAGAGCAACACCATTTTAAAACATAATGGGGGGGAATTCAATTGTCGGCAATATGGCGCGCAGACATCACGCCGCACACATTGCGCTAAAAATTTCTGTCAAAATCTTCACTGTGAAGGTTCTCACGGACGTTCCGGAGACCCTTTGCGGCTAATAGAATTTCCCCCACAACGTCATGTGTAAAGAGGCGCAGTCACAGCCCATGTTGGTCACGACCCCATCACTATGTGCCACCTCCTTTTGACGGCTCAACCACATAGCTGCGGCGCACATCCCTTCTCCTAATATGTGAAAGGGGGCCCAGAAAGTTGCTGTACCGGGTCCCCAAATTCCTCTTGTCGGCCCTGCCTGCCTTATAGCAGAACAAATGGTGGCAATTATATTGAATATACACAACAAAAAAGTGCTAACATACAGTTATAGCAGTTATTGTGGGGCAGGGCTTAATGGTGTGATTAAGCCCCGCCCCCCACTATTCAATGCCGTGAATTTCGGCATTTTAAAGGGTCAACATAGCATGGTGGAGGGGACAAGGACGTCAGATTGAAGAAGGTAGAAGTGTGATGTACAGACAAACAAAACAAGTTTTCTTCTAAGTACAAGTACAGAAATAAAATAAAACTTTGGTTCTGCAAAGGTTTGGTAGAACTTTGGTGCTTTATAAAGACTACAAACAGGTGAGATAAATTGTTCTGATTGACGACCTTTTCACTGAAGGGCTGATTGCAAACTAAAGGAAGTTCACCAGTAGTCTAGGTGAGTTAACTAGCTAGATAGCATTTCTTTGCACAATGCTGATTACAGGAATTGAGAGAAGGTTTGTAGCTGTCATTGTGATCTGTTTCATGACAGTTGTCAGAGTTGTGAATCCTCACAGTAATTGTTTTTGAACAGCTGTCATCTGGAGCTAGTGTTGTGAATCCTCAGAGTGATAAGACAATAGTAAAATTTTAGTGCAAAAATTAGCTGAACAATAACACAGTGATAGCAGCATTCAATAATGACGCTTCGTGATAACATGCAGTAGGGGAATCAATAACAACATTGTTGATAATGAAAAAAATAGTAATGGCATTATTCACAATGGCATGTGTCAGTAGTAACAGTGATTACTAATTAAGACTCTTTACTATGAGATCTCTTTCTTTGCATAAACCACTTGATTTGAGTGTGGGCTTAAAGTGGATAACACTCACATTTAAATCTACATCCACACAACCTAATCTGGATGATGTCTTTGGAAAGAGTCATAGATAAAGAGGAAAATATTAGAGCACAAAGAATAAAACTCATTCTCAGAGGTAAACAAAAACACAGATGACTGTTGGTGGGCGTGGCATCTGGTATGGCCATATTTTTACTCAGCTCTGAGTTTGACTTTATAATCCTCATCCAGCTACCTCTTCTTGGTAGCTCACTTCAATAGCAATTGGCTGAAATAGAAGTGAGAGAAGCTGAGGAGTGTATATACGAATGGAACTGTGAACTCGGAGGATCTATTTCTTCCAGGTCTAGACTAAAGTCCTGCATGGACATTTTTCCTGCCAAACCGACAGTGGTGGCTCCTCGTGGGGTGAGAGGCCTATATTGGCCTAAGACACTATTATAATCTGCCACAGGACGACCTAATATTTACTAGAGTGTCATACTTACGGCATTGGAAGTGGCTGACTGTAATGTTCCTTCTCTTCTTTGGCTCCACTTAGTGAAGCTACATTTCGGGCAATGGCTGCTCCTACGTTCTCTCTGGCCACATGCCCGTACCTCTTCATCATTGGCACAAATGTCTCTGCAATTGGTGTGCTCTGACATCACTTCCCAATTCTCAAGTCCTCGACATCCTAGGATGTGTAGTTTCCCTTGCCCACATAAGAATTTTACTGCCCCCTGCCATTGCCTCCTCTTCCCATCTCTCTAAACTACTGCACTGGGTCCAGGAGTCACATTGGGTTGCAACTTGCAAGCTTCTATGCATTGATCAAAATATAAACCAGTACTTCATTGATGTTTCATTGCCATGTATTTAATACTCTTAAAATGACTTCTGATTGTTTAGATTTTTCTGTAAGAAACAATGACTAAATTCTTAATTTAAATTATATGTTGTAAGGACAACACACTGGTTAGCATTCCTGCCTCACTGTGCTGGGGCAATGGGTTGAATTCTAAGCAGGGCCCTATGTGCGAGGTTTGCATGTTCTCCCTATGTGCGGAGTTTGCATGTTTATGCTAGTTTCCTCCAAAAGTAAAAAAAAACAAAAAACATACCGCTACGTTAATTAAGTGCTCACAAAAACTGGACTCTAGTATGTATGTATTTGTGTGAAAGAAAATTTGAAACATCACGGGGTCCATACCCCAAACAATATTGTCCCACTTGATCCTACTGTCTCCGCCTAAAATGTAAACGCTCGTGGGTTAGGTCCTATCCTACCTTCTATCTTATATCTGTCTGCCATACCATACGCCTACCTGGTGTGCCTTGCCGTGTCTGATGCAGTCGTCATCATCATCATCAACATTTATTTATATAGCACCAGCAAATTCCATAGCCATTACAATTGGAAACTAACAGTCATAAAACAATAAGGGGTAATACATATAGACATAGAGGTAAGAGGGCCCTGCTCACAAGCTTACAATCTAAGGGACAATGGGAGTTTGATGGTCCTTTGTCATGTCTGATGCTGAATGTTTTTCTGTATGCCTGATTTTTGTTCTGTTAATTACATTCATGCATTTATTGTTTTGCTCATCTGTACCCACATACCTGTTTAATTATTTTAGACCCTACGGAATATACAAATAAACAATGATCATCATATAAAATTTGGGGGTAAATCAATAGGCCTCTGCTAAAATAAACATGGACAGAATATTTAAAAATATATTTGCTTGTTAATTAATAACCATAAAATAAAAACATAACTGATCTAAAATGTTAGTTTAAGTGAAGCCCTAAGCTGAGGGCAATTAAAATATTGTGTTATACTTATCAGCACTGACCATTAAGGGTTAAACAATTTGTGGCAGCCAGCCTATCACTCCCGGGGGAGTGGCTGTTCAAGAGGGCATAAATTAGCTTGGAGCGGTGGGCTGGCTCTCTCTTAGTCCTGGATGTCAGATAGGAGACAACTGCTGTGACTGAAGGCTTGTATTGTATACTTGTATTCTGTCATTGTTTTCATTTGTTTTCTCTCTTGCCTTTCGCTTTAGCCTTTTTCTCATATCCTTTTTTCCTCTATTCTTTTACTGGCTTTTCTCTTTCTCTTTCCTCCCTCCTGTGTCCCTTACCTCACAGTCCGTTTTTCACTTGTCTTCACTGTCCCCACCAACCCCTCCCCCTCCCTGCTCTATAGAGAATCTTCCAGCTCTCCCGAGTATAGCCCCTTTAGTTTATTGATTTACCTTGCCCAGAATTTTCAGGATGTCCCGTCCCCGCCATAGTGCAGGCCTCCCAGCCCGCTTCCAGGAGAGCGGGGAGAAAGTTCCCATGGTTTGGGTGGAAGCCCTGCCACCTGGAGCCGCATCGGCGGCCATTTTAAAAAGAAGCGCCTGCGAGTGGTGAACGGGAGCCTCTCACCGCCACAGGCGCTGGGGCAGTGTCGGCGTCGGAGCTCGCTAGGAGCTCCGGTTGTCAGGGGGAGCAGAGGAAAGCCAGTGAAGCGCCTGTCAGCGGTGTCGGGGACCCGCTCACCGCTGCAGGTGCTGGAGATGTGATGTCACTGGAGCTCATTAGGGGCTCCGGTCAGCTGATTAAGGCTTAAGCAGGGATGGAGTTTTCAGAAGGACCTGTGAGCGGTGGAGGGGAGCCTCACACCGCTGCAGGCTCAGGGGGGGTGATTAATCCTGGTAATGGTGGGGTCAGTGTGGAACCTGTGAGTGGTGGAGGGGATCCTCACACCACAGCAGGCTTCCTGGGTGGGTTGCCACAGGAGGGCATTAGGAGATCTGTTAGCCGAGAGGCTAATATTCTGGCAGTGAAAATGGTGGATGAGCCTATCAGCGGTGGAGGGGAGCCTCTCACTGCTGCAGGCAATTTTGGCGGACTGGGACAGGATCTCAATATGGGATCCGGGCGCAAAGTGGTTAATTTAAGGGACAATGTGGGGGTCATGCCTGCGGGCGGAAGAGTGTAGACGCAGGAGATTTGATAACATGGGCGCAGGAGGCCACTGGTGCCTCCATTCACCAGGTAAGTAATAAGAGGGGCAAGGTCAGAAGATCGCGTGCTCCAGAACGGGCTGTGCGCCCTTCTAATGCTGGTGCACGTAAGCAATTAAGAGGAGCAAAGAGAGGTAGGGAGGCAGGAGGTTATCCTCGTCAGTTAATCGCATACAGGAAAATGATGCAACCCCACAGATAAGAAACCCTGGTAGTGATAATGGGATGGGAAATGTAAACGAGCAAAGGGGGGTTTCAGTACACAATGATAGTTATGCCCATGTATAAGGTTTTAGTTACTTTACACAAGCACCCCCTTTCGTTATACCTAACGC
The DNA here is from genome assembly GCF_038048845.1 of Mixophyes fleayi. NCBI lineage: Eukaryota > Metazoa > Chordata > Amphibia > Anura > Limnodynastidae > Mixophyes > Mixophyes fleayi. The sequence goes on along the minus strand of NC_134412.1, from coordinate 36,372,286 downwards.
TGATATGCCGCCCCCTTCCCCTGTAAGTCAATAGAGTCATAACGCCGGAGGTGCTCAAACGGGGTATCCACACACTAGATTGTCCCCGCTAATGCCAGAGGGTTGTTCATGGCATAGAGGTCGCCCACTTTCATCGGGAGGTCCTTCCGCGTCATTGGGTGCCCCGAACATAATTGGAATGCAATCCCCTATGTCGGCTCAAGTAGATAATATTTTGCATGGTCACGGTTCGCAGCAATGGGATTATGGTCATGGGGGACACTCAGCAGTCACAGGTTCATCATGGGATCCTTCGGGGTGGGCAATATATTGCCTTATCGTGGGCGCACGGTAACGCACCCTGGGAGCAGCCCTTATGTTGCTTACAACAATCAGTTCCAACATATGCAACCCCCCCATTTGCAGAATATTCAGGGAGGTGATAATGCAGCCTAGTCCCTCCCTTACCCTCCTCAGGTACAAGGGGAAGAGAGCGTGGTACGACAATGGATTGCCCCCTATCCGCCACAGGAGAGAAGCCTGTCGCAGACTTGTGCAGCGCCCTTATCATTTGGACAGGGACCTCCTCATGCTGCAGGTCGCATTCAAATCCCTGCTCCCTATCCAGCTGGCGCCTTTGGGCCGTATTCAAACCTTGGGCGTTAATAGTAATACTAGTCCGGATAATAGGGCCCCGTGTCGCTCAGCGGGTCAGGGCAGGGGGGTGCAGTAATGAATGTGTTGCCGTTTGCTAACCTTTCTTCTCGACCAGTAACACAGGCACAGCAAAGGAGTAAAGCTGATGCAGTTGGAGGAGGAGCTCCGTTAGACCAAGCTACAATGGCGGCCAGTGGACATGATACGCTAGAAATAATTGCAGGGGATGCTGGGTCTCAAGCCATCGCTCCACAGCCAGGACAAGGGATTCCGGTTCCTATTGCTGGTGAGAACACTTCTTTATTGGCACAACACCCACATACACATAGCGCTCCAATGTCATCTACGAATGATAATTCGTCAGATGACGAGCAAGGGCCACGTAAGCTGCTGCAATTGCTAAAAGAGCATTTGGTCCAGCCAGTGAAAACAGCGCCTGCAGTAGCTTTGCCTCGCGCAGCATTAGAGGGCCCCATGGTGTGCTGTGACAACACGGCGCTGCTGACAGGAGTGAGGGCATGTGTGAGGGACAGAATTAACAAAGTATTCCTCGTGGATATGTTTTCGTTAACGAAACAATCCAAAAAGGAGTTAGCTGCAGCACGTAGTCGAGGGGGAATAGGCGAGGAAGCTTATCGTTCATTTTATAACTGGTTGTCAGGCTACTGTGTCTTTGCGGCTTGCTATTTAGAGACCAGACCTGAGGTGCTGGTAGACATATGGCGCTACCTGCACCTCATAACGGATATGGTAGTTAACGATGGTCCTACAATCTGGCGAAGGTACGATGAAAGCTTTAGGGAGAAAGCCAATAGATTGCAGCGTATTCCCCTGGAATGCAAGGATGTGGAAACTTGGTCGAAGCTTATGCGGCCTCAGAGTGAGGAGCAACGGCCAAGCGTCAGGTTTCCAGGAGGAGGGGGGCGTGGTGCCCCCCGTCGGAAGTAGAACAGATGTTTTGCTTTCAATAATTCCATCTGCAACAGGGGGGACGCCTGCAAGTACAGACATGCCTGCGCAATCTGTAGAGGTCCGCACCCAGTGCGGGAATGTACCAGGAATGCTCCATGTGCAGGAAGGGGGCGTGGTATGTCGGGAGCCCCTGGGCAAGGCCCCATCCCCCATTAAGTTAGATGTGTTGGTTAGATGGCTTGGTTTCTTTCCTGATGCCGCACAAGCCAATTCTCTGAAAGAAGGTTTTACTGTAGGCTTTAGACTCCCCATCTCTGGGCTGGTACGGTCGGGGGATGGCCGGAATTTGAAATCGGCGTCAGTTTTTCCAGAGGTAGTACTCGAGAAGGTGAATAAGGAAGTTGCCTTGGGAAGGATGCAGGGTCCTTTTCAGTCTCCCCCGTTGGCAAACTTAATTTTATCCCCCATAGGCGTAGTGCCCAAAAAAATAGAGGGTAAATACCGGTTAATTCAGCACCTATCCCACCCCCTGGGTTCATCGGTAAATGATGCCATAGACGCTTGCCACAGCTCGGTAATTTACCAGTCTTTGGAGGAGGCTTTGGCCCTAGTGAGATCTTATGGGAAAGGCGCACTTCTAGCCAAGATAGATATTGAGTCTGCCTTTAGGCTTCTCCCGCTCCACCCAGAATCTTTCAGATTTATGGGTTTCAAATTCCAAGGCAGCTATTATATTGATCGCTGCATTCCTATGGGCTGCTCAGTGTCATGTTCGTTTTTTGAGTGCTTCAGCTCCTTCCTGCATTAGTGTATACAAACAGGAACGGGCCACGTCGGTGTAGCACACTATTTAGACAATTTTTTGTTCATAGGTCCAAGTTCGTCCCCCGTTTGCTCTGAAGTTTTGTTTGCAGCAAAAGCTTTTTTTGCTGTTATGGGAGTTTCTATAGCCCATGACAAAACAGAGGGTACAGCCCCTTGCATATCATTCCTGGGAATAGAGATAGACACCACAATAGGATGTTGTCACTTGCCCAGTCGCTCCTAGGTACATTAAATTTTGCTTGTAGGGTGATCCCCATAGGCAGGATATTCAGTAGGAAGTTACAATTGGCCACAGCCGGCCTGACAAGGCCGCATGCGCAGATCTGTTTGGCATCCGAAATTCGGGCAGATCTTAGGATCTGGGCGATATTCATGCAAGATTTTAATGGCGTGCGGATTTTGCCTGAATGTCCGGTATCTAGTAGTGAGTTAGAATTGCACACGGATGCTTCCGGAGCCCACGGCTTCGGAACCTTTTTTCAGGGAGAATGGTGCGCGGCTACTTGGCCGACGGAATGGCATAAAAATGGCCTAGTTAAGAACATGTTGGTGCTAGAGCTGTTTCCCATAGTACTGTCCCTGGAGCTATGGGCAAAGCATTTGTCTGGCCGGAACGTAGTTTTCTAGTGTGACAATCTTGGGGTGGTACAAGCTATTAACCGACAAACCGCTTCCTCTCTTCCGGCAGTTAACTTATTGCGCAGATTGGTGTGGCGTGCTTTAGAATTTTACATATTATTCCGGGCCAAACATGTTCCAGGCATAGAGAATCACATAGCCGACTCTCTATCCCGTTGCCAATGGCGTTGATTCCGGTCTTTAGCACCCCAAGCTAACCTAATCGGTATTCCCTGTCCCCTTTCCGCTTGGCATATGGTTGAGCCGGTATAATGGGCCTGGCGGAATCGTCGTTGACTTCTTCCACGAGAAAATCTTACAGAACTTCCTGGCAGCAATGGCAATTGTTCCTGAGTTCGTACCAGGGCAGTCACCCTTCAGCTCAGAAGGATCCCATGTTAAATTTCATGTGGAGTAGGTATCTGCAAGCAGCGTCAAAAACTAATATGGCTGCTACCCTGTCAGGTATTTCCTTCATGGCACGTCTGCATAGTGTGACGGACCCCACTAAGGGTTTTATGATCTCCAAAGCATTGAGAGGTTGGGCAAAGGAACGGCCGGTGAAAGCGGATGCAAGACGGCCCATTTCTGTAGTTATTTTGAGGTTATTGGTAAATGCTCTCACGGCGGTTGCAGTGGATCAGTATGAAGCGCTCCTTTTCAGTACTGCATTTTGTCTGGCCTTCCATTGGGGCTTTTAGAATAAGTGAGCTTGTAGCGGGATCTAGCTCAGATATGGGTAATGCGTTATTGGCAATATTTATTGATATTACAGAATCACACGTGATTTGTAAATTGGCTCGCTCAAAGACTGACCAACTTAGTAAAGGGCATTGGTTTAACATAGCAGCACAGGAGGATACGGACATATGCCCGGTGGCATGGTGCTCAAAGTTGTCACTATTTCACCCTAAAGAGGGAAGGATGTGGCTGATACATGCCGATGGTTCACCTCTTTCTAAATTCCAATTCAATGCAGTGTTTAAATGTTCATTGGTGTATGTGGGTTTAGACCCGTCGCTCTATGGTACCCATTCATTTAGAATCGGGGCGGCTACTGCCGCGGCAGAAAGAGGCGAGTCGCCCTCTGTTATACAGGCATTAGGCCGTTGGAAGTCAGGAGCATATGAGTCATATATACACCCACAACCTTAGCATAAAGGATAATACGGCCCCACCATGGCGATAACCTTGGGCTCTGCTGCTTGTCGCTTTTAGCGAGGGCGTGAGGGGATTTTTTTCCTGTTCTCACTGGATCAAGGTCTGATTGGCTAAGGGCCTCCGGAGTTTGCAGGTTTTTTGTCCTTCACTTTGGTTATCGCTGCCTCCTCCCTCCCATTATCATTCCTGGGCCTACGACAGGTATTCATATGTTATGTCGGCTTGTACGGCTGATTGTATTCAGGGAAAGTGGGCAGAAAAATATGTTAAATTGGTGGTAATATGTAAAGCGTGCACTTAGCTGTTTACGATTGGTAAGCTATAAACAGAATGCACGTTGGTCAGTCTTTGTTAAAGCGGCTCTTGCTGTGGGATCACACTTGGTGGAATGTAATCTCTAACATGCAGCAGTTTGTAAGGTAAAGCAGGTTTGCAGCAAGGGAACTGCTTGGTTTAAACCTTCATACTTTACGTTATAGGGGTTATACCTGATGTATGTCAGTTTTTTTAAGGATAAAGCGGTCTCACTGTTCATTGAACCTGCTTGGTAGTAAACCTTCGATAACTTTATATTTTAAGGATGTAGACATGACATATGTCAGTTGATGGAGGTTAAAGCGTTCTGGTAGTCGCACGTAGACCTGCGTGATATTTAAACCTTTTTATAGTGCGTATTTTGGTGCTGCAACTTTGGAGGATAAAGCGGTCTTATAGTGCACATCGACCTGCTTGGTATTTGGACCTTCAATATTTAGAATGTGTACACTGCAGTTAATGGAGGTTAAAGCGGTCTCATAGTTACAGTTGGACCGGCTTGGTATTCTAATTTTATGATAAAGCGGTTTGTTAGTTGCACCGGAACCTGCTTGGTGTTTGTACCTCCAATTTTAATATGTTTTAAGGGTAAAGTGGTCTCTTAGTTGCGCATAGACCTGCTTGGTGTTTGTACCTCCAATTTTTGATGCGAAAGAGTGAAATGGTAAACAGTTGCTTATAAACCTGGGTAGTTAAACTTCAAGATTATCTTGTAATATGACCTACTGTGGTGTGCAGAGGTTGGATTCCACCAGCGGATATATATATTTGTATCAAATGAGCAAATTATTTTATGGCCGTAACAACTTATATTTTTTGGTCTTAAGTTTACAGAAGACTAACATATGGGTAATAGGCCACTCATATGTGTATTGGGCCGAGAAACATTATATGGCCTACGACTGGTCCCTATTTACCAACCCAGTAACATTCAGATGGGTTGGAAGAAGGGGATTATTATGGCATGCTATCATGCCACTTCTGGACAATGAAATAAATCATTTTGGCCCCCCTGATATTATGTTGGTACATGCAGGCGGAAATGATCTAGGCCATGACAAATCCTTGGATCTAATTATTAATATAAGAGAGGATTTGAGAGCGTTGCACACTAGATGGCCTGGGATTAGGATAGGTTGGTCCCACATTATTCCTCGCCTTGCTTGGAGAGTTCCCATCGCCCCTCCCATTATGAAATCCATAATCCGGAAGGTTAATAAGGCCGCAAGTAAAGTTGTTGTAGCCTTGGGTGGGTTTGCAATCGCTCACCCATGGATCACGGTAAGGCATACCCATTTTTTCCGTCCAGAAGGGGTGCACCTCACCGACAAGGGTTTGGAGTGGTTCACAATTCACTTTTACAGGCATTTAGGTCCCTTAGTGCTTTCTCTGTGTGGCGGGCCAGGTACCCGTTAAAGGGTCCTGGCTGTGGGTAGGAGAGCAATGCAGTCAGCGACTAATCGAAGGTACTACCGTTTAATTAGCCGCACGTCACTGCCCCTTTTGCAGTAACCTGACTCTTGGGCCTCTGGGGCGGAGGATATCCTGTCGTATGCGACAATGTGAGTCCAGAAGGGGGCAGTCACGATGACGCCAAGTTTAGTACCGACCAATCGTAAAGACTTTGGATCCGTAAAGTCTTGGGACAGCGGTATTGAGTTTCACCTTACACTGTATTGGTTTAAAATTTAGTCGTCAGCTGACTGCTTCGCTCTCGTCGCCATTCAGAGTTTTAAAATAATATTTTCCACTAAATAAATACGCCCTTATTTGCCAAACTTATATCTGGTGTCTGTGTCGTTATTTTAGATAAGAAGGTATTAAGTGTTCAACCATTAAGGTATAAGTGTAATGATAAAAGGTATTAACACTGAGCATTTTAGTTTAAGTGAAGCCCTAAGCTGAGGGCAATTAAAATATCGTGTTATACTTATTAGCACTGACCATTAGGGGTTAAACAATTTGTGGCAGCCAGCCTATCACTCCCAGGGGAGTAGCTGTTCAAGAGGGCATAAATTAGTTTGGAGCGGTGCGCTGGTTCTCTCTTAGTCCTGGATGTCAGATACCTCCCTCCCGCCCGGCATAAGCTGGTCATGCTAAAATTTAAGTCCTTGTCCTATGATAAGGCGCAGTGGGTAGAAGAGAAATGCAGTCAGCGACTAATCGAAGATACTACCGTTTAATTGGCCACACGTCACTGCCCCTTTTGCAGTAACCTGACTCTTGGGCCTCTGGGGCGGAGGATATCCTGTCGTATGCGACAATGTGAGTCCAGAAGGGGGCAGTCACGATGACACCAAGTTTAGTACCGACCAATCGTAAAGACTTTGGATCCGTAAAGTCTTGGGACAGCGGTATTGAGTTTCACCTTACGCTGTATTGATTTAAAGTTTAGTCGTCAGCTGACTGCTTCGCTCTCGTCGCCATTCAGAGTTTTAAAATAATATTTTCCACTAAATAAATACGCCCTTTTTTGCCAAACTTATATCTGGTGTCCGTGTCCGTAAGAAGGTATTAAGTGCTCAACCATTAAGGTATAAGTGTAATGATAAAAGGTATTAACACTGAGCATTTTATTCTAAATCCCCTGTTTAAGTATATAATATTTTGTCCATTAGAGGGAGCCCAAGGAATATTTATAAAGCTGATGCTTTTCTTTTAGACTGTAAACTCATAACTAATACAATTAATTCAACGTTGTACAACTCTGATATTCAAAGCCTATCAACAAGTGTAGTAAACCACAGTGGTCAAACTTCAGCAAGCACTGACACCAGTGGGTTTTACACTGCTGCTTGCAGTGTATGGTATTACAATCATAGCTGCCAACATTTGCAACTTGTGTCCTGGCAGGTCCGGGAGGCAGGTGGGTGTGTGGTAGCGGGGGCTCAAAGAATTGTGTCATTAGCCCCGCCCCCAAAGCAGTCTGTATGCTTATGATCACCTGTTTAGATATTGTGCAAATAATTTGTAATACTCACCAATTTTCTCACCTCTTGTAAATAAATTGAACCATTCAGAGAGACAACTATTCTTGACCTCCAACATTTAGGAGTTGTTCTAGCCATGGTGTGTGGCAAGACTTTTTTTGTATCTATAAGTAGATTCTGTTGTGAAAAGTAGTAGGATTAGTAAATGGTCTAGTTGGATATCCTGTCATTGTTCCCAGGAGCACATAAAGTAACTTCCTGCTGAAATTGCACTAGAACTGGGCCATGCCAGATGAGATGTATGAGATGTAAGAAAGAACATCTTATGGTTGCATATCTCCACATCTATTGCTAACCAGAGGGGCTCCCCATCCCCTACAGAATCATCTTCAAACTCCTGACCACCACATACAAGGCACTCTCCCAGTCTACTGCCCCCTACATCTCCAACCTCCTCTCCATTCACACTCCTGCCCGCTCCCTGCGCTCGGCCAATGACCGTCGCCTCTCCTCCTCTCTGATTACCTCTTCCCACTCCAGAATCCAAGACTTCTCCCGGGCAGACCCCCTTCACTGGAATGACCTCCCTCGCTCCGTCCGTCTCTCTCCCACTCTAAGCTCCTTCAAACGGGCACTAAAAACCCACCTGTTCCTCAAAGCCTACCATCCTTCCACCTAACCCGTTCTCCCCTCCCTCCTTTACATCAACTGGCCCCTCTTGTACCTGAGTTTTGTTCACCCTCCCTTAGGATGTAAGCTCATTTGAGCAGGGCCCTCTTCCCTTCTGTGTCCTTACCTACTCTTCTGCTCCGTCCTTTCTGCATTAGCCTGCTTGGAGCTTCAGAACTGTTGGTATTTTTGTTTACTGCTCAGTAATGTTTTACCCTGTACTGTCTATTGTCTGTGCATTGTACGGCGCTGCGGAACTCTTGTGGCGCCTAACAAATAAAGGATAATAATAATAATAATAATAATAATAATAATAATAACCAGAGGATAAGCAATATGGAGTAATTTGGGTCTTTTATACCATCTCACAAAAAATGTATGGTTTGCTTCATGAAACTTGGAGCTTAAATAAATTCCTTGATGATTAGTTGCAATTTTAGTTCACTGGACCTCAGTCAAGGTTCTCCTAAGAAGAAAATCCCCAGTTTTGCATAATTAGTGGGTGTAGGTCTGCATCATTTATAGATACCAGGCGGTAAATCCTACTTATAACATGGGCTTTTGGTTAGTCCTTTAAGCATAAAGCTTCAAATATGGTGGGGGGTTCTATTAATGTCATACCTGTTTGAAAATTTGTTATGAAATATTGAGTTGGGCATATGCATGATGATCAAAACAGAAGCATTATTAAAACATGGTAAGCAGGGCTGGAAGTTTGTGCATGTGCAGTGAGCCCCTTTGTACATGCCCCCCCCCCCAACCACCCCCCACCCCCCAACCACCACCACCATATGCCCAGGGACCTATTTCGATCCCTGCTCTGTTAAGAATGGGGACTCAGAGGCTAAGGAGATAGATGCCCGAGTCAAAAAAATGAGTGATTGGAAGACCCTCTGTCTGCATACTTACCTCTGTGTGAATTTTAGCATCCACCTAGTTAACTGTATATCTGCATTTCTTGTATAGTTGTTACCCAATAAATTTGTGTTTTGATTGCTATCAATGTTCTTAGAAATAATCCAGGCAGATTTTTGCAAAGTACATCTTTCAATTCAAACAATTTTTGTGTAAGGAGGGTTAATATATCAGGAGATATGCCTTAATTTCAAGGCCCTTTATTCAATGTATTAAAGTTTTTTATCTTCTGGTTTAAACTTTTTGATTCTTGGATCATCTGTAAAACACATTTCAAGACCTCACAATTGGTAATTTGAGAGATGTCTTCAGGTGTGTTTTTAACCATAATCTTCTCAATTGTTTGATCTAGTTGAGCGTTGCATACAGGGTCCATTAGTAAACTTTTATTTAAATGACAGGTTCATTGATCTGGAGAAACTCTTTCCAATAAAAAAGTGATGTATACTGGAGCATGGTCAGATATGGTTTTTTTGTCCAATAGAAGCTGATTTAACATTTTGAACTTCTTGGCAGGATACAAAAATGTAATCTAGCGAGATGATAAACCCAGAGTTATGCCTAATCTGCTATCCAATGTTAGGTTAAAGTCTCCCCCGGCCTAGACTAAAGAATCAATGTTGAAATTCAAACAACTGTTTCAGCATTGAGAACGAAAACTGCCTGGCACTACTTTGGTGCATATACATTCGCTATTGTCAATTTGCTAGAGCCAACTATTTCTAAATAAAAAAAACACAACCTTAGATTTTTTCAGTTGGGTTGCATGTATAGAACTTCACATCCTGAAGGAACATATTTTGCAAATTTTCGAATGGTACATTCAGTACTTTTACATTTGAAGAGTTAGACCTAAGTTCCTTTTTCATATACAAACAGAGGTTTTCTATATAGTAACACCAGTGTTAGATGACATAAACAAGGGTGTGGGTCTTTAGATATACCCCAACATTGTATAGAGCTCTTCTGATGCCGGGGCCATAACATAAGGCTCCAAAATGATTCCTCTGGTCCCATACCATGTTTACTGCACCAGAGTGAGTGAAGGGAGCATGATAGGACATCATAAAGCCAAAATTATTGTTGGTAAGATTACTATATTTACACATAGTTTGGAAGAGGACCAATGTTGAGGGTTGTTATGTTTGTTAAGATTAGTATAGACTCGTCATTTCAGACAAGTGACTCACCAAAACTACAAAGTTAAAAATAGCAAAGTGTCAAACAAATAGATATGAATAATATAACCTGTGATATAATTGATATAATAAATAATGTGAGAAGTTTCAAGGCCCACTTCTACTTCAAGATGGCCCTGGAGAGTTGCAGATACAGTTATATTTTGGAGCCAAGACTTTGCAAAGATCTTTCTGCCAGCAACTACATTATTTCTTCCTTTAACAGGAATTCTCAGAAGTAGCATATGATATCTCCTTTTGAATTTTCACTTTAGTGGTCAATAGGTTCATTCTGCTAGAGTCATGTGTCTGCAGATCCCCTAACTTGTTGAATATTGTGCCAATCTTTTTTATTTCTAAGCAAATACCTAAATTTTATGATTTGAAAATTTCCACCAATCTATGTGTTCTCTGATGAGTAGGTTGCGAAAATAGACGGGCAGGGGTTGTTCTTCTACCAGGTCATAATCAGAGAGGTTTAATGCTGACTCTATCAGTGAATGGTGAAATTCTGAGTTCGGTGGTATCCAAAAAGCTAGGTAAAAGCTAGGTCTGGTTTTGCTACCATGAGCTCTTTGGGCAGGTTTTGTTTGCCAGAAATCAATGTGATTAAGCCACAATTGATGTATGTGCAAGACCTGATCTAACATATAGCCATACTCCTTAAGGGTGTATTTTTTGAGGGGAACTCAGATTTCAGATTTTGCACCAGGGACCTTTAGTTATGCTTCAGGAGTTGTCATAGGACAAAGAAAAAATAAATATGTCACAAGATTATATAACACTAGTTTAAATACTGTTTACACAATGATGTTACTTTACTCTTCCTTATTTTTATGCCTTTTGTCATATATACTAGCATATGAAATACTAGTGTAGAACAGCTCAGGTGCATCAAAATATATCCATTACATAACACTATCAAAAGGCACAGGACCTAACAGCACACAGGGCCACAGTATAAAATATTTTATATTTTGCTGTGTGCCTCCAATAGAGATTAGTACAGTAGATCACAGTATGGTAGTATCAAATATGATATAGCATACAGAGGTCAATGAGGATCAAAACAAAGACAGTATATAGTTTTAGACAGCAGGACTCACAATTTATGTTTTTCAGTTCCTTAAGTCTAAAATTCAAAGTGAAATCACCCTTTGGGTCATCACTGGGTCCAGCACTAATCATTTCTATCACTTTGTCTATGTTTCTTTGTAATGTGAACACAGTTCTACCATGGAGAGCTGCCATCTTTATCTTGTGCCAGTGTTGCCATAGCAATAATGAAGACTTCGTCTGGTGAGCTCCTCGGCTTTATGTGATTTAGAACAAAGAGGTGCCAGAATATACAGTATTTGTTTCTAAGCAGGTTCATACGAAGCCATAGAAAAGAATAAAGAGTAGAATCTGAGGTTGCGGAGTGACAGTCTGTAATAGATCAAAATAAAGCTGTAGGAAGGTATGTTTAGCCCACAGTCTGTTCGTGATAATCAGTATTAAAAAAATATCCTGCTTTCATAAACACACATCTAGTTTTGGCAAAATGTAACACTACTACTACTACTAATAGTTTGATAAGATTGTGTTAAGTAGAGAGCATGCAAAACATACTTGAAAATGTAGTATTGTTTCGTATAAGATATGGTGTTCGTATTTGTACCTCTAATAAGATCAATTAGGGAGGAACTCAAGACTGGATGTTGTGTATCAGAGCTCAAAGCCCGATGTTTGAGTGAAAACTTCTGAACATGCAAAAGTCCTGGGGCCTGATTCATTAAGGATCTTAACTTGAGAAACTTCTTATTTCAGTCTCCTGGACAAAACCATGTTACAATGGAAGGGGTGCAAATTAGTATTCTGTTTTGCACATAAGTTAAATACTGACTGTTTTTTCATGTAGCACACAAATATCAACTTTAAATTTCAGTGTATAAATAAGCTATCAAGTATTTGTGTGCTACATGAAAAACAGTCAGTATTTAATTTATGTGCAAAACAGAATACTAATTTGCACCCCTTGCATTGTAACATGGTTTTGTCCAGGAGACTGAAATAAGCAGTTTCTCAAGTTAAGATCCTTAATGAATCAGGCGCCTGTTGTTTAATTCATGGGACAATTCACAATTTTAGTCTAGTAGTGCAATTTTCAGATTTTTTTACTTATTTCTGGTGCAGGACTCTGTCACAGCTCCTTCACTAGCCACAAGCAAAATAAAATTTAACAAGAAAGTGACCACACTAACGCCATTTTAAGGAAGTCACTTTTAGTCTCATTATATTGAGACAGTTTTTTTATTACCGTTATTATTAAAAAAAATAAGTGTCAAGAATAAATTTGGGTTAGCAGATCGGCTGCAGGATTAGTTTCATGTCTACAATAGCACTTGTTTAGAGGCATGAGGAAAGACAAATTGAGTGAGTCTCTAGTGCCTGAAAAAGAAGAATACTCCCTCTCCTCTCCTGCTCCGTCATATTGTCAGTTACTGTACTACACTAATTACAAGAAAGAAGGCAGAAGACTCATGTCACCCACTATCTGTCTTCGGTCAGCATACCAGGTGCTGAACAAAGTACTAGGGTAGGTGGAAAAAAAGCATGTGGGGAGCCAGGTAGTGAGCTTATAACCCTGTCTTTGTCACTCCTTGTATGGAGTTGCCTGAGAAGAGTTTCTCACCCCGCCTCATGGGAAGGACAACTCTGAGTTCAAACAAAGAAGTCTAAAAAGACGTTTAATGGTATGAATAGCTTTTTTATGTACATTTGTCAAAAGTGTTATCTTTGACATGTGTTATAGAGTTAGTTTTAAAACACAGTTTGGTCAAAAATATTTTCTAAAGGAAAGTTTTGCTCTGAATTGTGAAACTTTTTTTTACAACTTTTACAAGCTGAATAGATGATCAAGGAGCAATGATTTTTCAAAACATGTAATTCACCATTCCTGTAGATTGCATCATAAGTTGCATAAAAAGTTTATGGTTTGGCCTGAGCCTCTTAGTTCCAGTGAAGTGAAATCTTAATGCTAAAGCATACAATGACATTCTAGAGAATTGTGTGCTTCCAACTTTGTGGCAACAGTTTAGGGAAGGTCCTTTCCTGTTTCAGCATATAAAGTACCCCTGCAAGGATCATTAAAAATGGTTTCCTGAGTTTGGTGTGGAGAAACTTGGCTGGCTTGAACAGAGCCCTGACCTCAACCCCATTTCTTTGGGACAGTGGTTCGAAGTGGAAATTTAGAAGTGCTGGTATGGAACTTCAACTTTGAAAAGAACGGCTGGGGGTTTGGGGGCAGCTTAGGCCCCCTTAAGGTTTAGGGATTTTTATTTTGATAGAGTGAAATTAATTTTAGATGCATTTTAACGCTATATAGTATAATATAAAACATCTTAAATGATGCAAGGCTATCTACCCTGTATCCCCCATGTCTCCTGTGTCCAATTATCTTTCCTCTGTATCCCTCCACCTCTACCTCATGTCTCCTTTGTGTACTTACATTTTCCATCATATCTCCATAATATTATAATAAAACCTTCCAAAGTATGCCCCTATATCTTTCATTTTACTCTTTACCTTCCCCTTATATGTTTAATTTCTCTGTTCCGATGTGCCCATATCTTCATTGCAGGTATCCCTCTCTCTCCCTCCCTACCTACTCTCCCCTGTGTCTCACATATTGCTTCTCTTGCTCCTCTGTTACTTCTGGATCATATTTATCTATCCCTATTCCTGCTCCTATTATTCCCTCTCACTAGTGAATACACACTTTTGCCTCTCTACTATAACACTGTGCCCTCATTCTTTACTCTGTGCCTCCTCCTTCATGAAACTGTGCCTTCATTCTTCACTCTGTGCCTTCTTCTTCAGCACACTGAGCTCTCATTCATGACACTGTGCCCCCTCCATCACACTGTGCCCCCTCCATCACACTGTGCCCCTCCATCACACTGTGCTGACTCCATATAACACTGTGCCCTCATTCATCACACTGTGCAATCACGGTGGCTTAGTGGTTAGCACTTCTTCCTCACAGCACTGGGGTCATGAATTTAATTCCCAACCATGGCCTCATCTGTGTGGACATTGCATGTTCTCCCTGAGCTTGCATGCGTTTCCTCCAGGTGCTCTGGCTTCCTCCCACACTCCAAAAACATATTAGTAGGTTAATTGGCTGCTATCAAATTGACCCTAGTCTCTCTCTGTCTGTGTGTGTGTGTGTGTGTATGTTAGGAAATTTAGATTGTAAGCTGCAATGGGGCAGGGACTGATGTGAGTGAGTTCTCTGTATAGCGCTGCGGAATTAGTGACTATATAAATAGGTTATTGTAAAGATACCGGGTTTTCTGGCCCAATTCTACCCACTTCACCCTGGCTTGCCACTCACGGGTGCCTTCCTAGACCAGTGAAGCCAACCCAGTACATTCTAAGATTCTTATTAGTCACTCAGGCAACTGCAGTTAGAAAAGTACAACAGTACATTTATTGTAACAAAAACAGTCACTAGATTATTATGTACACACAGTAAATAAATGCCAGGCAGGTTCACCACATCCCTAGTTTAAGGAGTTACAGTCACCTTGCTCTCCAGAATTGACAACCCATGGATCTGCCAATGTATTTTACTGGTAGAGCCATCAGTCACCCTGCAGCTTCCTCTAGCCATCAAATCCCAGAATGAACATCAAATCCCCCCCTTGGAGTGGCTCCTTATATCTAGGGTCAAATTTCCACAGTGTTTTCCCCTCCCTGGGCAAACCCCTGGTCCTCTCCGTGTTAAACATTGGTGAGTCCTGGACTAGGGGGTTGGAGAGGGGTGTGGAGATGAGCTGTACTTCCACAGAAACTCCCCTGCCAGATTGTAGATCAAACGTTTGGAGTAATCTTGTGAGAACAATGGATACTAGTTAGCCTCCCCCTCACCAATATCTTGCAACCTGATCCTGACCCATAACCCCCCAGGCTTCACTTTAAGGACAATGAATAACAACCTCACTGCCACATCGATGATACACAATAAGCAATATACATATTTACAATGAGCTACAATGTCCCCTTATTCACATGTAATTAAACACTGCAGTTGTACTCTGTTGAGCTGGGGAACAAAAGCAAGGGCTATAAAAGTACATGCTATAATCCACATTTTGTGAGAAACGAGGGACAGGCTGGTTAAGGTGATATTAATACCTTTTTTCACCACAGTGACAATGATGATGATTCATGACATTATGCAAATATTCATCACACTGAGTCCACTATATCACACTGTGCCCTCATTCATCACACTGTGCCCTCCATATCACAATGTGCCTCCTCATTCATCACACTGTGCCCTAATTCATCACACTGTGCCCTATTTCATCACCATGTGCCTTCCTTCATTACAATGGGACTTCATTCATAACACTGTGCCCTCCTTCATCATCCTGTTTCCCCTTTATCACACTGTCCTACTAAGTTGCCTACTTACCTTTCTATTACTTTCTTTCTTCTATCTTCTTCTCTTCCTCTTCTTTTTTTCTGTGCCCTGGCTCCTCTCTACGCAGCTTTTCACTGGCAGTGTTGGGACATGATGATGTCACACCCAACAGTCAGTGAGAATGGAGCAGGAAAGAGGAGAAGAGAGCTGCTGACGTCCGCCAGATGAAGCAAAGGTGGATTAGTGGGGAAAGCAGGCAAAGCAGAGCACCTCATCGCTTTGCCTACCCAGCTTACCACCAGCCCTGGATGTGATGAAGTGGGGCAAAGAAGTGCCCATATGTCATACTGGCACATACCTCCACAATTCAATCACTGCTTTGGGATACAATGGAAAGAAAATGCGAGTCATGCCTTATAGACCAACATAGGTGCCTAACCTCAGTAATTCTCTGGCTGAATGGATGTTAATCCCCATGGCCATGTTCCAAAATCTAGTGAGAAGCCTTCCCAGAAGAGTAGAGTATCTTCATATTAATGCCCATGGTTTTGGAATCAGATATTAAACAAGCACATACAGATGGGATGTTTGGGTGTCTACATACTTTTGGCCATATATAATGTATCTGCTTGGGTAAAATATAAGCAGTCTTAAGGGTTTGTAACAGTTTATGCCTGTTCTTTTTTTTGGGTTTTCAAATCTGGCCATGATGTAACAGCAACTGCTCTCTATGCACCTTCAGCATTGGGTGTCATTGGGCACTTGCTGAGGTCCTGAGATGTTTCCCTAGTATTGGCTGTTGAAAAATGACATCTCCAAGCAGGGACAAAATGTGGCATCACCGGGCACAATAGCTGAACTTAAGGTAAAGTCCATCCTCCCAGGGCTCCCACTCTGCTCTTTTGAGTATGCACATGGCTGATAAATGCAGTGAAGTTTCAAACAATAGTTTATCCATTGTCTTCCATCTTGTTGTCTTCCGCTGGTGACTGCATTGGAGAGAGACATAGTACAAACAAACCGACTCCGGGGAGACCTGGTCCCGACGCGCCGGGGGCCGCCGCAATCTCTGCAAGGGGAAAGTGCCAAGCCATCCAGAGCAGTACTGCATCAAGAATAATGAGACCCGTTGCCAAGGCTGCCCATAGGTGTGGAAAGGGAAAACACATGTTGGGGAATCGGTTATGTCTGGGGGTCTGTGACAGGCCCTGTGACTATTACTGTAACTGTAATCTTTTAGGGGCCAGAAGAATTGAATTATGCAGCCGGCAATCAATCACGTTCCCATATTGTCATGGTACTGCTCAGATGCATGCCGTGTGCTTGCCAGCATGCTGTGCAGCATTATAATTTCTCAAGTGAGAAGATCACTGCACCACTTCACCACCAGTATACAATTCTGCTACTAAATATAGTTTGTATAAATTAGATTTATTTATTTTTTTCATTTTTACAGCACAGTAACTTACAGTACCATCTACAGCTTATGTTCAGACTGGTAGTAGCTGGGAATACCCAGTTCAAAGCTCAGCACCCATCTGTTTAAAGTCCACAAGTAAAACAGACGTAGGGGCTTACTTTAAGTTCTCTCTCTGCTCAATTTAAATTGACTGGGGGAAAAAATACCCAAGAGTGCATATTTCATTTACAATCACAAAGTCTGGTGGACAGAACCAGGAGAGTTGGGTCCAGGATCAAAATTTGTCAGGAGACCCATAATTCTTATGAGAGGCCTTGCCCACTGTATCAGAAACAGATGCCTTCAGTGATAATCCACAGTGCTGCTGATCCTATTGCTAACTGCACTGGTGAGCATTGATATATTTGTGTAAGAGCCTAGTGCTACTAAGCATTGGTACTGTCCTCTAGGGGAGCTTGAGCAAATGTTTGGGGCTCCGCACCTAGAGATGCATTGCCCAATGCTAAGTAGCACGGGCTCCTCCTGGCCGCTGGATACCAGGGTTATAGCAAAAACTGTGAAAATTAATACTCAATAATAAAAAAGTAAACATAGTGCCCTCATTAATAAATAAAGCTATAATAGTGGCCCCTTTGAATAAAGTATTAAATAATGGTACCCCATTGAATATATGATTAAATGAAAGTGTCTCGTGGAATAATTGATTTATTACTAGTGCCCCATGGAATAAATAATTAAACAATAGTGTCCCATTTAATAAATAAATAAAAGTGGTCTTATTACTACATAAATAAAACTGGTGTCATTCTTACAGAACCAAATATTTGTCCTCCTAACCTTTCTATAGTGCAGTAGCCTCAATAAATACTTACATCGAATTTTCTTCTGCTTTTGAATAGATGCAATCCTTCTGGACAAAAAAGGGAAAAACTGGCATACTAGAAGCGGACTGTTCCTGAGGAGCTCCAGATGCAAAATTAGTTAATGTCCAGTAAGCCCACCTACTTAATTGATGGACAATTTCTCATGGATGAAAGACCACTCCTGATTGCCCCCCTAGAGGACCGGACCCAATCCCGAGTAGCAGTGGATTCTTACACAATATAGGGAAAACTGGATGCTTCAAGTCCTCTTTCAACAGGCTGTTTGTGCTAATCTACATGCAGTTTTATCTAAACCATATCTGATTTAGGGGCTTTGAAATATCGCCGCAGTTTGGGTTTTTACCCTCCAAAATGCTGGATAGTAAATCCTGTGCTTTGAAGGTGAAAACAGCTGTTGATATCTGGCAGTTGTAAAACCGTCAAATAAAATAAATTTTCTAAATTCCCCACGAAGTGGCTGGAGACGGGCTTATTTTGCTACAAGGAATATTTAAACTTGAAATGATCAAGTGCATCAACAAGTAGAAATGCTGCAATGTTGAAATATATATTGTTTAGAAATATCATTATTGTTACTATAACAATATAAATAATTACTATTATTATGTCGCTTATTTGGATTGCGGCATCATAAATATAACATTATGAAAGTGTGTGAGTGACACTGCAGTAATATTACAGCCATCTCTATGTTAGAACTCATTTACTATTATGGAATTACTGTTGCATTCTCTCAGATTATTTAAGTATTATCCAAGTTATTATATTGTTATTTTATTGGCAGCAGACTGATTTCACATTTAGTACTAATGTGTTTGATTAATCTCCCATTTACACAGTGTTGTTATTTTGATTTAACCAGTCACCTCACTCCCGTGCCATCACTCCTCCCCCCACACATTTTATCCATCTATTTTGTCCCAAAACAAATGTGCCATTTTTATCTTATCCCAATTATATTTGCACTGTTGATTTGAGTCAAGCAAGACTGGCAAGAGCTCTCCTGGGTAAACCCCTGGAGAGTGGAAGCAATGAAACTGCTAACCGTGAGTGAATCTACAATTTATATTACACAGCCTAGAACATACAATGACATAACACCACACCCCAATTATGTTCCCACCAACAACCTGCATACCCCCAAAGCTGTTGTAATATGAGAGGATCTTCCCACATAATTAAGACTAACAAGGGGTTACTATAAGAATGGTTTTGGAGGACAGAGTCAAAACCATTAGTGGCACCTGATTGAATACTTCAACAATCCTGATTGGAGAATTGGAATAAATTAGGCATGCCCCCAAACATGTCCACAGCGGACCCCAAACAATGCTCCTTTCATCCATTCTAACAATGATACCATTATGCTAAAACTTGTTTTGCTAGCCTGAGGTTGGGAAATAATGGTTTTTAAAATATCAATGTCAAAGGTGGACAGTCCCTTTAAATAATGCTTATTGTTAATTCCTGCTCAAGACAAGGTCACAAAGTTATTAATATTCATGAAAAATTCATATAGTTACTACTGACTCACACAGATGTATGTACATGCACACAATTCACTATATAGATATTGTGATAGATATATACACACATATTCAAACGCCCACTGAAAAAGTCATGGACAAGTATGCATACATGCAAGACATCAGTTACTGCTGGATACCAATAAGGGCTGGCAGGCCCTGCATTGCTGCTATAGCAACTGAGGCAGTCTGCTGTAGAAATGGATTAGGAACTACTGCTAGGAAACTAGAACCGTGTTGCTATGGAAACTATGAGGCCTAGAAGCGTTTACCATTAAAATAACTTACACACAGTTTTCAGTATTTAAGTCAAGTTAAATAGTATAAAATATTATGATGGAAAAAGAAAATAAACAAAAATAGATCAACCTCAACTTAAATTTTACAATTCTATGGGATAAAACTAATGGAGCAGTCAATTTCCAATTGTTGCTAACTCTCTCAGTGACTAAGAATTTATCAAAGCAACTGCAATGAGCCAGCAAATGAAGAGTCTTCAGTTTGCTTAGTAAAGCAATAAAGACACAAATAATCTTATAGTTACTTCTAATAGTTACTTCCTTTATTGGCTATTGTGAATTTACCAGTGTTTCATTTCTGTACACTTTGTTTTTTACAAACACCAATTTAAAGGGGAAAACTCACTATTAAGGTTGTTTATTAAATGTAAGTTTGAAAGCAACATTAATGCACGAGAAGCATCACCCTCATGTGGCATGAAAAAGCTCCTAGGCAGAGCCACTCAGATGTGGTGTGGTCAGAATTTGGTGTGTGGCTGGGATCCTTGCAAGGGGCAGAGGTTCAGGCATCCCGGGGCAGGAGGTAGAAGGCACATAGCTGCTTATTGAATTGGCGGAGAGCCAGGCCACTATTCAGAGAACCTTAGGGGAGCAATAGTATGGCTGCAGAGATACCATCCTAAGAGTCAACTGGAAGGACAGCTGAGAATAGTGACCTCTTGGGTGATAGAGCCTGTATGGAGAGCAGGGAGAAGTAGAGAAAGCAGGCTGCCTAAGGTGAATAGTCTGTAAGTCTGCATGTAGCACAATCCCCTCTATCTGCTCACTTTCTTCCTTCCACTAAACAATTTCCCACACACCACTTACCACCAACCCTCCCAGCCTCACTCTCTTTCTCTACTTCCCCTTTTTCTGTGCACTCTGGATTGTTAGATATGTTTGCAACAAACTTGCATCCATTTATTACTTTTTTCTCTCTCACTCCTTCAGCCTCCTTGCCATTGTTGAACTCATTCCACTGACCAAGCTCACACTTATTATAGGGGATTTCACCATCCCTATTGCCAACCCTACTGGCACTGCTGCCTTTAAACTCCTCACGTTTACATCCTCCTGAAGTCTCTCCCAGTGGACATTATTTCCCACTCATCATCACTGGTCATTCCCTGGTTCTCCAATCTCTGCACCATCTCCATCTTCTCAAACTCTGTCTTCCCACTCTTCTTTTCTTTTATCTCACCTTGTCTCTTACAGTCCCACCTACACCTATATCTGTGCTCACACAACAACAGCTAAATGGCCTTGACCCAATCCTCTTTTCAGCTTCAGTTAAACTACTCCTCTCTCCTATTTCTACCCTATTCCTGCCATAATGCAGTAGGCTTATTCTACAACTTTACACTCATTGCAGCCCCAAACACCATCTCCAATGCAACCTCAAACCTGGCACAACAATTAGATCCACCATGTGCAAAAGTGCCAAGCACCAACTGAGATATTATCACTCCAATGCAGACTTCCTCCATTATAATCTTGTCTTGTTTTCTTACTATACTGCCCTATTTTTCACCAAGCAAAGCTACTTCAGATCCCTAATATACACCTTCTACTCTATGCACCTACTCACCTGCAGGAATTAACATTAAGCATTATTTAGTAGGTAGCTCATATCTCCTGTCCTCAAGAAACCATCTCTTGCCGTTACCTCGCTCTCTAGCTGTTAGGGTTCCCAGTCTGAAAACCACGGAGAGTTTGAGGAAATGAAACAGAGTGTCTTTTTAAACACAGGTCACACAGGTATAAACTAGATGAAATCAATGGAAAAACAACTACAACAAGCCATTTAGAAATAGCAGGAACAGGATACTAGAATTGCCAGGTTTAGCTTAGGAAGTAGAAGACTCTGGACATTAGGCACCGTCGGAGAACTGCAGGTACAGGATACCAAGATTACCAGGTGTAACTGAGAAAGCAGGAGACAATGGATGATCCACGAAAGAATGAGACAAGAGGAAGTTCAGGCAAGCCAGGGTCAGAAGCCAAGAGATCCACAACAATACCAGGGAATAGACAGGAGCAGAGTCAAGCAAATCCGAAGTCACTAAAATGTGCAACACTATCAGACAAATAGGAGTCAGAGACCAGGAGATAAATCAGGACCAGATTTCAAAAGTTCAGGGAGAGACCAGAAACAATTTAACTGGCACAGTTTGCTGGAAAAGGCAGTCTAATAAAGGTCAGACACAGGTGATTAAACAGGAGAGTAAGATTAACTTCTGCAGGTATGGAGAAAATGTCAAAGTATAACAGCAGCACCTCTGGTAGCAAAGAGGTACTGCAGGTCTGATTCAAAATATGGACACTAGTTAAAACCCCTATTTTCTTTTCCCCTTTTCATTCAAACTACTTGAGCTGCTTATATGCAACCAACTGATGTACTTTTATCTCCGTGGACATACTTTTCTACCTTCTGCATTTTCTGCATTCAGATTTCTGCCCTCTACACTCCACAAAGGCTGCCGTCAGTAAGGTGATCAATACTCTACTCATGGCCAAGTCTAAGTTTCCCTTCTCCCTACTCATACTCTTTGACCTCTCTGACACTTTTGATACAGTAAACCACCTTCTTCTCCTCTACACCTTTTACTCCTTCGGCGTTTACAGCACTGTTCTCTCCTGGTTCACCTCTTACCTTTTTTGAAAGGTCTTTCATGTTTCTACTACTGGCACATAATCCCCTCCACTTCTTCTGTCTGTTCCAAACCTTCAAGACTCTGTTCTTCGCCCTCTGAATTTCTCTCTTTATACCACTTCTCTATGTGAACATATGCTATTTTGGCCTCCACTACCACCTCTAATGGCACACAAATCTACCTCTCCACTCCTGACCTCAATTCTTCTCTCTTATCCTATGTATTCAACTGCCTCTCTGCCATATCCACTTGGATGGCCCAATGCTACCTAAAGTGCAGTATGTACAAAATGGAACTCATCATCTTCCCCTCTTCCAGTGTTACAAACCCTCTTCCAGTCTCTCTCGTGGATTACAATATCATTATCTCCCCTGTTCCTCAAACTTGAATTGGTGTCCTTCTTCACTCCACTTATTCAGTCCCTGCTCTGTCTTGTCAGTTCCTCCTTTAAAACTGCCAGGCTTTGACACTTTCTCACTCAGGATATTAGGAAATACTTTGTTCATTATCCCCACCTTGATTACTGTAAGCTCCTGCTGTCTAACCTTTCTCTCATTCATTTTCCTCTGTACAATCTGTCCTAAATTCAGCAGCAAGACTGATTTTGCTCTCTCACTGGTCCACATACGCTGCATCTTTCTGCAACTCCCTGAACTGGCTCCTTATTTTCACCAGAATACAATTTAAGCTTCTCACCTTTACCTTTAAAGCTCTCACCAACTCGTCCCCTTCATATATCTCTGACACAAGATACACTGTAATTCTTCACAAGATACACTTTCCTATGAATCCTACCTTTCTGTCTGGCGCCATCCCCGCATTTCCCCTAGGTGTTGGGGATGGATGCCTGCCTTCTCTCGAAGCTCGCATCCCGTTGCCTAGCAACGGGGCACTCTTCCTGGTTTTGGGTGGCTCGTTGCTTTTCTCTCGCTCCTGCTGGCCGTGAGCTGCAGCTGATCGCCAAATCCATTCCCCTACAATCAGGGGTCACTTCCCTTTATTTAAAGCACCTCCTGTCAGTGTTCTGATGCCAGAATATTGGTTCACACCAGCATTCCAGTTATATGTATCCTGCATCTGTGTGTTGGCTCCTGACCTTTGGCTTGATTCTTGGACTAATCTCTCTTGTTTATCCCTGGTACTGCATTGGCCATTCTGCTTTTGACCTTTGACTTCCCTCTGACCATCCTCTGGATCAACCTTGTGTACTTTGCTATTATTTGGCCTTCGACCTGGACTGTTCGACCACCCCTGTTCAGCACTGGTGAATAACCCGGAGAACCGCGACCTGTGCAACTCCTGCAGCCAAGTCCATACCTCCTTGTGAGAGTCCCTGGTGAACACCAAGTGTGCGTTAGACACCGCGCCTCCCTGTTTAGTAGTGCAAATAACAGTGGTGAATTCAGCATCAATAACACGACACTTTCCTTCTCTCTTTTATCCATCACTCCTGCCTCCAAGACTTCTCCAGTGCTGTTCCAACCTTATGGAACTCCCTACCGCACCTGACCAGACTCTCCCCTCAAACTTTCAATCTTTCAAGTGCTCTCTCAAAACCCATTTCTTCACTATAGCCTATTTTACCCCCACTTGATACTACTCCTTCTGCATATTCTACTAGCTCCAGTCCCATGCCCACTTGAAGTCCCACTAGCTCATTTTGCCTCAACATTGCCCTCTACCTCTAGGAGTGTAAGCTCTGACAAGCAGGTCCCTCTTATTAGGATTTAAATGCTAATGCCTTAGATCCTGCTAGTACCCAGATCTGCTATAATCTGAACATATTTTGCTTTGTGTAAGCTTGTCATAAGCTTGTCATATACCTGCATGATTGTTGCTTTTGCCTTATCATGATACCAGCATGATTTTAGAGATTGTCTTTATTTCCTGTCTGCTTTTGAACTCTTGAATATTGTTACATGTTGTTTGTAACTGCAACATCCCTCCTTAATTCTGTGATTTTCCAAAAAACCTTGTTACCCTCTGATCACATCTGCACCTCCTTCGTCAATCTTGCCTTTGCTTTTATTTTTATATACAAGCTTGATTTTCCTGATTTGTAAGTCTGACTGTTCGGCATTGCAGATTTTTGTTGCACTTTACAAATAAACGATGATGATGATGTGAAACTACAAACCCCAGCCAGCATCACAGATTGTGTTAAAGAGGGAATCTGCATCCTTGCTGGGAAGTAATGAGCCCAGGAGAGTCATTAGCTGCAGAGAGCGTCTATCCACATCAGTTCTTTAAGCTATTGTGAAGAAGGAGAGGATATGGATTTATTAGCTTATAATGTTTAACCTGTTTCTATCGCTAAAGTTATGTGATGGAGAGAAAAAAAAGTGATTGGAATAAACTGGAACTTTATTTAAACAATCATTTGAAACATCTGTGTTTTACACTGTACCACCATGCCAGCATATTCAAGAGTTTGCTTTTAGATCTGTTTTTTCAGGACCCCCTTTCCACTTAAATCCACAGCCTGAGAGGTGAGAGAATAACAGAACCAGGCGACAGAGATAGAGAGGCGTGCGGTTCAAGGAGGAAAGCACATCACAGACACAGCCAGTGGAAAGGAGCTACATAAATATTTGATATTTGCAGACCATTCATAGCATTTTTTCTCAAAATCTCCAATTATCACCAGGTACATTGACAGAGCAGCAGGGGAGGTCCTTCCTCCTGCTTTGTCTCTCTGTCTCAGCATCATGTGACTTCTCAAGTCACATCTTACACGGTGGAGGCGGGCTGCAGCAAGATTCCAGTGTAGCTGACAGCACTGGAAGAAAATAAGGTCAGAAGGGGTAATGTGGGGCAGGTGGGAACAGAGGCATGTGAGAAAAGCTGGGAGTACTGGGGCATGTCAGTGTGTACAAGGTGTATGATATTGATGTGTGACCTGCATATAGTGATCAGTATGCATAGGGTAAGTAACTAGAGTGTCTGTTGCCGATTCATTGCAACAAGTTTTCTTTGCTTTGTTCCGAAGTCTAACATTTGGAACCCTTCCTAGAAATCCTGCATTTGTCCTTAGCAGCAGTGGAACCTAGACAGCATTCTACATCAGATATCAATGCATCTGGCCTGCATCTTGTCAGCCAGCCTAGAGGAGGTAAGCAATATTATTTTAATCTTACAAAAAAGTTAAGCGTGTGTGCTGGGCTGGGAAGTGGGTATGGTATTTTCGCAATGACTACCACACCGACAAGAATGTGAGCGACATTAAAAGCGGCAAACACACTGGGCCTGAGTCATTAAGGAGAGCAAAGCATAAAAAAGGAGTAACATTTGCACCTGGGCAAAATCATGTTACATTGGAGGGGGAGGTAAATTTAAAATGTGGGGACAGATTTATAATTGGGGTAGAGCATGTCCTAGATCAAGTTTAAATTTCAGTGTAATAATAAAGCTATTAAGTATTTGTGTGCTAGATGAAAAAACAGCCAGTATTTAACTTATGTGCAAAATAATAAACTAATTTGCACCCCTTGTATTGTAACATGGTTTGTCCCAGAGAACATTTACTCTTTTCTTGCCTTAATGACTCAGGCCCACTGTCTGCAGTGGAAATGATGTGCATACCAGTTGCCAACTTGTCTTCATTCGCAATTGGCATGTGACAGCTATAAGACCTGTCGCAAATGCAGCACATCTATATTAAGGTATGTAGATGTATAATGACTGTCGTAATCCTTCGTAATCATTATTTTGATATCGCTTACATGCTTATCGGTGTGGTAGTCATCGGGTATACGTACCCCACCCAGTGGGTATTGGGGGAAGAAGTGCAGCAGACTAAAGCTTTGGATATGGCGACAAGAAACCATGCACCATCCCTGGACAAAATGCTCAAGAATGGCAATCCCACCAAAAAAAAAATATAGCTTGTAGTTTTTAAATGGAACAGGTAAAACATTGCATTTTATTGAATTTCAGCTCCATTACGATGTGATGGCTTCCTATTACCCATCTCAGTATTGTTTTAGATGCAAAATAACAACACTGCAATAATAAAATAAATAGTTTTGTCTTGTTTTGTATTAGCCCCAGGCCTTCAATTCATCATGCTTTTGAAAAAAATGCAAACTTTGAACATTTTATAAAATAAGTGATTCACTAATTGTGTTTTCTGCTCTACTACCTACCTGTCCGGTAGTACCACATTGTAAAAACTGGTGGTAATCATTTTTCTGATTACCACTATAGTACAACCCCTACAAAAGAAAATCGAAATGATGAAAGAAAACGACTTGAAAATAAACAGACTTACCTTCAATCCGACGCTGGACATCTCCAATGAAGTCACCATGCTGACAGCAGTTGATTCGGATTCAGCAAGTGTTCGGCAGTGCAGGCTGACGTCATTGCGACGTCTAGCAATACAAATTTAAAGCTGGGACCCCTAAGGATAAGTGTTGAAACACTTAAACCGACATTGCCGCTTTAAATTTCTATTGACAGATGTTGCGATGATGTCACCCTACACTGCCGAACACTTGTTGAATCGGAATCAGCTGCTGTCAACATGGTCATTTCATCGGAGATGTCCAGCGCCGGATTGAAGGGTGGGGTATGGTGTTTTGGTTGCAAAAAATCCAACACCCACCTGACCTACAAAAAAACCCGAAAGTATTAAAAAGCGATGTCAATATTAATAGACTTGCCAATTTAAATTAACTTTAATAGAAGTCGAAATGACAGTAAACTAGGTGCCAGCCAGGTCTTTATTCAAAATCACTTACGGTCAGTATTCTGCATCATTGGTGATGTACACAGTCGCTTTTCAGGTAAGTCTATTGATATTGACATCGCTTTTTAATACTTATCTAACCCTAACCTTAACCATAACCATAACCCTAACTTTTATATTCGCTAATAAAGTCGTCCTGGCATTGCCACTTTAAATTGCAAAATACTAGTGTAGTTGTAATAAGTGAAGTAAATAGAAAGTATCCAAGGAAAGGGTACCACTGCACCAGGTGATCGCTATTCCAGTATCAATCACTTAACCATTATTTATCTTTATTTGTTGATGGTGCACTCACACATAAATTCATAATTTCAGAACAGAAAGAAAAAGAAAAAAAATGTGCTACTGGAGGCACTCAGCGATCTTATAATTATAAAAGATAAAATAAATAAGAGAGATAAGATAAGATAAATAAAGATATTAATTATTTAATATAAATTTAAATTTAATTAGTAAAGATTTGGATATTTTATGATTATAAGATCGCTGAGTGCCTCCAGTAGCACATTTCTTTCTGTTCTGAAGTAAGACTGGTCAGAGTGCTCATGATGACCCTGGTCCACCGCTGGAAGTGCCTACAATGGGCACATGACCACCAGAATTGGACCATGGAGTAATGGAAGAAGATGGCCTCGTCTGATGCATCACATTTTCTTTTACATCATGTGGACACCCGGGCGCATGTGCATCATTTTCTTGGGGAAGAGATAGCACAGGATGCACTATGTGAAGAAAGCAAACCAGTGGAGGCAGTGTGATGCTCTGGGCAATGTTCTGCTGAGAAGCCTTGGGTCCTGGTATTTATGTGAATGTTACTTTGACACGTACCACCTAAACATTGGTGTTGACTTGGCCTTCACATTTCCCAGATCTCAATCTGATCGAGCATCTGTGATATGTGCCGGAATAAAAAGTCCAAGCCATGGAGGCCCCACCTCACAACTTACAGCATTTAAGGAATCTGCTGCTAATGTCTTGTTGTCAGCTACCATAGGATACGTTCAGAAGACTTGTGGAGTCCATGCCTCAAAGGGTCAGAGTTGTTTTGGAGGCACCAGAGGGACCTACACAATATTAAGCAGGTGATACAGACTCTCTCACAAGTTGTTCAAAATTTGTCACACAGCTTAGCTGCTCAGGAAGAACTTTCTAGATCAACTCAAGCTATCCAAAGCCCAGTAATAGAACCTAAATTAAAAATTTATGATACTTTTTCTGGGGAACAGAAGTTGTTTAGTAATTTTAAGGAAAGCTGCGGGCTTCATCTTAGACACCGTTCTTCAAGTTCAGAGCAGCAGAAGGTGGAGATTATCATTTCCTTACACCAAGGGAACCCCAAATCATGGGCCTGTGGGTTAAGCCCTAATCATCCGGCACTACTCCCTGTAGAAGCCTTGTTCTAGGCCTTGAGCTTGTTTTATGACAATTCTGTCCAAGCAGCTTCTGCTGAATCTCACCTACGGTCCCTCAAGCAAGGTCATAGAACTGCAGAGGAATACTGCTACACTTCGAATCCAATTCAGTCTTGGGCAGACCGAGCAAATCAAGGACTCCTTGGTCCAATACACTAGTCTGGATTCTTTGGAGAAACTCATACAACTTGCGATCAAGATCAACAGGCACATAAAGGAAAGAAAGGTGGAAAAAGCATTCTCCTTTTCAAACCCATCTGCAGTCTCTTTTCCTGCTCCCACAGATTCTTTTGAGCCCATGTACCTTGGGCTTATAGATATTCTCAGAAGAAAAATCTAGGAGAAGTTCCTTGGGACTTTGATTATACTGTGATAACAGGGATTTTGATTATACTGCGGTTGCCTACTCTCCGGGAATGTCCAGGAGACTACCAAAATTCAGGGAGTCCTCCCAGACTCCTGAGAGAGCAGGGCAATCTCCCGGATCTTTCCCACTTTGTTAGTGGGTGGGGCAGGGCTTAGTGACGGGATTCTTGCGTCATTGTGGCATCACCCCCTGTTATAATAGGCTAAAATGGTGGTGTCCATTTAGGGGGTGGGGCCAAAATAACACCATTTGCCAAGCCCCTCCCCACAACAACCACCTGCCCCAGGGATCTCCCAGAACTCGACACTCAAAAGTTGGCAAGTATGGAATTGCTCAAAAGCTTCTTATTTCATTCTCACATCAAATTCATATCCACTCATCCCAGCTAGCTTGATAGCATCATGTGCAGGGGCAGGCTGGGCCGGGGGGCAGAGGGGCATCGGCCCCCCAGGCCGCTCAGAATCACGGACGGCTGTTAGGGCCGGCCGCCCCCCCCGGAAGCAATATAAATGTGATGCGGCCACACAGACATGACACGTGATGTGGCCACGTCATCAATGATGCGGCCGCATCCCTTGTCACGAGATGCGGCCACCGGGGCGGCATGCACCCCCCGGGCTGACGTGCGTCAGCCTGCGCCTGATCATGTGCCAAGTGAATAGAACAATTCCTCAAATCTTTCCAAGCATCCCAAATAAAAAATTAGAAATTGATTCAGTTATATAATTTTTGATACTTTGCACATGAAGGGTCTGATTCATTAAGGAAAGTAAGACAAAAAAATTAGAAAATTTTCTCCTGGACAAACCATGTTTCAATGCAAGTGGTGCACGTTAGTTTATTATCTGGTACATAAGTTAAATGCTGACTGTTTTTTCATGTAGCACACAAATACTTGATAACTTTATTATTGCACTGAAATTTAAAGTTGATCTAGGACATGCCCTATCCCAACTATATTCTGCCATCATTTTAAATTTACCTTCCATCTTACTGTTGCATTCTGCTCCACTGCCCGCGATGGTAACAAACTGTATGCAGATCATCTCACCTCTGTGTTCTGCTCCACTATCTGCCGTGGTTACAACCTGCCTGTACATCATTTCATCTCTGTATCCTGGTCCGCTGTTCCCAGTTGCAATATATCAGCCCACAGACTATCCTATGATAGTACTATCATATTATCCAGTTTCTCTGTCCGCCGTGGTATAATCTGTCCGAAGATTATCACACTACAGTATCTGGCTCCGCTGGTCTCCACTCCTTTTGACCCACTACCACCTATTGCCTGCTCAGCTATCCTCCCAGTTACTCCTAGATATCAGTAATCTCCCAACAGGTCTCACCTGCACTCTCTCAGAGCACTGCGACCTGCGAGACAAAGGCCGTGAAGTCCATTCCTCCTTGCGGGGGTCTTTGGCGAAAACTATCTGCTTCGTTAGGCTCTGCACCTCTGGGTTGAGTAGAACCAAGTCAAGCAGTTCTCTAGAGTTCGAAAACTCCAGTGACCGTGACACTTGAGTTCTATTCTGACTAAAGTTGTCATTTGCATGAAATTTTTATATCCTTCCTATGTTTGTATGGGTTTCACTGGTACTTCAATGTTTTACGATAGTTGAAAGACGGACCCTGGCATGTGTTGTGAAACTTTTGTATGTAACTTAGATTGTGATATCAGTTGGGCAAGTTCTGAAGTCTAAATAAAATGTTATGATTGTACCGTGGTGCAGAATATGGTGGTACTATATGAATAAATAATAGTAACTAATCTAATACACTAGTGTCATTATAATAAACAAAAATGCAATGTTTCATTGCAGGAAATCACATTTTACTTAATGTTCTAAAAAGTCAGTTGATAATACATTAACTTTAAAAACAACATTAAAAAGGGCTGTCATGGAAATTGCATTTACTAGTAGAATTTACATCTGTACAGAACTGTCTTATTTACATTTTGCCCAGAGCGATTATTTTAAGAATATCCTCTTATTGTTTCAGTGAGTAACCAGCTAGGCATGTCAACAACAAACCATTGTCCTGTCCACTGCAACCTAGCCTAGAGTGAGACCTTGATCACCATATACAAGCATATACAGCAACCAATGACCATGATCTACCTGGATCAGATGGATGTCTATATCACACACTAGCAGGAACCTATCCTTTTTTATTTAGTCCCCTCATTAAATAACTGCTGACATTTCTTTCAGTCACAAACAGAAATGCAGGTTGGATTGGTCTGTATGACTTGCAAGCTAGTGAATTACAGGCATCTATGGTTTTCTAGAAATAAACTAATGGAATGCCAATATTAATTTCATGTTACCTACCCTAAAGCTTCTTATATGTTCAAAGAATGTGGAAGTACTTGTTTGTTACCACCAAAACCATTGTAATATCACAGAGTAGGACATTTCTGGCTTCACACTATAGACTTCCTGTTTACAATCTGATGCAAGCGATCATTACAAACACAATGACATAATTATTGGGAGGATGGCAATAAAGAAGTTTAAGATTCTTACCACACCTCCTGAGGAAAAATCAGAGCGTAACTTTAACATAAAAAAACTAATTCGTTCAGTGGCAATTATGTAAACTAATGTGGTAACCTTTTCCCTAAATACAGTGGGGTATATTTACTAAACTGCAACCAATCATATTCTAGCTCATTTGCACTCTACAAAATGACAGCTAAAATCCGATTGGTTGCTATAGGCAACATCTCCACTTTTTCAAACCTGCAGTTTAGTAAATATATACCTCAGTATATTTCATGTATTATGTTTTTAGCAAATGAAGTTGCTTTTGTAACCTTTGTATTCCTCACTCTCTGCCTATTCATATTCATTAGACATCCAAATTTCATGTGATCGGATAATACAAGATCCAAGTCACATGAGGATTTTATTTGTGTGTACCTAACACAGTCATGCATTAAGACTCAAAGGATGAAATTGGTTGAAGGACAAATGCAAATCGTAGAAAATGTAAATACCACAGAAACTGTATAATGTATGAATTTATCATTAAAGGAATGAGTTTGCACTTCTGTCCACTACTCACACATTTGTTATGAAAACATTTTTCTGATACACTTAAATTCTGATACACTTAAATATTCTAAGGGGGGTATTCAATTGTTGCTTTTAACGCGCTAAAAAAAAAAACGAGCGCTCTAAAAATATTAGATGAAATTCAGCGAGTAAACTGCCGTATTAACGGTATTTACGCGCATATTACCGTATAAACTGTAATATTTTTAGAGTGCTCATTTTTTTTTGTTTTAGCGCGTTAAAAGGAACAATTGAATACCCCCCTCAGGGGGTTTTTCTGGGTGGTTTTACGACAGGATAATTTCAGCATTGATACGAGACTAAGATGCCCATTTATCAAAATACAATCATGGTTTTTTTTTATCCTTGCAGCTCACATGGATAAAAAAAAAAACACACACACAAATCAATTTATCAAAAAAATATTGCCAGGGCTTCTGAGTATTTCTGTCCTAATAAAATAAATAAATTAAAAAAAAATTGTAAAAAAAAACAACTGAAAAATATTTGCAAAAAATATTTCAAACCCATTAAATACAGAAAAAATGATTCACTCATCTCTAGTTCATCTGTTTTTGATATCCTGAGATGGAGGTAACAGGACAAGTATTGCCATAGTACATGTACATCATCAATCCAATTAACTAACTTATTTTTAGTTAAGGAAATCCATAAGATATGAGGCGCAGCAGCAGGTGCGGGCTGGGAGAGGGATGGCCGGGGGGCACACTGGCGCCCGCATCATATGACAGGGGATGCGGCCGACGCGGCCGCATCCCCTGTCATGTGATGCGGCCGCCTGTGCGCTGACACTGCCGCCTCTGATGTCATCAGAAGCGACCGCGGGGAGAAAACAATGTTTTTTGCATCCGGGGGGAGGGAGGCTGGCCGGCCTACCCCCTGGCCCTAATAGCCGTCTGACCCAGCGGCCCGGGGGGCCAGCCCGCCCCCGCAGGTGCTTGAGAAGAGGCTTCAGAAACTTGAAACAGAGAGTTATGCTTTCTTCTAATGCAACCCATTTCACTAGGTACACAATGTCCTGCTCCATTTTCATATGTTTTTATTACAGCAATCTGTACTGAATAATTTAAAATATTATAAAAACCTTTATCCTTAATTAATTCAGCATTGTGAGGCTAAACACACATAGCTGAGGCAAACCTCTAAAACCAGGCTGATTGTGGTTTTCATCTCTAGAAACCACTGTTTGCCATAGAGCGAGCATACTCACCAGTACTCACCTACATTCAAGCTTTATGCACGTAGTTTTAGACCTTTATCCATAAGTTTAGTGCTGACATAAGAAGAGGTCAAATGCAAGAGATGGTGGGAACTAGCTCAGAAATGAGGCTAGAAAAAAACAAGAGCTAAAGGTTGAGGATGTAAAGAGAAATACCCCAGTGATCCAGGCACAAACAAATGTCATACCTGAGATAATGTTCAGGCAGAAGCTTGGGCTGGCACATATCAGTGATCTAGAGCCAGGCAAAGTTCAAGGAGAGGGCAATCAGTGAACGTCAAAGTCCAGACAGCAGTCAAGGCAGCCATCAATCAGAGATGGTCAAGACCCAGGCAGAGGTTACAGCAGGCATTAATCAATGGTGTTCAAGGTGAGGAAAAGTGTGCTTGATCCTGATGCATATTACAGTCACTTCTTCCCTTGAGAGCACATAAAATCAGGTTTTTCTAGAAACTGTTTATAAAACAATTAGTTTCATCTTTAATGGATACCCAAATTCTTTGGGAGATGGTACCAGGAGACAGCAACCATGACACGACAGTGATATGGGTGGAAGAGGCGAACAGAGTGGACATCGATGGAGGTGAGATTGGGGGAAAGAAGGTCACCAATACCACCACTTTGATGGCCTCAAAGTATAGGTGAGTGAGAAGAGTAGAGACACCCAGAGAAGAGAGAAGCAGGAGGTGTAGTGCTGAATGGTGAGAGCCAGGTTTCAGTGATGATTAGGAGGTCAGGAGAGTTGAAAAGATCATGGATGGAAGACAATTTGTTACAGACAGATCTGGCATTCCAGAGGGCACTGGAGAAGGAATGACCTGGGGAGGTGTGGATAAGGTTATAATGGTTGCTGGTGCAGCGGGGTGAGTCGGATTTAGAGCGTGTTGAGTGAGACGGGTAGAGAGTGGGAATAGGATGGAAGCCCTGGTTGAGAGGGAAGGCACTGAATGCAGTAGGAGAAGGGTGGAGTTGCAGAAGGAAGAGCGGTGAGAGTGGGAGCGGGAGAGGAGACGAGAGAGCAAATGAGTGAGGAGATGGAAGTAAAGGCAAGGGAAGGAGACAGAGCAAAATAGAGATACAAGGCCACAAGGTGGGGAAGGAGACAAGGGAAAGGAAACTGGGAAGCAAGTTAGAGGAATGGCTGAAAGCAGTGGAGACAGAAAGAAGCACAGATTTCTATTGTGATGCATGGGAATGGGGACAGCAGGATAAAGGGGCAGAGCAGGGACTAGGGGATGGATGAGAGGGAGTACAGGGGGGGGAATTATGTAAGGGGTCAAAAGAGCAGGAAGGCATGGCGGAATGATTGGGGTAAGTGGGAGTAAAGCTAATAAGAGGAGCAGAGGGGAAAATGGCACTCAGGAAAGGAGGAGGATGTTTAAGAAAAGTAAGACAGCAGCGATAAGAGTAGCAAAAAGTCAGTGAAGTGGTGTTACATTGGCAATAAAGGCATTGGAAAGAAAATAGTACTTGGTTACAATCGTGATAATAAATTCATAGAAGACAGTAGTAAGTAAGAGGGTAGCTGTATCGAGAAACTGAAACTAGGTAGATTAGACTAGATATAAAAAGCTACAGAAAGGAGAGATAAAGTAGGAGTCAAAGGCATAATGATGTCAGATAGAGGATAGGAATCAGGGACAGAGCAGGAATTAAGCATCTGGATGACACAAATAGGGCAATTTTGCTACAACTTAAGACCATGATGATGAATCAAGTACAGGGGTTGTGGTAGTATACTGATATGAAGTAGTCCAAGTAGGGGAAAAAGGAGCATACGAGGCAGAGTGAGGAGACTCAGGAGCAGCAGGAATGTAGTATGTTGTCACAGTAATATTGTTGAATGTGAGAGTAGGTAGTAGTACTAGCAGAAGCGTTAATTGGAGCATATAAGACAGTAGGAACTTACATGCAACAGTTAGTTAAGCAGGAGTGAAAGAGAGAAGTTTAAAGGTTATTGGTAAATTTTGGTAAAAATGGAAAAGGCACATGTGAGAAGAAGTAAGAGGTATGTAGCAATGTGGTTTAAAGATGAGAACACAACCAGTAGCAAAATTAGCTCAAAATATGTGCATGAGGTTGAGTGTAATAGCATCTAACACAAGAGTGTTGGATTTTGTCCACAAGTAGCAGTATTTTCAGGCATAGTATTCACATCCTTTTCACCTCCTGTTTAACTCCTGTGTATCTCTTAATATGCTTTTCAAATTTGCATAAACACTTGTAATAAACCCATACTTAGAAAAACCCATGAAAAAGCAGTGACTGTACACCTTAAAACTGACTATAAATTCTGTACAGTCCAATGTATTTAAGACCAAATATCCCCATAGTTTGCTGTAATCTAATATTCTTGGTGGAGAACCAGACCTTGAAATCCAGAGAATTGAATGGTGGTAGTAGATTGCCAATTCGTAGCTAAAAAGGTATGATTGATCCTCCTTGCCATCCTGTAAACCACAAGATACCGAAGCTCACCATCTGAGATTTGTGAATCCTCAATATGTGAGACATAGTGTGTATATTCTTTCTGAGATGGGTATCGTGCAGCCATTGAGTCAATACAAGGAACAGAAAAGTTCTTAGACTCCATGGGGTAGATTTACTATGCGTCAATGCCATAGAACCGCTGATTCCCGATAATTTGAAGTCATTTTTTAAAATAGCACTTTTATTAAGCACAAAGCCCATCTGGTTTTGTCTTTAATAAAATTGCTGTTTAAAGAAAATTACTTCAAAGCGCGACTGCCGCATAGTAAATATACCCACGTGACAGTCAATTGATTGGTCTTTAAGGGTACTGCAAAGCATTTCATAAAAAGGAGAAGACAAGACTACAGATGCCAAACGGAAGTGTGATACAGAAACTAATACAGAAATCAGTGCAAGAGCCAGTGTATGAACTAATACAGGAACTGTAGGGCTTGATGGTCTATGCACAGATTTATGAGTCAAAGCATCCACAAAAGCCTTAGTATTGAGAAGCACAGAGTTATCATTCTCAGTGAGGTGCACTGCCAAAAAGAGTGTGGGTCCTCGAAATCTCTGCAACATTGAAACCACTTGGTTACTTCAGTTTACATAAAAGGTAAGTGTAGATCGGAATTGTTCGATAGACTGCTGCAAGAATGGAAGCAACTGTGCCGGGTCTCTATAGAAAAGTGGTAGAGTATCAGAGCAGAAATTACAGATGGCTCAGGAGCTGCAGCATCTTCCATGGGGAAGCTCCTGCCTACAAGGGTCTATGTTTGGATTCTGCCATTATATGAATCTGGCCTGCAGTACCTCTGTACCACCAAAAGGGTGGCTGTCCTACCTGCAGGAGTTATGCTTGTTACATCTGGATGCTTTTCATCTGTGGCTGGCCTTTAATAGACTGCCTTTACCTGCAATCTGGGCCAGTTTATCTATTGTCTTAGCTGCTGCTAGTTCTTCTGTGTAATCCTGTGTATTGATCCTGACTGACTTCCTGCTTTAGACTCCTGCATGTCCTTCTGTTTGCATCTCATCTTATGATCCAGACCCAGGAATTCAGAATAACAGTTACAGAGTGTAGCGGTAGGACTCAGAGATTGCAGTCTGGTAACATAAAATGATGTAGCAAAGCTGCAATGCAAAAGGCCCCTATATGAAGAGTAGCAATGAAGCTTCATAAACAGCAGCTTTGGAGTAGTGAAAACCAGAAATGCCTACTGAACCAGCACATGGACTAGTCCATGAAAGCTATTTCTTCTATAAATACTAAGAATACTCAGGGACTTAGCCTCTAAAAGCTATTTATTCTTATGAATGCAAGGTCATGACAGTACCTTACAGCTGCATCAAAAGACTGATACTGACTGAACAATCTGATATGATCATAGCACAGGAAGCTCAACCCATCTCGTTACTTCACTCGAGACGGGTTGAGATCACAACCAATATGCCGGTCCCTCAGTTTCTTAGGGGCCAGATCCTGGAACATAACAATGGAGGAATTTGACATGGTCTAGCCATGTAGCTCAACATTAACACCTCCACAAGTTCAGCCAACAGAATGTAAGTGCGTTTCTCAGGCTAATCTGAGGTATTTTTGCCTGCGTGTTCCAAATTAGGATATATATATATCTATATCTATAGATATGTATATATATATATATATATATATATATATATATATAAAAAAAAAGAAGAGAGCGCCATAGTGTGATACTGTAGTGCAGTGCGTTCATGACAAACAGGAACTTTGCCTTCAGGAACATGTGAGGGCGATAAAAAACAGATCAGATCTACACAGTTTCCAGACATTTTATGTTTTGTCAACATGCTGACCCTAGTGGTCTTATATTTAAAGGGATTGAGCATGTGGTGTTGGGTTCACGAGGTGGAGATTTAGCCAAAAGACTCACCTGTAGAGAAATGTATTGGGTGTATAGATTGGATACTATGGCACCGAAAGGCCTCAATGAAGCGTTTGAGATGGCCTCTTTTTTAGTTTAAATTATACTGTTTATGGTTATTAACACTGGTCTCTTTTCCTTCTAGGTAGCCTTGGTAGGTTAGGGATATATTGCAATATATGTATATATATATATATGTATGTTCTTTTGCCTATACATTTAGTTAGTTTCTTGATGTATTAGACAGCTTACTAGTTCCATTTCCAATGTCATTTTTGGTGTAATCTTCTGATTTACACTTATAATGGGATAGATTGTTCTGTTTAGCCTGGACACTGTGTCCTGTTTTTATTCTTGTGATAATATCTATTTTTGGCTCTGATGTTTAATATAGGATTATTGATATTTGGTCCATGAGTTGTATTGATCTTTTTCCGGATGTGCTTGACCGGATGTGACATATTGGACTTTCAAGATTATCCGTGGTCCGGGTGTTATGCCATCTCTGAAACCGGAAGTGTTTAACCGGATGTGATGTATCGGTCTCAGGAGATCGCCGCCCACTGACCGGACACCGCACTAGGATTGGCTCTGGTGAAAGAGGACTTGAGTATTTAGGAATCCACAGTTATGTTGATGTTATTACTCCTTGAGAAAGTCTTACTGTTAAGACGAAACGCGTCGGAGAGTTCTTACCATTTCTGCTTCCTGTAATCACTGTCGGATGTTGGAGGTGTTGCCGACTGGAACCCTCTACGGCTGTGTAAACGGGCGCAGATAAGCTTATTTTAACTGATCTTATGTACGGGCATTGATTTTACTTAAGAAGCTGTGCTTCTATTGCTGCTAATTAAATTTGCATTTGCCTTGAGATATCTGGTCTCTATTATTATGGTATCACACTATTGTGGCTATATTTAAGTCCATAGGTGTATCTGGATACTACTCTGTCTATATTGGAAGGATCCATCTGTTACCCAGGCTTGGTACAAGTTCCAGTATTTCCAATGAGAATTCCTCCTATTGGCTCTAATTCTACTAATATCTGGTACGGAGAAAACTTATCTTTGGAGGACTTTTTGCATTGTTTTATGTTTTATAATGCACTATGTTGGCGCCCCCTGTCTTTTTGTAATCCATGTACTAGGTCTGACACTTGCAGACAGGTGTTGAACGATCGGGGAGCTGCCTATTACATTTAAGTATTACTTTCATTATTTTCATTATTATATCATAATAAGCGCTCTGAGCTTAAAGACTTTTTGGATATAGATATATATATATATATATATATATATATATATATATATATATAAAAGAAGAAATGAGTGCCATAGTGTGATACTGTAGTGTAGTGCGTTCATGACAAACAGGTACTTCTCACGAAATAGAATCAGGCTTTAATAACAATGTATCCATAAAAGACAATAAAAGTGCCCGTACATCAAGAACAAATACAGCAAGATTATCTGTTACATAGAATCCGCAGATGTCCCGGGAGAGAGCTCTCTGGCCACAGATGAAAGAAACACCTGTCCACCATCAGCTGGGAAAACCCAGATGCCGCTGCTCCCTTAACGCGTTTCGACTATTATAGACTTTATCAAAAGGGTATGTGCATCATAGTACAAAGTCCTCTGTTTTATAGTTTCCATCTCCAATCGCTAAGAAGTACCCATTAGAAGAAGAGATCTCAACCAGATTGCGGGCTGTATATCCATCCTTACATTTCCGCCCGTATCCATCTGCGTCACTTCCGCTTATAGCAATACATCATTTTCGTTCATTCGGATAACGAATATTTTGAATATATTATTTAAGCACATTATACATACCAGGCAAGCCTTTATAAATTAGGCAAAGGTCACAAAAGTATTACAATCAAAAGGCATTAAAATACTATAATAAAATGCTCCCGCAGTGCAGAACGGCTCTGGAGAAAGTCACGCACTCATGCTGACTTCCTCCACTTCAAGTTCATACTTGCCTCTTACATTTCGGCCCTATCGCTCTCTAAACAATCTTTCTTTAAAGCTCTCATTTCTTCCCAATCCTCCAACCCCCGTCAGCTTTTTGCCACCTTCAACCCCCTCCTCTCTCCTCCCCCCCTCCCACTCCCCCCCACACTCTCTGCTGTCAACTTTGTTACCCACTTCACATCCAAGATTGAGTATATACATCATGACATCTCCCAGCAGTCCATTTTTACCCCACCCTCTACCCCCTTCATGCCCACTCTGTCCTGCTTCTCACCCTCCTCTGCAGCTGCTATCTTCTTTCTCCCCTCCCCTCCTGCTAGCTCACCCTCCTTCTCTTCCTTCACTCAGGTATCTGCAGATGAAGCTCATACCCTTCTCTCTTCCTCTCCCCCCTCCACTTGCACACAGGACCCAATCCCCTCCCACCTCCTCCACTCCCTTTCTCTTGAAGCCTGCTCCCACCTTGCACACCTTCTCAACCTATCCCTCTCCTCTGGAATTTTCCGCCCTTTTTTAAACATGCTCTTGCCTCCCCCATACTCAAGAAACCGTCCCTTGATCCCGCCTCCCTCTCTAATTACCGCCCTATTTCGCTTCTTCCTTTTGCCTCCAAACTCCTTGAATGGGTTGTCTACAACCATCTCACCTCCTTTCTCTCCTCTCACTCACTCCTAGACCCGCTCCAATCTGGTTTTCACCCCCTCCACTCCACTGAAACTGCCCTTACTAAGGTCACTAATGACCACCTCCTCGCTAAATCCAATAGACACTACTCCCTTCGTATCCTTCTTGACCTCTCTGCTGCCTTCGATACCGTTGACCAAGCACTCCTTTTGCAAACTCTCAAATCTATAGGCCTATATATCACTGTCCTCTCCTGGTTTTCCTCTTACCTCATGATTCTACATCACCCCCTCTTCCCCTACCTGTTGACGTTCCTCAAGGCTCCGTTTTTGGCCCCCTGCTTTTCACCCTCTACATCTCCTCTCTTGGTGTCCTCATCCGCTCCTTTGGCCTCCAGTACCACTTCTATGTTGATGATACCAAAATCTATCTTTCATCCCCTGACCTCTCCCCTTCCTTTCTGTCCCGTGTCTCCTCCTGTCTCCCGGCCATCTCATCTTGGGTAAGATGGCTGGGAGACTCAATATTTCCAAGACCAAGCTTATAGTCTTCCACCTTCCAGGACTTTCCCACCCCCTCCCCCCTCTCTATTTCTGTTAATAACACTACCCTCGTTTCTGTCCCCCAAGTCCAATGCCTTGGGGTCATCGTTGATTCTTCCCTCTCATTCAAGCCTCACATTCTGTCCCTCTCAAAATCCTGCTACTTCTACTTTCGGACTATATCTAAGATACATCCCTTTCTCACCATGGAAGCTACGAAAACCCTAGTTCACTCACTTGTTATCTCTCGCCTTGACTACTTTAAGCTCCTTCTTTCTGGCCTACCCGATTCTCGCCTTGACCCTTTTAAGTCTATCCTCAATGCTGCTGCCTGCCTCATTTTTCTCTCCTGCTCCTCTGTCTCTGCAGTCTCCCTCCAACAGTCACTACATTGGCTCCCCATACCCTACAGAATTAAATTTAAACTCCTCACCCTCACCTTTAAAGCTCTTAGTCAATCTTCCCCTCCCTACATCTCCAATCTCACTCCTACCCACCCCCTCCGCTCTGCCTGTGACCGCCGCCTCACTACTTCACTGATCACCTTCTCTCACTCTCCTCTTCAGGAATTTGCCCGGGCTGCTCCCCTGCTGTGGAACAATCTTCCAAGTTCCATCAGGTTAGCATCTACTCTCAAAGGCTTCAAGCATGCCCTTAAGACTCATTTCGTTATTCAAGTCTATCAGTCTTCCTCCTAACTTCCTTGTCCTGGCTCTCTCCCCCAGTTAGTACCCCCCTATTTGTGTCTCCCCCTTCCCTTTAGGATGTAAGCTCTAATGAACTCTTTCCTTGTGTGCTCCTTCTACTATTCCTTCACCCTCTGTACCTCTTGGCCTACTTCGCTAGTCCTGTTTTCCCTGTTTTCTTAAGCTTTGGCCTACTTCTCGCTGATTTATACCATCCCTTTCACTATCTGTCCCAGAAATAATCTGATTTGCTTTACCTTGTCACCTGTGTTTCTATATATGTTTGTTCATTCTGTATCATGTTGTGTATTGGTTCTCTGTTTTTTGTATATGTAATGTACGGCGCTGCGGACCCTTTGTGGTGAATTATAAGTCAAAGATAATAATAATAATAATCAGAAGTGGGCAATGGGTCACTAATATACTTCCACCCATACTTTGATCACTTCCGGTATCCAACTATGTGCAATATAGTCTTAATCCGAATATATACTATTGTGAATGTCAGAAATGACATCATCAGACTATAGATGCTGGATTATCATACACTAAAGATGGTATTAGACATCATCATATTTAACACCCACACTACAGTAACTCTATTCTAGACAAATATAACACTAACAGAAACAAATATTCCATATCAAGGAATAAAAGTACAATCCTAATCCATATAAAACACTAACATCATTAGTATCAAAAATAATAACCTCAGGTTGTAAATTCTACATTATGATCATTAAAAATCACAACATGTGATATATATTATGTGATATATATTATTGGAACCTTGAGAAATCATGAGCAAATACAAGGACCACAAATTCCACTTCACAGGTGTGAAACTGGAGAGGAGTTGAAGTGAATAGTTTATTCTGTTACATTGATATGGATCATTTCTGGAATAAAGAAAGCCAATGCACTTGTTGGTGGTCACTTAACTCTCTGTGTTGAAAGTTGTGAACCATCCTCAGAAGCAGTTAGGAGCAAAGCACAATTATTTCATTGAAGTTGTTGTCAAATTCTGGCTGCGCTCTTATCTGTTTGGACCAACTATCATGAAAATTGCAAATATTGCAGTAACCTTGATATAAACAACTTATTATTAAAGAAATATTTCTAAAATCAGCAAAGATAAGACACATAAATAAATACAGTACATCGATAATAATGCTCAGACAATTGCTCATGGGCTGCTGCACACAATTAAACATGTTCATCTAGCAAATCCATGTTTAGTTAGCAAATGTTTGAGTGCTTTGACTGTAAGCTAGAATGATGATAAAACATATCAAGGTGTCCTAAATGAAGTCGGTAATAATTTAATATCGGGTGCTGCTCCAGTCATACCAAACATGTTGTGGTTCTACACAGGAGATGGGGTTTAAAAGGAATTAAACAAGGAATGTTTGCACACTGCATGAGGCTGAAAGATGGCTAGTTTTTAGCAATTGTAAATAAAGTAGCAGTCAAGTGGATTAAATTGTAACTGGCTAGCAAACATGTTATTAAAGGCTGTAAAGGCCTGAATTAAGTGGGATGCTTTTGACATTTATAGCGCAATTGTGAGAACTTGCATAAGTGCCAAGGGATTAGTGTGTATTGTATCTGCACTAAGATTAGGGGATACTGAGGAAGAAATAAAGTCAATGCTTCTCTGAATGGTATACTACTCTCCCGACCTTGTCTCTGGGAAGAGGTGTTGACATGTATCTCCTGGGACTTGGACCTTCCAGAGCTAAAATGTATCCCCGTGAAATCATCCCTTTTACCCAGGTCTCTGTGGTTGAGCAAAGACACTGATCCCGAAAATTCAACAATCGAGCTCCCACCACTACAGGCCACGGAGGGGACAGTAAAGAGTCATGCTGAGGGCTCCTCTGCAGGTTTGTTCGTGGGACAGCGTCCCGACCAAACCTGTTTGTCTTTCTGGCTACCTCCACCTCGAGGAGCAGAAAACTGACCTCATGGAGGTATTTCCTTGGTTCTTCTCATCTGCAGAAAGGCCCAAAATCGCCTCCCTTTCAGTTTTGAAGCAGCCACTGAAAGAAAGGAACTCTTCCATCCCATGGCCTAAGCAATAAACTTCTCTAGCAGTTGACCAAACAGTGAGAGACCATCAAAAGGAACAGTTTCCAGAGCTCTATTGGATTCGTCGTCCACCCCCCAAGATCTCAGCCAATGTGTACGTCTGGCCCCAATGGCCAATGAAGATGTTCGCGACAACCCCTGTCCAGCATCTATAACCGCATCTCCCAAAAACTCGGCCGCCTCTTTTACATGGTGTGCCAAGGGAAACAGGTCATCTCTGGGAAGCCCAGCCTGGATACCTTCACTCAGAGCGGAATCCCATTTTTCAATTGCCTTAATTACCCAGGCTGCTGTCATAATAGGGGGCACTGAAGCTCCTGATGCCAAATAGATGGATTTGAGGAGGCCTTCGCAACTTTTATCAGTGGTGTCTTTTAATGAAGCAGCACTGGCCACCAAGAGAGCGGTATTTTTAGTTAGGTGTGCGATGGGAGCATCTACGCAAGGATGATTCTCCAAAGATCCAATTTCCACTTCAGTATAGCAGTAAATAAACTGGTAATGCCTGGGAATGAGGAATTTACCATCAGGTCTATTCCTGGTCTCTCTTCCCATTTCCAACAAATAAGGAGATGGGGTAAAGAATACAGTTCTTTTCTTGGACCTCATAAACATAGAAGTCTGGGCCACTTCTTGGTCAGAAACAATATTGACCACCTGCCTTACCGCCAGGATCAGGTCCTCAATACCTTGTCAGCCAGAGTAATCATCCCCCTACCCCGGTGACTATTTACAGTCCAAGTCGTTGAGCAGAACACCCTCCTCCTGTAAGTACAGCTCACTAACTGAGTCCTCAATATACTGTGACACTGGTTGACCCAGACGCTTGCGTAGCCTAGGTCCCAAAGTGGATTGCAATACCCTTTCAAGGGAAGCAGATGCCCTAGTCAGTCCTTGAACTGATCTCTCTAAATTCAGCATCCAAGGAGGATTTTGGGAGGAGCCCGCTAAATTGGGTAGGAACTGTGATGCCTGTCCCAAAGGAAGGGTATCAGAGGACTACGTACCTTGGGAAGCAATAAAGATGTCAGCACCGACCGGTAGCAAGTGTAAATTGCCTCTATTCAATTCTGCAATGGACTTTGCCAATTCTCTGGCCCAATTCGGTTCGACCACCTTAGCAGCTCCTCCAGATGAGCGCTGACTCGGGTCCTCCACCTCACAGTCACTGCAGAAGCTGTCTGGTTCAGACCGTCCATTTTGAAATTTTGTCTGACACCTGGAACAGGTGAAATGTAATACAGCGACAGCTTTCGATTTAAAACCTGTCCAACTTTCTGACATAGTTGTAAAGAGTAACAGATATAAGAGAAACACATCAAGACAGACTGTATCCAGAAATCCTACCACAGTTTTACACCCCCGTTAATTAAAACTTCTCTTGGTCCCCAGGGATCTCTGTGTGTGAGACTGCAGGCTGTAATGGTCTTCCCTCCCGTGTCCAGACAATACAGGATGCCCGGGAAAGGCTAGGGGCAGTTCCAACTGTCAGATATTGAACGTTGT
Source organism: Mixophyes fleayi (assembly GCF_038048845.1). Lineage (NCBI taxonomy): Eukaryota > Metazoa > Chordata > Amphibia > Anura > Limnodynastidae > Mixophyes > Mixophyes fleayi. The sequence goes on along the minus strand of NC_134412.1, from coordinate 36,327,317 downwards.
AAAAATGGTCTGCAAAATATAAATTTAATTATAATAATTATAATAATAATGTTAATGCCTGCCCACTGAGAACTGGGTGAGGACTGTTATCAAAATAAAACTATTGTAATCAAAATATTAAAATAATAGCTAATCTAAAAACGTGCCCTACTCTGTAGGCACTATTAAAAAAACTAAATATATGATGGCCAGAGGGGGTATAGTGGGGAGAGGAGCAGGTTAGACAGATCTTTAGTGCCTTAATCCACACAGCGCCCTCTATGCCCCAAGGTGAGCAGTGTCCCCCCAACTGGTAGTGCAAGTGAAAAACAAGTTGAACTGAATCAGCCACAGAACCTGTATAATGTATGTGTTTGATGTTAATTACAGAAATAAGTAGGCAACACTGTCCACTACTCAAATATTTGTTATGTAAACATTTTTGTGGTACACTTTAAGGACTCTGAATAATTACATTTTCTAAGGGTTTTTAAAGGTGAATTTATACCACTGAATCACTTCAGTATTGATCTGGGACTAAGGATTTGCTTTTTTGCATGAACACTACACGGTGACATTTCTCTTATGTTGCAAATTGTATTTAGTTCTTAGTGTTTTTTGTTTTGTTTATATCATGCTTGCCAACTCTCCCTGAATGTCAGGGAGACTCCCTGAAATAGGGGTGATCTCCCTCACTCCCTGAAGAGTCTGGCATTCTTCCTGATGCTTAGCAAGTACAAGACGTGGTTGGATTCGCAATCTGAGGCATGATGACACAGTTCAGGAATTGTGTCCTATGTCCATGTATTGATGCCTATGGAGGTGGCCATTTTCATGGAGACCAAGATTTAATCAAAGATTGACAGGTAAGACAACATGACTTCAGCCTCTAGAGATTCATTAGCTGCTTTTCTTTAACGCATAGTTGCCTACTCTCCCGGAATGTTCGGGAGACTCCCGCATTTCTGGGAAACCTCTCGGGCTCCCGGGAGAGCAGGGCAACTTCCTGGTTCTCGCCCCCGACATAGATAAGTGGCGAGGGGCGAGGCTTAATGACGCAAATATCTCGTCATCTTAGCCCGCATCATGTGACAATCGTTTAGTGACAAAATTATATGATTCATCAAGCCCCGCCCCCGCACGATCACCTCCCCCGGGATCTCCCTGAAGCTAATGAGGAAAGGTTGGCAAGTATGGTTTATATGAAGAAAAAAAATGGACAGACTTTTAAAGATAAATGTTTTAACTACAATAGGACATTACAATAATTGTGTTCAGTGATCATGGCACGTTTGTTTGTAATTTCCCCAAGGTAATTTCCCAAAGCAGAGTTTGCCAATCCTCTCAAGTCTTTCAAGTAGCTGTTGTTCTGAGTATTCGTTTGTAAGAGAACATATATACATATATACATATATATAGAGGATAAATACTGGCTTCATCAATTCAATTAATTAACTTGTTTTTAGTTATGGAACTCCTCAAGATTTGGTGAACGGCGGGTACTTGAGATGAGAGTTGAGAAAATTGAAACACAGGGTTATGCATACCTTATAACACAAACAATTTCGCCAGATTCACAGTGACCTGCTCACTTTTTCCATGTATTTTTTACAACAACCTGTGCTGAATGATTTAGCTGATTTTAAATATATATATTATTAACTAATTCACCATGTTACTGCAATAGGAAAATAACTGGGGGAAACTCCAGCTGAGAATTGTATACTCGAAATATAAATGTATACGAGAAATGTATACCTCCCAACTATCCCTCTTTCATACACAAATACTCCTTCTTTTCCAAAAATTACCCCACTTTTGGATTTAGTATATTTGGGCTAATTAGAAAACATCTCCACTGGCTCATATATTTATAATAGGGCACATACTGCATTTTGCTTTGAGGTCCTATGCTGCGTTGCAGTTTTAGACACGTTAATATAAATGTTAACAGCTTCATGTATTACTCTATAAACATAACAAAAGCATAATGATAAAATGTCTCTTAGTGGCCATTTGAACTTCTGTGATATATTGTGACAGCGCTAGTTCATCTGGTAAACAGGGGCAGACTGGGCTGGGGAGAGAGGGAAAATCTGCCCACAGACCAGTCCCATCGTGGGCTAGCTTTGGCTGGTTCACTGGGCTACCTGCATTTTTTTTCTTTTCAAAATGTTCCTAATAGGCTGCTGAGCCGAGACTCGCCCCCTCCCGGAAAAAATTTGCCAGCCAGCACCTGCTGGTAAATACTCCTGCATTGTGAGTACTGCACAGCCCACAACAATCTCAGGGAAATGTCATCATTCTTGGACAGCTTCTTGCACTCATATACCACTGAGATGTGATTCCTATCCCAGCAACTCAAGACTGTCTTTTTTTGTCCTCCTGACGATCAGCATTCTACATCAGAGACAAGTATAATGTTGTCTATGTGACCACAGCTGGTGGTAAGGTAAGATACATTTTCTTACCATCAGCAAGACAATGATGTGATGGTGAGTATACTAAAGCATACTCACCATCATAATCTACACATCTTAGGCACAGAGGTTTACTACGTTATCAATGAGATAACAAAGTGACAACATTAGTTTGTGGACATTGAGAGGTACCAGGTGTGTTTTTCCTTTGATTAGAATTACTTATGTTGAAGTCGTATAATTGGATGAACGAAAGTATATTGGTTTAATATTGGTTTGCCGTGCGTATTGCGAAGCGTACGCCACGTGTTACGTGACGTGGTGCGTTCACACGGTAAAATACGCACGCACACACTCGCATTACAACAGTTAGTTATTTATATAATTTCATATTGGTTCTGTTACACTATAATTCAGGAGCAGATAGTATTCGGTTTATTATTAGTCTATATATATATATATATATATGGATATGTTGATTATATGTACATTGTAGTGTTATTAAAGGTTTAGGTAATAGGAAAGGTGTCATGCCTGATATCATATTGAAGCCCTAATTATCAGCAGCCGTCTGGTGCAGTCGGCGAAGAGATCGCACATTGCATGCTTTAGTTATTGATATTAGAGAGTAAAACCTTTGTATGATACTGGCTATGAAAAGGAGCAGACCCCCTGGAGAGAAGACCCCCACCTTTGGATTCCTTAGATTGAATCAACCTATTACCTGTCTGGCCTGGACCCACCCAACGTCTGGACCTATAGAAACAATCTACGTCATCTCTATTGTTCACAATGAAACACTGACTGTATATATATTAGTTGCATCTCACTGGGGCCTCAGTCAACTCTGACACAATATTCTATACAGAATATTGTCCATCGGGTCCGGTGATTGCGCAGCGTGCGCAAGCGATTGCATTTGGTATGTACTTATCTTTTGGTATTGGCTGTGCTGTACTGTACTTTATCATGATATAATAATGTATTGAATTGTTGACTATTTACATCTGTTAAAAATAAATCACTTTGTGCTTTGGACACACATTCAATTGATTGGGCAATGCTTATTTTAAAACGATAGAATTACTTTAATAATATGGGGGCTCGTGAGTTAGGAATTACGTTACCGGCAGGTATGCAACGCTTACGATATTCGGTTCCTCAACAAAGGGTGGATGGACGGACGCGTCGTATAAAGCAGGAAAGAACGTAATACGTCTAATACCTGTGGTTCACTGTGTGTTGCGAAACCGAATGTCCGTTGTTGCATAGACTGAAGGAACGCTAATTAGAATCTAGGGACAAGAAAGAAAAATGTTTCTTTTTATTGTCGTTTTAATGGTTTAAAGTGTATTGCATTGCTGTGCGTATGTGTACTTCCTGCTGTGCGTACGCAAACTTCCGGTAGATTTGCCACGTGGTTGAACAATTGTTTTGATAGTTATTATACATGCATAGTATAATTACTTGTGAAAGCCTCTGAGACATTATTACTGTTGTTGGGAACTTTTGATTTTCTGCACAGAAAAGGTGTATAGTGTGTGATGTTGTAACGTAGATACACTGTTTTATTGTTGAGGTGCTCAGTTGCTGTCTGACGAGGCGGATTGCCCAACTGAAGGACGGTATACAGGGCAGGTATACCAAATGCGAAAACGAAGTTTTCGCAAAAGCGCTACCAATAGATCGCAAGGTTTGCTAATAATTAGTATTGGTAGGCAGTGCGATCCGGTCGCACCGTTAGTGCGAATTGGTGAAGCAGCTAGGAGGAATTATACTGGAAAGGCAGGTTGATTGTATCGACTTTGCGCTCCCAGCGATAATAAACTCAGCAGATTTTTGTGGTTTAGCCAGGGTATCGAGGAGCTGATAGCCCTTGGGGCCCACAGTGATATTTCTGTATTAGGGACCCTCGCCAAGGGCGAGAAAAGCGAGTGAACGCGGCTAACAGGAAATACGTTCACCGAGGATTATAGATCTCTAGCGGTGAGTATAGCAACAGAGTTGAAATTATTTGGTGGAAAGAACAGAGCATTGCGGTGTGTCTGTGTTTCACATTTGGCCGGAAGGAACAGAGCATTGCGGTGTGTCTGTGTTCCGGGTAGAAAGTATATTGTGCAACATGGGTGCTAGGCATACGCTAGAGATTGCCAGTTTACTGCCTAAGGAAGGTCTTATTGAGTCAGCGAGGTTTCTCATGTGTGCAAAATATGGTGCATACGCAACTGTGTATTGTGACACGTGGGTCGAAATGACCAAAGAATGTGATAGGCCTTTCCCAACAACAGGGAGTTTTAATGCAGAGGTGCTAAATACCGTAAAAGATAAGGTACGGTTGATTAAGTCAACGAAAGTGAGAAATGCACATAATCATTGTTTAAAATCGTGGCAAATGGAAGGTAACACGTGGCAGAGCAGCGAACGCACAGCGGAAGTGAGTGTAAGGAAAAACACGTGTTCAAGCGGAAGTAAGCGTACCGGAAACAAGCATTCCGGAAGTGTGCGTTGCAAAGCGTGGCGAACTGAGCGCAAACACGCCCCCGATAAATTCGGTCGGGGCGGGAAGTACAGCCAATACCAAAAATGTAAAAACTGTAACTAGTAACTTGTATGTTGTTTTAAGTAACGTTAAAAGTAATGTTTCAGGACAAAGAAGAGGAACGGTCCCACCAGCAGGGGCAGCTGCTGAAAGTGGTGAGAGTAATGAAAAGGTTAACACAGGGGGAGACATCCATTTTACTGCAGCAGCAATTTCAGCAACTAGTTTCAGTGATTTGGTAGACTTACATCCTGTCTGCACAGCAGCAGTTCCCAGTGGGAAAGCAGACAGGAATAGTGATGTTCCCTTAAAACATGTAGCAAAGCATGATCCATGCACTAGGTCTGAAACATTTTCAATTTTGTCTGATTTCCCTGATCCTAGGAAAGATTTGACCAAATGTCAGCAGTTTATTAGATATTATGGTAATGTGTATGAGCCAACTAATAACGATTGGCGAGTATTATTGAAGACCTGTCTTCCTCTCAATACTGACATACAAAAGTTCATTAAGGATTGTATGTTGGAGGAGGATGAATCCTTAACCGAGGATGATAATCAGGACAATATTAGACATATAATCACACAGTTGGCCACATATTTCCCAGTGATAGTGGACTGGAGTAAAATTTTTAGTATCCAGCAAAAAGATAGTGAAAATGCAGCAGACTATTTTTGCAGAGCTTTGATAACAATGGGCAAATGTACTGGGGTACCAGACATAAAAGATAATCTATATTACAGAAAGGTTGCTGTTAAAGTTCTAATGGATGGCCTCAGGGAAAACTTGAAAAGAAGGGTGCAAACTTCATTACCATACTGGAAAGGAACCACTGTAAGTGCTCTCAGGGAGTCAGCTATAGAACATGATAAAAGTATAAACAAACAGAAAGAGACACTAAGTAATAGGGTAATGATGATAAGTATCCCAGCACTAAAGGGACTGCACACACGACCACCAGAATACAACCCACATAACAGGAAACCCAGAATAGTGAGATGTTACAATTGCAGAGAAGAAGGACACATTAGGAAAGATTGTAAAAAGGAAGAGAAACAACACGAGTTGAGGAAGTGTTTTCAAGGCAATAAAATAGGACACCTAGCAAAACATTGTGAAGACATGACAGGGACGTGCTTCTACTGCCATAAGAAGGGACACATGAGTAGGAACTGTGTAGAGAGAAGAATGAATACCTGGGTTGGAAATCACATAGACATCCACAAAGGAGGCGTACACTTCTCTTAGAGGTTCCCCTTTAATTGATTGCACAATCTGTAACAACTAATATTCTGGGGGAGAAATATAGCCGACTCTAGAGTTAATCTGTGGTGAGCATTAAGGTGCAAAATGTAGAAAGAAACTTATTTTTTTTTAAAAGTAATCTTTGTTGATTTTGTTTGTTCGTTTTATGTTGTCACATGTTTGTTTTCCTAAATCGCTAGCCGACGGCAAAGAATAGAAATGTTTGTTTTGTTTGCTGTTTTAAGATAACTATCTTGTTTTTCTTTTCACAGATAAGAGGGACACAAAAAAAGTATAGACAAGTGTTTAAAAGGGGTGAGATAGAGAAATAGAAGAATTACTCTTGAAAGACTAATTAACAATAGACAATTGGAACCCTCTTTTGTTTTAGGCTGCAGTGACTCATGATAATTTGTTTGGCTGAGAATCATTATCCAACAATGAAGTATGTACATACTTTGCTCCAAAATATCGTTTTATGTATCTCAGAGAAAATATGAGTCACTAAGAGTACATTTTTCACATTTCTCTATTATAAGTTAGAAAAGTCAGTTGAAAAGGTATGTAGTCAATGAGATACCGAGTTCTTAATGAACAAATGACGGACGACACTGGATTGCACTGTTAAGAACCCCTAGTCAAGTATGGGGAGGGGTCATAGTTAGCAAATAGCTAAGGGGAACAGTGGAATGAATACAGCCATTTCCCCATAGAGTCAGAGTCCAATCCAGCTGTCATTTTGTTGTAAAAAAATCCCCCTTTCTACATGTATGTTTGTATTCAAACCTTTGTATTCCCATCATTCATTGCTTTCCTATTTCTCATTCTTTACACAAACGCTAGTCTCTCTCCCTCCCTCTCTCTCTCTCCCTCTCTCTCTCTCTCTCTCTCTCTCTCCCGCTCCCTCTCTCTCTCTCTCTCTCTCTCTACCTCTCTCTCCCTCTCTCTCTCTGCTCTGGTAGAGATAAAATCAGACAGTCTCAACAATGGGGCTAAAACATATTTTTATGTTTTTACATAAGACAAATTCAGAGATACACACACTAGATTGACATAAGTCACAGAAACAGTCAGGGGTTTTGTTTTCATGTGTATAGAAACTGCTGATTTTTAAGCAGAAAGGTTCTGTTGTGGAAATATGATTCATGTTTTATAGATTGCATATCTGTTTTGTTTTTTGTTTTTTTGTTGTTTTGGTTCGTGCCTCCTGTACAAAAATGTGCCTTTTTATGGATGCACAAAGGGTGGAGACAGGAGATTGCTAGAGGATAGGCATACAGATATGCATCTCTGTGTAGAACATTGGAGTAGGATTTTTACCACAAGATACGACATAATGTGAAACCCTAGAAAATGTAGAATTTTCATGTTTTATAATTTTCACTGTTAGACAGGCATGTACTGGATACTGTTATATTTGAAGAAAGTGTTATAGAAAGAGACCTCTTTGCCTTTCCCACTTAGTCAAGTAGCTGAATATGAGGTACTGAGAATGACGTGAGTTGGCAGAGGGAAAATCGATTGATATACATTGGTCTTTAGCATTTTTCTAGTCTAGAGGGCGATGTTGAGGTGACTGAGAAATCGTTTTATAGCAATACCAGCACATGATTAGGACACTACATAGAGGACTTTATACAGTGACACAGTTACCAACTGAAGTAGCTGCTAGTAAGGTCCACACTTACACGCACAACCATACATGGCTGTCACACCAGGGAGAACATAGCTGTCAAATAGACAGCAGGGTTTTATGTGACAGCTAACAAATCTATGTTTTGTTTTGTTTTTCGTTGTATTGTTTTAGTTTTAAGAAAGGTGAACACACACACACGTGCACACATACACATATTGGTTAATATAGGAAGATTTGTGTTACCTGAAGGATAAACTGTCTGGAAGGTGAAGAGATGTGGTGAGGAGTCTGGTGGACTCTGGAGAGATGGACAAGGTAGACCAATAGAGCCATCCCATATCCCTCCTGCTGATGGGTTTTCCTCCAGGTAAAACAAATACACGTCATCCAATTACCACCATGCAGGATCCTCAAGTATACACAGGTGTACCAATGAAAAATGTTTGGGTAGAGATGTATTGAAATGTGTCTAATGTATTACTGTATCATACTCAAAGCTTTTGTTATTCAATGTGATAGTCCTAGAGTTATAATAGATGATAGGGTATTCATGTTATTGATAATAGATGTATAATGTATGAGTAGTGGTAACAAATCACATACTTTCAATTAGCCATAAACCAGTGTGAACATAAAGTAGTGGTACTCGGTAGAATGAATTGAATAGAATAAGAGTTGGAACTTGATTGAAGTGCCACTAGTCCTTTCCCGCTACCAAGAGATCACCCCTGGGCAGACTCCTAACCTGTCAGTTTTTGAAATGTTCTTGACCCCTCGTGAGATGAGATTGTAACTGGGAGGCTAGGTTAGACCTTGAGAGAAGTAAAATAGCGAGACAGTAACCAAGAACGTCCAAAACACTGTTTCCTGAAAGGTCACACTAACTGTCAGGATGTTGGATCGGGAGAGTAAGTTGTGGAGCAGAAATTTCTTAAGCTTAGGTTATTTGCCAGACAGGTACCAGGTGTAGGCTACCAGCCTCACGGCTTTAAGGGTAGCAGAGACACACTGGTGCCCATACCACCCACTGCAGAGGGGCCAACACTCAGAGAAGGGTCCAAGGGCACTCATGAGTCTGTACTGGAAGGCCTCGAATGCAGTTAGTAGCACCTGAGCCAAAGGCTAAGACTGTTGTCCAGCATGAAGTTGTAGTTTTTCCTGTTTTGTGTTCTCTCATTTCATTTTCTTCTCAGGGCGGTTAATTCTTTCGATTATTGGCAGGTGACAGAGACTGGTTCAGGTAGTGATAAGGAGGTATTGGGGAGGAAGAAGTTAGTAGCATAATCAGTCCAGTCAATTACTCTATTCAATTCAGGGGTAAAGGAAAATTTAGAAACCTTGGAGCTTGGAGAAAGTGCGAGGGGCTATTGTCTGAGTAGCATTACGTCCGTAAGTACGGCGACCCCATAGTTAAAAAAAAAAGGAGACACACCCAGCGATGCCAGTCCAGTAATATTCGGACTTGAGCAGGCATCCTTGAGAATGATTATCATTTTTGGGAGGGTAAGGTTTTAGACCAAACAAAGTGCTGGGCGTGCTCACGCGTGCCTCAGTGATTATATCAAGTAGGATTAGTTCTCTTTCCACTAAATATTCTTGAGGTACCCGAACTATGGGTGGGAGGTCACTAGGGGAAAAAGTAGGACACCTAGGTCCCTTAGTCTGAAGTCTCCCAATGCTTTACAAGCCGATCACTGTTAAATCTGAGTATTGGGAGACTGGGAAGAACGAACAGACAATAGCCCGCCCACAAGTGTTGATGAAAAGAACTGGTGACATTATTAGATGTGTGTATATTAACGCAAGCTGAAAGAGATTGCATATGACATTATTGATAGACATAGGATGATGCTATTGATGAACATGAAGTGTTTAAATGTATTCTGAGCTTAAAGACATGCGTTGGACAGAAGAACCTGTTAAACTTGAAGAACTGTAGTAGAGAATTCTGTATAGCTGATACACGTTCTACTGTACCTTGTACCTTTCCAAATAATGTATTAAGTGTTTTATTGCACCCTTGAAGGGCATACAAAAAGTTATCTCCAAGCTCCAGAAGTGTACGGTTTATAGAAAAAGAAGAAGTCGTTTAGAGGATTAAGACTCTCTCTTATGATAACTTGTTTAGATCTACAAACAGTGTGGACATACACCAAAGGGGATTTGTATTACATAACAATGAAACGTGGTACTGAGATCCTGCTTATAACATCTTTAAGGTGATAGTTTATTGTACTATCAAAGGGTGGACTGTTGAAGTCGTATAATTGGATGAACGAAAGTATATTGGTTTAATATTGGTTTGCCGTGCGTATTGCCAAGCGTACGCCACGTGTTACGTGACGTGGTGCGTTCACACTGTAAAATACGCACGCACACACTCGCATTACAACAGTTAGTTATTTATATAATTTCATATTGGTTCTGTTACACTGTAATTCAGGAGCAGATAGTATTCGGTTTATTATTAGTCTATATATATATATATATATATGGATATGTTGATTATATGTACATTGTAGTGTTATTAAAGGTTTAGGTAATAGGAAAGGTGTCATGCCTGATATCATATTGAAGCCCTAATTATCAGCAGCCGTCCGGTGCAGTCGGCGAAGAGATCGCACATTGCATGCTTTAGTTATTGATATTAGAGAGTAAAACCTTTGTATGATACTGGCTATGAAAAGGAGCAGACCCCCTGGAGAGAAGACCCCCACCTTTGGATTCCTTAGATTGAATCAACCTATTACCTGTCTGGCCTGGACCCACCCAACGTCTGGACCTATAGAAACAATCTACGTCATCTCTATTGTTCACAATGAAACACTGACTGTATATATATTAGTTGCATCTCACTGGGGCCTCAGTCAACTCTGACACAATATTCTATACAGAATATTGTCCATCGGGTCCGGTGATTGCGCAGCGTGCGCAAGCGATTGCATTTGGTATGTACTTATCTTTTGGTATTGGCTGTGCTGTACTGTACTTTATCATGATATAATAATGTATTGAATTGTTGACTATTTACATCTGTTAAAAATAAATCACTTTGTGCTTTGGACACACATTCAATTGATTGGGCAATGCTTATTTTAAAACGATAGAATTACTTTAATACTTACGAACATCTGTTCAGGTTTTATCTTGAGTTGAGTGCAAATCTGAATTTTTGCTGTGCATTCACTGCAAAGCTCCATGGACACAACCTCTACCATTCATTCACTTTTAGGGCAATTCACCATTAAGTTGGTTCAGACATATGATCACCAATATACCTGCCTTCCACTCAGAGGAGGGCTGGCAAATTTCAGCCCGGGGGACAAAACTCAGCAGCCAATTTTAAAGGGAAAAAATGTAGGTGGCCCAGTGACCCAGCCCAAGGTTGCCCATTATGGGACTGGACCGGGACCCCCTGCCCCCCAGGCCAGCCTGGCCCTGCTCCCACTCCCAGCAGAAGCACAGATGCATATAAAATGAGAGATACTACTCATAGATATTGAATATATTGAATTAAAAACTACTGTTGGGAAGGATATAAAGCAGGACAAAATATGTGGCATGATTATCACCATCATCTATTTATATATATAACGCCACTAATTCCACAGTGCTGTACAGATAATGCTAACTGACTGATGCTCACATCAGTCCCTGCCCCATTGGAGCTTACAGTCTAAATTCCCTTACACACACACACACACACACACACACACAGAAAGACTAGGGTCATTTTTTATAGCAGCCAATTAACCTACTAGTATATTTTTGTAGTATCGGAGGAAACCCACACAAACTCCACACATATAAGGCCATGATCAGGAATCGAACTCATGACCCCTGCGCTGTGAGGCAGAAGTGCCAACCACTAATGCACTGTGCTGCTCTAAAGAGTTTTTTTCATAAAACACTGGCCTTACTATATTACTTGCACAAGTGTTATTTTAACACCAAAAAATGAACATTGAGTCTGGCAGCAAACCACTTATAATTTTGTACTGTATATTAAAGATAACCATTGTACTTCTATATATACACAGCATAACCAGTATGAAATATAGGTGAGAATGAAATGTATGATTACTGTATAATATGAATATGCCCAATAAAAACTTGTAAATTGTGCTACTGTATTATGAAATTAATTCACATAAACATTAAAAAAAAATTAGGGCTTTAGCTCTAAAATTCTAACCTTCACTATATCCAGCATAACTCTGCTTTCTACATACTGTCTGTGATTATTAAAAAACAATGTTGAATTACCACTGGAATGTATATCTGATTTGTGTCTACCCAGGTTCTCTATATAATGATATAATTACCATACACAAGCAATGCTAAAACTCCTGTAAATTATATTTGTATAAACTGTGACTTCTGATGTTATGACTTTGAATCATCGAGTTCTATTACAGTGTTCATTAGAAAAACTAGTGTATTATGAAGAAAAACACATCCCTATTGTAAATTATTATACATATTAGTAGTCACCTTGGACTTCCGTGACCTGTATAAAAAGCTCTAGGCCTGCGGCCTTATGTCTTTACATGGTAACCGAACTCTTTGGTGACTCATAATTTAATTTAATTTTAATTTATAATTTCCTTGTAATTTACAGCAGGGAGTACATTACGGCATTACGATTATTATATTGCAATTATTTTATGCCCTATTACCATAACATTTCCACAAACAACATTAGAAGTAGTGCTATAGTAACAGAAAATAAACCAAAAATGTCAAGTTATACTTTACTGTAACAATACATTGAATGTTCAACAGGGATAAAGTGTGACCTGTCAGTACCTTCAGGAGTTCCCCAAAGGGTTTGAAATAAACATTTTGATTGGCTGTCCCCACAGAGCCCTTTCAGAAGAGAATAGTCTAATCAAGTCAACTATCTGCTCAAATTTATTTCACTTCCTCCTGAATCACCTCAGGAAATGCTGGCGCCAGAGTTTTACAAAAGTCCTAGTTACTGTAGAAACAGGCCTGCCAGAAAATCATCAGCATTATTGAGATGCCTGTGTCTGTATCTTCTGCACAAGTTAAAAATTCACAGGTGCAGTAGGTAGAGAGCAATGGAACAAATGTACAGTTTTATCATATGTGCTTAGATTTAGTCCAGGATAAAAGGTTCTTTAACAACATAATATATGTTTGCCAGTGCAATTAAAACACAATTATATCATCTGCCAGCAGATAATAATAATAATTTTGGCTCATACTGATCATTTTTACTTCCGACAAAAGTGTCTGTATGGCTCCTAAATGTATAGTTATACAAGTTGTATTTTAATGTGTGCTTTAGTTTTTGATGGTGTCTATAGCTAAGTATAGTAACCCGTGCTTTATGATCATTTAAAAAAGTATCAGCATGTCTATGAATGTATGAAAAGAAGTATCTTCATTTTTTTATAAAAATCTGTGAAGTCCGGACCTCTAGTTATATATATATATATATATACATATAGCCGGCTGTTTGAACCTTAATAAAATAATTTTGAATCAATTAGCTAAAAATAAAAGTGTTGGCCAGGGGCAGGATGGGCTGGGGGGTAGGGGGCATCTGCTCCCCAGGCTGGCCACATAAAGGGCTACCTTGAGTTGGGTCACTGGTCCACCTGCATTTTTTTCCTTTAAAATGTTCCTAATAGTCTGCTGAGTCGAGTCTTGCCCTCCGGGCTAAAATTTGCCAGCCCTCCCCTGGTGTCAGCCTAATAAGGTGAATCGCCCTGCTAACCAAACTGATGGAATAAGTTAGGCTGTATGCACAATACGATATTGTGTCAGTGGTATTAAACATTTAGGATAAAAAAGCAGATTTATGAGCCGTTGCAGGAGTTTACTTATACAGAAATATACATAAAATGTAAACAAGGGACAATTTGAAAAGAAAAATGTAGAGGTTTATTTAGGCCTCATAAATATGACCATCAGAGGCTTGCAATTGATTTATGTCTTCTTACAACAGATGAAACTGGGTTCTGGACTTGTTTCCCACTAGCATTAGTTGTGCAGATTATGGGGACAGTTTCTAAATGGCAAACCAATCAGATATGTGCAATGGCGGTTAGAGTGTGATTCTTTAGCTATTTGCAACACCATCAATTTTCCATTGAACCCATGTCAGGCTAATTTTGCGCAAATATGCCTAGTACTGCAGTGGTGGTATTCACTTCACTGACTACTGAAAACCCGACAAGAATTTCCCAGACATGATAACAGCGATATTCTGATTACCGACAGTCTGTTCATGTCGTCTGCTTGGAAAACAGAGTTCAAGGAAATGCGACAAATCAACATCCCGTCGGGCCAAAATAACATCATTTTTGAGAGAGACTCTGTGATTGGTGTTATTAAGCTACTCATTTGAGGAGGGGTCGACTGTACAGGCTGTACAATGTTTTTTTTACAAACCATTCTACACTGTACAGGCGGTGCCTCCTTAAATGAGCTCCTTAATACCACAAATCACAGTGTCGCTCTCAAAAATGACATAATTTTGCCCCGACGGGATGTTAGTGAGTGACCATTACATCTTTTTAGCCTGAATACACAGCAGGGGGACCTTACCTTTCTATTCTCCTGTGTATTCTGTCCTGATAAAATAGGGGATTATCTTAATAATGTAACAGCTAGTAATTTGGGAAATCAGAGATTGATGTAAATTTTTGTTAAGTTTAAATTGTGTTAAATTCAAGTTTAGAGAATATGCCAAACATCTGATGTAGTATCTCAGACTTTGTGGTGCCAGATAGGATCAGGGGGCTGGGATACTCCCTGCAAATATGTGTTTCAGAAATAGCATATAAAAAGATGTATTTTTTATTTTAACTGTAGTATCTGTACTTATGTATAATCACTAATACTTTCAACTAGTGTGTAAAGGTCCTTGTAAGGACCCCTGAGCAATAAACATCACTGCTTAAAAAAATCTGCCTGATGCCTATTGCCTGCTGTATCCTGTGACTAACAGATACGATTTTACACTCTAATCCAGTGGATTCCAAACCTTTTCAGTTCAATGCACCCTTAGGGCCTCCATAATTTTTTCAAGGCACCCCTAAACCAAAATAATTACCAAGTAGTCCCCGCTTTGCTTACCACTGGCCCTGGCCGAGGCACCCCTGTGAGATCGCCGAGGCACCCCAGAGAGCCTAATCCATTTGCAGCTGTCCTGTGTCTCTGTGTCAACACCCTGACCGCTATCAAGCAGCCCTGATCCATAGTAAGCAGTCAGGAGGTACTAGCCAGCCCACAGCAAAGAGGCACTGCAGCAGTTCTATATATAATAAATCGATATAAAATGATGCTGCTAAATGTGTGCTGCCTATTGCATATAAATGAAAAGCCACTATGTCGCAAATGGCATATAACAAGATATAACAAAATTATATATACATCAAGGGCTCACATGAATCCGTAGAATAGGAAATCTTCCTTCACAGCAAGGTGCTTTATAATCAACTTCCACAGACTCTTCTAGCATAGAACATCTAAAACATAGGCTCAAAATAGAGAATATATTGTGTAGTCTGTATCATCAAAAACAAAGTTCAAGCAACAAAAGTAAAAAATAAATGTAGAAATGAATCTTCAGAGTTGAAGAGAAGGACCCTTGTCCAAGTGATTTAGCAATCACCCATGCAGCATAACCTTCACGTGATGATATGGAGGCTTATTCCCCCTAGGACATATACTTACAGGAGGGGTTTCTTGTTGTGGTCCTAACAATCATATCATTGTGTTCGTAGACTTTGATCCACGTTCAAGGCTCCTGCAATATATTAGTGAAACGAGAAATATATCTAGTGCATTATCATTTTATTAAGTAGCAAAGTATAAAAA
Source organism: Mixophyes fleayi (assembly GCF_038048845.1). Taxonomy (NCBI): domain Eukaryota; kingdom Metazoa; phylum Chordata; class Amphibia; order Anura; family Limnodynastidae; genus Mixophyes; species Mixophyes fleayi. The sequence continues at coordinate 36,311,643 of NC_134412.1, read as the reverse complement.
TAACATTGTACTCACACATTAAAATAAGTATAAAACATCCTTAATTAACTATATATTGAATACCCATACCAGAAGGTCCATTGGTAACAGCACATGGAAAAGAAGGATAGAGGGTATGCCTGGGATTTTGCTTCCTTCTAACGTTCCAATGGCAGCACCTTCAAGGAATAGGTGATAAGGGTCAATTCCCAATATGGAGTCTTTATCATGGCTTAACGACAGTCCCATATCTACAAATTTTTATAGCACAAACAAAACACACGACTTCCGCCTCAAAGCGGCATCGAAAACAAGGCTTGGAAGTAATTAATTCAAAATTTATTATTGATAGCTTGCAGGTCAAAATGGGGCTTTGACTGTCTACATTCATAGGCAAAATTTAAAAACAAGGCTTGGCTAGCGGTGTATATGCAGATCAATAATATGCGAAAACAAGGCTTGGATGCGTTTCCATACAGACTCATATTGTTTCTTATCAAGATTCTATAGCAATGATGCACAGATGAATTCTATATAATCATATCGTCATATGAATAATGGTAATACCTTGCATCATTAATTGGATCCACACTTATAAATATCATCGTCTCAAAGAAAAAATTTAAAAAGAATGAATATAATATTTTTTTAAATTGCAACATATAATGTCAATAAATATTCACACATGCACTCAAATAATAAATCTGTTAATAACTGTTGATAATGCATATGTATATGTATATTACTATATTGTGTATATTACTATTTAACTATAGTATAAAATCTGTACTTCTCTATGATTACTAGTACCTCCAACAACATGTAAAGGTCCTTGTAAGGACCCAATAAACATCACTGTTTGAAGGTTCTGCCTGACGCCTTTTGCCTGCTGTATCCTGTAACTAACAGATAAGATCTTACAGTCTAATCTATTCCCCGGCTGTCCAGCATCTCTGTGTCAACACTCTGCCCGAGGTAACAGCCAGTCCACAGCAAAGAGGCGCTGTCGCAGCTATACCAGCTAAGTAAGCGGTTCCAGGTGCCAGTGAAGGAGCCTGGTAGTGGCCGGTGACACCAGTAGAAGTGGTCAGTAACAGTCAGTTACTGACGGTGAGAAAGTGATCCAGATAAACTGTGTAACATTCCCTCTCCTCTAACCCAACAGATCGGGGGGCAAAGTAAGCCCATCCGATCACAATATTTCACAAATCGTCCCAGATTCACAAAAAATATGTAGAATAATATAAAACCAACTGCATGCAAAAATCATGTAGTCTCAGCAAGAAGTAAAAATAACACATTTAATCAAAGAAAGAGACACCTATCTGCAATAACACATCATTCCCCTTCCTGTATGATAATAAAGCAGGAATGAGCTGGGGGCTGCAGGTGAAGGCTTGGGCCACCTGTTGCCCACTGCTGTAATTACAATTTCTGTCAGGTATTGCAGACAGTATTCAGGTGTTAAACATAAGCAATTTACAATGGATATTTGTATTTTATTACAAAAAATGTCACCAGGTGGCAGCATTGAGAAACTGCACTTCTACAATACATTGGTACTTAGGTGGGAGGCAGCTATCACTGGTAATTCAGGTGACAGCATGATCTTTGTGTACATGCACATTATTATTCAGATACAAATTTTCACATCTCATGTAGCTATGAAAACCATAATAATGTCAGTTCCATACGAGGAATAAATACAGTGTTCAAATGTTAAAAAGCACAAGCAAAAAATGGTTCTGCCCATTACTGAGGACATTACAAAAAATGTATGATTTGTTAAGAATAGGAAAAAGTTTCCTTTCTCTGAAATATTGTTAGACAATACTAAATAAAAAAAATGTAATTAATACAACATATGCTAAGTGATACAAATAATTGCACTTATTTTGTTACAAGAACAAAACCAGCATTTCTTATTTTACATATTATGTACATAGATGCCTACTCTTCCGGAATGTCTGGGAAACTCCTGAATTTCTGGGAGTCATCCAGGACTCTCGGGAGAGCAGAACAACCTCCCGGTTCCCGGACATTTGATAAGTTAAGACTTATGACGCAATTTGCGCGTCATCGTGGCCCCACCCCCTGCTGTAATAGACCATAACATATTATGCTAACTTAGGGGGTGGGGCCAAATGATGCAATTTGCCGAGCCCTGCCCCCACACGCCCACTACACCCCCAATCTCCCACCCAGAGGCAATCTTGGCAGGTATGATTATGTATGTACTTGGTAATCATAGTAAAGGTGATCCCACCACAATAAACCATTAACAACTGTTCTTTGTGGTGAGACAAGCAATGCAACAAGAATAAACTCTCATTAATATGAACCTGGTAGTATACTTCTTTTATTTGTAAAAGAAAATTCAGATTAATTAAAAGGAAAATTACACTTAAAAAGGTAAGGTACTTCATATAATAGTGCTACTAATAAATATGTATTTTTAGTATGATTATAATTATTAATTGATGGCATTCTTTGCAACTCCTTTCCTTCGTCTCCTGTGCAGACATTGTAGATTTATATATGCCCCAACAAGTCTCATCTGACCTTATGTGACGTGGGGATAAAAGGGCTAAACATAGCAAAACCACCTGATCTATCTAAAAACAATTAAAATTCCCCAAAATAATATCCTACGGTCACTACTAAACAATTAGTTCTGTCACCACTAAGATTTGGTTCAAGAGCTGACACTCTTTCACAAGTCTTTAGATGCTCCCTGATTTATCCCAAAAGTACAATCACAACCTAATTTCATAAGATTTAATAAGAGTTACTGTTCACCAAATGATCGGCTTTAAAGGTACTGTTGTAAGAGCCAAACCTATCTTAGATGAAAATCATTTAAGAACACAAACACAGAACATTATTAAATGGAGTTTAATATGAAAAAGAAAGTCATAATGCTATTGTATAAAAAGGATAATAAATTGACTAACAGAAGTACAATTGCAGAATAGGTTCTTAAAATTAATAGGAATAAAAACACAAACAGCAAAGTCACATACTTTTTAGGTTCTTCTGCTTGAAAAAAAAACTACAAAATGGACAGCTTCTCAGTCAACATTTCAAAATGCCATGACTTTTAAAACCACTTTTCCACTTCAACCCCCTTGGCATATACAATATATTGCTTTGATGTACTTTCCCTAAATATGTGTAATGGTTCCTACTAGACACCAGGTAAATTCTTAGAACAAGGTATAAGAGGGGTTTTCACCTATAGCAAGCCTCCTTTCCCATAGAGAGTGATTTTCTAACATGTACTAGGATGACTACAGGACAGGCTCAGAGTAGTAAGAATTTGTCTTATTTGAAATGTGTATTTATTGAATGCCAACAGACAGTAAAACCATATCAATATATCAATTTTGAAGAAAATAAAATACAGAACATGATCTGTACAACCCATTTTCGGATATATTGAACGAAGAACAGAGAAAAAAGAGGGTAAGAGAAAAAAGGGGGTAAGAGAAACAGTGTGGCTAGAACCATGAAAGAAGAAAGGGGGTAAGAAAGAAGAAAGGACAGAAAGTTAAGTAAAAGGAGAGTGAATCTGAAAGAAGGACAACCAATGACCCCAAACCTTGTAAAAGGAGGAGTTCTTAAGGATACTGGCCATAAATTCCAGGGGCTGGGTGTGCCAAACTCTACTAATGATTGATTGGAGAGTGGGAGGGGAACACTGTTTCCAGTCAGCAGCAAGTTGACAGGTAGCTGATGAAAAGATATGTTAGATACATTTATTTTGGTGATATATGGCGATGGGTACATTAAAGGGTAGGAGAAACAATTTAGTTTGGAATGGAATCATCATCAACCATAGTGCTTTACAAACATAAAAAAAAATACTGGTTAATACATTCAGGCAGAGAGGTAAGAGGGCCCAGCTCTCACACTTACAATCTATGGGACTACCGCAAAAATCTAATTTTTGATAGCCAACCAGAAGCAAGTGAGGTTTGAACAACCATAAGTGGAGAAATGTTCCTTCTAAAGAACAGCCTCACCACACCTGTCAGAGGAGTCAGGGAGCATCTTTTTCAGCCGGGTAATGATGTATTATCAACCAAATAATATTTTGTATACATTCTCTTTTATTCTCACTCAAAATTAACTGGATGCAGCATTTTCCCAGATCTCAGCATAAATAATAATTATCCAGGGCCTCTCCCAAATCCCGCTTCCAGGCAAATTCATGTGGATCCCTTATAGTTGTATTGGATAGAGTGAGCTCAGAATGTATAGTTGAGATCAGACCAACTGTGGAGGTCTAATGCAAACGCAATGATTCAACAGTAGTAAGGGGACGAAGAGTAAGACGCTCTTAACTTTGTTATGGATATTCTGTAATCGTAAATATTGGTAGAAATTGTTGGTGGTATATGAAATGTAGATTGAATGGTGGAGAATAGGGGAAAGGAGGTGTTGCGGAACAGGTCATTTTGGTATCTGATACCACTCATCTGCAATAGACAGCACATAGATGGGACAAGGCCATGGTGAAATTTCAGAGAGTGGAACAATGGGATAATTGGGGAGGGAAGAGGAAAGGCCATATGTTCGAGAAGCAAAATCCCATATCGTCAGTCCAAAACCTGGTTGTCATAGTAACGTGTGCTGGTCTTCTTGTTCTTTATATAAGACTGAATAAGAATTGCAGGAATCCAATTCCGTCAGTCCCATATCAGCAGTCCAAAACCTGGTTGTCACAGTAACTTGTGCTAGTTTTCTTGGTCTTTATATAAGATTGAATAGGAATTGCAGGAATCCCCAACGGGGTAATACTGAAATTTCTTCGGGCGTCAAGCCCATGGGAGCCATAGGAGGGCAGCAGGAGAGGATATTCCCAGACCTTTGGCCTCATGAAGGATCCATACTCTAGAGGAGTCAGGGCTGCTCCATAAAATGCATTGAGCAAGCTGCACAGAGAAATAATAACGCTTAAAATTAGAAATGCCCAGTGCACCACCCTGAGAGGACACCTGTAGCACCTGGAGACATACCTGAGGGCACCTCCTTGCCAAAATAAATTGTGAGATGTAGAATTGAAGGAATTTTAAGACAAAGGGGGAAACAAATATAGGAAGGATCTGAAAGAGGTTTAAAAGTCTAGGAAGTATGTTCATTTTAGTATTGTTGATTCGACTTATCCAAGATATAAAATGGTGAGACAATGAAGCAAGGTCTGACTTAATTTGGGAAAATAAAAACTGGTGATAACATTTGGTAATGTACACTCGCAGGTATTTGATTTTTTTTAGCCACAAATTGAAAGGAAAGATACGTTCTAGAGAATTTTTATCATCTTGAGAAATGTAAAAGTCTGGTTCTTCTGTTTGTTAAGGTTTATCTTATATCCTGAGACATGCCCATACAATTCATGTTTGATCAGAAGGGGAGGGAGAGAGCGGAGTGGATTTGCTATTGTTAATAACATGTCATACACATATAGAGACAATTTGTGCTTTGTGTTACCCACACAAACACCAGGGGGTAAATTTATTAACATGCGGGTTCTTCAACACCAGCGAGTTCAGCGTCTTCGGCGATTAAATTTAAAGCGGCGCTGCATTGTAAAGGGAAGTTTCCCTTTACAATGCAGCGCCGCTTTAAATTTAATCTCCGAAGACGCTGAACTCGAGGGTGTTGAAGAACCCACATGTTAATACATTTACCCCCAGATATCTTTTTATTAACTCGTAACCCAGAAGCCATTGGGTCTATATAATAAGCAGTGAGAGAGGGCATCCTTGATGTGTGTCATTTGAGATCCCGAATGGAGCCAAGGTCAGATAATTAACAGAGATTGTGACAAAAGTGTATAAGGCTAAAATTGCATATAGGAATAGCCCATTGACCAAAGCACGCCAGGATATGCAGACAAACTCTTTCTCGCCATCAAATGACATAATAAAGGAGGGAATTTTACCATCATGAATGGAGAAAATCAGATGGATAGTCTTCCTGCTGTTGGCAGGGGCTTGCCTCTTTGGGCTGAATCCCACCTGGTCATGATGGATTAGGGATAGCAGGAGGAAATTCAATCTGTTCAATTCTTAGAATTGTAAGTCTACATTGAGGAGAGAGATGGGTCTATGACTGGAGCAGTACATATGGTCTTTCCTGGGTTTTGAGACCACCGTTACGTTTGCTAGTGTTGTAGCAGTCAGAGGAGGCCCCCTCCAGTAGTTTATTAAATAAATCTCTCAAGTAGGGAACTAGGATACCTGCCTTTTTTTTTATAATATTTGGTTGTTAAACCATCAGGACCATAAGTGGAGGAGCCCTTGATAGATTTTATAGCTGCCAAGGCATCATTGTACGTGATATTGGAATTTAAAGAGAAAAGCTGGGTCAAGGGAAGTTTGGGAAGGGAAGTACCAGCCAAATACGTCCCTAAATCCCCGGAGACAAAGTTCCTCCTCCAGGCAAATTATCGAGTGAGGCATTGAAGTCTTGAAAATCACTTACAATTTCAACAGTGATAGATTTAGAAAGTTTTTTTTCAATTTTGTCAATCAGGTTAAGGGCTGGTTTTTTACGTAACTTTCGATCTGCTTTGCAGAGAGATTGCAAATAGTCAAAGCAGGCAGCAAGACAGGATAACCGGAGACAAAAGGTGATGGCGGGCATCGAGGTAGGAGGTCCAGAAACAAAGCCAAAGGTTAAGACAGAAAATATCCAGAGATAGGCAAAGGTCAGGCAACATGTAATCAATTACCAGGCTGCTTATTTAGATACGTTAAACATAATGGTGGACCTTATGTGCTGTAAAGACATACAGTCCAGACGGGAAAATTGTCTGTCTAATTTGGATCTTACTACACAGGATCCGATAGAAAGTAAAGATGAAAGTAATATGATGAATAAAGAATTCTTTAAGCTAGAGACTATGTTGAAAAGTGAAGTAAGACACTGGTGGGATTGTGTCTTCCTACAAAAATATATTGAACATAAAAAGATACCTAGAGGGCTAAGGATCATAAAAAGCCCATCAATATTAGATAATGTTGAATTAATGGAAGAATGGGAAGAAGCTCTTAATGGTTGTTCAGTTAAATTGATGAGAATCCTCATTAAATATAGAGAAAATAAAATTAAGAAAACAATTGAGGAGATTGAACTAACTAAAAAGAACTTGAACTCATTCAAAGATCATCCATATTTTCAATCAAGAGACAATAGAATAAATAGGAAGGTTGAGCAATATTAAAAAGAAATTGTTGAAAACGAAAAACAAAAAATGGCAAGAGATATTAGAGATTATCAAGAAGATAGGGTTAAAACTTATAATAAAAGAAATTTCAAAACAACAAATCGAATTGATAATCTAATGGACAACCTCCTCATTCTCCTCCTTTCCAGACTGATATGAGAAGAACTAGTCAATTTAGAACCAATCATACATCAGAAAGAATAAAACTCATTTAAAGAAAGGAATAGAATGAGTAGAGATATAGAAGAGAATAATTCTCCCTATAATAGAGATACCTCCAAATTTAGATATCGAAGGAGAGATTCATTTACCCATTTAGGAGCTAGGCCCAAACATAACCCCGATTATGACCAACAAAATGTTTTTTTAGAGAAAGAAGATATCTGGGGTCAACAAACAAATCACAACAGATATGAGGTACTAGCACCCTGAACCCCAAAAAGAACCAGAGATACAGAGGTAAAAGAAGTGGAAAGAGAACCCAAAAGATATCAAATGGCATAGACACTAAAAAAGGAATCTTTAATTTATCCAACAAGGTATTAACGGAAGGTGAATCCAAACTCCTATTAAAATTTGCACCCAGTAATGCCCCAAATATATTCGATCTATTTACAGAACTAAATAGGTATACTAGATCCCTGTGTAGACAGAGATATTTTATCTCTAAAAAATTGAAACAGAATTAACAGGAAGGAAAACCAGTTACTTTAGATCTAGGAGACCGTGAGGGTCTCATTGCGTTCGAAAATTTATGGCAAGAAAGCAATAAAACTGATGAGGAGCAGGAGATACCCATTTTTGATATTCAGGATAACAACACCTCCCCTATAAAAAACAAAAATACATTTAAAAAGAAATCAGAATTCTTTCCTATCCATCGAAAAAGTTTGGCAATTCAATTATTCTATCAAAACAGCATGAACGATTTTAAGGAGTTGTGTAAGAGCAACAAAGATACTAACTGCTTAGGAAGAAAAAATCTATCAAACATAGAGAGGAGGGCATTAAAGACCCTCCAAAATGATTCTTCTATTATTATCAAACAGGCAGACGAGGGGGGGGATTGGTCATCCTAGATAGATCGGATTATCTCAAAGAATCTTATAGACAATTAAAAGATGACACTTTTTATTGTACCCTGAAGAAAGATCCTACTGGACAATTTCAAAAAGAACTTAGGGATCTGTTAGAAGAGGCCAAGAATGATAATAATATTTCAAAAGATGAATTCTGGTTTTTATATCCCACACATCCAGTTGTATCTATTTTTTATTATTTACCTAAAACACATAAATCACTAATACAACCAACAGGAAGGCCAATCATTTCTAGTATTGGATCTCTCACATCAAATCTTTCGTTTTATGTAGATCACTATCTCCAGAAATATGTAATGAAACAGAGATCTCACATTAAAGATACGATACACATCTTGAATTTATTGGACGGCATCATATGGCGTCCAGGATATGCATTCCTTAAACTTGACGTACAAGCTTTGTATACACACATCCCCCATGAGGGTGGGATAAAAGCCGTTAGAGATGTATTGGATACAGATGGAGATTTAGATATTACTCACAAGAATTTTTTGCTTCGAGCAATAGAATAAATGTTGACACATAATTATTTTCTTTTTGAGTCTACTATGTAGCTACAGTTGATGGGGACGGCCATGGGCACTAGGTTCGCCCCTGCTAACATCTATATAAGGTTATTCGAGGAGCAATATTTGTGGGATGGCCCCTATGGGGCGAACCTAGTTCTGTATGGCTGTTACATCGATGATTTATTTATTATTTGGGAGGGTGGTAATAATTTCGCTCTAGAGTTTGTCACGTATTTAAACTCTAACACATTTAATCTAAAATTCACTCATAACTTTAGTTATGACACTATTAATTTCCTGGATGTGTCTTTTTTAGTAGAAGGTGAAAAAATAATCTCTAGAAATTTTAATAAACCAGTGGACTCTCACTCTTATCTTCACTTTAAGAGTGGACATTTCCGTCAACGGATTACTAATATACCAAAATGTCAAATGAATAGGGTTCGTAGGAATTGTACTAAAGTTTCAGATTATTTGACCCAAGCAGAGATTATGGAAAATAACTTCTTGGAGAGAGGATATCAACAGAATTTAATAGAAGAAGCGAAAAAATCTTTATTAGAGGTTAACAGAAAAGATCTATTGATACCGAAAGAAAAATGTAGAAATCAGCAGGATTTAAATGAGAAGGAAGAAATTCTTCCAGTGTTCATCTCCAAGTTTAACACTAAATCTCATAGGGTTAGAAGAAATATTAATGATAATTTTAAGTTCCTCAAAGGAGATGGGATTTTAAAAAATGTTTTGGGGGATAAACCAAAAATAGTCTTTAAAAAGAACTGTAATTTGAAAAATCTACTAGCCCCTAGTTTTTTTAAACCAATAGATACCAAAATACCAAAAACAACATGGATTCCACCAAAACCTAATGGGTGTTATAAATGTAATAGAAATATATGCCTTACATGTGGATACATTGGGAATGGAGCAAAATATGTGAAATCCACTGTAAATGGTTCAGAACATATTATTTCGAAATATATCAATTGTGAATCAGTGTTTGTTGTATACGTATTGAAGTGCCCATGTGGCCTTCAATACGTGGGAAGGACCACCCGTTCCTTAAAGGATCATTTTAGGGAACACAGACTTAATATTAAAAAAAGAGTACTTACTCATGGGGTCTCAAAACAACTTGTGGGGATTGAAAGATTCGAGGCCACCAGCAGAGGGGGAGATAGATTTTAAAAGCTCTGTCAAGGGGAAGTTAAATGGATATTTAAACTCCAGACTCTGTTCCCTGAAGGCCTAAATGAAACTATTGAATTAAATAACTGGTATCTGTAATCATTATTATTATTATTTTTGAAAGAAATGGTATATAATATAGTAGGTTTAAGGACAATATATTGTATGTTATATGTTAGCCAATGTATACATTAACATTTGGACATATGGAGGCAAATATCAATCTAGCCTTTCTATTCCTTGTAGAAATTGATATAGAATTTATGGTATACAGTTCTCTAGCTTCTTTTTCTTATGTATAATTGTAAAAAATTGTATAGAATCTATCAATTATACATTAACATTATCACTATACATTGCGAATATGATATAGATATTGAGTATGTTTTTTATGGGGTCGCTTATTTAATTATTGGAGCAATATTGGCCATAAATGAGTTATGACAATCTGTACCTTTTCGGTATCACTAGGATCATTATTTTCTCTGCATTTGTATGTTAGAGTATTGTTCCAACAGAAATTATTTTATTACTCCACCAACTAGTAATTGAGGATTATGGTAATTATGATCAGCTGGATCATGAGGAGTTAAAGACATCTAGCTAAAAGAATGGGATTTTAAAATCTATAAACTAATGAAAGCTTTGTATAATTAAGTTTATCCACAACGATTGCAAAATGATGAGGATATTATAATCCTTTATGTATACATGAATAGTTATATGATACTATTTTGAAGGTTTCAATAGAACATCTTAATTGGTTTTATCGCTTTTTTATGTGAAAATTAAATGTCTTTCCCTTTAAGACTGAAAATGCCCTAATTAGGGATCTATTTAAATACGGTGATCAAAAGAAAATGATAGCTATGAAAAAGTCCTAACTCAGAGGACGAAACTCGTCGCTATTATATTACTGGATTAACTAGACCACGAATTACAGTCTCTCAGCATTTATTAATTTGACCGTTTATCTTTGGAATTACATTGAGCGGAAAGCTCCCAGTATTACAGAGCGGAACAAAGTTGAGTTACAGGGTATCTACCCGGACATCTGAGAGGTGTGCACCTCATTCTAAGGGAGATGTTTGGATCACACAGACGCTGAGATCGAGATCGGAACTTTCTCCAGGAGGATATCGGAAACTGCAAGTATATTTCCAATTACCCTCTTTGTGACACACATCTTATTTCGGGAGGATTTATGTTCCTAGAACCTTCTGTTCTTTTCGGGTCATCTTCCCCGAACCCTCCCTTTCCTTCTCCTCTTTTGAAGCACACTCTATCCGTCTCTTCTACCCCATCCACCTCCGTGTCACCGTCATCTACCGCCCCCCTGGTCCCACCTCCCTCTTCATCGACAACTTCGCCGCCTGGCTTCCTCACCACCTCTCCTCTGACCTCCCCTCCATCATCCTCGGCGACTTCAACTTCCCTATTGACAACCCCACCGACCCTGCCTCCATTAAACTACTCACCCTCTCCTCCTCCCTTGGCCTCACACAATGGACCTCCTCCTCCACCCACTGCCTCGGTCACTCCCTCAACCTAGTCTTCTCCTACCTCTGTAATCTCTCTGACTTCTCCATCTCTCCCTTTCCTCTATCCGACCACCACCTTCTCTCTTTCTCTCTCTCCTCCTCTCCCGCTCCCCTCCCCATGCCCACTCCTACTCACTCCAGGCACAACCCTCGATCCTGTTACTCTGTCCTCTACTCTTGACACTCTCCTTTCTCCCCTCTCCTCCCAGGCTTGCCCCAACCTGGCGGTCTCCTTCTACAACCACACCCTCACCTCTGCTCTTGACGCCATCGCCCCGGCCCACTCTGTCAAACCATGTCGCTCCAAACCCCAGCCTTGGCACTCCAAATTCACCCGCTTCCTCCAAAAATGCTCCCGTACGGCTGAACGACACTGGAGAAAATCCCGCTTCCTGGCTGATTTTCTCCACTTCAAATTCATCCTCTCTTCCTATAGATCCGCTCTCTCTCTCGCCAAACAATCTTTCTTTAAATCCCTTATCTCCTCCCAGTCCTCCAACCCCCGCCGCCTCTTCGCCACCTTCAGCACCCTCCTCTCCTCTCCCCCCCACCCCTCCTCTCCCCTCCTCCCTGACCGCCACTGACTTTGCCTCCTTCTTCTCCTCTAAAATCGAGGCCATCCGTCTCGAAATCTCCTCCTCCCCTCACCCGCCCGCCCCCACCCTCCCTCCCTCTCCCTCTCCCTCTCCCTCTCCCTCTCGCCACCACTCCCTCTTCTCCTTCCGCCCCACTACAGGAGAAGAAGTCCACTCTCTCATCTCATCCTCTCCTCCGTCTTCCTGTCTCCTGGACCCCATCCCTTCCCACCTCCTTCGCTCCCTTTCCCCCGCCACCTGCTCCCACCTCGCCCACCTCTTCAACCTCTCCCTCTCCACCGGCATCTTCCCCTCCTCCTTCAAACACGCTCTATCTGGCATATATGCAACTTTTGCAGACCTGCACACATCTCGGGATTTTTGCCACATGGACAGATATGTTGGGAGGTATGCAACAACCAGAAGTGATGACCAGGTGGGAATTGGTATAGCTCTAGTTAATAAAATTAAGACAGATATATTTCCAATTTTACTAAAAATATCAGTGACTTGTATAGTTGCACCTCCATTTAACTTACTATGAGGTTAATGCTGAATTTGAACGCATTTGCATTAAAAATCTCAGATGTAAAATACATTCAATAAAAATAAGCAATTGTGTGTACATGCAATTTTGCAAAAATCCCGAGATGTGTGCAGGTCTGCAAAAGTTGCATATATGCCAGATATACATCACCCATACATTAGATATACTTACACCCATGTTTTAAAAAATTTGTGTTTATAGCGAAATATACATTCACTGTTAGGATTGAATAAGGTTTAAAAAAAAAGAAAAACAGGTATAATGCTTTACTTTGTTTACAAATTGCAAAGAAAAACTTGCTAAAATATTCTCACAAAATCATATAATATATGCACGACCAATGAAAAGAGCTTCAGCCAATCAATAGGGATGTAGGGGGCAGGATTATAGTGGGGGAAGCAGGATAAGGTCCAGGTACAGGCAGTCAGCTTCCCCTTTCACTGCTGGAGAGTTTTGGAGTGTGTCTATCGTCTATCCTGCTCTGCTGTCCTGGTGAGAGTTTTTTGGGTGAGCGCCTGGCCTTCTCTGCTGTCCTGGAGAGTATTACTGTGCAAACTTGTTTAAATTTGTACTGCTGTTGTTTTGGTATTGTATTGTATTGTATTGTATTGTATTTGTATTTGCGGTTCTCTCCTGTGTTCCCTCTGCTTTCTGCTCAATTACTATCTGCATTTCCTTCTCTTTTCTGCTGCATTTGCCCTCTATTCCTGCATCTTTTCCCTATTCTATTGCCTGATTTTCAACCTTTTCCCAGCTATACCACTTATACCCCATCTCCAATCCCCCCCCTTTTAATTTTCCCCGCGATCATCTCTCATTCCATCCCTCCCTTCCTCTCCAACATGCTTAGGGCTAAGCGCAACCAGGGTCCCCCCACCCCTGCCTATTAGAGGCTGCTTGCCCCTCTACAGCTGCTGCACAGAGGAGAGCACAGGTCCAGGTCTTTCTGCTGTGCGTTCCTCCCTCCTCCTTCTCAGATCAGGGGCCGGGGTGGAAAATAGGGTCCGCCGCGACCGTCGCGGCGGGGACGGCATCTACGCATGCATGGCGCCATGCTCGCGCCCGGCCGCACATGTGCGGTCGCATGCCAGAGTAGCGGAGTAGCTCTGAGTACCTCTGCTGATATAAATCCAACCATAAGCGCTGGCACCCTGAGCTGCAACCCCCCCCAATAACTCAGTCTCACAGCATAGCAAGGGGGGCGGTTACAACATTAGCGAGGGTTATAATGTGGATAAATGTTTGCCTATGTATGGCTGTTCAGTGTCTTGCGCATTTTTCGAGTGTTTCAGCAATTTTCTGCATTGGTGTGTGGTTACGGGGACAGGGCATCAAAGTGTGGCCCATTACCTGGATGATTTCTTGTTCATTGGGCCAAGTGGGTCCACGGTGTGTCAGGATTTGTTGTTTGCAGCTCAGTCATTGTTTATAGTTATGGGAGATTTAGTGGCTGCGGACAAATCGCAAGGTCCAACGGAGAGGCTGTCATACCTGAGCATCAAAATTGACACCAGAGCAGGGTGCTGTAGGCTGCCTACAGAGAAAGTGGCTAAGTTGAAGGGTGTTATTGACTCGTTGCAGGACAAGGCTCAGTTAAAGCAGGTTCAATCCCTGCTTGGTCTACTTAACTTTGCTTGTCGTGTTATTCCCATGGGCAGGGTTTTTTGCTTGGAAGTTGGAGAAGGCTACAGTTGGGGTGATGCAGGCCTGTCATCTGATTAGAATTTCCAAGGAGATTAGGGACAATCTGGTCATGTGGTGTTTGTTTTTGGAGAACTTCAATGGGGTTTGTTTGTGGATGCTGCCCGCCACCAATAATGTGGAGCTTCAATTGTTTATGGATGCGGCTGGCTCGTCTGGTTTTGGGGCTTACCTGAATGGGGAGTGGTGTGCAGCCGCGTGGCCCCATATTGGCATCAGGAAGGGTTCATGAGAAATCTCTTGTTGCTGGAATTGTTCCCAATTATTGTAGCGATGGAATTGTGGGGTAATCGCCTGAGAGAAAAGAGTATAGTTTTTGGTGCGATAATTTCTGGGTAGTCCACGCTTTCAATAATAAGAAGGCTACCTCTCTCCCGGCACTGAGGTTATTGAAGCATTTAGTATACAAGTGCTTATCGTTTAAGATCACCTTTAGGGCGAGGCATGTACCTGGATCTGATAATGGGATTGCGGATGCTTTGTCTAGATTTGATTGGTTGAGGTTTCGTTCGTTAGCCCCTGGGGCTAATGAGTTTGTTTCATGCCCTGATTTTGATTGGCAGATTATAAGGCCGGTATAGTGGACCTGGCAAGGCATTCGGTAGCGCCAGGTACCTTGAAGAAATATCGGCAGGCTTGGTCGTCCTGGGAAGGGTATTTGGCATCAAAGGAGGCCGACGGTAAGACTGATCAGCAGCGCATACTGTCTTTTGTGTGGCATTGTTTTCAGGTGGGTAAGACACAACCCTACATGGTGTCAGCGTTGGCGGTTATTTCCTTTGTCGAAGTCAGCAAATTGGATAAAGTCATTTCAATTAAAGTCGAGCAAACTTGGTTGTCTTTGTCTGAAAAGATGCGTACGGTATGCTACGACGTACAAGGGCACGCTACGGCGTGAAAGGGCGTACGCATCCACTACACGTGGCAGCAACATTAATTGGTCTTTTACCATACATTCGCACAAACACGCATACTTATAAAATAGTACACATTAATGGTAGTTGCAACACATAGTCAGTTATGTCGAAATACAGTAGTATTTATGTGTTATATTAAAGTTACATGCATATTAGTGAAATATACGGAATAGGTTGAAGGAATCATATCATGAGTGGTATCATAATAAACCTCTTTACATTTCCTACTGTTTGGTTCACTCTGCGAAGGAATCGCAGAGTGCATACACAAGTTATGAATGATAGGGAATTATGAGCTACTTAAGACTAAGGAATCTTGGCGGGAAGAGCCGAGCATACCCCCTGGAGAGGTGACCCCCTCCTTTGGATTCCTTAGGATGAACTGGCCAATGATTGACAACCCCTTGGACCTTCCTGAGACCTGGACCAATAGATGCAAGCTATACCATCTTCATTGTATTACTGTATTTCTGTGTGTATATAAGCAGCAGCTGCGTATTGCGACACGTGGGTCAAGATGACCAAAGAATGTGATAGGCCTTTCCCAACAATAGGAAGTTTTAATTCAGAGGTACTAAATAATGTAAAAGATAAAGTGTGGTTGATTAAATCAACAAAAGTGAGAAATAGAAATAATGATTGTTTAAAATTGTGGCAAATGGAAGGTAACATGTGGCAGAGCAGCGAATGCACAGCGGAAGTAGGCGTGGCAAAAAGCGCGCGCACAATGGAAGTAGCCGTTAAGAAGCGTGGCCAACGCAGCGCAAGCGCGCCCCCGCCACCTTGTGTGGCGGGAGCGGTAAGTACAGCCGTTATTAAAACTGAAAAAAGGAAAATTGCTAAGTTGTATCCTGTTTTAAGCCAGTTTAAAACTAGTGTATCAGAAGATGAAGATGAACCCACTGTGATTTCGGCCCTTGCCCATGCGGTTAGTGTACTAGAGGCTCAGCGTAAGTATGAGAAAATGGCTGAGATAGGTGAGAGTAGCGTGATCACTAGGAGCAAATCCTGTAGTGTCCCCTGAAGACAGTGAACCAGTGGGTGCGTACCTAGTCCGCACAATATCAGTTCCCACTGGGAAACCGGATAAGGATGGTGTAGTTCCTTTAAGAAATGTTACAATGCATTGTCCCTGGACTACATCAGAATTACGTTCCATTATGACTGAATTCCCAGATCCTAGAAAGGAGTTGGCTAAATGTCAGAAATTTGTTAAAGACTTAGGAAATGCCCACGAACCAACCAATAAGGATTGGCGTGTAGTGTTGAGGGCGTGTCTTCCTCCCAATACTGACATAAAAAATTTTATTAAAGATTGTTTGTTGGAGGAAGATGACACCTTGACTGATGAGATTAACCAAAAAAATATAGAACAAATTGTCAAACACTTAGCCATCTATTTTCCAGTAGTGGTAAATTGGAGTAAGATTTTCACCATTAAGCAAAAAGATAGTGAAACAGCAGCAGACTATTTTTCTAGGGCACTAGCATCAATGACACACTTTACCGGAGTAACTGACATAGGAGAGGATCCACATCACAGGGAAGTAGCTGTAGGAGTGTTAATGGATGGTCTTAGGGAAAATTTAAAAACCAGAGTACAAACCTCATTACCTAATTGGTGAGGTATCACAGTAGACTCTCTTAGGGAGTCTGCTGTGGAACATGACAAAAATATCTTTAGAAAGAAAGAAGAGAAAGGTGATAGGTTGATGACGGTGAGTATTCAGGTGTCACTCACCGGACCGTGAGTGCTTCTTCCCGGACATTTAGGAACCGTGGCCGTCCTCCATCCTGAGGGTCTGCGCATGCGCAGCCCTTTCCTACCCTTCAGTGTATGTCCCTTTAACTTAATTGGCAGATCAGGCAACACTCCCTATATTAAGCACCTGTGGTCAACACCACGTTGCCTGATCTTGGAGTCTCATTCCCCATGAGTCTCTGAAGGTGTTCCTGTGTTTCCTCGTTTATTCAGCGCTGCTGATTCCTGTGGTTTCCAAACCACTTCTACCTCTGTGGTTTCCAAACCACTTCTACTACTGTGGTTCCCATACCACTTCTACCATCAAGAGTATCATCGTGACTGTTAGCTGATTCCTATCCGCTGCCTCCGTGCACTACAGTCTTCTATGCCACTTCAACTCTATCTCATATCATTGTGACTGTTAGCTGATTCCTATCCGCTGCCTCCGTGCACTTCAGCCACTCTCCACATCCACTCACCTGTTCATCATCAAGACTGTGAGCTGATTCCTATCCGCTGCCTCCGTGCACTACAGTCTTCAACTTGCAACTCGTCTGTGTTTCCTCATCGTGACTGTTAGCTGATTCCTATCCGCTGCCTCTGTGCACTACAGTCTCCAGCGTACAACTCGTCTGTGTTTCATCATCGTGACTGTTAGCTGATTCCTATCCGCTGCCTCCGTGCACTACAGTCTCCAGCTTGCAACTCGTCTGTGTTTCATCATCGTGACTGTTAGCTGATTCCTATCCGCTGCCTCTGTGCACTGCAGTCTTCATCTCATCTCTCCCGTGTTTCCTCGAGACTGCTGCTATTATTGCCATCCGCTACTCTCCGTGATCAACAGCTCCTGGTCTACTCTGCTCACCCGTGTTCCATCGCTATTTGCACCTGCTGGTTGCTACTGGTTACCTCCGTGTGTCCGCAGAGTCCTGCTGCTGCTGCCAGCGCTAATCGTCCATCTACTGCTGATCTGCTCTCCACGCCTTCCTGTGTTCCGCTGGTCTCTACCCGCCTGTCAGCATTGGATTCGTGTCTCATCCGCTATCCTGCTGCTAGACCATCACCATTCTCCTGGGTCCTCCAAGAGTCCAGTTCCGCGTTCTACCGATTCCTGTGGATTCGTGTCCCTGTTGGTTTACTTACCTGTGCGCTGCACCTACTAGACCTCTGCTTCATCCATCCAGGGACTTCTCATCCTGCCGGCCTCCTGCCGCTCAGGTATCGCTGCACTCCTGTCTGACTGCCTGCTTCTGAACCACGGTATGCATACTTCTCATTGACTGTGCTGGTGTATTGCATATCTTGCTGGACTGTGTTGGTTCTCCTCTGGAGCCTACTATCCGCTGAGTCTATTGCCATCATTGACTGTACTATCTTGTGCCGGATTACTTCAAGAGACTTTCCATATTTGCAGTGCTGTTCAGTCATTCATATATATATCTATATTGTGCATATTACTGTGGATCGTGTTAAGGTGCCGTGTTTACCCTGTGTTGCAGTCTCTCCCCGTGCACCTCCTCACATATATATTCAGTGGTACAACTTGCTAGTAGCAGACCACTGATCCCTGTTTCCAGTATCACCTGTTCCAGTATCCTCTCACATAGCAGTGGTACAACTTGCTATCGCAGACCACTGACTCCCCGGATACCTCCACTTGGATTCCATTCCTTCACTCAGACAGCGGTACAACTTGCTATCCGCAGACCGCTGACTCTCATCACCTCCTCGTTTCTGTTGGACATTCCTCCTCACTATAGCAGTGGTACAACTTGCTATCACAGACCACTGACTACCTTCACGTGTCCTTGTCCATACAGTTCCTCGTGTACTATTACCTCCATATTACCAGTGTTGCTAGTCATAGACTTTCCTGAGCATCTCATCATCTGCTATTTCCTGTTCCGTGATCACCCTGCTACCAGAGTACCCTATTACCACCTACATTGCTCTGGTAAGCCTACCACCTGGTGATCCCTGGGTAAAGACTCCTAGTGCCCGTGACATCAGGCTTTAGAAGGAATAAACACACAACCACAAACATACCAAGCATACAACTCAAGTAAAAAGGTAATGGTATGTTTTCGCTGTCAGAAAGAGGGACACATAAGGAGATTCTGTCCAGAAGCAAGGAAAGAAACATCAAAGGGGGAATCATATAGGTATCCTCCACGGAGAAACACACATAGGCAAGAGAACACACAGCTATCCGCGCATATTATAGCAGCAAATGCTGCGCGGGAAAACGATAGTCAGCGCTAGGGGTCAGGTCATACCTGTAATCTACAGCCAGTGAGGTTAACTGAGAGTCAGAGAGAAGAACCAACAATGATAGTTGACATAGCTGATAGGAAACAAACCTTTCTTGTAGATACAGGGGCGGCCCGATCGGTGATAACCTCTCCTTTCAATCTACAGGTGACCAGTAAAACCATTCTAGCTATGGGGGTAACGGGAAGAGTGTTACATTATCCTCTAACTAAACCGGCTGAGGTTACTATCGGGCCCCTGCATACCAAGCATTTGTTTCTCTTGGCTGCGGCGGCTCCTACTAACTTGCTGGGAAGAGACTTGTTATGTAAAATGGGATGTGTCATATACTGTACTTCTGATGGTGTGTTCTTAGATATACCGGAGAAGGTCGCACATGAGGTACAGGATATATTGGACACGCCTCAAAGGTTGATGTTACACTCTCCTGTTATAGAACAAAGTCCATCTCAAGTAAAGGGGATGTTGCTGGAAATACCAGGTTCACTATGGACCAGAGATGGACAGGACACTGGACTGATGGCAAACGTAGCCCCTGTCATGGTCAATCTAAAAAGTGGTAGGATAGCTCCAAAGATCCCACAGTATTCATTAAAACCGGAGGTGGAACTAGGGATATATCCTGTTATTAAGAGGCTGTTACAACAAGGGATTTTAATTCGTACAGCCAGTACAGCAAATAGTCCCATTTTCCCTGTAAAGAAGAGTGGGGGGAGGGGCTATAGATTAGTCCAGGACTTAAGGGGAATTAATAAAGTTGTTGAGAGCCAATTCCCCGTAGTGCCGAATCCAGCTGTCATCCTCATGCAGATTCCACCGTCTGCCAGTCATTTTACTGTCATTGATCTATGTTCTGCTTTCTTCTCAGTCCCCCTTCACCCTGACTGCCAATACCTTTTTGCATTCTCCTACAGGGGAGTGCAATACACATGGACCAGACTACCCCAGGGGTTCATTGAGAGCCCCAGTATTTTCTCCCAAGCCTTACATGACTGTTTGCAATCCTTTCAACCCCACAATGGGTCTGTTCTAATTCAATATGTGGACGATTTGTTGCTGTGCTCTGATTCTTTTATGTCATGTTTACATGATACTAAATTGTTGTTGCTTCATCTTTCACAAACAGGGCACAAGGTGGCAAAGGATAAATTACAGCCATGTCAGACTAAGGTCAAATACTTAGGGCACTGCCTCACTAAGGGGCTAAGACACCTGACAACTGACAGGATTGAGGCCATACAACACATGACTCTGCCGCAGAGCCAGAAGCAGATTCGTACTTTCCTGGGGATGTGTGGATACTGTAGATCCTGGATCCCAGGTTTTTCTATTCTGGCATTACCATTGCAGGAGCTAGTCTCTTCCTCAAAACCAGAACGTGTTGTACACACAGAAGAGTCAGAGCAAGCGTTCTTTAATCTTAAAGATAGTCTGACTAGAGCACCTGCATTGGGAATACCTGATTATGAAAAGCCTTTTGAGCTATTTTGTACAGAAGCTGATGGTTGTGCAGCAGGTGTCCTCGCACAGAAACATGGTGACGCTAGCAGACCGGTAGCATACTACAGTGCACAATTAGACAATGTGGCAAGATCACTCCCAACATGTCTCAGAAGTGTAGCAGGTAGCAGGCTCTTCTGGTAAGTAAGAGTGAGGACGTAGTATTAGGACATAATTTAACTTCTATACACCCCATGCTGTATCAGCTCTGTTAAATTCAGCCCAAACCAGACATGTTTCTTCAGCTAGATTCACCAAGTGGGAACTAGCCCTGATGGCACCCTCAAACATCATCATCAAACGATGTAGCACCTTAAATCCAGCTACATACTTTCCGTATGTGTCTCTAGAGACACAAAGGGTGGGAGGTGAGGAGACCCTGGTTGATGATGAGTTAGGCAAGAATACTGACACGCATGACTGTATGGAACACCTGAATCAGACCTTTACTGCAAGGCCCAACATACGTGACACCCCCTTAGAAAATGTAGATTTTACGTTTTATACAGACGGAAGTTGTCATAGACAGACAGAGACGGGAGAGCTATGTACTGGTTACGCTGTTGTAGACGATCAGGATGTGGTAAAAGCTGAACCCCTTGGTCCACCTCACTCAGCCCAGGTGGCGGAACTAGTAGCACTAAGGAGAGCGTGTGAATTGGCAGAGGGTAAATCAGCCAATATATATACTGATTCTAGGTACGCCTTTGGGGTAGTGCACGATTTTGCTGCCCTTTGGCGTCTTAGAAACTTTACGACAGCCGCAGGTACGCCAGTGGCACACTCACAGCACATAAAAGGACTTCTGACAGCGATACAGTTACCCAGAACAGTAGCCGTCATAAAGTGCAAAGCCCATACCTTTGAAGAAGACCCAGTGTCATTGGGCAACAACAGAGCAGACGAAGCTGCTAAATGGGCAGCAGGGCAACCTATGACTGTATCGACCGAGACTATGATGGTTTTTCAGACATTAGACATGCAGAAATTAATTGAAATGCAAGATTTGCGTTCCCTGCAGGAAAAGGCGGTCTGGAAGGCAAAGGGATGTGGCCAAGAGTCCTCAGGACTCTGGAGGGATAGACAAGGTAAGCCTGTATCTCCCCGAACGTACTATCCAAGCCTGGCTGAAGCAGCACACGGCCTGACTCACCTAGGTAAAGAAGGTATGTGCAAACTGGTGAGAGCATACTGGTGTGCTCCCGGATTTTCCTCTCAGGCTGGTAAGAAGGCAATGTCATGTCTTACGTGCTTGAGGAAAAATGTCGGGAAAACTATTCCAACTGAGCCATCCCACATCCCTCCTACAGACGGACCTTTTCAGGTAATACAAATTGACTATATCCAATTACCACCGTGCAGGAATTTAAAGTATGTGTTAGTTTGTATTGATGTGTTTTCCGGTTGGGTAGAAGCATATCCGGCAGCCACTAATACTGCTGTGTTCACTGCAAAGAAAATTGTACAAGACTTTGTATGTAGGTTCGGTATCCCTAGAATCATTGAAAGTGATAGGGGTACCCACTTTACTGGTGATATCTTCCAAAATATGTGTAAACTCATGGGAATCAGTAGCAGACTTCACACCGCGTACCGACCACAAGCCAGTGGTAACGTGGAGAGAGTAAATGGTACTATAAAGAACAAGCTTGCTAAGGTAATGGCTGAAACTGGGTTGGCATGGCCAGAGGCTTTGCCATTGGTCCTCCATAGCATTCGGACCACTCCTAGACCTCCTCTTAATCTGTCCCCCTTTGAGATACTGTTCGGACGACAACCTCATTTGATCGTGAGTTCACAAGACGACTTGAAGTGTAATAATGAAGTGACTGTACAATATCTTATAAGAATGAGTAGACAGCTAAAACAACAACAACAAAAACTAAAAATGCTGTCACCTGGTATGCCAGAAACGAAGTGTAATGATGTTGATGTTGAACCTGGAGACTATGTTATGATCCGCAATTTCTTACGTTCAGGTTGTTTAACAGACCGTTGGGAAGGCCCGTACCAAGTGCTGCTGACCAGTACTACATCACTGAATGTTGCAGAGAGAGACACTTGGGTCCATTCCACCCACTGCAGGAGAGTCCATAATCCGGAGAAAGTGCAAGATAAAACTAAGACCGACGACATAGATCTGTCACTTGTGAGTCTGTTCCGGGAGACCTAAAGCCTGCAGTCGAGACACCTGAACCAGAGACGTTGCCCCAGAACTATCTTTCCAGCGATGGAGTGGCGGTTTTTGTTTTTCTTTTGTTCCAGGATTTTCCTTGTTTTTATTCTTTTTAGGACATTCTATTTTTGTGAAGGAGGATGGAGGACGGAGGAGAGTTCTGGTAGTGATACGGATGAGTTGGAGGCAGAGGAAAAGTTATTAGAATACTCAGAGCAGCCCATTATCAAGCTTGGTCCAGGGTTTATGAAAAGGTCTGCTAGCTCAGGAACTCGGAGGCAGTGTGAGGGGCTATTGTCTGATGAGTATTGTATCTGCAAGTTTTGCGACTCACTAGTTGAAGAGAGATGCATCCAACGATGCCAGTCCCCCAGTACTCTGAATATAGGCGGGCATCCTTTGGAGGATTATCACTCCCTGGTGGGTAAGGTGCTAAACCAAACCGAGTGTTGGGTGTGCTCTCACGTGCCGCAAGGGCAGCATAATATAGGACTAGTGCCATTCCCTCTAAACATATCTGAAGTACTCGAATTAAGGGGGGCCCATAGATGGGAGGTACAATAACACTAGGTCCCCTAGTCTGACGCTTCGACAATACTCCATAGGCAGATCTTTGCTGTGCCTAAACATATCTCATGCAAAGCGCCTGGAGAATTGGGAGGCTGACCCATCAGATCAGACAATGGCTCGCACACTCATTTTAGAGGGAGACTCACAAGGTCACTAATAGGCAGGAATGCTGATGGAAGTCACAAATTAGGGCGTATAACCAAACATAAGAAGGTATCCATTGGAAAAGTCTCTACAGATAATTGTAAAAATGTCATCCATGCTGACACGTGTCTTGAGCAAATGGAGACACTAGGCATGGGTAGTTTTATCAAAACTCTGTGTGATATAATTCATGGGCATACTGTTCCTTATGTTCTCCCTGATGATGTGTATTTTGTTTGTGGAAGGAAAGCTTATTCCTTGGTGACTCCGAGTTCCAAGGGCTTGTGTTTCTTAGCTAAACTGGTTCCTGAAATCATGACTATTACTCATGAAGAAATGGTTGGTATTCACAAGACTACATCACCACCATACATACACACACAGTATGAACACCGTGGCAAGAGAAATATGATTCCTGGTGAGGAACCCATAGCTACAAAATTGATTAGTGAAACTGCTGGTTTCCAAGTTATGGTTGCTCTAGATCTCACCAGGACCGCTCGGGGAACATTAAACTTTAAATATATCCAAGACCTAGCTAAATTAATAGATAATATCACCGAGATGTATGATGACACTTTCAGGTATACTGGTGGGAGCTACAAGCATACAAGAAAGAGTTGGTGCAACATAGACTGGTACTAAATTATCTCACCTCTATTACTGGTGGGTACTGTGTGACACTGGCCACCCAGTTTGGTGTCAAATGTTGCACGTACATCACTAATGATATGGATGACCCTAAAGAGGTTATAGACCGGAAGATGGATGAAATTTTGCAGCTGAAATGGGAATTTCGAAAGAGCCATAATTCTTCGTTATATGAGGTCGGGGAAAAGGTGGCGGGTTGGTTCTCGTGGTTGAACCCTGTGAAATGGTTCTCCGGTCTGGGGGAGTGGGTACAGGAAATGGTTGCTAGTGTAGGTAAGCTCCTTCTCCTTATACTGGGTGTCATCTTAGCAATTGGTTTAGTTGTCAAATGTGTTCCTACTGTGTTGAAGTGTGGAAAATGGTCTCATAGGAGTAACACTGAGAAAGAGACTGAAAGGGTGGTACCAGATACAGAGATCATGGTCTGTGAAGAGGTATTGTATAATCCTGAACTTGAAACGGTGATTGGGTGATAGTTTATTACACTATCAAAGGGTGGAGCTGTCGAAGTCAGCAAATTGGATAAAGTCATTTCAATTAAAGTCGAGCAAACTTGGTTGTCTTTGTTTGAAAAGATGCGTACGGTACGCTACGACGTACAAGGGCACGCTACGGCGTGAAAGGGCGTACGCATCCACTACACGTGGCAGCAACATTAATTGGTCTTTTACCATACATTCGCACAAACACGCATACTTATAAAATAGTACACATTAATGGTAGTTGCAACACATAGTCAGTTATGTCGAAATACAGTAGTATTTATGTGTTATATTAAAGTTACATGCATATTAGTGAAATATACGGAATAGGTTAAAGGAATCATATCATGAGTGGTATCATAATAAACCTCTTTACATTTCCTACTGTTTGGTTCACTATGCGAAGGAATCGCAGAGTGCATACACAAGTTATGAATGATAGGGAATTATGAACTACTTAAGACTAAGGAATCTTGGCGGGAAGAGCCGAGCATACCCCC
Source organism: Mixophyes fleayi (assembly GCF_038048845.1). Lineage (NCBI taxonomy): Eukaryota > Metazoa > Chordata > Amphibia > Anura > Limnodynastidae > Mixophyes > Mixophyes fleayi. Next base: position 36,286,311 of record NC_134412.1, on the reverse strand, counting down.
TGGAGAGGTGACCCCCTCCTTTGGATTCCTTAGGATGAACTGGCCAATGATTGACAACCCCTTGGACCTTCCTGAGACCTGGACCAATAGATGCAAGCTATACCATCTTCATTGTATTACTGTATTTCTGTGTGTATATAAGCAGCAGCTTCTCATCTAGTGTTCAGACATCTTGTCCCCAGACTTCAGGATTGAATGACTGTACACTGGATCCAGAGCACCTGCAATAAGTAACGGCTGTATTTATTATAACTTCGCTTGAACATATCATTCTACTATTTGCGAATAAATCTTTGTGCATTGGAAACACAAATCGGGGATCGACAATCGTTATTGGTTAGCGACAATACGCACATAACACCTTCTTTCTGCAGTTATATGGTAGTCCAGACATTACTAAGCAGATGTTGGCTCGCAGGGCATTAAAGGGTTTGGCTAGGATTTCCCCTGAAGTGGAAGATGGACGTAGGCCCATCGATAAAGTATTGTTGGCCGGGCTGGTTAATATTATACCGATGGTAGCTAGCGATGTTTTTGTGGCTGCTTTGTTTAGGCTGTCATTCTCAATTTCCTTCTTCGGAGCATTCAGAATAAGCGAGTTGCGAGTCGTCTTTCAGATTGGCGACCGGGTCGGGATTACTTCGCAAGAATGTCGTGGTAAAGAACGATAGCATGGCATGTAAAATACATAGATCTAAGACAGATCCGTTGGGCAGAGGGCCGTGGATTACCTTGCATCGCAACAGGGACAGTGCAGTTTGCCCAGCCGAGCTAGCTAGGTTGTATAAAGACATGGCCCCCTCCCCTGGTAGTAATTGGCTTAGGCATCATGATGGGTACCCCCTTACAAAGTACCAGTTTTCAGCTGTTTTTAAGAAGTGCGCTGCGAAGCTTGGCTTGAATATCGCAGATTATAGGACCCATTCCTTCAGAATAGGAGCAGTTACAGTAGCGGCTGAAGAGGGCGCTTCAGAACAGTCTATTATGGAGTTGGGTAGGTGGAAGTCAAAGTGTTTTAGGAAATATGTTCACCCACCTGTTGCGCTTTAACGTGTTTGCTGCGATTCCGGAGGCTGACCCATGACAAAGTTTGCTTGTCTTGTTGAAAGGAGGCACAGAGGACTTCACCATTTTCTTTTCTTCGGGGGCCTGATTGGCTGTTGGCGCCCCGGTGTTTCTGGTTTTACCTCCGCATGGGTCACCCTATCTTGCTGAAGTGGTAGTGTTTCATTTTCGATAGTTATTAAACGTGCATTACGTCTCCGGTTGACACACATCTCAATCCATCTTACAGGTTCCCATCAGGATGGCAAAAATATTTGGTTGGTTGGCCATTCATTCGTCTTTTGGGCCGGTAAAAGTGGGCCTGCTCATAACTCGGCCATATACCCCCAGGCAAGTTCAGTTAGGTGGGTAGGTCGCAGGGGGCTGTGTTGGGAGTCACTAGTGAAGGTTCTAAGGGATAGCGAGGTCAGATTTGGACGCCCTGCTGTACTTATAATCCACCTCGGGGGCAATGATTTGGGTAAGTGGAAAGGTTTAGAGCTTATAGTAAGGATCAAAGCGGATATTGGGGTAATTAAGCTACATTGGCCAGCAGTGCACCTCATCTGGTTGGACATCATCCCAAGAATTAAGTGGAGGGGAGCAGACAGGCCAGCTCGTATTGAAAAGGCTCGCAGGAAGGTTAATAGGGCTGCGAGGAGAATATTCTCAGGGGTAGGGGGCGAGTTTATCAGCTACCCGGGCATCAGAGCACGTTTCACAGAATTCTATAGGCCTGATGGGGTACATTTGCAGATGCAGGGTTGTCGTATTTCGTAGAGCAGATTTTCAGTGTTTTGGCTATGAGAGGTCAGTTGGTGGCGGGTTTGGGTTCCTAGCGGGACCCAGCTGTGGCGGTAAGCAGCCCAGTCAGCAGACAATTGGGTCACATTGAAGATGCAGTAGGCAAGTGAGCAATTAGTGAGAATACCCCTTTGGGGTTATGGGGCTCCGCTTAGGAAGGCGGGCCTCAGCCATACCCAACCTATTGGGGGGAAGTTTATAGCTCATGGGTGTGACCTAGGGGCTGATTGGTCTGCTTATATTGGCCACCTCTTCTCAATATATTGAACATTTCAATAAATTGCTGACCTTTCATTTTAGCCAAAACAAGTCTCCGTGTCTTTATTTCATAGTGGTATGTTAACTATGCCGGTAACACAGTAAAGGTAAAATGTCAACCGATAAGCAGATTATTTGCACCTGCCCTCAGGCACATGCAATTGATACCGCTTTGACAAGCATATATGCGTCTATATGCAGTTCTGCATCTGCTTGCAGTTACACGAACAAGCCCTTTCTGTGCTCAGCCAATCTCAGAAAACCCATTCTTCTCCCGTTCCTCCTCTCCAGTTGCAAGCGGATGCAAGTGTCAGATTAGAAATCTGCATACTTGTATATGCATGCCGCCTATTTACTGGGCATGCACAGAGCCAATTTGCAGCTTTAACCCCCTGTCACGGTCTACCCTAACTAGCTTGTGTGTGTGGACATAGTGATCAGAAGGTCCTCCCCACATACGAGTGTTAGGACAATGTAGAGGATGGACACAGTTGTAATAAGGTGGTGATGCACAGTTCTCATAAAGGAATAACAAATCAAATATATATCCCTTTCTTCTGCATGGATCTTATACGGTTATAGTATGAAATTAATTTGCATTTGTAACAGTTGTCATATTACATGCCAGATTTTCCATATATACCAAGTGCAGCTTATCTCCAACACACACATGCAGCTCTGACACCTTCTCTGTGTAGTTCTCAGCTACAGTTTGCCCTCATCTGCAGGAGCAATATCATTCACCTGTCTCTGGTGCACTCTCAGCCCCTGGCCTCTGACACTTCCTCCAGTGTAGCTTTCAGCCACTTCAATAAACACAATGCTGTCTCTTCCTGATATAAATATTTGATAAAACATTGATAAATAGATTTAAAAAATTACTGGCTAGAGTGCTCCAAACGTCGTAAAAAGCAGCATTGTCACACTGAAATAGTATCAACTCACTCTAAACATCACAATTTGGTACATAAATGGCAGAAAAATAGGCACTAAAACCTCTCATATTGGTGTTTATGGATGTTCATACATGTCCAAAACAAAGTTCACCTTTTATTCTAGGGTCAGTACGTTCCATAAATCATGGATATTCATCTGTAGGTGGGTTTTTATTCTGAAAGATTTTTCAGTTGATATGGCAATTCCCTATCATTACAATAGTATTACAGTCAGATATATGGAATCCTTAATAATTGCTATACATTTAAATTTCACTAACATTTATACAGTTATCAGAGTGAATGTTGTAACTGGCTTCTCATTTGTTTATACCAGACTGTGAATTTACTAATATTTATCTACTAGTACATTGCACACTGGATCTGATCTATTTGCGAAACAAGAACGCAGCATTCGCCATGATCCCGCTTATACTCTGGCATCCCAGCTTCATCTTTCCTTTCCTGATTACCTCTGCCTGCTGCCACCGGGTGTGTTTGGCCTAAACGCTCTGCAGGGGACGTTACCCATATTTTATGTTACAAAAACATTTGGCGTAAGTCCAACTTAGGATCAACCTTTATTTCTCTGGTTGAACCTAACCCCAATGACACCATATCTATGTCTTATAATTATGAAAAGCCCCAAGTTAATGTACTGTGAGGAGATTGTCAAATGTTGTATAAAATTAACAGGAAGGCTCTAACAGAAGATAAAGGAGGAAGGGTTGACTAATATTGACTTCGGTACTGAAGTAAAAAGTGATTTGTGCAAACAGACTTAATAAGACCATACTCCCCAACAACCTCAGATGAGACAGTCCATTTTTTAGTGCCTTAAAGGGACAAGGAGTGTGGCCCCATCAAAAATGGGAATGGTAGGAGTGGATTGGGGGAGGTTCGAGTTGATCTGGAGCTTGGTTTATTAGTCCTTTTTTACTATATTCAGAATTTGGTAATGTTGTGGGGTATATAACACATTCATACAAAAGGGGTCCTTTTTGTTATTTGTCCCGAATCCATAAATTCATTTAGGAGAGTCAGCAGCACCCCTCCCAGCCACACAAACTTCACCTCCGGAGGAGGCACAGATGTACTCTATGGTGCCCTGCAGGACCCATTGGACGAGCAAGCTCTCCCCTGGGGGTATGGAGCCCCAGAGGGTTCACCTACTGCTAAACCTTTCATGTACCTTGTGTACCTATTGCTTGTAACGCATCTGTTTACATTTGTATTCTGCATTTTGGAATATCATTCATTTTATTTGTTCCGGCCGGAATGTGCTACATACAAGTTTGTACTTCAATAAAAATTTTAATTTTACATTACTCAGCGTCCAGAACCTATTTGCATTTTAAGATGCAAGAGTCCCTGGGAAACATCAAAGGTGGCACTCTCTGGCCACATGGCTGGAATTCCTGTGTTTCCAGGGGGAAGTGCCTACAGGGAGGAGCAAGAGAAGTCTCTAAAATCAGACAGCCGCTTCAAGTGTGAATGTGAATTGACTGCAGACTCTTGAATTAGATTGTTTGCACTCATCCAGCTACAGAGGACCAGACTTTCCCGGACCAACACATGTAACCATGATACTGCATGCATGTGACAAAAGCGGGGAAAAGTGGATCTAGTCACTACTTTGTTCTAGTAAGGCATCCGGAATATAGTATTGGAGGAAATTGCTATATCCGTTCTTACTAGAAAACAGACCTGCAAAAAATTGCACAAGGCCTCTAGCTCTGATAAGGCTTCCTCCCCAGGGTGGTGTCTTTTTTCATCAGCATCAGTAAGAGAGAACACAGAGGGGAACGCAGAATGAATGAGTTTCAGATATGTGAGAAGGAGAACACAAGGCAGAGATCAATATATAGGGGCCCAGAAAGGAGGGATGTAAGGGCAATAAGGGGGGAAAGTTGATGGGGGAGACTCAAAAACGAGTAAGCTAAACCAAAACGAAAACCCTTACATGTATAGCCAAGGAGCCCAGACTTGGTGCAGCTTGTCCTCTTTATCTCACAAATGGGAGGTCATTTTTTCCATATTGGCAATAAATCAGAAATAGGACTTCAGAGAAGAGATGCGAGGGGGAGGGGGGGGGGTTCGGCCCACTTCCACGTCTTGGCAACTAGATATCTGGCATCTGTCAGGACATTAAAGGCCAATTTTGCGTAATGGTTATCAGTATCTTGGATATCAAAGGAGGAAGGACCATGGATCCTTCCTGATGGGACATTGGAGGAGGGAGGAGAGAAGACTACAAACCTTGTCCCAGAAAGAGGAGATGACTGAGCAGAACCACCAGATATGGAGGATGGTAGCCCTAGAGCCGTAGCCCCACCGGCAAGCAGGGGAAGTGGTCGGATACATTATAGCGAGTTTGTCAGATCTAAGATACCATCCTTGTATGCGTTTTCTTTGATCAAAGTACATATTGAGTAAGAGGCCACACTCAATTATTTAGAATGAAGTTTCGGGTGTAGACGGTCAAAAAAGTGGGTATCTTGGAGAAAAACGAGATCACCTTTAAGGGCCTGTAACCTTAATTCACAGATTGTTTTGGAGAGCTTGGGTTGTCCATGTCCTCCTGATGTTCCTGGACTAAGGTCAGCTCATTACGAAGTCTCAAGATAACAGATTCCATTCCAGACTTGGAGGACGCAACCCCCTCTAATCATCGCTCGAATTGATCGGTGTGCTCCCCAATAGCGGTCACCTAAGCTCGCTTGATTGAAAAAACAGTTTGTACCTCAGAATGGATTTAAGTCCTTTCATTGGGTGGAGTACAGTAGAATGGCGCTGTCAACCCCGACATGGTTTTAACCAACAGGAGAATAACGATGGCTGTAATCGCAACAGTTATTTAATCACGCCTGTATTCCATTATACATGGCGTGGGGTCCGGGTATTGCTGCTTTATAAGTGCCATTTTCACTGTGTCCACAGTAAATTACATCATTTTGCACTGTTTAGGGCATTCGTATTTTACAAAGAACGCTGATTTAAACCTTCAGACAAGCTTCATATTGGATATATGGTAAGTAGTGATTTAATTACTGTTGGGATTAAAGCCATCGTTATCCTCCTGTCCTTTAAAACCATGTCGGGGTTGACAGCACCGTGTTAATGAATACCGCCGCTTCCATTTTCTTGATGAGGGTCATGAAGTCCCTTCTAGTAATATGAGCCGAATCATAGTCGTCACAATCAGAGTCAGCAGAGGTTTGAGCCCTTCCGAGCGGGAGAAATACTGAGGGAGACCCTTGGAATGTCATTTTTTCTCTCTGGGCATGGTGAAGGAGTGGGGGCGGGGAAGCAAATAGCAGGTATAGTATGGGATGTAGCCGTCCTGGTGGAAATACAATAGTAGAATACACAGAAGAAGCCCACAGTGGTGGGAGGATTCACATGAAGCTGGATCAGAATATAGGTGTAGAAGATCCTTCTCCCCCTGTCTGCACATTGCCAGCTAATATGGTACAGAATATCTGCTCATTTTCTCCTTACATACCTATGCGACACGTGGGGAAAATTAGCGTGGATTTCAGTAAAAACTCAGCCGCATTGTGTCTCCGCAGAGTGTTCCACCTCGTGTCAAATTGAATTCCTCCCATAATCCTGTCACTGACTGATTTGCCACTTACTTGAGGACGGGATAGTTAATAAGTGCACACACCAGCAGTGTGCGTATGCGCACATGCGCACAGGGCCGTAACTAGGGCTGTGCGACAGGGGCGACCGCCCAGGGCGCAACACTGAAGGGGGGCGCAATTTAGGAATGTTTTAGGTTAATTTGGTTAAAATTGAGGGCTAGGGGGCGGCATTTGTCTTTCTCGCCCAGGGCGCTAGAATTCTAAGTTACGGCTCTGCGTGCTCATGTTGGTTCTATTTTTATAGTTATTTTACAAAATATTCATGACAATATTACTTTAAATCTCTATTAATGTGTCCAGGAAGTTAAAGTGTGTCATTTATAATGTAAAATTTATTTTAGGCACCCCCTGTTCCATGTGCAAATGACAAAGAAGTCTTCTTAGAAGGTTCTCATAAATTAAATCATTATCAATAGCAAAATCCACAATGAAGAACAATCCAAAAACAATTGTTCAGAAAAGTTTGAATAGACATCTCATACCTAGATGAACACCATTGCTGAAAATAATATGTTGTTTTAAAATATTTGCTTTAAATATTTCTTTTTTTTTTTAACCTTAAAAAGCAGAGACACTGGATGTAACAAACAGATCACGAGCAGCTGATTCCAGCAGTGATTTAACAGGAATCTGAGCATATGCCATTGATGTCAGTTGCTCACGTGGCACCTTACTTACTTTCAGTGTCTTGAAATGCTTGCAATCTGCCCTCTGGTTGGCTACCTCATTTTTAAGATACACTCAGAATTTTAAAATACAGAACTAACAAGTACATTTGCATTTTAATCAGCATAGTGTACGATAGACCATTTTACTGTTATGCATAATATAATCTGAAACTGTTCACGGCTGTTTGATTTTTTAAAGAATTTTCCTTATTTTGGATGTTGAATAATTGCTCTCTGAATCAGCATTATAAAATAAATAAATCACGTATTTATTAATATGATAATCATCACAGTATTAAGTGTGAAATATGATATCAAATACATTTCAGTATTATCATGAGTATATACAGGGCTATTGGAAGCATTTTTGCATGTGAATGATATCCAATAGTCCTGGAATTAAGTGTCCAGGGCAACATATTGGAAAACATATTTCATATGTCATACAAGCATGCTGTCATTAGCAGCAGAAAAATGGGAAGCTGTAAAGTGCAAGATTTTAGTCAGATGAGGGGTGGTATGATATTTATACTGAATATACAATATTTTGCTTAGCACGTTTTTACGTTGGTCTCTCAATATGTTGCGTTGTCTACACAGACAAGAATAACAGCGAGTTCAGTAGTGCAATGAAAAGAAGCTCTATGTTGAGCAGAAGTTTCCACTTTCATGCGTGTGTAGCAATGTCAGCTAAGAGGCAATCCTCGATATAATCACTGCTGTTCGAAGCATATTATTATTTTAACATTTTTATTTTAAACTGGTAACATATAGAACTTACAGCATATAAAAAACAAACAAACTCTCAAATGTTTGAAGAAACTAATTATTAGTAAAAAATAGAAATCTCCATAAAATGATTCATAAAATCACAGTAATTGATTCAAGCACTTTTGCCCACACGCTTTTGCTATGGGGTAAATGTGTATCAGCAACTTCCATATTCTAAATTCTCAAAAGCAAGGTTTTGTTAAGACAAAGTAAAGGTAATCTGACCTGGAGAGGGACAATAAGGACATACTTGCCAACTCTCCCGAAATTTGGGTAGGTCTCCCGGATTCCCGGGAGAGCAGGCAAGTATACCGCATACTGGAACTTACTCCCCAAAATGACGCGATTAGCGTCATTTTGGCTCCATCCGCGCAACAAAAACGGCATTTTGTCGCGGGGGTGGGGTCAAAATGACGCAAAACACTGTGCCCTGCCCCCTTTCCCCCGCCAACCATGCCCCCTGCCCAGGATCTCCCGGAATTCACTTTTGAAAAGTATGAATAAGGACCGTAATAAAGTTGTCATGAGTAGGACCCTTTCTACACTCAGTGACATGTATACACAGCCTTCATAAATTTGCATGTACTTATTCTTTTTATGTATATTTGTATTTTGAAGGATTTGTCTAACTGTTTAGTGACGGAAAGTCTATATAATTATTTACAGAGAAATGTAAATGCACATTTGTAAGATTTGAATGATACATCATGCATAAATGGAAGTATCCTTATTTCTACGAGAAGGGAATGTCTTACAACATATGAATCTTTATAAGTAATAATCTATCCCATAACAAAATAAAACTATTTCTCTTTCTGTACGTTACTAGGTAACTAATTTAATAGTAGTCAAAAATATTGATGGGTGCAGTCTTAAGCATGCATTTAAATTATTGACATATTCTCATGTTATGTAACAAAACTTAACAGTTACTATGACTAATGTATAATTATAATATTATAGTTTCAACCTATTCATTGCTTTTGAAGCAAATGGGGTGTAGGCCATGTCCAAATTACATAAATATTACATAACTATAACTTATACCATTACCATTTTCTACATGGTGGTGAAACTTAATCCAGCAGAAAATGTATATTGTATATATGGACCTGTCACAAGGAGAGTGGAATGGTGGAATCTGTGCATTATTTATTTATAACAGTGCTGCATCAGCACTAAACAAAAAATAAAACAAAAGTGTGTCCTTCAGCCCCTCCAGAACAGAGCAAGTGCTATATGGCATGCGTATACTAGCAAGCCATCGGAGCTGTGTACCCCAGAATAAGCCTGGAGAGAGAAGAGTATAGCCGTAAGCTCGACTCTGAAGCCAAGTGAGCCCTTTGCATTTAGGACTTGCAGAGGCATTCCTGGGAAAATGTGGGAGTGGGGTAAAGACGCATTTTTTTGCTACTCTTTTTACACACTAAATCATACATAAATAAATACATAAATAAAACACAAATGCCCTCTGGGGATTTAAGGGGGCCCTCTTGTAGTGTGCACAGAATAGAACTCCCTTGCACTGGAAAATACAGGAGTTTGTTAAGTGTGAGTAAATCTCCATCATAAGCATGGCCGGCGCCACCATTAGGCAGCTGCCTAGGGCTCCAGCCTATGAGGGACGGCACTGCAGCTGACTTATCACTAATAAAAGTAATTATTATTTAAGTAATTGCGGGCGGTGCGCACGCCAGGGTGCAACGCCCAACTGTGTCCTCTCTATTGTGCAGACCCGAGGTCTGCATTGCAGTCCTGCTTCAGTGCAGAAGGATGACAGTATCGTGATGTCACAACTATTGCGGTCCTGCTACAGTGCAAGATGACGCTGTCATCATCATCTTTAGCTATTTATATAGCACCACTAATTCTGCAGCGCAGTGTACAGAGAACACACTCAGATCAGTCCCTGCCCCATTGGAGCTTAAAGTTTGAATTCCCTAATATACACACACACACACACACACACAGAAAGAGACTAGGGTCAATTTGATTGTAGCCAATTAACCTACCAGTATATTTTTGGAGTGTGGGAGGAAACCGGAGCACCTGAGGGAAACATTGGGAGAACATACAAACTCCACACAGATAAGATCATAGTCGGGAATCGAACTCATGACCCCAGTACTGTGAGGGAGAAGTGCTAACCACTAAGACACCGTGCTGCCACAGTGTAGAGGAGCCGACAGGAGTCAAAGCCAAAGAATAGAGAAGACAAAAGAAAGAAGCGGAAAAGCAGAGGAAAGAAGAATAGAAGGTAAGTACAGTACTACAGAGAAAATAGAAGTAGACAAAGCCACAGAAAACGGGGGGGGGGGGGGGGGGGGTGGAGAAGAGGATGCCACAGAAAATGGGGGGGGGGGGGCAGAGAAAGAGAATGGCAAAGAAAACAGGAGGGGGGGTGGCAAAGAAAACAGGAGGGAGGAGAGAATACCAAAGAGGAGGGGGGGATGCCAAAGAAAACAGGAGGGGGGGGAATGCCAAAGAAAACAGAAGGGGGAGGGAATGCCAAAGAAAACAGGAAGGGGGAGAGCATGCTACAGAATATGGGGGGTGGGGAGGAGAAAATGCTACAGAAAATGGGGGGGGGAGGGGGAGAATGGAAAAACTGGCTGGAGATGTGGCTGGAGAAAATGGGGGTGAGGTGAGGGGGGATTACACTGAGTTACAGACTATGGGGGCAAGTGAGGGGAGAGCATGTTGGAGAAAAGCAGATGGGTACGGGGGTCATTTTAAAGAAAAGCGGGTGGGCAGAGGGGCATGTGTGACAAAAGCTTGTGGCAAGAAGGGGACATGTCAGTCAGGTGTAACGTGTGTGATGTCAAGTTGTTTTGTTTGTTCTGAAACCTAATATTTGGAGTCTCCCCTCTAGATATCTTGTGTTTTCTCCTGGGCAACAGTGAAGCCTGGACAGCATTTTGCGTCAGATATCAGTACATCTGTCCATCAGTGCATCTGGGCTGCAGACTTGCCAGCCAGCCAGGAGGAGGTAAGAGTTTTTATTTTTATTTTACAAATATCAAGTGTGGGGCTGGTAAAGTGAGTATTGGGGGGAAAGATGGGCAGTAGGTCGAAGCTTTACCTAGGGTGTCGAACAACTTTGCACCGTCCCTGATCATAAGGGTCTTCTCTGACCTTCCTGTGAGATTGATATCTGGAACAACCAAATAATGAATATTGGCGACTTTGCAGGAGAAAAGTAAAGCAGCAATGGCTTTAAAGGCAAAAGGAAAGGAAAAAGGAAAACAATACAAGTAAAAGCTTAAAATAACAAGATACGCTTATTCTAAACACCGGGGGGGTAAATGTATGAAACTGCACATTTTGCAAGATGCCGAATATCGATGACATTGCAGGGGTAATTTAAAGCAGCAATGGCTTTTACAGGCAAGTATAAAAATGACCTTTCCTTTTTATAAGAAAAAGAATTTAAACAATACTGCATTAAAACAATGCTTTATTATAAGAGCATTTTTTTATGCTACACTTCTGGTAACTCCATATAACACGTCAGACCTGCAGTCCCAACGCCCAGGGTCCATCACACTTACCTTCCCATGCTCCCTGAACCTCCTGTAGGCTTTTATCCGACCTGGCTTTTATCATCTCCTCCTCCCATTCATTGGGAGACTAATTATCCCACAGGACATTTAAGGCACCTGTTTCACAGGTAAGGTGCCTGCTCTTTGAGTCAGCTCTCAGTCGTGGCTCCCTCTCCTCTTCTGCTCCTTGGACCGCAGTTTATCGTTCCTGTCTCCAGCAACTCTGCAGCTATCCAGAGTAGTCTCTATATCTGCTGCAGACTATCGCTCCTGTCTCCAGCAACCCATAGTGGTCGCTATAACTGTAGCAGACTATTGCTCCTCGTCTCCAGCGATTCTGCAGCTATCCACAGTGGTCTCCAAATCCACTGCAGTCTATAGCAGCTGTCCTCAATAGTTTACATACCTTCTGCAGACTATCTTACCAGGCATTTTCCTGTCTCAGTTGGATCATCACCTATTTCCAGCCTCTAGGTTCTGTCTACTGGTCTTGCCTGACACTCACTCAGAGGACAGTGACCTGCGGAGCAGAGGCCACAGAGTCCATACAACCTTACAGGGGTCTCTGGCAAAAACCATCTGCATCGTTAAACTCTTCACCTCTGTGCTGGGTAGCACCTAGCCAGACAGGCCTCAAGGATCGATCATCGTAGTGATTGTGACACTCCATCCCAGATGGCATTAGCAGAACAGGGTGTACCGACTTGATGGTCAATAAATAGTGTCGAAGTCGTATAATTGGATGAACGAAAGTATATTGGTTAATATTGTTTTATTGGCCGATTGCACTCAGTATGCCACGCTATGGTATGGCATACGGCTATCGCACGGTAAAATACGCACGTACACACTCGCATTACAACATTTAGTTATTTATATAATTCCTATTCATATTGGTTCTGTTACACAGTAATTTATGAGCAGATAGTATTTAGTTTATTATTAGTTTATATATTATGAATATATGTACACTTCAGTGCAGGGGCGGATTGGGAATTTAAAGTGGCCCTGGAAAAAATTATTGAAGTGGCCTCATGTCGGCAGAACCAAAATAACTGTAGGTGGGGCCAACACAAAAGTAGGCGGGATTTAGAACTACAGGAATTTGGTTATAGTAACATTTAGGAAAACCTAGATGTGATGACTTTACACACAGTGGGTCATCTCTAAAGCCATGCAGGGCAAATGCATAGTATACTATAGGCAGCCCCCTCTTAGTATAGTATAGGTAGCCCCCCAATTGTATAGTATAGGTAGCCCCCCTTAGTATAGTATAGGTTGCCCCCCTTAGTATAGTATAGGTAGCCCCCCTTAGTATAGTATAGTATAGGTAACCCACCTTAGTATAGTATAGGTAGCTCCCCTTAGTATAGTATAGGCAGCCCCCCTTAGTACAGCATAGTATTGGTAGTCCCCCTTAGTATAGTATAGGACCCCCCCCTTAGTATAGTATAGTATAATAAGTCCCCCTCACTTACCTTCAGTTGCTCTGAGCAGCGTCTCTTCTCACATCAGGCAGACAGGAAGTGAAGTCAGACTTCCTGTCTGCCGAACAGCACCGTGGGAGCCTAGCAATTGGCTGCCTGTTGCTGCCCACTGAACACCAATATTTTAGATTGCTTTCCTGTACGTGCCTCCCCCCGCCGCATCCAAACGTGCCCCCCAGGAAAATCTGAGGTGGCCTCCAGGTGGCCTCGTTAGGCCATCGGCCTACCGGGAAACTTCCCTGTAAGGTCTATGGCCAATCCGCCCCTGCTTCAGTGTTATTTAAGGTTCAGGTTATAGGAAATGTGTCATGTCTGACATCATTCTAATCCCCTATTCATCAGCAGCTGTCTGGTTCCATTGCCGAAGAGATCGCATATTGCATACTCTAGTTATTGATGTTAGGCAATATCTTGTCAGATTGATATCAGACTGTAAAATGCTAATGGACTAGTTGTAACTGGTTTCTGGGCGGGAGAATCATCTGGAATGTTGACCTCATCCTTTGAGGGGGTTGTTTGAACTAGCCTATGACCTGTTAACCCCTGGACCCACCCGAAGTCTGGACCTATAGAAGCTAGCCACATCATCTGCATTGTTCACTCTGTAACACTGATTGTATATATATTCCTAGCTGCGCTCCCAGTCTTTAGTCTACTTTGACCACAGTATTCAAGAGTGAACTACTGTTCACTGGTACCGTGGGAGCACAGTGCGAGCGCATGCGAACGCAGCGGTATGTATGTATCTTTTGGCATTGGCTGTACTGTACTGTATCATAATATAATAATGTAATGAACTGTTAACTATTTACATCTGCTAAAATAAATCACTTTGTGCGTTGGAAACACAATACAATCGCCTATGCAATGCTTATTTGAAAACTATAGAATTACTTTAATAATTTGGGGGCTGTGAGTTTGGAGGTTATGTTATCGGCAGGTATGCAACGCTTACGGTTTTTGGTTCCTCAACAAAGGGTGAATTGACGGACGCGTCTCATACGGGAAAGAATGCAATGTGTTCAAGACCTGTGGTTCACTTTGTGTTGCGAAACCGAATGTCCGTTGTTGCATAGTCTGAAGGAATGCTATCTTGAATCTAGGGACAAGAAAGAAAAATGTTTATTTTTATTGTCGTTTTACGTTTTAGAGGGTATTGCATTGCATAAGGTATGTGTACTTCCTGCCTTGAGTATGTGTACTTCCGGTAATGTTGCCACGAGGTCAAACAATCGTTTTGATAGTTGTTATACATGCATAGTATAATCACTTGTGAAAGCCCTCTGAAATTTTATTACTATTGTTGGGAACTTTTTGATTTTCTGCGCAGAAAAGGTGTATATTGTGTGATTTTGTGATTTTCAATGCACTAAAGTTGTGATCTATTGGTTGAATAGAGTGTCAGTTGCTGTCTGACGAGGCAGGTGCCCAACTGGTGAACGGTATATTAGGCAGATATACCGAAGGCGAAAACAAAGAGGTTTTCACCAAGCACGCCCAATAGATTGCATGGTTTACTGATAATTAGTAATAGTAGGGCGGTGCGATCCGATCGCACGGTAAGGACAACCGTGAGTGTGAATTGGGAGAGTAGCTTGGAGGAATTATACTGGAAAGGCAGGTTGATTGTATTGACTTTGCGCTAACCAGCGATAATAAACTCCAACAGATTTTGTAGTAAAGCCGGGGTATAGAGGAGCTGATACCCTTTGGGGCCTACAGTGATATTTCTGTGTTAGGGGTCCTCGCCTGGTGCGAGAAAAAAAGCGAAGTGGACGCGGCTAGTGGAAATACGTCCACAGGGCATTAGAGATCTCTAGCGGTAGAGTGTTTATAGCAAGGGGTTGAAATTGTTTGCTGGAAGGAACAGAGTACTGCGGTATATCTGTGTTCCGCATTAAAAGGGTATTGTTTGCTGGAAGGATCAGAGCACTGCGGTGTATCTGTGTTCCGCATAGAGGTACTGTTCAACATGAGTGATAATCATACGCTAGAAATGGCCAATGTACTGCCTAAGGAAGGCCTTAGTGATTCAGCAAGGTTTCTCATGTGTGTAAGAAGTATGGGGCATACGCAACGGCGTATTGCGACACGTGGGTCGAGCATGACCAAAGAATTGTGCTAGGCCTTTCCCAAAAATAGGGAGTTTTAATGCAGAGGTACTAAATAATGTAAAAGAAAAGGTATGGTTGATTAGATCAACAGAGGTGAGAACTAGACATGATGATTGTTTAAAGTTGTGGCAAATGGAAGGCAACACTGTGCAGAGCAGCGAATGCACAGCGGAAGTAAGTGTGGCGAAAAGTACGCGCACAGCGGAAATTAGCGTACCGGAAGTGGTGCATTGCAAAGCGTGGAGAACTGAGTGCAAGAACGCCCTCGACGAATTTGGTCGGGGCGGAAAGAGTACAGCCAATACCAAAAATGTAAAAACTGTAACTAGTAACTTTGTGTTGTTTTAAGTAATGTTAAAAGTAATGTTTCAGGACAAGGAAAAGGAACAATCCCACCAGCAGGGGCAGCGGCTGAAATTGGTAAGAATAATGAAAAGATTAACAAAGGGGGAGACATCCATTGTACTGCAACAGCAAGTCCAGCAACTAGTTCCGAAACATAGTGATTTGGTAGGCTTACATCCTGTCTGCACAACAGCAGTTCTCAATGGAAGGCGGACAGAGATGGTGAAGTTCCCTTAAAACATGATCCATGGACTAGGTCTGAAATGTTTTCAATATGTCTGATTTACCTGATCCTAGAAAAGATTTGGCCAAGAGTCAGAAATTTATTAGACATTTAGGTAATGCACATGAGCCTACTCATAAAGATTGGCGAATGGGGCTTAGAGCCTGTCTTCCTCTCGATATTGATATACAAAAGTTCATTAAGGATTGTATGTTGGAGGAGGATAAAATCCTTAACCGAGGATGATAATCAGGACAATATTAGACGTATAATCACACAGTTGGCTATATATTTTCAAGTGATAGTGGACTGGAGTAAAATTTTTACTATCAAGCAAAAGGACAGTGAAAATGCAACAGACTATTTTTGCAGGGCTCTGATAGCGATGACCAAATATACTGGGGTATCAGACATAAAGGATAATGTACACTACAGGGAGGTTGCTGTTTCAGTTCTAATAGATGGCCTCAGGGAAAACTTGAAAAGAAGGGTGCAAACTTCATTACCACACTGGAGAGGAATCACTGTAAGTGTTCTCAGGGAGTCAATTATAGGACATGATAAAAATATATGTAAAAAGAGAAAAGCACAGACTGATTAGCTAATGATGGTAAGTAGCCCAGCACCAGAGGGACTGCACACAAGACCACAGTATAATAATACCTGGTTTAAGGAACAGAAACAACATGAGTTGAGGAAGTGTTTTAGATGTCATAAAACAGGACATCAAGCAAGGGGCTGTACAATGACAAGAGCGGAAACAAATCTATAGCAACCAATCAGATTCTAGTTATCATTTTGTAGAA